>NW_027223752.1:95958990-98358990 GCF_028538775.1 Myotis yumanensis
TGCTTTTCCCCCTAGTAGCGAGAAGCACCCTTTTGCCTCAGGAATGAGGATTGTTGTAGCAGGACTACAAAGAGAGAGAAAAAGGTAACATTCAGTGGTTTTGATTTTCAAATTAGGCTCTTCCATGTTTTAATCAGTTAATTTTCATAATCTTGGAGATAAGAATTGTTACTATTATTCCTATTTTACAGATGAATATATTTAATCCAAAGGTTAAAGTATGAGAAGGGAATTTGAGTAAACTCAAGACTGCCTTAGGGTGTACGTTTTTTACTGATACTTCTGAGGGTCAGCGGGTGGGTTGGTGGAGGAGGTGTCAAGAGCCTCCTGAAATTATAAGCAATGTGTAAATGGGCTTTTCTGGAGAGAGTGTCTATAGATTTTATCAGGCTCATAAAATTTAAAAACAACTTCATGAAACCATTTCCCCAACCAATAAATTTAAAAAGTAAGAAAAGGGCAGTGCAGAGTAGAAAACATGGGGGCTGAGAATAGGAAGCCCTCATTTTTACAGGGGTTATCAGGCAATTCACTTTAGTGAAAAGATTTCTGCGCATGTTTCTCTCTGGAGTCAGATTACTCATACTTCTACTATATCTATGACCCCAGTGGTTCTCAAAGTGTGGTCCCCAAAACACCATTATTGGTATCATGTGGGAACTCATTAGAAGTGAATATTGGGGTTCTACTCCAGGCCTACTGAATCCAAAACTCTGGGGATAAAGCCCAGCAATCTGTGTAAACAGTCCTCCAAATTATTCTGATGGATGCTAAAGACTGAGAACCACTGCTTAACTGAGATTATGGTCCATCTCCTTGGATCCTTGGGCCAAATAAGTGATGCTTCAAGAGGCTCTGGATGTGCTGGGAAGAATGTTAAATATTTCTTTGGTGGGAGCAAGGCTTTGTTTCTTTAAGGCTGTAGAACTAAAGGCAATGCTGTTAACTGTTTAACCTCTGCTATTCCCAGCTCAGTCCAAAGCAAGAATGCACACATCTGTGAAGTTGTTGGGCCTCAGTGATACTTATCACAAAGTCCAAATGGGTCATTCTGTACTGGCTATCAGAAAATCACTCCAACATTACTGTCAACAGCATAGCGATAAGTAACAACAAAAAATTAATAGCAAAATAAACAGGAGCCACAAAATAATACACATGTAATGATATTTGTATTATTTTTCAAAATTTTCATTATGAGAAATAATGGTACTGCTAATAATAGTTACTTATTATAAAAGACTAGAGGCCCAATGCATGAAATTTATGCAAGGGGCTAGACCCTTGCATCTCCAGCTTTATCTGGAAGGTCGTCTGGAAAGATGTCAGGAAGGTCGTTCGGTTATCTGGTCTAATTAGCATATTATGCTTTTATTATTATAGGTAATGTAACATACAAAAATATTCAAGATGTATGTATTATGTAAGAACCCTAGGAATTAGGTATATAACAGCTTTGCACAGACAAAGACATGAAACAAGTCAAGGACATGAGATAAGTCCAAGATCACACTGGTTATAAGAGGTAGAGCCTGGATTTGAACTCAGGTTCATCTGACTCCCAATAATATGTGCTTAATCATTACATCATATTGCTTTTCATCTATAATTTATTTGTATGTATTCATCCAACAGATATTTATTGGCTATCTATATATGCCTGGTCCTACACTGGGTGCTAGAGTTGAGTGTGAAGGTAAATGGTCCAGAGAGGGGGTGGAGGTGGGTGTATAATCAAGTGTCACAGTACAATCTAATGAACATGAAAGTGAAGAATGATCAAAGTGCAGGGGAGAACATGCAGGAGGGAGAAGGAAGTCACTCCTGGGCGTTCACTGTCAGTGTCCTGTGAGAAAGTAGCTAGCTTCTGCCTCTGAAAAATGTGGTCATGCCCAGCAGACGTGGCTCAGTGTTGAGCACTGACCTATTCCCAGTCAGGGCATGTGCCTGGGTTGTGGGCTCGATCCCCAGGAGGGGGTGTGCAGGAGGCAGCGGATCAATGATTCTCTCTCATCATTGATGTTTCTATCCCTCTCTCCCTCTCTCTTCCTCTCTCTGAAGTAAAAAGCAAACAAAAAAACACACACAAAAACAACAACAAAAAAACACGTAGTCACTTGTTGGGTGCTTAGGAAGTCAAGAGGAAACATCTTATTATTATAAGTCACCATGCATTAGCTGAATGGCTGGCCCTCTGGTCTTGAGAATCACATTATCTGGAATATTATTTTTCCCTTTCCAGTAGTTTATTTTAAAACTGGTAAAAGATGATGATGATAATGCTAAGACACTCACTATGTGCCAGGCTCTTTGTTAAGCACTTTCCCTAAGCAGATGAGGTAATTGAGGCTTACAGAAATTTCCTACCTTCAAGGGGATATAATTTTGAGTTAGTCAAAAGAGAGTCAAGATTATATTATTTAGAAGTGAAGAAGCCAAAATATTGAGGATCCCTGAGACCGTCAGTTATCAACAAGTAGAATTAGAGGCATATGTTTGCCTTTCAAAGCTGTAGTCTAATTCAACATCCAAGGAGATCATCTTTCAGTCCAAGGGAAGACTTAAGTGGTAGAAAATGAAACCCTAGTATCACAAGGTTAAAAGTGAACTCAGAATGTCACCTAACCTAAGGAGTGACATCAGCAGGATGGCAGAGTAAGAAGCCTAGGACCCTCTTTCCTCCCACAAACACACTGATTCAGTAACATGTCATGAACAAATTCTCTGTGTGATAAATCTAAAAATTAGTTGGAAGTTTCCTGTACCCTGGATGAATACAAAAACTAGACTCATGGACATTCCCATCAGAGTACCCACCCCCGTATAGTGCCATACAATCAGGAAGACTTTCTAGTTCCCAGCTTCTCCCAGGGGAGGGAAGAAATTGGTTTGCATGTCCAGCACCTCAACTTTTCTGAAGAGATTCCCCAAAGGATTGGCTTCTGTGTTGCCAGGCTTGGAGCTCTGATGGGTTCAGCACAGCCTAGCCACCTGCGGGAGAATGGAGATGACGACATGGGCTGGTAGATGCCATAGGTCCTTCCCACTGCTTAACACAGAGTAAGAGGATAAAAATCCCAGCTTTCAGCTTCCCCATTGGGAGGCAAAGAGTTGGTCTGTGCACCCAATACCCCAACTTCTCTGGGGCTTCCCAAAGAAATGGCATCTCTCTTTCCAGTTTTGAAGTCCTGATGAGACCACTGCAGTCCAGCCACCTGGGGGAGCACTGAGATGGAGGTTTGGACTGGTAGACATTATAGCTCTCCCCTTGCTCAGAGCAGACAAAAAACAATAGCTTCCTTCTCTTCTCCCTGGGGAAGAGAAAGAGTTGGCACAGACCTCTAGAACCCTCTAGTCAGATTGAATCGAGAGGATCTTCTCCTTCATGAAGATTTTATCCTGTATGAGGCCAGTCCATGAAGAATGAGAAAGATGTCTGCCTTTTCTAACACACACACACAAGACCAGGAATAGTCAAATCAATCCTGAGGAAGAAGAACAAAGCTGGAGGTATCACACTTCCTGATTTCAAAATATACTACAAAGCAACAGTAATCAAAGCAGTATGACACTGGGATAAAGTCAAATGTATAGACCAATGCAATAGAACAGTGAAGCCAGAAATAAATCCAATAAATCTTGAATAAAGGTTCCAAGAATACAAAATGAGGAAAGGATAGTCTTCAACAAATGGTGCTGGAAAAACTGGATATCCACATACAAAGAAATGAAATTGAACCCTCATCTTACACCATACACAAAAATCAACTAAAAATGAATCAAATACTTAAACATAAGACCTGAAGCCATAAAACTCCTGGAGGACAACATGTGTGAAAAGCTTCATGATATTGGTCTTGGAAATGATTTCATGAATATAACACCAAAAGCACAGGAAACAAAAACAAAAATAGACAAGTGATACTTTGTCAAACTAAAAGCTTCTGAATAATAAAGGAAACAAAAGAGTAAAAAGGTAACCTGTGGAATGGGAAAAATATTTGCACACCATATATCTGATGAGGCATTAGTATCTAAAATATATAAGGAACTCCTCCTCAACTCAATACCAAGAAAACAAATAGCAAGATTTTAAAATGGTTAAAAGACTTGAATAGATATTTCTCCAAAGAAGACATACAAATGGGCAACATGTATTTGAAAACTACTCAATGTTACTAAGCACTTGGGAAATGTACATCAAACCACAATGAGATACCACTTCTTACTCTCAGAATGGCCATTATTAAAAAAACAAAAGACAACAAGTGCTGGAAAGGATGTAGAGAAATTGGAACCCTGTATATTGCTTGTGGGAATGGAAAATGGTGTAGCCCCTAAACAAGTCATGAACAAATTCTGATGGGTTCATCACAGCCTGAAGGTTTCTCAAAAGTTAAAAATAGAACTATTATATGAGCAATCTCACTTCTGGGTATTTATCCAAAAGAATTGAAATTCAGATCTCAAAAAGATATCAGCAACTCTTATGTTCACTGTAGCACTATATCCAATGTGTCGAAACAACCTAAATGTCCATTGACAGATGAATAGACACAGAAAATGTGGTATACACATATAATGGAATACTATTGATCTTTAAAAGGAGAAATTCTGCAATATGTGACAACATGGATGAACCTTGAGGACACTATGCTAAGTGAAATAAGCAAATCACAGAAAGACAGATCCTGCATAATTTCACTTATATGAGGAATCTAAAATAGTCAAATTCATAGAATCAAAGAGTGGAATGGGTAGCCAGGGGCTGGGGAAGGGGAAATGGGGAGTTACTAATCAATTGGCTGAAGTTTCATCTACTTAAGATGAGCAAACTCCAGTGACATTGTACCAATAGTCAACAATAACATACACTTAAAAATTTGTTGAGAGCAGATCTCATATTAAGCGTTTTTAATATAATAAAATAAAAGAATTTTTAAAATTGATGGAAAGAAGAATGTCACCTAGCCCAAGTAAAATATTTAAGATGGATCACATATTAAATATATAAATGAATATTAATGTTGATGAAAAATCTATGGTTGGTTATTAAAATTCCAACTGTCATCAATCAAAAACCTTTCTTTGTTTCTAACCCACATTCTTCATGCATAAGCATAAACTATTTTACTCTCATTTTGATTTGCTCAATTGCAAGGGCAATCAACTGTCACCATTCTTGATGTAATCCATCAAGATTTAAAAACCATTATTAAAATAACCTTTTCTTCCTCATGCTTAAAAACACAGCTCCTTTTAAATATTTACTTCTAAGTAGTACATGTTATTTCCTCATCTACAGATTAGTTTTATTCTTTTCTTTTAAATATTTTTCAAATTTTTCTCATAAAATATGGAATTTATAACTAAACTGGAGCTGAGTAGCCTGAAATGTTAAGGCATATTACATGCATTGATAGCAATACAAAATCAAATATTCGTAGTTTAAAAAATAATAATTCCTCTGCAAACATTTTAAGGCTGAGGTTAACATTCCATTTTACAAATGAGAAAACTAAGACAGAGAGAAGGTATAACTTACCAAAAAGATATGGCTAGTTGAAAAATACCAGGTCTCTTACTAGAATTCTCTGGCTGTTCCCATCACATTGTGATGTTTTCGTGAATTATAAGGTGAAGAGATGTATTTACCAGCCTTCTTCAGGATGACTGATGTATTTCCCTAACAGGACATATTATTTATAGATTCTTGAAACCTTAACAAGAATCACTAGTAAGTGATTCTAAAATGTTGTCAGTCATGATGTTTTACAACTTCTAAAAATTCAATGCAAGGCACCAAGTCATCAGAAATGGGACCATACAACTCAGATAATAACATTCAATTCAGTAAATATCTGTAATTTAACCGTTTAATCCAACTATATAGCCAAGAGTTAAAGACAGAATCAATAATTTAAGGCCGTGGCACTTAAGGAGTTAATATGCACAGAGACAAAATATCTTGATCCAAAAAAAGCATATGCCTCCCTTTTTACCTTCCCTGGCATGAGCTTTGATGCGTTGCTTAGTGAATGGCCAGCTGGCTGGCTAGCTAGATAAACAGAGAACCTTTGCCCATCTTGCAGGCCGTTGTGATTAAGGTTTGGCATCTTTAAGAAGACATTCCATACAGAGACATGCCAGAAGGAAGACGGGGAAGTAGAAATTGTTAGTTAGTGAGGACCAGGGGTATGAGGGAGAAGGGCCAGGAAGCCTGATGCTTTCTACCAGGTAACATTGAACAGAGCTCATTGAAAGGAGTGTGGCATTAATATATATATATATATACTGAGTGGCCAGATTATTATGACCACCTGACATTTGTAGGCAAATTAGCTATAAGTTCTTGCTGAAGTTGCTAGAGGGCCAGACCATTATAAATAGGGAAGAAGGTTGTTTACTACGACAGTAGAAGTGATTTTTTTTCTGAAGATATGGGTAAACAAAGCGATTTAACAGCCTTTGAATGTGGGATATATATTGTTATGAGTGGCCAGATTATTATGACCACCTGATGTTTGTAGGCAAATTAGCCGTACACTGCATCGTATGGGATATGGAAGCTGAAGGCCTGTTCGAACACCTTTGCTGTCTGCAGTTACCAAGATAAAACGTCTCCACTTTGCACAGGAACAAAAGCATTGGACAGTCGAGCATTGGAAAAAAGTCATGTGGTCCAATGAATCACGTTTCCAGTTGCATCATGCAGATGGCAGAGTGAGAATTTGGCAGAAACAGCATGAAAGCATGCACCCCACATGCATGAGTACAACCCTTCAAGCTGGTGGGGGCAGTGTTATGGTTTGGGGCATGTTTTCCTGGCATGATTTGGGCCCCTTAATTCATGTGGAACAACGTCTGAATAGCACAACATACCTAAGTATCGTTGCTGATCAAGTTCATCCTATCATGTTGATGGCGTATCTCAATGGAGATGGCTTCTTCCAACAAGACAGTGCGCCATGCTACGGTGCTCATATTGTGCAGGAGTGGTTTCAAGAACATAAGGGAGACTTTACCTTGCTTAGGTGGCCCCCACTATCACCAGATCTCAATCCAATTGAGCATTTGTGGGACGAAGTTAAAAGAGCCATCAGGCAGTTGGTTCCACAACCATCAAATCTCACAGAACTGGACAGTGCTATTCATCAGGCATGGTGTCAGATTCCTCGCATCACCTTTCAGCATCTCGTGGAGTCAATGCCAAGAAGAATCGCTGCAGTATTGAAGGCAAAAGGTGGCCCAACGAAGTTCTGATGTGGTGGTCATAATAATCTGGCCACTCAGTATATATATATATATATATATATATATATATATATATATATATATATATCCCACATTCAAAGGCTGTTAAATAGCATTGTTTACCCATATCTTCAGAAAAAATCACTTCTACTGTCGTGGTAAACAACCTGCTTCCCTATTTATAATGGTCTGGCCCTCTAGCAACTTCAGCGCAAAATTATAGCTAATTGGCCTACAAATGTCAGGTGGTCATAATAATCTGGCCACTCAGTGTATATATGTATATATATATTAACATATAGTCTTTGAACCTTCCTACCTCATGTCAGCCTAAATCACATTTCCTCTGCTCTCTGCAATTCACTCACCCTTTAATTCTTCCTGGTACCACACCAAATCTGAGATCCTTGCTATTTTAGCTTTGAGTCATTTTCACTGAGTTCCTAAAGACCTAACTTGAAATCAGTATATTCTGGTAACTCAGACAACCTTAAAATAAGAACATGGAGAGAAATGTTCTCTGTTCAGGATTGGCCTTGGATGATCCTAGGTGGATATAATGTTGCTTTTCAAAAATTGATAAAATAGACTTGCTATTTGAAGAACTAAAATTATTGTTCAGAAGTGACTGAAAGAGATTGCCATAAATGCTTTGGATAAAAAACCTAAACACACTATGGTCAAAACTAAAGACTCCTAGGAGTCACATGATTTTCAGGGTATCACAAAACATCTCTTTGCAGAACTCTTTTATTCTTCTCCTTCTTCCCTGAGTGGGAGAGTAGATTGTTTGATGATGAGAATGTCAGATGATTCAAAAAGAATTGAACATTTTAATAAATCTATTACTTGGAAATTAGATTACATATAAACATGTGGTCAAACCAATTTTAATAGGCTGTATCACAGTTATTTTCACAATATTACAAATGATTAGTTTGTGCTAACAGAACACATCAATTCTATACTTAAATTGATCACTATCAATAGTTTGGGGTTTATGATACAGTCCTTCATTTTCTCAAGGCTGTAATCAAGAGGTGATACAAACATGAAGTTTGTGATATGTGAAGAAACTGCAGAAGACCCATCCTAGTAATACATTTTTGAAAGTTTCATTTTCTTTTGAATCATCCTTGATTTCTGAAAACCACTTGAAAAAGTCTCCCATGTTATCCTGATTAATAAGACATTGAATTCATAAAATACTGAATGGAGGATGGATGGGAGAATAGATGGAGAAGCCTCATCTAGCTGAACAAAATGGTTCTGTAAAAGATGCATCCATATGGCAGCCTGAAGAGGGGCTGGATGAACCTGGTAAAGATGTGGAAGGCCTGCTCTTTGGATCTGCTGATGACACAGGCTGGGTGAGGAAGCTAGAATGATAGATGAGGGACTCCACATCACCTAAAAATTATCATCACAGGCTCCAGCACTGGACTGAACCCACAGGATTAAATTTAATCATAATGGGTACAAACTGCACAAGTTCAAGATGAGAGAATCTTGACTTGACTGCTGTTCATGTAATCTTGGACCTTAAATGACCATAAAGATTTATACATGCCAACATCTAGATGTAAAAGCAACACCCATTCACCCCCCTCCCAAACCCTGACAAATACCCCAAGAATTCATCTCTGTCCAATCTTTGGCTGCATTAAGAAAGATGTATGTTCAGATCACAGGAAGGGTTGATCCTAGTGTACTCTGAATTGATCAACTTAAAGCTGTAGTATTGTGTTTAGTCCTAACACTGACATTGACAAATATGATACATTTATAGTGGGAGAGACAGACCTCACAGAAAGTGAGAAAACATTTTTGAAGAGGAGTTGAGGAACTGTCAATATATTCTGAAGAAGGAACGACTCAAAGGCTCAAGTATCCATACAGTGAAAGAATCACAGTACAATGATTAAGAGCATGGGCCCTGGCACCAGATTGCCTGGGTCCAATCTCTGACAGGATCTTTAGGAGACGGCACCAAACTCTGACACTTTTTGTGAAGATACCTTCAAAGCCTCTTAAAGGGCTGAGCCATGCCACATTCACCTTTGTATGTATACTGGGTCTGACACATCATAGGTGTTTAATAAATTCTTTATCTCTCCCCTATAAAGACATACTACACAAAGAACCAAGGTCTCAGAAGCAATTACAAAGGAGGTAAATACACACACCTGGTAATAACCACAAGGCAAATAATAGCCACTCACATTGCCTGCCCCACAGCTGGCAATGGTCATCATGGAAATGATGTGGTGTGTTGAAATCACAGTTGTCTCCTGGTAACTGAACAAGGAGGCAGCCTGAATGAAATTGAACTGCTTTTTTTTTTTAAGAAGAAATTTGCATTTTAGATATTGTAAGTTCTAATGTGTCGAAGTCAACTAGGAGAAGAGTCTGATATCGATATATACCTTTCATTTTCTCTAATCTTGGCTCTTTTGTTTTTTTGTTCATAAACTTTGACAAAAGTATTTTCCCCCTGATACCATGGTATCTTACTATTTGTCTCCCTTTGAAAATACCTGTTTTTGAAGCTTAAGGAAAAGATACATTTGTTTCCACTTCACAGCTATCAGAAGAATCTATTACAGTGTTTGTTTTTTCTTCATGTGAGATAATTTGGGGAAATGCTAGCTCCTTACTCCACAGAAGGTCACTAACTAAAATGAGATGGTTTAATTGATAAGCATTCTTTAAGGATGTGGAGTATTCCCAAGATCCTATCCTTGCAGGGCTCTGGGCTTTGGAAGGAAATCAAAGTCTTGTTAAAAGCCCAGCATCTAATTGTAGCCATTCAGAAAATAGCCATGAAAATGTCTTCCCCTCCTAAGCTATTTGTTCTTTAAAGTGTTGTGAAATGTAAAATAATTTTAAAGGTCTTGCCTGCTTAGCTCAAATTATAAAATACATACAATGTCAAAATGAGTTGGGTGCAATCACAATAGTTATCACTTGATTATTATATATATAATAATCAAGTGATAACTATATAACTATATATATATATATATCTGTCTCTCATATTTATTTATTGGATCTTTTTATTTACATGGGTATTTATTTATTTACATGGGTAGATAATGCCTTTTGAGAGTCAACTATGATATAGTTAACTGAGTATTATCATACAAAATGCAGGAAAGTATTAATATATTTCCTTGGGAACCCAGTAGAATTTTTCTGTTTGGTGTGCTTTATCTATTCCTTGCCTCAATAAAAGCACTGACCCCAAAGAAAACTAACAAACTGGGTTCCAAAAAGAAAATTCTAAAGGTTGAGAAGTCAGGGCAGACACACAGATGCTTTGAAATGGAGGTAGGCACATGATCAAGAAGTCTTTGAACCAAGTTTATTTCATGAGATTCTACTTCTAGAATTCTTCTATAAATGAAACTTTCCCATGCCAATTTAGTTCCACTTATGTAATATGTTTATTTGACACAAATCTTCAATTAAATCCATTAAAGAACAGTCAACTGCCTCACTATTACTTGTCTAAAAAATTCTGGCCCAGTTACCATCTGCAACCTCCATTGCCTCCTTTCCCCCTTGGATCACCATACACCAGTTACACTCATTCCTTATCTTCTCCCATCTTCTCCAAGCCTCTTTCTGCTTCAGGGGAGACACACATCTGTTCATCCTCTTCCTCTTGGCTTGGCTAATCTTCATCCTTGAGTCCCAGCCTAGACATCACCCTTCCCACCAGGGGTCTAGATTAGGCTAGAGGTTATAAATTCCCACAGCTTTCGTTGTCTTTCATGGTACTTAACATGATTGCCATGACTCAGTTCCCTGTGCAATGACTTGTTTATCGTCTGTCTCCTCTGTTGGTCTGTAAACCCCATTAAGGCAGAAGCAGTGCTGACACTTAGCGAGATGGTACCCAGCACATGGTAGATGTGCCATGAATACTTTTGGAATGAATGAATAGAGGAACCCACTGAGAACCTAAAGCTACTTGCACCTCATTTCCATCAACTTGGGTGGTGGCTGACTAGAAAATGTTGGCCTGAAGTTTATTTAAGAAAGTGTCTGAACCTCTGCTCCCCTTCTCTCTGCCCTCCCCATATTCCTCCTTCCCAACACCCCCTCCTCCCCAGGGGGTCTGTGGAAACTGCCAATGAAAGATACTGCTTTATACTGTAGAATCTTGTCACATATCCTGGAATTTTATAGATAATATATAGTTTTACTCCATTGGTCACCAGAAAGGAGAGCTGTTCTTAATGAAATTTTAATGCTTTTGCCCTTCCCATTACCGGATGATTGGTAAGACCGATGATCGAGTAAGAGAGAATCAGAAAAATAAATGGCCATAAATTAAATCCTACTATGATCCAATTCTACTGAGATTCTTCTTTTCAAAATACAAACAGCTCTGTCTACGTTCTCCACTTGAACCCAAAGGTGTATTTTTCATTCAGCTTATTGCGCACCTTAGGGAAGGATATGGCTCTAAATTATGAAACGAATACATTTCCACATTTCTTCAGATAAACTGAAGTGGGTCTGGCACCACCCTCAGGCTTTCTACAGAATCTACAAAACAAAGAAAGTGTTAAAAATCAAGAGAAAAAAATTCGCATTTCAAAAAGGCACTCTTTTATGAATATTACCTCAACAGAAAATAAAATGTTTGACTTAAATGCTGTCTGTAGTAAAACGACCACAGGGACAGGTTCAAATGGTGTATTAAGTAAGAAAGATTGAACATATGAAAAATTGTTCTTTCCTAGAATATTTCTAACCCACACATGTAATATATATCATGGCAAAATACAACACAAAAGGTCTATTGTTTTGGCAAAATAACCTACAAACTTGCTTAATTAGTTTACATACAAACTAAAAGCACAGTTTTTCCTGTTGACAGTCATGGGTTTTAGATAGTAATTTTGACCATTATTACTATTTTACTTATGGAAACATATGAAAAACAGAAAATATGGAACTAGAGGACAAAGTTATTAAAGACATGCAACATTTAAATCTCATTTGTGTGTCAACATCACAAATATTATGCTCTGACTATCCCCAACTTGGAAGGGGAATGAAAGAAATTGTTTTTTGGAATGAAAACTTACTCCCATGGATATTTAAAAAAGATGTCAGCACTTAAGTTAATCGGTATCTGCTTCTAGTGGGCTTTACTTTGAGAAGTGATGGCCTCTTTCTGGAGAAGAGGGATAATTCTTCATACTGACATTCCATTCCATTTACTGCAAGATGTAAACTAATGCCTCCAGTAAATGAATTCCATGGCCATTTAATACCCAAAGCAGTCTTTCTCTATTGCAGCCACTTATTCACCATTCAGTAGAAACAGCTAGATCCTAAAAATAAATCTGAAAGAATACAACACAGGTCACCATGTTCAAGCTGTTAATGTCTAGGTTTTCCAGGGCTGTGTCTTATAATTCTGTTTTTACTGTGTACAGACTAAGGATGTGAAAAGAGAGCTCCAGGTTACAGGTGTGAATGAGGCACAAGATAAATTTGGTTATTTTATCTGGATATTCTAACTATTTCATTTATTAAATTTTTTAAAAATATATTCTTATTGATTTCAAAGAGGAAGGAAGAGGAAGAGAGACATAGAAACATCAATGATGAGAGAGAATCATTGATTGGCTGCCTCCTGCATGTCTCCCGGGGACCAAGCCCACAGCCCAGACATGTCCCCTTGACCAAAATCAAAACTGGGACCCTTCAGTCTGCAGGCTGATGCTCTATCCACTGAGCCAAACCAGCAAGGGCCACTTATTCAAATTTTAGTAACCATTTGAAGAGATAACTATATGAGACAAAATACAAGGTAAAACGTAGAAGTAAAGCATTTCCTGGTCCAGTGGGCAGAGTGATGGCCTCTGGGTCTTTCCCTCCCCATGCTGTGTGACCTCAGCTAAATCACTTCAGTAACTTTCAGCTCTGGGCCTTAATCTCCCATTCAGTTTCCTTATCTGAAAATGAGTTACTGTGACGAGGATGAGGCAAAATCAGAGAGATCACAAAAATGGTTTTAATAGTATGAAATATCCAGAAGGTCAGAATATTTCTGTGATAATTAGAAAAATGTATCTATGAGAGATCACCAATCTGAAGAGGTAAGTTAAAGACTTCAGGGGTGGATATTTGACCTGAGTTATCTGGGCTTACTGCTGCAAGTTCTTGTTTTACGTCTGTAGACATAGCCCTAGAGTTCAGTAAAATGTGAAAAAGTTAACTAGGTGCTCTATTTTATGAGATTCTATTAAATTTTTCACTGATTTATTACATGCTTATTATAGAAGCTTCCCACAGCTCAGAATGGTATAAAGAAAAATTACTTTCCCTCCACTGCTCTTGCTTTTTCCTTCCCCCGCCCCACATACATCCATATACACCCAGGCATGCATGCACGCGCACACACACATACACACACACACACACACGACTCCCAATTTCCACTCCCTAGAGATAATCTTTATGGATAGTTTCTTGTAAAATCAAATACTTCAAAAATGGTAAACACTGGAAGACAATTTATAGATTTAAAAATATATTAAATTAAAGAAAAATCAAGAATTATCCCATGCCACCCAGGGTTGGTGAAATCTCAAATTACCTTGGAACAACAAACTGACCAATTGCTGGATGAGGGAAATGAAATCATAACCCTGTAAACAAACTGCCCAAAGTGTGCAGCTATAGCAAAGGTGGAATAAAGCAAAGGTGGAATAAAGCCTTCAAGGAAAAGCATCTCCTCCTCACGGTTAACAACTTGATGACGTTCTTCAACATGTTTTAATAATTATCATACCTTCCTCTTCACAAAGGATTGATTTATTATGGCTTAAATTTAAAGAATACTGGTTTCCCAGTTTTGAATCAGGCTTAGATTACAGAACACATAAAATCAATGACTTTGTTCTAGGCAAGAAAAAACACAGTGTTCATTTAAGTGCAAAAGAAACAGTCCTGGGGAAAAATTTATGTAGTTCATGCTAACTGTTCCCACCACCAGTTTGCCCCCTCTGCTCCTTCCCTCATCCCTGTCATCAGCACCACCACAATGAACACTTCTATGGCACCTTAACATTCACAAGCAACTTCACATACTATTTATTTTAATCCTCAAAACAATTTTGTCAGGAAGAATAAACAATCTTAGCTTCTTAATTAGCAGATTAAAAAAACCCTGAAGCTCAGAGCAGAGAAATGATTGGCCCAAGACCATTCATCCTGTAAAGGTATACTTGCCCAGGTATACTGATGACTTCTAAGTGTCTATATCTCCAGCTCAGATCTCTCCTCTTAAGCTCCAGGACCCACAATCAACATTCAACATCTGCACTTTGGAGTTCCAAATGTGGTTAAACTCAGTTTCCAGACTAAGTCCATAATATTCTCCCATAAACTTTTTTCTCACTCAAAGGTTTTCTTTCTCAGTGACTGACACCATTATCCTTTCAGTTGTTCAAGTCAAAAGCCTAAGTATCCCCCCTAACTACCCCTGTCTGCTCTCAATATATATATAGACTTCATCATCACATCCTATAGATTTTGCCTTCTGAAGATTCCTCAAATCTTTCCATTTCTTATTGTCTTCACCATGAACACTGTCCAATACCTCAGCATCTCACATTGAAATCATTTCCATGTTACACCCCGCCTTTCCCTCACCACCCCTACTCTACTCATATTCCATGCTGCAGCCAGAGTGATTCCCCTGCTTAAAATCTTTGGTTGGCTTCCCAGTGCTCTTCAGATGAAGAAAAGAATCCTTAGTGTGGACTATGAGGGCCAGTATGATCTCATCCCTGCGAACTGGCAAGATAAATGAGCTCTTTCCATAGTTGCAGAATACCATGATGTCATTTAAAAATGAATATTTAAGCTTCTGTTTTTTAATAATGCACATTTATTAATTGTAGAATGAAGCTTGCACATGTAGCTATTTTTAAGCATTAGTAACATATGACCACATATAAATCTTATTGTCTTCCTAAATTTCTTTCTTAAATATAACCAAATTCATTCTATTATACCATATGCATTAATATACATGCAAAAATCCTGTATAATAAAAGGCTAATATGCAAATCAACGGAACGACTGGTCACTATGATGTGCACTGACCACCAGCGGGCAGACGCTCAACACAGGAGCTGCCCCCTGGTGGTCAGTGTGCTCCCACAGGGGGACCACTGCTCAGCCAGAAGCCAGGCTCATGGCTGGTGAGTGCAGCAGCAGTAGCGGGAGCCTCTCCCGCCTCTGCGGCAGCTCTAAGGATGTTTGACTGTCGGACATCCCCCAAGGGCTCCCAAACTGCTAGAGGGCACAGGCCAGGCAGAGGGACCGTCCCCCCCAGTGCATGAATTTCATGCACTGGGCCTCCAGTATAGTATATATAATGAAATATTAGGGTGGGGCAAAAGTAGATTTACAGTTGTGAGTATGTGAAACACAGTTCATTCTCATGTTATTATTTTATTGTATTATATTATTTCCATACAAACAACTGTAAACCTACTTATATAATACTAGAGGCCTGTATGATACTTATATAATACTAGAGGCCCGGTGCATGAAATTCATGCACAGGGTTGGGGGGGGGGTCCCCTCAGCCCAGCCTGCACCCTCTCCAATCCGGGGGATCAGGCCTAAACTGGCATTCAGACATCCCTCTCATAATCCTGAACAGCTGGCTCCTAATCACTCACCTGCCTGCCTGGTCGCCTCTAATTGCTCCCCCTGCTGGCCTGGTCACCCCCAACTGCCCCCCCACCAGCCTAGTTGCCCCTCACTGCCCCCCTTGCCAGCCTAATTGCCCCCAACTGCCTCCCCCCCCCCCCCCCAGCTGGCTTGGTCCCCCCCAACTGCCCCCCTTGCTGGTCTGGTTGCCTCCAACTTCCCCCCCTGCCAACCTGATCACCCTTCATGGCCCCCCTGCTGGCCTGATCACCCCATGCAGACTGTTGTGCAGTCGTTTGGTTGTCCCTCACTAACCCCCCTGCCGGCCTGGTCATAGGCAGCCATCTTGTGAGGGTGTGAGGGTTAATTTGCATATCACCTCTTTATTATATAGGATATGTAAATAATTTATATAATTCATTTCATTGTGTATAATTTCTATCTCAAACCTTTGGATAACTGGAGAAAGGGAGGCCCAGACATTTGACCCATGCTGTATGGATTACTCATCTGAGAGTCTAAAAGACAGGGTCAGCTTCATGGGTGTGTAACTTGAGCAGTCACCAGGGCCTACTCTTAGAAGAGCCTCATGCTTGGTTTATTGCTCTACCATTGTTGTCTTGAAAATTTTTAATTGTTGAACAAGGGGCCTTGCATTCTCATTTTTCCCTCAGCCTCACATTGTTTAACCCATTCTGGCTAAAAAGAATCTTAATATATTAAGAGCCAAAGTCTTTCATGTCATCCAGGCCCCAAGTGTTCATTGCACTCTATTTCTATACTTCATGAACTCAACAGGAGAAGAAGAGCTGAGGACCACCAGAGTCAGAATTGCCAGTCAGTGGGAGGATCTACCTATATTGTGGCCAATCATAGATTTCAGATGAACAAAACAAGCTTCTACTCAATAAATGAGATTTCCAAGTACAGTGAAACCTGGTTAACAACTTTGGCTAGTGAGTGAGGTAATGCCACAGATGGGTAACTTGGAACATGCTTTGGATTCAGCTGTCCTCATACTTGCGATAAATCTTGGCCTAGAATGTGGGGAGTAGCTGGGCAAAGATAGGTATAAATAACTTCACATTAGGAATATTTTTATGACTTATAAAAAGTCCTTCAATGCTTCTGTACTAAGCTAAATGAAAACCCGAACCCCTCCTGGAAGCCGCCTGCACGTGAAAAATGTTGCCCCAGCTGCTGCTTTCAGGGTCGCAATTTTTATTGCCAGCAGGCGATCCGATGGTGGGGAAATTCCTCGCAAAAACTCACAGATGCCCATTTTAAAGCATATCGTGTACTATTTTTATCTTCTAGAAGTTGAAAGGCTGCTGGCATCTGTAAGTTACCATTTAAAAGATAATAATGATTATTATTATTTTGCTTCCAAAGCAAATGATCCTAGAAGAACTTGTTTACTACTTGCCTTAATTAACTTATGCAAACTTAACAATTAAGATCTAGGTAATATTTCAATTTTAGGCTGACGATTTTCCTCATGAGCTCAGAATTTATTTACAACACAAATATTTAAACTTTCTGAGAACGTTATGCTTTTAGGATAAAAATTAAGTAATAACATAGTTTCTAGAAATCCCCATTAGTGATAAATGTGAAGCATTCATGTGCAATGGCACATTCAGGTATAATGTGATTGGTGTCAGGCTTGGGTTCAAGTCTCTGCTTTGCTATTTACTATGTGATCCCAGGCACATGACTTGATATTTCCAAATTCAGAACAGGATAACAACACTGAATGTGAGGCTGATGTGAGGACCCATTACATAAGTGATGTAAGTGTTCAGCATAGTGACCGGGACATGATAAACACTCCACAAATGCAGCTATCATCATTGATAAGATTTTCCCTCCAGAATTTTAATAGATTAAGTAGTTACCTTATTGACAGGAATAATGTTTTTGACATTATAGTAGAAGCCAAAATAAACCATGTTGAAAACTCCATGACGTCCCAAAGTTGCTGTAAATCCTTTGTTGAGGCCCTGGAGTCCCAAACCTTCCTTCTTAATGATGTGTCTTGCGTAGCTCATAGTGGATGGCTGCTGCAGGAGAGAGGGGCAAAGCCAGAAAAGATCATCTTTGGGAATGTGAGACAGAGTAAATTACTATATAGCTATCCTTCAAGCCAGAATTATTAAGGACTTCTTTCCCCAAACATGAACAATCAGGTCTAAATCCATGCTTTTAAAATTAGGAAACCCAAAAAGTAAACAAAATTGCATGTATAACAACAGGCCTTAAAGGGAAGATTGTTGGCAAAGAGAAACATCTTTGGTGGAATTAGTGAAACTAATGTCATGTAATAACTACCACCACTTTCAACATGTTAATAGTTGTATTCAATTCTGGATTATCCACACTAATGGAGGGGATTAGCTATATGGATATACTATTAATCCATAACTGTGTATAATCCAAAAGGAATTTACATTTGGTTCCTGAATTCAGTGTATTTACCTTTCCATTTCTGTTTTCTAAAGCAAATGTTACATTGCCTCAACAGTTTAAATGGGTGCTAAGCTAGAAATCAGGCCTGGCTAGATGATTGTAGACTCCCTCCAGAGGGCGGGCAATCAGCATGTATATTACTTGCTGTGATAAATGACAAATCAGTGGTGTTGGGAGTACTGGGTTACCTCTAATTCACTCCTTTGCAGTCCTCTGATTGATTACCCAAGGTTGAAATACCTTGACTGCTGGAATCAGTCTACTGCTATTTCTGGAACACGCTAAAGAGCTCACTGTTCATTACAATACAATTATAACAACTTATGTGGGTTTTTTTTTTAAAAAAAAGGTTGTTTCCTTTTTGGAAGTATAATACAAAGGCTATCTCTTGTTAAATTTTCAATGGCAAATCGAAGAAATATTCAGTATTTATTTATTATTTTGCCCATAAGGCAAGCGGCTGGGCTGATATTTGTTTGCTATTTCACTGGAGCAGGTTGCTGGCGTGGTCCTGGCGTCCAATGTGCTTTCTGACTAAAGTGTTCTTATCATGTGCAAGTAAAGCTGCATCGGCAGAACAGAACAAAACAAACCCAATCAAGGCTTTTTATCTAACTTGTATTATAGCTATGTCATTAACATGATGCATTAAATGAGCTTGTTTATATAGTAAATCCTATAGTTTTTGCTCATAAATGTTTTTAAAACTCTAGCTATAATTCTACACTCAGCGTCATCTTTTCAGTTTAATTAGAATAAAGTATATTGAGCTTCAGAAAATCCTTTTTGTAACATGAAAAAAAATCACATGAGAATGTATCTTAAAACAACAAAAGACATTTCATATAAGAGAACCAAAAATTCTCAGAAGGTTAGAGTTCACTCTGTTTTACAAAATGGGACTTTTTTGTTTGTGTTCTGGCACATTTGACTATTAACCCAAATTGTTTATTTTGATTTTCAAAGTAGACTTGAGGACAAGTTGAGCAGAAGTTCATTTCTGTTGGAGAGACTCTGGATGTGCTGAGCAAACTGCTCGCCACTGCTCTCTTGCCCCGAGGAAGGCGGCCTACAGGGCAGGGGGAAGGAGAGGTGGCAGTTCCCCTGGGCAGGGCAGGAACAAGGCAGAAGTGAGGCCTCCTGGGCCAAGGTTGATCAATAGTGGTGCTCCCTGCATCCAGCCCAGGCTTTCTCTCCCTCCTCACATACTCTGAGGCCTGAGGTTCAGGAAGATGAGAACTCATCTAGATTCTAGAGCAAAGGAGGAACCAACAGCTTTGAATGAAAGTGCAGATTAGCATAGCTTTCTCTAAGTGAAACAGATCTAAAGATGTTTCTATTGTTTAAAAATCCTAGTGTGCTAAATTATCAGAACTAAAAGAGTAGACTTCTATTAGATCTTGGTGAAGGTGACTTTTACTGATGGTCTAGTGCAGTGATGGCGAACCTATGACACGTGTGTCAGAGGTGACACGCGAACTCATTTTTTTGGTTGATTTTCTTTGTTAAATGGCATTTAAATATATAAAATAAATATCAAAAATATAAATCTTTGTTTTACCATGGTTGCAAATATCAAAAAATTTCTATATGTGACACGGCACCAGAGTTAAGTTAGGGTTTTTCAAATTGCTGACACGCCGAGCTCAAAAGGTTCGCCATCTCTGGTCTAGTGTCTGCTTTTCATTGCTTTGGGTGGTAGGCGGGTACAAGAAAGTATAGCACATGGATTTTGAACTCAAGTGCCTTATTGAATTTGAACTCGCTATGAATCATTAAAGAAATCAAAGGGTAGTATAGTAGCTAGAAATAGGTGGTCAGAGCCAGACAGCCCCAGGTCTGAGTCTTAGCAGTACCACTTGCTAGCTCAAGTGATTATTTCCTCCTCTGAGTTATCTTCACTTTACTCAAGTATGAAATAAGGATAATAATACAATCTTCTTCACAGGATCGTTATGATAAGTAAGTCAATGAACTATGTCCTATGTAAGAATTCACTGTATGCTAGCTGTTAATAATAGCAATAAGGCTTATAAAAAGTAGTTATAATAATTAAATAACAGATGGGAAATGACAATCAAAAGGTGGAGGCTGATTTGAGGGAGAGGAAGGACGTGGATAACTAGCCTCCTCCTTCTCATTCCTTCCTTTCCCTTTTCTAGAGCCCAGGACCCTTGTGACAAAGTCTAAAAGAAATGCATCCAGAATGCAAATTATAGGTGGGCTTCCTCTGAGGCTCACCAAATCCAACCTTTGGGCTAGAGATCTCCTTCCATGGTTAGTTCCTTACCCTGGAAGCATTCCTCTTGGGAGCAGTAGGTCCTGTAAATTGCCTCTTCCCTATCCCTCAGTAAGAATTATCAGTAAGAACTCTCACGTGATAAGGTTATGGCCTGTAGAAGCAAGGCCACATAGGAGCAAAGGCTGGGAATGGAAAAACACACTAATCAGACCTTCACCTCACACATTCATGTATGTTAGCAGGTATCTGGAACACAATAAGTGCTCATCAATATTATCCATATCATAGATTCTTAGTACTTTACATAGCATCTTATTTAATCCTCTCAACAGGCGTGTGAGATAGGTATTATCATACCCCCATCTGACAGATGAGGAAACTAAAGTCAAGTTACTGGCAAAGATCACAGAGTGAGTGGTAATGTCAAGTGCAAACTGAGCAACCCCCACAACTCCAAGTTCGTACTTTTATGCTCTGCTTAGATTTGCCATCATAGCATATATGATTTCTTCTCAAAAAACCCTGTAAGGTGGGAAGTAGGTATATTCTCCTAATTTTTCAGGTAAGGAGACCAAGGCTTGTTAAGTAATATTCCTAAAGTGAAAATACTGGTAAATGGCTTAACCAGAATTCTGCTTCTAACCCAGTGCTGTTCACATTCTGTGGACTCATTCTTGTTATACATACGCAGTAAGATTTTCAGAGCCTGATAATCCAACTCATACAGGTAATAGATATATAATAACACAAATACATTTTTTCTGATAACTCAGGGCATTGAGAGTAAGGAAAACCTGAACTGAAATTCCCATAAAAATCATGTGTGCTTTTTGCTTCATTCAGTGACACTGCATCACACAAATGTAAGCAAATATTTAATTAGAAAGGCAGAACGTGACTTCCACTAGGATGCTTAAATAGGAAAATATAGAGTCATTTTGACTAGATCTCTGTAAACACAAGGAATTTTACTAAACTTATTTGATTACTGGGCTTCCATTTCAAAACCAAATGGTGACTGATTAGCAACATCAGCCAAATGATTCCAATACTATCCAGCCCAGCAGGTCACCCACAGTTTGGTTTCCTTCCAATATTTAGATTCACTCCAGTTTTCATATTTAGTTACCAAATGTGGGCCAAATGGCATTCTAACTTCCCTAGATGTACCTTTTATTGACTGGACCAGAGCTGCAAGCATGGGAGAACAGTGGATCGGAATGTAGTTGATTTTGTGATACCACACAGCTTTCCCTGCCAGAAGTATTTCCATTTGAAGGAACTCAAAGTCTTCTTTAACTTTGACCTCTGCTGTTGCCAAGTGTGAATTGGTGGGAACTCACTGTTTCTTCCTGCACCATTTATTTAACAATATCTATTGAGTACCTCATAGTTGCCATGCACTGTGCTAAGTGTAGCACTTTGCCCATATCCTAGAAACATAAATGTTTTTGCTTTGGTTTTTATTTGGAGAGATATGCTGATAATTTTTGTATCTACCCATGAGAATATTCCATAATAATTATTAAATTTGGAATCAAATTTCCGTTTTAAAAGTCCCTACGTCGCTTAATGGAAAGAGAAGGCCCTTTGCCTGTACAGTGCTCCCAGGCACCACTCCAGGGCACTGGTTCCTTACTGAGAGCCCAATATTACCAACAAATCACTGAGATGTCTTATGGCAGCCTAAGCTATTTTTCCTGGAGTTCCTCCATCTAACTACTGTCCATAGCTGGCTCTGATTAGCTTGTGAGCTCACAGACAGAGGTTTCAGGTGGTGAGCGCTGTTCCCGGGTAAACAGTTATCAGAGAATGGCCAGTAGGTACAGGCGAGGGGTGCATGTCAGTGGATTTCTCATTCCTTTCAGCCAGGGAAGAGCTCTCGGCACACCAGGTCAAAACACAGCACGCTCCACATTTGTTCCTTTACTGCTTCCTACGGCAAGGTGAATTTTGCTGCGTTTTAGAGCAAATAGAATAAGGATGTTGCACTGGATTTTATCACACCGTTGAAAAGCAAACTGTGAGACCTTTATACAGTGAAGTGAGTGTCCACATCAGGGTCCTCAGAAAAACACTGCTTTGTTAAGAAAGAGAAGACCCAACTGCTACGTTCAGGTAGGAAAATACCCATGCTCTTCAGGAGATAGATAATCACTTGTGCTTTTCATTACTCAAATGAAGTCTTGAAGCATTTTCATAAATTTGAAAAAAAATTGAGAACAAAATGTAAGTGAGAGGAGAGGAATCAGGCTGAAAAATCCCACATTTACAATTTATTTTAGCTTAGATACATCACTAATTCATCATTACAGTTTATTTGAATAGGGCATGATTATGGACAAAAAGACACCCCAAATATAATTATGTTGTATCTAGAGTTTTACATTTGATAAACAGATCCATTTTAGAACAATCTGTGAGTGGAGAATGATTTGCTATAAACAAACTCTCCCAGATGCTGAGCCACAAGCTACATTAACACCAGGTTGATGCCCAGTAATGGTGCCTGGAGGAGCATGGGACCCTCTGGGTGACCAGTGCTGACTCTGCCGGCCAGGCCCCTGCACAGTGGGCAGGCAGGGAGGCGGTGGCCTTAGCACAGGGGAAACTGCTAAGAAGAAACTGACAACATGGCTGCTTTTTCGTGGGTCCAGAAACACTTGATTTCCCCCTAAGTTTCATAATTAACCACATTTCTTTATCTTAATGAAAAGAAAGAGACCTCAATGTTAATGCTGTTTCTCAGAGCCATTCACACTCCATTGGGCTCAATTTTCCTTATCCATAAAATAGAGATAAACTACTCATAGGGACAATGGGAGGATTTGAAATATCAAGTGTGTGTGAGCAGTTACCAGAACAATGGGATTAGAGGGAGGTGTCGGCAGAGGTCATCAATTATTTTTTCATTAGATAGATCTGTATTACTTGTGGGAAAAACACACTGTGCATTACTTTTGCAATTTACAGAATTACATGAATTTTCTAAAAAAATTAAATAGCAAAAAAAACATGTAAGGCATGTTGCACAGTGTCTGGCATGTAGTAGATATTCTGTAAATGGTAGCGATTACCATCACTTCAAAGTCTCCATTCAGAAAGCAAAAATCTAGGGTTCCTGGCACAGCTGAATGGAAGGCTGAAGTCTATTTTCTGTAAATGATAATAGAGAGGCAACTTGGCTGCTGCCTTAGGTATTGTTGAAAGATAACTATAGGAATGGATTCATATACATAATTCACTTTTCTGCCCGCAAGAATCATAAACTGGAAAGAAATAATTTATGTGCTGAACAGTTTCCAGGCAGTGTTTCACATAGTAATGCAGGAAAAATTTGAACTTAACTCAATACATCATTCATGAACGTTGACATGCCCTTGAAGCTGGCTTTTACACTATCTGAAAACAGAGCCACATACTCACTCTCTATATAACTCAACTTCATCTTCTTGAAAGAGATGATCACAAAATGTGGTCCTTTTATTCACCTTATGTTGACTCTACATAATATATCTAAGTTTAAATATTTGTTAATTGCCTATGAAGAAAATAATCACTAAGCTTTGTGATATCATATAAGATCTAATTGGTTTCTATTAGATTATTAAGCTCCCAGGATAAAGTGTTTAGAATTATATTTAGTGATATTATCCAAACTCAGATGAAAAAAAAAATCCCTATCTTTAAAGATGCTATCAATGATACATTTGCTATCTATTTATTGATCCTTAAATTATAATCACAGAGCATATGTAGAAGACTCATTATTCCTTTCTTGAACTGAACATCTTTAAAAACTAAATGGAGGAGAAAGAGGCTTTTGCAATTTCCTAAAGGTTTAGTTTCATGTTTGGGGGAGAGAATGATTATGTTCATATGTAATGCAGATAAAAATGACAGACTAGAAGGAAACCTGTGCCCCCTCCACACATCAGAAGCCAATCCTATAGACCTCAGGGAAGGAAAACATAACCCGTTAGCCAAATAATAACTTTGAAGTAGATTTCAAAGTGATGAGAAAAACTGGGAAACAATTCATACAAGATTTTGCTTCTGGGGAGAAATTCACATTTTTCCAGCCTAGCAGAGAGCATGTCAGCCAAATAGTGCTTTGGCCTCACGCAACTGATACCAGGTTTCCAGTTCTTATAAATAAATATACAGATAAAGAATGATGCGTCCGCTTAAGAGGGGAGAAAGTTCCTATAAGGACAACAAGCTACAGAGTCACACTTTTGGAAAGACTGGAAGTCTCCAACAGAGAAATCCTTGGGCTAGCCCTAAGCCAAAAAGACTACAAACCAGAACACTTTCCTTGGATTTAGTTTGAAGGACAGGGGGAAATTTGGGTCTATCCGGATTTTACCTGAACATGTTTTTACACCCACTGAACCAAACCAGAGCATGACAAAGCTGTGATTTATCTGCTCCCCACAGAAGGTCAAGCATATTTAAATTAGAGACCGGTTTTCTTTTTGTGACTGACCAGTTCACTATATTTGCTGTGAATTTTAAGATGCTGGCCAAGATTCTCATGTTGGGATTGGAGGAAGTGTGGCAGGGCTCATACTCTCTAGCTGATATGGTGGCAATTTAAAAAGGGGAGAAGGGACAAGCACACCTATTGAAATACTTTATACAGAAGCTGGAAGCAAAAGAAAGAAGTATCAGAAACTAAATTAACCACAATTTCCTTTAAATTTTTAGAACAGTTTATGGCTAACGTGGGTGGGAAGGCATATTTTATGGGTAACTTCTGACTGGCTAGAGAATAAGTTCTAGACCACAGAGGGGCAGCTGGAGCCAGCAGAGTAGCTTCCATTCCTGAGAAATCCCGATGGGAACTGCACTTGGGGTTCCAAGAACATAATGGACACAGCCTCTGCTCTCAGCTAATAATGCCCTAGAACCCCAGCTGGAGGCCCCTGTCCTAGATCTCATGCTGCAGAGGGACCCATTCTAGCTTTCTGCCAGCCATGCTCTCCCCACAGGGCCAAGAAGGCATCTACTTACATCCCACAACCTGCTTCTAGACCAGTGATGGCGAACCTATGACACCGGTGTCAGAGGTGACACACGAACTCATTTTTTTGGTTGATTTTTCTTTGTTAAATGGCATTTAAATATATAAAATAAATATCAAAAATATAAATCTTGAGGGAAAACAAGATGGTGGCATAGGTTAACGCCGGAGTTTGCTGCCTCGAACAACCACTTCAAAAATACAACTAAAAGACGGAATGGACAGCACCCAGAACCACAGGAAGCTGGCTGAGTGGAAATCCTACAACTAGAAGGAAAGAGAAATCCATACTGAGACTCAGAGGAGGCGCAGTGCGGAAGTGAAATACTAAGGTGTGGAGTGCATGTGGAGCGGGCCAGCGGCGGAGGGCGCGGTTGTTGTTTTCAATCGGGAGGGAGTTTCAGACTCTGAGCTCCAGATCCCGGTGAGTCTCTAGGGACCCAGACTCAAACGGGAGAAGGGGGACTGTCTGGCTTTGGTCGGAACTTGAATGCAGCTTTCTCTCCCAGGACTCTGAGAGGCAGAGCCCCTGGGGACGGATCTGAGAGCAGCCATAACCGCTCGCTCCGCCCGCCCTGTAGATCCCCGGGGACCCGCCCCGCCCAAGCCCTGCACAAAGGCATTTGCCAGATAGCCTTAGGCAAACGCTAGACTAGCACCGCCCTAGAGATCCAGCACAGAAGCTCTCCCACTGCAGACACAGCTGACTCTCATAGCCAGTTAGCCTGGAGGTCAATACACCCCCAGTATTGCCAACAACAATCAAGGCTTAACTACAACAAGACTGCGCACAAAGACCACAAGGGGGTGCACCAAGAAAGCATAAAAAATGCGGAGACAAAGAAACATGACAGAAATGGAGGATATAGAGCTAAAAAACGCACTTTTAAGGTCTTTCAATAATTTTCTAGAAACTGCCGATAAACTTGATGAGATCCTCAAGAAATCTAATGAGACCCTCGATGTTGTGATAAAGAGCCAACTAGAAATTAAGCATAAACTGACTGAAATAAAGAATATTATACAGACACCCAACAGCAGACAAGAGGAGCGCAAGAATCAAGTCAAAGATTTGAAATGCGAAGAAGCAAAAAACACCCAACTGGAAAAGCAAAATGAAAAAAGAATCCGAAAATACGAAGATAGTGTAAGGAGCCTCTGGGACAGTTTCAAGAGTACCAACATCAGAATTATAGGGATGCCAGAAGATGAGAGACAGCAAGATATTGAAAACCTATTTGAAGAAATAATGACAGAAAACTTCCCCCACCTGGAGAAAGAAATGGACTTACAGGTCCAAGAAGCGCAGAGAACCCCAAACAAAAGGAATCCAAAGAGGACCACACCAAGACACATCATAATTAAAATGCCAAGAGCAAAAGACAAAAAGAGAATCTTAAAAGCAGCAAGAGAAAGAAACTCAATTACCTACAAGGGAATACCCATACGACTGTTAGCTGATTTCTCAACAGAAACTTTGCAGGCCAGAAGGGAATGGCAAGAAATATTCAAAGTGATGAATGCCAAGAACCTACAACCAAGATTACTTTATCCAGCAAAGCTATCATTCAGAATTGAAGGTCAGATAAAGAGCTTCCCAGATAAGGAAAAGCTAAAGGAGTTCATCACCACCAAACCAGTATTATATGAAATGCTGAATACCTCCTTTAAGAAGAGGAAGAAGAAGAAAAAGGTAAAGATACAAATTATGAACAACAAACATGCATCTATCAACAAGCGAATCTAGGGATCAAGTGAATAAATAATCTGATGTACAGAATGAACTGGTTATTATAATAGAATCAGGGACATAGAAAGGGAATGGACTGACTATTCTTGGGGGGGGAAAGGGGAGTGGGAGATGCGGGAAGAGACTGGACAAAAATCGTGCACCTATGGATGAGGACAGTGGGTGGGGAGTGAGGGCAGAGGGTGGGGCGGGAACTGGGAGGAGGGGAGTTACGGGGGGAAAAAGAGGAACAAATGTAATAATCTGAACAATATAGATTTAATTTTTTAAAAAATATTTACAAATTAAAAAAATATATAAATCTTTGTTTTACTATAGTTGCAAATATCAAAAAATTTCTATATGTGACATGGCACCAGAGTTAAGTTAGGGTTTTTCAAAATGCTGACACACCAAGCTCAAAAGGTTCGCCATCACTGTTCTAGACCATGCTCTGCGCACCAGGAACCATGGCAGTCCTTTGCTCCTTCATCACTCTGCTGTCGCCTCTAAGACTTGAGTGTAATGTTAACTACTGCTGCCTTAGTCTGTCTTCCACTGAAGAGCCCCTCTCAACTACCACAACTTCTTAGGAAATTTTCATGTTTGAAGGACTAATTTGTGACTCCCCTCCTCAAGCTGACAAAATAGGAAAAAACACAATTACTGTGCAGCATGTAGGGTGGTGCACACCCAGGAGGGGAGACATGCTGCCCCAGAAACTCACAGCACTGGCAGAACAAGAGTTATCTACCTGCAAAATAGGCCTCTGAGGAAACTTCTCTGCTTTCCTTAAAGGTGTCAAGCCATGATTCTGCAGCCACCTATCCATTCAGTGTTCCACCACAGCTGCTAGCTGTAATTGACTGAAAAGGCTGAAAATGAGCTTACTAGTTCGCAGCCTTCATGTGACGTGACTAAGAAGGCTTGATTAATAACCCTCATAACTTTATATGATTATTCCAGAGGGAAAATGTCTTGATTCAGGTAGAATTCATTCTGCTTTAAATGCTTTTAGTGTCATCTCTAACTTCTGCTGTTATATGCTATTTATTTACAGCAAGCAGGTACCCAGCTAGTATTGTTGATAGTGGACCTGTGTTTAAAGACCTTGTCAATAGGCACTGTAACTAGGCTGCCAGCCCTTAGGCCCTGCTAAAGAATTCAAGCTAAATGGATCCTATTGGCAGCTGAGAATGACCTAAAGAAGAAGCCTGACCATTGCTCAGTAAGCTGTTTTCATGCCCACACTGGTGTCACTTGTGACTGCTCAATATTAATCAGGTCAATATCTCAAAATAACCTGTCTCTACTTGAACTTAAGGATTTATAAGATCAACTTGCATCTAGAAATAGTTATCTTTGGTTGAGTGCTTATCATGTACCAGGTGCTGTGTTAAGACTTTTGCATATATCATCACATTTAAATGTGCATCAAAAGCATCCTGTAATAGTAACTACTAACACATTAAACCATCACTATATGTCAGACTGTATTGACAGCTTGACACTATTTGATGTGACCATTACTACTATCCTTCCCTAACAAAAGAGGAACTGTTTGAGTCCTAAATGGGCTAGCAAGTCATTCCTACCAGGATCAGTTGGGAAGGTTCTCCCTAGGGTAGGCTTGATCCTGGCAGAGCCATTAGAACATTTCTTTTGGATTACTTACTTTTCTTGTTACTGTTCTGTATTTTCTAAGTCTTATATGATGAGCAACTTTTAGAGTAAGTGTTCACAGAATACTTAATGTGTTCTCATGTTAAACATTCAACTACACAAAGCCATTTCCTTAAAATTCTTGCTTTCTTCTCCCCCACTCCAATCTCTTTCCCAGAGATAACCAGTGAAAAGTTTGTATTAATTCCCCTAGATATGCCTTTTCCTATAAGGACATGACTATCCACATGTGGCTATTCAGCATTTGAAATGCTCTAGTTCAAATTGAAATGTGCTTATAAGCATCAAATATTCATGAGATTTAAAGACTAAGTATAAAAATATAGTGTAAATTATCTAATAATTTTTAGAGAGATTACATATTGAAATGATACTTTTTTGGATATATTGAGTTAAATAAAATATAGTATTAAATTAATTTCATCTGTTTCTTTTTACATTTTTTTTAATATAGCTATTAGGACATGCGCTCACATTTCATTTCTATTGGACAGTGCTGCTCTAGATCACTTTAGTACATTTATACACTTATATGTATACCCAAAAATACATATTTTTGGTGTTTTCTAACATAAATCTGCATTACCTTTATACTTGAATTCAAACATTTTTCTTAAAAAAAGTATAATTTTTAAATGCATTAGTAGGGGAGGGTGGGGGGAAGGGGGAGAGATCAACCAAAGGCCTTATATGCATGCATATAGGCCTAACCAATGGACACAGACAACAGGGGGGTCAGGGCATGAGTGGGGGGGGGAGGGATAAGGGGGTAATGTGGGGATAAAGGCACATATGTAATAACTTAATTAATAAAGAAATTAAAAAAGAAGTATAATTTTTAAATGCATTGGGCATTACATTAATTCCTTTCTTCCTCACTTTCTTTTTCTCTTCCTCTTCTCCTTCTCCAACCCCCAACCCTCATACTTCTTGACAATCTACAAAGCCTCATAGTGAAGATAGCAATAATTATTCTTGGCCATACAAATGCTAAAGCAAGCACACCTAATATTTGTATATATTCAACACAGGGGCATCCCCTTATTGGAGAAAAGAAAAGGCTAGTCAGTGGACAAAGGCTTGGAGTTCATGGGTCCTAGACATACACATAGGAAATGGCTGTATGACCAAAAGTGATGGGTAGTTTTAAATAACTAGATCCAAATTTGCTCTTCTTACCGCATCATCTCTTTCAGATTTTTTTGTAATAGGCATAGTTTATGTTGTGTGACTGTGTACTACTATAACTACTTTCAATTTGATCAATATTGCATATAAAGGGCCACCTCGGTTCAGCTACTGAATCTTGATAGTTGTTGACACGTGTGACCCATGTGATCCTTTCTTTGCTAAGTTCTGACTAGTTAAAGGAATATTGAAAATGTTTTACAATGTACCTAGTAGCTTTTACTCTCAGTAAATATCTAACAATGAATCAGTTCAGTGGATTATGCAAAAGAAATGATCCCAAACAAGTGCCTCTTTCTTCTCCACTTAAAAAACAGCTGCATGCACATAAACAATTTACACAGAGTGCACTCGTGTAAATGAGCTGGGAACACACACACACACACACACACACACACACACACACACACACACATGCAGCCTTCTCATGCTGGGCTGGAAGGCTGTTTACCATGTTCCAGCAAGGCCTTCACACATGCAAAACATTAACAGCTCTTACTTGGCCTCAGCGTAGAACCTCATTGAGGGCAGAGGAGAGAAAAGACGGTTAGGTATGAGCAGAGGTGCTGTGACAACTCATTTTCATCTCTGTGAGCACTCCTTGGTGCTCTGTGCCAGGTGTGTCCCTCTGGTTACATGCTACCTTGATAAAGGGCTGCAGTTGAAGGCATGTTTATTCCTTTGCTTACTCATTGCTGCTCTAAGACAAGCTTCCCAATAGGTAAAATGAGGAATTGGATGGGGAGTTCCAAAATTTACTCCTAGCTGGTAATTCTCCCAGTCTAACAAATAAAATTTTCCCTGAGCAGATTCCATAGGCGTTGTTTTAAATGCTCCATATTGATAGGGCATTTGAAAGGTATTTCTTTCATTTCCTCCTATTCCTCACCATCTCTTTCCATCATTAAGGAAGAACAGAAAGAAAGCAAAACAGAAACACAGACTAGGGTAACGTAGGGATTTTCAACCTTTTCTGAAGTGCTACATATCACTGCAATTAAGATAATCTTTTGAAACTTGAAAAAAATCTCCCTTAATTAGGATGGATTTCACCTGAGTAGATACCATCTGCTGTAGGGGGCCAACCCTGTCCTCCTCAGGCCTTGGTAGCTACAGGTGAGTAGAGGCCCTCTCCTTCCCCCCACACACATCACTGCTCAAGAAGCTGGCAGGGAGCTCTCAGCAGGCAGGAAGTGGGGTGGGAGTGAGGGGGTCTCCACCCACTAGCAGCTGCTTAAGTAGTAGGCAGAGGAACTCTTCTACAGAGAAATTCAGATCAGCAGATACTCCAAACCAATTTAAACCACATGCTACTCAGTTGTGGAATTGAATTAAAATGCTAAGGAAGGATCTGGAATACCAATTCCCTTATTTTTTCTCTACCTTGTGCTTGACACCCAAAAGAATAAAGCAAGAACAGTTGGACTTGGTGATAACGGGAATTATTAGGCAACTGGAAGGAAGTGAAGGCAGCACACACCTAGGGAAGCTGTCTTCACAGAACAGTATGTACCAGCGATTAAGTGTCAAGACCCATCATAGTCCAAGTAGTGATGTCTACACAGGTTTAATAACTTGCTCATTCAGACTTAACCAAAAGACAAGCTTGACAGATTATCAGAATCTTTGAAGGAGGGCCGAGGGTGGAGTAGGGAAAGGAGTGAGGTAATTTCTAAAAATGACTTCATAAATTTTTTAGAAACAATAATACTATCATCTCAGTGGTTTTTGCTATAGTCTATTCTACTATAACATGAAATAGAAGTGTTGCCAAATGTAGGGAAAACATTTCCAAATAAATCATACATTACATTAAAACTCTAAAATAAAAATGTGTAAATATGTATTTGTTCATCAGACTTTAGAGCATTTATTTTTTTAATTTTTTTATTGTGTAAAGTTTTACATATGTCTCCTTTTTTCCCTGATTAAAACCCTCTCCCCAGCCATTCCCACCCCGGGCAAGTCCCCACCATTTAGAGCATTTTTGTTAACATTTTCCTTGTGGGAGAAATTTGACGTTTTCTTATGCTACTTCTTTAACAATAATTTTATATGACTTAGGAAGGGATAAGAACTGGGTTCAGAATTTTTAAAAATATTTTTATTGATTTCAGAGAGTAAAGAAGAAGGAGAGAGAGAGCTAGAAACATCAATGATGATAGAGAATCATTGATCGGTTGCCTCTTGCACGCCCCACACTGGGGATCCAGCCCACAACCGGGCATCTGCCCTGATGGGGAATTGAACCGAGACCTCCTGCGTCATAGTTTGATGCTCAGCCACTGAGCATGTGGCCGGGCTGGGTTCATAATTTTTTATATATACTTTTAATATTTTATCTTATATTCCTTCAACAATAGGAAAACCTTAAATGATTACCTCTGTAAATGTGTTCCGATTAGCTTGCAAGCCAACTTTTACTACCTCAAAAGGATTAACCACGATGGCTTCTGTTAGTCCAGACCCCAGGCCAGCAATGGCAAATGTCTAGAAAATTAAATAAATCAATACTGTAAAACAAGTTATCATGTGTACTAGGTTAAGCATCCTACTCACAATACAGTGCAACTGAATGTGAAGATGAAAATGGAGAAACTTACATAAATGCACCATATACCATTACTAAACAGCTTTAGTTCTTGATTAGATGCTGACAATTCATGAAGAAGAAATTACAGAAGCCGCAAACCACATCCTAACAATTCAAAATAGAATGTCAAGGCCCCATCAAAAATGACTTTTTCCTTTAATGAGAAGAAAGGTTGTTTTACTGATTTAAGGTGAATACTAAATCATCTGCACATGGAACAATTAAAAGAGAGTTTGACTTGTAAAAGGAGAGCTTCATTGTAAAATATCTACTTAAATACATTTATTGGGCAGATTAAAAAATTCAAGGAGCAGAACCACAAATAGAGTGTTTAAAAAGGCAAAATTTCAGGTAACTAAACAGTATAGCTACAACATTTAAATTTACAGCTGTATTCTTAGAGCCACTATTCTAGACTACTATCCCCCCAAAATTATTTTTTATTCATCCTTCCCTTGTTTTATAAACACCTGACAATTGCACTAGTCTTCCAGACCTAGAAGCTGAGGAATGGAACCAGAAATGGCTATGTTTTTCTGAAGGCCTCAACTAAAATCTAGAACATGTAGCAAATGACTTATTTGCTACCTCTTAAGAATTTCTGCAGTAGGAAAGAAGAACTTTCTAGACTTTTTCTGTAAATAGAACACTTAAAGATTTTTCAGTAAATCTGTATCAAAAATAACCACAATAATTAACACACACACACACACACACACACACACACACAGCAGGAAAACAAAATGAAACAAAGCCTCAAATCTGCAAAACAGATGCTAAAAAAAATTAATTATTTAGTTCCAAAGCCCTAATTCTCAGAGAAGAGGTAGTACCATATACAGCTAAGAGGAGAAAAATGCCAATTAAGAGTAAATAACAGGTAACTCTTTTCAGAAGTCTCTGCTTTCTCCCAATAGGAGACCAAAAGCAAAAAGGGACAAAGGAATGATCTATAACCTTAGAAGGGGAGGCAAGGATCCAGAGCTAGTGGGTCTGGGTTTAGGCCCTGGTTCTGCCATTTATTGATTGATTTGGACCAGCGCTGCCATATACAAAAGTATGTGTGGAGCCTGCAGTCCAGCCTGCACCCCACTTGCCTGGCTGGAGAGGTGTCAGTCAGAAGAAAGAGGTGCCTTTTTGTAATTCTCATAAAGACACCATATGTGCTAGCTGCAGCTCTGTGTCTAATCACTGGATCCTTTGTAAGCCACAGTTTTCTCATCTGTAAAATGGAGAAAATCATATGAAATGCCCCTACCTAATCAGAATATTATGAGGGTCAAAATCATGTGTGAAAGCCCTTTGTCAAGTGCTTTACAAAAACCACTCTTGTTGCACATACAGATGGACAGGAAGAATGGCGCTGTATGCAGATTCCAGGAGAGAGGGAGAAACTAATCATGTTTTTCTTTCATGTCCTTTCATTTCAATTTTAAACAGGTTTGCATAGGGTAAAAGATCAAATATCTTGTTCATGTATCTTGGGCTTCCATCATGGAAGCCAAAAGCAGGGGAAAAAAATAGTAGTCCCAAACTTTTCTGACTGAAAAAGCTAAAATCCAGATGTTCAGGTTTTTATTACTATATGCAATCTTCCAAGTAATTCACTTTTTTGTTCTATAAACTCAGCTACATTTGCTGTCAGAAATAGTGTTCAGCAGTCCCTTGTCAAAAGAATTGATCAGCTATCAGCAGATCATGTTACTCAGCTTGTTCCAGAGACCAGCAGTAACTGTCGGGATCCTAGCCTCCATGGCTTTTCATGTGGGAGCACCAGGAACATTTAATGGCTGTTTACGTGTCTAGCTGTATCAAAAAGAAACTGGAATAAATGAGTTCAAGAGAAAGGGAAAACTGTATACAGTTTGCATGCATTCGGTTATGGTAGCTGGAGTGGCCAAAGGCTTTCTGTTTCAATTCTCAAGAGAGTCGAGAACTGCATTTTCTCACATGGTACCAATGTTCCACACAGGAGCCACCAGCTGGCCCTCTGGAGACCATATTTTATTGTCTTTTGCTAGAAAGGTTTTTAATTCTCTCTTGAACAACTTGTTTTTAAAGCTAAGAGTGACATTAAGGGGAGACACTAAGGAATTAAAAAAATAACTTACCTAATTTTAGGACTCATGGTACCACTTCTTTTATATGAGGCCACCTCAGAGCCACCTTGTTAAGGTAGGAGACTAGACAAGAGGTTTCTTTGTCATAACACTAAGCCATGCTAGTAGTTTTCTTAAAAGGATCATTCTTGAAAAGGGACATGCATGTCTTTTTAAACAACAGATACTTCTTGGACAGCCTATTTGGCAAAGTAAATATCCTGAAATGAACCTTTACAAGTAAAGTAATTAGAGTTGAAGCTCAGAACACTGCCTCTGGTTGAGTTGAGGAGAGTTTTCAATTGGAGGGGCAATGCAGATTTGACTTTGTTTTGTGTTGTTTTGCAGATGCAAAGGGAGAAATCAGTGCATTTGCTCTGTTTGGGGCTCTCATAGCACATGCACATATTATAGCATGTACTTGGTCAATATTATTTAACTCGTTTTGTGAAAAGCCGCAAAGTCACCAAGAAGGAAAGTAGATGGTAGGAAACATTCGAATTACCAAGTGGTTTTCATGTAATCGTTGAGATGTGTCATTGTAAGATCATTATTCTCCCTGACTATAAAAGACTCTTCAGTCCGCATATGACCACAGAGTCACCTGCAGCCCTATGTTTACTACAGCTTAAGTAAAAGCGGGAAAAGTAACCTGCTAGGAAATAGTTTTAGGCATCTTGACTTTTGCATAGATATGTGCAGTATATAAACATGCATGTCTTGGCTTTAAAAGAGTCTTTGACAAATGTATTCTTTATTTTACATTCTTGACCATATATCATATGAGCCTTTCTACACATATCATTATTATAATAAATTCATCACTGGGTGCTATAAAATAGCCAAATTGTGAGTTATTAGGAAGATGGCTTTCAACAAGTAGCTGAACATTGAATAACTCGAATTCATATTTTAGTAGTTGGGCTTGGGGATTCAAAAGGCTTTTTGTTTCCAGATTTTGTTTTATGAAATAACACACACACACTCAAGTATAATAAATATTCTCACTTACCAATGCTGGCGACAGTGACACATATCCTAGCAATTTCTTATATTGCTCAAAGGTGAAAAACTGTGAAACAAAACCAAACCCAGAGATTTATAACAATTTCCTGCAACAAACCCTTTAATTGACTCAAATTTCTTTAGTGAATCATTATATTAAACAGCATTTAAAAAATGATGGACTATCGAGCACAGTTTCTAATCTGGTCTGGGGTAGATGCTATTGGATCTTACTTTAACATTCACATTTTCAAATGCAGCTATAATAACCTACAGAGGAGCTGATGGGATCCTTTATAGCAGTAAATGGACCATACAGCCTCCATTTACCATGACCATTTTCAGTTTCCCCAGACATCAATAGACTTCTTTTTTATGGCAGTGATTCAGAATTATAGGCATAGAGACCTGAAATCTTCAGTCTCCTCTGTGTTCTCTATGAATTGCTTTCCCAGTGAACGCCCAATTATCTATCTGACTTGTAAAAGACAGCCACTTCTCAGCTTAACTTGCATTTGTATTGCTGTGTATACCTACTGTTCCAAGAAATTTCCCAACACTCAGTGATGATGAAGATGTCATTATAAACTAGGAAAGGACTCGGTGAGGTCATCCAGCCCATCCCTGCTTAAAGGCAGACTGTCCACCTGAGCAAAGGACAGCTGCTTATTCCTTCCCTTAAAATATGATGATGATGATTTTGTTGGCTCCTCCAGTGGATGATGCTTAATATAATTTTCCTGAAAATGAGTTTCTAGGGAGGCAAATCTAATTAATCACTTTGAATAACATACCGTAAATACATTACATCCCCCCACCCCCAAACATTTTGTGCAACAACTCTGCTTGAACATGATGTTTTACTCCTGGGCACTCCATTAGGCAGCCATAAGCAGCTTCGATAAGGCATTCTCTTAGGTCCTGCTAGTCTGTTTCCCAAGACTCCAGAAATGGCTTGGGTATTTTGTAATCACATATGTCTTCTATTCTATTACTTTTTAACCCAGTAAAATGAAGCAAGAAAAAATGTAGAGTTTGGGGCCAAATAATACTCTGTTGTTAGAAAGAGACAGTTCTGTGGTGTAGATGGGGCTCAAATGAGTCTTTGGGCGTCCCAAGGGTCACTACAACCCCAGACAGATATTCAGTCTTTTAAAGACCCATGAACTACTTTTGTGTCATGCTTCTTTAGGTTAACTATGTTTGTAGACTTTTCTAGAAATAGGATTCCTTCATTTACTCATTCAACAAATATTTTCTTGGATGCCTCCTGTGTTCTAAGAGGCACTGGGGATGCAGTAGTAAGCAAAGAGAACCCTGCCTTCTTGATCTAACATTCCAGTGGATGGTGATAACCCTGAAACTATATCCTGGCATTACAATAATACCACCAGGGACCACCACGTTTTTGATGAGAGCTGCACTAGAAACCATTAACCATGAAAGGAAACACATTATAGTTTTGAGCTTTAAAGATAATTTATTTTTCTTCTTTTTTATGGTCATCATCTTCACTGTTTTAGACAATTACCTTACTGGGATTTTGACAGAAGCAGTCCTGGGCCTGAATCCTGGCTACACTACTCAGCTGTGAAAGTATGGGTGAGTCGCCTGAACTTTCAGAACAGAAAGCTCGCCTTTTAGAGAAGTCTTTAAATAAGAGCATTTAAATAAGATTTCCTGACATGCCTGGTATATTGGAGACATTTAGAAAATTTTAGTTTCCATTCCCTATCTTCACTTTGGTTACTAAAGGAACCAAAGTGCCTTAGTTATATATTTATGTCACTCAGGAGAGCCTGCTGTGGCCCAGGAAACAGGCTAAGGTCATAGTCTTAGCATATGCTCCTGCATTTAGCCCATTAAACATAATCAGATCACAGTTATAACACAGCCATGATTCCCATTTTATAGATAAATGTCCTGTAGTCAGTGAGTGGGAAAAGGAAGATTCCCCTTAAGTCTAACTCCCAGGCCTGTGTGTGCTCTTAAACACGATACTATACTTGCTCGCTGCAGAGCCATGATTGTTAGTGGTTTGGGTAGAGAGCACTGCCCTGGAGTTTTCTTGCTGCTGAGGATTCTTGCCTTCCCTGACCTGGAAGCCAAGAGTCCCTGAAGGCAGATTTTAAACTTTTTTGACCGCAATCTACATAAAAAAATATTTGCCCAACACAAGTGTATGCATGCACACGCACACACACACAGTGCACTTTTGTATTTATAACCCAAACGAAACATCATTATAAAACAGTATTTACCTCTTTACTGTGTGTAACTCTGTTTCTATTCTATTTATTAAAAAAATTCTGGTGACTCACTAAACTGATTTCATGACCCATGGGTCATGACCCACACTTTGGAAACACTACTCTAAGGGGTCCTCGCTGGGTTCGGAGAAGTTCTGGGAGATGATGGACCCCACAGAAGGCTTCCCTACCGCTTTCTCTTCTGGTATAAAGGGTGTGTGTGTGTGTGTGTGTGTGTGTGTGTTTTCTGTGATTACATTACTATAGAGGCAAACCCCTCTGAGTACTCCTCTCGATGCCCGGTGCATTTTGGAGCCTTCTGGTTTGGCTGGTGGGAACAGGTACTATTCTCAGCCTTGTGTGGCTAGGAGCACGGCTCGCTCTAATTCCTGGATGGCTCTTTCTCAGGCCTTGTCAATTTCCTCACATGCAGGCACTGGTCAGTTCTCAGCTGAATACTCAAGGCGTCCCTCTGCAGACCCTTAGAGTTCTCTCTGTGCAGCTCTCTCTTGTTACTCTGTCCAATGAACTCGAGCTGCTTTGCCCTCCCCAGTCCTTCAGCTCCTTCTCAACCCAGGGAACCCACTGGACTCTGCCTATATTTCCCTGGCCTGGCTGGACCTGGAAACCCTTTCCAGGCAGTAAGGCGGGCAGTCCATAGGGTTCATCTCCTTTCTTTCCCATCTTTCTATCCTTCCTTGTCCGATGTCAGTGTTTTGAAAATTGTGGTTCATATTCTGTTTATTTCTTGTTGTAGCTGTTGCAGGCAGGAGAGGAAGTCTGGTCCCTGTGTTACCCCATCTTGGCTGGAAATGGAAGTCTTGGACTTCCAAAAATTCTGAATAGTAGATGTGTTAATTTGGTGGAATTGGATAGAAATGTCTCCTGTTATTAAACCCATACATTTTCTTTCTGTTTTTCTCTACATATGTTTCATTTACTCATGTAATATCAATTGAACATCTGCTGTGCGGACACTACGAAAGCTATAGAGATAGTGGTGAGCAAACAGCCTTCACAATTTATAATCTCTCATGAGTTTGTTAGTCCTTGAGAGTCTGATCATGGAAACAATGGTGTTCCTGGAACTGTGATGCTCAAGACCAGACCCTGGAACCTGGAACGTGGCGCCTCCCATTTCTGAGGAACCAGCTGGTCTCTTTCTGAGGTCTTCATTTCCTCTTGCTAACTGTAGTACTATTGCTCTTAAGTTGTAAAAGAGGAAGTTTCATTTATTTAGCATCAGTGAGTCTTATTATTTTAATGATGAATCTCATTTCAAAGAATAAAGTACAGGAAAAACTTAACATTGTCTGTTTCTGATTATAGTAACAATTGCAACTGACATGTCAGTACCAAGGACGATCTATATCTATACCCATATATATATGAAGTATTCATAGACCATATATATGTATAAGTGTGCACGTGTGTGTATACACACACATATATGGTCTGTGAATATTTTTTTCTGAAGTAAACTTTGATGACATGCAATGAAGCAGTTTACGATGTATGAAATTGTTCCTCACAAATTCTAAGATAAATATCTATAAAGTGAATGTTTTCATGAATTGTGTTAAAAATAGTGCTATCCATCTGGCAAAGATACACTTTTAACTCCAAGTTATACTTAAAAAAGCCAACATACTTACCATATGTCTCAATAATTTTAAGGTAACAACTACTTGAAACAAGATGTCTGGGACCCATATACCACAGCCAGTTGCCCAAAAAGTTCATCTGTTAACCATTGTACTGGCAGCGAGCATTGCTTTCTTTTAAATAGAGACTAACTTTTGTAAAGTTCAACTTTTTTTTTTCTTCTGTAAAAGACTGTTCAACATTGATAAACCTTAATCATCTTAAAGTTTAAATGGTCTCCAATATCTAGTATTAAGAAAAAATATTCCAGGAAAATCTTTAATTATAATTTACTTTATTTATACATGTAAAACACTGAACAAATGAATATATTATTCCATGGAGACAAAGTGGCTTTTTTTTAAAAACAGGAACTCTGCTCTGTTTGTTTACTTGGGCAATCTTTTATCAAGTGAGGCAGTTTCATAATCCCATTCAGCCTCTTGTGTACTTTGGTGAACTTTTTCCAGATTCTCTGGTAGTCAGATCCTTATAATGACATTTGTATTAAAGATATAATACAAAAATCACAAAAACTATGGCAACAAAGAGGATGAATTTATAGAGAAAGTGTGTTTTAAAGCTTTGTTTTCTGAATTCTAGATCTGAATTAAATCCTATTAAATTACTATTTTGACATAATGTAAAAGTTTGGTGTCTCTGTATACATGAGGTTATTTTATCATAAATTTTAATCTAGTCACCCTCTTAACTTGCTGATATATATATATATATAAAGTTGCCCCTTCCCTTCCAGGAATATGGGGAGTATTATTTGAGTAATGTATGTGACAAAAAACTTTGTGTCAGTTGGAAAGGAAGTCTTTCAGTCTAAGTTTATGTTTCCTTATTATGGAAACATAATAAGTGTTGCCAGTGGTCTGGATGTGGGGGTCAGTGCTAGTTAGAGTCACTGTGATCAGGATTTTTGACTGAAAGAACATATAAAAAAGTGATCAGATTCAGTTCTTTCTCCCTCAGAGAATCCTGCCAGTCCTCTGTGTTCCTATCCAGATACTGAAGCAGTAAGTAGTACATAGACTCCATAGTTATGTGGTTAAAAAGATGGAAACAGGGAAATGGAAGTAATAATTTTGTAAAAACCAGAATAGAAACTTTTAACAGAGGTGGGGAGGGGGTAATGAAGTTGGCATGACAAAGAAATGTGTTATATGAGAATCATATCAGGGAAATATAGTGTATTAGTTTACTCTGTTCATATAGAGTGTATTAGTTTGCTCTCCTCTCTCTTTCTTTAATAATTATTGCTCCAAAGAAAAATTGATGAATTGCTTTGAGAAAAAGTGCAAGCTATATTGTGGCTGTTGTGTTTTGATACACGAATTTCATTCACCACTGTGCTTTTTATATAATTTCCCCATTAGAAAGGAGTACATTTACCCCCCAAAAAAATCCACAAACCAATTTTTGAGAGATTGATAAAGTCTAATTATAATAAAATTATGCCATAATTTCTGTGTTAAACATCTTATCTTATACTTAATTCAATTTATGTCCCCTGGGATGTTGTGAGATCTTTTAACGCTGAAGCTGTCACTGTAGTCTGTCTTTACTTGGAGGGAAGCATACACTACTTACCTTCACTGCTCTTTTTGGTGTTTCGGCCAATATGGGTGGTAGAATTCCCTTGTAAAAACCAAACAACCTGTTGGAGAAATAAAAAGATTTTATATAAGTAAGGGAATTAGAAAATGGGTAATTCTGCCTTTGTTTATAGATAAAGCAACTAATCTTTTTTTTTTTTAAATATATTTTATTGATTTTTTTACAGAGAGGAAAGGAGAGAGATAGAGAGTTAGAAACATCGATGAGAGAGAAACATCGATCAGCTGCCTCCTGCACACCTCCTACTGGGGATGTGCCCGCAACCCAGGTACATGCCCTTGACCGGAATCGAACCTGGGACCTTTCAGTCTGCAGGCCGACGCTCTATCCACTGAGCCAAACCGGTTCTGGCAAAAGCAACTAATCTTAAAGTATTCCCAATTATTCAATGTAGCCACCAATTCTGAAGTCCTCCTTTGTTTTATTTTATTATTTTTTTTAAAAAAAGATTTTAAAATTGATTTTTAGAGAGAGAGAGGAAGAGAGATGGAGAGAGAGGTGCACCGATGTGAGAGGTGAACACTGACCTGCTGCCTCCTGCATGTCCCCTACCAGGGATTAAGCCTGCAACCTGGGCATGTACTCTGACTGGGAATTGAACCAGCAACCTTTTGGAGCACAGGATGACACCCAACCAACTGAGCCACACTGGCCAGAGCTCCTCCTTTGTTTTAATTCTAAAGTAGAGAGATTATGAATACTATGCTTATTAGCATTGTTCAGATGAAGAATAAATGATACTGAGACTGAAATCTCTTAGGTAAGTTGCTAAATACAACCATGAGCTGAACCTTAAAGATGAAGTTGATTCCCCTTAATCTAAGGAATCTTGAATTTATTTTCTAAGTTGTGTGGTAGGTAGCTTCAAGATGTCTCTTGTCCTGCATTTTCTCCTTTATGGGAACTAAATGAGGCAGGGTCATTAAACTCAAACTTTCTGGGGCTAACCTGAGGCCACTAAACTCAAACTTTCTGAGGCTAACAAGGTGATAAAATCTCAATTTTAGCTTTACTAATACATAGACCTTTATTTAACTTTTATTTTTTAAAATATATTTTATTGATTTTTCACAGAGAGGAAGGGGGAGGGATAGAGAGTTAGAAACATCAATGAGAGAGAAACATCGATCAGCTGCCTCCTGCACACCTCCCACTGGGGATGTGCCCGCAACCAAGGCACATGCCCCTGGCCGGCTGATTGGGAAGTTGGGACCTTTCAGTCCGCAGGCCGACGCTCTATCCACTGAGCCAAACCGGCCAGGGCTACATAGACCTTTAGTAACAGACCCTATGGCTATGGACTTGGACTCCTGGGCCTGTACTGATTTGTCATAATTTTTAAATTTCCTTAATAGAAATGGAAGTAGGTCAGGGACATATGTTGCTGACAGAAGAAATGTCAAACTCCCTTGCTAAATATGCAATTTCACAGGGCCTGGGACAGCTATTCTTGCCTATGTTGAGGAACTTGTCACATATTCAGATGTTTTTAGAAAATAATGAGTAGATAAGCTTATGATAGGTTTATAAAAAGTCATCACTTATTTCACATTAAATTTTAAGACTGAAAATTTTAAATTTGTCTAACATGGAATCTACATATACAGGTTGTCCCCAAAAAATGTATATACACTATAACTGCTGATAGCTCAATCGTAAAAATTAAATGTATTTTAATAAACACTGCCTTTATAATTACTCAAAGTGTGTGTATACATTTTGGGGTACACAATACATATATGTATGCCATATCCTCACTTTAAACCTAGAAATACATAAATAGAAGAGCATATTCTACATTATTTTCTGAGATAATCAGTTTTCCTGATGAACCCATAAGTGACTAGAGATAAAGGCAGGACTCAGTGTGTTCCTATGTTAGGATGGTCATTTTACATGGGGTTGGGATTCTTTGATTGACCCCTCAAACTTCAACTTATTCAAGTTGGGTTCTGCTTCTAGTTGTGCTTCTGGAACAATAAAGTTAAGAATTTATTCAGACTAACTCACTGTGCCACCCAATCCAACATGGTGACCTCATGCTCTTCCTTAATTAACTGGCATATACAGCACCCTTCAGTGAGGGGAGCAAAAGGCTCACCTTCAGTTTTTAAACTGTTAGCTCCTTGAGGGCTGGGTGTGCATTACAGTGCTTATCCCAGACTGTGTGTGTGTGTGTGTGTGTGTGTGTGTGTGAACAGAATATAATGTTTGTTAAGCATATGAATTTTGTAAGAGGAAGAAAGGAATTAAATAATCCCCTCATGGATTTACTGTGCTCACTAATTTTCAGTGAATGGATAGTACTAACATTATGAATAGGAAGTGAAGCAAATACATGTTTTGAATAATTATAGGAATTCACAAATCCCCCCCACCTCCTTTCATTCAAATTTCAAGTACTAATGCCTGAAATTCACTTGTAGAATTTAGATACCAGAACTCTTTATCATTTCAATTTTATTATAGACTAGAAGCCCGGTGCACAAAAATCTGTGCACTTGGCGGGGGGGAGGGGGGGTCCCTCAGCCTGGCCTGTGTGCTCTCACAGTCTGGGACCCCTCAGGAGATACCGACCTGCTGGCTTAGGCCTGCTCCTGGGTGGCAGAGGGCAGGCCCAATCCCTAGGTGCAGGCCCTGGTCAAGCTCAGAGCAGGGCTGATTGGGAAGTTGGGGTACCGCCCCCTGTCATGCACAGAGCAGGGCGGATTGGGAGGTTGCGATGCTACCCTCAGTAACGCTCAGGGTGGGGCTGATTGGGGGGTTGGGGCACCGCCCCTGTCACACTCAAGGCAGGGTCAATGGGGAGGTTGCGGCGCCACCCCCTATCATGCACAGAGCAGGGCCAATCAGGGGGTTGGGGCACTGCCCCCTGTCACATACAGAGCAGGGACCATCAGGGGGGTTGGGGCTTCATACCCTGTCACACACAGAGCAGGGCCAATTAAGGGGTTGGGGCGCAGCCACTGTCACACTCAGGGCAGGGCCGATGGGGAGGTTATGGCTCTACCCTGTCACACACAGAGCAGGGCCTGTGGGGGGGATGGGTTGGGGCGCCTTCCCCTGTCACACACAGAGCAGGGCCGATCAGGGGGTTGGCGCGCCACACCCTGTCACACACAGAGCCACAGGGCAATCAGGGGATTGGGGAGCTCCCCCCCTATCAGGCACAGAGCAGGGCTGATCAGGGGGTTGGGGCGCCTTCCCCTGTCACGAACAGAGCAGTGCAGATAGGGAGGTTGTGGCCCCGCCCCCTGTCACACACAGAGCCACAGGGCGATCAGGGGGTTTGGGTGCTGCCCCCTGTCACGCTGATCCAGTGCTAGGAGCCCTCTCGGCTCTGCTGATCCCGGTGCTGGGAGGCATATTACCCTTTTACTATATAGGATAGAGGCCTGGGGGCTGGCTGGTTTGCCCTGAAGGGTGTCCTGGATCAGGGTGGGGGTCCCCACTGGGGTGCCTGGCCAGCCTGGATGAGGGGATGATGGCTGTTTGCAGCTGGTCACACACCCTTCAGGGTGGGGGTCCCCACTGGGGTGCCTGGCCAGTCTGGGTGAGGGGCTGAGGGCTGCTTTCAGGCTGGTGGTTGTTGACTGAAGCTTCCAACCGCTCCTTTTTTTTCTCTTTTTGTTATTTTATTCTGGGCCAGCTTTAGCTCTGGCTCTAGCTCTGAGGCTTCCGCTGCTGAGCGTTCTATAATCGAAACAATGTATAACTCCAGCTCTGAGATCCCGGCTGGCTGAAAGCTGGTTTCTGGGGTTTTGTTTAGCTTCTATATTTGTTAGAATGTTTCAAACTGCCAGCTCAGAGGCCGGCAAGGCAGGTGGGGAACATTGGAGTCTGCAGTCACTGGAGCAAGCAAGCCTCATGTTCGCTTCCAGCTGCCTGGCTGCCGGCCACCATCTTGGCTGACAGTTAATTTGCATAAGGATATGCTGATTAGCCAATGGGAAGGGTAGCGGTCGTACGCTAATTACCATGTTTCTCTTTTATTAGTGTAGATTATTAGAGGCCCAGTGCCTGAATTCGTGCACAGGTGGGGTCCAGCCAGCCTGGCCCCAATTGGGGTGGATCTGGGCTGGGCCTGTCAAAAGGAGGAGATGGTGGGAGGTTGGCTGGCCGGCCCCCACTAATCGGCCCTATCAGGGCCAGGCCGGCTGGGGGGAGGGGCTGTGGGCAATTGGCTGGTGGGCCCTGCTCCCAATTGGGGTAGGGGTGCCGAATGGGGGTGGGGCCAGCCATGGGAGGGGCTGTGGGTGGTATGTGTTCCAGACTCTGGCTTTCTATATACATAGATTATATAAGTTTCAGCATGAGAGTGACTAAGCATAGGTTGGTCTTCCCAAAAGATAAATGTGATTTTCCTGAAGTTCTACGTTTATAATGAAAGATATTATTAGTTCTGTTATTTCTGTGCTGAATTTTCTACATCTAGAAAATTATGCCTGGTTATGGAGGGTGGTAGAATTAAGAACATGTAAGTAACTAAAGCTTCTAGAGCTGAGTGTCCCGGTTAATAAACGTACTTGAAATCCCATATAACAGAGAACAGTTATGCAAGAACAGTTGCTCAGTCTTAAGAAAAAAGATCATAGGGAGAAACATGATAATGTGATGGATCTCTTGGAAGGTGAGCATGTAGGAAAAAGATTAGACTTGTTTGTTTCCAGTGGTAGAACTAGGACCACCAGGCACAAGCAATAAGGAAAGACACATTTTTGTACCAGCAGGAACTTAATACATGGAAACACTCCTAATAGACAGGACTATCTAGAGATAGACTGGGCTCTCCTGAAAAGTGGTGACTGCCCCGTTGTGATATGTGGTCAGGCAATCTAGATGGCCACTTGTAATGGACGCTAGAAATGGGACACACACAGTAATAGATGGACTTGCTGGCCCTCCAGGTTGGTCTCCTCTGACCCTCAGATTTTGTACTTGTAAAAAGAACAAGAGGCCACAGGAAAGTTCTTTTCTGAAAAAACAAACTACCTTACTTCAAACTTTTGCCTAAAGCTTCTCTGGAGGACAGAAGTCTTATAAGTAACACAGAGGTCTTCATTTTAAAAATGATGGGAGAAAATATTAAAAAGAGGTGTAAGACAGGAGGAAGAGAGGCAGCTGGGAGAACCACAAGGATTTGATCCGAAAAGATCTGGGAGGCCAAGACCCTCTGCTTCACGTTGGCAATGCTTCCTAATGCACCCTCCTTCCCTTCTCCCTGCTCAGTCAGGTTCATGTGCAATCACCCCCGTCCGCCCATCAACCACCTCCAGCCTTCCCACCATCCTGAACTTTCTAACAGTGAATGGATAGCTTAACGGGAAGTTCTCAAGGACCATAGGCAGTCTTTGCTGGCAAAGGGAAGCTAGAATGATCTATCTCCTTGCAATGTATTCACAGACTTCATGCAATAGTGAGCATCTCTGGAATAGTCAGAGGTGACCCCTCTTCTGGTGAGAAAGGCCACCCCATTTTTAAAATAAACACTGTCTTTATAATTATAAAGGAACCAACATACTACTACAATGATATTGCTTGTAGGCAGTGGTTGATTGGGCTCCTCACTAAATGGATCCAAATGCTATTCTGTCTCTTTGCCCCAGTTAATCTGATCCAAGTTAGACCTAGCTGAGTTCCCCCCACCCCCAGGATTTTGGAATTAGAACTAAAAAAGTGATTCTCCCTCTGTCTGGTTGAAGCTCTATAAAGCTAAAAAACCAAAGGCAGCCCTCTGTCATTTGGAAGAACTCAGTGTACACTGATAAGAAGGAAGGAAGTTACCATTTAGGGAAACTGAGGCAAGATGGAGAAGAGAAACCCTGGTACTGGAAGCCTGACTCTCCTGCTAGGACTTCTTTAAGCTCAGTTACATCTCAGCTCTTTTGAATATTGGCATTTCCATTGCTCTTGGTTTCCTGAGATACCCAGTTACATTTATAACACACTTAAATTTTTACTTAAGTAAGTTTGAGTTGGGTTTATTACTTATAACTGAAAATCCTAGATCCAAAAAGGAAACTTTATGGCCCCTCCTGCCAAAATGGCTGCTGCAGCATCTCAGTTCCATGCCCTCTCACATGAAGAGTCTTTCTGTCAGTTTACATGGGCCCTTGGGCCCATCAGAAGAGGCACACCCAAAATTTGAGCAAGAAAATGTAGGCAAAAGCTTAAGCTGACGAGCTATTTTTCTGACTTGATTAGAAAATTACTGAAAGTTTTCCTAATGTAAAGTATGACATACAGATTCTGAGAAACAAAATGGAATTGTAATGTTTTATGAAGGACATACATTTTTGTCTGCTGAAGAACTGATGTTTATATCCACATGCACTGTTCATTCTGCCAATTTTTTCTGCCTTCATGTAGTTTTGCCTTGAAACACAGAACATGTAGCTTATCAGGATAATAACTAGGGAAGTTAAGAGATTTGTGACACCCATATCAACATGCTTTATAGGGCCTATTTCTCAAGAAGGGTCAATGGAAAATGGGATTCTAATGTGTGTAATGGCAGTTCTTTTCCCTGAAAACATAGTAAGGCCACCACTCTGGTTTTAAGTTTTGACCCACATCAAGCCGACTGGAGAACTCTTTGGAAGAGGAAGAAGAACCAATGCCAGACCTCCCATAACATTGTAGTATAAACTATATGGCAGCCCTCATGTTTTGTTTCTCAAAGTTGCTTTACTTCTGAAAATAATGAGTTTGATTTTAACTAGCATGTGTAGGAAAATGTTAACTTGGATGTTTATAAACCTTTGTTACTATTGTTTTAAGTAAAAAATAGTCAAAATTTGTTGAATGCTTACCACGTACTAGCCACTCTGTTAAGGATAAATATTCGAAGGCATATGGACATATTTTAATCTCATTCAACCCCCACAACAAACCCTTGAAGTGGATATGATTACGTTAACCATTTTGCAGGTGAGGCTATCATCACATCAATGCCAAATAGGATACAGTGACTCAAATCAAGTTCCATTGTCCTCACAGTCCATGTTCTTGACCACTGGGCTATACTATATTTCAGTTTTTCTTGAAATAAAGCTACTTTTATAAACACTTTTGGAAAGTTATTTCTGTTGCAAAAATGTTTTGACATTTCTTATTTTAGGAGGAAGCAGAAATGGCAAATAAAAATCAGGTTTCTATTCCATTCCATTCAATTCTGTTCTAAAGTAATGTGAAACACTACATGCATAACTGATATATTTGGGCTGAGATGAACAAGATCAGTTTTTGGTGAAAGCTTTGGGGTTGTTGATTAAATATTTTCTAGTTGGATCAGAATGAGAAAAAACAGTAGACCCTAGGATAAACCTTCTTCCCCCCCTAGAATAAATTTTGCCTTTAAGAGGCACACCAGGATAATTCTGTCAAGGATTAAGAGAAAGAGCCTACTTCAGTAACATGATAAAACATTGAAATACTAATATTAAATATTAAAATAAAAAAAATTATTCAAAAAGTCAGTGGGGAGCTCTATTAGTCACCCAACAGATACCCCTCCAACCCCTTCTTGTTCCCTGGGGTATAAATGTAGGTATTCATCATCCCCTATGCTGGGAAGAAAGCCCTTATGTTGGAAAGAAACCTATGCTAGTACAGGGGATGAAGCAGAATTATTCAAGCCAATCATGGTGGTCTCATTCCTTTGCTAGTGGAACCTATTGCATGCATGGCGTATAACCCAAACCTAGTCCATGAAACCAGCATGGGGGAAGAATGTATGCTGGAAGTCATGGATTTTCATCCTCAGGACAGAGGAACATGGGAAGAAAGTCCCTCTTCTTTTCAAGATGTTGTCCTAGCTCCACAAGGTGCCTGTGTACTGTGGCCAGCTGAGATATCATTACCCGCAAGCTGAGGATGGCCAGCAGAAAGACGGAAAAGACCTGGATCTTGAAGAATGAATTAACCAATCTTGGCATCCTACCTCCAAATATATGATTATGTATATGATTATGTGCAATTAAAAATAAATCTTTATTATTTGAGCTTTCAACTCTGTCTTCTACTAACCTACAGCTAAAAATATTCTGATACAAATAGCCCTTAACACCCCATTTCTGAAAAAAGTCTTAAGTGGTAATTCTTAAATCATAATTATAGCAAAGATAGCTGTTAACTGTTAAACAGAGCTTTAGAAGGAGACTGTGAGATCCATTTTTAAAAACGGATTTAGATGATTTCTTTGGGGAGCCCATCACACACTAAAATCCTGTCCCATTAGGATGATTTCCTGTGAGAGAACCCCATACCACAGATGGAATGTGAAGAAGCTTGTAAGAAAACATGGGGATGGGGTTTCAGGTCTCTAAAGCCATTAGATCATGATGGTTTATATACTAATGAGAGTTGTTGTTCAGAAACATAAGTAGACAAAGAGGACTACAATATTGGATCACATTTGTTTTTAATTTATAATAAAACAGATCCTGTATTACTTTGTACCTCTATAAAATGTAGATCAAAACTGCACTGCACATGTTCTCAAAGACACAGCTCACACACAGCTTATTTGAAATAAAGATTGGTGCCAAACCCCACAACATAATTTTACCCCTCATTTCCCCCATACCCACTTTACAGTGTGAAGCTATTTAACATATTGGGTGGCTCCAAGATTATAGACCCACCAGTGAAAAGATGTTAATTGTAGGATGCAAGGAAATGTGGAGTTCCCTTTGAGTTTGAGTTTGTGTCCCATCTTGGTGGTTCATTTACAGCGAGCCAAACCCTCGAAGAAGCCTTCCTGCTGTCTCTCATTAGTAGGCTCCGGTTTTAGGTTACCTTGTTTAAGGCCCGCATTTTAGGCGTCCAAAGAGACTAGACATATCCTTAATTAAATGTCTTGTACCTGACAACATCTTTAGTCCATTGGATGGCTGAATAAAAAGTTATTTGCTTTAAGTCAGCTACTGAAATCTGAAGACTTTGTGGTGAATAGTGAGTAGACAGAAGAGTAAAAATTGGACTCAGGTACAGAAACCAAAAAGGAGCGAGAAATCACATGTGCTGCCTGCCCCTCCTCTCCCTCCCCTGAGTTGGTTTTGCTGTCATTTTCCTAATTTAGTCTGTAGAAAAAGTGTGTTTGGAAGTCATTTGTACTGTAGAGTTGGACCGCTCCTCCAGGCAGGCTGGGAAATTTCCGAATTTGCTGGGCTAGTCAGCAGGGTGTTGGTGTTAGGAGCAACAAGATGGAATCTTTTCTTCGTAGCAGCCCCAAGGAGGAAGGGAAACTGTTGCTGCTTCACCATGACCTTCAGAGGGAGTCATACCCTGTTGTTCATCAGAAAATTTATAAAACTCAAGTGATAGATTCCTGAGAAATTAGTATAAGGAAACCATGAATAAATTATCTTGCCGCCTAAGAGAGGAAAAGATCAATGAACAGATCTGTTGCCTGTGGAAACTGAGGCTTTCCCTGGTTGTTCGAAAAGAAGGGCTTTGGGGCCCAAACTGCTTCGATTCATAATGTAGGTCCAGCAACCGTCACACTGAATGCCAGGATTGAGATGCACATCATCCAACCATGCAAAGGCCAATTAAAGAAATGATTTCCAACTTGCAAAGCCATTTTCCAAGCCACCTGCAGCACACTCACATGAGGCATGAGAGGATGCTTTCACCTGGATCCCACGTCTTTGCCAAAAGCCTGGCATTCAGCAAGCGTCCAGAGCAGCAATAATACTCACCGGTGAAGCATGAAATAGGAGCGACAGGGAAAGTGACACCAGATCTCCAGTGGGGAAATTGGAAAGCATTAACACGTCTGTGTACCTAACAGAGCACAATTACTACATTTTATTTTGTTTCAACAGTCAGGACCTAAATGAACATCACCATTCAGTTCTGTTCTGGGCAATGTTCCAAGCTCATCTTGGTACAGTTGATTTTGAAGCCTTACAGTCAATCATATCTCCACAATTTGTTCTTTTTTCAGTCTTCAGGCATCCTCCTGATTTCCATTTCTTGTTTGGAAGCCTTGAGTCATCTGTTCTGGCAACATGACCAACCCAAATCAGTCATTTTCTCCAAATTATATTGAAATAGGGATAGTGCTATTTTGTTTTCTTCCTCCTCCTTTCTTTCACATAATTTTCCCTTTAAGGATCTCCTAATACAAAGCTGATTGAAGGCATACAATATCCTCTTTCTTTTGCTGTTGTCAAATCCAAGTTTCTTACCCACATGCTGTAGCTCTGTAATTAAAACAGTGAGGGTGGCTCTCAGCCCTGGATTATGAGTGCAAGGCTGCCATTGCTCCATAGGTTGTGTATCCCAGGGCAGAATTCTGACCCTGACACCAAACCTTTAGGACATTATTCTGACATCATTTACACTGATTCACAAAATCCAAATGAAAGAGTGAGGTTTCATGCTCTGTTATTTGAATTATGTAGAATCTGAAATCCAAAGCTCTCAAAATTACATGCATCTTCAGGCCATTTTCATTTAGGTAAAGAAGAGAGGGAAAGCTATATATCCTTCAGAGGAGAGAAGAAAACACCTTAAAAAGTGACACAGATTATTTTTAAAAGAATCAACTGAACTTAAGGAAGTGCAACATAACTCAAATTTTAGCTAACATCTATAATAATAAAAGTGTAATATGCTAATTAGACTGGACATTCTTCCGGACGAAGCCGGGGCTGTGAGGGAAGTCTGGGTCCTGGGTGCCAAAGAGAAGCCAGTGTTGGCAGCCAGGGGAAGAAAGGCCTACTCTTGCAAGAATTTTGTGCATTGGGCCTCCAGTTCTAACATAAAGCTAACAAGTTTTCCCTGCTTCAACTCATATCAGGTCTCCAGGCAAACACACACACACACACACACACACACACACACACACACACAAAAGCTATTACTTTTCATTACAGAGAATTAATTAAATTAAATTTGTGCATATGGTCCTCAAATGTATTTGCTACCCCAAACCCATACCACTTTCATTATATGCTGTATGAATAAATTCTTTAAAGTTTTCCGGAACACACGTGTTTAACTGAACTTTCAGTATGATTTTACTATGACAATTAAACGTTGTTGATATGTCTAAAATAAACTACAAGTTTGATTTTCTAAGACACAAAAAAGTAGTTTAGCTGTCAGTATCACTTAGGAGGTAAGTCCATGGCTCCATTCCCTGGAAAGTTGGCAGGGTCCTCGGTGCACTGAACATGTTGCACAGTTCAGCCCAAGGAAGGCATTAGCGTGATATAAGAACCAGAACCCTCATGGAAAATACCAAGGAAAAAAACAAGCAAAAAAGATATTTGAGAAGCAACTAAAGTAGTACATAATGAGGGTAGAATGTGTTGTTAATTGCTCCATTAATCTATAAATGAAGAGACTTATTTAGAACTAACTATGCAAAAGTGTATTAATTTTCAGAGACTGCAGATTATGTTGCTTGTAAAGGTGAACTCATTTTCACTAGGAAATAAGAATCATAAGAGCAGTCATTCACTCATGTGAATGACAACTACGAGGAAAAGAAAAGAAAGAAAAAAAAACAACAAAAAAGACTGAAGCCAGGAAAGGAAAGAGGGAAAGAGAACCTGATCATGCCCTGGCTGGGTAGCTCAGTTGGTTGGAGCATTGTCCTGATACACCAAGGTTTGGGGTTCCATCCCAAGTCAGGGCACGTACAAGAAGCAACCAATAAATGCATGGAAGGTTGGAACAACAAATTAATGTGTTCTCTCTCTCTCTCTCTCTCTCTCTCTCTCTCTCTTCCTTACGCTCTTTCTTGAATCAATGAGAAATAAAAGTTTTCTGATAAACAAGTTCCACTGAAGAAAGTCTTTGCTCCATTCTCTCACCCATCCTCCATTTTAATTTCATTTCTTTCCCCCCATAATGAAGTAATTATCATTCATTTATTTACTCATTCATTCAGTATGTTTTTTGTTCCCAACACTAAGCTAAACACAGTTTTCTAGGGTCAAATGTTGATTCAGTCTCATTATCCCAAAATCAACTAAGATAATTTTCTCCAAGAATTCTTCTCTGAGATGGCAGACAATATCTTGATATTTTACCTGCTTGCAATACTTGAAAGATGTTTCCCTTCACATTGCCTTATATTAGCACATAGTAATACTCAATTAACATTATGTTAAATATACTTATATTCAAATAAGAAGTGTATATATTTATGCATATATATAGAAGGGGTAGGCAAAAGTAGGTTTACAGTAACTTGTATGCAAAAAGAATGTAGATTATGATCATCATAATAGCTTTATTTTTTTAAAATGTATTTTTATTGATTTCAGAGAGGAAGGGAGAGGGAGAGAGAGATAGAAACATCAATGATGAGAGGGAATCATTGACTGGCTGCTTCCTGCACTCACCCCACTGGGGACCGAGCCCACAACTCAGACATGTGAACTTGACCGGAATCGAACGTGGGACCCTTCAGACTGCAGGCGGACACTCTATCCACTCAGCAAAACCAGCTAGGGATCACAATAGCTTTCTTAACTCAAAAGAATGTCACTCACAGCTCTAAAACTACTTTTGCCTGCCCCTGTATACACATATTCAAACACACATATGTATATAGATCCAGCATACAGATTCATACGCAGCTATGACTCAGTATATTAATAGTCTGACATACAATTTTAACTGAATAGAATATCTACTATTCACATGATTACCATATTTAATCCAGGTTATAAATTGCTTGACAATGGCCACTCCTGTTCTTTATCACCACCCTCTGGCATTTAGCATTAATTTGATGCTACCTGTCAGTAAAGGCAATGTGATGTAGTGGGCAGGAGTGTGGGCTGGAACCACACTCTTTGGGTTTAAATTCTGGCTTAACCAGTATGTTAGGTGTTTATCCACCATGAAAAACTGCTGGTATAAGGTGAACAAATTAATTCTAAAACATTCCTGCCAGAATAGAGATGTTTGTTTATGCCCGCTCTCTTACAAGTGCTTATGGAAATGAGTTAGTAGTACGCTGTTGTAAGTAGCATGATCTAATAGCTTGCCCTAGCTGCAGAGCTATATATGACTGCAGCTGGGACAGAAAGTCTCAGAATTCGGAGATACCATTCACCCATGGAGCCTCATCTAAGTGTGTGACCCAGTGCATGAGGAATTCACACCCTGCTGTGGAATTCTGCTACAACCGACTCATGCATGTTGGAGGTCAACGATGTTGCTCACTAAGTGCGCTGAGTGGACACCTCCCGAAGTACAGTTGGAAATGCATTAACTCTATGGCCGCCAGTTACTGCAGTAGGCTCCACATTAATTTCTTGAGGTGCCCCCTGGTGGACTTCTAATAGAACTGAGTCTATTGAGAGAAACTTGAGAAACAAAGTAGCAATCATTTTGCTAAATGCTTTACAACTATTATCCTATTCAAAGATTCTACTCTTTCCATTTTACAGACAAGAACATGAAGACCCAGAGAAGTTAAGCAACGTTCTTACTAGTCATGTAGCTAGTAAGCAGTGGAGTAGGGATTAGAACCCAGGTGTATTTGACTCCCAAATCTCCACTCTTGAATGTTGTTTGACGTCTGTGTTCTCAGAGAGAGTCAGTCAAGTCCACTGGGAAACATCATTCCACCTCCTGGCTCTAGCGCTCTTTGAGTGACTATGTCTCCAGAGTTCAGGCCCCAGGCTCTGCTTGGTTTCTGGGAGGGGCTAAAACTCTGGTTTTTGAATGGAGAAACAGCTAGCTGAGCCAGGATTTGTAGTCTCTTTTGTCATCTACGGTCCCCTGCACCAGAGTTTTTTAAGAGCCCGAGTTCTTATTTAACTGATTGAAAAACAAGTTAAATGGGTAGTTAGCAAGCTTTCTGGATTTAATAAGTCAAAGTCTTTTTTGTACTTCATGGACTTCTGGATATGCACTGTTTTTTAGATCACTTTGAAAAATTTTTCCTTCATAGCATATTACTATCAATGAGCACTTAAGGCCTATTTTTCTACCTAACTCCTGCAGTCAATGTCCTAGAAAAACACAAGTGGGATAATTTATGTAGAACTCAAGATATTTGAAGAGCAATGCAGAAGATAACCCTAGGACTTAGTTTCTGGATGGTAACTACCTCTCTCTGGTGATTTCATCCAGTCCTATTACTTTAATTATCACCCATTTGCTGGTAATTGTCATACATCTCCAGTTGGATGTAATGATTAGCATGTTCAAGGTGAATTCCTGATTCTCCCTCCACAAACTTGCTCCACCCACAATATTCTCCAGATCAAGTAACAGAAACTCTATCTTTCCCATCACTTAGACCAGAAACTTTGAAAGCATATACTTAAGTTCTCTCTCTCTTATTTGTCTCTGTTACCCTGGTCGGAACCTTGATAATTTATCACTTGAACCTCTGTGATAGCCTCCTAATTAGTTTCTCTACATTCTATTTGAAATGCAGTAACAGAATAGTCCTATTAAAATAAAAAGTGAGTCATGCGATTCCTCTGTTCCCAACCTTCCAATATTCTCCCATCTCCCTCACGGTGAAACCAAATCCCCTTCAAAGACCCCGAGCAATGTGCTTCCACCATGCTGTACTATGCCTCCCACCTCACCTCCTACCACTCTTTCCTTGGTTCACTCCCCTCCAGCCCCAAAGAACTTCTTGAACCAGGCACACTCTCACCCCAGAGCCTTTATACTTGCTGTGTCTTGTCTGGGATCCTCTCCTCCACATACCCCCATGGATCATTATTCACTTCTTTAATTCTGTACCAATGTTACCCCCTCAGTGAGCTTATTCTCACCTTTCTTTTACTTAAAATTGTAACCTCCCACCTTTGTACTACCTGTCCTTTCTGGCTGCTTAATTTTTATTTATAGAATGTTTCCCCTTCAAACAAGCTTCATAAGTTTACCTGCTTGTTTTATTTATTCTCAGTTGCTCCCGCTAGGATGTCAGCTTCATGAGGACAGGAAAGGGCTTTTGTCTTTTATTTACTGCTGTACCCCAGGGGCTAAATACAGGACCCTTTACATAATCAATGCTCAGTAAAGATTTGTTGAATAAAAGAATAAATGTATTATATTCCCACTGACCCAGTCTGATGGCACTGTGAATAGGAAATTGTACCTGGTATTTTGAACTATTACAAGATCAATCTCTTTCATTTTTCCACCAAATGTCAACTCTTCCTGATTTCGTTGGAATCACCTAGACTTCACCAAATGACTATAAACAAGGAAAGTTTGAGACATCTGATCTAGTGAATATGAGTAGACTTCAGGAAATGGCAACAAGGAAGTCTAGATTTCATTAGTTATTATCAACTATCAACCTGTGGTAACAAACAACATTTTCACCACCCAGTCAGGCCCATCGCTTCTCTATCCTGGCAGAACCCAATCTAGTGTTCACATGGTTGAGGCCATGTGTTCTCTCTAGCCCTGGCATGATTGATTTAATCAGCTGCTCTTATATTCCTGCCTCTAACTGTATGAGACATGAACACGATACCTAATTTTAGCCAATGAAACTCGGGGGAGCTTTAGAGAGAGGTTTTGTTTTTCCTTCTTAAAAATAAGATCCTTTGGTCTTACCTCCAGAGATGTGAATTTGGTAGGTCTGAGTAGAGGTTCAGGAATTTACATTTTTAACACCTCCTTAATTCTGATGCAGAAGGTCCAGGAACTATACATTGAAAAATAGAAAGACATACTTCCCTATGAGGTTAATGACCTACAGCTGCTCTAACACAGATGTCTGTTAGGATGCAGGCTAGAGTATTCAGTACCATTGTCAGGCAATTCGCCTAGGAACTTCAGGAACTTATCTAATTTTCCTCTACTCTCTAGCCTAGAGTGCACCCACTTTTTAGCCCAAGCTACGTGCTCCATACCTCTGATGTGCCCATCTCTGGTCTCAGAAACTACGAAGCTATGGATATTCTTACCCCATTCAGCAGTGACTTATCCTACAGTAGGATGAGTCACTGCTGAAAGTGGTACCAGGTCGCATCCCCCAATATCCTTCAGGGGGACTTTGCTCCTACTTCTTGACTTTCTCTTTGATTTATTGAGGAATAGCACTGAGACGTGCCAGAAACAGATTATTATCTTGCCCACATCTTTTTACAGGAGATTAATATTTCATTTCACCTCTGTCTATCAAGACTAGCAGAAATATTGGTTGGCATAAAGCATGTTTTGACTGTTTAAACACGAGAATAAAATTTAAATGAGGCTACTTTCTCTCATTCTGCTAACAGTCATGCATTTTGCAGAACAGGTACAACAGGAAGTAGCCTCCACTGTAAAGAAGCAGGACCACACCCACGGCAGTTTGAGCTGAAGAATGCAGGAAAATACTTTCCTTATGTTTTGTAGAATAAACCAACGAAGAAGTTGGGCTTCTCTGGGGTTCTGCAGGTGACTGAGTTTTAGAGAAGGAACACTGCATGGGGAGTGTGCCTACAGATTTTGCTTCTAACTTGATTAGTTATTTGAAGAAAAAAAGACCTGTGAATTATTGACTAATCTTGTTGTTTACACTTCTCACCAAATCCACTAACTGGGACTCTTCTGTCCCAAGGAGTTCCATTTCCTTCACATGCAGTCTATATTTTTTGTTATCATTTAGTTACCCTTTTGGGGACCATTAACTTACTTATCAGCAAGTATTTCTTGAGCTAATATATACCTGGTACTAATATACCTACTATCCATCCATTCATCTATCTTATTGGCTCGGTTTCTCTGGAAAACGCTGACTAATACACCAGGTCATATTAAAAGTGTAATTCCAGTCCTCTTAAGGAACTGCAAAGTATTTGAAGATAATTATTAAACCCCGTGATGCCTCTTCCTATAACAGGCCCTCAGGTCCCCCATCAATCTACCTTGGAGTTCCTGGACAAAAATTCACACTTAGTGTGGGCTGAGGGCATGGTTGAGCAAGGCTATTATTTCCTTGTTCTAAATGTAATACCTCTATTCATGTGGCTAAAGATAAATTTAGCATTGTTTCATCCACACCATTCTGTTGTATATATGTGTAACAGATTCACACACAAGTGTATACAACCAATTGCTGTAAACCTACTACTCTTTCACTTCCCCAAGGCCATAATAGAAGAAAAGAGAGATGGGTAAGGATAAATATGTTCCAAGTACATTAGTGGGGAAGGAAATAAACTTTAAAGGGGGTTGTTTAACATATATAATCTTATTTCATCTTTATTTACAGATGCAGAATGAAAGATTCTGGGAGCCTAAGTATCTTATCCACATTGACACAGTTAGAAAGGACTTGAGATGGAATTAACGCCCAGGCCTCTCTGGTCCTGAAGCCTGTGATTCGTCCAGGGCCCACACCACACAGAACACACACTATCAGCACTTAAAATATAAGGCGATGGATGGCATAAAAATATGAGAAAAATACAGGACACAAAAGAGGAAAAAAGGGAGAACATTATAAAATAAGGAAAAATTCAAATTTAATGGCAAAGGTATTATTAACTCTACTTGGGGTTTTTTTTGTATGTCTTTCTACAGAATTCAATAATTTTCATAGAAAAATTCTTACTACCAATAGAAAAATGTGTGGCAAAGGAGGAATAATTACATATTTTTCAGTGAGCTTAGGAGTGAGGAAACAAAAAACCCCCAATGCACACTCAATATCATAACGGTTAACTTTAAAATTGATATTTAAGATTAAAACTGCAAATATCAGGGAAATAGTGTAGGAAAATAAACATTTTAAACTAATATAAACTGCTATCTGTAAATCTAAACTAAAGAGAAAAAAGGAAATTAAACAGAGAATTCCATTTAGTCTTGACCCTTGAAAAACTGTGGCCCAAACTGTACCCCCATTCATATGAAATAATAACGGATGGGGAGAAATCTGCTATCTGACTACATTTTAGAAAAATCTGACACGGAACAGTGTTCATCCAGCCGTAGGCATGGAAGTCTCCAATGCACTGAAGAAGGAATAGTGTGATACCTGAGAGGAATTCAGTTACCACCCACCATGAAATCCAACCCTGTAATCAGAGAGCGGGCATTTTCCATGTAGAACAGTCCCATGAACCACATATGTGCACACATACTAGTATAGGCAATACTCACATACATGGTGGTTTCCCCCCTCCATCTCTGTCAGTGCCCTGTGGTGATGGCAACTGATCCCTTGGGACCCACCCTCCCCATGTGTTCCTGCGGGGCTTGGAAACACATCCCATAGAGCTGCCCGCCGATGTTCCTGGTGCGGCCTCAGAGCCTCTTCCCCTAGAGGCCAGGTGGATTATGTGTAGAGGTCTGGCATCCCTGCCGGGACGGCAAATGAAACCCTGGGACTCAGGGCTGAAAGTGGATTTCCTGCAAGGCTGAGCCAAGCGCTTCCAACTATCCAGCCAGATGTTTCTTTACATGGTCCTGGCAGCCATGGCTTGAGAAGGAGCCAGAATTTGGCCTGACTTCTATACTGAAAAGTTTGATGGAATGCTGGGGTTGTGCCATCCCGTAATAAAAGCAGTGGCCCTTCAGATTGGCACACCATTCCCATTTGCCTTGGGAGTCCCTCCAAAGGGAACAGGGGCTTGAGTAAAAGTGGGTGTGTCCATCTAACCCATGCCAGGGCCTGGGCTGGGGAGGAGCAGAGGGGTGGGGGCTGAGGGAAGGTGGATGGAGAAGAAAGGTTCTGAGTGATTGGAAGCTGGTGCCAGATGGAGCTGGAAGACGGTGCTCTGCTGCCTCCCTTGCACATGTGTGGCCACCAGGGGATTGCCTGGCTATGCACGCTGCTTCACATCTGTCAGCTAAATCAAAGATGCATAATTGAAGATGCAAAGTGAGAAACATTACGTGGTTCACAAGGCTCCCTGGAGGATTCTGGGTCTGTAATCCAGTGAGGAGATTTTAATGAGAAGTGAGCCTAGCGCTCTCATCTGTGAGAGGAGATCCCACCCCAGCTGTGTCTAAGGACGTGGAAAACTTCTTTTGCAAAATGGGCAGTCTTTCTTGATTGGCCACCGCCTGCCTGTTTCTTTTGGAACCCTTTGGCCTTCGTCCCAAAAAAATGTTTCTTTTTGAAGCTTGGGCAGTTTCTGAGCCTGAGGAAGGCTCAAGAGATGCTGTGATTGAGGCTTGCGGATAAATGTGTCAAGGAAGGCTGTCTAGATAAAACCATTAACCTGGTATAATGTCTTAAAACCAAATTTAAACATTTCCAACTGTTTAATCATAAAAGTAATACAAATTCAAGGTAAAATTCAAACAATACCTAAGGATGGAAAGGATGAACTAAAAGTGTAAATAGGACTCTTTGCTCATGTTTCTAGAACAGCGTTTCTCAAACGTTCTGTGGTAAAGGAATACTTTTTATCTTATTTTCATTTTTCATGGCCAACACTTTTGTAAAACACAATACAAATGAATTCTAATACAATTACAAAAAAGCATGCGAAGGCATACAAAATACAAACCCATTAAAAATGTTTAAGTTCAACCCATCACACACAGAGATGTAGTGGCAATATCAAACTGCTCTACCATTTCTGAACACTCTCCATTTCTGTATTTATAGTGGACTTCACCTTCACATTCAATTTCTTCTGGAGATTTTCAACCACTTTTATACATATCAAACATATGAACATGTAGATAAATGTTTTTAAACATAAGAAGAATCATACCTACATACTGCTCTATAACTTGCCTTTGTACCTAATATATTTTGGCATCTTTCATATTAGCCCATTAAAGATCTACTTCAGCCCTAACCAGTTTGGCTCAGTGGATAGAGCGTCGGCCTGTGGACTGAAAGGTCCCAGGTTCGATTCCAGTCAAGGGCATGTACCTTGGTTGTGGGCACATCCCCAGTAGAGGGTGTGCAGGAGGCAGCTGATTGATGTTTCTGTCATCCATGTTTCTAACTCTCTATCCCTCTCCCTTCCTCTCTGTAAAAAATCAAATATATATATATATATATATATATATATATATATATGTGTGTGTGTGTGTGTGTGTATATATATATATGTGTGTGTGTATATATATATATATATATATATATATATATTCTACTTCATGATTTTTTAAACTGGTCTCAACATTTATGAATATGTAAATGTTTTTTAAGTTTTGCTTATAGTCAAAATTTGATGGCATGACTTCCAGAAATGGACTAGTATTAATTCTATACACCTTTTGATGCCAAAGTCACCACTAGAATTTGTTAGAACTTCTGCTTTATGAGCAAAAGCAAAATGTTTTGCAGTCCAAAGGTTCTTTTCTTTCAAACCAGCTTGCTAACCTCTCTGAATGTCACAATGGTGGTGAGATGATTGGAATAAGCATTTGTCACCATGTACAGCATAAGGTACACCCTTACCCAGAAGAGAGGGCTAGATACTCACTGCAAGGTGGCAGAGAGAGATCTTTAATGAACAGGCTTTGCCTTTTCCATGAAGTAACAGAAAAGTGCATGTGCAACAAGGAATGCCTCAGGGGTCCCACACACCACAGCCACTCGACAAATGGTGAGCTCCTGGTGGCTCAGACCAGAGAGCCAGCATGAAGGGGAGGTCATACTGGTGACTAACCTCAACTTAATGCCCAATTCCTCCCCAGTATTTTTGCTGAAGAAGTGCATTTGGGGCCCTACATGATTACCTGTGTGATTTCCAACATGACTGCTAGGGCTTTAAGTGGCCCATTGTGGGAGCAGTTAGCATTGTGTGTATAAACCTCCCTCCCAGGCAGGCAGGTCTAGTCAAGATGAACCTGAGCATTTGGCCCCGGCAGTCCTGCTCCAGGCACAGGGCACAGCCCAAGAGATGGGTGTAGTGTTTCTGATATTTATATTTTCCATGTCTCCGATGCAGCCAATTATGTCAGGTCTCTGGGCATGTCTGGAAATTCTGGAAAGGATTTGTGTTGAAGGCAAAACTGCTCAAGCAGAAAGATGAATTTTCCTTTCTCCTGGATTAGCCAGGTCAAAAAGAAAAGGAGGTTCTAGGTTTCTACCAACCTGGGTTTGGTTAACCCAGATGGGAGGAAACCAGCGATAACTCCCACTTGCACTTTCAGTTGAGAAGAAAACAGTGTTGGTTACCCCACAGGCTCAGAGGGCCTGAGCTGCTCTTCTTGTATGAGAACTAGGTGCACACTGAGAGGCAGTGTGGGAACCTGACTCCGTGGCCTGGCTGACAGTTTACACGGTCCTCATGAGAGCAGCCCTGAGTAGAAGCATCTAGGCTAAAACCAAGTTCAACTTACATGGAGGACAAATGAGTTTTATCAAGGGCTGACTTAGCTTCACTTCTGGAGCCTACATTATCTACATCACAGGAGGCTCAAGAGAGGTTTGGGCAAACCACCCAGAGCTGTGTGAGTGGTTTCCTTATTATCTTGTGCTCAGTCTGGGCTCAGGGTGCAGCATTTCAACAGTGACCTTCCAGGCCCCGGTGAGCAGCTCCTGCAGGTGTTTTTTTTTTTTTTTTTAAACTGTGCAAAGAGGCCTTTGAGTGGAAACCTGCCCCAGCAGGCCTGCCTTACACATCCCTTCAGAAATGTTTTCTTTTCTCCTGAATATACTCTTTTGAGTGGGCACCCTTCCTACTCCCAACCTATTTATGTGAAAGTAAAGTTGCCATCTAGATCTAGGGGATGCATTTTAAAATGTATTCAGTCTCCTTCTCAGAAAACCAAGAGACCCTCTCCCCGTAAACATCATCCCCATTTCGAAGTCCTTAGGTGCACACAGTGCTGTGCTGACACGGAAATGCGTATTCTGTCTTTGAACTCCCTGATCTGACAAACTCTCTGCAGACAGGCTCCAAATGTTTTGTGTTGCTGACACAATCCCTTGGTTACAAATGAGCCCTCATAACCCTCATGTTCTCTCACTGCTATTTGGCCTAAGATGACTTCATTTATGTCTTTCAGAGGAGAAAGGGCAGGATCACAGGATAACACAGTTAATACAGGCAGGAAAAGATCACCCATTTTCCCCTTTCAGCACAGAGCTCTCATCTCCAGGTGATAATGACGAAAGCAGTTACAAAAGTAAAATTCTAGTCCCTGGACAATTTTCCCTATGTCATCTCAGTAAACGATCTGGTGTACATCTTCCCACGTAAGCTTTCTCTTTGGGTAAGTGGGGAGAATACCTGGCTGTCTGCTGGCAGCTTACTGAGGACCTGTGCCCAGGTGATGTGGGCAGTATAACTTCAGGTGTCACAAGGGCTGCCGTCCCTGTGAAGGAGGCCTTGCAGGGCTCCGTTCCGTATCATCACAGGCCATGGCAAAGTCAACCCACGTCACATTTTACCGCCATGACTAAATAATTACTAGACCTTAATACTACTTTGATTTGTGAAGCAAGGGAGGAAAAAAAGACCTTGTGGATGCTAATAACTGGACACGAGTCTCTACATTTTTTTATTTTATTGCATGTCTTATGGAAGCAAGGAGAATCTTGATCCCTATCAACCAAGGACTCTAAAATTTAGTGGGAGTGAAAAGTTAAAATTAAACACAAAACTAAGCACCATTCCCTGCCAGTCACAGGGAAGGAACTGCCAGCTTCACACTGGCACACCCAGACCTTGTCTAAACACCCAAGATATTCTGTACTAAAGGGAATGGATTAGTCAGAGACGTCCAAGAGCAAAAAGCTACCTCATACACACTTTTTAAAAGTGTTTTCACCTCCCATCTAACTCCCACAGTCATTTCCATATCTCATATGACAGGGAATGCCAGCGTCTGTCTAGAATACTCTTCAGAAGAATGGCTGGCTCCATCCCAAAGAGAGAGGGAAAGAGGAAGGGAGGAAAGATGATCACAGGAGAAGAGAAAGGAAGGAAATAAGAAAGGAAAGGAAAGAGGAGAAAGAAAGGAAAATACAAAGAAAAAGGATATCAAATGGTTTCTGCCTCATTATTATCTTCGTTCTTGCCAAAGTTGCTTGGCAGATTCTTGGAGACTGCAGAGCCTGTTCCTTGAAAACCAACTGGATGTCTAGACCAGGCTTAGAGGCATCTCTTTAATTACAGCCACAGAGATGTTCCTCTTGCCTTTCATCTTGGGCCTTTGTAGGGCTCAGCGCTGGCCCTCACCATCATCTTCTGAAAAGTTATACGTACCACATCACCATTCAGTTTGTGCATCCAAACAGAAGCCTGGAAGCATTTTTCTCTTGCTTAGGTTGGCACGGCCGGCCCATGGGGTGTGACTTTGCTACTCTCCCTTGTCCTTTATTTCTCCTTTTGAGCACTTATCACATTAGTGTCCTGCTTTGTGCCAGACATGCCTTCATGACAGCATTCACTTCAGACAACTTCCTTGAAGGGGCAGCAACTAAGCTCCTCTCTCTAAAAAGATGTAAACCAGGAAAATATTGGCTACTCTCTATAGAGTTGGCTCATTTTATTTTTTTAAAAATATATATTTTATTGATTTTCCACAGACAGGAAAGGAGAGGGACAGAGAGTTAGAAACATCGATGAGAAACATCAAGCAGCTGCTTCTTGCACAGTCCCCACTGGGGATGTGCCCGCAACCAAGGTACATGCCCTTGACCGGGATCGAACCTGGGACCTTTGAGTCCGCAGGCTGATGCTCTATCCACTGAGCCAAACTAGTCAGGGCGAGTTGGCTCATTTTAAAGCTGACTTAATCAAGCCAACTTGCTAATGAGCATTTTTAAATAATTTGCAACAATTACTGAAAATTGGTTTATCTACACAAATTTTCGTGGAGGATCATAAGATGCATTTTGTAGATAAAGTAACAAACTAATAATTGTAACTGACTTCTCATAGGCCACACAGCACGTTGGAAAAGAGCCAGCTTAAAAGCTCAGTATGAAAATCATTATTCTGGTCTCCTGACATTATATTTGCTTAGAAGCAATTAAGAATTAAAATGAGTCCTGGCCAGTGTGGCTCAGTTGGTTGAATGTCATCCCATGCACTGACAGGTCACTGGTTTGATTCCTGGTCAGGGCACATGCCTGGGTTGAGGGATGGATCCCCAGTAGGGGGCATGCAGGAGGCAGAGGATTGATGATTCTCTCATTGATGTTTCTCTTTCCCTTTCCCTCTCCCTTTCTCTCTAAAAAACTCAGTAAAAACACATATTGAAAAATTAAAATCGTATTCATTTGAGAATAAAAAAATAATACATAAAAATGTGAACCATTATGGTGTTTAGTAAACTTTGATCAGGTTATCAAACTACAGAGATATATAAATTGATGCATAACAGACAGGGTGACTTCAAGGACACAATGAACTCTGGTTATTGGGTGCTAATTATTCATCTTTTATATATAATATCTGGGATAAATTTTAGCTTTTGTTCTTTTTTCCTTCCTTCTTCCAGATTTCTGTTTATGTTACTGCTTAAAAGTGGGGTATAGACAAGAGAGGAGGAAAAGTATAGCTCAAATCTTCTCCTTTTTATAGTGTCAAAATCTTTTCAAAATATAGGTAGCCATGAGGGATTATGGGTAGATTTCAATAATAGGAGCTGTATCTGCATATGTAAAAAGGTACTATGTAGTGATAAACTTAGTTAAGGCAACACCCCCAAGGCTAGTTAGTCCTCTTACAGAACAGAGCTGCTCTCTCCTCTAGTGATCACACAGGATGGGTCTGTCAGGTATTCAGAAATCTCAGCAGTAATGTTAATCCTATCAATACCAATTCATATTGGGGTACTTAAGACATATGAGGCACAGAGTTAGTTATTTTATACACATTATGTCTCTAATATTCATGTTAATCCTGAGGAAGATTTTCTTAATTTCATTTTTCCTTATGAGGAAACTGAGAGCTCAGTAACAGTGTCAGTAAGGGGGGAGAGGCAGCTCCAGGTCAGACTGCTGGTTTTCATTGAGATCGCTCTCCTGGTCTAGCCCTCGATGGAAACTGTCTGCCGCTAGGAAAAGGCAGCTAGGAGTCTTGTCCAAAGGCATGCGGTTAGAAAGAATTTGAAACTAAGTGTGTAACAGCAGAATCATGGGTACTTAGAAACTCAGACTTCCTTAAAAATAGCAAATTTACCTGAGCTTGAAAATATAAACTGTATTCAACTCTAGTATAAAGAGGTCACCAAGCATTTAATCTAGAATTGAATCCTAATTTAATTCCTAGCCCTATGACTTAGTTGTTGTGTAACCTTGGACATGGATCCCTCTAAGCTTTAGTTTCTTCATCTGTAAAATGGGACTTTATGCCAGTCTCTTTGAGTTGGTGTGGTGCATAGTAAGCCATTGATAAATGTTAGTATTATTGTGTCCTGTAGCACAGAGTTTAAGAACATCTCATTCAATTAATCCAACATATTTATTCAGATAATTAGCAAGAAGAAACCCATTACCTAAATTACATAGATCCTTATAGTTATATGGATGCATGAGCTTACAAATATTGTAAGAAGGTAAACATCATCTCCTAATTATCTTCCTCAAGCTTAAAAAAGTCTGCTAAACCATGCAAAGCAAAAAAAAATTAGGTCTTGGAATTTCAAAAATTAACATTGCAATTTTATAAAACAAGTGAAACATGCTAATTAAATTACAGTCAATGTAGATTTCCAAACACCAAACAAAAATAGAGACACTGATTCTGGGGTGGGACTGAATTAGTGCTACCGAGGTCCAGACCTGGACTTTTCTCTGGAAGGATTTAGGGAGAACAGTCATTTGTTTATTTGTGCATTCACTCAATCATTCTCTCTTTTGTTCGTGTAACAAATATTTGTCAAGTGTTGCTAGGCTGTGCTCAGGCGGCGGTGAGAACTATTTGTCACTTAGTCACTCTGCCACTGGAGGTGACACCAGAGAGAATCTTGAGCTGCTAGTGCTGGATAAGAAATGTTTGCAGCAAGTACCATGTGATTTAATTCATATGTGGAAATTAATGAACAGATTGGACTACCAAGCAAAATAGACACAGACTCATAGATAGAGAGCAGGCAGTCAACTCTGGTGTTACGGGGGAGGAGGGTATTGGGGAGATATGGAGGGATTGAACAAAAAGAGAAAAAAGAGAGAACTCATGAACATGGACAACAGTGTGGTGATTGTGGGGGAAAGGGAGTGAGTGGAGGTGGAAGAGGGCATAGAAGGGATAAATGTTGATGGAAAAAACAAAATAAAAATTTAAAAAAGAAAAAAAAGAAATGCTCACTGGACCAGGTGTTTGAGTGGGGGTGGTAAGCTTGAAATAGATGTTCACTGTTGAGGCCTGGGGTGGGGATGGGATCCCTGCTTGTTTCAAAGTGGTGCTCATGTAGGAGCCAGACACAGTGGAGCACATTGGGAAGACCAGGAAAAGCAGCCCCATCAAGTCCATTACTATAGACACTGTGTATCCTCCCAGGACAAAATTCACCTCTAGGGTGGAGCCATCTAGGAACCTTCACTTGGCCCAATAGCAATGCTTCAGCCCTGGTCAGAATGCAGCTTGTCATTGAGATTGCTTCCCTGGCTCAGACCCCAGTAGCAACTGGGTTTGAGTGCTGGGGACTCCTGGGAAAACAGTAACAATGGAGAATAAAAGTCAGTCCAGGAAGAGTGGTTTTCACATACAACCTCTATGAGACATTAAAGCACAAGGGGCATTGCTTGGAGACCAAAGTAATAGTAGCTAACACACACACACACACACACACACACACACACACTGGCACAGTACACAGCATGGCTTTGATGTATTTGGAACTCAGACAGTTCAGGCAGTGACTATGACATTCACAGTAAGGGGACAGTATGCCCCAAAAGTGTTGCTTTGGGGGCAGGTCCCCTACCAGGGTCTGTGACAAGGCATCCCACATGGCCTCAGGCGGTGCAGGGGCCCTTCTGCACAGGGGATCTGACCTGGGAGAAGAACATGGTGGACCACAAGAAAACTGGCCATCTTGCTCTTGAGCATACTGAGACCCTCTGTGCAGACTTCTGGAACTAGTTGAGTAGGAGGGTCTGTGTCCGTTCTCTTTAAATTAGTGTGTGCTCTGAGATTATTTTGACCCATAGAATATGGTAGGAGTGATGCTGGGCCAGTTTGGGGGCCTAGGCCTTCTGCAAGTAGAACTTCCACTTCTTTTGTTTTGAAATGCTTGTTCTTGGTGCTCTGAACTGCCATGTAATCACCATGCTCTGAAAAGCCCAGGCCCTGGAGGATGAGCCTCCACATGGAGAGAGCTAAATGCTGAGGAGTCCTGAAGCACCAGACGTGGGTGAAGAGACCACCTTGGAAAGGATCATCTGGCTCCAGCTGCCCCAGCTGACCATGTGGAGCACCCTGCATGTCCTCCCCAAATTCCAGACCCACAAACAGGTAAAAAGTTGTTTCAAGTCCCACTGTTTCGGGGTAGTTTGTTACACAGCAGACGATGACTAGAACTGGAGGTCCAAAGAAAAGTATAAGTACCACCGATCTAGCTGACGGGTGTGAGAGAGTAGAAACCAACATTGCTTTTCACTGTTTACTATTTTGTTTCCAGTCTGCTGTAGCCTGGAAAACTCAAATTATGCTAAGAAAGATGGAAAATTAAAATAGGAAGAAGAAGTTACACACTACACTGTTTGACTTTTTCTCCAGTGTTTTTTGCCCTCCCCCCCCGCCCACCCCCCGGCTTCTCTTGTGTAGCCTTTTCCTCTGGTATCCCCCAAACATATGTGTTTGAAAGAATTTGTTCTTGGACTTTCCCCTTCTCTCACTTGGACATCATTTACTCTCTTCAACTTTAACTACTCCTCTGTACAGATTGCAATACACACTACTCAACAGACAATGCGTAAATCCAAAGTCTATCCTGGCCCATAGCTTCTCACTCTCGACTGCCTGCTTGGTACCTCTTGGAACCCGAAACTGTCTTCCTGGGACCTGAGACTCAGCATGACTGAAATCACACTCTCCTCCAGCACAGAGCCAGACCAAATGTCCTTATCTCTAAGCCGGGACCCTGGATTGGTGTGAGGATTACATGAGCTAACTCGCACAAGGCATTCAGCACAAGGTGTGGTTCCCACAGGTATCTAGGGACGGGAGCCAGTGTCTCCAACATGCCAGTACTGTAGGATGACGTTTATGTTCCTAATGACACAGCTATCACTTATATAGTTGTATGTATAAACAATCAGGACATAACATCAAGCCTTCTGGAGATACTCAAATATTAGTTCTTTCTTTTTATCTTACCCAAGCTTTATTCTAATTTCATTCTATTTCATAGTCAGTAATTCTTGTGCTTGTTAACAATTTAGTGGACATCATATTTCTAGTTTAGGGATTAAAAAAACCTATCTGGTACCTCTGGGGTTTTGTAAAATGGCTTTTATGTAGGAACTGCTAACAAAATGGAATGGAATTGGAAGCAGCAATGCTATCACACTGCATTCTAGCCAGAGAAAAGTTCTATACCTGTGGGTGAATCTGCATCAACCAACCGAGAGGGAATCCTGACTATCTGATTTGAGTTTAAACTCACAGGGTGGTGGCATGTCTATAACCATGAGTACCTTTTCTTAGAGTGTGGTATGACAATTTGCCTTGGAGAGAGGCCATGAAGATCAAGCCTATACATTCTGAGTGGTATGTTGGGAAAGTGAGTATAAAAGTAAAAAGTGAGAATCTAAAGTTAGTTATTTTAGAGGAAAAAGGAACCATCAAATCTTGAAAAGTTGGAGTGAGTCAAACACTCCAAGGATCAAATGAGCAAATCCCAGGACTGCACTTACTCACTTCTCATAGTGAATGCCTTCCCCTAATCCATTATGCTAATACATGTGCCACATTTTATGAGGCCAAGGTGAAAACTAATCAGGCTCTATTGTAACTAAGCCTGTTTAGCTGACACATGACACCCCAGCGGATTTCTAGCCCAGCACATCAAGCTCGCTGGTATCTGCTGAGAGGTGATGAATAATGAGGTAATCACCAAGGCTTGTCTCACAGGGCACTTTGTGGGGAGGTGACAAAACAGGCTTGGGATCTGAGCTTTAACCCTTTGTCACTGGACATTGGCACTGCAGATGCTGCTGTGGCGGGGCTGTTGCAATCCTGACACACACTCGGGCCCACTCCTGTGGCACCACTGCAGCGAATTTTGCAATGTGGGAAAACATGTGGCTGCCTGCAGAACTCTACTCTCAGAATATTCGGGATTTCAATTGGCTGTACACTATCTGTGGCCCTGAAGTCACCCACGGACAGTAACAGCCTTTGTTTAATGGCTTCCGTGCATTAGAGATGGGCTTTGTATTTTCAGCATAGAGAAGGAGGGGCCCAGTAGCTTGCTCACTTAGGGACAGTAGTGGAAGGAGGCCAGCTGGAGTTTGAGAGCAAGTGAGAGACACAGTATCAGTGTCAGTGTCAAAACGAACAGGGAGAGAATCAACTGTGTCACTTTCTATTAGTGCTATAGCCTTAAAACACAAAGAAAAAACCCAAATCAGTATGCTGACAAAAATTTGGGCTTAATTACCTATTATTTTTAATACAATACTTTTTTATAATTATTTTAGTGACCCATTTAAAAAAATAGTAGCAGTCTACGTCTCTTTCTGATTCCAGTGTCACCCTTTCTGGTTCACCCCACTTTCTAGCTGTGGCTAGAGCATCCCCACTACATCTGGAATCCCTACGGTGGGGCAATAAGACATAAATTGCTTTCTGCTGACTGAAAGCTGCTTTCAGACAGACCTGGGTTCAAATCTCCACAGATTCTATGACAATGGTTACTTAACTGCTCTAAATCTGAGCTTTCGTGAGTTATATAAAGTGAGATAGTAATAGAAGCCATGCTTTGGGGTTGTTTGGAAAATTAAATGAGTAATGAAGGCACAAGGCTAAAATGATGGCTGGCTAAGTTCTCATGAACGATCGCTGTTATTATAATTACTCAAGGTGATAAAAAGCCATGTGCTACAGTGTCTTCATTCTGTGCTGCCTTCACATGGCAAATATGATGTCGCCTGACTCAATGGCACCTGTTACTGTTGCAGCTGGAAACATAGATGATAGGTTTTTTTTTAAATGTCTGTGAATGGCCCATTTATTTGGAAGGGTAATAGTGGGGGTCCCCTCTCAATCATGCAACTCAAGTTTCTTTGTCTTCTTTTCAATCTTGGTTCTTTTTAACACTTCTATCATATTTTGAACAATTACAATTTTTTTTCTTTCTCTGGGAATTGGCAGGGAAGGTATATGTTATTCTTCTCCCTTCAATATTCTCATGAATAGAAGAGCTTGTTTTTGAAAGAGTTTTCTGTATTTAAACCACTTTATTGAAGTACGACTGACATACAGAAACTTGATGTACACAACTTGGTAAGTTTAGAGATAGGTATACACCTGTGAGACCGTCCCACAATCTATGCCATAAACATACCCACCACCTCCAAGACTTTCTTCCTGCCTTCTTTATTTTTTGTTTTTTAAAAAGTTTTCTATAGCCTTTCAGTTATTACTGCTTTTAAAACTGTGTATGTTTTGAAGGTCATTCATATTTAGAACTTTGTCATCTATCAACATTGGAAAATGATTTAAAGTAAAATGCTGGTGATTACAAAACAACTAAATTTCTAAAAATCCCAAGGAGAATCTGCTCTTATCACATTATTTCCATATTATCCAAATGCTGAACAAAGATGGTCATTTCTCTTTGGATGACTCATGTTTACATATTTCCTCTCCCATGGGTATACGCTTTCCTTAGTTGCTTAAAATTCTTTTTAAAATATGTAGACCCATATTTTCCCTACAAAAATAGAATTCATGACAAGGAACTGAAGAAATCTCAGAATATGAAACCTCAGGAGGCAACAAAATACTCAAATTGTTGTGTCATATCTCCTTTTACATTTCTTTAATTAACACTTCTTACTCATACACTTCTGGGCGAACATTGCTCTCCACCTTATTTAGTGGTGCATCCTGACAGGGCTTGGCATGGTGCCTTGTTTGAAGAATGAACAAGCTATATTTCCTGTCGGGTCAGAGACTGTGGAGTCCGAACACGGCAGCCACGTCTGCAGAGAGCCGTCTAGAATCCATCCCATCCAAGTCAAGGGCTCCGGTCTAGACAGAGCTTGTCTCTAAGGCTGGGACCTGAAGGAGCGCCTGCTTTGGTTTATATCTATTTCAGAACGCATTACACTATGTACACACAGCATTTGTTGTTGATTATTTATGATTTCTAGAAAACGTCAGGCATCATACTCTTGGTGAGGCATATAATCCCCTATTATAACTGTTACTAGGAGGAAATCAGATTTGACTTATGTCTTTCTTACTTACATTGCCTTAATGGGAACATAGGTAGATTTAGAGGCTGTACTTCACTTGCCTGTACTTCACTTTGCCATATGTAATTATGTTATATGTATATTCAGTCTAAAAAAATTTGTTGGCTATTTCCTATTACTCTCGCAGCCCTCTTGACTTCCTGCACGTCTGTTTTATTTAGTGGTTGAGTTTATACTTGATGTCCACCTTACACTCTCATGTAACGCCAGTCCACCTCTTTTCCTTATCGTGGGAGTCTTCATGGAAAGGCCTCTCCTGGGGACCGGGTCTCAGGTGCTGCATCCTGACTCCACAGTGAGTACCTGAGCTGTCAACATTCCACTGTAGTAAATAGCGGGTGCAGATGTAGGTTTTCAAGAATAATATCTTGTTAGCTCAAGTTTTGTTATCTGATAGCCCATCCATCTGGTCCTCAGCTTGACTGTTATATTTAAATCTTTGATATGCTTTAAAAATTATTGCCTAGTAGTTCCCTTAATTTGTGAATCTCAGCATTCCTCAAGTACTGTGTGTGTCTTACCAAAACAGAAATACTACAACTAAAAAAAGAACAAGATACAAAATAAATCACTGATTCAATCTTATTTTTGTAATTGTCATTTTTGGATGATAGCCGAGAAGTTTTCTGATGTGGCTTAAGATGCACAGCACAACTCCCTCAACCTCCATTGTTATCAGAACAAAGATCATTTACTTCGAATGGCTCAAGGTATGTCAGCACAGCTGGTCCAATAGCTGGAGTGACAATGAAACACACTGCCACAGAAGAGCTGGGCTCAGGGGTGAACTGAGGACTCAGATGCTCTCTTGCAAAAAGCCCAGAGGTGGTGCTGCGTCTATTCCTCACTGAGAGCAGAAACCTGTGCTCTCTAGAGAAGTGTCTCCCTTGAGGAGCCCAGAACTACACATAGCCTTTCAGAGTTCCCAGGCAAGCAAAAATTCAGAAAAGTTATTTGGGGGAGGTCTTATATAAAGCTCCCAATTTTTAATCTTGTCAAGTAAGAACCATTAAAAAAACACCCATGTACGAGCTACTAGCACCATCATTATATTAAAAGCACATTTTAACACAAAATGTTAATACAGTATATGTCCAATTAAATACATATAAGCTATATGAAAACTGTCTTCTTATTTTGCAGTGAATCAGAGAACACTTGTTACACACAGCCTGGTGTTTGGGCCCATTGGCCTCACCCTTGTCTGGTCAGTGCTGATTACTGATGCTCACAAGTCTGGGCACACAAGCTACTGTGTATGAGGCGGGGCACCGTTTTCTTCAGGGCCAAACGATGGGACAGCTCACCAAACCCAAGATTCCACATCCCCAGAGCGTACCTCTTCGAGGCCACAGAACACTGCCCACAGCTGCATGGGCTCCTTCAGGAGCCAGTCATGCCCCTGGGAGAGGCCTGGCTTCAGAGCGTCAGAGAGAACCCTGGCAGCACGGGCACTCAGCAGCCATATTTCAACTGTATCAGATTCAAAGCAAGGAAAATGTTGTTGTTTTTTTAAATATATTTTATTGAATTTTTACAGAGAGGAAGGGAGAGAGATAGAGAGTTAGAAACATCGATGAGAGAGAAACATCGATCAGCTGCCTCCTGCACATCTCCTACTGGGGATGTGCCCGAAACCCAGGTACATGCCCTTGACCGGAATCGAACCTGGGACCCTTCAGTCCGAAGGCCGATGCTCTATCCACTGAGCCAAACCGGTTTTGGCAAGGAAAATGTTTTAGTATTTCAAAATCTCACCCAGACCCTCCAAACTACATGTTTGGAAATCCTTGACATTTGCAATGTATAAATCATGAGACATAAAAACAAAATCACCAAATCTTTGAATATGCAGATATTTACACAGGCTCCTCACTGTTTAAAGAATTAGTTTGTTGTTTTTGAAACATTTGCATTTCCAAAACATATCATCTTTTAAAACCAGGCAAATATTTCTGAAAGAGTTACTTATTTTATATTTCATATGATGACTATTTTTCTTTTTCACAGAAGCCAAGTTTTTAATCACCAAATTACTGCCTACGTCAGGAGCAGAGAACAAAAAAATCTGATTGGAGAGGGATGCCGAGTGGCTGACTAGGCTAACTCACTAGCTCCTCAATCATTCCCTAATGCTAGCTTCAAAGTACATGTGATTCAAATTTGAACCTCAGCAAAACTGCCAATTAACACATCACAAACCTTCATGGTCGATTGCAAATATTCAAAACCTAGAGTGTTAAATCTGTGAATACCAGGGTCTCCTGCATAGTTCTCTGGCAGTTCAGTGTTACATAATTTAGGGTGCGAAACCCGCACTGCTGTTGGGAATGGTAACAATCACTAACTTACATCTTCGTTTGTTGCAATTCAAAGTACACTGAAATAAAAGCAAATGATATTTTTAGAAACGAACAAACCAATTGCCAGGAGTATCTCTTGTTTTCACCATGCACCAGCATGGCGGTGAGTGGATGTTATAAATTAAGAAATTGGGAGATCACTGAACATTGTGCAGAAGAAAAAGCTGGTTAAAGGTCTTTTTATTGTTAAAGTACTATTCTAAAGAAAAAACATCTCACATTTACCAGCATTCTTGAAGATTTCATGTTCTTTCAAAATAAACTTTAAATACTTTGCCTGGTTGCATGCATGATGACAGATTTTGAGAAGAATAAAATCTCTGGGTGGCTAAACAATGTGGAATATTTGTGTCTTCTCAGCTGTGAGTGATGAGCCAGTGTCCCAGACACCACTGGGACACAAGACTCACCATCTCAGGCACACAAGTCACCAAATTAACATTCATTTGGAAAGACCCCTAATGGGCATAACAATGGTAAGTCAGAAATAGAGTATGTGATAGAAAAAGGCTCTGTGCTTGACTCATTCTGACTTCACCAGTCTCAGAGGGAATATGTTAGAAAGTTTAAAAGTCAAAGCAACATACATCGATTATGTGCTTGAATCTAGAGCTATGTTTTGAGTAAGTTTAAAAAAAGGAAACGATAAATGGCCTCTGTATACTAAAGGAGCTCAAAATCTTATTGTATTGACAAGAAGCAGCATAATAGCAAATATAATAGTAACATTTGTTGAATGCTTACCAGATGCCTACTGCTGTGCGATTTCATTTAATCCTCATGATAATCCTATGTGGAAAGTGCTAAGGTTGTAACAGGATATAGATGAGATCACTGAGGCTTAGCAAAGTTAGATAACTTGCCCAGCCAGGTCTCTATGACTGCAAAGAACATACTGTTAACCATGACACAATATATACATACACACACATGCATATATATGCACATACACACCTACATGACAGTGGGGAAAAACAGAACTGTAGCAAGGTGAAGGTTGAATTCATTGATTCATATGTAATGAAGAAACATGACTTATATTAAATGTCTATTTTATAGACATTTGTAGATGTCTTGAATTATTATGTCTACCTCAACTGAGCAAGCAAGGGGAATGTCCAGATATCAGTTCAAATTCCTTTTTTTCCCCTATGGAAGGAATTTCTAGGAGTGCCTTCTTTGTATTCCTCTAACAGCACATGCCACCTTTTGCCATTTATTGTAGTGATTTATGTATTACTAGTGGCCTGGTACACGAAATTTGTGCACATTAAAAGAGGATTAATTAGAGGAAATATTTTAATATTACTATTTGCCCTTTCTCTATAATAGAAGTGTCAGAGACGAAAGAAAATTAGTAAAATGTATATGAAACTCTTCCTCCTGTCAGAGTCTGGACCCAGAGTCAAGTCCCCGCCCACCCACGTGAGCCTTGAAATAGTGCGAAACCCAGACCCGGCCGGCCCCACTCCCATTGGGCTAGATCCAGATCCGGCCATTCCCACCCTTGTCAAGCCCCACTGGGTGGGGGGCACAGCCTCAGGTCCCCTGGCCTGGCGCCGGGGCAGGGGGTGCGCCTTGAGGTCCCCTGTCAAGCCCTGCTGGGTGGGGAACACAGCCTGAGATTCCCTGTCAAGCCCTGCCGGGAGGGGGTCACAGCCTCAGGTCTCCCGTCAAGCCCCGCTGGGCAGGGATGCGACCTGTGGTTCCCCAGACTGGGGCGAGGGGAGCAGCCTGAGGTCCCCTGGCCCAGCACTGGGGTGAGGGGTGCACTTTGAGGTCCCCCGTCAAGCTCTGCTGGGCGGGGGGGCGGGGGGGGAGGGGGGCACTCAGCCTGAGATCCTCGTCAAGCCCTGCTAGGGGGGGCATGGCCTGAGGTCCCCCATCAAGCCCTGCCGGGCAGGGTGCGCAGCTTGAGGTCCCCCGGCCTAGCGCCAGGGCTGGGGGCATGGCCTGAGGTCCTGCAGCCTGGTGCCAGGGCGGGGGTGTGGCCTGAGGTCTCTTGGCCTGATGCTGAGGCAGGGGGAGCAGCGTGAGGTCCCCCATCAAACCCTGCTGGATGGGGGGCATGGCCTGAGGTCCCCTGTCAAGCCCCACGGGGGTGGGGGCGCTGTCTCAGGTCCCTGCCGATTGCTCCTTAAGGCTCGTTATGGGAACTCGGCCTCCACTGTGGGTGCAGCCATCTTGTGTTACGGAAATCCCTGCCTCCACTGTGGGTGCCGCCATCTTTGTGACAGAGTGACAGTCGATTTGCATATTCCCTCTTTATTATATAGGACTAGAGTCCTAATGCACGAAATTCATGCAAGAGTAGGCCTTCCTTCCCCCGGCTGCCTGCACTGGCTTCCCTCTGGCACCCGGGACCTGGGCTTCCCTCCAGTCACTGGCAGGCACCTGGGACCCGAGCTTCCCTTGCAGCCCCGGCTTCATCTAGAGCAGCGGTTCTCAACCTGTGGGTCGTGACGCCTTTGGTAGCCGAATGACCCTTTCACAGGGGTCGCCTAAGACCATCCTGCATATCAGATATTTACATTATGATTCATAACAGTAGCAACATTACAGTTATGAAGTAGTAATGAAAATAATTTTATGGTTGGGTCACAACATGAGGAACTATATTTAAAGGGCCAGAAGGTTGAGACCACTGGTCTAGAAGGTCATCCAGAAGGATGTCTGGAAGGATGTTTGGTCTAATTAGCATATTATGCTTTTATTATTATAGATAATTATCTACTAGATTGTAAACTCTTGAACCAAAAGGATTTAGTTCCTTTCTTAATATTCCACAAGTGGTTTACATATTATAAAAACCTGACATTTATTCTAACAGTCTAAATAATTACTCACCATATACCTAATGTACAACTTTGATTTCTTTGATTATATTAGTATTGTTACTTTCTACAAATTGCTTTGGCTTGAATGTTAGCAGATATTATTCCATTGATACGCTGGAGAGAATATTTAAAAAGCAGAGAAAAATAAAATGTTTTCCTCTCAGTATTTTTCTTGAGATTATTTCAGGAAAAGCCAGAAAGAGAAACAGAACTGGTAGTTTGCTAGATAGATTTTGATAACAATATGTTCTGGACTCCAAATTCTAAAATAAACAGAAGACTCTGTATCCATCTTAATAACACAAGTTAAGGTATTTTAGTGACTAGTTTTAAAGGAAAAACAAAAAGGTACAATAAGAACTCAGATTATCTGTTGGCTTTTGAGGACATTGACTAATTCTAGAAACCTTTCTTTCTTTAGCAATACAAGCTTTGTCAACTATCCTGTCATTTTATTTAAACAAATTGGTACAAGTTAAAGGAAGATGTTGATGTTTCTATTTTAGAAATAACCAGTATTTAAAATGTTTTAGTGAACATTTAAAATAATTTAAAATCAATCCCATTGGTGCTTATGTACAATCTTATCTTAATTATTGCTATGTGCAGCATAACAACATTAATAAACACAATAGTAATCATGTAGTTTATTCTTACCATTCATGAGATTTTATTCCCCTCACTCTAGAGTTGCAAATGAGGCATTTTGTAATTGCTCATTTCCAAAGAACTGTTCGAGTAGAAATGAACTCCCATAAGACTTGTAAAATGAAGTATTTAGTGAATACTTAGTAAAAGGTAAATGATTGCTACTCAGGAAGTCAACAGTGGTAAAGGAGAAGAGTAGAAACTCAGCCCTATGTTTAACTTTGGTTCCCAGAATACTTAGAGCTACATATAAGAACGATTTAAAGTAACCAAAAATGTGAAGTCTGTATAGCTTTCTAGAAAAGATTCCCCCCCCCCAGCTAATTTGTATAAATTTACAAATTGATAAATATTTAAAAGCTTTGCAAGTCCCCAACAGCCAACCCTCATTTTGGAAAAAGAGATACTGGTTTCAGTATTGGGCTGCATGGGGTTCTCTACTACAGAAGAAATCAGCATAGACATTGAAAAGAAAGTTTGGAAGACTGTATGTGCATGAAACCTATGCAAAGAGAAAGAATCTTCTATATTCATAACCAAGCAACCATTCCATTGGATATTTCTTGACTGTCTCTAAGCAGAGGGTGTACTCATTTTTTTTTCTCCCATTGTTCAGGGTTGAATGACTTTTTTTTTGCCAGTTGCCCACCTTTAGTGAGGATTTAAATTCTTTTACTTTGTACTCATCAATATTAGCCAGCAAATTTAATAGTCCCCACATTCCCACCCAAACACTTTAGCTCAATATTTCCTTGATTTCATAATTGCAAAATTCTTTATCACCACCTCAATGTAGCAACCTGTTCCCAAGGCTTGGGTGTTTCATCACCTGGAATTGAGACACTTTGAGACACCAAGTGTCACCAGCACTTTTTCTATCTTCACCCTGCCCCTCTCATTGCCTTGGTTCAATAATACCAGCCTTTTAACCTCACCTTGACTTGCTCCTTTCATTTTTCCTACTAATCTCAGTCTGTTAGAACTCCTCATGGATTACCATCTTTCCTTATTCTTGGTAATTGTTCTTTTGCAATCACACTCAATCCATAAATTCTTAAAAATTTCTATTCATGGTGTTTTGTTTTTTTCTCCTATCCTCATGACCTGAGGTTTGGTGCCTAATATCAACTAGGAGCTCAAAATTACTCTTGACAATTCTGCTGAGAGTTCCTGGTCTTTTTTCTATTCTCACAGGGTCTATTTCTAACCCTCACACGACTTTTCTCAAGTTCCCTCTCCATTCTCAGTAGATAATCTTGCCTTCTAATTCACAGAGTAAATAGTGGTTATCAGGGAGAATATCTGTCAACATTTAGCTCCCCAACTTCAGATCTATTCAACTTCACAATCTTGTCTCAGAGAAATAGAAATACTTCCTCCTGTTAGAGTGTATTCCTCTAACCAACATCATCAGCTCATGCCTCCTCAGAGGTTTGATCTGTTAACTATTCCCTTTCTTGCATGAAATCTAGCTTAAGTCCCTCTCATCTAAACAAAACAAATCAATAACACCAGACCTCTGTAGTGGGCTGACTAGTGATCTCAAAGAGATATGTCCAAATCCTAATTCCTGGTACCTGTGAATGTGACTTATGTGAAAACAGGGCCTTTACAGATATAATTAAAGGATGTTGCAATGAGATCATCCTGGATTAGACTGGGACCTAAATCCATTGACGGTGTTCTTATAAAAGACAGGAACAGAGAACACTCACAGAGAAGGTCATGTGAAGATAGAGGTAGAGGCTGGAGTTGTGCTTCCACAAGCTAAGGAACACCAAGGATTGCCAGCAGCTGTCCAGGAACTAGGAGAGGGGCATGAGATGGATTCCCCTCCAGAGCATCGAGAAGGCACCAACTCTGTGATTTAGACACCTTGATTTGGGACTTCTGGTTTTTTAGACTATGAGCAAATAAATGTATGATGTTTTAAGTCATGTGGGTTGAGCTAATTTGTTATAGCAGCCCTAGGAAACTAATACACTCCACAAGCCTCTCTACTTCTCAATAATTTAATCTTTTTTATTCCTTTTTAAGACAGTCTATACTCATTATATTCTGTCTTTTACCCTGACTGTGACTCTGAAACTATGCATCCAAAGTCATCATCTTCTAATAGCCACATTGAATGGGAATTTCATTCCTTCAGGGAGCTCTCAGCTGTATTCACACTGATGGTGCTTTCTTGTTCTTTACAACTCTCTTCTCCTCTTACTTCCATAATAAATCATGGAAGTACTCCCCTGGGTACTTCCTACCTCTCTAATTGTTCCTTCAAGGTCCCTTCAGTGGACTCACTTCTCTCCTTTTGTCTTAGATTTCAGCATAATCAGGCTTATTCCTTGGCCTTCTTCTCATTCAACAAGATATTTTGACTCCATCTCCCACACATATGTCACATCTCCTCTTCCCTCCCCATTCCTATAATAAGTATTACAGTCAGAATAAGATGGTGTGTAGGAAGATAAATTGAATACTTACAAATCTCTCTGAGCTTCAGTTTCCTTCTTAATGTTATGATGAGACCATCAACTTATAGGGCTGCATACAAGATATGAAAAGTACGTAGTACAATGACTACTCTACATATATTTGTTCCTTCCTCTTTCCATCTGCTTAGTTCAAATATTCATTCATTCATTCATTCACTCCAGACATATTTATTGAGCACTACCATGAACAGGCCGATTCTAGGTACACTAGACAGATAAAGTAGTTTACATTCTAGTGAAAGAAAAAGAAAATGAACACATAAATACAAGAGAACATTTCAGATAGTGATAACTTCTGGAAAGGAAAAGCAAATAGACTGATGTCATAGAGAATGATCAGAATGGTCAGGGACTAACTCTTTGAAAGCTAAATGAATACTGAATGATGAGATGCCAGCCCTGCACAGAGCTAGGAGTTAGGAGAAAGAACGTTCTAGGTAGAAGAAATTGTAAGTGCAGAGGAATAAGCTATGGGTGAGCTTGGTGGGGCTGAGAATAGAAAGAAGGCCACTGTATCTGGGACACAGTGAATAGGGAAAGGCCACAATCTTTCATCTGGATGGTTACAATTGCTTCCTAAAGGAGCTGTTCTTATGGGTCTCTTTCCACTTTGAAACCTTCCTATTATTGCCAGAGTTATTTTACTAAAATAATAATAATAAGCAAGCCAGTGTGGCTCAGTGGTTGAGCATTGACACATGAACCATGGTTCAATTTCCGGTCAGGGCACATGCCCAGGTTTTGAGCTCAATCCCCTATATAGGGCATGTAAGAAGCAGCCAGTAGATGTTTCCCTCTCTCATCGATGTTTCTATCTTTCTTTCCTTTCTTCTCTCTGAAATCAATAAAAACATATTAAAAAAATAATAGATAACATTTATGGAGTATATTAAATGTATCAGATACTGAGAGCTTTACACATGTCGAGCAATTTAATCACATCACAGCAACCCTCTGAGGTAGGTATTATTAACTATCATCTCCACTTAACAGATGGGAAAATGACATCAAGAGATTAAGTACATGATCACAAAGATGGTATGTGATGGAGCTGGGACCAATAAATCTGGAAGTGTCTCTCTCCTGCCTTTAATTTCTCAGGAGCTCCCCAGGAATTTAAGAGTCAGAGTGTGAGCTATTTCACCATCTGCCTGTTTCCATTCCCAGTGCAGACTCCCCCACATGCACCATGTATTCTGGACACACCAGATCACTTACTGTCCTAGAAAATGCCATGCTCTCATAGCATGTGGTTGTCCTTTGCCTAGAACACTCTTTTTTATTTTCCTCACCTGGCTGTTTCTACCATTTGGTTAAGACTCAGTTTAGGTGTCATTTACTTTTTTTTTTTTTTTTTTTACTGCAACAAGGAAAAAGTTTCTTTCTATTTTTTAGTCTAATTCTCCACAATTTATTTTTAAATTATTTTAAATTTTATTTTATTGTTTAAAGTATTACAAACAGTAGTACATATGTCTTCTTTTTCCCCCCATTGACCTCCTCCTGGCCTACCCTATCCCCCAGCACATGCCCCCCCTCTCCCCCCAGTGTCTTGCGTCCATTGGTTATGCTTATATGCATGCATACAAGTCCTTCGGTTGATCTCTTACCCCCCACAACCCTCCCCTGCCTTCCCGCTGTAGTTTGACAGTCTGTTTGATGCTTCTTTGCCTCTGTATCTATTTTTGTTCATCAGTTTATAATGTTCTTTATATTCCACAAATGAATGAGATCATGTGGTATTTATCTTTCACTGACTGGCTTATTTCACTTAGCATAATGCTCTCCAGTTCCATCCATGCAAATGGTAAGAATTCCTTCTTTTTTACAGCAGCATAGTATTCCATTGTGTAGATGTACCACAGTTTTCTAATCCACTCATTTGCTGATGGTCATTTAGGCTGTTTCCAAATCTTAGCTATTGTAAATTGTGCTGCTATGAACATAGGGATGCATATATCCTTTCTGATTGATGTTTCTGTTTTCTTGGGATATATTCCTAGAAGTGGTATAACTGGGTCAAATGGCAGTTCCATTTTTAATTTTTTAAGAAAACGCCATACTGTTTTCCACAGTGGCTGCACCAGTTTGCATTCCCACCAGCAGTGAAGGAGGGTTCCTTTTTCTCCACATCCTCTCCAGCACTTGTCATTTGTTGATGATAGCCATTCTGGCAGGTGTAAGATGGTGCCTCATTGTTGTTTTGCTTTGCATCTCTCAGATGATTAGTGACTTTGAGCATGTTTTCATATGTCTCTTGGCTTTCAAAAAGTGTCTATTTAGATCCTTTGCCCATTTTTTGATTGGATTGTTTACCTTCCTTTTGTTAGTAGTATGAGTTCCCTGTAAATTTTGGAGAATAAACACTTATCAGAGATAACATTGGCAAATATGTTTTCCCATGCAATGGGCTTTCTTGTTGTTTTGTTGATGGTTTCTTTTGCTGCACAGAAGCTTTTAATTTTGATGTAGTCCCATTTGTTTATTTTCTCCTTAGTTTCATTGCCCTAGGAGTTGTATCGGTAAAGATATTGCTATGACAAATGTCTGCTATTTTGCTGCCTATGGCTTCTTCTAAGATTTTTATGGTTTCCCGTCTTACATTTAAGTCTTTTATTACATTTTGAGTCTATTTTTGTGTATGGTGTAAATTGGTAGTCTAGTTTCATTTTTTTGCAAGTATCTGTCCAATTTTCCCAACACCATTTATTGAAGAGACTGTCTTGACTCCATTGTATGTTCTTGCCTCCTTTGTCAAATATTAATTGAGCATAATGACTTGTGTCAATTTCTGGGTTCTCTGTTCTGTTCCACTGGTCTATATGTCTGTTCTTGTGCCAGTACCACGCAGTTTTGAGAACAGTTGCTTTGTAGTTTAGCTTGATATCTGGTATTGTGATCCCTTCAACATTGTTCTTCTTTCTCAAGATTGCTGCAGCTATTCAGGGTCTTTTTTTATTCCAGATAAATTTTTGGAGAGTTTGTTCTAGGTCTTTGAAGTATGCCATTGGTATTTTAATGGAGATTGCATTGAATTTATAGATTGCTTTGGGTAGTATGGTCATTTTAATTATGCTGATTCTACCAATCCATGAACATGATATATTCTTCCATTTGTTCATGTCTTCCTCTATCTCGTTTTTCAGCGTCCTGAAATTTTCTGAGTACAGGTCCTTTATCTCTTTGGTTAAATTTATTCCTAGGTATATTAATTTTTTTCGTTGCAATGATAAATGGGGTTGCTTTTTCAGTTTCTCTTTCTGTGAGTTCATTATTGGTGTATAGAAAAGCCATAGACTTCTAGGTGTTAATTTTGTATCCTGCTACATTGCTGAATTCATTTATTAAGTCTAGTAGTTTTTTTTATGGAGTCTTTGGGGTTTTCTATGTACAATAACATGCCATCTGTGAATAAGGACAGTTTTACTTCTTCTTTTCCAATTTGGATGTCTTTTATTTCTTCTTCTTGTCTGATCACAATGGCTAGTACTTCCAGTACTATCTCGAATAGGAGTGGTGAGAGTGGGCATCCCTGTCTTGTTCCTGTTCTTAGGGGAAATGGTTTTAGTTTTTGCCCATTGAGTATGATGTTGGCTGTGGGTTTGTCATATATGGCTTTTATTATGTTGAGGTATGATACTTCTATTCCCACCTTGCTGAGAGTTTTTATCAAGAAAGGGTGTTTGGTTTTGTCAAATGCTTTTTCTGCATCAATGGATATGATTATATTGTTTTTATCTCTCAGTTTGTTTATATGGTATATTATGTTTCTTGATTTGTGGACGTTGTACCATCCTTGCATCCCCGGAATAAATCCCACTTGGTCATGGTGTATGATCTTTCTAATGTAATGCTGGATTCAATTTAATAGGATTTTGTTGAGGATTTTGGCGTCTATGTTCATGAGGGATATTGGCCTGTAATTCTCTTTCTTTGTAGTGTCTTTATCTGGTTTTGGGATTAGGGTAATGCTGGCTTCGTAGAAAGAGCTTGAAAGTGTTCCTTCCTCTTGAATTTTTTGGAATAGTCTGTGGAAGATAGGTTTTACTTCTTTGTTGAATGTTTGATAAAACTCTGCTCTGAAGCCATCTGGTCCAGGGCTATTGTTTGTTGGAAGTTTTTTGATTACTGCTTCAATTTCCTCCATAGTTATCAGCCTATTCAGATTTTTTGATTCCTCCTGGTTGAGTTTTGGAAGGTTGTATTTTTCTAGGAATATGTCCATTTCTTCTAGGTTGACCAGTTTGTTGGAATAGAGTTGCTCATAGTATTTTTTTTATGATTCTTCATATTTCTGTGGGATCTGTTGTTATTTTGCCTCTTTCGTTTCTGATTTTAATTATTTGGGTCAGAGGTATTTTCTCTATCTTTGTTTCTTGGCGAGCCTGGCTAGAGGATCATCAATCTTGTTTCTCCTTTCAAAGAACCAGCTCTTGGTTTCATTGATCTTTTTTATTGTTGTTGTTTGTTGTTGTTGTTGTTGTTTGTTTGTTTGTTTTGGGTCTCTATGTCATTTATTTCCACTCTGATCCTTATTATTTCCTGCCTTCTGCTCACTCTGGGCTTTTCTTGTTGCTCTCTTTCTAATTCTTCAAGTTGCAGAGATAGATGGTTTTTCTTGTTTTTTGAGGTAAGCCTGTAATGCTATGAACTTCCCTCTCAGGACTGCTTTCACTGTGTTCCAAAGATGTTGGATTGTTGTGTTTTCATTGTCGTTTTTTTCCAGGATTTAAAAAAAAATTTCTTCTTTGATCTCTTTGGTAACCCACTCATTGTTTAATAGTATGCTATTCATCCTCCAAGTGTTTGAATTTTTGTGATTGTTTTTGTAGTTGATTTCTAATTTTATGCCATTGTGACCTGAGAAGATGCTTGATATGATTTCAATCTTCTTGAATTTGGAGAGAATTTGCCTGTGTCCCAATATGTGGCCTATCTTTGAAAATGTCCCATGTGCACTTGAGAAGAATGTATCTTCTGTAGTTTTGGGGTGGAATGTTCTAAAGATGTCAATTAAGTCTATCTGATCTAGTGAATCATTTAGGATTGCTATTTCTTTGCTAATTTTTTTGCCTAGACGATTTATCCAGTGATGTTCATGGGGTATTAAAGTCTCCTACTATGATTGTATTGCTGTAAATCTCTCCCCTGATATCTTCTAGAAGGTTTTTTTTATATATTTGTGTGCTCCTGCATTGGGTGCATATATGTTTACCAGAGTTATATCCTCTTGTTGATTGATCCCTTTAGAATTATGAAGTGGCCTTCCTTGTCTTTTGTTATGGTCTTCACTTTGAGGTCTATTTTGTCAGATATAAGTATTGCTACCCCAGCTTTTTTTTTTTTCATTTCTAATTGCCTGATAGATATTTTTCCATCCCTTCACTTTCAATCTGTGTGAGTCTCTTGTTCTGAGGTGGGTCTCCTGTAGACAGCATATGTATGGGTCATGTTTTCTTATCCATTCAGTCACTTGATGTCTTTTGATTGGAGCATTTAATCCATTTACATTTAATATTATTGATAGGTACTTGTTTGTAGCCATTTCTGTACTTTAAGCCTGTGTCACTTCCTCCTTTTCTATTTCTTCTTTTTACAGCATTTCTTGCATTGCTGGCTTGGTAGTGATAAACTCCCTTAGCATTTTTTTTTTTTTTTTTTTGTCTGTGAAGCTCCTGATTTCCCCTTCAATTTTGATTTATAGTCTTGCTAGATAGAGTATTCTTGGATTCAGTCCTTTGCTTTATATCATTTTGTATACTTTTCTCCATTCCCTTCTAGCTTGGTGTGTTTCTGTTGAGAAATCATTTGATAATCTGATGGGCGATCCTTTGTAGGTAACTCTCTGTCTCTCTCTTGCAGCCTTTAAGATTCTCTCTTTGTCGTTAACATTTGCCATTGTAATTATGATGCGTATTGGTGTGGGTTTTTTAGGATTCATCTTGCTTGGGATTCTCTGTACTTGTGTGAGTTTTTTCTTCCCCATATCAGGGAAGTTTTCTGTTATTATTCCTTCAAATATATTCTCTAATCCTTGCTGCTCTTCTTGTCCTTCTGGCACCCCTATTATATGTATGTTACTTCGTTTCATGTTGTCCCAAAGCTCCCTTAGACTCTCCTCCTGTTTTTAAAATTTTCTCTAGTTGGTGTTCAGATTGGGCTTGTTTCTCTACCTTATCTTCTAACTCAGTAATTCAGTCCTCTGCTTCTTCTAGTCTACTGTTGAAACCTTCCATAGCGTTTTTTTGTTGTAGCTATATCACTTTTGATTTCTTCCTGATTTTTGCATAGGTTGTTGATTTTCTTGTCTATCTAGTTTATGAACTGTATGACTATTACCCTGAATTCTTTTTCTGTCATATTGCATGCCTCCGTTTCAGTTATTTCCTTTCTTAGTGATTCTTCTTTTTTTTTCCTCTGGGGATTGTTTCATTGTGGTGAGCTGTTTCTGTTTCCCGCGACCCGCACGGGAAAACGACAGGTTCTTGAGCGGAGGAGCTGGGGATTAAGAAAATAAAGAAAAAACGAGACCAGACACAGAAATAGAGAAAAGCTGGGGCCAGGTGGGGGGCTGCCACTCTGATGGAGAGACAGTCACACCCCACCACAGACAACACAGCGCATTTATTTACTTCCAAAGGGGAGGTTTAAGGTCAAAGGAATTTTGGGTGTACCCAGGTCCTATTCATTCCTCATTCCTGGCACAAGGACAGGATTTAGCATATCAAGACCTGGGTGGGTCAATTCATTCCTTATTCCCAGCACATGGATAAAGATAAGATATCAGTACTGATAACAGTCTCCGACATTTTGGGAGGCTGTTTTTCCGGGAGACGGCCCTGCCAGTCACCTCGGACTCAGCTGACATTAATTTAAAGGTCATCCATGTGCATTCCCAGGGGGCCCTCTACATTTCATTGTCTCCTCATTCTAATTATCACCAGAAGATCTAAATGCAGAGTTGCAGGGGCCTGAGCCATGTGCAGTGGGAGTGTCACGCCACCCGAGTGTCACTGAAGAGCTCTGACACCGAGACGTGTGGCTGCCATGAGTCGGTGGGAGCCACACACGCTGAGAATCAGAGTCACCAGCGCTCAGTATGGCCTCATGTGCACACCTAGAATCAGGGACCCTGCATGTGCTGCACTGAAAAACAAGTCCCCGTGATCATGTGCCGAAAATCAGAGTCCCCTAGAGCACACCAGGCATCAGAGTCCTCGTGTGCACATGCTGAAAATTGAGTATTGGAGTCTCTGTTGCTGGTTCGGCTTCGCGCTGATAATCAGGGTCCCTGTGTGTGCCTGTGCCAAGAATTAGAGTCACAGGTGCTCATGTATGTGCACCGAGAATCAGGGATCCCATGTGCACACGATGAGAATCAAAGTCCCCGTGTGTGCACACCGAGAGTCAAGTCACTGGTGCTCAGTGCTGCCTCTCATGCAGAGAATCAGTGTACCCGGTCTGCTTGGGGGGCCAGGTTGCACAGCCGCCTTGTGTCTGCAGGAGGCTCACTCTTGCATTGTGGGAAACAGACTCCCATGTGCACGTGCCTAGAGTCAAAGTCAAGTGGCACAGCTGCCCTTTGTGGGTGGGAGTCCTGGTCATGTACATGCTGTGGGGAAATGGACTCTTCGTGTCCGCACGCCCAGAGTCAAAATCAGGCAGCACAGCAGCCCTGTGTCGGCAGGAGGTCCACTCCTGCGCCACAGGAAACAGACTCTCATGTGCATGTGCCCAGAGTCAAAGTTAAGTTACACAGCCACCTTGTGTCGACAGTAGGCCTACTTGTGCGAAGTGGGTCTGGCAGGTCCTATGCCACTGAAGTGGGCCGGCAGGGATGGGGAGGGGCTTCGTGACTCACAGAAATCTGCGGCCGGGATGTCTGGAGTCTTGGTGTCTGTGGGTCTGCAGCTGTGGTGGCAGGTCTTTGTCCGAGTGGTTGTAGGGTCCTGGCTTGCGTCTGAGACCAGATTGGATGGTGGTGAGGCTAGGATCCTAGTCACAAGCAATCCTGTTCTTCAAAATGGTGTGGTCTCTGTGCCTGCGCTGGTTGCCCCAGAGTGTTCGCAGTGGCAGTGGGGTTTTGCAATCCAAGACTGCCTGGTCTGGCAGCCCCCTGGAAGACCCGCAGGATCTAACTATCCCTAGCTCTCTCTCTCACACACACACATAGACATACACATACACACACCCACCACACATACACACACTCCTCTATTGCTCCCTCACTCTCCCACATTCTCCCTCCATGCTTTCTTGCCAGTCGCCATCTTTCTACCTGGAAAAAGTTTATTTCAATAGGCAGCCAAATGAGGAGACAGGGAGAGAACCCAAACCTGCCTCCTGGGGTGGAAAGGAAGATGTCTTTTAAGGAGCTTGAAAGAGAGCTTTACGTGCAAAGGGAGAGAAACTCAACAATTCTAAATTCCGGTAAATCATGTTAATGATTTGGTGTGGAGGGCAGTTTTTTTCCAGGACCCTTGTGCCAATTACTCTTCGTTGCATGGAATTAGTATAGACTTCTTGGAGTCTGTGGATTTTTCTTCCATGTTATCTTTAGATTCAGTCATTCTTCTGATTCCTGATGTTGCAAGAGCTAAGCCATGTTCCAGCATCTCAGAACCTCAATGGCACCTGCTCACACTTCTTTCTTCTTGAATCACTTCTGTGGGAATCCAGATGCCAGGAAAAGAGGCCACACAAGCAGGCTATGGAGGGGTCCAGGTGTCAAGGAATGGAGTCTCCAACAATACCAGTGAGGATGGAGGCCTTGCCATAAACCTGGTTGTACTTCCTTATGTAGACATGGAGTAGCTCCACTGAGGCAGCCCCTGAGTATATGTTGCTACCTGGTTTCCTCACTTTAGCAATTGTCATAAGTCTCATCTACTTTAGTGTCTTTTCCATGGTGACACAGAAGGCCACATGGTCCTTAGATGCCAGGGGCAGGTCAAAGCAGTTATCATTTACTCTTGAACACTACATCCACCTTCCTACCTGTGGACACATTTATCACTACAGTCAATATCAATTAATGTATCCTCTCCATGATTAGACCTCAAATGGCTTAAAAGTGAACACTCTGTCAGATTCACATTTACCTCAGCACATAACATAGCACCAAACACAGTAGACTCTCATTCAATGCATAAAAACACAGTGTACATATATACCATGGAATATTACTCAGCCATAAAAAGAATGAAATCTTACTATTTGTGACAACATGGGTGGACTTAGAGGGTATTATGCTAAGTGAAATAAGTAAAAGATAAATACCATACAGTTTCACTTATATTTGGAATCCAAAAACAACAACAACAAAAAAAACAATCTCACAAAATAAATAAACACAACAGAAACAAATTCATAAGCACAGAGAACAAATTGATGGTTGCCAGATTAAAGGGGGTTGGGGAAATGGGTAAAAATGGTGAAGGGATTAAGAAGTACAAGTTGCTAGTTATTAAAAACAGTCATGGGGATGTAAAGTATAGCATAAGCAGTGATGGCGAACTTATGACACTGACACGCGAACTCATTTTTTTGGTTGATTTTTCTTTGTTAAATGGCGTTTAAATATATAAAATAAATATTAAAAATATAAATATTTGTTTTACTATGGTTGCAAAGATTAAAAAATTTCTATATGTGACACGGCACCAGAGTTAAGTTAGGGTTTTTCAAAATGCTGACACGCCAATCTCAAAAGGTTCGCCATCACTGGCATAGACAATATAGTCAATAATATTATGATAACTATGCCTGCTGGCATATGGGTACTAAAATTATCAGGGTAATCACTTTGTAAGTTCTATAAATGTCTAATCACTCTGTTGTACAACTGAAATTCATATAACAGTGTAATCAATTGCAATTGAAAAATTAAAGAAAAAAAAACATGGTTGAATGAATGAGTGAGGAGCCTGTCATATTTTGAACACTTACTTCATGCCAGGGACTGAGCTAAGCTGTTTACATACTATTATGAAGTGAATGTTCATGTTCCCCCAAAATTCATATGTTGAAGTCCTATGCCCCAATGTAATGATATTTAGAAATATGCCTTTAGAGAGGTAAATTAAAGTTAAATGAGATCATAAGCGTGGGACCCTAATGCAAGAGATTGGTGTCCTTATAAGCGAAGTAGGATACACCGGGGAGCTCAATCTCTGTGTGTACACAGAGGACAGGCCATGTGAGGACATGAGAAAGTGGCCATCTACAAGCCTGGAAGAGAGCTCTCACCAGAAACTGACCATGCTGGCACCTTTATCTCAGACATCCAGCCTCCAGAACTATGAGAAAAATGAATTTCTGTTGTTTAGGCCATCGAATCTGTAATATTTGTTAATGGCAGCTCAAGCATATAAAGACACATATACTTTTCAATTTTTTAAAAAAATTTGTATTTATTTATTTATTTTAATAATTTTTTATTGTCTAAAATTTTACATATGTCTCCTTTTCCTCAATTGACCCCCCCCCCCGATACTCTTCAATTTGATGTTCACAGTTGCCTGCTAAGATAGATACCACCTATGTTCAGAGAGAGAAATGGTGGCTTAGAGAGAATACATGCATTTGGTTTCACAAAGTGGTACAGCCATGCCTTAAACCTGAATGACCTGAACCCAACACCCAGGAACAAGAAAAGCAGGTGTCTGTCCTCCAAGTCCTCAAAAATTACTAAAGGCATGACTAAAACACCTGAACAAGACCATGTAGGCAATGCTCAAATCTCTCAATGTCTTGTTCTGTGTTGATGACCTAGGAACATATCCATTTTGATGTCTCCTTTCCCCTTTTAACTGAATCCAACACCCTCTCTTCCAAAAGCTTTCTTTGCTTTCAGACGCCAACATATTTCTCTTCATCACCCCTATAGAAGCTCTTTGGGTCACACAGATGACTTTTTTTCTGTCTTTTATCACTACATGCCTGTTACCTCCACCCCTGCTTGAGTTCCATAATTTCTTCCTTCCTCATCAAGCACCTCCCCTCCATTTCCCCAGCATCTGCACCCATCACAGCCAACATAACCTCTTACCTGGGTTACTGCAAAAGTCTTCAAACTTGTAGCTTTGCCTTTAGTTCCACCCAATCAAGTACTTGACAAAAACTATATTCTGTTTTTCCATGTGAGGTTAAGTTTAGTTCTCATTAAGACCACAATAACATTGAGGGCAGCCGCAGCACCCTAACATTTCCTTTATATCTCCTAACATCAATAGCCTTGTATTTTTCCCTCCTGTCAAGGACTTTTTTGAGAATCAATGAAGACTACATATTCTTCCCAGAAAAACACATGTCTACACAAAAACTGGCTGATGATGTCATATCTCCAGAGGTCTATGGATCCTAAGGTAAGATTCCAGAACTCTGAACATTGATTACCAGACTGGAAAGTCAGTATGTGTGCACCCCACTTCCTGCTCTCAACCCTGTGAATGTTACTGAAAAGGTACTTTTCAGTGTATGAAGGTTAGTGAGGGTGGAAGATGTTTGACAAGGCTCAGTGAAGGTGGGGCTTGATCTAGACTTTCAGGTATAGGTAGGATTGCACAAGTAGAGGAGGGAAAAACTTACTCAAGGAAGGAGAAAAAGCTCGAGTAAAGGTATGATGTGAAGGTCATGGAAGAGACCCACTGGACAAGATGGAAGAGGATGCTTGGGGGTAGTGAAAGTATGTAAGAGTGTAAAGTAGTATCAAACCTGACTTGGCACAGAGGGCAATAAGGAGCCTGTATATCTTTCTGAGCAGAGGAAAGGCATGAGGATAGTGATGTTGAGACAAGTAGACACAGAAGAGAGGGGGAAGGAAACAGAAAGGTTGGTTAAAACAGCTACAACAGCAGCAGTGGGAATGGAGAGGCAGAAAGACCCAAAGGAATGTTCCAGAAGAAGAACCAGGAATTGGTGAGGGATGGATTAAGGGATCTAGAACTGGAAAGAGTCTGGGAGATAGAAAGACTAATGGAGCAGGGGCAGATCCATCGGTGGCATCTTGCTCATAGGTTGGTGTGCCCTGCATCACACTAAAACAAGCACAGTGGATCCCTTTACCAACTTACAGTCTAAACCAGACTCCAATGAACCCAACATACTTCTCAGAAAACCTGCAGTCAGTTCTAACAAATTCTGTTAAGTGAAATCAATACATGAGTAATGTTTCCAGGATGTATATCAAAATGCCCACATGGAAAACATCTCAGAAAACAGTGCCCTGTACAGAACCTGCTTTTAATGCAACAGCATCTAATCAGTCATGTTTTCATTCTGCTGTCTAAAGCATGCCCAACAACAGTGGCATTGATAACGCCCACTAGCATTTGTATTGGATTTACACAGCTCCACTTCATTTTCTAAAGAAGGCATGCCCAGGGTTTTTGATCTTGGCACCATCTAAATATGCACAGTTTTCATCTAAGAAAATGGTCACTTGTCACAAACCTTTGCATAGGCACAAAAGTGTGTTCAAACATCTCTGTTCATGCAGGTTCTCCACACACAACAAAATTGCACCCCAGGGCCAAGCTCTGTGTAAATGTGCATGGTAACAGTTGCAAGTAGAAACTAAGTGATTAGGTAACTTTATTGACTTTGGGATGATGCAAACTATGAAAAGTATCTAAAACATTCTCCATTGTGCTCAATCATCTTAAGTTGAATTGGGCATGAATTTAAATTTGTGGCATGGGTGGATGGGGAGATCAACTCACCCTCACTTTGTTGCTTAGAATTATGAGTTCTAGTTGTTAAAAGGAAGACCAGGCTCAATAAAGACACATTCAAACCACCATGGAGGGGCTAGAGTCTTACCATTAGAACGGAGGTCGAAGGGTGTCCAGAACTGGCCCTGAGCTGGAAATGGAGTCACTGTAAATTAATGCAAATCAGGAACTACATCCTGGGTTTTGTTCCCCCTTCTATCCCAAAGCCTTCACCAGTCAGTGAGGCACACTGCCCAAAATCATATTGTGTTTCTGGGATGAGAAATTTTTTAAATAAAAAATCTACACTAATAAAAGAGAAACATGGTAATTGGCGTACGACCGCTACCCTTCCCATTGGCTAATCAGCGTATCCTTATGCAAATTAACTGTCAGCCAAGATGGCGGCCGGCAGCCATGCACTGAAGTGAGCAGGGAGGCTTGCTTCCTCCAGGAACTGCGGACTCCAACATTCCCCGCCTCACTTGCCGGACTCTCAACTGCAACTCTAAGCAACTATTACTATGTTGCAAATAAGAAGCTAAACAAAACAGGCTTTCAGTCAGCCCCGGACTGCAACATTGTATCCATGTTTTCAGCAGCGAGGCCTCAGAGCTAAAGCTGGCCCAGAATAAAAAAAGAAAAAAAAAGAAAACAAGGAGCGGTTGGGAGCTTTTAGTCAACTGCCAGCGGGAAAACAGCCCTCAGCCCCTCACCCAGCCTGGCCAGGCACCCCAGTGGGGACCCCCACCCTGATCCAGGACACCCTTCAGGGCAAACCAGCCAGCCCCTACCCGTGCACCAGGCCTCTATTCTATATAGTAAAAGGGTAATATGCCTCCCAGCACTGGGATCAGCAAAGCAGTGAGGCTCCCAGCACCGGGATCAGCGTGACAGGGGGCAGCGCCCAAACCCCCTGATCAGCCCTGCTCTGTGCCTGATAGGGGGGGAGCTCCCCAATCCCCCAATTGCCCTGCGGCTCTGTGTGTGACAGGGTGCAGTGCACCAACCCCCTGATCGGCCCTGCTCTGTGTGTGACAGGGTAGAACCATAACCTCTCCATCGGCCCTGCCCTGAGTGTGACAGTGGTGGCGCCCCAACCCCCTGATCGGCCCTGCTCTGTGTGTGACAGGGTAGAACCATAACCTCTCCATTGGCCCTGCCCCGAGTGTGACAGTGGTGGCGCCCCAACCCCCTGATCAGCCCTGTTCTGTGGGTAATAGAGGGTGGCGCCCCAAACCCCCTCCACGGGCCTTGCTCTGTGTGTGACAGGGTGCAGCCCCCAACCCCTTGATCTGCCCTGCTCTGTGTGTGACAGGGGGCGGTGCCCCAGCTCCCCTATCGGCCCTGCTCTGTGAGTGACAGGGAGCAGCGCCTCAACCCCCTGATTGGCCCTGCTCTGTGAGTGACAGGGGACAGCGCCCCAACCCCCTGATCAGCCCTGCTCTGTGTGTGACAGGGGGCGGTGCCCCAACCCCCCAATCAGTCTATCCTGAGCGTGACTGAGGGTGGCATTGCAACCTCCCAATCCACCCTGCTCTGTGCATGATGGGGCGGCGCCCCAACTCCCCAATCAGCCCTGCTCTGAGCCCAACCAGGGGCTGCACCTAGGGATTGGGCCTGCCCTCTGCTACCCAGGAGCAGGCCTAAGCCAGCAGGTCGTTATCTCTCGAGGGGTCCCAGACTGTGAGAGGGCACAGGCCGGGCTGGGGGACCCCCCTCCCCCCGCCGAGTGCACAAATTTTTGTGCACCGGGCCTCTAGTATATATATGAAAGAAAATTTAAGGACTTGAGCATTCTTTTTCTTTTTTGTTGAAAGTCTCCCTGCACCACCAAAAATGATTACTCAGGTTGTCATATACTTTGTTGATGAAAGTTATTATTTTTAGCAGAGAAGCCCAGGCACCACAGATGAGTTCTTACTGACAGATTTGGGGAATGTTTAAACCAAGTTGTGGGTTTGGGCATTTTCCAGCACAGAATTCAGACACATCTGACCAGCTTGACTATTAGACAGGAGATAGTGCTTTAAATCAGGCTTGTTATGCAAGCCGTTCAATAGTTCCCAATAGAAACTTACACATTCACACAGTCTGCTACAAGAATGCTGGCCCTGGTTATACTTACTCTCTGGGCTGGAGAGATCTTGAGAGTGAGTTCATGGGTGGCAATGGCTCTATCTGAGAGTGGCCTGAGACCACACCACACAGTCTAGATTCTAGAACTACCCCCACTTCCCAAATTTTAGCTTTAAGGCCAAGATTAATCTCTTTCAGGGTTTGAGAGAGCTAGCCTGGGCTGGGGCAGAAACCTCAGGGGTCCACATCCTTTCCTTCTGGGAACAGCCCTGCAAGCTAAGGCCAACCAGACAACTTCTAGACATAAGAGTGGGAGTAGCAGGAGGAAGGGACCAAACTGGATGGCTTCAGCTTTGTCTCTCTCTTCCCTCCACAAAGTGGAGGAAGGGTGGGAATGAAAACAGCTCTTGAGCATTTATCACGTGCCCTTGCTATCTAATGCCACCAGCCAGCTATCATGAATCTATGTAAAGATATGGAAACAGAGTTTTAGGGTTCTGGAAGCTTACTATACTATATGCTTTTGGTAGTTTGTTTTTTGAAAATATTTTATAATGAAAGCAAAGAGGTACAGCATTAAAACCGATAGCTAAAATGACTTTTTTGAATGCTCTGTAAGTCATCTCTCCTTACTACCCCTTGGCCTGAAAGATTCTCAGGAAGGGTGGTTACCAGGGAAAGATGGTCTACACAGTGTCTCAATGACTCACTGTGCCCTCATGGGGTACAACATTGGCCCAAGAAGATGTGGTCAATCCTCCTACAGGAGTGGGTCAGGGAAATCCATCCCAGACCTGACCATCCCTCTCTGGCATGAAGGTGGGGAGCTACTGCATGGCCAGAGTGAGCCATATGCGCCTGGGCTGCTTCATTCTTTCCCATGGAATTCTGATTCTGTTTGCATCTTGGGCTTGCCAACAAAACCCAGCTAACAAAACTAACTAGCAAACAAACAAACAAACATGTTTGTTGGATCCATCAACACATATTTAATAGTCTGACATACCCCTCTGCCAGTTATCTAGAAAGTAACTCCACTGTGCTGACCTGCATGTGACAAGTGGAGATGTATATTTTTCACTTCATCTACCCTAGAGGGATGGGGAGGGGATTACTGAGACAACAGCCATAAAGCTATTTGAGCTTCTTACCGAAAGGTGTTTCTGGAATACAAATTATTACCAGCATTACCATTGTTTTGTGGTTTAAAGCTACAATTTGAAAAGCAGGGTATATAGATCAGTGTGTCAGCATCCTACATAATTTTAGTTCAATTTGAAGTTGGTTGTCTTTGCACACTCAGGTCCTATATTAAAGCATTCTTTTGATGAATGCACATTCAAGGGGCCAGATGTAGTCACCCTGCGAAAAGAATAATGAAGGGGCAAGAACAGACATGCACAGGTAACACCTGTGAAAATGGATGTTTGAGCTTTCATTTCTGTAAATGCATGTTTATATTACAAAGTCCCACCGTGGTGAAGTGGGGGGACTCTTATAAGTCTTTATTAAGTGCTTAATGTACAGATTATGTGACCTGAGACCAGCTAGAAATAGACACTGAAATTTTGCTTTGATAAGTGAAGCATTTTGATTGAAACTAAAAATGTGGTATCACTGAACATTCCTGGGGACAAGTGGGATACTTCTGGTTATTTAAGACCCTGCCCGTGGGTTTGATCCTTGGGAGGCACCCTGGTGCACAGGCAGGAGCATGGGCTCTGGAGTCAGACACGCCTGGACCTATTTATTAGCTGTGGGACCTCAGGCACCTTGGTTTCCACCTATAAAATGGGGACAATAAAATCTACCTCAAAGGTTGTTGTGAAGATCACACAATGTAATGTGTGTAAAGAACCCAGCACCAGAGTAGGCACTCATTAAAGATTATTCTTGTTCCCTGCTGCTTGGCACGTTTCAAACCTCTATATTGTTCTTCAAATACAATCGTATGCTGCTGGCAGTTAAAAAAACAACAACCCATTTTTTAAACAGTTGATCTAAATGCCGGGCAATCCAGGGGTGACTTCATTTTCTATGAATAGATCACTAAAAAGATATTCTGAAGTATTTCTCCAATTAGGACAGGCCCATTCAGAGGAGGCCAATTATATCAGCTCCATTGGAAAACAAATCATGAGAATCATCACTACCTGAATTCCAGAATATTCCTGATTTGTGTCTAAATTCCCAGGGACGTCATTTTGCGGGCAGGGCAGACATTCTTAGGCAGTTTAATCCCTCCAACCATGTCTCTGCAAAGTCCTTCCTCAGAGCCCTGAGATGCTAGTTCTCTTCTTTTAGAACCCAGAGGTCCTGTGCAATCTACTGCTCCCTTTATCCTCTGCATATCCTTGCACTTTAAAACGCCTTTTAAGGACCATCTACAAAAGGAGAAGAAATGGGGTGGGGAAACTTTGAAAGAGTTTGGCATATCGCCCTGCACTCCAGGCCCCAGCCTCTGCACAGGAAATGTTTTGAGCCATGCCTCAGTCTCGGTAGAGGCCCACTGGCTTTCACAGCAATTAGAACTGATGGAGGTGAGGCCCCTCACCTCTCTGGCAATTATGAGCCTGTGGTAATAAAATAAACACACACAGCCACTGTCCTCCACCAGTTTTCTTGCTTGAGGGTTGCAGAATCAACACCGAGAGCCTTGATAATGAAAGCTGGAGGGTCGGAGCAGGGACTGGGGTGGTGTTCTGAAACATTTACTCAGTGGCCCTGGATGAGCTGAATTCCTGCATAATGTGCAGACACCTGCTCTCCTGACTGGAAGGAGTTTTGCATTGTTTGGCAAGAACAAAGGAGAGGAGAAAAGAAGGAGAAAGGTGATCAAGATAGAGCCAATGAAGTGCCTCTTCAAATGTACTCTATTTAGAATATCCTGAGAAACCATGGAAACTATGAGGGTGGGGTATGGAGCAGGCATCTATTCTAATCCTGGATGGGGTCCTGTTTTATTATATACCTAAGGACTATCACCTTTAATTTTCCTTTTCTTTAAAAAGGGGCCAATGGAATTATTATTATTTTAAAATATATTTTTATTGCCGAAACCGGTTTGGCTCAGTGGATAGAGCGTCGGCCTGTGGACTGAAAGGTCCCAGGTTTGATTCCAGTCTAGGGCATGTACCTGGGTTGCGGGCACATCCCCAGTGGGAGATGTGCAGGAGGCAGCTGATCGATGTTTCTCTCTCGTCGATGTTTCTAACTCTCTGTCTCTCTCCCTTCCTCTCTGTAAAAAATCAATAAATTATATTAAAAAATATATATATATTTTTATTGATTTCAGAGAGGAAGGGAGAGGGAGAGAGATAGAAACATCAATGACGAGAATTACTGATCAGCTGCCTCTTGCATGCCCCTCACTGGGGATTGAGCCGGCAACCCGGGTATGTGCGCCTGACTGGGAATCAAACCATGACCTTCTGGCTCATAGGTCGATGCTCAACCACTGAACCACACTGGCCGGAATTATTATTTTTAGTTACAAAAACAATAGATGAAATTCAAATAGTTTTCACACATACTTAGCATGCCAGTTCCTGATTTTAACTTCTGGATGTCTTAAAAAAGAAGACAAACTTTCTTGAAGAATTCAAAAATTAATGTTGGAATGTCATTAATATAGAGAAAATGAAAAGAATGAACATACAGCTCATTGCATACAAAGTGGAATTAATAATGCTCCAGATAAATGCATAAGTATGTTAATAAAACAGATGCAAATGTTATGTATGAAATAATATTAAGTAGAATATCATGTTCTAGGAACTATCTCTTATGGAATATATCAAGAAGTCTTTAAAAATGATTTATTCTTCCTGTGATGCAGAAACATGTCTGGTTAACAGACATAGCTAAGATGGAGAATTGCTTTGGACTCATGCTACTTTTAACACCTACATTCCCTGTGTGGGGTTTTTTCATGCAGGAACAAATGGTCTCTTTGAATAGTTCTTTGCAAGCATGCCTGTTTTAATCAGTATGCTGTGCAACGCATAAACTTAGCTGTATCAAACCAAGGCAAAACATGGTGTAGATACTCCGAGAATGATTTGTTTGATGTGAATCCTATGCAACTAGAAACACTAACTTAAAGCACATGGCTCCAAACTTCGAAAGGAAAAGACTAGCATTTATGGGGCACTCTGCATTTATTTCTCTAGAAATGGAAGAAATAAAGCGACCACTTTTGTATTTAGACGTATTTACAGCATTGCTTTATTTTCTTAAAGCATAACAGCATCCATTCATCATTCGAGAGTAACAAAGCAGTAACCTGATATATGACAAATATTATGAGCTTAAAGGCTGATGTCCATTACTGATGGGTCCCGCTCACTCTTTGGAGGAGATTGGCACTGAAGGATTACTGAGCAAACAGAGCACCTGAAAAAACTTGCACTCCACAGGCTGTCATCAGGGCTCTGATCGAGGGCATTACCTGAGAACGGCGGCTCTTATCTGAAGCTGCAAATTGCTGCCACTGCCAAAAATTCTCAACAAAGAGCAGCGGTCATGGAAGGATGAGCCACCGAGGCAGGCGCCGGGGACGCTGCCTCTCCACAGCCCACCCTTCATGGATCACCTGAGCCCAGCACCACATCACCCTTAACCCTGGATGACCACAGAGCTGAGGAGAGGCAGCTGTATATGTTGAAAAAAAGGCTCCAGACATTCTCTTGTGATACTATAAGATATTTAGCATTTAAATTGCATCTTTCCTCTCACAACCAACTAAGGAATGTGTCTGTGCATATGTTTAAAATTCTGATGAAAATCTTTGGATTCTACTAATATTGAAAATATGTGCTTTGCTGTCATCTATCTTTCTTCTCCTTTCCTAAGAAGACTTCATATTCCTGAGAAGCTAAACTTGTCTTACTGGTTTGGCCCTCATGAAAAGTAAGTCGTCGCTTTTTCTCTGTAGTTATTTTACTTAGAAAAAGATCAGTTTCCCAGCCATAAGAGGTTATGGCTTAATGGATTTGTCAAATTTATAAATTCCAGGTGAAAATGGGATTTTTTTTAGATTTGTTTTTACTCATTTTACGGTGTCTGCAACCAAATAGGATATCTACAGATTTCTTAGAAAAAAATATATTTAACTAATGTTTCTTTGTTGTTTTTGTACATGTATTTTATTTCAATTACGTATTAACATTCGACTTACTTGCTAATATACACTTAATTTCATTTATGGGCTGATAAGTATAATACATACAACTATTAACTTTATGACAGAAATAAAACACTTTACAGGAAGTTTCATTATTTTGCGTTAATGCTGACATTGCATTACTATGATAATCTCTCATAGTTAAATTCAATGAAATGAAGAGTAGAATGATTTGGTGTTTGAAGTTCTACTGTTTTCCTTAAAGTATTTCACAGTTGTTGTTTTTGCTGGGAGGGGGGGTGGTGGTTTGGAGGTGGGGAGTATCTTCAGGGAAGAAAGGACAGGGATTAGCCTGAAGAAAGAACATGTGATTTATTTTTTAAGAAAACTATTGGGAGTTTGATATACACATGCTTTTAAAGTAGTCATTGTGCTTTCATTTTGCTAGCTCCTTTCCCTCCTGAAAAAAAAAAAAATGAATTCTATCGATCCTCATTCAAGAATCCAGGCAGCATTCACTATACGCTATGCCTGTCATCAGGAATAACTTCATTTATAGGCAGAGATGGATAAATATAAAATGTTTAAGGAAATATATAGAAAACTAGAAGTAAGCTTGAAAAAAATGTTAATCTTGCCCATATAAAATTCGTCTTTTTACTATAGTTAGATTTATTTATTTTTCCTAATGAAGAAGAGTACTTCCAGCCAAATAATAGTTGATAAAAAGAGAAAGGTTGAGACAAGGTACTGTTTGGAGCTTTCAAGATGAGATCGAAGCTTCATAGAGAGGCATTTCACATCCGTTGGCCCCACTATTTAGAAGTGTTTTGTTAAGGTTACATTTTCTTTCTGAAGTGCGGTGGCATCTTGGGATATAAATATACATATAGTAATAATTCAAAAGCAGTAAGTGGAATAATACTTGTTAACTAGCTCAAAGGAAACGGCCAAAGGAAAATAAATCACCATCATCAAAGATTTCAGATCTGTGTAACATTTTCAATTCTTTCCAAAGCTAATTTTTGAGAGTTGGTGCATTATTCCATTTAAATCTGTTAAATCATCTCTATCTCTCTTTCTGCCTTTGAAGTTCTGCCATCTGCTCTTGCCAGGTAAATGCTGAATGTATTCTGCTTGAGCTCATAACACCCCCCACCACCCCCCCCCCCCCAAAAAAAAACACAAAGCACAAAAACCACTATGGAGTAAGCATTCGTAATTGACAAAATTATTTTGCACATGAACCTATATTTGATATTCAAAATGGTCTCAGTTCTGCTCATATTTAAACAGATAATTCACTCAATTATGAATTATTGAGAATTTGCGTTCTCCAAAAAGCCTGCAACACTTTTGAGGGTGTAAAAATAAGTCCTCTGTTAGAGAAACCACAAAATAATGGGATTGAGGAAATCTGCTTTAAGATGAAAGGTTAGCTAGCACACACAATTGCACGGTGATGATTGCCCTACATTTTGAAAAATAAACTTTTCAAAGCAGGAATTTTGGAAGGTTGGACTATTATAGAACTACATATGTCATAGCATCACAGCACTGTAAGCAAGGGGATCTGTATAGCCAAAATCTATATTATATTTTCCAAAGATAGTATTTCAGTAATAAAAGAAACATGTTACATATCAATTTTCATTTAATAATAGAGTTCAGAATTAAATGCAGCAAGATATACCACCAAAAGACCAGTTCTTTTTTTAAAAAAAATTTCAAAATAAATAGCAAGAAATAGTGAACATGAGCAAACGACTACAACTTTAAAACTACTGTCTATATTTATATTAAATAGTTAATCTAATTGAACTGTAGTATATTTCCTAAAGGATCCTCCCAGAATAATTTAAATCTAAACATTTTTAGAGAAAAAAAAACTTATGCCAGAAGTTGCTAATTAATAAGGAAGCATCTTTTTCAAAGTAAATTATTCCTATTAGGCAACACTTAATAACACATTTGAATTTAGCTTAAAACTAACACCACTAACTCACCTTTCTCAGGGAAACATTCTGCTCTTTACAGTAATATTCTTGCTCATTTCTTACTGACTTCCTCTATCTAAACAAAAACACGTTACCTGCCTTTTAAAGTCTAGAAATCTCTTTTGCAAATCATAGAAAACCTCCGGGTCTTAGTAACTAATGTCTATGAAGAAAAACTGGCTTAATTATAGATCTTAGCTCCACCAGCAGCCATTTTAAACAGAAAACTGGTTTAGTTGTGTTGACAATCACATTTTAAACTGATTCTTTCCAGATGAAAAGATACTTTTTCAAACAATGTAATAAAAATGTAAACTCAGCTGTTTCACAGACATAAAAGTGATTTATATCACATGTACTGTGCTCATGGAGTTTTTCTCCTCACACAATGGAAGTTTTATTTTAAGGAAAAGTTAATAATTAACAGCTAGAAAAATCCCACAATGCAAAGAAGTCAGCCATAGGGGATTAACCACCCCCCTTTGCTCTCCCACAAAAAGCAGCCAATAAACCTGGTGAGAAAACGATGGGATATTTGAAAATTAAAAAGAGTCAACATCGGGATGGTCCTTCCCTTTGGTGGGGGTGGGGTGCGATAGGGAGTGGAGAGAGGCACCAGGAGGATTCTGGGAGCTGAAAATATTCTGGTTTTTGACCTGAGTGCAGTATACAGGGGTATCTAGCTTGTGAAAATTCACTAGAACTGTAAACTTATGTGTACTTCCTGCATTATACTTCAATAAAACTGTTTAAAAGGAGATTGCATACTGTTTTGTTAATGATAGTATGAAAAATTTTTGTGTAACTAGATGAGTACTCTCTCTTTTATAAATACTCTGAGGTACAGTTAAGACCATTGACAAGTCCCCCACAGAACTATGTTACCAGAGAACTAAAAATTATGCCAGTGGCTCACGGACGAATCCCATGCTAGTTCTAAGGAGGCAGAGATTTCACATTTTAGGAGAGAGAAATGTGTGTGTATGAGAGAGTATGTATCTGCGATCTCATATCTGAAATCTTCACAAAAACATGATCTTTTTGAAGAAACTTTAAAAGAAGTCTGTAAAATTCATATTTCTAGCAGAAATTTTAGATGGCTGTGAATCTGTTTTCTGTACATCCAGTTCCCAATTATTCCTGTTAATGGGAGGCAGACCACATGAGTAATTGAAAACCCACAGTCACAAGCTGGAACATACTCCTCCCCCATCAAAATGGGGACCTGAGTATTAAATAAATAGAAAAATTGGTCTGTGTTTTAGTTGCTAATAAACTGTGAAATGTCCAAAGTGTAGGCAAGTGCAGAGCAAGCAAAGAGCACCATCCAGCTAATGATCCCCTGAAAAATATAGCACTGGACGGGTCAGTGGATTCCTTTATGTAGCAAAAACTTAATTTGTACATTTGCGCTGTGAATTTCGGTATTTAAAAGTCTAAAGTTTAATCCATTGGCACAAAAACAATTACCACTTCCATTTCCCCAATATATAGGGTGGGACAATTGTAGGTTTATGCACAATTGTGAATACACAAAACACAGAGTTTATTCTTGTATTTTATTTATTAATTATAGTATTATTTTCCATGCAAACAACTTTTGCCCCACCCTGTGATATTTATTCTCTCATTTAAAAGAGAATGTATAGGATTAATTTTTGGTATGATGCATTCTGAAAATAGTACTCAGTTGTCCAACACCACAAGGATTTCCATCAAGGTAAACATTTTTACCACTATCATAGATCCTACCATTTCTTACTCTCCATATCTTAAAGGCAGTTCTCTCCACTTCTCTCTTCATAAAATTCCTCTTTTATGTTCTTATTTGTTAATCCTTGCTCTCCTGTAGTGCCCTCATCCCCTGAAATGAGGTCTTATACAGGCTTTATTTTTCTGTTTTCCCAAAAATATGAGTAACATGAAAAATATTATCTTTAAGCATACACAGATGTACAAATGTTTAGTTTAAACAAAATTAAAAGGTCTGGATGTAAACAGACAACATATAGGAAAAGATACTGTGATCTGATCACCTCTCTATACTGTGAAGGGAATGCAAAAGGAGAATCTCATAATTTGAAATCACCTAATCAGCCGTTTACTGCGGGAAAACAGAGAGGTTGGGTGTGGGGGGAATGCGGATAAGAGAGATATATAGGCAAATTGCTTTTGGGCCTGACAAAGTCACTAATAGAAACATCTGAATACATGGACTAAGTGGCAGAACCTCTAAGCAGCGAGGAGCGAACATGCCATTCTGTACCCCACAATCATCATGAAGAAGCCTCTTCCCACACCTCTTTACCCTCTGCCCCTCCTGCCCGCAAACACACACACAAAATCCCCAGGCACGAATACCATGATGGTCTCGTACATGTCATGTTATTTGCAGTTAGGTTAAGAAGAAGGACAAGCATAAGTATGTGATGAACCCAAAGTTAATGGACCAACTGTTTTCAGAGTTCCTTGTGTACATCCCCAGGGTCAAATTCAATCCTCAGAAATCCACGTGCAGTCTCCATAGAAATAACTATAAACACCGAGCAGGGGAGAATAGCTGCAGTCAGTCTTTTCTCTGTATTGACATATGGCCTTTATCCTCTCCTGGCTTTATCTTGTGAATGGCAAGTTTTGGCTTGGTTTTATTTATACAATGGAACCTCATCAGCTCACACACACCTTCAAGAGACCCAGAGTAAAATACTCATTGTGGGGCTCAGTAAAGAAGTAGAAAAAACTTGGCAAGAAGAAGCAAATCAAAGAAGTTCAGGAAACACATTTATTTTATTGGGCTATGAAAAAAAATACAGACTTGGGAAGTGAACATGATGTTACCTCAAAGGAAAATAAATAGTTAATAGAGATGAAGGTGTCAATCAGCAAGAATCAAGACAAATGCATAAAAAAAGGTTGGTGGCCAAGGCTAGTGCGGATAAAATACCACACAGGCAACGAACACACAATCAGGGTTGGCGCATGGGGGGTTAGCAGGGGAGTAGGAATCGATAACAAGTTGTTTCCTAGTTAGTGATGTTTACTTTTCCATTTCTCTCTAAAAGTGTTTTCATTTCCTCAAAAAAAGAAAGGAGGAAAAAATTAAAATAACCCTCACTTTCAATGAAGTTTTAATAGAATGAATCGTAATATCTTTTAACAGACACACAACACTGATATGTAATATGCTTATTCAGACTAAGACAGGATTAAAAATATGATTATATAATGAATCAAAAATTTAATTATATAGCTGCTTATCAATAGTGTATTTAAACATCCTAGTAAAATAAAACTCTTGTCCAAGTAATAAAAACTAAAGGTTTGTTTATGTCACTGGCTCATGCATAAAGTTGACTCAAAAACCGACAACATGAAAATCTCATAAATTTCAAATGGTCCAAATGTTGCTTGCAGCATAAAGGTATGCATTTGCTGCCGTTGTTTTTCTCATACACCATGCTTATATTATTGGAGGCTACTAGACCGTTCTGGTGAAAGCTTTATTTATTATGACTTTGTGAATCAAGGGGAAATGAGAGAATTCTCAGGCCACCTATATAACTATAGCTTATTATAACAACTTTAAAGATACAGTAAATTCATCTATTTAAATTGCTCTTTCTGTTATGGGGGCTTTGGGAGAAACTGCTTTAAAAAAACAAAATTAGCACATGATTTTAAAATGCTGCTGAGCAGTATACAGCTTAGAAAACGCTTCATTATGAAGTCCTAAGGATCATAAATAAAGTGGTCAGTTTGGTCCATTTAAGTTATAAGTAAGCCAATCAATTGTGATAAAAGATTTTGCTCCAGACAGTTTTGTGAGCTACATGATTCCTAGGTTGATTTCGGGAGACCAGCTTCGTGAGCTGAGACTCTAGGTTCCTTGCACCACAGATCTGCTTGCCTAACAGATTCTAACAAAGGTCCAGCATCAGTCCTCCTTGGGACGACCGGCGGTGGCTGATTGTTTGCCATGCAGAGATTCCTGTGACCAACCCAGAGGAGAAACCAGGAACCAAGCTCCCGGAATGACTCACACAGCCAGGCAACGGCTGAGCTGCGCCTGAACACTAATAGGCAGCCCATGGAGACCGGCTTGGAGGGCGCGCACGGGGGAGAGGAGCAGAACTCAGCCTGCAACACGGCAGGTCCACAACCGCCTCAGAACAGTAGAACCTCCTGCCCAGGAGTTCTCCCAGGGCATCAGTCCGGGAAAAATGATAAAGGACAACTTCCCTCGCTTATTAATTAAGGAAAGTGTTGTGCTACATAAATCAGAAGGGCCCACAAGCTCTAAGTCAGTTAACTCTCAGAAGAGCTAACAAGTTGATGCTCTAGGAACAAAATAAAAATGCCCTAATTACCAATTCACGAGCAATCTCTGCATGACGAAACATTAAAACACTTTAAAATATAGACAATCATTGCTACCATGGATGTGATGCAGAAAGGAATTAAGAATAAATGGAATCTACGGGGGAATAAATTATGTGTTCCACTTAGTAAACAAAAAATTAGTATTTTCCTTTATTAAAAAAGATGGATCAATTCTATTTAAACAGAGTTAAATTTTTAAGTACAGTTTAGTTGAGTTCAACCCACCTTTGTCAAGTTCCATCTGTGATTTGGGCATTGTGTCAGGTGCCAGGGACACCAAGATGGGAGCAATAGGATCTTGACTCTTGAATAGCTCACTACTGCCTAGTGGTGACATGCTAATCAGTTTTAGGTGCATATTTAGTATATGATTCCTTGAAAAAACTACCTCTCAGCTACTGCAATGGTTCTGACATCCCCGGTCTCTCTTTGGTCTGTTCACATCGTATGCATGATGCATAGCACACGTACACAAAACCTGCCCATATCCATGGGGTCAGTTAGTCCCAGTGATGAAATTGAAAACTGAGCTAGTTGAATGTTCACATATCAGCTTTGTGAAAAGATACACAATTTTTTCAAGGGAAGGAGCCAATGAACTTTACTTAACTGCCTCAGGGCTGTAAGTTCGGCTAATAAACCTGGTTTCCATTTCTGGCTCTGTGGTCACCCCTTAGCAACTTTAACAAGTTGCTTACATTTCTTCTCCCATTTATTTAACTCAAAGCAAAATAGGATCAGGTGTGTGTGTGTGTGTAGTGTGTGTGTGTGTGTGCAGTGATAAAGAGGAATAGTAATATCTGACCTGAACACTGCTAGTTGATATTAGATAAATATAAAATGCTTCTTTATTTTTTGGAGGAAAGATGTTAGGAAAAGAGCAATAGAGGCAGTTTTAAATAATATCATATTAAAAATTAAAGCTAGGCATTGTTAATCTAACAATAGTTTAATGAACTACTTTAATAGATTATTCCAAGATGAGAATATTCCCACTTATAGAAAGAATAGATTATTTTTTAAACCTTTCTAATGTCTCATTTAAAAGAAACACAACAATCAAATGCTGTTGATACTTGGCTAAAGGCGAAACTGAAAACACACAACTCCATAATAGTTTAAAACTAGTTTTAAAAGTTTTTTATTTATTTATTTATTTATTTTTTTATAGAGAGGAAGGGAGAGAGATAGAGAGTTAGAAACATCGATGAGAGAGAAACATCGATTAGCCGCCTCCTGCACACCTCCCACTGGGGATGTGCCCGCAACCAAGGTACACAACCAAGGTACATGCCCTTGACCGGAATCGAACCTGGGACCTTTCAGTCCGCAGGCTGACGCTCTATCCACTGAGCCAAACCGGTTTCGGCTAGTTTTAAAAGTTTTAAAGCACTTTCTGTTCATCTTCCTCGCCAACAATAAGTAAAAGTAACAAAACAAAACACAAAACCAAAATATTTAAGAGTTCTATCTATATGTAAGGTATAGAAAACAGTAGAAAAAATAGTTTATATTACAAGTAATGTGGTTTGGCTTTTGCAGAGAAAGTTTGCGTGGCCCATGCAAATTCTACAGCAATGAATTTCTGCATGGTAGCATCTTCCTTTTCAAGGTTTTACTTACTTCAAAAGCCCTGCTGTGAACATAACTTGGGGTAGTGAAGTGGAGGGGGTGTAGGCAGTGGGACAAATGAAGGGTGGAGCCTTAAAGAAATCGACACAAAAAGTTTTAATGTAGTTGATTCCAAACCTTATTTGAGAGGTCTGAACAGGATGAAAAGGTTTTCTCTATTCAGTAGTTTCACTTAATCCTCAGTCCAAACATTTGCCCCAATAAACATTAGATTATTTTTATGTTAGCTATAAAGCTGTCAGTCCTCAATAAACAGATACACTCCTGGTGGTTTTACCCTTGCTGTCAAAGAATTGTCAATATGCACACTGGCTCTTAAATTAAAACAAACACACAGGAAAAGAAATGTAAAATAGAATCCCACAGCAGAGTTTAACGGGAGGCTGTTGAAACCCTAAATAAATGATGGTCCAGATAGTTGATGGTGATTAGTTCAATATACTGTGATGTAAAGTAGTCAATGCGTTGTTAGCACCTTACTGTCTCCTTAATGGAATGCTGTAACCTCTCCTATTCAGGTAAGCCAGACCTTTACTTTAGTGTGTCTCCATTAAATTTTATGTCTGAGGTGTCCATCTGTCGTAGGAAAAGCAACAAGTTCACCGAAAGGGACACTTTGAAGATTTTTATTGCCTATGGCGACAGTTTACTTCTGTCTGGAAAGTCCCTTCATAGTTTTTGTGGCTCTTTCTCCTGTGGTTGAGAAAGGCTCTATAAGAGATGTGAAGGTTATTTTCCAATTGGTTGGATCGCTACCCTTTTTGCAGTTGGTTTCAGAAGGATTTTCCCACAAAGACTAATAGAATCACGTGGCTGAAACAATAATTTTTTCTCATTCAGTCCTTCCTTCCATTGCAGAATTAAGCTTTAAGAAGGTCAAAGGTGTCTCCCCCCACCCCATAGTCTGTGTGTTGCCTAACGGAGGACTGTGTACACATGGACAGCCACTAAGTATCCTGCGCTTGCTGAGTTATGTGTTCTTCTAAGACTGGTAAAGACAGCGTAAATTTAGAAAATATGTAGATATCTGTTTTTATCTGTTCTTAGCTGGAATAATGCTGTTGTTTGCCTGTCACCTCCTGTATCAAAAAGCTTTGGAAACTGTAGGGAATTGGGTCTCACACTAGAGAGAAATTAAGAAATACTTAATAATGTGACTGTCCACTATCACAAAAGAAAATATTCTTTTAATTTTGTTTTAAAATAAACAAATTAAAATTTCTGTCTGACATGAGTAGCTCTTTTTCTTGTGTGTGTGTTTGTGTGTGTGTGTGTGTGTGTGTGTGTGTGTGTGTGAGAGAGAGAGAGAGAGAGAGAGAGAGTCTTTTATATTGGAGGGTCCAAAATAAGAGAATAAAATAGGATGTGGGACATTTGAAATGTAACCTGGATGAATAAAGACTTTGAGGAAGAGAGAGCTGAAGGCAAATATACTGGGAATCTTAAAGTCCCGATGAATACTCCTTTTGTTCTGTGTAATACATGTATGATCTTCCCTGCCAAGGCTGAAAGAAAATGGATTTCCCCAAGGAATGCCCCATCACTGGAGAAGAAATCGGTCATCAAAAGCCATCATGTTCTGAGGAGGTGTAGCAAAAAGATTAAACATTTAAGACAGGTGAAGGGGCAGGGGAAGGCATGGAGACAGGGATGTAGGAAAGGTAAAATGTCAGCATCCTGAAAATGAGATCTACACACATGAGAGGAGGAAATGAAAGTGTCAACTTTAAACCCCTGGTTTGTATTTTGTGGCCCTGAGCAATTTGGAGTTTAAGGAGAAAGAAGGGACATTCTGTTCATTGTGGTGGTGTTTCTATGTGTCAAACACGCATAAAAGAGCCTATGCCAAAATATATTAAGTAGTGCCTCACTGTCCAGAAGGAACATGTGAAAAACCTAAAGGTCACATTGAGAGAAGATTTTAGTACCAGAGCAGATGTGACAAAGCAATTTGGTTTCTTAATTTTCCATTTATATTCTAAAATTTGCAACTAGCCAGTCAGCCGAAGCAGAACAACTTCTATTTCTTCAATTTCCTTAAAAATAATGTAGAGGTAAATATCTGAAGCCAGATTACCTGAATTCAAATTCCTACAGCAATGAAACATTAGACAAGTTACATAAACTTTTTTGGACTTGGTTGGCGCATTGATAAAACTGGAAGAATGACGGTTCCTCCCCCATAGATTGTTGTGAGAACTAACTGAGTTAATGTATGTAAAGCACTCAGCAAAGTGACCAGCACCTGGTAAATTTTTTTAGTTGCTTAAAATGAGATTTAAATTTTTTTATGATTTCTCTCATCAAAAAATACATATTATTATTATTATTGTTGTCCTTGTTCAATCAAACAATTACAATATTGACTACCCACTACTGCAGAGTAGTAGGATAAAACTTGGTCCCTAATATTTAAGAACTTATAAAACAACATATTACATGCTGACAACATAATATGTGGGTTAAAAACCCACCTGTTTAGAGTATTATGCTAAGCAAAATAAGCCAGTCAGAGAAAGTTAAGTATCACTTGATCTCACTCAGATGTGTACTCTAATGAACAAAATAAACTGATGAGCAAAATAGATCCAGAGTCATAGAAACATAGAACAGACTGACAAATTTCAGAGAATAGGCAGGGGTGGGGGTGTGCGTGGCGAGAGATTAATTGGGAATTTATATGCATAGGTGCATAGCCCATGGACACAGACAATAGTGTGGTGAAGTCTTGGGAGGGCTGGGTATGGGGTGGAGTGGGTCAATTGGGGGTGGGGGACAAAGGGGACATCTGTAATACTTTCAATCATAAAGATAAAAACCCCACCTTTTGAATTCTTATTTTCTGGTATAGTATTTTTCTAGATTCCCATTTGATTGATTTTTTAAAACAGATTTCATGGATCTGGTGAAATTCCCCATGTTTTCTTTTACTTTTTAAAACATATTTATTATATCTTTTAAAAGAATTCCGTGTCTGTTAAACATACTACCATCATATGATCCAGCAATTCCATTTCTGCATATATACCCAAAATAATTGAAAGCAGGGATTCAAAGAAACTTTTGTAAATGTATGTCCATAGCCAAAAGGTGAAAAACACCCACATGACATATAAATGGATAAACAAAATGTGGTATATACACACAATGGGATATTAGCCTTTCAAAGGAAGGAAATTCTGACACATGGTACAACATGAATGAATCTTAAAGACATTCTGCAAGTGAAATAAGCCAGTCACATATAAAGACAAATACTGTATGATTCCCCTTATATGAGGTACCTGGAGTAGTGAAATGCATAGAGATAGAGACAGAAAGTAGTATAGAGGCTGCCAGGGGCTCAGAGGAGAAACAGGGAGTTATTGTTTAATGGATACAGAGTTCAATTTGGGAAGATGAAAACATTCTGAAGATGAATGGTGGGGATGGTTTCACAACAAAATGAATGTACTTAATGCCACTGAGCTGCACACTTAAGCATGGCTAAAATGGTAAATTTTATATTATGTCTATTTACCATGATGAAAATTAAATTAAAAAGTTCCTATATGACAATCTAAAATTTTGAGTTACTTATTATATTTGTTTCTCTTTATATTTGGTTATGTGGTGTTTTTCCCCATAAAGCCCTGCAATTTTTTTATTGAATGAGGACATTGTGCATAAAAGAAAAAATCAGAGCCTCTGGTTGACATCTTCCTCCAAAGAGGAATAAACTTTCTCCCAGCAAGCACATGGAGTATAGCAGGTCACCTTTGTCTTGTTGGGGATTGGATTTAGGCTTTGCTAGGCCTAAACAATGTGTTTATGTTTTTCCAAGATTTCTAGGGCAGAGCTCTTACTCTTGGGAGTGAACATCAGAGGTCTCCACTGAAAAGCTGGAGTGTTTACCAGAATTCTTCTGTCTGGCTGGGCTTGAACTCCAACCTTTGTCTCCTCGGCATCATGGGGCTGCTGAAATGCAGCTTAAAAAGTGGCAAGTGCCTCGAGAGGAAATCACATATAGATCTTTGGGTTCACTTCTCTGCAGTTTCCCTCTTCTCTGGAATCTTTGATCCTCAGGTCCCAGCCATTTGGTAACCTTGAATGCCAACTCTAATTCCTTTCCTCAACTTGGTCTCAACTCCCTCCCCAACCTTTCTCACAAGATTTACCAGGGCCTTTAGGGAAAAAGCCTGGGTGAATGTAGAGCTCACTGAGGTGGGCTTCTTGCCCTCCGGTTTTGTAGCCCCTCATGAGTTCTATCTACTTTGTTACCTCTCTAATGTCTTCAAAAAGTAGTTTTGTGTAGTTTGTATAATATTTATAGTTGTTGTCAGCAGGATGGTTGTTTTGAAACAAGGTACTTTGTGGTTGCTGGGATCAAAAGTGTGTTAACATTGGCTTTCAACCAAAGAATTTGTATAGAATATATGTACAACCCATGGCCACAGACAATATTGTGGTGAAGGCCTGGAGCAGGGGTCGGGGTGGGCTAGAAGGGGTCAATGGGGGAAATAAGGGGATACTTGTGATACTTTCAACAACAAATATTTTTTTAAAAAGTCTAACTCTTGATTTGTCTTTATTCTATTTTAAGATACATTTGTTTTTACTCTATTTCATATTTTTATTGATCAGAATATAGGTCTTTATTTATACTGTTTTGGGTCACTGTGCTTATTAAACTCTAGGCAGGCAAGGCAGTGTCTTAAGTACAGCAGTGAAGACAAAACATGTTCTAAGCAATGGAGGCAGATTGTTTGCCTTTCACTTCAGTCTTCATCGTCCCTTCCAGTTTCCCCAACTAAAGCCCCTAAAAACCATCCAGCAACACTTGTCGACGGTAAGTCCTCTCAATCTAAAAAACTATATGCCAAAATCCAAGCCTCTACCTGCAGAAACCTGCATGGCCATTAATAATATTTGAGTGTCTTCTTGAAACTGTTATAAAAATGCTATTTCTTGGAGATAGAGACAAATTATTATCTCTAGAATCTTGGTCTTAAAGATATTACAGAGGTAATAAATTTTTCTTCATATGAATTTTGATTTGACCGTATTTATTGTCTGTATTAATGTGGCTAGAATAGCTGAATATATGAAACCACCAATCATTCAATTAAATTCAGCAAACCTTAATCAGGTGATGATTATATACAAAGAACTGTGTGATACACTCTAGGAGCCCCAAAGATGATTTCATCAAAGTTCCACTTGTAGTTATGAATAACTACACTATTTATGTACTCATTTACATACCATGCAACATAATCAAGTAGGTGTTATCTCCATATTACAAATGAAGAAATTGAAGTATAATGAGACCAAATAATTTGCCCAAGGTTCCAAAAGTTATATGTGGGATTCTAATCCAGGTATACCTGAGTGCAAAGAGAAATGTTATCATGGAGGATCAAATTGCCATAAAAGAACAGATGGAGAAAATTATTTCCATTTTGGATTATGAGAGAAGGTATCAGAGAAGATAGCATATGACCAGAATTTCCATAGCTGAACAAAAGGGGAAATACCATTCTTGGCTGATGAACATGCAAAGAAAAATTGTTTAAGGAGTTATAATTGATCCAGAAGGGCTTGAAAATAAGATACATGGGATGACTCTAGTTCAGATAAAGCTTGAAAGATTCAAATCAGATATCATGGGCCCCCAATAAATATGTTAAGTGTTTCAGATTTGCTCTTGTGTATTATATTACCTAACTACTTCTGTGTAACAAATTTTCTGAACACTTAGTGGCAAAATTGTATTAGCACACAATTTATGTGCACCAGGAAATTGGGCATGGTTAGCATGTGCCCCTGAATTAAGATTTCCCATGAGATTACAGTCAACTACAGGCTGGACCTGAGGTCTTGTCTGAAGGCTTGGTGGTGGAGGGTTCACCTCCAAGCTCACTCATGCAGTTGTTGGCAGGATCCAGTTCCTTCCGGTTATTGTTGGACTGAGGGCCTCAGTACTCATTGGCTATTGGTCAGAGCTACTGTCAGTTCTTTGCCACATGGGTTTCTCCATAGGAGAGCTTCCTTCAAAGGGATGGAAAAGCCAAAGACCAAAAGAGCAAGAAGAGTAAGACAGGGTCACCAAGATGAAAACCAGTCTTTGATATAGTTATCTTAAAAAGTGACATCTCATCACTTCTGTCATATTCTCTTCATTGGAAGGGAATCAATAAGCCTAGTTCATGCTCAAAAGTAGGGGATTATACAGAGCATAAACACAAGGAGGTGGGGATCACTGGAGTGATAGCGGTGGCAGCCTAGCATAGGGATCAATGGGAAATCATCAAAGGTCTCTGAATGTGCAAGTGGCATAATTTGTCCATCACCAGAAATATATGCCCCAAACTAGAAATTCATTTGAAATTTCTCCTTCTCACTCAAACCTATATTCATTGTTGAATAATTCCAAGGAGTTTGTCATCATATTTTCTAATGACACATAAAATAATAGCTTATCTTATAATCTTCAGTGTCTCAGATTTTATGCAAAAGAATAAGAGGCCTGTGGTGGCTTCTGAGAGAACAGTTTCCAAATATGGGAGTAGACAAAAGCCAGATCATGGGGATTAAGGAGTGAACAAGTGATTAAGAAACATTGTTGAAGTCTAACACATGTTTTATTTTACACATGAAGCCAGATCTTTAGTTACTGATACAGTAGTGCTTTCCACATCTCCAGTTACCCATGATCAACCATGTCTGTAATATTAAATGGACAATTCCAGAAATAAAAATTCCCGAGTTTTAAATTGTGCACCATTCTGAGTAGTGTGACGAAATCTGACAACATCCCACTCCCTCCCACCTGGGACATGCATCACCCCTTTTTCCAGTGCACCCACACTGCATACGCTACCTGCCCACTGGCCACTTAGTAACCCTTTTGGTTATCAGGTCGATTGGCATGGTATGGCAGTGATTATGTTCAAATAGCCCTCATTTTACTTAAGAACAACCCCAAAGCACAAGAGTAGTGATGCTGGCAATTCAGATATGTCAAAAGAGAAGCCGTAAAGTGCTTGCTTCCTTTAAGTGACAAGGTGAAAGTCCTTGACTTAATAAGGAAAGAAAAAAATCCTATGTTGACATTGCTAAGGCCTATGGTAAGAACGAATCTTCCATTTGTGAAATTACCTAATTTATAGATTAAACTTTATCATAATTATGTATGTATAGGAGAAAACAGTACTGATAAGGCTCAATACTATCCATAGTTTCAGGCATACACTGTTATTGTATGTCCTATTGCTTAATGGACATACATTGAAATACTCTTTTAATTTCGGTTCTTTTATAAATAGTGTCAACTTCTGGGAATTTTGTTATTTACATTATAAAATGCACATTGACCTGTTCACTGAAAATTTAAAGGATACAAAATGGTAATGACACTAAACCACATTATTTTTGTTGGTTGGTTTGTTTTAATATGTCTTTATTGATTTTAGAGATAGACAAAAGGAGAGGGAGAGAGAGAGAGAGAAACATCGTTGTGAGAGAGAAATATCAATTGGTTGCCTTCTGTATGCACCCCTACTGCCCTTGCCACCTTTACCAGAGCTTGAACTGCAACCTGGGTACATGCCCTGATCAGGAGTCGAACCAATAACCTTTTGGTGCATGGGTCGATGCTCAACCAACTGAGCCGCCCTGGCCAGGCCCAGAGCACACTTTTTCTTTCATTTGGTTCTTGACTCTTCTAATTTAAGAAGGCTTCATGTAAAGAAATCAAAGAACTCATTAATCTAACACAAACTTACAAAATCTCGTTAAGAGTTTTCAAAGCTCATCTCACACTGTATCTCATTTTTTGTTACCACTGAGACTGTGTCTGCATTAGAATTTCTTGAACTGGGGCTTTGTTTTCCTATGAGTTCTCTATAGTCAGATAGGAGAATTATGAACATAGTGTATATTAGCAGGAGAACAAGGCCACTGCATATAGCAGGCATCTGCTTTAAGTATTAGTGCCCACATATTTCAACATATATTGCAATTAAAATATAGTTTTCACCATTTCTGACAATTCATCCAAGGAATTTTGGTTAAATGCCTTATTTTATATTTCATGAGGCTTTCCTGGATATTACCCAATGCTCAAGTTGAGTTAGGCAAAGATACCGACAGGTCAAATAACTGAGTTTAGCTTATTCATTGAGACTTAACATTAAACTGAATCCCATAACTTCCTTTTAGAGTCAGCTCTGTCCTAAGGATCATGATCCTCTATCTTGATCTCATGGGGTGATGGTGCCACACTTCAAAACACATTTTAGTCCAACTTCATTCGCTCAAGATACCATTAAAGATGATATCTTTGGCATTGGCTGGTGTGGCTCAGTTGGTTGGGTGTTGTCCCATGTACCAGGAGGTTGTTAGTTCAATTTCTGGTCAAGAGCACATGCCCAGGTTTTGGGCTCTGGCCCAGGTGGTAGCGTGCAGGAGGTAGCTGATTGATGTTGTGCTCTCACATCGGTGTGTCTCCCTCTCTCCCTCACCCTTTCTCTCTCTCTCTAAAAATCAATAAACTATTCTTTAAGAAAAAGATGATAGCGTTGTATTATGTGAGAGCTTATCTTAGAATCCCATCTATTATTCTGGGGATCTCACTAAACTCCTTTCTGCTAAAGTTTTCTGGTTTGTCGAATGTAACCAACCATACCATCTCTTCCTTACCTCCTCCAAATGCTACTCAGCCAAGTGAGATAGATATGTGATTGTTGTGAATCCACAATAATGGAAACAGTGTAAATCTCAGGTGTTGCTTCTATTATTACTAATATCACCGTTTTAAGTTATTGATAGAGTAGGGAGCATGGAATAGGAAGCAGAAGATTTCAGATGAGTCCCCATACCAACAAATAACAGCTGTGAGATGATGGGAAAGTCCCTTAACATTTTATCAGTTTCTTGAGTAGAAAACTAGAATCCATACTTCCTTCCCACATTCCTACCTGCCAGTATGACGTGAGGTAACACATGTGGACACATTCCATAAACAGTAAAGGGCTAACATGGTAACAAGTTCTGAATATAATCACTATTATATCAATAATGTCTGAATTTTCTCCTTTCCTCCAGTTTCAAGCTCCCTGGAAGACCCAGAGAGAAGGTAAAGCTAAAACTATGAGACAAAAAATAATGGACCAGTGATGAAAGCAATGTAATTGAGTGACTAAACAGATTCCTAAGCAGGAACTGAATAAAAGCTTATCACAATTAATTCTCATGGATTCTCCAATGGCACCTGATTCATGGGACTTACAGAGAAAATGTAGCAATCTAATCCATAAGCAATTCAATTATAATTAAATACATGTATGTGTGTATATATAACTTCTTATGTTACCTTTTATTTCTGAGGAAAGTAAAATGAGATCAAATTTGCATATGACCAGGAATAGAAGATCCTACCAAAAAGATAGTATATTGAATGGTGTAATTCCACAAAATCAGAGACACTAGATGAAATCAATGACAAAGATGAAATATTAACTCCTTTAACCTTGTCTATGGTATTTCAAATAATGCCTATGTTACTTTCTATAATAAGAGAATTAGAAAAAGGTAGAAGAATTTTTAGATTTTCTTTCTCATTCGCATCTGGAAATGCTCAGTGTAACCACCACTAGAAAAAGAATTTTGTTTTTGGTAAAGACATTCTTTTTCCCGAGGTGGCTATGATTCCAGCCCATCAGAAATCCAGAATAACTCAAAATATTTCCAGTGGGATATCTCCCATTGACGATGGAATCTCCTCACCTCCCATTAACACTCTATAAAACATGGGGACTATCTGCTCAGGCTCTGAACTGAGACACAAACCTTCCCGAAAGACAACTGCTTCCACCCAAACAACTGGTCCTCCTTTCCTCCTTGTCAGCACTGAGAGCCGAGAGAGGCTGTGTTTGGTCTCTTAATCAGGCCTTGCTGACGGGCTGACATCCCTGCAAACGTTTTCACTTACTCCTTGGCAACAGTTAAATCCTTGCCAAAGGCCAGTCAGTAATTCAGAAAACACTGTTCGTAAGAGGCTGAGGGAGTCAGAGTGTGACTGTCAGCTAGCAATCTGCGGTGTTGACAGGAGGGAAATCTAGGAGCTGAAACCATTTTAAAGGTCACTCTGTGGGCAGAACTGAAGACCCCTGATTTAGAAAAGGAAACAGAAACCTGGCACATTGAAGTGCTGAGGATGCGGCGTTCTGAGCACTCTGAAAAGTCATTATCCACTCCTGATTGTAAAGACTGCTTCACCGCCTAACACAGCTTAATTAACAACTATTTACCTTAGTGCTGGTGTAAAATAACCTGGTAAAATAAAAATGTCAAATAATGTATCAATAGTTTAATTGCCCAGCTTTTAAAAATAATATTGAAATAAGCTACTGTCTATGTTTCTTCAATATTCTTCCTCTTGATCCTTTATCCTTTCATTTTTGACCTTGAATTGGTAAATAACCAGAATTTAAAATTCTTAGTAACACAGCATAAGCTTTCTGTGAAAAGCAATTATATATATATATATATATATATATATATATATATATATATAATTAATGACTGCAAATTTGTGAGGATAATATACTAAAATATTTATAAATCATTTTTAAAAGGAACACAGATTATTCAAGAAAAATAATAGTAGGCCCATGCTTGAATTTAGATCACCTATTTTCTCTCTTTCCAAAACAGGAGAAGACTTGGAAGAATAAATGGCTTCAGTCTACTGGATGCCATACATATTCTGGACCAGGGTCCCTCACTTATAAGACCTGCCAGACAGATTTGCTACAGTTTATTCTCCAAACTCTCACATTGTGTGTTATTTTTTTTCTGGTTTCATTTTTTCCCCTAGGTGAAGAGGACACTTGCGCCATCATTTAGAAGCTCAGGCAAGCAGGGCTGAACTCTGTAATGTGGCAGCAAGAGCAGCTGGAACTACCTGGTCTCCTCCCCCTACTCACCTAACAAAGGAGCAGAGATGTAAAGAATAGCATGGTGCCTATAGTTACCAGTACTTTATTGTATACTTGAAAGTTGCCAAGAGAGTAGATCTTAAATGTTCTCGCCACACACAAAAATACAGCAATTATGTGAGGTGATGGAAGTGTTAACCAACCCTATTGTGGTAATCATTTCTTAATATATATGTGTGTATCAAACCAGCACATTATACACCTTAAACTCACACAATGTTACATGTCAAATACATCTCAATAAAGCTGGAAACAAAACAAGGGAGCACTCAAGGGAGGTCCAGTGGGTCCCAAGAAGGGCCTCTTTAGTAAAACAAAAAGGAAGGGAGATAAGGCACTCAAGGCACCAGGAAACTTATCACAGAAGCCATAGTGCACATCCGGAGCCTGTCAAACAATGGATTCACTTGGGCAAACCCAGTCAATGCCCAGTGATCCACACACACTTGATCTGCACTGCAAATTACCCGTTGAGGTGCCTGGGGTACATTCTGTAATTATTCATCGGAGTGAAAACTGCATTGGTTAAGGGGCAGTGAATCCACAGTGACCCATGACTCAGATGTATGTGAACGCCACTGGATCTGTAGGCAGATAAGAGGGACCGGCCCCAGGATCTGGGGAACAGTAATGCCAAGAACCACTCGCTTGCTCCTGTTTGGCAATGCTGGGTAGATGCGTTGGTTTCTGTTGGGTGATGAAGGGGAAGAAAGAAAAAGCAACAGCACCTACTGGGCCTTGTGAAGTTGGAACTTGGTTTAGGTGGTGAAGCCACTGATTACTCAAATAACCAATATTCCTGGCTATGGGTTAGGTTTAGCTCCTCCCCCGTCTCTTCACAACCATGGTTCTCTTCACTTCCATGTGACATTGAGGGACAGTTTCCAGAGACTACTTCACTCAGGGGAGTTGCTCTAGGGGTAGGTTTCTCTGTTTTCAGAGGTCTTTTCTATTTTCAGAGTGGTTTTCAAAGTCACCTGGCCACGTTAGATTACATATGTCACTTTTTAAAAAGTAGAGCCACCAAGACACCAAAGTAAGCCAATGATTTTGGGGTGATTTCACCTGTAAAAAGAATGTCCAAATCTTACCCGGTTGTTGTTGATTTTGAATTGTAGACACCCCACTTCCTTTGTCTGTGTCAAAAGCCACTCATTCCCTTTCTTAATGAAAACAAGAGGGAGTGATTATACCTCCTGGGGCTGTGCCATTTATGCTGTCTGAAAGGCACTTGAATGAGTGGCACATTATCTCACACATCTGGAGTTTACCAAATTAGCCAATTATGCTGGAGCTCATAAAACAAGGCCTTAAATGTCATTTAACTAGAAAATATTATAATCACCAAGTGGTCTGATTGTAAGATGATACTTGGGGCAGCATCAGTGGTTACAGAAAACAAATCATGAAACAAAACACAGTTCAAATGCCCCCCAAATGCAACCACATATTTTCTACTTTCTGAAGAATACTGTATTTCTGAAGGCACCAGCAATCAACATGTTTCTCATTTGAAACTAAGTTTAATCTGAACTAGTTGTTTCCTAGTTATTTGCCTTGGGCAAACCAATGCCTGAGAATTTTTCTCATAAGAAAACTAAAGAGCATGCAGGATGAGAATAGACTGATGGAAAACCATGCATTTTTCAGAGAGAGGGAGCTGTCTGCAAGGGATGGGGCAATGATCGGATTAAGTGCTGAGTTGTTAGAGATTTGTGGTGCTGCCTCAGAATCAACAAGATTTGGTTGACTGAACATATACTGGTCTCTCAGAGCTTGCAGACTTCACTTGAAGAAGGAGATTAAAGCTATTCTAAATTGCTATGTGATTTGAGGGAGGGTATATACCAAAGGTATTTAAAAGTTGGGGTTTTATAGCCACTACTTCCACACTATCTTCTTTACATTCAATAAATACCAACAAAACTTGGTGTTTAGTGAAAAGTGACAGATAGAGTGTAAGGAAAAAACCATGGTATGCCACTAACACCGGGTGACTTCGGGCAAGTTATTTATTTCTCAGATCTTCAGTTACTTCATACAAAAGACAGACATAATGATGCTGTGTTGAGTTGAGAACGGTGCACTGTTGAGAATCATGAATAAAAAAGTCCCTAGCATAGTGCCTGTACATTGAAGAAAATAAGCACTCCTTTTTGTCTTTACTTATGTCACCAGAATATCTTAAGTTCTGTTTAACACATTTTTTCCCCCTCTTTATTTCAGGAGGAATGGCCACTGGGCAATTTCAGGGAGGGAGAGTAAGGAGGTAGGCAGTCCCAGGTAGTTTTTGTTTGTTTGTTTGTTTGTTTGTTTGTTTGTTTGTTTTCTAGCATCTCATCAATCACTTGCTTTAGAGGAAGGACAAGTATGAAAGAAACTAGAAAAACATCCATGAGAGACTCTGGAACAACTGGAAGTGAGGCATGATGCATGAACTCACGGTAACAGAGACACCAGCCACTTTTGGCTAGGAGAGTACAAAACAAACCTTATTGGTTTTAAAGGCACCTACTCAACTAAGCTAAATCTTTGTGTCTCTCTGGGCTCACAATTACAGTAGATGGGCTAGTTATTTATTTTTGTTAAACCAGAGAAAGATGAAGGATCATGGTGACAAAGGAGGTACTCTCAACAGTGACAAATTCCTTTCCTCTGAGTTCTCTCTTCTTTTTTAGATAAAACAGTGATGGCCTCTTTGGTAAAATCTAACTAAACATGATGATTTCATATTATGAAAGTCCTTATTCAGAATTTGGAAGGTATTTATTTTTTTACTTAAATTATTTTCACCTCTGTAAAGCTGGGTTGAAAAAACTATGTCTTTAGTAGAAGTACTATATATCTATGACTTTATGAAGAAAAAGAATATCAGAAACAATAAAGGGTTTTGGACCTGGTGACTGAGCTATTGTCTCTAGGAAATGTGAATTCTGGGCAGAGAGGTACAGAATTGCATCCCTAAGAACCACTACTTCACTTTCTTACAGAAGGGAAATGGGATATATGTGCAGATTCTAAGTGTCTTAACAGAGTTTAATGTTTTCTAACGACATAAAAGGACTAGCTTTCAAAACCTTGAATTGGAGGGAGATAGGAAAACCCAGGAGACAGGAATTCTCCTAAATGTGCTAATAGTCAAATGGACTAGTGCTTCCTCCTTGAGGACCACAGACTAAACTGGTCTCCGTGTACCTGAGTGACAAGAACATCTTTGAAAGCTCAGTGCACTCTAAAAGCTAAGTAAGAAAATCAAAAGGAACTGCTTTTGCTAGCAAAAAAATTCAACACGGTATGTGTTTAAAGGCTTTCTTTTCTTTTCTTTTTAACCTTAGGCAATGAAATGCTCTTACTCTGTATCAAACATAACAGGCAGCTTTTTCTCTTACAAATATTTCCATCTCTAAGAGAGGAGTGTTCTGGCTTTTGGCTAACAGCATGCCCATATCTAACGGCAGTACAGACAGAATGCCAATTTGCTGTAGAAGCAATTATACATACAGACTAGGAAAAGGCCAATTTCACTATGCAAGGACCACACATACTGTATGTTTGTTATATTATTTGATATCAAAGCAAAAACATCAAATTCTTCCTAAAACACACATGAAATGAAGAGCCTGGCTAAGGAACTCCCACATCTAATTCAGAGATATCTATTACAGCTTACAGAACTTGGCAATGCTGACACTACTGTTTTACTGGAAAGAGACATGTTTATTGATTCCATAATACACTATGACTTCTTCACATATATCTTGGGTAAAATGAGCATAATTTTGATACTAATTGCTATAAAACAGGTACACTATCAATGTATGACACTTAGGTATCACATCACCGGTGTAACAGCAAGAACTTGCCAATCCTATGTCACTAGGTGACCTCATAATATTTAATCAGGCGTCAAGATTATTATCATAACTTAAGAGGGGTGGTCTATAGTAAGAATTATCATCTCTGTTTCATTTTGAAACATTACAGTGTTGGTGTGATTCATTCATTTGTTCATTGCGCAATTACTATCTCTACTCAGTGCCAAATACAGGCCTCAGGGATACAGAGCTAAATGAGACATGGCCTTTCGGGAAATACATTCTTGAGGTGGGAGAGGGGAAACAGAAAATGAACACAATAAATCAGGGCAATGCATACTATGTTTTATATAGCACATGTAAATAAAGACTCATAGAGAAAGCGTGTGGTAGAGAAAAGACGGTCAGAGAGAGTGAAACTGAGGACACCCTGGAAGGAGGAGCTGCAGTTCCTTGTGTGGATTAGGGGGTTGGTCCTTCAGGAATAGGGAATAGCATGCAAAGTGTGAGAGTGTGAGAGAGCAGGGGGCTGAAACGTTTGCTATTCCTGGAGCAAATGTGTGAATGAGAAATGAGCCTGGAGAAGAAGGGATGCCACATTAGAAGGGCTCTGCACACCATAATGAAGAGGGCATATTTTCACATATTCCCAAATACTCTAGATAAAAAAATGAAAACAGTATGATACCGGCATAGAGATAGATGAATTAATAAGACAGAACAGGAAGTGGAGAAACAGAATAGGAAAATTAGATGACATATGTGAAAGTTTAACAGTGAGTAGAGGATGGGTTTTTCAACAAGTGGTGTTTGGACAATAGTCAATTATTAGTCAAACCACTTGAAAATAAAATTTAATTCCTATCTACCACACTGCACATGAAAAAATATTCTTATATGGATAAAAGATTTAAATGTAAAGTATCAGAAGAAAATGTTTATAATCTTGGGATTAGGGGATGACCTTCTTTTTATATGTAAATTTGACATCAAAATGGCAAAGCAAATTTTACAAAGCAAAACAGACAGATATAATCACAATCTTCAAAAAATACAAACTTTTGAAAGGTGTAAGACACTATAGTTGTAAGAAAAATGACAAGTTACGAAAAATATTCGCATTATATGTAATAGCCAAAAGATTAGCACCTATAATAATATGCTGAGCTCCTACAAATCAATAAAAAAATCACCTAACAGAAACGGGCAAAGGACACAGATAAGCAATTCATGAAAGAAATGCTACTTTATGATACAAAAGTATGCTCAATTCTCATTACATCAAAGGAATACTATAGTTTTACTTTTCACCTGTTAGATAATAAGCAAGAGATGCATGTGAGGGACAGATATGCCAAATAATGGTTATAATGCCCAGGATTTGACGGTATGAAAAATGAGAATTCAAACACTAAAGGTTACGTCCTTTTTGCAAGATAATTTGGTAACATCTGATCCTGTAAATCCATATCTTCGTTTTATAGAAATATATACATAGGTATACGCATATGCAAAACTCATTTTTTGCATATACAAAACAACCAAGAATATTTACTGCACTGTTGTTCATAAGAATGAAAATCTGAAAACAACCTAATGGTCCACAAAAAGGATTAATTTAATAAATTGCAGCAGGTAGATAAATAAATTACTATGCTGTTGTTGAAAAGAATATACTGGCATGGAAAGATGTTCATGATATATATTTAACTGAAATAAACAATTAGCAGAACAGTATCTATAGGACAAGCTGCCAAGAGAGATAGTGAACTATAGCAGTTAGCAGCATGGGTGTTGGGCTCAAGTAGCCCTAGATTTGAGTCCCAGCTCCACTGCTTACCGGATATGTGAAAATTATTAACTTCTCTGAGTCTTGCTTTCTTCATTTGTCCACCTGGAATGGATTCTAATAGGACTTACCTCTCAGAGTTATAAGGAGAATTTCTAGTACATAGTGAGGCTAAATATACTAGTTATTAGTACTACTGTTACCACTTTTCTATAATTATTTTCAATCAATTCTCTTATGAAAACAACTTCAAAAAATGCAATCTAATATCCTTTGGAAGATTATGCTGGATAAAGTCTTTAACTGAATTTATACATCAAAGACAATTTTAGCTTATATAACCAAAATATTGTATTATTTGTTCACCTATCAGGCTAATGAATTTGACACATCAATTTCTGATGTAGATCAGTTTTGATCAAATATTTGTAAACCACAATACAAACAAGGACCATGTTTGAGCAATATATTTAAGAATAAAAATAAGGAACTGTTAAGTTTACATAGGCCCAGTTATTGAGAACCCTAAAAAGCCTTCATGGCACAAATTAGAAATTGTCCTCTAGTCATCAAACATCAAACTGATGTTTTTATGGTCGTTTCTATTGTATTCCTATTCTTTTTATGGTAATTCCTGCTGTACACATATTTAATTTTCAATCATATTATCAAGAACAACATCAAAATGTAGGAAGGCACTCCTTTACACATTTTCCTCTAATAAGACTAGGAAAATATCCCATTCAAAATGAGAAAATGTGTTATGTAGTAATATATTTAATTGCCTCAATATATAACATAGAGTCTATATATGAAGAACCATACATACCCTTCTGTTCGGAAAATTGTTCGAAAGCTGTCTCCTAAGCTTTTGTAACTGTTTGGATCAGTTGAACATCTCTGAATCTGGAACCTAAAAACAAAATTAAATACACACACAAAAAAATCCAAGTTAAAGATTTTGCCAAATGGTTTTTTCTCATTTTTCATCTTAGGAAACTCAGCCTTTTCAGATTAACCCAAAAATATTATTTTTTTGCTATAGAGTTTATTGATTTATTTTTATAGACCATTTACCTTATTTTTGTAACCTTCAAATTATTGTATTTCTCTGTACTTTAATAGAAACTGTAGAAAGAGGTTTTTTCCCATCTGTTGCTCAGCCAGACAGATGCACCCTGAGGCATGCATGCTTTTCTCTTTTGTGAAAAACATACACATATGTCATTGATTGCTTTAATGGATAATTCAGAAATCTGAAGATGCATGTGAAATAAAGAAGTAGCTCTATTTCTTATCTTAATTAGTGCTCCTTGATGGTAAGTTAAGACAAAGGTTAACAATACAGAGCAACTAATGTGGCCGAACTTGGATCCTGACTGTGAATTTGGAATTCATTCTGGCAGATAGGGAGGGGCCTGTGCTCAGAGTGAGAGTTGGCACTGCAGTGTGATACAGTTGACGCTCACTCCTTCATGGTGGAGCAATTGGTCATTGTGGGTAGTTCAGGCTACCTGGATCTTTATAGAAGCACAATGCTCTGCATACAATTGGTGCTCAAAAAAAGTGTCCAATTTTGCAATGCTAGATTCTTTTTTCTCCTTCTCTTTGGGTATGATCATGCATCTTGGAACTCTAACCTTAAAAATATGGAAGTTTTCAGTATGAGGGTAATTTTGTATTTTACCCTGGGGTTTGTTTCTAAAGAAGAAATTTATGACAAGTGTTTTCATTTCCTGACACCCCAGTTGTTCTGTTGTCAGGTTTCTTTAGTCCGCCTACTCCTTGTGTTTAACTTCCTTATCCCAATTCTGAATTAAGGCCCGTATCCCTTCTGTACTTTCCTCCATAATTTTAGCAAGCATTTTAAAAATTTTGCAAAAGCGCCTCTTATATTCTCTAATTTGAGATGTTTTTCTCAGATTGTTGCATTTTTGATAGGACCACAACTTCTACTCCTCTAAGAGTGATTTATTTTGTATTTCTAGGCCCCAAGGAAATATGTTGAAAACTGATACATATATCACAGAAAAGAGTGAATAATTACTCTGATTGAAGAGGTTGAGCATATGAACAAAACAAGTATATGATAAGATTGGAAAGGATTTTTTAAAGTGGAGAGTTGTTGAATGTGATTGTTTAGGAGACTAGCCATTCTGAAATGAGGGAATTAAGCCTTCATCAGAGTACCTGGCACATATAAATCCATAAAAAATAGTTATTGCTTCATTGGGTGGATTAGAAGGAGAGCATGGAGGGCAGAACATGAAAGCAACACAATAGTCTAGGTGAAGATAAGAATGTCCGAATATGAATGGTGGCAACAGAAATGTAATAAAATGGATGAATTTGTTGGGTAATACTCTTTCTTTTAAAATAATTTTCCTTTTTAAAATAATACATTCAACATGACCCCTTTTAATCTCCCTCAACCTGGCAAGTAATATTCCACAGCCCTAGACCTACCATTGTCAAAGTTTAAAATGCCTTAGATACTCATCTTCATAATGGCTTTGCTTGTCAAACTTATAAGATTACTAGCATGAAAATTTTAAAAGGTTTGTTTCTAGGCAAGAACTATATCTATACAATTTAAATTGCATGAAGCTTATCAGAAGATAGTGGACCAGGACAGCTAAGTCATTTAAACTAGTCTGGATCCAGGTGTGCATCTGGTGTGTGTATAACCACTGGCCTAGAAGACTCAGTAAGCCGTTCTGTCTAGAATCAAGAACATGATCTGGTGTTCAAATAGATGGACCATGTTTGGTATTTCTGAACTACTGCATGTAGATGATAGAACAGAATCTCCATTTCTGATTTGCATATTTGTAACCTATATTCATTGCTGAGTGTGAAACATTTCCTTATGTCTAGTTGGGAAGTCTAAGACTCTTCTCTAATTGTTCTTTTGTTTGTTTAAATATACTTTTATTGATTTCAGAGAGGGAGGAAGAAGTAGAGAGAGCTAGAAACACCAATGATGAGAAACATTGATCGGCTGCCTCCTGCACACCCCCTACTGAGGATCAAGCCCGCACTTAGGTATGTGCTCTAACGGGAACTGAACTGTGACCTCCTGGTTCATAGCTTGATGCTCAACCACTGAGCAAAACTAGTTGGGCTAACTAGTCTTTTAAGAAAATAACTTGAAAATATTTTGTATATTATAAAAGCATCACATGCTCATAGATTTTTCTCACTTACAATAATTTTTATTGTGTGTTTACCTCTGTCAAATTCTTTTCTAGATGCTTCTCTTTCAAATGACCAAGTATTTCAAAAAATTGCCATGTGAAATAAAATGCTACAGAGTTTACAAAACCCAGGACATTATTTTTCAAGAAGCACAATAAACAAACAAACAAAGGAGAAAAAATAATTAGCAGTATATCCAAAATGTCAAGTAGCATCAGTACCATGTGCCCAGGTGTTCATCAGAGGGAGCAATTACCACTTCCTGAGGAGGACCAAAAAGGATTTCAAGAAGGAGAAAGGATTTGAGCTGGCCCTGTAGGATTCAGAGAAGTGAAAGAGCAAGCTAGGAGAAAGCATGTCAGGTGGGGGGAGGGAGGAACAAAGGCCAGTGAGGAAAAGACCTTTCAAGAGAAATGAGGGAAAAGACCCCATCACAGCAACTGGCAACTGCTAGCTTCCTTCAGGGCGGGTGCTACAGCACGCTGCAGGTGGCATTCAGTTGCTCAGGGTGGGTGGAGAGCTGAGAGGGGTAGAGTAGGGTATTTAGGAGATAAAAGTCAAAGTCCGATACAGGTCATTTGAATTTTTCCTGCTCCTTAGCTGAGCACTTCAGCTAACTCTGCAGGGCCACTTCACAGTCGTGTGCCTCTGGCCACAGAAGGGACTGTGAGAGTCAGCAGAGGGCAGAAGCAATGCTTGAAAAGTGTCCTGCCAGGGTAGAGGCATCAGCTTGGTCTATGATGTCACGCGCTTGGGTAAGGCAGGCCTTCTGTTGGCTTAAGCAAAGACAAACACAGTACTACAGTTATTTCATAATTAACTAGTTATCTAATCTGGCCATTGGAAGTCTAAGCACTTCACTCACTAGTTGCAATTTCTTTCTTTTTTTCAGAATCCAACAGATGGTATTTCCAATCCACTATTTATTAAGTTGATAAGAGTTCTTGAACATTTACTATGTATTAGGCATTCCATTATTTGAGGCATTATAAAGAAGTAAGACATAATCCTGCCCTTTATTATTATTATTTTTAAAAATTTATCTTTATTGTTGAAAATATTACAGATGCCCTTTCCTTTTTCGCCCCCACTGATTCCTTCCACTCTGCTCCCATCCCCCACCCCCAGGTCTTCACTGCACTATTGTCTGTGTCCATGGGTTATCCTATATAATAAGAGGCTAATCTGCAAATTGTCCCCTCAACTGGGAGTTCGACTGGGAGTTCAACCAGGGGGCAGGCTGGCCAGCCAACCACCCACAGTCCCTCCCCCCAGCCAGCCCCACTCCCAATCGCTCCCCCCCACCCTGATCGGGGGCAGGCCAGCTGGACCCCACCTGTGCACAAATTCATGCACCAGGCCTCTAGTGCATCCTATATAATAAAAGCCTAATATGCAAATTGACCAAATGGCCGAATGACCAGTGGAATGACCAGTCGCTATGATACACACTGACCACCAAGGGCCAGATGCTCAATGAAGGAGCTGCCCCCAGCCCGCAGGCTCCAGGCCAGCCAAGGCGGGTGCCAGCAGGGGCCCCCCTGATTGCCCCGCAGGTCACCCCACAGAGGGAGGCCACTGGTGGTGGCAGCAGGGGGTGGGGCCAGCAAGTGGGCAGTGTCAGGCCAGCCAAGGCAGCAGGTGCCAGTGGAAGACCCTCAATCACCCTACTGGTTGCCCCACAAATCAGCCCTGATCGCTGGCCAGGCCTAAGGACCCTACCTGTGCACAAATTTCATGCACAGGGCCTCTAGTGTGTGTGTGTATATATATATATATATATATATTTTTTTCCTTTGGTTAATCTCTTTTTGCCCCCCTTACCTTGCTCCCCTCTGAGTTTCATCAGTCTGTTCCATGCTTCCATGTCTCTAAACTTATAGGTAAGGTGAAGGAGTTAGGTGCAAATAGATGATTACTATATGCAAGGAATATGTTTAGGAATAGTGTTTTGGAATATCAGATGTCAGCCAATGAGTTTTATTGATACTGAATTAACACTAATATCACTCTTATTGGAGATGATCTATGGGTGGACTGTGGCTGACAGAAAACAATATGACATAGAGACACTGGATTAAAGAGGGAAAACAGGAAGGTTATCTTTGGGCTAAATATCTGTGACTAAACTTTCCCCACCCACATTAGAGCAGGCAGCAAAGACCGTCAGTGGAATCCTTGAGGAGGGTTCCATTTAGAAGCTGACTGTCTGATGAGTGATGCTATGCTAATTACAAACAGGAGTGGCAACATCAAAGCAACATTACATGAGGAGCGTCCACAACAGCCTTGTCGAGCAATGCGAGGCATGGTAAATACTAATTCCTCAGTAAGGTCTCTGCACCACTCTTTACTGCTGAAGCAGCTGGAGGTCCCATTAAACAGGCTAAGGCAAGAATAGCTGTCTCTTCTATTGCACATTTCACATACTGCGTGTCTACACTCTTCAGAGAAAGTACATTCAGTATTTAGTTCCACTGCACATGACTTATTGTGAGCATAGAGTTATCAGTTCTTCTAAGGAATCTGTTTCAAGTTGATATAATTACAGTGCATTTTGGTCAATCATGTAAAACAGCAATTTTCTTCTTCCTCTCCACTACATTTCAGCAACTTAAAAGGTCTCGCTCTTGGATTGAAGTTTCACATCAGCATGCTCCAAGCTGCATTCTGTGCTAACAAATTCTCTCTATGCTTGAGGAGACAAATTTCCAGTTACGTAATCCAACTGTTTGTAAAATTACAAAGGCAAAGCCACACCACACTTGATTATAGTTAGAAGGAAAGGTTGGACCTTTCCCTGGTCCTAATAAAAGCAGTTTAAACATATCTGGAACCTCCATATGACTAACTTCTTTTATTAGGAGGAAAAACTGCTGCCAAACTGGCAAATTGGACCATGAAGTATAACACTTGAGAAATGTTCAGTGCCTAACATCGGTCAGAACAAAACGCAAGGGGAAGGAGTGTGGCTCAAAGCCTCCGTCCCATTGCCCAAGAGCCAGCAATCCCACCGGCTGCCATGCCAGGGCACACAGCACTGCACACCCTACAAATGGGAGGGAGCTGCCCTATCAGGGCAAGGAAAGGCTGCTCAACATTCACAAAAGCATATTTTCAAAACCAAAGAATGATCTCACTTACTAAAAGAATTTTCTCTAAGCTGGTCAAGAATCATGACTACAGCATTTCCCACTGACTTCACTGTGTGCTTAGTCAGTGGTACCAAGTTTTAAACTAGTCTGTTGTTGATTCTCAGCACAGTTAGAAGTGCCACTTTAGGCCAGCTTGGTAGAGCACTTCTTAAGATATGGTCATAAGAAAGGCATGTATGTAAGAAGTAAAATGGCTTTGCTGCCTTAGTAGCCATAGGATGAGGTTGTCTGAAAATTCCCAAATTAAAAGTAATTTTGTAATCTATCATCTTCTTAAAAAATACTGATGATGTCAGATGGAGTCCATTCTTGGACTAAAGGCTTTAGGACACACACACACACACACACACACACACACACACGTATATATACATGTACATGTAATTTATAGATTTGTATGAAGAGCAGCAATTGAGTTGCAAAAAAGTCAGATTAGGGTAGGTGATGAGATTTGTCCTGAAGCTATTTTTGCATGGTATGCACTCTGCTTTTGACTTAGTGCGTAAGATTAACTGTGGAGCTTTAGGGTAGGGAACTGATGGAGATTTGGGAGGCGGGGCTGGTCCAAGCCATCCCCTGATACTGCCATTAATCCTGAGCAAAGCAACGAGATAGGTGAAGTTTATTTCTAGATCATTTTCCAATTCAAAAATATTTTTGTGCTCTGTCCTACCTTCCCCTATTCAACCCTGCACTCAGAAAAGCATTCCCATCAATCATTTATCCTTCTGTGGCTTTTAATTTGATAGACTGTTTCTCAGAACTCATCCCGTTAAAGGGATTTCAGCTAACAAACACAAGGTAGGAAGATTTGGTTTTGTTTAGGATGGAGATGAAGGGGACCTTTACCACCCAAGGTCCTAAAAGCATTTTTTTTTTCCTGAGTGGAATTTTATGTTACCATCATGCACTGGGCTTCATAAAAATAACACCTTTGTGTCAAAGGAGGTGAGGCACTTTGGGGACCTGAAACACAGACTAGGAGTCACCGGCTATAATTCCAATGTTGCCACCAATAAATAGTAAACACTGGTGAGACTGTAATTTAATCTCATTGCCTTTCTCCTAGCAGTAAAATGGGACAGCAGACATTAGAGGACACTTAGATTTTGAAGGGACAGGGACACACAGACTTAATATTTGAGTTTGTTAGCCATAAGAGAGAAGAGGCGTTTCATGTTGTCTTGTAAAGTCCAAAGGTCCATATTTTATAGGGGTGGAGCATGCTAATAAAAACTGTACACTGACAATAAGTGGTGATGAACCTAATGAAACTCCCTGCAGAGATCTTTGTAAATGTGTACGAACAAAGATTATTAGTAATTACCAGAATGTTACACGTGCTCCTTAATAAACACTTAAGAAACCCACTAATGAGTCAGAGATTAACAGACTAAAGGTTTGCAATTACAGACACATTAAAAGGATCACTGTAGGAAGATTAAATAAAGATTTTAATTCACTGTAATTAGCCTATCTTACCAAATAAGATGCTACTCCTAAGGGGTATGTTTGTTTTCTTGCCGGTTGATTGAGCATGGCCTAAGTCAGACTGAACGTGCAAATACATGCCCGAGATTGGGAAACTTAGGTGCACACCCCTAGCTGACAAACTCTGGGGAAAGGCCCTGGAAAGCACATCTTTAGAAAAATTCCCACCATGTTTATCTGTTTCCTGAACTCTGAAGGGTAACCAGTGAGGCTTCCCCAAAGGAAGAAACCCCTGTTCCCACGAAGGCAGCCCACTGCCCGGCAGGGGCTGGGCCTCTGCATCTGCCAGCCCTGCAGAAAGAGCACTCAGGTGGTGGGGAGGTGGGGAGCTGATTTTAGAGATGATTCTGTCAGTTTTTTTCAGTAAGTGCTAGAAAGGAAGATTTCCTTCTAAGTTTGCTCTACGTCCACCGTTTTATTGTTCCAGCGTTAAGTACCCGGTGATTGCGAATGGTAATTAGAAAAACAAAATAGTTAGCTGGTATTTGTTTTATTTCAGATTGATACTAAGCCATAACATTGCCTTAGCAACGGCGAGCACAGAGTCCTTTCATCACATTGGAAGGGTGTGGTTTATAGTGCCAGACAGAGCTCTGCCTCCACACTTCCTGAGTGCCACTCTGCAGGCGGGGTGAGGCTAAGAGTTCTTGGGACCCAGAGGTGAATAAGCCACAGATCTTGCCCCCTAGAAGGGAACAAACATGTGAGGGGCAGGGAGGTGTTAGTAAGCAATTATAAAATAAGGCAGAATACAAATATTAAATAGAGATCCTAGGAACTTGGTTCACCCGCGATTTAAGCGTTGCCTTCACAGTCTGGGCCTGCTGGGTTCACAGTCTGGGCCTGGCATAAGTTAACACCACAAAACAATGCTAGCAAATCTACAAGCATCTTGAGTTTGGCTGTGCCCTGGCAGGGGGCGCTGACCGAAGTTCCAAGCTGTACTCAGACAGGGTTGGCTGTTTATCAAATTATTCTAAAAATTCAGGGACAAGAAAAAGACTTTTCCTGATTGTTTCTCAGTCATCTTCCTAGAAGCATCTCTTTATAAAAGAAACAGAAACCTATATCTGGAAATAAATAATAAATAAATAGATGTCCTTTGCCTGTTTAAAGTGTGAGTGTCTTTACTCGGTGTAGGCAGGGCTAGGTGGGTTGGGCTATGCTTTGACTTAGTGTTTATGATATTGTAAAGGAGACCAATAAATTTCTCTCCATGATTATAAAACAGTTTATAATTTGAAGAACTATGTAACCTGGAGTGCTCTGTCAGCCTAGATAATTACTACAGATAAAGTAACAACATCTTGGCAAGGCCACAAAAGCAAGAGAAATCTGTACCATGTAATTTTGAACAAGTTTTTTAACAAAGCCTCAAACATATTATCTCTCTGAAATATCAGATCAACCCAGATAGACTAATTACACTTTAAGTAATTTCCTGTGATCCTAGACACATCTAATTGCAGTCTCATTTCATAAGCCAAGGAGATTTAAAGTCTGCTATTCTGTCACTGTGCATTTCACAATTTATACCTTAACAGTATTTAAATAACCTCTAAATGGCTCATCATTTTGCCAACCAAAATTTTGTGACGATAGACATTTACCTATTTGTCCCTGATTATTGTGATAAAATAGGTCTAGTTTTGTGCATCTTACACAATTATAAGACATATAGTATTTCTAGTATTTGAATCTGCATAAAATTTGAAATTGTAAAATGAGTCATGATAAGAGACTTTATTCTACCATCTGGCACAAGTTCTTCCAGTTGTGTATATTACTTGTGGGATAATAACTAAGTACTGACATATAATTTTAAAATCTATTTTAATAGCAATATGCTAGTTAACAAGTTAGAGACAAATGATCATTAGAGATTACAACCTAAATCTAATAATGTTAAACCACAGGTAATAAAATAGGCTAATTTAAATAGTTGTATAATTAAAATGCTCCAAGCATAAACTGGTCTCAATTAAACAAAAGCTTGACTGGCATGACTCTCAGACATTTTGTTTTGTGAAATGAATGTGACATTATAAACCTATACTTAATATTAGATGAGAGTGCTGCCACTCTTTGAATATACACATATGTACTATTTATACATTCAATTAAATTTACATTTAATGTCAACAAATGACCTCACATCCAGATGCAGCCACCTACATTTTCCCAAGTGCACTGGGATATAGCTGGCGATTACAGTGGTTCATTAGTATGAAACCAACTTGTGTGTGGGAATGAGGGAAGGATGGCTCACATATCGGAAATGAAACCCATTATCTAGGCAATGAGAACAGAGAGAGCTACATCAACTTCATCAATAAAATGTTAAAATTATAATAGTCATGACAAGTATCAAAGTTTTCCCACATTCCCAAAATAATTAGTTTTTAAAAACTTGAACTTCTCCCCCAAAAGAGAAAAGTTAGCTCTGTTCTTTCTCTCTCTGATCCTCCTCACCTACCTCCTTGGGTGTTAGCATTCACCAATAGCACCTATTGCCTGGTGACAGAGAACCACACAACATCATTCTTACCCGTTCAACATCAGCCCATTGCTCAGGATGAGACTGAAGTTCTTGATTTCTGGCCTCCATAAAAGATTTCCAGGGTATTAGAAAGCAGAACCCTCTTACCGGCCCTGGGAACTCGGCCACTTGACAGGAATTAATTATGCACTAGAAACCCTAGTCCAGGGTCCCAGTAAGGAAGCTGTCAGAGAACATAGAGTCTCTGGAGACCTACCGTACCATTCGACATTTTCACTGATCAAATATGCCTGTTTTATGGTTTAGCACTAATAAGGAACAGTACTTTCAATAATGTCAAAGAAAGGGCAATTAAAAAGTTAGTTGTTTCTTTGTATTTGTAAGCATAAAAGTGAAAGTAAATAAACTTGGCTAATAAGGAAGAAGACATGCTTAAGTCTATCATAGTTGAGGGAAATTTCAAGGAACGTTTTCATTGTTATACCATGATTGACCTCATATGTTACGAAGATTTGGATGAGTTGTTATCAGTTTTAAATATGGACACAGTTTTCAAAAGCATTTCATAGGTGGCCAGAACCCCCAATGACAAAGAAATGGTAACCATCTTGCTTAGTTGTAAATCACTTTTAACTTTGAGAGCAGTTTTACACAGATGATCTCATCTCAGGTTCCCCTTAGTTTCACAGTTCCTTATATTTGTAGGGCTAGAATCACTTGAAAAAGAAGAAGAGGAAAAGTATCAGATTGAAGTTAGAAAGGCATAAGACTAGAGGGAATAGGTTTACTGAAGTCTCTCAGCTGTACTGCAGATTTGTCTCTCTAGTTCAATGACCAGCAAAGTTGGTTCTATCAATCCCAGCTTTTTTAGTTGTCAAAAAGGGAATATGTTACTTGCACATCAGGCAACTACCTTTGAGGTTTATCTTTGGAACTTTAAGGAAATCAGCCCTGAATGAATTGTGCTGGAGGGAGCCAGGTTTCAGAGATGCACCAATGGTGTTCATTTACTTTGAGCTGTCACCGGCAGGAGTATAGACTGTGGACGGAAAGAGATCTCTTCATGGGGAGGTGGGATCGACATCTTTGTAGAAGAGTTTAGATGCCCTCTTATTTGAAGAGCAAATGACCTCATGTGATTCCTTTCAGCCCTCTTATTGTAGACACTGGGTTGATACATTCTGGAACTTTCCAAAATATATTTCTATATTTATCTAGCACCTATTTTATGGGTTTATTTATTTCCAAATGTTTAAATACCTACTGTGTGACTAGGGAACATCCTCAAGGCCAATATCAACTAATGAGCTTTATAACTTTCTCTGTCTCTCTCTCTCTCCTTCTCCCTTTCCCTCCCTCCCTTTTTCTTTCTCTCCACTAAATATTTTGATAATGAATATTCCATTATGTCATGAACCCACGCTCAAAAGAGCCCCAGCAGAAGGGTGTGTTTTCCTTATTATCATCAAATAACATACTAAAAATAATTAAAAGTCACTTAGAACACTGGCAACCGAAGAGATGTGTGAATTATTCCCACCCAGGAGCAGGCTTAACTTGTCTTCAGAACTTGTACAGAAGACTATGCTTTGGTAATTAACCAAATGTTTAATAAAAAAAATGATATTTTTGGCAGAATTACAGGTGGGTACTTTGGCAGGTAGCAATGCACTATAAGACAGTTGAAGTCATTTAATTTTATAAAATGCTGATCTTAATCCAACTACCAGCTTTTATCTGAATGTAACCTTGCATTTTAGAATGTAATTACCATAAAAACAAACAAACACAAAATCCTCTTTGTTCTACTAATTAAGATGCAGATATTTGGATATCTTGGTTAATTTAAGTTACCTAAAATCTTAAAAACTAAACATAAGGCATTCATTTAAAATGAGACTCAAGTAAGAAACTGGTAGTGAACACATAAGATTGAACCTCCTCCTCCAAACTATTGCTAGAAGAGTTTCGGTTGTGTCCAATAAAACTCAGTGCACTCTCATTCAATTAATCATCAAAAAAGTATGAAGGTTAGACTTAAACCGTTGGAGATTTATCCTCTCCCTTCACAAGTAAAACCTTATCATTGAGTATAAAAGAACAAAACATGTTTCGAAACAGTGGAATTTACAGAGAACTCAAGCCAACTACTATGAGTGGCTACTCTGTATAGGCACTTAGGTTTTACACTCTGCTTTATGAAGACATCAACCCTCTTCCAGGAGTTTGCATTCTAATAGGAGACAAACAGGTAGCATTCCAGCATTAAAAACAGGCAATTCTTCCCAGATTTGTCATATTCTTGCTTGTCTCCTTAGATAGTATACAGGGAACCCAACATAGCATTTTTGTAGTGCCTGAGGTTGGTAGGGACCTTCTGAATGGGAGTTACCCTCCTGTGTCATTGTTACACAGCTATCTCCTGGGGCCTGGCAAGGCTTGGGCAGGCCAGTCCATACTTTAATGGCCTCACAGTGTTTTGCTGATTGCTTTCCCCGTATGGTTTTGTCCTCCATGCCCCTAAGCCACTTCCCCTGCTCCCCTCACCTCTTCCCACTCTTTCCTGCATTCCTCCTATGACCTGTAATCAGTCTCTCATGACCAGCAGTGAACTGAGGACCAGACAACCAGCTTGGTCATGGCTCTTAGTGAGGGCCTGAGGGGCCTACTATGAATCAGGTCCATGAACATTAGTGTTTGGCCTTTGCAACATCGATTTTGGCTGTTCAGAGACCGTCTATGCATGTGTTTTGTTTCTCAGTTCTGTGCCTGAGAGCTGAGGTTCTGAGAAAAGCGGTCTGGCTGAGTTTGAACTTTCTCTGAGAATGAGCTGTTCTGAGAGAAGGGAAGAGCAGACAGCCCCCTTTTCCCTGGTGTCTTCCCCCCTAGGCTCTGTGGTCTTGCTCAGGTGCAGCTCCTCAGCAGGTGGAAGGATGGCCCTGTGCGTGTGCTGCTGTCCCTTCAGGATCTCTCCACTTCAAGGGCTTAATAAAGAGCCCTTTATTAGGAACTGATTTATAACTTAGGATGAGGGTGAGGACGATACCACAAAGCACAGCTGTCGCAGCCATGACGATCCCTTCCTCATTGTGTCCCCCTATTTGTTTGGTGCATTCCGTTTCTGTTTGATTCTGCAAACAAAATGCCTTTCCATGTTTTTGTGTTTGTTTTCTTCCCCATGGACTGTGTGGTGTCTATTATTTATTCTCATAGATGCATGTTTAGTTTGAAAATTTGAGAAAAATGTGAAAATGACTCTTGAAAAACCTAAATATTTCTAGAATTGTGACTATATCATTGTGGTTTTCTGTTGGTTCTGTTATTATCCATTTTGGGTGGAGGGGAGAGAGAGAGAGAGAAAGAGAGAGAGAGAGAAACGACTGCAAAGGATTCAACTTCCCAGTAAAAATACTTTTGGAACTGCTAAGCCCATTCTTACTCATGTGCATTAGGTCAAATTTTGGCAGAAATCATGGAACAGCTGCAATTCCATACTTTGAATTGTCTCTTTAAAAAATCTTCATATAATTTATAGAATTGTTGGCATGTATTTCCTAATTTTTTCATTCCCTTGAATGTAGACAACTTGGAAAAAAAGGATTGGAGAAATAAGTATTTTTATGGTTTGGTCATTATATTCACAACTTTAAATACGCAATACCAAGAGAGATTGCTGTAATTAAGATAGATTTAAATAGATATTTTTAGTAATATTACTTGTGTCAGATTGAGTTTCAAGAGAATTAAAATGCTATGCAATTTCTGAATGTTTTTATGACTTAAGAAAATATTTTGCCATAGGTAAACAAGTATACAGTTAGAGATACCAGACTTTCAGATACAAATAAGATAAATAATTTTTTTAAATCCCAAGTTTGAATATTCTAGAAATATGAGGCATGAACAGATACCCCTTTTGCTATATTGCAATACCTACCTTTAGCTTCACCAAGGGCTTTAATTGCTAGAACTGATATGTCTCAAGGTGATACAGACTAGAGGGATGGAGGGGGCTATTAGAGAGACTGTGTGTGGCAAGGAGGTATAATGAGTTCTCCTGGGCCTGGGGCAGGGGAAATCCATCAGAGACTGTGGTGGAAGCGATAAGTCCACCTCAAGCCTCCTGATCCCTTTTCCGTTATGTGAAGTTGATGCTGGGAGATACCTGCACAACCAGGTAGTGAGTAGATCCCCAGCCCCCGTACACCCAAGTGTAGGTAATGGTTTCTTTCAATGGAATCTAACTGAAGTAGTGTATGTCCTTTCTAGACTGAGGCTTTTAAGAAGTAAGTGGGGCTTCTCCATTCCCTCTCTTGTTCTACCTGCAAGATGAACTTTGTAAGGTACATTTTACATCAAAACTAGCTACTTATCACATCAGCTCTGCATCACCTGCAATAGGGAAGCTCTAGTGGGTACAGAGCCACAAGATGAAAGGAACCTAAATCACACACTGAGGAAAACTTCCTACCCTGGAAGTACTCACATGGGACTACTATGTGAGTATATTTCATTGGGGTAAACCACTGGAACTTAGGGGGTTATTTGTTACTGCATCTAGATTTTCCTTAACTGATCCAAGAATCGAGAATGTCCTGTCTCGGCCTCTCTCTGCAGACCAGTTCCTTCTGGTCACTTGTGCTTTCTGGCCTCCCTTCCCCCACAACCCCCCACATACAACACTGACTTTGACAGAGTACCCAGCCTCAGTGTAATATGACACAAACCTAATACCCACCATTTACTCCTTTCTGCCACCATGTGTGCCAAATAGCTTCCATTTGCTCCTCGAGGTTCACTCTCTCCTCTTTCCCACCCTGTTCACTGCCCTGAGAGGTGATCTGAATGGATTACATCAAAAGACACCTGTGTTCTCTGCCTTCCAGTTAGAGTGGTCAATGAAAAGCCCAAGCAGGTGACAGGAACACATGACAAAAATGAGTTTGTGGTATTATTTGTCTGGCTCCTTCCTGTGAGGCTTCCTCAGGCTTGTCTCTGTCCCCAGAAGTTCACTGCTCCTCTTAAGCAGCCCTCTCTTCACAACTTTCATCTTTCAAGTTCTGGTAACCTTTCCCTTCACACCGCATTTGAACTTAGAGGTACTGACAGCTTTATCTCCTGCTGCTGGTAGCCCCAGGATCCTGAGTTCTTTCTTCCCATTTCCTTACACCCTGCCCATACCTACCTTTTTAATAAACCCATTTATATACACTCTTCAAATCATCCTAATTTGAGAGTGTCACCTGTTTTCTGTAGGTTTGCTCACTAAATACCCATATCACAGTTAAAATGCTTTAGGGAGTCAGCTGTCTCCCACTGGCTCACTTAGTCATGCTCAGGGGATGGAGTTATTGTGCGAACGTGGCCAGCAAGCCCACCCCTTCAGGCCAGACTGTGAGTCATGGCAACTTACACAGAAGGAGGACATTTGCAGGCACCTCAAACCTTGCCTACCAAAAAATACACCTTCATTTTTCCTGGTAAAGTTTCCTTTCTTTCACTCCTCATCTCTCTGATGGCTATCATCTGCTTTTGCGTCCTCGCCCCCAATGGTTTGCTTCACCACAGAGAGAGAACATTATTGCTTTCTACAGGACTGTGCATTGTATACAGTGCATAATTCTTCTATACCATGTAGAGTCCAAGTCTTTACATTTAGAAATAAGAATGTTCACAAAAACAAAAAGAGAGAAGAAGTATAAATAAACATAGAATCATATTTTTGCTGTGTTATTTCTTTGGGGGGGGGTACATATTTGTGCCTATCTGGATATGCCATGGATATGTCATATAGTATTTGCATTCAAAGAACTAATCACAAAGTTCTCTTTAACATTTATTTGATATTATTCACATTGTTTTTACTGCCATTAGTTCCCCCCCAAAAAAGATGCTACATAAGCACCCAGATGTATGAAAATTATTATTATACCAAACATCTCAACACCTCCACTCAGTGTGAAAAGTGTCTCACACATGGGGGCCAGGCAGTTTTGATAAAGTGTCTAACTTAGGCATTATAGAGATTGTCTGTGTGAATATCCATGTACAGAATTCAAGCATCCCATTTTTTAAGGGTTTATTTTCTCTAAATATTTTTCCTAGTATATTAGAAAGTCTTTGGTAATAACTGTTGACCTTTTTTCTTATTTCAGAAAAAGGGGAAATAGAAAACACATTCATCCCCTAGGAGAAGATAAAATGAGGGAAAAATATATTTTTACTGTTTAGTTTTAAAATTTCATGTTTTATATAAGCTATAATAAGCTTAAGATAGAAAGTTATTTTTCCAAATTAATATATTCGTAAGGAATATTACTATTGCCCTTCACCATACATAGGAAACCCACACCAACCCCTCCTCAATATCCCACATCATCAATGTAATGACTTGGGATATATGCAACAGCTTAAACTTACCAGGACTTCATGATGAGATTCAAAGAGGAGGGTGGTATCTGGTTTTGGGGTGTTTTTTGTTGTTGTTGTTGTTGTTGTTTTAGTCAGAGCTTGTTCAATTAGCCATGTTCTCTCTCCCACGCTTCTGCCCTTTCCCTATCAAGCCTCCCAGCACACACACGTGCACAGCTAAAACCAGGGAAATAAGTGCACTTAGAATCAGTCCAATGACTGGTACAGCCACTATGAAAAACAGTCTGGCAGTTCCTTAAAAAATTAAGAATAGAGTTACCATATGGCCCAGCAATCCCTCTCCTGGGTATCTACCTGAAAAACGTGAAAACATTTATTCACAAAGATATATGCACCCCTCTGTTCACTGAATCATTACTCACAGCAGCTAAAGTGCCCTTCGATAGAGGATTGGATAAAGAAGATGTGGTAAGTATACACAATTGAATACACTCATCCATAAGAAAAGATAAAATACTGCCATTCGTGACAACATGGATGGACCTGGAGAATAATATGCTAAGTGAAATAAGTCAGAAAAAGCTAAGAACCATATGATTTCACTCATATGTGGGTATAAAACTGAAACTCATAGACACAGACAACAGTAGGGTGGTTATCAGAGGGAAGGGGTTGGGGAGTGAGGTTAAGTAAAGGGGGACAAATATATGGTGATGGAAGGTGATTTGACTTTGGGTGGTGGGTACATAATACAATATACAGATTATGCATCATAGAACTCTACACTTGAAACCTATATGATCCTACTAACCAATGTCACCCCAATAAATGTAATAAAAATTAAAGGTTAAAAATACACACCAACTATTTAAATAAATAATATTTTAATTTTATGTTGATATTCAAAAACAGAAAAAGAAATCAGTCCAGCACAGAAGCAATTTCTTTACTCTGATTTCTACTGCATCAGTAGAAAACAATTTATCTTTATTTTATCACATTTCTTCTAAACAATACCTACATACAAAAAGACTATTAAAATAGCACTAGAGCTTTGTGTGGAATCCACAAAAGCTTAAAGCTGCACCGTCCAATATGGTAGTCACTAGTCACATGTGGTTAGTGAGTAGTTGAAATGTGGCTAGAGCAACTAAGGTAATACATTTCTTTTAATTAACTTAGATTTAATTTAAAAGCTCAAGAAGTGTAAAACCTTTCCCATTAAACCTAACTTCATCATTTTGCTAGGACTAAACTTTAATCCTTGCAATCCATAGAAGTATTTGAGTAAGCATGGACTTTTTTTTCTTTTAAAAATGTGGCTAATAGCATATATGGCTCACAATATGTTTCTATTGGAAAGCTCTGGCTTAAAAAGCTATTTTTTTTTTTTGTATACAGTTGCACCCTATGTACCATTAACAGAATTTGTGGGGAAACATCTCTAGTACATAGAGTAGGTACAAGAGTTAGGAAAATATTCTGAATTTCAAAATCAGTTCTCCTCTTATAAGCCTAGTGCTATTGTATAGTTCCTCATTATTTGAATTACTTATATGTTTAAAATAAGTTTCCACCACAAGATAATTTTATTATGCTGGTTTTCAACTAGGTATGTCTTTTTTTCTTTTTCTTTTTTCTTTTCTTTGAATCCTCACCTGAAGATATGTTTTTATTGATTTTAAAGAAAGAGGAAGGGAGGGGGAGGGGGGGGAGAGAGAGAGAGAGAGAGAGAGAGAGAGAGAGAGAGAGAGACATTGATGTGAGAGAAACATTCATCCAGTACTGGGGATCAAACCCTCAACCTAGGTATGTGCCCTGACCGGGAATTTGTGTAAGGGAGGAAGCTCCAACCAACTGAGCAACGGGGCTGGGGCTCCTTGGTGTTTCTTGAACAATTTTTGTTGTTGCTGCTAATCCTCATCTGAGAATATTTTCCCATTGATTTTTAGAGAGAGTGGAAAGGAAGAGGAGAGACAGAGAGAGAGAAAGAGCGAGAGAGAGAGAGAGAGAGAGAGAGAGAGAAACCTGGGGATGGAGCCCACAACTGAGGTTTGTGCCCTTGACCAAAATCAAACCCGATGCTCTGTCCACTGAGCTAAACCCGCTCGGGCTCTTGAGCAATCCTTTATGAGATGTATCAACTCTTAGAATGAAGCAACAGTGCCTATAAGGCAAAAAGCTTTCTGAGAAATTCAAAATGGATTCTCCTGAATTAGATTTCAAACCAAATTAAGAACATTAAAAAGACTCTAAAATACACAACTTTCTTTTCCTTCAAGCTATTTGAGTTGCAGCTGAAGATACCAGTGTACTCTTTCTTAAGTATAAATTTTGAGAAAGATAAATGCATAGATATGCTCAAGTCATTTCCATGCCCTCTTTGCTAGCTTGATAAGAATTAAATAAAATCTTCCAAACATAAGGGATATATCTCATAAAAGATTGAAGTAGAGTCTTTTAAAAAACCAAATGCCTCACAGAAAACAGAAAAAGTCAGTGTCTCAGGGCAATGCTGGGGAGAAGTTGAAGCTGTTTATGGAGAGATAGTTACTTGAAGATCACAAGAGTGTGATGAAAATTAAAAAGTGCTTTTCTTGCCAATCAACCTAATGATTTCATAAAACAATATACATATCTTCATTATAATAAGTCATAATTATGAGCTGAGATCTTCCCATTTAAATTTATGCGTCTGTTTTTCCTTAGACAGGACAAGAGACAAAAACTGGAAAGTTTGGGTCATATGGATCATGGCAGCACTGCTATGTCTGGAATTTTCTTATAAATATCCTATTGCTTTGAGGCTCACAGGCCTGGCTAAAACAGCAGGGACAATCTCATTTGCACTTTTATAGTTGTAGAGGGATTTTCAAGAGTTAAAACAATTTTCCATAATATTCGGTATTAACTCAATGGAGCTGAAGTGTGATTATTACACCTTTTCATGCTTTTCTGCAGGCTGACAATTTGGAAGTAATTTTAAAAAAACAAACAAAATTATAAACAAATGCCAACAGGAGGGCATTCTTGGGTATTCAAAAGAATCTACTTTGCAACAAATTTTTACTGCCTGTTTGCAGCTTTATGCCTTTTTAAGATTATTTTTTTAAACACTATAAATGACTGTTTCTGCCCTTGTGAAAATCATTACTTCAAAGGAACATTCTGTGGCACTCTATAATGACTAAACAAATCTCAGAAAACAAAGTGGATACCACCCTTTCTTGTGTGGTTAATCGGCAAAAAACATTGTATCAGAATCTAATTTTACTTTATTAAAATAAATGCTCATTGTTTACCAGAGTCTGAGTAATTTATTTTGCTTAAACTAGAAAATTTACCAATTTCACTAAAATGTAAAACTTCCATCTAAGTCTATTAAAGTTAATTTTTCAATCCCTCTATAAAGTACATAGTAAACTCTACCAGACATAAGGATACTAAAAAAGTTGAGATACAAGGAAGTTTAAAAATCAGAGTCAATGAGAAGGGAATTCAAAGTAAATATACAGTACTATTAAAATAAATTTTATATACACACACAGAAAATAAATAAACGCCTAAAGGAGATAGAATATACAAGTCGAGTTGATGGACTGGAGAATAGATGGGGTTAAATGGAGAAAGCTTATCTGAAGCAGTTAACTGGTGATGCCATGAGGGACAGTTCTGGGGCAGCGAACAGAAGGCTTTCATGGGTGGATGGGATGTGAAACCAGCACAGAAAAAAGCCTTGTTAGAGTTTTAAAAGGAGATATGTATATATCAGTAAGGGCCAATAATATTTTCCTAAGAATTAACATGATTTTTTAAAGTTTAGGAGGAATGTTCTAGTAGTTTAGAAAAAAAATGTACATGTAGAGTCAAAAATAGGCAAAAATGAGAGCAAATTATCAAGTAGTTGATTTGTATCTATTGAGGAAAGGGCATTGGCTTCCACTGAACTTGGCTTTGTGAAGGGAAAATTGTGCCAGACCAATTTAATTTCCTCTCATAGAATAGTGACAGGCAATGTCAACCAACAGGAAGCAATAGTAAATAAGGATGTTAAAATAGCCCAGGCATGAGAGAACCAAACTCTGGAATGCAAATTTGATAATGGGTTTGGCAATGTAGGGATGTACACAGGTACAGCTGTCATTCTTTTAAAAGTCCACTTTCTCTGTGGAAACATCATTTAAATGGGATCAGGTGGATAGCAAAGCCTTAGCAGACTTCTAACAAATGTGCATTTGCTGAATTAAAGCAGCACATCAGATGTATTTCTTAAATTCAGAAGACGTTCAATTTCTTTAAAATATCTAGGAATAAAGAATTCTGTAAATTCTAGGGCATGCTTATCCCTCACCCTTGGCCTTTTGTGCATTTATCTCACAACCATCTTTTAAAGTGCTGTGAGTGAAGGTATGGATTAATTTTGTAATAATGCAGTATATAGAACTGCAAGCAACCTAAGAACATGGTAAAAACAAGTCATCATGTTGCATAAAGAGAAAATACAATTTAGCACAGAGGAACATTAATATTCCAAACTGCAACCAGGTAAACTTCAAGGACCTCTAGCATTTGGGGTGGGTGGGTGGGGGGGGGGGGGGCGGGAGAGAGAGTTTCAATCAGGCAAGATTTCATTGATTTTTCAAACCATTTAACTTCTCTTAGGATCAGGTTCTATGCTATAGTGGAAACAGAAAAGGCTCTGGAGCCAGACAAACATGCGTTCAAATCCTGACTATGTCACTCACCCAAGGCACACACTTGGACAGCAAACTTAAACCTTTTGCTTCTTTATCTGAAAAAGTGATACCTACTTGGCCGTTTGCAGTGAGGATTAAGTAAAAACAATTTGTGTAAAATGCTTGGTATGTATATTTCTCGTTAAATATTGGCTTTCTTCCACCCCTTCTCAATCCTAACCTGTCCACCCTTCTCTCTCCCTTACTGCCCAGGCATCTCGGAAAGAAGGAGACAGGAAAAGGCTAAGAATAAGCCCTGTCTTGTGAAACAGGACAAGGGACACAGCCTCACTTCCTTTTACTCTTAAACCTTTCTTAAAGGTTTCCTGACTCTACAAGGAGCCATTCACACTCAACTGGCATTCTCAAGGTGCTTCCCGGCTTTTCCACGTCAAATGTCTAATAAGCTGAGCGAAAGAGCCTCCATGTCAGTGACAATTTTTATGAAAATTCTTCATTATTTTATGTATTAGGTAAAATGCAATATGAGTATGATCACCAACAAATGGTAACCCTATTAATATTTAAAAAACAGTCATCCCACAATGTCAGGTTTAAAACTGCAACCTTGAAATAAGAAATCAGTCTCTTTGTTCTTACAGATTTGTCCAGCTTTCTCAAGTAAACAAAAATCAATTTCTTAGTAGGCACTATAACCTCTTGATAACAATTTAGCACCTATGCAAAAAGAGTCAAGGATTATAAAATCACTAAGAATGTACTATTTCTAGACTCAGCAGACATAAGTCTTTGAGGATTAATTTCATGCTGAGGGTTAAATTTCACTTTCACGATAGGCTAACCATTGCCTGGGGCTGCACAGATAATGAACCTGCCAAGGGATTAGCAAGGAAACACTTGTGTTATTATAAATCGGGTACACTTCCCTTTCTAACCAAGTTCATCCTACATGACATTAACAAATTACTCCTTCTTTCTGCCCACATTTCAATATAATGTGAGCCGGCAAGTGACCCTGAACCAATAGAGACACGAGATAAGATCTTCTCAGTGCCTGAATGGCTATTAAACTCGTCTGAGAGAGCTAGACCTCCTGCGGGAAACACAGGCATTTTATCTCCAGAGGGAGAGGGCCCCTGCCTCCACTGCTGAAACCTTTCTTTGGTCATAAAGCCTCTAAATGGACACAGTGCCAAGAGGTAGAAACGTCTTAATACAATCACTTTGCCAAAAAAAAAAAAAAAAAGGCACTTTCCAGAAAACACAAATGATACAATTCACTTTTGACAAATTCACAAGGACCTAATATTTTCTAAATAAGAATTTAATGACTTAGCATTTGTTAAAATACATGTTCAGAGATATTTCTGTTTTATTTTTAGGTCAAAGTGTCCTTTTGTCAATAACCTTTCTTAAATAGCAGCTGTACTCATAGGGGTCAAATCTGTTGGCTTTTTATCAGTCTTCATTCTCAGAGGACCATCTTCTCTAGCTGGGGGTTAGAGTGCAGCCCCTCTCCCACATAGTTCCTCCCTCCTCTGAGTGGCATTCACCGTCATTTTCTCCCATAAGTTGTGATCTCCAGCTATTTGTCTTGTTTCTACTACTTGAGTGTAAGCTCCCCGAGGGAAGGAGCTCATCTCACCTTACATTTGCATCCCCCTGGAGTCTGACCAAATATCTTCACAGAGTGGACACTGCTACTGTTGGCAAAATGAACCTAACCAGTCTCTACAGTTGACCATATCCTGATTCCATTGTACAATGAATGTTTAGAGCAAAGAAAATCCAATGGATGTGCAGAATATGTGTCTTCTGTCCTCTATGAAGCTATACTTTAGGAGAATTTAGTATGTTAGGAGTGCTTTTGTTAAGAAGCTTTTCTGACAAATTGAGATCTGAAAATTCTAGAACTTGCTAATAATAAGCAGACGGAGGAGAAAATGTGGAATGTTTAGGACAGGGGTCCTCAAACTTTTTAAACAGGGGGCCAGTTCACTGTCCCTCAGACCGTTGGAGGGCTGGACTATAGTTTAAAAAAAAAACTATGAACAAATTCCTATGCACACTGCACTTATCTTATTTTGAAGTAAAAAAAACAAAACATGAACAAATACAATATTTGTATTTGCATGTGGCCCGTGGGCCATAGTTTGAGGACCCCTGGTTTAGGGCATCCATTGGTATTTGCTACAACTCAACTTGGTTCAAACCACTATGGGAAAACACAACGTAGTTTTCTTATGATGTATTAGTGCAAGTCTGTTCAAATGTTGTCTTGTAAACAGAAGATACTGTTTCTAAAAATTCACATTCTCATTTGCAAGTTTGAAGGCTTTAGAAGTAGGCCCATTGGGATCTTGTTGCATTTCATGTATATTCCCAGACTAATAGAATATAAAGCTCTTAAACACAGAGGTGTTGGATGGTAAGATGGAAACATTTTGTAATGAAGGTGGAGGGATCTAAGCTTTGAGCTCTGGCTCTACTACACTAAAGCACTACATTATTCCATATTTGAGAGGGCAGTTTCAGTAGACTGGGGGCGGTGGGCATTGGAATACCTGGGTGTGGAAAAGAGGAGGTGGCAGAGGAAATGGATGTGGACAGTAAATATTCTTCATCAACAAGTTTGGAAATTAAGAAAAGGGGTGAAAGGACAATAAAAAGGAATTGTATGGCCAGGGTTGCTCAAATGGTTGAGCGTTTACCCACGAACGAAGCAGACACTGGTTCCATTCCTGTTCTGGGCACATGCCTAATTGTGGGCTCAATCCCTGATAGGGGTGTGCAGGAGGCAACTGATCGATGTTTCTTTCCCTCTCCCTTCCTCTCTCTCTAAAACAGTGGTTCTCAACCTTCTGGCCCTTTAAATACAGTTCCTCATGTTGTGACCCAACCATGAAATTATTTTTGTTGCGACTTCGTAACTGTAATGTTGCTACTGTTATGAATCATAATGTAAATATCTGATATGCAGGATGGTGTTAGGCGACCCCTGTGAAAGGGTCGTTTGACCACCAAAGGGGTTGCGACCCACAGGTTGGGAACCGCTGCTCTAAAAAAAATCAATAAAAAATATTTTTACCAAAAAGAACAATGGAAAGGTAAGTGAGGACAGTGCCAGCCTTGTGCGCATTGAGAAGAGGACAGCCTCTTCCGGAGGGCTATGAGGGTACTGGAGAGTCAGGTAAAGGGGTGGGAGGAGGGGGTGAGCCATGCCTGATGAGAAGGTGATGGGCTAGTGAGCAGTAGCTAGAGATGGAGCAAATTTAGGGAGACCTGGGGCTGACCGAGTGTTGGGTCAGAGGGCATGAGGCAGCAGTGGATACCCTGGCTTTGCGGTCCCTTCGTCTTCTCAGCTCTGTGACCTATCTCCACATTATCTTTCCAAGATTCACCCACATAGCTAAAGCCTGACTGCGTCACACTGGAAAACTTCCCAAGACCCTGATCTCAAACTTTAACTTGTCCTCCCAATTTTTCTGGTGACTGAGCTCTTCAGTCCTGTGACCCAGTGTCCATTACATCTCCACTGCTCACTCCCAGGGCAGCAAGGCCTGTGGCTGGGCTGCAGATCTCCATTAGCAATCAGCACTGGGAACCAAGGTGTCACCCCAGCGTCAGTGGAAGAGATTATAGGTATAGGTGTGCCACAACTGTCCACATGGAAAGTGGACAGAAGTAAGTGGTTTTATGATTGTGGTCCCAAACCAAACTATATCACAAACACCAAGAGCAATCACAGAGGGAATTAAGTCAGAGTCATATGAGGAAATAGAGATGGCCGGAGGTGAGCCAAGTGCTCACAGCTGTCAAGACCCTGACTCTGCTTTCTCCTCTGGGTGAGACTGTGTGTTTACTGACAATGGAGTTCAGCTGGAAAACAGAAGATCCCAGACATCTGTAAAGATTTCTTACCTTCTTCCTAAAGAATGAAATAAGTGCAAATTTTAAAAGTGCTATCGTGCAGCATAACGGTATCTTCTCAAACACAGGTACTGGCGGCTGTACCTGTGGGGTCTTTGGGAAGCCACACGGGACAACAGCACCTGCACCTCTTCTGGGTGGACACCTAGCATCTACTAAGATTGTGTAGCTTTTGCTAAAAAAATGAGGACTGTGATACAGACTTTACAAAGTATGACTGCAGGGTCTTCCTGCCAAGCTGTAGTCTACTCAAGGTATTGTGACTGGGGTGTAAAGAACAGGATGGGACATCATAAGCCTGACACCCTAGAAAGAGGGCCTTGCCTGGAGCAGAGTAAATGTCAGGGAGGCTGGAAGATGGAAACAATTTCCATTACTTTGACTGGTACTCTAGGCTACAGTATCAGGGAAATATTGTTCAGCACATTAGTCAGCATTCCTGTTCATGGTAGCATGAAGCAGTGATGCTTATCTATAGAGTTGAGGGAGAAGTCATTCATTTGTTAGTAGTCACTAGCTGCCAGAAGAAACACACCTTTCCCTTTTAATAAGCACCTTAGTTGGTTAAGTACATTAAACCAGTACATCTATTCATCTCTAAGTGGACATTTCAAGTTCCTACAAGGTTAATGCTTTTTCAATATCTCACTTGCTGTGGAATGTGCACTCTAATCTGCCAAAATGCATTCAGTTGAATGAAGTTCTTTAATCCACGTAATTGCTATATAAAATATAGTTATGGTATTTTTACTTGATGTTTCCTTTAAAGGAGTCACAGATGTTTATCCAAGATCACTTATGGTAATTCTCCATTTTCCATATGAAGGTTATTAAACCATAATTAAAGTGCATTTACAGTCAACCGTGAGAGGCTCTCATTCAAATTATATTGACAAATTGTATTATAAGTCCCTGTGGTCTTAACACATTAACTCCTCTCTCAAACCAAATTGCAGAGCAGAGAGCATTTGCATCTGTATGTAATAGGGGGGGATATAATAAACATTCAGTCAGTATCTGCTGAGAGGTATATATTTTCCCCAAAGAACCCAGAACTGGAAATGCAAAGAGCTAGTTTGTTTAAATAATGACTGCATTTTGGCTGATAAGTCATGTCCATAGCTTAAATGGAACTGGCAAAAGGGAACTAAATTTAACTTTCTTATAGCTCCATTTAGTAAAAAGCCACACTGTACATAACACTAAATGACATCCTTCAGTACTGACGAATTAATTTGACATATCTGAAGTGAATTCCCCTGTTTGTCCTTGGATCCAGTCAAACAATGACAAATACAACTGGGACAAACATTCCGATGCAAAGGAAATGGCCTTTGGAGATTCAGAAGATCAGTTCGCTTCTGGGAGATGGTCAACAGTTGGTGAGAAATGGACTGTGATGTGAAGGGAAAGACACGACTGAAGCCCTATCTATCCCCGCATCAGCACACAGAGGTGACCTTCCAGAGAAAAACGAGCTCAAAGAGCTAACTCCATGAGAGCATTATGTGACAGGTTTCATTGTCACGTGTCAGAATAAAACTAAAGTCATGGTCAAGAATAAAAACACAAGTTTTACAAGAAAAATTATTATTCAGAAGTGACTGGGGAAAACCAACAAGAGTCAGTCCCTCTGTACGTAATTAAGGACAAGAAACTTTTCTAATAGACAACAGAAGGAAGAGTTTATTTCAACCACAAATATATTTGTTTGTTTTTATCTTTTGAAATTCCAAAACAAAATAACTATGTTACTCCTATCTGCAATTATCTTTTATCTACCAAATATTTCAGTGTTTTCAACATCATTAAAAAAATAAAGTTCTCCAAATGGGTAACCTGAGAAAATTCCTTACTAGCCTCACTAATGAGAATGGACGTATCAGCTTGTCTTGGACAGACTTGACTCATATAAAATTTCTGGAAATGCATTGTCTTTCAAATGGCCTGATAACATCGGTTGCCTTAGACTAGGCTCTGAACAACCAAATATCTATCCAAAAGCTTCCTCACTTAATATTGAAAGACAGCATTACATAACACACCGGGTTTTCAAAGTCTTTCTAAATTTCAATGAGCTGTGAGTTCCAAAAATTGTATATGAATACTTTTTCATTAGCTCTGATATCCGATGAGGCAGAAAGAAGGGAGAAAGAAGCAAGCAGGACAGCACAGAACAGTGACAGCTTTGACATTAGTTCTTTGGGTTTGAACGCTAGCTCCACCACCTAGCTGCGTAACCAAGGACGCACTTGCTCTGATTCTAAAAATATTGAGGGATGAAGTTATGTGTGGCAATGAATTTGATATATAGCAAACACCAATTAAATGCTAATTCTTTTCCTTTTAGGAACTTTGAGTAAATAAAATTATCTTTTCTCTTCTTATAAAGCCTGCGTTTCTTTTTTTTTAATTTTATTTTTTATTGCTTAAAGCATTACAAAGGGTATTACATATGTGTCCTTTTTTTCCCCCGCCCTTGACAATACCCCAGCTTCCCCTACCCCCCAGTGTCTTATGTCCATTGGTTATGCTCATATGCATGCATACAAGTCCTTTAGTTGCGCCTGCGTTTCTTGAAGTATAAAGTATCAAGTCCTGCCAAAACCGGTTTGGCTCAGTGGATAGAGCGTCGGCCTGCGGACTGAAGGGTCCCAGGTTCGATTCCGGTCAAGGGCATGTACCTTGGTTGCGGGCACATCCCCAGTGGGAGATGTGCAGGAGGCAGCTGATCGATGTTTCTCTCTCATCGATGTTTCTAACTCTCTATCTCTCTCCCTTCCTCTCTGTAAAAAATCAATGAAATATATTTAAAAAAAAAAAAAGTATCAAGTCCTTAGTTTGTCTATTATATTTGGTACATAAGGATTTCTAAAATATCAGTTGTCTCTCTCATGAAGACATCTTTTTTAAAAAAAACTAGGGGGCACCTTTTATCTAAAAAATTCACATAGCTAAACACACAAAAGCATCACTCATGTCTCAATTAACTCAGTAATAATAACGTCAGGGCTTTCACTTCTATAAAATTACGAATGACTTTTGTGATATCTTTTATACCCACTCTTTACAGTTTTTCCTCAAATGTGCAAAGTCCTCCAGAATTCGTAACTATCCACTTTGCCCAAAGGCTCTACTATTCTCCCAGGCCAGAAACCTCAGAATCATCCTGTATTTTTTCCTTTCCTTGCATTCCCTGATCATCAAATTTTATTTTGAATGTCTTTCAGATTTCAGTCCTTTCCTCTCCATTTCCACTGATCTCCTAATACAGGGTCTACATTAACTAATTTATGTGCCCATTTATTAATTCCAGCATCTTTGCATACTGCTACTTGTAAAAACAGTCTTCCTATAATACCACAATACCCTGCTCAAGAACTGACAATGGCTCCCTGCTGCCTAGTTCATCAGGATCAAACACTACCTACTCCACTTGTCATTTAAGTTTCTGCTCTTCTCCAAACCATTCCTCCCATCCACGTAAGTGAGGATAAGGCACTGGCCCAGACCATTCATTTTCTGTGTGTTTTATTTGTGCTGTTTCTTCCCCTTGGAAAATTCTCTTACCATATCTGTTATCTAAATCTTATGCATAGTCAGAAACCCTGACTGAAGACTTTAATTCTCTCTCTCTCTCTCTCTCTCTCTCTCTCTCTCTTTCTCTCTCCTTCCCTCCCTCCCTCCCTTCTCTAAGTTTCAATTAAATTAGCATCAAATTTTCTTCTAATTTTCCACATATTTGGCCTCCTTAAATAAATTGTAAGTTGCTGAGGAAGATGTCTCCTAGTTTTCACACATTCCCCCTCAGCCTATAGTCTTTACTCAAGTATCTGATGTATGAACAGATGCTGCAGCACCAGATTGCTAGCTGCCTAGCCAGGACTCTTTCTCCTCTTCTGCGTAATAAATTGCCTGTCTTTATTTGGGGCAACATAGTTCTCAGCTTCCATGCAACTTGGTGAGGTGCTGGCAGACATTATTAGGCGAGGCTCCCAAGGAGATTCCTCTGAGGGTGGCTGGCTCAGCTGGCTAGCATATTCTTTTTGCCTGGATGCTGGACCCATAGGTGAAGTCCTGGCAGCCATTTTGCACTATGAAGTGACTTTGCAGGACAGAAGCCACAGATGAAGAATAGAGAAGTCATAAGACAGATGGAACCTGGGTCTCAGATGAAATTGCAGGATTACATTCCTGATTTATTTCGAAAGGAGGGCTCCCTAATCTTTACACAATTACCTAACTTATATTGGTGCCAATTAAAGGAAAAAGAACCTTGGGTGTAAAGTGGCATAAAGTGAGGAGGAAATCACAATATTTGGTATAAGCAGGAAAAGAATAAAGTAGGAAAGGTTTAAAAACATGTTGTGTCAAGAGGTGCACCCTCCTATCACTCCTGTCACAGTGCAATAGAAGCAGAAACCTGAGCAGGGGAGGCAGGAAGAGTGGAACCGGGGACAGGTGCACCACGATCTACTATTCTCAGGGGGCTGGCCCTGAATAAGAGGAAAGAAATTGCTGGGGGACATGTTTGGCACCATATGGACTGGGGCCTGGCTAATACCATACAGAAATCCTTGGTTAAAAAGTGTGTATGTCAAGTAAGAATAGTCACACTAGGTGTCAATTCAACCTGAGAATCCTAAGCAGGGAGGACATGACATGGTCAAAACTCTGTGGCTGACCTGAGGAAGCCAAAGCTGTCAGAACTGTCCGTTCACACCACGAGCAGGAACGCACATTGAGACAAACAGTGTGCTAGTCACTTTGCTTCTGTAGTTGTATTTTAATTATTAAAATAGTTTTCTGAGATAACTATTATAAATATCATTGGTAAAACTCACCTACAGTCATCAGTTTTTAACATTTTGCCACACATTTTTTCTTTCCCTCTCGCTCACTCCGTGTGTGTGTGTGTGTGTGTGTGTGTGTGAAATGAATATTCTGCTGACTCACTTGATATTAAGTTGAAGACATCATGACACCTCACACCTAAATACTTCATCATGTATGTCCTGAGAAAAAGGACATTCTCCAACATAACCTCATGCCATCATTTCATTCAGGAAACTCAGCACTGGCACAGCAATAGTATCTAATATTCAGCCCATGTTCAAATTGCCCCAAATGTCCCAATAACGTCCTTTGTGATGTTTGCTCAGTGTACTCAGTCACACAGATCACATTGAACTGTCATGTCCCTTTAGTATCCTGTGGTGTCAGGAAGCTCCCTGACCTTTTATTTGGTCTTTCAAAAGATTGACCTTTTTGAAGAATATAGACCAGTTGTTTGTAGAATGTCCCACAATATGAATGTAACTGATTATTTCCTTACAAATTTTCAGGCTAAACATAAACATTTTTGATAAAAATACTACAGAGGTGGTCCTGGCCAGTGGCTCAGTTGGTAGGAGCGTTCGTTGACCATACACCAAAAGGTGGTGGGTTCAATTCCCCGTCAAGGCACATACCCAAGTTGAGGGTTAGGTTAGCTCCCTGGTTGGGACAAGTGTGGGAGGCAACCGGAACAACCAATCAATATTTCTCTCTCAGATTGATGTTTCTCTCTCTCTTCCTCTCTCTAAAATTCAATAAAAATTTAAAAATGCTACAGAGGTGATGTTGTGTCCTTTCCATGTGAGGAGGCACACTATGCCACTCTGTCCCATTATAGGTGGGCCAAGCTACAGGTTTTAGTGCTCTACAGTACTAACGAAGTCAACTATTCGAACACATCTAACATATTAGCCTGTGAACCAAGCATTAGTCAGGCTAGTCACAATTACTCAGCATTCATTTTCTTGTCACACCTTAAGAACACACCTTTCCCCCTTCAGGTATAGAAATAAAAGTTTTTTATTATTTATGACAAGTTTGATGTCAAGGAGAACTGCTCCTCCTCCAGATAATATGCGGCACGGCACCACCCCCTGCTTCCTTCCGCGTGCCCCTTCTAGGAGTGGGCGCAGGCGGGTCCCAGCACTGCCAGCAGCACACGAGGGGAGAACCCAGCACAGATCACATACAACAGAGTCACCCAGAGAAGTGTGAGGAAGAGATGAAGCCAAATCCGAAATATGACCCCTGACTGCTCAGTCATTTCCATTGTATTTTACCTAATGAGGCAGGAGTCAAGTGCTGGCCTGATCAGAGTCAGATGGAAGCCTTAGCGAAGCGGGACCCCCACTGCCCTCCTGTCCCGACACCCTTTGTTACCTCCAAGTGAGCTGAGACCAGGCTGTGAACCATGTAAATAGAAGGCTTCCAGGTTAATGAAAAGCTTCAGCACCATTGGAAAATCTGGACAGAGGGTCACGCCGTCTCCTAATCCAAAGCAACTTCATGCAGCTCAGTAATAAAGTTTAATGAATGCTGGTCATTTTGAATCATGAGCCTGAGAGCCTAGCCAAGGGCTAATAGTTTCCTTACAGAACCTCTCCTTTAGCTGGGACACAGCAAGTATTCGAAAGCTGCACGGGAAGCCAGAGTCGGACATGAAATGTAATATTCCATATGCCCCAACCCAAGGGGAAGTTTTTGAAAAGGGCAGTAAACATTTCTCACAAGCTGATGTTTTTATTAGGTGATGGCATGGCTTGTGCGGCATTTCATTAATTAGCTGCAAAAGGAACTTTCTTTCAACGCCATGTCAGACTTGACCTATTGTAATCGTGTAAACATAGTACAAAGCCAGCCTGCAAAGTTGCTTCTCCATCTTTCTCAGAGCACATGCACATAAGGCAAGCTAGCACGTTAACTCAAACCGACCCTGGGACCATTCACTTCTCCCAGAGAACCAAGCATGGATTTGTTTTATATTTTTAAATCTGACTGTTCTAATTGCTTAGAGTACCAACACAGAAATGGATAAATTTATGAAAAAAGTAGACATCATTTTCAGAGTACATGAAAAAAACCATACAGAAAAATATAAAGATCAAATACAGCTCCCACATGGAGGAATCAAACCTTAAATCCTTGAAATTCCTTTAAAAATGTAGTAGAAATTGTACTCCAGTTAACTAGTATATAAACTTGGATAGGCCATAAGTAAAATCATATTCTAAAAATGTTCTTCTTACACACAGGAGAAATCTAAAATGTGCCAAGCCATGTATGAGGCACTGGGATTTTCAGGAATGCAGAGAACATTTCCACATTTAAAAGTGCCTCAAGTTCAACTATTTCAAATAAAACTTTTGTAGAAGAATATGATCCAATTGATGGCCAGATCAACCCTCTTAACAGATCTGCCTCAAACTCCTCTTTAAACAAACAGGACCTGCGATGGGCTTCCACCTATTCTTGTAAAACAATTAGGTAGGATTTTAGACATTCTCTTGACAAGTCTGGGCAAGTCTGGGAATTCAGTGTAAATATGGATTTGAAGATTTATGGGGTGGAATATTGTGATCGCACACCAGCGCTTCTCCAGCTTTCCAGAGATCATAATTCCTGCCTCTGTTTATTATTCAGTTTATGGTTGGAACATAACAGATGATTCATTTTTAATGTGATAAATGTTTGGGGGTTTGTTTGAGGGAAATAAAAGTTTATAGTTCAGCACTGGACATGGATAGTAAACTGGAGTGTAAGGCAATATATTTCTAAAACATGGTGATTAGGATATTTATTTGCTTCTTTATACCCAGAGCTCCAGTGAAGAGTGACTGATAGTGTTTACTTTTAAACCCCAAAGCACACTACTCTGCTTTGCAGCTTAGTGAACTTTCTAGAAGAATTTCATTTTTCTAAAAAAATTCAAACTACTACTTTTTAGTTGTAAAAGGACTTTATGATTTCTTATATGCAGACAACACTTACTAAACTACATAAAGGATCAGAACACACTCCTTTTTTCTTTTTATTGATTTCAAAGAGGGAGGGAGAAAGAGAGAAAGATCAATGATGAGAAAGAATCATTGACCAGCTGCCTCCTGCAGGCCCTCAACTGGGGACAAAGCCCGCAACCTCAGCATGTGCCCCTGACCAGAATCGAACCTGGGACCCTTCGTTCCACAGTCCAATGCTCTATCCACTGAACATTTTATTCTTTCAAACAAAGTTATGCTTGATGGTATTCTTTTAATCACTGTCAAAACTAAAAGGAATTTTCATTAGGGACTTTTAAATTTTCTAATCAAAGTTCCTGGAAACGTTTTTTGAATAAATGAGTTTCATATTTAATAAATAAACAAGTAAATAATCAGAGAGCAAGATGTGATCAAAACAAATTATCGCAGATCTATAACTAATTATAGTCCATGAAATAAATAATACATGGAAACACATAGTAATCTCCATTATTTGGATTATCTACAGTAGGCCAGATTTTATTTAATGAATGTATCCATCTATCACCCATACATTCAATATCAGACACAGTTCTAGTACTAGTGATACCGGAGAGAACAAGGTGAATTCTGTGGCCCCAGTGAGTTTTCACTTTAAGGAGGGAGATGAATGATAAACAAAAAGGCAAATACATATATAGGTCCTAGTCCCTTTCCACAGTTCCCAAATCCAAATACTCAAAACATCCAAAAACCACGATTTCCCCGTAAGTTTGTGGCAAACTCAGTTAGTGGAAAACCTTACCTGAAAAAGAAGTGGTGCTATCTGTAGCTTGTATTCCAGTCAGTGTGAATGTGTATATGTTTAGGGTCAGAATTACTGTGTTTGATTATGGAGTGGCACCCCAGACCCTACTGCAGTGTTTGTAAAACGCATGATAAGTAAATACACTACATTTCTGAATTCTGAAACATGTCTGTCCCCAAGAGTTTTTAAAAACAGCTTCAATGAGGTATAATTGATATACAGAGAACTGCACATTTTTAGTATATGAAATTTGATGAGTTTAAAGATAGATAAACATTCATGATACTATCAGCACAAAGTAATAGATATATCCAACTCCAATGCCTCATAGAGTTTCTGTGTCTCCCTTTGTTTTTATTTTTTGTGATAAGAAAACTTAATGTGAGTTCAATCCTCTTAACAAATTTTGAAATGCACACTGCCGTATTGTTAACTATAGGCACCATGTTGTACAGCAGGTCTCTAGACTTATTCACATAGCATAATTGAATTTTAAACCCTTTAAACAACAATTCCCAATTTCTCCCACCCCAACCCCTGCCAAACACCAGTTTACTCTCTGCTTCTGTGAGTTTGACTATTTTGGAAACCTCATATAAATGAAATCACACAGTATGTGTCCTTCTGTGACTGACCTATTTCACTCAGCATAATATCCTTCAGGTTCATCCATGTTGTTGAAAAAGGCAAGATTTCCTTCTTCTCTAATGCTGAATAAGACTCATTTTCTTTATCTATTCATCTGTTGGTAGACATTTGAGTTATTTCTACATCTTGGCTTCTGTGAACAATGCTATACTAAAAACCTACAATGAAAATGAGAGTGCCGATATCTTTTTGAGATCCTGATTTCATTTCCTTTGGATATATCACCAGAGATGGGATTGCTGGGTCATATGGTAGTTCTATTTGTAAATTTTCGAGTAGCTTCCATACTGTTTTCCATAGCAGCTGCACCATTTTACATTCCCACTGTGTCCAAGAGTTTTGGTTAAGGAACTTAGATTATGTATACCATAACATCCAGAAATGAATGCATACATGCAGAGATGAATAGATAAACATATGTTCAGAAATATTTTTTCAGGTGAATCTGATAATTTCAGCCATCAGTAGATTTTGACATTTTGCAATGTCTAGAACCTAAAGCCAGGTCACTGGGTAGTAACTGACCCTAACATTCATTAGTTCACTTATGGTACCTACTTTGTCTATTGAGGAGACTAAAATGAGTACAGCCTAGTCCCCATCTTTGTAAAATACAATCTAGTAGAGGAAATAGATATGGAAACAGAAGAATGTCACACAAATGTGATAAATGCTGAATCACCTATTCTACTCTGGAGAACTGGGGGGAGGAGGTGACATTTGAGGAGCGATGAAAGATCAGTAGGTGTTTTCCAGACAGAGAAGGTAAGAGAAGGCCCTCCAGGAGGAGGATTTTTATGTTTAAAGGCACACAGAATCTGAGAAGGGCATGGCATGTTTGAAGAAAAGGTGAGGTCACCGTGGCGGTAGCAGAGTGTGCATGGGTTAGACAGCGATGGGGTGGAAAAGACTGCAGCCAGGAGAAGGTCTGTCTGTGGTTTTGCAAAGGAGCTTAGATTTTTAAAATAGGATCTTTTCAGGCATTGGGTGAGTGAAACACTCAGCTTTATATTTTGTTTCATTTTTGTTGTTGTTGTTTTAGGAAGCTACATTGGAAGCAGAACAATGGGTAGGTTTGAATAGGGACCAAGAGTGGAAGGCAGGCCTTAGGGAAGAGGTGTTAAAGGTAAAACTGGGGAAAGGGCAGTGCAAGCAGGAGGGTGGGCTTGAGAGACATTCCTAATGAATGTGCCATGAGAAAGAGAGGAGTCAGGGTGTCTAAGTTGGCAGACTAGGTGGAAGAAACCAACTAGATAAAAACACTATAAACGAAGACAATCATAAGGTATTGCTAAATATGACCCATCAACCTGAGATGTTTTAAGTTATCCCGCACCTCAAAAGGTCATCAATATTCTGTTTTACACAACTGTGGACCCTATTCATAAAGCACAAAAGGATTAGAAATTTTTTCTTGTATCTAGGGACTTTCCAGTGGGACAAGCAAAAGAATTAGACATTAAGTATATTCTCCATACTGTCAAGGCCCAGATTCATTTCCAGTGTCAATAAATCATCATAATTAACAACCTTTCAACCGAATGGATCCCAAAGCACTTTCCAAATTATGCAACTCTGGAGGTGAATTGCCTCAGCTGTCCAACAGCTGTCAGCAGCATTCTTCCACAGGGACAGAACAGGAGGGAGGATGCAGAATCTCTGTGGACCTCCTCGCAGCATTTAGGTCTGTGGAATGCAATTCCCCAAACCAAACTTGGCCCAGAGCAGGGTCTCATCTACTCTCAGTAGAAATGCAGCAAAGCCATTCTTATCCTTGAATGGTCAACAGATTGCTCTTGCTTATAAAGTATTTCTGTCCATGGAAGCACAGTCCTTTGCCTAAGAAAATCAGTTATATATATTCAAATTATATTTCTTATTTTGGTAATGGCTTCCTTCATAAGTTGATCAGGGCATGGTGAGGTTAGGTAGAACCTCATTTCTTTTTCACATATTATGAGATCAATAAACAATTGTGAAATTGAATTCAATCAGGTTGTCTGGAATCCCGTGTGATGTGTGTGTGTGTGTGTGTGTGTGTTTTGTTTTTGTCTAAGTTGGGGATTTTTGAAGGACCATTTTTATAACCTGATCAAATTCTAACTTTTTATTTCTCTTCCTGTTAGTTCAGGCCCAGCTAATCACACTAAACCCCCTAAAATATTCTCTTAATTCTATGCTTTTCCAACTAAGGAAAGCAGGGGATTTGCAAAGTCCTAAAATCAATATTGTGAATATTCTTGGGGCTCCTAATTTATTATAATATTTGAGATAAATACAAAAGTTGATATGCTACGAAGTGTAATATAGCATTAAAATAAATTTTAAAGATAAAATATGGGAATTTAAGTTTGTGTGGACCATTCAGGTACATCTCTAGGTAGTTCTCCTCTTTTCCTCCATGTCCCCATATGCCCACCTGCATTTGTACCCCTTTCATTTGATATGGAGAGGACGTTAGGGAATAATTTTATGAGACACTGCCATAAAAAAGTACTTTTATTTTTAAACCATGGTCCTTTTGGACAGCAGAGGAATGAATTACGCATTTTTGAAATGACAGCCTGATTCAACAAATCTGATGTTAAGGAAATAACAGTGATGGACAGGGCTTATACATGTTTTATAATAAGCAAAAACTATCACTGCTAGTCTGAGAATAAGTCAAAACAATCCAACTCCAGTTGAAATAAATTATTTTAACATTACTATTCTAAAGGGAGAAGTAAAAACGTGGTGGTTCTTTTATATCAGTTTAATAAAATGAATGTTTATGGATTGCCTATCTGTACAAATCAGTCAGCTAGTAACTCTAACAAACACAAAGTAAAACAAGAAAGAAATAGCATTTCCACAGCTTTGGGCTATGCTAATATTTGGGACAGTCCAGCTACATCTCAAGTGGACCCAGAGCTTATTCCCCGGGAAGCTCATGCCAGACTATAGTGGACTCATCAGGGTCTGTTATCTTGCTGAGCTAATTTCTCAGAATCAAGGATTTATACTTTTTAAAAAGTTGCACTAATGTTACTTACTTTCAATTACTTGTTAATTCACTGCTTAATGAATTACTTTGTTTATATTTATCCATTAGTTCCCATCTTTATTGCTCTCCAGCAATGTGCCAGTCTTTGGATCAAGTGAAGGACATACATCTCCTGTTGCCACAGAACATCCCGTGTCATGTAGTTATAGGTGAATGAACCTGCAATAGGCAATTCTTTATATATGAAGCGCTGTGATAAGAGAAAATTAGGGGCACACAGTAGCAGATGGATATGTGACCCTAACACATGAGGGGAAGACCTTCCAGAAGAAGTGATGTGTAAGCAAAGACCCACAGGAGGAGGAGTTAGCCAGGGAATGAGGGAAGGACTGAGGTGGAGGGAAAAGACTGTTCCATGTGGAGGAAACAGTATGAGCAAAGGGAGCAGAGCAAGGAAGAAGATGGTGCTGGGAACACAGAGTGCAGGAAGGGAGAATGCAGGGGAAGGGGGGGAGGGAGCATGCAAAAGCCAGAGGAGACAGCCCTGTGAGCAGAGCTGAGGAACGTGGACTTTGTCCTGAGGGTAAAGGGGATCTGTGCCCCAAAGATGGGGGAGGAACCTGAACTTCACCTAAACAGGTGTAATCCTGACTCCCTGGCTCAGAGAGCAAACAGATATTCATGCATGCTCCCAATCACACCAGTCCATATTTGCAGACAAGTAATGATGGCTATCAATGACTGACTCTCCCCCAGCAATTGCATGGCATTTCACATATATGGCATCTAATACAACTACTGCAGTAGGTGGATATCATGACCTGTAGTTTACAGATTAGAAAACCTGGGATCAGTTAAGTAACTGGTCAATTCACATGGCTAGTAATTCATCAAGTCAGGACTCAAACCCAAAATTCTTGCTCTAACATTAAGGTTCTTTCCACACCTTAGCTTACCAGCTACACAAAGCAGCAGCAGAAGGTGAAAGAAAGGTTTTGCTAACGGTCTCTCTTAAGAAAAAGCTTTATGATTACAGAAAGCTACTTAATCAGAACTCAGATTTGTCTACCTTTTCTCTCAAAAAATAATGTTCGCCAGGGTACCTTGTTACCACACTGGAAAAGTGAATGATAGTTTATTGCTTTGTTGTAACATATGACTCTCTCCACATCACCTACCATCTCCTTGCCATAGCAAGGGCACAAAAGCCTCCAAAAACCTCTGAATAGATTTCAGCACCATTCCGCCAAAAAGGGAGAGCAGGGATTCAGCATCTACTTAGGAAGCAAAGTTTTTGTCTTGATTATGCTCAATGGGACTTTTGCATTCACTACTAAAAATTCAGACTTAATGCAAAATACAGGGTACACAGAGGGACTGCGGCAGGGGACATAGAATCCTTCCCCCACCCCCTCCACTGATTCTTTCCCAATGGAAATGGTGAAGATTGAGACATCCTGCAGTCTTCTTTAAGAGATACAATGTAAGATTTTAAAGTACAGTTTTGAAAATTGCTTGGTATCCTTACTTAAAGGAAAAAATTCTAATTATGAATAAGCTAACAGATGCTGGAGTCATTAATCGTTTATTAAACTTACTCTTTACTATGCACAAAATAAAGTATGTAAGATAACCTGGAAGCCATATGTGTCACATGATTTGTTAGGGCCCAATCACACCTAATTTCAGTGGCTGAAGAAAAGGAGGCAAGCAATTAAGGGAGAGTTTGGTCAGCTTCTGTTCAACCCAGGACGGAAACCTGCACAGCTGGAGACAATTCTGAGCAAATTGATCAGAATTCCTTTACCTAACTAGGGCCTGGCTTACAAGTTGATACCCATGAGTTTCTATAATCAAGCAGGGAGAATTTAAGAACCCAGAAAGGCAAGTCACCTTGGAATAGTCCATAGCTCTAAACCAGGTCATGTTAAGGACCAGGGACACCAGTTAGTTTGGGCAAAGGCAGACTATTTTTTATGAATAATATAATTTGCTTGGTAACAAAATGCTCAATCAGGTGTCAGGAGAATTAATCAGTTGCATGTGGCTAATTAAAAAATAAACTGATAAACTAGACCAAAAAATGGGGACTAGAAAAGTTATGAAAATTATTATTCTTAATGGCATAATATTTGGGCATTCAAAATATTGTGTCTCCTATAAAAAAGAGAGACTTACATTTAATGCGTGTCCTCCAAATGAGCAGCTAAGAGTCTTCTCGAAGTTGTTAATCCCCAGAACCCCACGAAGGGTTGCTTTATATATACTGATGTTTGCTTGCTCGCTTGCTTGCCAACATGATGACCACATCCCCAAACAAAGTCTTTTCCTGAGACAGATCAGCTACTTTAAGGAGATTTCCTTAATTCCTAAATAATGAACATGGTACTCTGGAAGGATCCCAAGCATATTAAACATTTGGAAGAGTTAGTGAAAACACTCTTACACAGTTTTTAATGATATGATAGATCGACATCCCCCCACATTTAGGATTATTTTTGCAGTTGCAGACTTTAACTCAAAGCCAAAAGTATTAGCAACACACTCACTGCTATCCAAACGAGCATGCTATGTAGGCTTTCTTCTAGTCCAGTGGTTCTCAACTTTGGCTGCACATTAGAATCACCTGGGAATCTTTTTAAAATCCTGATTTCTGGGCCTCATTCTCCAGAAATTCTGTTTCTTTGTTATGGGGTGGGGCCAGAACATTAGTAACAAAGAAACAAAATTTCCGGAGGATGAGGCCCAGAAATCAGGATTTTAAAAAGATTCCCAGGTGATTCTAATGTGCAGCCAAGGTTGAGAACCACTGCTCTAGTCCATGGAGCAGGAAGGACCTTTCAAGCAAAAGGACCTACACACAGAAAAACAGCAGCGATGATGGTAAGGTGCACTCTGCTTCCACCAGCCAACAAAAGTGAACCTGGAGAGTTTGCTTTAGCATGGAAACACTCTTCCTCGACTCTACATCTTTTCTTAACTAATACCATTGCTATTTAGGAAAAAAGGAAACCACACCAAACTAACAATTAGACACACCTGCTTAAAGTGCCCTGTGCTCTGTTCACACCTCATGGTGTATCTTAAAGTGACAGCATATTAAAATGTCAATGCAATTCCTGTGCATTATTTGGCTGTAACAGCTGAAAGTACAATTAGAGTTCCTAGCATTATGTAACTGAACTTGGCTCATTTAGAGGGCCCCAAATTCATATATTACATGAAATATGTCATTTTCACAAGATATAAAAACTTAGAAAAATTAAAGGGTCCCTTCACATAAACTCATAAATTCCTATTGGCTCTCTTGTCTGTGTGTTAAGAGCATAGTTATAGTATTCTTTGGGAGTCTACCATCATGTGTTAATCATAATGTATAAAAATTTTGATAAGAAAATCATCACGCTAATATTTCCAAGACAAACACACAGCTAACAATATTCAGTTTGAAATATATATATTTAAAAACCATACAGGAAACACTCCTAAAATTTTACACGGAAACCAAATATGTTGAATTTAAAAATAATGAACATTATAAACATGAAACGGGATCAAATTGCTTCCATGCAACGAAAAAGGAAAATTGTAAATCTGTTAGAACATACATCCCTGCTAATAAATTGTGACATTCATATTGTGAAAATCAGGAGCGCTGTAAAGTACTTAACTGTAAGATTGTCTCAGTAGCCAAAATAAAACAGACTATTGCAAAGGAATTTGGCACTAAAACCAAAACAATTATTCAAAAGGAAATAGTATGATGAAATCGTTCGTTTGAAAATGGTAATGATAAGATATGAATCACATATTCAAGATAAATGTTTTGGCAGGGCTCTGCTTTTATTAAAATCTCCCAAGGACAACCCTAAAATTGCAAAACCTGAGAAGCTGTCTGAGTGAATGCTGTACTCAAGTAAAGCATTTCACAGCAGATCATCGGAACAGAACAGAACGCTAGGCTATTTCAATTTATCAACCTCTTAAAAATACTTAGCCCTCTCTGAAGTACAGTATGACTAGGACACTGTTTTTTTGTTTTTTTTTTTATATCTGAGCATTCATTTCTAACTTCTAGAAACCATTTCCTAATTTGCTAAGCAGCAGCAGGGTCAGCCTGATTCCCTCAGCCCCCACGACTCCTGCTCCCAGCCCAGGTCACCACATCCAGTTCCTGTGCCAGGCCTGGCCACTATCTCACGCCTAAGCAGCCCCTGCTCTGCCCATGCGGACATGCAAATGTGTGCTTACTCGACTAAATAATCGTTTACAGGGAAACACACTTTGAGGGCTGCAGTTGCTCCAGCTTGGCTGCTCCTGGTTCTGCTGGACCAGTGACAAATGCCACAGCTTTTTAATGGTTGGATCCTGGGGACTTTTATCAGCTAACACCCTATTTTTCAGAGGTCTGAGGTGTCCTCCGAGACCCTCCAACAAACACTGCTGCATTATGCATCTCCTGCTTTTGTTCCACTTGGATGAGAGAGCACAGTTCATATATGACTATTTCCCCCAATTTTATACAAAAGTAGGTAGAGCGAAAATCTCTTATACTCTAGAAACCAGAAGTATATGTATAAAGTGTTCATTTCGACTCAGGTTTGATAACTGGTAGATTGATGTGACCTGTGCTAATTTAAAGCAATATTTAAAGTTGAGATATATCATCCTTTAATTTACTCATTCCTTCAGTTAGCACTTATATAATATCTATTCGGTACCACATACAGTGTTAGATACTAGGAACAAATATAAATGTGACATGGTCTCATATTCTCACCAAGGGCTCTACAAAAATCTAATAACGTTATGGTGTGAAACATATACATTATATACATTATAGACATACACACATACACAAATTTATACAGAGTCAGAGGAAAGAATGGTTAATTCAGCCTGTAGATATAGAAGAGGATTCATGGAGGTAGTTGTATTTGAGTCGTATCTTGAAGGATGAGAGAATTTCCCCAAGGAGAAGCTGGATGAGAGTAATCATTGCAAATCAGTATTCCATGGCCTAGGAGTTTGTTTTGAGTATATGCTGTTTAACACAGAAATTAAATTAAAGAAGAAGGCTTAAAACAATATAGCTGTCTCATCTGTACCTACCTCACCATTGGCAGGTCAAGTACCAACCCAGAAAGGTCCAATGTATACAGTCAGACTGCCTAGGTTTGAATCCTGGCTGTTTCCTTTACACAATTGCTTGACCCTAAGTTCCAGGTTTCTTATCTGTAAAATAGGGATGATAATAGTAATACTTCCTTATGGGCTTGCTAGAAGGATTAAAAAAGACAAGTAGTGAATAACTATAGACGGCACATAGCAAGTGCTTGATAAGGTAGTTGCTAATGATTTTTATTACTATTATCACCATTATTTGTAGTTATAGGTTGTGTTTGGAAAATAATAAATAATAGTCTAATGCAGATAGAATGTATGTGCCTCAGAGTCAGTAGATTCTGAAAATGAAGGTTGGGGTCCTCCTCAGAAGGCCTCATTTGTCATACCAAGGAGTCTGAACTTAATCTCATCAACAAAGGGGGGCCATGGATGGTCATAGTGTTCAGCCGAGAACTTAATAAGAAAACTACAGTGTACAGAAACCTGCAGTCTAGGAAGGTGACTGTGTCTTTTATAATTTTATAGGGTACGAGGCAGGGGAGGCATCTGGCCATCCTTGAAAACACCAAGGGAGAGTGGTATTAGCAGTTTGCCTGAGCTGCAGGCAATAAGGGAGTGTGTTGTTTGTATAGGGATTTTTTAAAAAAAATAATAAACGTTGGCTTGCTTTTTTTATTATCACCATGTCCTGGTAATTATGAAAAATGTCAGTGATAAAATGTGTTCTTTGCTGCTGGGCAAGCCACCTCTCAGTATTCCATGGCCTGGGAGTTTGTTTTGTGGAATCCGAGGAGGATTAACAAGGACCCAGGAGTTGGGTGTCCATTAGCACCTTCTGATGCTTAGGCCTGGGTTAATCCAGGAGCAGGAAATGGACGTAACATCAAACAGCCACACAGAAAGTTTTAGTGGAGCTACGTAGTTGGGGAAAGAGAACAGGTCAAAGGAGGAGGTACCATCAAGGGAATCTTGGGAAAAAGAGTCCAACTGACACTGGATGGTGGGCAATGAAGAGGAAGATATAGACACGTAGAAGGCTTAAAATAACATAACTTCCTCCTCACCATTGTAAGTCACCTGTTGATCCAGAAAGGTCCAGCCCAGTAGTTTTTAGGAACCCCAGCAACAATATCACCTTGTCAGAAATGCAATTTGTTGGCCCCATCCAGAATGGCTGAAATAGTAACTCCAGGGTAAGGTCCACCATCTGCGTTTTAGGCAGCCCTCCAGGGATACTAAAGTTTGAGAACCACAGATCTAAATACAGTACCATGTCGTCCGAGTCATGATATCATAGTCTGATGTCTCACTGGTATTTGGGACCTTTGTCACATCAGTATTTATGCCTGTTATACATGAGGCCAGTGGATTCATTTCTTTGTTTAACCCAGTGGTTCTCAATGGGGTGGAGAGTAATTTTGTTCCCCAGGGCATATCTGGCAATGTCTGGAGATATTCGGTTGTCATGCTATGAGGGAGGTACTACTGGCATCTCATGAAGCCATGGATGCAGCTAAAACATTCTACACAGCCCAGGACAGACCACAACAAAGAATTAACCAGCCCAAAGTGTCAACAGAGCCCAGGTTGAGAAACCATGGCTAACCTTACAAAGAAAGAAGTTTCTTTAGGATCCCTGTTAAGTTGGGGGGAGGGAAAAGCAAGGTGGGGAAGGCGGCACCCAATCTGTCGTCTTTGAACACAAATCCCCACTCGTGTAGGAGGAATGTTTACTGGTTTGACTGACTGTTTATTGTTGGTCCGTAAAGGAAGTAGGAGCTTTATGACCCCAGCCGGGAACTGCTGGCTTTGTTTGCTCTCCTTCCAGTGAGCTTGTCCTTCTGTATATTGTTTCTACTCTGGCTTCATTCTTTGATTCCAAAGCAGTCAGGCCAGTCCTGATCTGGATCTCAGCTAAGGCTTGAGTCCTGGCTGCTCAGACATGGCTTGTAAGAAGAGAGGGGGACTTTGGAGCCTGCTAGTTCTGGTTGTGGGCACTGGGGGACAACCTCACTGAAATGCTGAAGCTAAGACACCCTCCCTCCTTAAATTGGGAGAAGCCAGTGGAAAGGGGCCCCCTGGCCCCAGTTTGGAGAACTCTGTAGCTAATTAGGGAGGTGCCAGATACAGGGGTGTGGGGGCAACCAATACGTGGATGCCCTGAGATCCCCACACCCTGGCACATGGCTGGTCCAGCAGAGGCCGGCACAGGGTCATTTATAGAGTGAATTTAGCTAGAATCTGAATGAGGCAGGAACTGTGCTTAACTGTGGAGACTGGAAGCTGGACTGGAAACATGTCCCACACAGGAAGTGTGGAATCAGATGTAAAGAACAAGCAAGAGTCGCAAATATTTGGCTTGTTTTCTTTTTATGTAATTTGGGAGATGCTTGTCCAAGGAACTCACTGCTAGTGCAAAAGCCATTTCATTCCTGGGAAGAACTTTTGGCATCTTTTTTTCCACAATGATTTTTACAGGCCTACATTTCCACGGGGTCTTTTCACATTTACCACTGTTTGATGACTCTATAATGCACTCCAGTAGCCAAATGAAATATGGTTCTATTTTTAAAAAATATATTGTTATTGATTTCAGAGAGAAAGGGAGATGGGGAGAGAGAGAGAAACATCAATGATGATCAATGAGAGAGAGAAAGAGAAACATCAATGATGAGAGAAAATCATTGATCAGCTGCCTCCTATTGGGGATTGAGCCCACAACGAGGGCATATGCCCCTGCCAGAATTGAACTGTGACCTCCTGGTTCATAGTTGACACTCAACCACTGAGCCACCTGGGCGGTTCTATTTTAATCTCAAAGGGAATTCTTTGTATTTAACGTCTAAAAGTGTGCTCTATCTTCTGCCTGGGGTCTGGACCCGCCTGGGTGTGGGATTTAGACCTCTTATCATCCACTGCAAGGGGGATGGGCCACACTGGAAGCTCACTTCCTAAAGGACACCTTGAGCGAGTGAGCGAGAGGCCCTCCAATGGAAACACCTTTCAGGCAGCTCCGCGGGAGCCTCTATTTAAACAGGTGACCTTGCGGAGAGAGGCTCCAGATCCCATTACCGATGGCCTGGCTACAGGCAGATTTGTTTTTATGAGCTCTCAAGGCACGCACTGGGCCCAGGCGTAAATACAGAGAAAACTCGCGGGGACCTTGCTCCTTTTACACAGAGTGAAAGAAAATTTTGCAGAGGCTTTTTTGAGAACGACTGCCTATTAGTCAGTGGCCAGAGACCGAAGTGGTCCTCATTCATTTAAACTTTTAAATTATTCAGGGGGATTAAAAAAGAAGATCAGATGTTTCAGCCTCCTGCTTCCTTCAGGGGATGGTGAAAAGAGGAAAACAGCTGCTTGTAGATGAAGCAGTTTAAGGGTCAAATATTGCTCTGCCCAGCAGTGCTGTCATCACTTAACTCCCCCAGGAGAGGGGCACTGGCGTCACTTGCTGGGCAGGAGCCTCAGGCCTGAGGATGGGCTGGTTGCCACTCCCATTTTCTTTCTCCTCAAGCACCTACAGGGTCAACGACTGCAAGTGAGCGCTGCAGTCAAGACCAAAACTTTGTTTTTATTGGCTTTATCAGGGAAACATTTTTTTCTCTCACAATTTGTGAAAACACAATGCAGCCAGTAAATTAAAATGTGAATGTGAATTTCGAACTTTGCATAGTCATTAGATTCATCATTAGTCATTCCTGGCCAACAGGGAGGGTTATAATTTGACACCTGGCAAAAGTCAGGCAGATTTCAGAGAATTTAGAGCTGGGAAATGAGATGGAAAAAACACCCTCTTTTTCACTAGGAGGTCCCATGAAGTCATGTTTGCAAACCACTTTTCTCTCCGTAGAAGCGAATGGCCCATGATTCAGGGCTGTGATTTCTCTCCATCTCTGCCTGCTGGACCTCCCCCACCCCTCCCAGAGCCTTGCAAGCACTGGCCAAAGAATGGCTTCAGAAGGTTCCCAGAAGTGAACCTCGGGGAGTTAACAGAAAAAGACAAATAACTTCCCAACCTGATGCTTAAGCAACAAGAGGCCACCAGAAAGTTTTAATGTCAATTCTGGAAATATTTTCTGAAACATCATAGAGTCATGGGAGAAAAACGTTTTAGAATGACAGAATCCTTAGTTCCCACCCCCTCCATAAAATTCCAGTTTTCTTCTCTCCACTATCTATGGCCATTTTCTTTTGTGTAATGTGATCAACATATTGAACCCTGAGTTAGTATTTTCTGACCCCTGACCTCTCACAGGTGTTCTGGCTCATTTCCTGAGAGTTATGTTTGATTTGGGAATGCTTCTCTCTTTTCTCTCATTCCCTTGTTACAGTTTGAAACCTGGAACACCCGCATACAACACCCTGACTTTGCTGGACCCTCCCTGTGCTACCCAAGAAGCACTCTTAAATGTTCTCTCAGAACTTGGCAAGGATCTGGAGAGGGACAGTATTCTCACAAGCTGGGAAATAAAAATGCAAACAATAGTTCTTTTTCACTTCTTCAACCTGAGGATGAATTTCTGAGTTATTTCTTTTTTCTTTTTAAACCTATGAGTTTCCCCATTCTGGTACTAAAAGAAAATCAAACAAATAAACTACTTGAGTTTTCAGTATGTAACATGAAATAGAAACACTAATTTGATATTCTTTAGTACCAACCATCATCGTAAATTCAAAAATTATTCCAAGAGTATTGCCTCAGAAACAGTAATTAACATTGTCTTAATAAATCTCTTTATCTTCCTCTCCCTTCTACTCTCTTCTTCTCCCCCACCTCAGATTCCAGGAGAAGAGACTATAAAATATTACTTTTGAAAGTAATGCATTATTTTTGTTTTGAAATAAAGCTGGAGCCCTGCTTGACACTACTAATCCTGCTTGTTTCTGAAAGAGAAAAAGTTTAAGATACCTAACAAATCCTCATAAAAATATTTCTACACCTTTTAATTCAATAGAGTTAGGCCAATCACTAAGATAACAAAAAGAACTATCTTGAGGAATGCAACAGCCTCTAATGAACAAAATAAACTAGCAAACAAAATAGAAACAGATTCATAGATATAGAGAACAGACTGACAACTGTCCGAGGTGAAGGGGGTTGGGGGACTGGTGAAAAAAGGTGAAGAAATTGAGCAAAAACAACAACAACTCATAGACATAGTGATGCTTACCAGAGGGAAAGGTGGGGGTAGGGGGAGGTGGAAGAGGCTAGAGAAGGGGTAAATGGTGATGAAGGAGACTTGACTTAAGGTGGTGAACACATAATACAATGTACAGATGATGTATTATAGAATTGGACACCTGAAACCTATATAATTTTATTAACCAATGTAACCCCAATAAATTCAACAAAAATTTTTAAAAGATATTTTTACACCTTTTAATTCAATAAGAGTTGGGCCAATTACTAAGCTAACAAAAAGAACTACCTGAGGAATGCAACTGGCTCTGCCTACTCCACCTGGCATTATTAAGTAGAAAACAAAACAAACTAGGCTCATGCGTTGTGTAGGTAAAAATAAGATACTGTGTGCACTAAAAACACACCTTAAGGAGCATCTAGGATGGCCACATGAGGCCCATCCGCCACCAGCATCCTGCCCACCAATGCTCACATTACCCAGGAGAATGAGTGCTTCTGTTCCCAGTCTAGTGGTTGGGGTGCTCATCCATGCACTGGGCTGAAGAAAGGGGGTTGAACCTTGGCAGAGACTAGACAGAACTGAGAGAGGCCCAAAGACCCCAGGTCCAGATGACGATTTCTCCTTGTGGCACACTCTTCTAGACACTGTATACATACAGCAGTAAACTAAAGAAAGAGGGTCCTTTGCTTTTAGAATCCTTGTGGAGGCGGGCAGTTACTGGGTACACAGACAAACCAACTTGAGATCAGAAGACTAGAGCAAAGAAAAATAGGGTAATGAGAAAGGAACACAGGAGGCCACTTTAGATGAAACGGCCAGAGGAGATTCTCACAGATGACAACTGAGCCAGGTATGATGGCTGAGAAGGAGTCAGTTATTCCCGGCAAAAGGGATACCAAGCACCCAGGTCCTGAGCTTGGCATGTTCAAGGAATAGGAAAACTCCTCTACTAGATATGTGCTATGATCATGTTACTTTTAAGCAATGAAAACCTGGCTTTAGAAATATAGAATATCAAATTGGAAGAACCTCTGAGATCACTTGGAGGTATACCCTCAATTTCCAGGTGAGAAATCAAGTCCCAGAGCAGTTGCATTGACCCATACAGCTGGGGCTGGCAGTGAAATGAGGCCTCTGGTCTCCGGTCTTTATCTTCCTGCAAGACCATTGCCTCCCTAAGTTGATGTGTGTTAAATCACGTTCTCCCTTGACACTGAAAGCCTGTCCACAAAGGGATCATTTCTGCTAACTCGTCCTTTTGACATGAACATGGTCAGAATTCTAACCAGCTCCCACTTTAGAACATCTAAAAAAAATCAATACTTTTTCCTTGTGTGTACTTGTCACTTTTCAGAATTTAAAAGGACACAAATACAAAGATAACAAATTCTAAAGCCTAGTATTTAGCAGCACTAAATTACACCTGATAGTGAGCCATTTACCATGATAGGTTGTTTTCTCATAAAAACGAGAAATGCATGTCCTGGATAGCATTACATTACTCCAAACCGAGGCCATTCAGTTTAATTTTGGATTGTTTTTGCTATAAAAGGAAAGTATGTAACCTATTAGGTACTCACAAAAGTTTCACTGGAGAAAATATTATTCAATAACCCCAAACGGGAACATTTTCTTCTGTAGGAACTTGGCCCACAGTGTGTAGAACTGCATCTAGAGAATATACAGCTCTATTTATCATCTTGCAAACTTCTTCATTATGTCAAAACTAAATCTCAGCTGCGCCCTGACTGCAAAGCAAAAACAATAAGGCTATTTTAGCCATCTCAACAAGAATATTTTGAGAATTAATCGATTTTCCAGGAATGTTAAACAGTTTTATCAATTTTTGGTCAAGGTTCATAGTTATTATATTACATTATCAGCCTTAAATGTATGTTTGTCTAAAGAAATTTATGGTTTTTCTTTTTGCTTCACAAAGAGGAAAAACAATCTTCTAGAATATCCACGATAACCAAAGTTTTAAGCTGTGCTTCAGTCCCAACAATTTAGATGTCATTAGTCTCGATTCCCATTCTACGCTGAACTCAAAGGCAGCTTTCCCGTGGGCATGGCCTGAGCTTCTGAGGTTCAGGCCACGGTTAGAGCTTTCTCTTCTTAAGCTTCTTTCTCAAAACTGACAAGTTTTCTCACGCTACAGGAAGAGTCCAGCTAAGAATCCTAAAGTTCTTCCTCTGTGACACTTGACATTTTAAGGCTTATTCCAGCCCTTCTTAGACAAGCACCTGTTTTTTGGTGTTTTTTAATTAATTTATTTTTTATTGTTGGCAGTATTACAGATGTCCCCCATTCTTCCCCTTCTGTCCCCCTCCACCCAGCCCCTGCCCCACTCCCGGCTTTCCCCACACTTTTGTTTGTGTCCATGGGCTACGCCCATATGCATATAAGTTCTTTGGTTAATCTCTTCCCATCCTCCTCCTCCCCTTTCCCTCTGAGATCTGTCAGTCTGTTCCATGCGTCCATGTCTCTGGGCCAATTTTGTTCCTCACTTTATTTTGTTCATTAGATTCCACATATAAGTGAGGTCATGTGATATCTGTCTTTCTCTAATTGGCTTATTTTGCTTAGCATAATAATCTCCAGGTCCATCCATGCTGTCAAAAAGGGTAAGAGATCCTTCTTTTTTACAGACACATAGTATTCCATTGTGCAAATGTACCACAGCTTTTTTATCCACTCATCTACTGATGGGCACTTGGTCTATTTCAAATATTGTAAATTGTGCTGCTACGAACATAGGGGTGAATATATTCTTTCCGAGTGGTGTTTCAGGGTTCTTAGGATATATTTCCAGAAGTGGAACAGCTGGGTCAAGCGGTAGTTCCATTTTTAATTTTTTGAGGAAACTCCATACTGTTTCCCATAGTGGCTGCACCAGTCTGCATTCCGACCAGCAGTGTACTAGGGTCCCCTTTTCTCCACATTCTCACCAGCACTCACTGTTTGTTGATTTGTTGATATTAGGCATTCGGACAGGTGTGAGGTGATACCTCATTGTCATTTTAATTTGCATTTCTCTGATGATTAGTGACATTTAGCATTTTCTCATATGTCTATTAGCCATGTGTATGTCCTTTTTGGAGAATTGTATATTCAGGTCCTTTTCCCAATTTTTAATTTGTTTTGTGGGGTTTTTTAATAGACACAACTGAGGAACAAACATCCCTGGATAAACAATTTTCTTTTCACTGGTGGCAGATTTCTCAGAGCTTAATTAGAAATCATTCACAATAAAATAAGTCTTGTAGCCAAAAATATAAACATTTTTAACTTTCATTTTACTTATTGAATTTAGAGCTAGAACTTATCTCAAGTAGCCTTTGAATATCTACTGATAATAGACATCCATCTGCATCCATCCTAAATCTGTACTTAAAATAGATTATCTGAGAAAATTTTATGATTCCATAAAAATAATGAGAAAAATATCCCATTTGTTTTTAATTCAAAATGATCCCAAATCAGTTTATTTTATTCATATATTTTATAGTCATATTAACTTCTAATAATCCGAAATTGGAATCTAAAGCCATGGCTAAGGCAAAATATCTCATTGTAGGGGAACCTGTGGTGAACATTAGCTAAATAAGTAGATGAGTGAAGTTGCTGAAAATTTAAAAGCAATTGGGATAAAACCCTAAAAGTGCCGGGGTGAAGGTGCTGGGTGTGGGACACACAAGATAGTCTTCATGCTGATGCTCATTTTAGAATTTGCTTTCCGTTGGCAAAGATAGGAATTCCACCTGGGCCCTGGCAGGGTGGCTCAGTTGGTTGGAGTGTCAGCCATACACCAAAATTGTACGGGTTCAATTCCGGTCCAGGCACATGCCTGAGCTTCGGGTTCAATGCCCTGTTGGTAGGTGCACGTGCGGGAGACAACTGATCAATGTTTCTCACTCACACTGATGTTCCTTTCTCTCTCTCTCTCTCTCTCTCTCTCTCTCAAATCAATAAACATATCCCTAGGTGAGGATAAAAAGAAAAAAGAAGAAAAAGAAACCCATTTAAGAATTATTTACCTCTCAGCTTAAAAAAAATGCCTGGAAAAGCCCATTGGCAGGCATGAAGAATGCATAGGTTGGTATAATAGTGTATATTAACTATTTTTAAAAAATAAAAGAACACATAGGCGTTTTCATGCTCTGGGCCGGGACCGTCTGTGCAGTGAAGCAGAAGGAAGAAAGAGGTATCAAAACAGAACGTACCTCACGTCATTAGCTCAGGGAGAGTCTTCTCAGCTTATTTAATTAGTTGAGGAGTAATAGCTACTGTATTTAAACAAACACCAACTCTTTACTTTAAAAATTTAGACAAAAACACAATTTAAGCAGAGATTAAACACTTTACAAAGGTTCCACAATGTGAATCATAAAAATAGCATGCTCCTCCAGGGAGTGATTTTAAAAAGAATTCCATGTACAAAAAGAAAGAAAGAAAGGAAAAAGAGAAACAACAGGTCAAGATTACAAAGTGAGTTACGGTTGATTTAACATAATAGAACTTTGTTATTGTATGTGGAGGAAGCTGACTGGATTGTTTATTTAAAAAGGATTTTCTCCTTATTAATAAATATGAAAAATAATTTTAGCCTATGGTCGCAAGATTATTCTGCATAAGGTCTTTGGGACCAATACCCCCCCCCCCCCGCCCCCCACTGCCTCAGAGCAACAGGCCCTCAGGTGCCCTCTCAGTCTCTCTCTTCCTCGTCACTGCTGGGCCACTGGAAAAGTGATTAGAACTGCTCAGTAGCAGCAAAGGCCGGCGTGTGTGGAGCACTCCCTATGGGTACGGAAACAGTTGCAATTATGTTCGGTGGGAAGGACCACCGAATGTGAGGGAGCGGCCAGGCTTTCGAGTGTGGGCCCTTCTGAGTTTTCCACAATTCTGATACAGCCCTTGATATTCCAAAGAGAGGCAGGACATTGTCCAAGTAAAACTCCCAGAAGAAATATTAGTGAAATCAATCTCTTCATGGGCTGTGGTCGTCATCCCCAGACCCTCTGCCTTTCTCCAGAAAGTGACACCTATCTGGAATGTAGACATGCAGCCTTCTGGACAGTGCACAAAGCAGGATCGTTTTCTCTGGCTTAGGGTCATGCGGAGGTTATATTAGTCGTTTGAATGAAATCACTATACAAATGTGGGACCTTTTAGAGTTTGCCATGAACTCATTAGCCAGGATAAATTTAATTTGTAATAAAGCACTTAGGCAGGAACAAATGTCATTTGAAAGCACATATTTATTCACTTAGCACATATTCACTGCAGCCCATAGTTCATTGTCAAGCAGAACATAGTTCATTGTCACCTCTATCCCTTCCAAATATAGTATCCATCTTGTGCACCATTTTTATTTGATTGTGTTAATAAATAAAATCTTTACTGATGACTCCATGGAAAGGGATGGCAGAGTCAATGCAGAGCTGCAGTGTGCCCAGCACACGGCACTTCCTTGCTTTGGTTCAGTATCTACAACAAGACATTTTACATTATGAAATAAATCCAAGAGAAACCCTCAAAGAGGTATGAAACCTCAAAAGCAAAGTTGAAGTTACATTCACATGTATTAGGGGATACGGTAACCATTTCCTACCCTTATGTGTTGCTGCTGGTTAAATTAGCTACATGACACAGTCCCGGTAAAAACATAGTTTATAGGAATGCGATTCTGCTCCTTGCTTGTTTTACTTTAGACACATTCTCTCTGTAGTTAGAAACAAGCCATGGCAGTGGTCTAGCCTTGAATTTCTATGCACAGTGAGAAATCAGGTATAACGATAGTCTAACCCTGAATGTGATCTTAATGTTTTATATTATGGACAAATCATTGGCATTTGGAAATAACCCTCTCAGCTGCCCCATTAATATTTTTTAATCCTATCACCTCTCCCGCCTTCACTCTATACTCCAACATAGCCTTTTCCACTGTTTTCTCCCCATTTTCAAAGGATTCCTTTCCTTTTTAAAAAGAGGATCTATTGGGGAAAAGCAGTCTTCATTCCTTTGTTTCCATCCTGCTGTTCCGTTAGCCCCAATGGCTGTTCAACACCCCTGTCCAACCTCTAAATTAAGTGTTCAGTTTCAAGATCACAGTCCCCCCTTCCCCACCCCTCTTCCCTCATGGATGGAGGCTGTAGATGTTCCCCAGTCCTTAGCTCTTCGCTGTCTGCTGGGCTCCCCACAAAGCAGCCGTTCACCACAGTCCATCCTTGATTTCTCTTTTTACTAAAGTTTGTGGTGGGCTTATGTCTCTAAATCATTTTTCACCCATTAGAGCCATTTACCTTCTCTCCATAGCAAGCAATACTCACTCTTCTCCCATCTTCTGGCACTGATCTTTGTCCCCGTAACTCCACTCAGGAGGACAAATATGGTTTTTTTCTGTCTGTAGATAATGTATTCCCATATTGTTCTCACAAGGAAACTTCTGCCCTTCCACCTCCATTCACTGCTAACAAAGCAGTTTACATAAATAAATCAATGAGAGCCACAGCTTAATGAGAGGTTTCTCTCTCTCTCTCTCTCTCTCTCTCTCTCTCTCTCTCTCTCCCTCTCTCTCTCTCTCTCTCTCTCTCACACACACACACACACACACACACACACACAAGAAATTATTTATGTGAAGACCTTTTACTGAACTGCCTATAGGGTATTCAGTACTGGTTTCCAAAGGCTGACCCAGTGAGCAGTCTGGGCTTGCTGCTTAAGATTCACCCAGGAGGGTGTCAAACATAAATACTGGTAGGCCCCACCCCTGAATTTCAGATTCAGTGGGGTTTGGGAGCCTGGGATAGAGAGTGTAAATCAATCTCACAGATCCAGTAGAAGCCCCATAAGCACATATGTAACAACACAGCAATGCCAAGTTTTTTAACCCATGTGAGTCTTTAGAATTCACACAGTGATTAATATGTTTTGAGAGAAGTATGATAAGACTCTTCAGTGCAAGTTAAGTCCTGATGGGAGGAAGGATGAAAGCCAAGGTGTGTGCTGGCCTGTCCACTCACTAGCAGCCTCTGACTACATGTCTACAAGGAGAGGTGCAATGCCCCTCCCCCTCACCTTCCCCGCACCCACCGGAATACATGCCTTGCAGCTCTTCAACAGCACGTGCGTTTAAAGGATCAGTCCTTACAGGATCAGTAATTAATTTAGTTTGCACCTGATTTATGCCCCTTTCAAAAATGAAATAAAACACAAATTATGAAAATAGGGGTGGGCAGAATGAATACCTCAGTAATTCTCTCTTCCTGAAGCACAAAGAACCATTTCCTTTCCTGAAAACAAAAGTGTGTACGGGATCTAAGGTAAAGCCTCAAAATTCACTGGGCACCTCCAGGAGGCACAATCTCTCCATAAAACGTTTATTGATTATAACTTGGACTGTGACTTTGATAAATCTTTGGAGCTTGGAAAGCCATTTTTTGCACACAGGCACAACCTTCCAATGCATCTGCAGTGAAGTTCTCTCCCACCTAGGACCTTGCTTATTTAACATTAGCAACCCCATTCCAAACAAGAGTTTTCTTACAAAGAAACCACTGGACCACATCTCCTTCCCTTTAAAGAATTCCCTTCCCATCACACTGCGGGCCATTGCTGTCTAATCCATTAACCACTAGCTACATGTGGCTGTTGAGCTTTCGGAAATGTGACTGACCAGTCAGGATTGAGATGTGCTTTAAGTGCAAAATATGCACCAGATTTCGAGGGTTGGTATAAAAAAGAACCTAAATTATCTCATTGATAATTTTTATACTGGTTAAGATGTTGCTACGACAATGTGTTGGGTAATGAGGTTAAATAAGATATATTGTTGAAATTAATTTTACCTGTTTCCTTTTACTTTTTAAAATGTGGCTCTTAAAAAACTTAACATTACATATGTGTCATGCATTTTATTTCACTTAGCCGGTGTGGTCCTATATGAAGTTCATCACATGTCCCTCAGCACCTTCAATCCCTGCTGCCAGATCGGTCCACCCACCTCTTATTTTGGCACACCCCGTGGAAACCCTCCCGCCTCACTCTTTCACTCAGTCACTGAAACCACCACAGCTTGAGATGCTTTTGCCCACCATCCTATCAATGAATTTCTCCCTTTCTATTTCAATGTATTCTTACTTCTCACCTCTTTCATGAAACCTCACTTTCTTCTTCTTCTTCTTTTTTTAAATGAAAACAGCAGAGCTGAGTATTATTCACTTCCTAGACATTCCAGTTTGGCCATAAAATTCATAGGGTGATTACTTCTGACTGTTACCAAATACTCATTTATTCAACAGCATTCACTGGGCACCTCCAGGAGGCCAGGCACTGTGCTAGCCAGGGGGGTTACCTAATAATGTCAGCATATAGTCCTAAAATAAAGCATGGAGTGATGTCAACAGGAACACATAGACTAATCCAACGCTCTCTTGCCCTCAGACCCAGAAGGACTCTCTACTTGCAAACACCCTTCTCAGGAAGGATTTAAATGCAGCGCTCACATAACACAAGTCTTCCGGCTTGGAAACTTGAAACTGCCTGACCCAATATTAAGCATTTCCCCTCTCCCACACTTTATATTCTCCCTTGTGTTTCCCTGACTACCTTATAAACTCCATTTGTCTTCCTTTTCCTTGGCTGAAACAGTATTAAACATGATATATATATATATTATTTCTCACAATAATGTAGATACCATTGCTGTTCTCATTTAAAGATGAGGAAACTAAGGCACAGGGAAGTTAAGTAACTTAACTGAGGTTATATAGATAATAAGTAAAGAAGCAAGATTTGAACTCAGGCAGCCTAACTCTAGAACTTTCTGGTTGGATGGATTCCTTCTGGAATTCATAACTACTAGCTTATCCTCAAGAGAGAGCACAAAGAACACCAAGGACCATGTAAGCTGTTGGTGCCAAGGGAGAGAAGCTCACCTAAAATGAAGCCTGCGGAGAAAAAGAAAAGCTGAAAGGAGAGGGGGAGGGAGGAAGAGAGCAAGAGTGAGCGGCTGAGAGAATGAGAGGCGATATGAGAGATATGAGATATTACTGATTATTTTGTTTAAATTCTTGGAGAATACAAAGCCAGAAGCTACCTTTGTTCTTCCCAGTTATACAAGTAAATAGGGTCTTTGGTCCTTTGTAGCTATTGGTTCTTAACCAGAGGGTTGTGGACCCTGAGAAAGAATATACCTACTAAAAACGCTTCTGTGGCTAATTGGACTAAAAAAAAAAAAGTAAAACAAAACAAAAACAGAGCCTAGCAGCCATTTCTGCACAGGGGCCTCTCATGCACTCTGCCCTTCAGGGAGAAGCCCGCACTGAACTGCCTACCTCTGCGCTGAGCTGCCTGCCTGCACTCTGTTTCTGCCACCTGAGCCAGGCCTTAAAAAGGAGTTCCTGGAGTCCTATTTTAACAAATGAGACTGAGGTTTTTCTTATACAACAGCTACATCCCCATCAACTCACCAGAGGGGCTCCATTCTGACCAATCAGGACAGTGCTTTTTAGGCCAATCAAACTGTGAGGATTTGGAGTCTTCATTTGCATGAGGATGGACCAATCAAGGATCAGGGGTGGGGACTTCTCTCAATATAAGTCAGCTCCCCTTGGTCTCTGAAAGTGCACTTCCCCTTTCCACCAAAGGCTGAGTTTCCCTAGCTGAGCTGAAACACCAGAGCAGAGTGAACTGGCACAGAACTGAGCAGACCAGTGAGGTCTAGCCAGAGAGGCACTTGGCCCCAGGGCTTGCCTCACAGCCGGGCTATGCTACAGCTGTGTTGTATCACAGTTGAGCAGTTTTGCACTGAATAAAGTTTTCTTCTTTACCACACCACAAATTGTAGATTCCTGTTGGCATGGAATTGGCATCTATCACCATCAGTTGACAGGTTCCACCCACAATTGTACACAAAGTTCTCTGTACATGAACAGGACTACAAAACAGTGTATATGCATGTCTCTGTGGAGAACCTCAGAGGAGACTGAGTCTACCTAACTGCCATGTGTACAGCATTGTAGCCAAATCTCCTCTGCCAAAATCTGGAGAGGACACTTAAACAAGACAACTTTCATATGGCTAGCCGATGCTTACATTAGGTGCGTTCCAGGAGCTACACTTACCCTGAGCAGAAAAGCTATTTCCTATATAAAGCCAAGTGCCACATTGCCTAAAATCTCTCCATAAAAGGTTTATTGATTATAACTTCTAATCATCTCTTAAAATGCCAAGCAAGTTCCTGTTAAGCATGATGAATTGAAAATGCATGCTTGCAATGTAAATGTCCATCAATGAATGAAAAGGAAAATGTGACACACACACACGCACACATATATACACTGAGCGGCCAGATCATTATGACCACCTGACATTTGTAGGCAAATTAGCTATAATTTCGCCCTGAAGTTGCTAGAGGGCCAGACCATTATAAATAGGGAAGCAGGTTGTTTACCACAACAGTAGAAGTGATTTTTTTCTGAAGATATGGGTAAACAATGCAATTTAACAGTCTTTGAACGTGGGATACACACACACACACACACACACACACACACTGAGTGGCCAGATTATTATGACCACCTGACATTTGTAGGCAAATTAGCTGTACACTGCATCGTATGGGATATGGAAGCCAAAGGCCTGTTTGAACACCTTTGCTGCCTGCAATTACCAAGACAAAACATCTCCAGTAATAGAATAGATGCTGTATTAGAGAATTGTCCACCTGTAACCTATATAATTGTATTAACCAGTATCACCTCAATAATTCCAATAAAAAAATTTTAAAAAGACAAACACCATGTGATCTCACTTATAAGTGGACTCTAAAACACAAACAAACACCCAACCTCATAGATACAGAGAACAGACTGATGGTTACCAGAGCCTGTGGGTGGGGGGATGGGCCAAATGGGTGAAAGTGGTCAAAAGGTACAAATTTTCAGTTATAAGGTAACTATCTACACTAATAAAAGAGAAACATGGTAATTAGCGTACGACCGCTACCCTTTTCATTGGCTAATCAGTGAGTATATGCAAATTAACTGTCAGCCAAGATGGCGGCCGGCAGCCAGGCACTGAAGCGAGCAGGGAAGCTTGCTTGCTGCGGACTCCAACGTTCCCCGCCTGCCGCTGCCGGCCTCTCAGTTGCAACGCTAAGCAACTATGTACTATGTTGCAAATAAGAAGGTAAACAAAACACCAGAAAACAGCCGGACTGAAACCCAGCCGGACCAAAACTTTATATCAATGTTTTCAGCAGCGAGGCCTCAGAGCTAAAGCTGGCCCAGAATAAAAAAAAACAAAAAACAAAAACAAACAAAAAAAAAAAAAAAAAAAAAAAAAAACAAGGAGCGGTTGGCAGCTCCAGTCACTCGCCACCCGGAAAACAGCCCTCAGCCAGACTGGCCAGGCACCCCAGTGGGGACCCCCACCCTGATCCAGGACACCCTTCAGGGCAAACCAGCCAGCCCCCACCCGTGCACCAGGCCTCTATCCTATATAGTAAAAGGGTAATATGCCTTCCAGCACGGGGATCAGCGGAGCAGCGAGGCTCCTGGCACCGGGATCAGCGTGACAGGGGGCAGTGCCCAAACCCCCTGATCAGCCCTCTTCTGTGCCTGATAGGGGGGAGCTCCCCAATCCCCTGATTGCCCTGGGGCTCTGTGTTTGACAGGGTGCGGCGCCCCAACCCACCCCCCCACCACGGGCCCTGCTCTGTGTGTGACATGGTAGAGCCATAACCTCTCCATCGGCCCTGCCCCGAGTGTGACAGCAGTGGCGCCCCATCCCCCTGATCGGCCCTGCTCTGTGGGTGATAGAGGATGGCGTCCCAACCCCCCTCCACGGGCCTTGCTCTATGTGTGACATGGTAGAGCCATAACCTCCCCATTGGCCCTGCCCTGAATGTGACAGGGTGCAGTGCCCCAACCCGCTGATCCACCCTGCTCTGTGCATGACAGGAGGCGGTGCCCCAACTCCCGAATCAGCCCTGGTCTGAGCCTGACCAGGGGCTGCACTTAGGGATTGGGCCTGCCCTCTACCACCCGGGAGCAGGCCTAAGCCAGCAGGTCGTTATCTCCTGAGGGGTCCCAGACTGCGAGAGGGCACAGGCTGGGCTGGGGGACCCCCCTCTCCCCGCCCTGGAGTGCACAAATTTTTGTGCACCGGGCCTCTAGTAGTTAATAATAGTATACTGTATATATGAAAGATGCTAAGAGAGTAGATCTTAAAAGTTCTCATCACACACAAAAAAAATTGTAACTATGTGTGGTGATGGATGTTAACTAAATGTGATATCATTTTGCAATATATACAAATATCGAATTACTAACTTGTACATCCTAAACTAATATAACATTACATGTCAATTATATCTCACTTTTTAAAAAAGTATGTTTATGTCCGCTTTTTCTCCAAATCTCACTTAAATGATAGTATGATAGAAAACCCTAAAGACTCCATCAGAAATTATTAGACTTAATAAATAAATTTGGCAATGTAGCAGGATACAAAATGAACACCAAGAAATCTATGGCATTTTTATACACCAATAGTGAACTTACAGAAAGAGAAATTACAAAAACAATCCCATTTACCATTGCACCAAAAAAATTAACATACCTAGGAATAAACTTAACTAAGGAGGTAAAAGACCTGTACTCAGAAAACTACAAGACATTGAAAAAAGAGATAGAGGAAGACATAAACAGATGGAAGAACATACCGTGTTCATGGATTGGTAGAATCAACATCATTAAAATGTCCATACTACCCAAAGCAATCTATAAATTCAATGCACTCCCCATTAAAATACCAACAGCATATTTCACAGATCTAGAAAGAACTCTCCAAAAATTCATCTGGAATAAAAATAAAATTAAAAGAAAACCTGAATAGCTGCAGCAATCCTGAGAAAGAAGAACAAAGTAGGAGGAATCTCAATACCAGATATTAAGCTGCATTACAAACCCACTGTTTTAAAAACAGCTTGGTGCTGACACAAGAACAGACATATAGACCAATGGAATAGAATATAGAACCCAGAAATTGACCCAAACCACTATACTCAATTAATATTTGACAAAGGAGGCAAGAACATACAATGGATTCAAGACAGTCTCTTCAATAAATGGTGTTGGGAAAAATTGGTCAGACACATGCAAAAAAATGAAACTAGACCACCAACTTACACCATATACAAAAAATAAACTCAAAATGGATAAAGGACTTAAACATAAGATGGGAAACCATAAAAATATTATAGGAATCCACAGGCAACAAGATCACAGATATATGCCGAAGCAATTTCTTCACCGACACAGCTCCTAGGGCAATGGAAACTAAAGGGAAAATAAACAAATGGGACTACATCAAAATAAAAAGCTTCTGCACAGCAAAAGAAACCATCAACAAAACAACAAGAAAGCCCACTGCATGGGAGAACATATTTGCCAACGATATCTCCAATAAGGGTTTAATCTCCAACATTTACAGGGAACTCATGCAACTTAACAAAAGAAAGACAAACAACCCAATCAAAAAATGGGCAACAGATCTAAATAGACATTTTTTCAAAGAGGATATACATAAGACTGAGAGACATATGAAAACATGCTCAAAGTCACTAATCATCCAAGAGATGCAAATCAAAACGACAATGCGGTACCATCCCCCACCTGTCAGAATGGCTATCATCAACAAATCAACAAACAGCAAATGTTGGAGAGGATGTGGAGAAAAAGGAATCCTTCTGCACTGCTGGTGGGAATGCAGACTGGTGCAGCCACTGTGGAGAACAGTATGGAGTTTCCTCAAAAAAATAAAAATGGAACTCCCATTTGACCCAGTGATCCCACTTCTAGGAATATATCCCAAGAAACCAGAAACACCAATCCGAAAGGATATATGCACCCCTATGTTCATAGCAGCACAATTTACAAGAGCTAAGATTGGGAATCAGCCTAAGTGCCCATCAGCAGATGAGTGGATTAAAAAACTTTGGCACATCTATGCAACGGAATACTATGCCGCAGTAAAAAGGAAGGAACTCCTACCATTTGCAACAGCATGAATGGAGCTGGAGAGCATTATGCTAAGTGAAATAAGTCAGTCAGAGAAAGATAAATATCACATGCTCTCACTCATTTGTGGAATATAATGAACACCGTAAGCTGATGAACAAAAATAGATCTAGAGACAGAGAAGCATCGATCAGATGCTCAAACCTCAGAGGGAAGGTAGGGAAGAGTGGGGGTCAGGGGGAGAGATCAACCAAAGGATTTGTATGCATGCATATAAGCATAAGAGATGGACACAGACAACAGGGGGTGAGGACGAGGGCAATATTGGGGGGATGAGGGGACAATGGGGGGATAAAGACACATTTGTAATACCTTAATAAAAAATTAAATATATATATATATATATATATGTAAAAGATATCACTGTCGTTCAGCAGGTCCTCAAATAACATCATTTTGTTCAACATAGCTTTGTTAAAATGTTGATTGATGCTATAGGAACTTAACTCTTATTTATATCCATTTGCCTATGGTAAATTGGGTTTAATGCACTGTTTTGCTTAAAGTTGCAGAACCTATGGATGACATTAAGTAAGAACCTATTGTATTGTAGAGCATGGCAGATGCCAGCATTGTTTCTAATACCTCACTAATGATCTTTTTATATTTACTACTCAGTGAAAGTATTTAAATATATTGAGTTAAATGAAATATGTTAATAAGATCTAAAAATAAAATAAAATAAAATAAAATGATAGTATGTCAGTCCTGGTTCTGTTTGTCTTCAGGCCCATTTCTCACTCTTCCCTTGTTTTGTTTTGCTCTGCTCTGTTATGCAGAGGGACTGCCCTCTGTGAGGCTGGTTTCCCAGGCTTCCATGAGCTCAGATACAGGAGCACTGATGGGTGGTTGCAGAGTGTGGAAAAGGAGAAACTAGAGTATTTCTCACACTCCTTGTCTGCCCCAGGCAGTGACTTTTAGGCAGTGGCTGGTGCTCCTCTGAGCCTCCAGCTATGACTAGACCAGATTTTCTATGGTTACAGCTTCTACCAGTCTCTGGTAACACCACCTCTTCCCTTTATTCCTCCAGCCTGGGTTAACAGAATTTACCATTTACAAAGTGAAAAAAATAATGGGAAAAAATCTCTGTGAAGAAAGAATTTGAAAATACATTTTTAGAATCTGTTATCTTTCACTCAGCAAATAAAAGGGTTAGGCACAAATAGGATCTCGAAAGAAAAGACTAGACTTGAAAAAGTAAACACATTTATTTTGCCAAAAGAAGACACTAGACTTGAAGAAGTGAACACATTTATTTTGAGATATTGTGGGAAATGAGACATTTCTATACTTACATTGATTAAGTACACCACCCTTCAAGTAAAGATATCTAAGAAGAGGCAAAGCAGCTCATAAAAAATCTATAAAGTAAGTGAGGTTTGGTCTGATGTATACTATGCCCCACTTGGATAATCCCTGAAATAATTTGAAACCCAGTGCTCTTGGATGTCATTTAGGAAAGTGACCTGCTCAAATAACTAATGCTACAGGGTTTCAGATATTATCCCTTGTAGTTTACAGTTTATGTTATTTATAAATGTAGTTATCTCCTATACAATATATAATATTGAAAATATTTTAGCATTACTTACTCTGTTCTGTCTACTCCTTATCACCTGTGTGTTAGTGCTCAGTGATAAATGCTACCACTCTTGCGTATTCTATTTCTATTGCAAAATCAGTTGCATATATTTTGTGCTTTCAGTTTACTTTATAATTGTGGGTTTTGACTCAATATACTTTTTATTATTATGCAGGTCAAATACCATCCAGTATCCAGTTCCCTTCTCTTTTAGTGCACCTGGGAGGATTTTATTTTCCCTCCCCCGGAAGCTAGGCAAGGGCATGTGATAATTCCAATAAATCAATGCAATTTTCATAAAAATATCTACATAACAAAGGAGATATAAAGCCCCAGTAACTTGGCATATCCATTTTAAGAAGTATTCTATTCAATTCCAGTATAAAAAAATTATATAGTAGTTATATGCAAATTTTTGACTGTGCAGGAGGTCGGCACCAACTTTGTTCAAGGGTCACTGTATTATAGTTTTTGAAATTCATTGTGATGAGATTCTTATTAGCACATCAGACTGTAAGCTCTTTGAGGGCAAAGCTAGCCTAGAACCCAAATAATACCAGATACTCAATACATGTTGCTAAATGGATGAGTGAAGGATTGAGTGACTGAATAATCATAGTTTCAATATGATATCTTGCTCAAATCATTCTTGTTTCTCCTTCATGCTCATTTGAACAATTCAAAAATTTAGGCTGTTTCCCTTAAGTGAAAAAAAACAAAACAGTTTTATTCCTCAGCAAGAAGAGCAAAAATATTCTGGCTTTTCAAAGAAGATAACATGAAGTCTAAGAAAGACATGGCAGTGAATTTTACTTCCTCATGGTAGGGTGGTGTGGTCTTGTGGGGAGGGGTATGGAGAAGGCAATGGGGGGCAGGGACATATGTAATACTTGCAACAATAAAGATTTATTAAAAAGTAAAATAAAATAAATAATAAAATATAATTTATTTATATTTTTAAAAAAGACAGTCCAGGAAGTACACACATATTTGAATATAATTTGTGGTCTTGTTCTCTCTGTTCGGGTTTGGTGACATGAGGCTGTTATGGACTGAATATTTACAAACCCCCAAATTCATATTTTGAAGCCCTAACCCCCAAATGTGATGGTAGTTGAATATGAGACTAGGGAAGTAATTAGGTTTAGATGAGGACATGGGGGGCACCCCATGATGGGATTAGTGCCCCTATAAGAAAAAGAAGAGACATCTGAGCCCCTCTCTCTGCCATGAGAGGATAGGGAAAGAAGGTGACTGTCTATAAGTCAGGAGGAGGGCCCACGCCAAGAACCAAATTGACTGGCACCTTGATCTTGGATTTTCCAGCCTCAAGAACTATGAGAAATAAATGCCTGTTGCTTAAGCCACCAGTCTGTGCTGTTTTGTTATAGAGCCCGAGCTACGGCAGAGGCCAATTTCTCATCTTCTCTACCTCTATTAGAAATGTAATATGATATGCAGGCCACAGTCACCTTTCCTTGCTTTCAGCAACCAGTCTAAGATTCTTCAGCCTCTTTGGATAAATTAAGCAACATTTCCACTCAATGACCAGCCTGAATCATCAAGTACAGTAATCCCTCCTTAGCTGTGGGGAGATGTTCCAAGACCCTCAGTGGATGCATGAAACCATGAGTAGTACCAAATCTTACAGGTGCTGTGGTTATACCTATACATACATATGACAAAGTTCAACTTATAAATCAGGCATAGTAAGAGATTGACAACAATAATTAATAATGAAATAGAATAATTACAACAGTATTCTGTAATAAAAGTTATATGAATATGGTCTCTCTCTCTCTCTCTCTCTCTCTCTCTCAAAATACCTTATTATACTACACATACAATGTGGATACTTTGGATAAAGGGATGACTCATGTCCTGAGCAGGATGGAGTAGGATGATGTGAGATTTTATCATGTATCTCAGAAAGACATAAAGAGAAACCATAGATAAAGGAGACTACTGTATTTTCTAATTGTGGCAGTAGGGTTTGTTTGACCTCCATTGTTGCATGTCCCTATTCACTATTAAGTTGCAACCTAGGTATTAGTGTTCTTGGTTTTTGTTTTCTTTTGTTTTTTAATATATTTTTATTGATTTCAGAGAGGAAGGGAGAGGGAGAGAGTGATAGAAACATCAATAATGAGAGACAATAATTGATCAGCTGCCTCCTACATGCCCCCTACTGGGGATCGAGCCTGAAATCCAGGCATATGCCCTTGACCAGAATCAAACCCACAACCCTTCAGTCTGCAGGTCAACACTCTATCCACTGAGCCAAGCTGGCTACGGCGTGTTCTTGGGTTTTACACAATACAAATAAATGAAAACTTTCACTACATTCTAAGAGCTTCTAATTAAACACAGAGAGAGAGTTCAATAATTCAGGTACAGGTTTAACTTTTTAAAATGCTCCCAATCATATTAAAACCCATAAGATTTTTTCCTCTTGGTAAATAGATTTAATATACTGCCCTTATTTGTATACTAGAGGCCCAGTGCACAAAAATTTGTGCACTCGGGGGGGTCCCTCAGCCCGGCCTGTGCCCTCTCACACTCTGGGACCCCTCGGGGGATGTCCACCTGCTGGCTTAGGCCTGCTCCCAGGGGATCAGGCCTAAGCTGGCAGTCAGACATCCCTCTGGTAGCCCGGGAGCCCTCGGGGGATGTCCACTTGCCAGCAGGGAGTAGGCCTAAGCTGCTGTCGGACATCCTTAGCGCTGCTGAGAAGGCGGGAAAGGCTCCCACCACCACCGCTGTGCTGGCAGCTGTCAGCCTGGCTTGTGGGTGAGCAGAGCTCCTCCTGTGGGAGCGCACTGACCACCAGGGGGCAGCTCCTGCATTGAGCATCTGCCCCCTGGTGGTCAGTGTGTGTCATAGTGACCAGTCATTCCTAGTCATTTTGTTGTTAGGGTCAATTTGCATATTACCCTTTTATTATATAGGATAGAGGCCTGGTACATGGGTGGGGGCCTGCTGGTTTGCCCTGAAGGGTGTCCCAGATCAGGATGGGGGTCCTGCTGGGGTGCCTGGCCAGCCTGGGTGAGGGGCTAATGGCTGTTTTCAGGCTGGCCATGCCCATGGGCTGGAAGCAGGTATCTGGGATTTATTTACCTTCTATAATTGAAACTTTGTAGCCTTGGTCCCGCTCAAAGCCTGGGTTGCCCCTAGCAACCCAGGTTCCAGCCCCTCCTTGAGCGGAGGCCACAGAGGCTGGAAGCAGGTATCTGGGGTTTATTTATCTTCTATAATTGAAACATTGTAGCCTTGAGCAGAGCTCAAGGCCAGCCAGGGAAGACGGGAAGCTTGGCTTCCTCCATCGCCGGGGGCAACCTAAGCCTCCTGCTCACTCCAGCTCCATGGCCGCCGCCATCTTTGTGACGGACTGATGGAGTGATGGAGTGAGAGTGTGATGGTTAATTTGCATATTACTCTTTTATTACATAGGATACTTTTAAGAGCAAATGCATTTTCCTGGAAACATGGCACTTTGCATTGGCAAACAGTTATAGGAATAAATTCTTTAAGCAACATTTAAGAAGTTTGATTGAAATTTTGGAATCTCACACCAAAATCCTAACTATTAAATAGTAACCTGTTATATACAATGCCAAATGAAAGTCCTTTATAATAATTCACTAAAGTTTAGTTTTTACATCATTTTGATATACTTACCTCAACCAGTTTAGCCACAATTCATACGTTATGGTTGTCATGTGAAGGCAGTAAAATATTATATACCTTCAGATGACCTCAATCCAGAAATGCTTTTCACTGTTCACATTTTATCTGTCAAATAGTATTTTCTTTAAGAAGTAAATACAAATGCCATTATTGGGAGAAGCTACCGGCCTGGGACAAGTTCTAGCATTTAGTATTCTGACAGACCTTAATTTGGATATCAGCCAAAGTCAATAAAACTTGTTCATGCAGAACCTTACCTCGTTTTCACCACATCGAGGGGGTGCATCAGGCAAATTTCTACAAGACCTGAAAGATGATAAAGAAAAGTCCAATAAACACTTATGTAAACACTGGTTCTTATTTCCTTGACCTTATTGATTTTTCAAGTATGAAAATTCAAATAAGAAACTTGGGACATTGGACATGACAGCTAATAGTTGTAGGCTAGTGGCAAAAGACAAAAGTATAATATGATTTTATCACAGTGGAACAAGATATGTGAGTACTTATTGGTGCCCTGGCAAAAGCAGGAGCTGTAGGTAAAAGAAAATGAAATCACATGTCCTAAATCCCAATCAACTAGGCAGGAATTACTGTATCTCAATCCAATCCAATAACTGGATATATGAAGAAGAAAGGGAGGAAAGAAAAGAAGGGAGAAAAGAAGGGAAAGAAGGTCTTTCAGCACCCCCTACACCACCTACTAACATGGCAAATCATGAGCCTCAGTTTCAGGATTCATGAAATAAAGATTGATAGCTTAACAGAGAACATGTACTAAGTGTTTATTGTATGCCAGGCATTGTTCTAAGCAGGACTTAGTTTATTTCATTTAATCCCCACAAGAGCTCTTTGTGATAGAAAGTAATCTTATCCCATTTTACAGTAGAGATAATTGAGTCACATTAGATTAAATAACTTGTCTAAAATCTCATAGCTAGGAAGTAGTCTTAATCCCACATAACCCATGATCTTAACCATTGTACAGTGAGGAAGAATTTATAGATTCTTGCATATTCATTGTAAAGTCCCCTTCCTATTGTCTGAGCAGACAAGAGTAATAGTAATAATCACAACAGTTACTTTACCTGCTGTCTCTACACAAGGTTGGCCATTTTTTAAAGGTTTCTATTGATTTTAGAGAGAGAGAGAGAGGGAGAGGAAGAGGGAGAGAGAGAGAGAGAGAGAGAGAGAGAGAGAGAGAGAGAGAAAGAGAGAGATTAATTGGCTGCTTCCTGCAGCTCCCTATTGGGGATTAAGTCCTCAACCTGAGCATGTGCTCTGACCAGGAACGGAATATTTGACCTCTTTGATCATGGGACCATGCTCAACCAATTAAGCCACACTGGCCAGGGTCACATTGATGGTCATTTAACATACATTATCCCTGATGTGTACAATTATTGAGCAAGGAAAACTTTATATCATATTTACTTTAAGATAAGCAAACTAAAGTAGATAGTATTAGTTGATTTGCCTTAAAGCCACCCAACAGTATTGCAGGTCTTTTCTTAAGGGAAGTGCAATTAATCTCTCCTTCATTTGCAAACTAATTCAATTTGAGCTTATCTGTAATTTAGTTCTTCCCCATCATATTTATAGACAGAAATATCTTTTATTCCCTTACTGGTCAGGTTCAAGAAGCTCAAGTACTTGTACCTTCCCAAAGGCTGGCTTTACTTCCAAAGAAGCTTTAGAAAGTTCTCCCAGCTGTAGTTTACAAGTCATATGTATTGATCCAAAACAACTGTCTTATTTTGGCTAAAACTAATAGGACTCAATATTGATTTCATTCTAGCAAGGAATGCTCCATAGTCATTGGTAACCAAGTCACTGACCCAATCAGAGTCACTGCCTAGAGACTGGAGAAAGGAGCAAAGAACAAGGGCAACAGAATTACTGGGCATAATTACAAGCTTCTGAGACACTGTTTTTGCTTTATGAATAAGCCTTATTATTCAAGAGTGCAGGGGTGGGTCTCTTCCTTGCAAACAGTAAGGTCTCAAAACACTTCCTCTTGTTTGAAAATTCACATTCACCTTGAACCTTAAATTACACAATAAAGCAGATGGATTTAATTGATATTTACAGAACATTTCATTCCAAAGCTAGAGAATATATATTCTTCTCAAGTGCACATGGGACATTCTGAAAGATAGACCACATGTTAGGATACAAAATAAGTCTTTGCAAGTTCAAAAAGATTGAAATCATATCAAGCATCTTCCCAGATCACAGCGGCATGAAACTAGAAATCAACTACAACAAAAAAAAACTCAAAAACATTCAAACACATGAAAGGTAAATAGCATGTTATTAAACAATGGATTTAAATTGAGTTACCAATGAGATCAAGGAAGAAATAAAAAACTACCTGGGAACAAACAAAAATGAACACACAACAACCACAAATCTATGGGTTACAACAAAAGCAGTCCTGAGAAGGAAGTTCATAGCATTACAGGCCTACCTCAAGACACAAGAAAAAGCTGAAATAAAGGATCTAACCCTACTACTAAAAGAATTTGAAAGAGAACAACAAGCAAAGACTAAACTAGAAGGAAGGAAATAATAAAGATCAGAGTAGAAATAAATGACAGAAACTAAAAAGACAATACAAAAGATGAATGAAACCAAGAGCTTGTTCTTTGAAAAGATAAGCAAGACGGATGAACTTTTAGCCAGACTGATGAAGAAGCAAAGAGAAAGGACCCAAATATATAAAGTCAGAAATGAAAGAGGCAAAGTAACAACTGACACCACAGAAATACAAAAGATTGTAAGAAAATGGTATGAAAAATTATGCAAACAAAATGGACAACCTGGGTGAAATAGACACATACCTGGAAACTCTTCCAAAACGGAATCAGGAAGAACCAGAAAATCTGAAAAGGCTGAATACAACTAATGAAATTATAGCAATAATAATAATAATAATAATAATAAACTCCCAGCAAAATACTATCAAATATAATCCAGCAATACATGAAATAGATCATACACCATGACCAAGTGGGATTTATTCCAGGGATGAAAGACTGGTACAGTAATTTCAAATCAATAAATGGTACACCATATAAAATGAAGAATAAAAATCACATGATCATATCAATAGATGCAGAAAAAGCATTTGACAAAATTCAGCACCCATTTTTAAAATATATTTTTTATTGATTTCAGAGAAAGGAAGGTAGAGGGGGAGAGAGAGATAGAAACATCAATGATAAGAGAATCATTGATCAGCTGCCTCCTACACACCCCCTACTGGGCTCCGAGCCCACAACCCAGGCATGTGTCTTAACCAGGAATTGAACCATGACCTCCTAGTTTATGGGTCGACCCTCAAAAACTGAGCCACATCGACTGGGCTCCAGCACCCATTTTTTATAAAAACTCTCAGCAAAGTGGGAATAAGAGAATCATACCTCAACACAATAAAGGTCATATATGACAAACCTACAGTCAACAATATACTAAATGAGTAAAAACTAAAAGCATTTGTCTTAAGAACAGGATCAAGACAGGGATATACGCTTTCACCACTCTTATTCAATGTTGTACTAGAAATTCTAGCCACAGCGACAAGACAAGAAGAAGAAATAAGAGGCATCCAAATTGGAAAGGAGGAAATAAAACTCATTATTCACAGATGACATGATATTGTACATAGGAAACCCTAAAGACTCCACAAAAAAACTACTAGATTTAATAAATGAATTTGGCAAAGTAGCAGGATACAAAATTAATATACAGAAATCAATGTCATTGTTATACACTAATAATGAACTTTCAGAAAGCGAAACTAAAAAAAAATCAAATTTACTATTGCAAAAACAATAAAAAAATAAGATACCTAGGAATAAACTTAACCAAGGAGGTAAAAGACCTGTACTCAGGAAACTATATGACATTGAAAAAAGAAATGGAGGAAGATACAAACAAGTAGAAGCATATACCATGTTCATAGAGTGGAAGAATCAACATCATTAAAATGTTCATACTACCCAAAGCAATCTATAGATTCAATACAATTGCTATTAAAATATTATCAGCATATTTCACAGATCTAAAGCAAATATTTCAAAATTGTCTATGGAACCAAAAAAAGACCCTGAATAGCTGTAGCAATCTTGAGAAAGTTGGAGGGATCATGATACTGGATATAAAACTGTACTACAAAGCCATTATAATCAAAAGAGTCTGGTACTGGCACAAGAACAGCCATATAGATCAATGGAACAGAACAGAGATCCCAGAAATTTCCCTATGCCAATCATCACAGCAATGCAAATTAAAAGTACAATGAGGTATCACCTCACACCTGTCAGAATGGCTATCATTAATAAATCAACAAAAGGCAAGTGCTAGTGAGTTTGTGGAGAAAAGGGAACCCTAGTACACTGCTGGTGGGAATGCAGACGGCTGCAGACACTGTGGAAAACAGTATGGAGTCTCCTCAAAAAATTAAAAATGGCACTGAAGCTTGACTCAGTGATCCCACTTCTGGAAATATATCCTAAGAATCCTGAAACACCAATCAGAAAGAAAATGTGAACCCCTATGTTCATAGCAGCATTATTTATAATAGCTAAGATCTGGAAACAGACAAATGCCCATCAGTAGATGAGTGGATAAAAAATCTGTGGTACATTTACACAAAGGAATACTATGTGGCTGTATAAAAGAAGGATCTCTTACCCTTTTCTGCAGCATGGATGACCTGGAGACCATTATGCTAAGTGAAATAAGCCAGTCAGAGAAAGACAAATATCACATGATCTCACTTATATGTGGAATCTAATGAACAAAATAAAGTGATGAACAAAATAGAACTAGAGGCAAGGATGGATGGAACAGACTGACAGATCTCAGAGGGGAGAGAGTTGTGGGGGATGGGAAGAGATTAACCAAAGAACTTATATACATATATGCATAAGCCCATGGATACAGACAATAGAATGACACAGGCCTGGGGTGGGGTGGGAACTGGGTGGAGGGGGAAAGTGGGGGGAAAATAGGGGGCATCTTTAATAATGTCAGCAATAAAAAATAAACTTAAAAAAGTTCATCCTGGAAACTCAAACTTTAGAATAACATTCTTACCAACCACTGCAGCAGGTAGATATCTACTAAGGGCATTTCTGTGTATCTTATGAGCATAAAGAAATAAGACACTAAGAATCAGTTTACCAAGGAAAGTCACACAGTTTCTCCCATTGACTTGGAATTAGAAAAGAAGCAAAATAATAAACACCAAACAGCACTAGTTGGTATAGGTCTTGAAAAGTTTACCAAAGAATGAAAAATCCAACAATTCATTAAAACTAACAGAACTTGGAGAATCTGTTCACATTTATATATACTAATTTATTTATTTGCAAAATTGTTCCAATTTCATTTATGCTAATATGCACTTCTGGTAGTAATATTTTAATAATTTTTCTTTTCCCAGAGAATAGTTATTTGCATTTGAAGCAATTGCTTATTTATCACACTGACAAGCAAGCAAGAATTGCTATTAGATTTTTAAAACTTAGACAAAGACTAATTTTATAAGGTTGGACCTTATACAAATGAAGAAAACCCAAAGCAGATTGATATTGTAAATTTATCATATTGCAAGCGTTTTCAGTGTTCCTACAGATTCATGCCACTTCAGTGAGATTCAAATGAAACTGGTAATGGGCCTAACATGGGTACAGTTAGTCCCTGAGCCTGTACCTTGGGATAGTCCTGAATTTTTTAAAAAATGGATTATCTTTTATTGATTTTGGAGAGAAGGGAGAGAGAGAGAAACATTGATCTGCTGCCTCCCTCATACAACCAGACCGGGGATCAAGCTGGCAACCAGGACATGTACCCTGACCTGGACAGCAACCTTTCAGTGCATGAGGTTACGCTCAATCAACGGAGCCACATTGGCCAGGGCGCTCTCTTCTTTGAATTGACTCAAGTACATGCCTTCACCTGAGCCAACATTTCAGGGAAAGGATTAACATGGCTCTGTTACAAACCTTACCCCAGCCTCTATCTCTTTTGAGAAGGTCTCCTGGCCTGTTTAACTACAAATCTGCACTAAACATCAACCCCATCTCCTTCCTCTTATATAACCTGAACCACACCTCTTTTTCTAAGAAAAGTACCAACACTATCATGCAATGATTAGTCACAAATGGTGAAAAAACAGTTTTTCTCAGTGTCCAATTCCCTGTTCTTGTCCCTTTCTCTGGAATGTTGTCCCTTAGTAAGGACAAACACACATTTCTGAGAATCCAACTTACCTTGTGTTCTTAATTTGGACAACCATTTTCCCAGAAATCCTGGGGCAGAGACTGTTAGTTGTCCCCAGGTACTTATCCTCTTTTCATTCTGGCTGTCCTGAATACATATTGCATTTCCCAGTCTTCCTTGTTGCTAGGCATTACCACGTGACCAAGTCTGGTCAACTGAATGTAAGTGAAAGTAGTTTCAGCAACTTCTGGGAACTCATCTAAAGGTAGGGAGCCTGCTGCCCTCCTCCCTTTTCCTCCTTCCTGCTGGTGGAGTGTCGACATAGGGCTAAAGTAGGCATCTTAGACAGTGAGGTGACTTTGGGTATGGAGGCCATACAGCACAGCAACAAGGAGTTCTGGTCGACCCCTAGGCATTCTTGTTGGAGACAAATGTCTATTTCCTTTAAGCTCCTGCCATTTGTACCTGAACTTAATTCTAACTGATATAGGAGCCCTTCGACGTGCTCCCACAGTAACCTGACCTTGGGTTATTTCTTGTCACTGCACTGTTTTCTTATCTGAAAGCTCCATGAGGACAGAGACTCCACCTGCCTTATTCACCTTTGCATCCCCATCACTGTACATGATAGCTGGCACTCAGTAGGCACAATAAAAATTTGTCGAATAAACAGATTAATACTGATTATAGTTACTGCACATACCATTATGTCAGCTGATTCTCAGCTGAACTGGCAGCTATGTATTTTGCATTTACTTCATTAGTTTGAACATTATACAAGTAAGCAAATAAGAAAAAAATTTGGCAAAAATTATATGAAATACAGCTCAGAAACTGCTTGAAAAAAATAAAAATGTAGAATTGAAATATCATTAATATTCAAGAAAGCAACTAATCAATCAGCATTAATGGATTGTCAAGTGATTCCTGAGAGCTGTGTACATGATAGGGTACTGTGTGAGGTGCTGAGACATACCATGGTGCAGCAATAAGGGAGCCTGCAAGGCTGAATGAGTCAAAGGCAGACGCAGATGTGACACATTGAGGATGGCATTTATGTAAGGGGAAGATGCTAAGCAGAGAAGAAAAATATGCATAAAACTATGTTTCAGGTCCAGTGATTTAGTGCTACTGTTTACAGTATGAAATGTTGCTGTTTATATTCTACATCAATTCTAGTCTTGCATTACTATATACTTTTATCCCAAATTGTCAACTGTCTGCAAGAACTATGTCATTGTTCTCATAAAAGTAGTAACAGAAAATATGGACAAATAGTTAAAAATTTTAAGTAATATTTTGATTCATTTATTGCCTGGGTGTTCCTTATAATTGAGATTACTTGTCCTAAGTCACAAGGCTGATTTATGTGAAGTAAAGACCATTTGAAATTTATATGTCAAATGTAAACATGAATATGAGTCTCACCAGGAAGTAGTCCCTACAGTTTTCACCTACTTTGCCAATGGTAGATATCTCCTAACTCAACAATATCCTTTCTCCTTCCAGCTTGGAGTAGAAAACCACATTAAAGGCATTCCTTCCTAGAAAGGATGGGATTATTCTTATTTTGGAGATTTAAAATGCTTAAAACATAAAGCAGAAGATCCTTTTTTTAACCTATTGCTTTATAACCTGGGCCGTAGAAGAGAGCACTGAGAGTGCACTACTATATTGGTGGGCTGACTGAATGTGGGACATACCCGACACCTGCTTACTCCTAATAGAATCCTAAAGTACAGAAACTGGGTATGAGGTTCATTCCTGTGCCTTCCTTCTTGCTCCACCCCTGTTGTCACCCCAGAATAGTGATATAATGGGCTTCAGCAGCCTTTTTAGCAATAGGAGGAGAGGGCGTGGAAGACAAACTGGGTGCCTGAAAGTTGACTTGAACATAGTTTATTAAAGAACTAGAGGCCCAGTGCATGAATTCATGCATGGTGGGATCTGGCTGGCCCAGCCCCAATCTGGTTGGATCAGGGCTGGGCTGGCTGGGGGGAGGGGCTGCAGGCGATTGGCTAGTGGGCCCCACCCCTGATTGGGGTGGAGGGGCCAATTGGGGTTGACCCAGTCGTGGGGAGGGGCTGTGGGTGGTAAGCCAGCCAGCCCTGGCCCCAAATGGGGTGGGGAGGTCTGGGTCAGTGGCTGGGGGAGAGACTGGGGGAGGTTGGCCGACCAGCCCCACCCCTGATTGGTGTGTGTGTGTGGGGGGGGTGGTCAGGGGTGGAGCTGGCTGGGGAGAGGGGTTGTAGGCTTATCGGGGTGGTGGGGGCTGATTGGGGTGAGGCCGGCCATGGGGAGGGGCTGTGGGTGGTGGGCCAGCCAGCCCCGCCCCTGAATGGGATGGGGAGGTCTGATTGGGGGTCAGCATCTGGGGGAGAGGCCGGGGGAGGTTGGCCGACCAGCCCCACCTCTGATTGGTGTGTGGGGGGAGTGATCATGGGTAGAGCTGGCTGGGGAGAGGGGCTGTAGGCTGATGGGCTGGTGGGGGCTGATCGGGGGTGAGGCTGGCCATGGGGAGGGGCTGTGGGTGGTGGGCCAGCCAGCCCTGCCCCAGAATGGGGTGGGGGGCTGATTGGAGGCCAGCGGCTTGGGTGAGGAACCATAGTGGTTGGCTGGCCAGCCCTGCTCCAGATCAGGGTGGGGGGTGATCAGGGACAGAGCCGGCTGGGGGGAGGGGCTGAAGGCTGTTGGCCGGCTGGCCCCACACCCTATTGGAGTGAGGGGTGCAATCAGGGGCAGGCCGGCAGTGGGGAAGGGCCACTGGAGGTTGGCTAGTTGGCCCCACCCCATGATCAGGCCAGTTCGCTGGCCGTAGTGGGCATCATAGCAATGGTCGTTTTGGTCCCTGGCTTTTTATATATATAGTTAATGTCAAGCGCTCCTTCAGTTAAGGACTTAGTCTATTTTAACTATTCACAATGTTATTATACACTAATCTGTTCTAATATATATTACAGTAGGTCCTCAGGTTACGTCGGAGATCCGTTCCTATGACGCAACGTAAGGCGATTTTTGCCGTAAGTTGGAACCCACCTACATAAGCACCTACGTCACTCACATGGAGCGCATACACAGCAGTAGTGAAGTGAAATAGTAAAAAAATTTAAAAGAAAGATAACAATTCCTGATCTTTACTTGTGGTAAATAAATAATAAAAAAATAAAGCACATATGTGCATACAAAATAAATGGGAGATGGCAATGTAACCAGGAAATGACATACATCGAGTCTGATGTAACCCGAGGACTGTCTGTATTTGAGAACAGAGTATTCTAAATTTACCCTCTTGTCACTATATCAATTAATTGTTCCTTTCTCTAAAATTCCATTATGTGACGATTACTATATATATTTTATATTACCAATTATATTACATTACTTTACAAATATCAAGATAGAATTTATCATACCATGCTATGGCTAGTAATATATAGAAATAAATATCCAGACATTGTAGTCTTTGTGAATGACATCTAGATTTGTGAAAACGTGTGGTCAAATACAAACCATGAGCTCTTTAAGAAAAGGGAGTACTTAACTTTATAGGCCCACTGAGTAAATAATGTAAAGTATATGAAATGCACTCAAGAAGTTCTCTATCTACACTCACTTCTTTGGTGATCTCACCCCAACCCATGGTTTTAATTAGCATCTATAAGCTAACAACTCACCAATTTACATTTCTAATTCAGGCTTTTCTTCCAAGGTCTAGACTTAAATATCCTATTGCTTATTTGACATCTCTGCTTGGATATTTAATATCCATCTCAAAATGCACACATCTAAAACAGGATCCTCACCCTCCTCCCTCCATCCCAAATAAAACAAAACAAAAACTAACCTGTTCAACCTTATAATCATCATGAACTCTTTTTTCTCTCAAAACCCTTTTCCAATCTATCTGAAGATATCCATTGGCTTTACTTTAAAATATATGGAGACTTTTACCATCTCTCACTTCCTCCACTGCCCCTGCCTCTGGTCAAAGTCAGGACCATCACTTCTCGCTGATTAATTGCAGCACCTCATTAACAGGCCTCCCTCCTTCCACCTTTGACCCCTTCCACCTGCTCTCACCCTGTAGCCAGAGTGATCTTTTAAAAGGGTAAGTAATTTCCTGTCATTCTTCTGGTCAGCAATGGCTCCCCATTTCACTCAGAGAAAAGCATACAGAATCTGGGTCTGCATACTTCTCTCACCAACTCTTTCTACTCTCCCACTCACTCATTCTGTTCTGGCCACTTGCCTCTTTGCTGTTTCCCAAACTTGCTAGCATTGCTTCAGCTTTCAGCCTTTACACTAGCTGTTTCCTCAGCTGGGAATGCTCTTCCCCCAGGTTCCACTTGACCAACTTCCTTCACATGGTCAGTGAGTAACCCTGACCACTGTAGCACATAGGCCTGTCTCTCCTCACCCAGCACTGATAAAACTTCATGTGCTGTGTTATTTCCTCTCCCCATAGTACTTAGCAACTTTTAGCACATTCTATTAGTACTTATTTATTATGTTTACTAGAGGCCTGGTGCATGAAATTCGTGCACTGGGAGGAGGGGGGGTTGTCCTTCAGCCCAGCCTGCACCCTTTCCAATCTGGGACCCCTCAGGGGTTGTCCGACTGCTGGTTTTAGGCCCACAGGGATCGGGCCTAAACAAGCAGTCAGAGATCCCTCTCACAATCTGGGACCACTGGCTCCCAACCACTCACCTGCCTGCCTGCCTGATTGCCCCTAACCACTTCTGCCTGCAAGCCTGCTCACCCCCTAACCACCCCCCTCCCAGCCTGATCAAAGCCTGACTGCTCCCCTGCCAGCCCAATTGCCCCCAACTGCCCTCCCCTGCAGGCTGGGTCACCCCTAACTGCCCTCCCCTGCCAGCCTGGTCGCCCCCAACTGCCTTCCCCCGCCAGCCAACTTGTGGTGGCCATCTTTGACCACAGGGGGGCGGCCATCTTGTGTGAGGGTGTGGTGGTCAATTTGCACATTACCCCTTTATTATATAGGATTGTTTCCTGTCTCTCCCAGTAGAATGTAACTTTCACTGGGGCAGAGATCTTTGTCTGTACTGTCCACTGATATACACCAAGTACTCAGAATGTGCCTGATACATAGCAGTTGCTCAATAAGTATTTCTTAAAAAAACAATTGAATTATATAAAATATAAACCTACATTGATGAGATTCCTTTTCAGTGGTATGAAGTTTTATGAATTTAGTTTATAGAAAGGGACTCAGTCATTCAAGGAATCCACTATAATGTTTAATTTAGGAAGTAAGTCTACTGATAGGTTCTGAGTCCATACCTTTCCTCTAAATAGAGCAGATATATTCCAAAGATAATTGTGGTGACATTTTATAAAACAGAAAGCATCTTAACATCCCCTTGAACTACAAAAGGATAGTGGTTCAGACAGAGAATTGAGGCATTCAAGTATCCTCAATATGTCAGTTACAGGTAAAAGCTATGCCACCCTTATCAAGCCCAAAAATCTCTTCATTGTACTTTAGCCCCTTCCTGGGCATTTCCAAATTAAATCTAAAACTTCTCTTTTGTCCTTTGAAATTCACTCTGTTCTAACCATTACCTTAACTGATTTTGTTAAACATGTTTAACTCTTTAAAATATAAAAAGATATTTTTATTGTTTAAAGAGAACCACAGAGGAATAATGGTTTCAAACTTCGTAAATTTGAAATTCAAAAATAGAACAGATACAGACAGAAATGATATTTTTCATCTACTCTACTAGTCAAGCAAATCATTACAACATCCTATTTGATAGCCTGCCCAGAAAATGTGGTAGCCCTATTGAATTATAAGCAATGTGAGACTCATAAAGGGAAATCAAATATTTTATGCTTTCTCCCAATAACAGTTAAGGCCCACTACCTTTGTGGCACAGTAAATTAATTTATGCACACAGAATTGGCTAAATAGGCAATATGATTTGCAGATTTGAAATATGTTGTTAAAAGTTATGCTTTTGAGCAAGCCACAGCCTTCCTTGAAAAATCTGAAGCAAATATTTTCCTAGATGGTTACTATTAGCATGTATTTTTCTAACAAAACTAACACTAAGCAATAGCTGTTAGCACATATTTAAAGGGAATAATTTCATCATTGCATCCTTCCTTTCATAGTTCATTATTTAATAGTCTTAAGAATTTAGAAAAATCCTAAGTGAAATAAGTTAGTCACACAAAGCTAAGAACCATGTGATTTCACTCAGATGTGGGATATAAAACTGAAACTCATGGACACAGATAGCACTGTGGTAGTTACTAGAGGGGAGGGTGTAGGTAGGTGGTGGGGGTGGAGGGAGACTAGTATACGGTGACGGATGATGATTTGACTTTGGGTGGTGGGCACATAGTGCAATATACAGACATTGTATCATAGAAATGTACACTTGAAACCTATCTAACAGTATTAACCACTGTCATCCCAATAAATTTAATTTAAAATTTGTAAATAAATAAAAACAATAAAAAGATTCAATGCTCATTTCCAAAAAAATAATTGAGAAAAACATATATTTTATATTTCAGAGGCATAAATATATATATACATTATGGTCTAGAAATTATAGTAGCTAGAACATGTACAGGGAGGGAGAAAAATTGAGGTAGAGTTTAAAACTATGTGAGTTTTCCTAAAAAATAAAACTCTGAATGAAAATATAGAAAGGTTGAACATTTTTAAATTAATAATAATCTCACTTATAAACAAAGTTTTTATATTAATTATTACTCAGTTTTACTCAGTGTAATAGCTTTAAAATTTTTTACTCAATTTTAGCACAATGTAATAGCTTTAAAAATTATGGTTTGGTATTTTAATTCAATGGAAATTATTTTTTATTTTGTGTTATTAAGCTCTATATTAGATCCCAAACAAGCTCCAATGCACTTAGGTAAATGGCCCAATTTTGAGATGTGCTGATCATTTATGGAAAGTTAACTGCTAAAAATGGGCCTTAACACAATCAATAATGCAAAGAGAAACATCAGTGGGAAAATAAGCTGTGGATTAGGCTGGTAAATGGTAAAATACCTTTAGAAGTATATGAAAATGTCTTTAAAGTGAAGGAAATGAAAATAAAAAGAAATATGTATCAACTGTTTTACGGATTACATGTGTATATAATAAATATAAAAACAGAAAAAAAGATTGTGTAGTATATTGTTTATCTGAAGTAAAAAAAAAAAAATTATTCAAGCTCACCAGCATTTCAAATGAGAAGCTTATGAAAATGCAGAAGCAGTCGAAGGAGGAGTTAGGACACAGTGGCATGAGGGGGGCCAGGCTGCCAAGCACCAGGACTCCCTGCTTCTGCTCTGCAGACTTGCCCAGTTCCGGAGACTGTTTTCTCTCTGCTTTGCTATCAACCAGAAAGGTAAAACATTTTGCTCTGCTTTAAGATTTTTTTAATTGAAATATATTTGACATAGAACATTGTGTAAATGTAAGCTGCACAGCATGCTAATTTGATACATTTATGTACTGTAATATACAGGGTGGGGCAAAAGCAGGTTTACAGTTGTGAGTATGCAAAACAGAGTTTATTCTTGCATTATTATTTATTAACTAGGGGCCCAGTGCACGAGTTTGTGCACCTTGAAAGGAACTGTGGGCCGCAAGGCTGCAGTAGGCACAGGGGCGGGTCTTGGCCCATCCTCCATGCCCCCGCCTGGCCCTTCCTGCTGTGGCCCCCAGCCCCCAGTCTGCTGGCAGCCCCACTCCCACTGCTGCCACTCCCACACGCTGACAGCGCCAGCCTCACTTGCACCCACTGAAGGCGCGGAGGGATTGGGGCCGGCGCCATCAGCAGGTGTGAGTGGCAGCAGCAGCTCTGGTGCTGGCGGCAGGTGCAAGCATCAGGCAGGATCGCGGCATGCAGGAGCAAAGAATTTTCAGTAACTACCAGAGGCTCACCCTGATGATAGCAACTGGTGCCCTACCTTGGTCTGACACCCCCACTCACCTGCTCCACCATCCCACTGCAGCCAATGTCCGCCATGTTCCATACATGCCCCCTGGTGGTCAGCACACGTCATAGCAACTGGTTGTTCGATTGTTCAGTTGTTCTGCTGTTTGGCCTATTTGCATATTAGCCTTTTATAATATAGGATTACTGTATTATTTTCCATCTGAACAACTGTAAACCTACTTTTGCCCCAACCTGTAGTTGCAGTTGTGGCAATAATTCGCACCTCTATCACATCACATACTTTTATTTTTAGTGGTTGAAATAATTAAGTTCTAGTCTCTTCTCAAGTCTGATAGCTTCTACAGTATTAACCTTCCTTTCTTCTTTTATTGAATTGCTTAGGAAAAAGGAGCCTTCTATTTGTTATAAGAATCAGAGACAGAACTCTGTCCCTCCACCCCTCCAGTCCTATACTGAAGCTGGATCTTACAGGCTAGATGTTATGCCTCTCTTCCAAAATTGGCATTCGTGGCATCATCTTAATAGCTTGAAATTGATCATGGTGGGAGCATTTACACTATGGAAAATGGCAAAGGCTATGTATTAGAGTTTTTAGGTGTTTGTTTTCTAGAGAGCCATTTGTTAAACACTCACCAGCACAACACTGCCCAAATCTAACCACAAATTCTGTGGCCTAGCCTAGTGTTAGGTTTAAAAGCTTTTGAAAGCATCGTAGTATGAGAAGAGTTTTTGATTTCCAGCTTCCTCCCCCTGCTTTCTTCCAAGTGTAGGAGCCCCTTAAAAGAGAGAAGCACACTGACAGCTGTCAGAGGGGATGTGGGGGGGGGGGGTGATTATATGAAAGAAGGTGAAGAGATTAGCCCAAGAACAAATATGCATAACCCATAGACATGGACAACAGTATGGTAATGGCCAGAGGGAAGGAGGCCTCTGGCTGGGTGAAGGTGGGAAAAGGGAGGGAAAATGGGGACATCTGTAATAAAATATAAAGCTTTTTTAAAAAAGGAAGAACATTCTAACCACTTTCCAATGAGTACAAAATGCTATTATAATTTCAACAGCATTGTGAAACAATAAAATGCTATTTAAATATAAACAAACAAAAAAAGAGGATAGAAAATATGGTTACAAAGCTGGCTTCACCCTTAGTCATTGGACAGAAGTTCAGAAACAGGAAGAAGGCCTTAGGCAAATACATAGCATCTTGCTTGCTGAAGAATTCAGATATTTAGGTCACAAGTATCTAATTTAGTTCTTTCTTTTCTATAAGTAATCAAAACCAATTACATTCAAATAAAAAGCAGGATAAAAATTATAATGTCGTTTTCCCTCTTCTAATTATATTATTTCTTACAATCATATTATTCTTTCTTTTGATCTTTGAGTTTATGGTTTCACAAAAATTTAACTAAGATCCTGTAATGACCAGGATATGTACACCTTAACAACGTAAGATATTTAATTACCAACACACATCATATAGAAATGTTGAAAGTGTGAAACACTGAATAAAACAATGATACAAACAAATATAAGCCTCCAATGATGGGTTATTTAAGACCCAAAACAAAACTATTTGAAAAGATTTTGAAACCACAGTATTTAGTCCTCAAAAATAAATGAACACATTCATATTCATAGAGGCAAGGTTAGATAGTAATTGATGAAATACATACTTTAAAAGACTCAATCATCTTTTCTAGGGAAGGCAACCCTAACACTTGAAGTGTGTTCTCACTTGAACAATCTTTTCATGGTTGAAGATTAAAACTCTGGAATTCTACAAGGTGCCTACAAAGTCTAAAAACATAGACAAACATGACTTCATGAGGTCATTATCAATCCGTAAAAAGGTAAATTGATATAATCTATTTTCCAGATTTTATACTCTGTGGATGACTTCATAGGAGAGAAGTGACTTCTACATTCACTCAAGGACTAGAGTTAGCTACCAGATAATTTTTGAATAAATACAAAGTGAAGAGCAATATTTCTGCTATAACTCCAAGTTCTTCATATCTGTGATGCTACAAGGATCAGTTTCTTCATTTTTCTCTTATACACTAAAGTGATATAGGAGACATGAAACAATGGCAGCATCTAAAAGGGTATGTATAGTCCTGGGAACAATACTGGTGCTCCATCAAAATCCATTTTCTCTTTCTTCCTTGGCCCATGATATCTCAGAAAGATGGCCTCCCCCAGCATCTGTCCTGTGTGGCCATGTGGCTAAGTTCTCACCCATGGAGTGTGAGTATGCCTCTTTCATACCTACTTTCTCCTGGTCCTGCTAACTGGGACTTCAGTGTGGTAGTGCCTCAAGTTACATCTAACGGATGACAGGTTGGTGCTCTAGGGGATGGCGGAACAACCACGGGAAGGGACTTGTGTCCCAGAGTGACTATGAGGAGCAAAGATTCCATGCTGACCTGAGCTATTAATAGCGAGACTGTTACATGAAAGATAAATGGACTTTTTATTTTTTTAAGCCACTGTATGTTAGGTCTCTTTGAAGCAGTGAAGCTTTACCCTGACACATACAAATGCCATATCAAATTGCACCATCATAGTTGCTAACTAGCTTATGAGTTCACAAATGGCAACTTTTCTGAACTAAACTCAACTTACCACCAAGCAGGAAAGAGAATTCGCCTCTCTTCCAAAAAGAAGAAGGGTGACATTATGAAGTATGTGGAGACCAAACCTGTGAGATTACACCGGGTTCAGTTAAAGTTTCTCTGGCCTTAGAATGGGTTTTGGAGCACTCGTAATTGAGAACTGAATTTAGAAACAAGAGATTTAAAGTGGATGTGGACGATATGGCTCAAGTTGAACCATAATACCTTTATTAAAATGAGCAGAGTCTAAAATTCCATTGTCTAAAAAACAAAACAGTGCTGCCGTGTTCAATGTGTGTGTTTTAAATAACATTTTCCAGGGTGAGTACATATTCCACGTTTTCTGTTTTACCTTACCAGTGAACAGCTGGAGGAATTTGTGCGAGAGAAACAATGCTTTCTTATTCATGCAGGTAGTCAATTCCAGCAAAAATAATTTTCCAGGGCTCTTTTGGTTGTTTGAGACAAAATTCAACACAACTCAGCTTAAACACAAAAGGGGAATTTGTTGGCTCATAATTGAAATGACGGAAATGGCAGGGATGCTTGGCTCCCAGACTTTCTCTCCCCTTCCCTCACCTGCTTGTCTCTGCTTGTCTTTATTCACTCCTGCTAGAGAGCTTTCCTAACACAGAGGTACACGCCTCAGAGAGCCCCTGTTCCCATCCTGTCATATTTAAGATGCAAGAGGCAAGCGGGACTCTTTTCTGCTGGTGCAACAAAGAAATTGCAGGAAGGTCTTTGAATGGCATCACTTTGATCACAGGTGATTCCCTGGACCAGTCATTATGGGTAGTAGGTTGTGGACATCTGATGGGTGGGGCTTTGGTCACATGGAAAAAATTTTTTTAGTCCATTCCATGCTTCTATGTCTCTGGATCTATTTTGTTCATCAGTTTATTTTGTTCTTTAGATTCCACACACGAGTGAAATCATGTGATACTTGTCTTTCTCTGACTGACTTACTTCACTTAGCATAATACTCTTCAGGTCTCTCCATGTTGTCTTAAAGGGTAAGAGGTCCTTCTTTTTTACAGCTGCATAGTATTCCATGGTATAAATGTACCACAGGTCTTTTATCCACTCATCTACTGATGGACACTTGGGCTGTTTCCATATCTTAGCTATTGTAAATTGTGCTGCTATGAACATAGGGGTGCATACATTCTTTCTGACTGGTGTTTCAGTTTTTTTGAATATATTCCTAGAAGGGGACCACTGGGTCCAGAGACATAGAAGCTTAGAACAGACTATTGATTCTCAGAGGGAAGGTGGGGGTGGATGGGTACTTGGGAAGATATCAATCAAAGAATTTGTATGCATATATATGCATAGCCCATGGACACAGACCTAGGGCTTGGGGTAAGGGTCAGGCTAGAAGGGGTTAATGGGGGGCAGGGGGACACATGTAGTACTTTCAACAATAAATATTTTTTAAGAAAAGAGAGTTTCAGAGTGCTAAATCTCTTTGTAACATCTCTTTCTTTGTAATTTGGAAAACAAGACTGCACTTAGAATATTTAAATAATACTCTTGCTACTTCCTTTTCTAAATACTTAAGTTTTAATCCAAATTAACTGACTCCTTTTCCACACTGCTAGCCATCCAATGACAATGGACTAATTAATTGAACTTCATCTAAAAAAACCACAAAACACTTTCCTATAAGAAACTCTAGTTTATAGTTTGGCTTTCTATATCCCTGTGAGATTAGCAAACTTGGAAAGGAAATGAAATGGCTCAAGTTTTAAATATGCATATACAGCATAAGATATTATGTCAACTTGTAGATAAGGCCCTAGCTCACCTAAACTTGTCGTTTATAAAGTATTTATTGTATCAGGAAAGGTGTGCAGAAATAAGGAAGGCATAATTCCTGCTTGAAAGGTTTACATACTAACTCTGGAAGCCATTGCAATCGGCATCATAATTACCCAACTGTAAACTGCTTCCTGGAGGGGCAGACAGAGGCACCCGTGGCTGCATGCTACAATCCACAGTTCAGTTTGACTTAGCATCTTGCACAAGAGTGTATCCCAAACCACTTTACAGAAGTGAAATTTCCATTTGCAAGCCAATATATGCTATACATTACAGAACAGCTGTGTGCAAACATTGCCTCATGGAAAGAAAAAGAAAAAGAAAAACCTAAGGCATTAGGTCATGAGATGGGAATCCAAAGGAGAACTTAGGAGGCTTGGAGCACTAGGGCGGGAAGGAGGGAGAAGAGGAAAGATTGATAAGAAAGGACACACGCTAATGAGTAAGATTTAAAAATAGATCTGTGAGAAGTTAAAGGCACATCACACACCTTCTCCGTGAAAAAAGTTGAGAATGAGACAATCTTTTACATGAGTCAAAGAAGCAGTAGCAGAAGTTAAATAAACAGAAAAAGTATGAAATGGGAGCTAATAAACTTTCAAAGTGATGGTGTAATTGCACAGGATTAGTAATCTCAACTACTATGTGGTAAGGCAATAAAATGATGTTATTTTGAGTTAACCTGAATTATGGTGAACTATTGTCTAGGAAGATTAGGGTAACAGAAGTACTGTAAAGGCTAATTTCATAAGCATAAACACTATACATGAATTGTGCACTTAAAATGAATATAATTTTATAAAATATACTTAATAGTAAGAAAACCAACTAGACAACATACTTTTAGATTCTCTCCTGTTTTTAAAAATACCACAAAACATAAATTTTTATTTTATTTTTGAGCCCTAGAAGTACCAGTTGATGGGGAACTGTATTTAACAAATGACAACAGAGAGTTTGTTGTATTTAAACTGAAACCATAATATATAGTAAAGTCCTGCTTTAAATATAAATAAAATTTTTAGTGGAAATTAATCCCAAGAATATAGAGGAAAAAATGACTCTTTATTTAGGTTTCCTATCATTTAAATAATAGTAAAATAATTTTTAAAAATTCAAATTTGCCATTAAATTAAGTTTCTATTTCAAGTATCATCTACATAGCAAATTAATCTTCTATGGACAATTTGCATAACAAACATTATTCATATTCTATGAACTCCAAGATTATTCATTTAACAAAGGGTTTACATAACTCCTTAAGAGTTATGCACTTCTTAATTGGTAGTTACAAAATAGTCATGGGGATATAGAGTACACCATAGGGAATATAGTTAATAATATTGTAATAACTATGTATGGTGCCAGGTGGGTACTGGAAATATTGGTGGGAAGACTTTGTAAAGTATATGATTATCTAATCACTCTAGTGTACACCTGAAACTAATACAAAATAATATTGAATGTAAACTGTAAGTGAAAAGTACAATTTTAAAAAATGGAAAAAAATTATGTACTTCTTTTAAGGTGATATACTCTTGAGTACTGAAGTTTTCCACATAAGATATGATTAAATCTACATCTTGTGCAAGTTTCACGTTTAGCATCTGCTCATTTTAATTTGGCAGGTATCTCATTTTACATGACACAAAAGTATGCATGGAAAGTAAAGAAATTAACTCCATGATGTATGATTTCCCTCAATTTTTTGAAATACAGGATCCTCAGTTGGGCTGCAGATGAATTTGTTTTGATGGCCTTTAAGGGACATTGATGATTACCCAGAGTATCACTGATTTTGGCAGCTTAACTAGAGTTTAGCAATGACTGACTTTATATATATGAAAATTCCCCCTGGACTGGGTAAAATTAAGGTTTTTTTTTTTACCATTTAAAAAGCAGAGTATGCTCTTTTTAATCCACACTATCTGAAATGTAAATCATTGTGTCTTAGAAGGAAAAATAATAGACTTTTCAGTGGTTCTCAACCTTCCTAATGCCGCGACCCTTTAATATAGTTCCTCATGTTATGGTGATCCCCAACCATAAAATTATTTTCGTTGCTACTTCATAACTGTAATTTTGCTACTGTTATGAATTGTAATGTAAATATCTGATATGCTATGTGTGTTTTCCGATGGTCTTCGGCAACCCCTGTGAAAGGGTCCTTCGCCCTCAAAGGGGTCGCGACCCACAGGTTGAGAACCGCTGCTTTACAGGAAATTTTGTGCTATTATGTATTCTAAGAATGACAAAAGAATAAAGGGTCCTCCCCTCCACCTCCTTCCCTCCTATAGGCTGGTTCTAAAGTGAAACCCAGTGCTGGATGCAGAGTCAGGATGATAATGTTGGTTTAGCTGCTTCCTTGTCTGTGTGACGGAGGTAAAAACTGTACTGATTTCAGAACGCAGCACAGTGCCTGACATACAAGCTTGAGATAAATACTGGCTACCCTTAAAGTTGCTATTATTATTTGTAACTGAAACCTCTCAGACAATCCTGAGATTTCCAGAGACTTTGGTGATGAGGGTTCCAGCTGTACTGGCAGGTCATCTCCCCAGTTCCAGGTTCATCTCAGAGTCCAGTCACCCCCGCTGCAGTAGCACAGATGGGATTGCAGGTGACTGCAGCCCAGGCAGGCTCTACTCTGGTGGCCGCTGTCTCAGCTCCTCTCATCTCTTTTTACACACAGTGCTCTGAAAACCTCGGTTTAAGTTCTGTATCGAGTTTCCAAGGGTGTTTAACTTGTGGTTGCACTTTGGAAAGAGGAAGGTGTCCATGAGCTCCTAGTAATTATATGCTAATTTATTTTTATTTTTTTAGTGTTCATTTTTATGCAAGGGGAGTCTGTGACTTTCAACAATTTCTCCAAAAAAGTCTGTGGCTTGAAAATGATCAAGAACCACTCGTTGTGTTCTCCTCTGAAAATGTGAATAAGAGGAAACAGTCCTGTTGGCCTGACAGGGTTGTCCTGAGGACCCAGTCAAAGACTGTGAAAGCACACTGTAAGTCACGCTACAGGAGCATTTGCTGTAACTCACCCTGCTACCATTTTTTATCAGTTTGAGCATTTCTGATTACACAGTGTCATCCACAAGGAACTCAGCATCGTCTATCTACTTTTTTAAAGCCATGTCATAGCTTTCCCAAGCAGTAAACACTGAATAGAAGATCGAAGCACTTACCTTCAGAAAATAGTCTACAGATGATTTTTGTTCAGTTCACATAGTGTTCTTTTAAAAATGAATTGTTGTCAACATTTAGAAATCAGGAGTTTTCACATTTTAAAAAATCAGATTTCCTAGGTGAGTGGAAAGACTGAACTATCTGGCATCCCTGAGTGACCTTCCTGCAAAGCAACACCTGGCTGAACTGCGTGTAGGGACTATGCTCCTCCCCTTCCATTGCATCTTGCTCTCCTGCTTCCCTCCTTTGACTGGTTGGCCACAGAGTGCCCCTACCTCTAGATCAGTGATGGCGAACCTATGACATGCGTGTCAGAGGTGACACATGAACTCATTTTTTTGGTTGATTTTTCTTTGTTAAATGGCATTCAAATATATAAAATAAATCTCAAAAATATAAATCTTTGTTTTACTATGGTTGCAAATATCAAAAAATTTCTATATGTGACACTGCACCAGAGTTAAGTTAGGGTTTTTCAAAATGCTGACATGCTGAGCTCAAAAGGTTCGCCATCACTGCCATTCTAAATCTCAGCAGAGTATAATTGCTTTGAAAAGATGTAAAATAAAGTATCACCTTCCTCTTTTTGTTCTTAGAAAGTTCTTTCAAACATCAAATATAGAATTGCTAGAATAAACACAAAGGTAATTGAGGACAAAGTGTATATTGTCCACATTCATTGCTTATCCTACCAGTGAATTCTAGTCCTTTGAAAAAGAACATCCTGTAACAGGGATATTGAAGGGCAAGACCAAAGCATGATTATAAGATCCAAGAAAGAGGCAAGTGATATGACTAGGAAAAAAGTCACAGGTTTTACCAATGAGAAGTCCTGACTCTGACTCATAATTTGACCATGCACAGGTCAACAGGTATGGAGAAATAAATGCATTGATAACATTTCATTTGGGAAAACTTGAAATGAATCAGTAACTCAAAGGGGCTTCCTAGTTTTGTCCTGAATAAAATATCACTATTAAGGATAAGAAAATTGTGAAATATAAGGATGATGTTTGTTTTTCTTAAATTTTATAGGTTACAAGAGATTTCACAAAGATGACATTTTTCTAGAGCTTACAAGAAGGAAGAGCCACTATGAAAATTGAAAATGCATGGTGAAAAAATAAGCATCAGGAAGTTCTTGGTATTCTCTTTTTTAAATCAAATTTTTCTCATGTTATTAAAGGCCCCTAAATAATGAGTAGTCTGTGATAGATTACAATAAAGAATTAAAAATGACACAGGGAAACCCATTATATATGATTAGAATGGATTTTCTTCAAAACAGTTCTTAAACCTAGTCCAAGATTATTTGCTCTAAGAAACACTTGATTATTTTTTAATTGATGATGTTGGAATTGGGATTTTGATTCAAAAGAAGATTATATCAATTACCTCGACCTTGATAGATTCCAAGATTTATAAAGTCATTACCAAACTAAAATTTATTCTGGATCATGTACTATAGTAAATGCTTTGGCAAAAGTGATGTGGTATAACAGAGGCTGTCCATTCAAACAGTATAATCCGTAGGAAGTTTTTCTAAACCTAATTGCAGGGGCCACTTGGACTAGAGTAAGGCTGTACTGTAAATCTGTCATTCTCAGTGGGCCAAATTTCTCAGTGCATATTGAACCAATATTACTGCCATGAAACTGTGTAAGCTAGATTCTGTGCCAATGTAGTAAAATGCTCCTCAATAAAGTTGTTTTCACAAGAAGTTTGCCTACTCATGCGTCCCAGGGCTGCTGTAATCTTCATTGTTGAGGTTGATCTAGCAGCAGGGACATTATTCTATTTCTTGACATGTTTAAGTTCTCTAATGAATAAAGCTAACAGCTCATGGCTGCTTCGACTGTCACTTGATTACCCCAGAGGGACTTTCTTTTCTTTTCCTTCTTTCTTTTTTGTCTTTAAAATTGGCCTCCTAGTTTGTTTTTAACTACCTTGTGCACAGAGGTCTGAAGGGGAAAGCAGATCAAAGATCAGCTCAAAACATAAAAAGCAGCTGTAGTTAATTACAGGCAAATGAAGGACATCTGACCAGATTCTTTATGAGTCGCCTTGTCACACATTCAACAGCCTATAATCTCTGTGACCTTGTCCCTTGGTCCTGAACTGTCGCCAAACCTGAGAAATAGATACATCTCAAATTATATACTAATAGGAAAAAGGGAGGAATGTGCCGGCTGTGGTTTAAGAAAGAGGAAGTAACATGGAAAAAGGACACAATGAACGTGTGTCCTTGGGATAAGAAGAAGTCACCCGGAGTATCCACTCTAAAGTGTGAGTCTCTTCCCACACTGAAAATAAACTGGTTTGCTCTAAGGAAGTAGAGATAGATAATCAGATTATAAAAGGTAACATGTGAGAGGTGAAATGTCATAAGTATCCTGCTCTGATTTGAAAGAAAATGAATTAAGAATACTCTTAACAATATCTAGTATTTAAATTTTTTTAAAAAGTTACTATTTTTTCTATTTTTTAAAATGTTATTAAAATCTAAATCATTCAAGTAAAACAACTAATGACTTTTTCTCTTTTTAAAAGTAATACATGTTCATTGTAAATACTTAAAAAATTCCAGAGACCTATAAGAAAGAAAATAAAATTCTCCCAAAACCCAGCCTCTGAGAGAATCCTGTTATGATTTATATTTAAATCAAGAGAAAAATGTTGGGTATGTACTACCAAAATAACCCAGCGAAGTTGCGTGGTGCCTATGTGGGTAGATAGCCAAGATGGTCTGAAAGCATGCATGATGAAGTGTAAGGTCTGGGTTCTAACAAGTCATTAACCTCTATCAACACCTGGAAAATGGCTCTTAGGGTCTGCACTGCCCCCTTAAAAATGCATCTCCAGCATGGATAAAAGAAAGGCCACGGAATCCTCTATAATCCCCAAAGTGACTGGACAGCTCCTGTGTCAGCCTGCTAGCTTGATTGTTATAGACTCAGAATGGCACACTGTATGCCCAACTTCCACTTTCTCCTGACTGGAGGTTGGGGACCAGTGATAAAAACCCCTACTTCACAGGAGTGTGTAAGGAAATCCAGGCTCATAACTCTAGGAATGCTTTGAAAAAAATCACAAAATTGTAATTATTTATTAACAATTATTAGTAGTAATTGAGGCTCTGTGGAAGACACTGAAAATAAATAAGGACCTACCCCCAAGGAGTTTTTATCATGTACTTGGAGGTACAAAATATAAGCTAATAAAATATTAATTAAAGTGTGAAACTAAGTTCAAGTTTACAAATGCAAGCAGTGTGCCAGGTAATCATTAACTGTAAAAATCTGAGAAGGTACAGGAAAGTAGATATAGGTTTTTGGTTTGTGTTATTTTTTCTAAGCAAACATATCAGAACTAATCAACACAAGTGATAGTTATTCTTTTCTAAGTTGTCACCTTCACCACTTACAAGCACGTTAAAAAAGTATTGCCATGATTTAAAACACTTTTGGACTTTATGGAATTCCCTTCAGCCTGTGGCTTGCAATTTTTAAATGCCTAAAGTAGTCATTTTGAAGTTAGATTCAGTTTCTAGATAGAACAAAATATCAGATGAAACCAAGGGTGGTGAATACAGATGCTGCTCAGACTGGATCATACCACCTTAGAAATAAAAAGAAATGGAGCCACAGAATGATGACTTGGTCACTGTATCAGAGAAAAGAGTATTCCAAGAGTGGGTGTCCAAAAAGTATTGGATTAAGGCAGTGCCTTGAAAGAAGCTACTCGTTAAAAGGACAATATTCAATTGAGTGAATAAGCTCTTATTTCTTCTTCATTTAAAAAAAATACTGGTTCCTTTATATTCACACTCTGTAATTACACAGAACTTCGGAGGGGGAAAGCTTGACGGGCTAATTTGGATTTGATGGTTGGGAGAGCAGATAAAGAATGAATTTTAAGGAGGTGGAATCATGTAAAAATGATGGTGTGGCACAAAGGATTTTTAAGGCAGTGAAACTATTCCTTGTGATACCTGTATCTATAATGATAGATGCATGTTATTATACCTTTCTAAAAACTCACAGCATGAACATCAAGAGTGACCCTAATATAAACTACTAGAAGCTTGATGCAAGAAATTTGTACAAGGGGCTCAGCCCTCACACCCCCAGCTGCCTCATCGCAGGCCCAGCTTCATCCGGAAGGTCGTCTGGATGATCGTTCCGCTATTCAGCCATTCAGTCAATTTGCATATTATGTTTTTATTATGATGATGATGTGTCAATGTAGGCTCTTCGATTATAAAAAGTGTACCATTCTGGTGGGGATGCTGATAGTGGGAGGTATTGTCTGTATGTGTAGGAGCAGACAGTAGATGACAATGCTCTGCATTTCTCATTTATAATCTATATATATAAAACCCTAATATGCAAATAGACTGAATGGTGGAACAACCGGAACAATGGAACAACCGGTTGCTATGACGTGCACTGACCACTAGGGGTTGCACACAGAACATGGCGGGCGTTGGCCATGGTGGGATGGTGGAGCAAGTGAGTGGGGGCGCCAGACCAAGGCGGAGTGCCAGTTGCTGTCATTGGGGCAAGCCTCTGGTGATTACTGAAAATTCTTTGCTCCCGCACACCATGGTCTCACCCGGTGCTCGCACCTGCTGCTGGACCCTGGCGCCAGCCCTGTTCACTTGGTGCTGTCAGCGTGTGCGAGCAGTGGCTGCCAGCCCCAATCACCCCTAAGGGCTTCTCCACCTCCCCCTGCTCCTGAGGAGCAATCAGGGCAGCAGCTGTCACTCTGGTGCTGACCCCAATCGCTCCACACCATCAGCGGGTGTGAGGAGAGCCAGCACAGCCAGTGCATGGGAGCTGTGGCAGCGGGAGCGGGCCTGCCAGCAGACAGGGGACCAGGGACCACAGTGGGAGGGGCTGGGCCAGGTTGCAGAGGAGGGACCGAGACCCACCCCTGTGCCCACCGCAGCCTCATGGCCCACAGTTCCTTTCAAGGTGCACGAATTTGTGCATTGAGCCTCTAGTCCAGTAATGGCGAACCTTTTGAGCTCGGCCTGCCAGCATTTTGAAAAACCCTAACTTAACTCTGCTGCCATGTCACATATAGAAATTTTAAAATATTTGCAACCATAGTAAAACAAAGATTTATATTTTTGATATTTATTTTATATATTTAAATGCCATTTAAAAAGAACAATCAACTAAAAAAATGAGTTCGTGTGTCACCTCTGACACACGTGTCATAGGTTCGCCATCACTGCCCTAGTCTAAAATATAAAGTTTATTTTAAAAAATAAAAGATGATGGGAAAGCACAAGGTATTGATGGGGAATGGGAGAAAAGAAGAATTAGAAAGCATTACAGGCAAAGGAAAAAAGACTATAAATGAGAGAAGTAGGCAAAGTTCCAGGAAATGAAAGGATTTCAGTATGCATCATGCTGTCAAATAGAACTTTCTTCAGGAGTGTAAATATTTCATAGCCTGTGCTGTGCAACATGGTAGCCACTAGCCTCATGTGGCTATTGAGCACATGAAATGTAGCTAGGATGACTGAAGAAATAATTGTTTTATTTTCACTTACTTGTTTTTAAAAATGTTTTAGTTATTAATTTGAGAGAGAGAGAGAGAGAGACGGAGAGATTTGTTGTTCCTCTAGTTTATGCATTAAGTGGTTATTTCTCGTATGTGCCCTGACCTAGGATTGAACCCACAACCTTGGTAAATTAGGATAATGGGATGATGCTCCAACCCAAGCATATCAAACTCGAGGCATGTGGCCCGCCCGCCACGAGTTTGACATGCTTGCACCAATTGAGCTACCCAGCCAGGTGTTTTCACTTACTTCTAATTAATTTAAATCTAAATGGCCATTTGTGGGCAGCAGATACCTTACTGGAAAGTGTGGGATAGAGCATAGAGTGACGGAAGTCCTGTGAAATAGGGACGGAGAGCTATAGAGGAGAGAGCTAGATACTAGATACTGCTTTGTTATGGAACATTCCATTTATCCCAAGGAACATAAGTCAATGAAAACACTTAAGAGGGAAAGGAATAAACATGATCCATTTATTTGCTTTTTGGCCTCAGGCTTTAGTGAAAGAATGGATTGGGGATGGGATGGTGATTTCCTTAGAGGCAGGGGTGCCAGGGAAAAGATTATTGGGTAATTCAGGTACGAGATGTCATGATCTGTAAGGGTAGGAATAGAAGTACTTGAGGGACATTTGAGAGGTGGAGAAAAGGATGGATTGGTTATTAGGTATAAGGGAGGTAGAGGGATGGATATATGAGTCTTGAGAATGATAGATGGTGGTGCCATGCACTGAAGACAAGATTTGAGGAGATGATGAGCCTCCTCCTCATCTTACAAACACATTCACAATTGGGAGCCATGCACATGTGTTTGGCAACTGACACCATGGGAGGGGATGGGACCATCCAGGTCTGCAAGTGAGAAGAGGAAGTAGAACACAACTCCAAAAAACACTAATACCCTGACATGATGCGTTGCTTTTAAGTCAGTTTCACATCCATTCCTGCCTAGCATAGTAAGACATCATGATCTGCACTGTGAGTCTTTTAAGTACAACCCTCCCCCACCCCCACCCCCACACACACAAGCTCACAGTCTCAGTACGCCATAGCCCTCTCTCAACAGGCATGTATTTGAGATTCTCTCCCTACCCCACTCCCATGTCCAGGACACATTGACATGTGAAACATATTATTCTAAATTGTGTGTGTGTGTGTGTGTGTGTGTGTGTGTGTTTCATTCAGGACACAATTTCAGATAAAACAGAGTGAAGTCTAATGCAAAAAAAAAATACTTGTGATAGAGGCTATATTAGTTAAACATTTTCAAAAGAAGTTAATAAGAACGTAGTCATTTAAAAAATCCCTGTTTCTCCTGTAAATTTATTTTCAAACAAACGTCCGGTACTGTTCATACATCTGGCAAACCACCAAATAAACTACCAACAACTAATTACCTCATGAAGTAAGGGAATATGCTGATTTTTAAAATTAAAATCATAATACACATTCTCCTAGCTCAGTACAAACAGTGATGATACCACTCCAGGGAACTACTAGTATATTACTTTGCTTTATCAACCCTTTTTTAAAACTATGCAAATCCAGGAGAGTACCACTGCTCCTACCTGTGATTATGCATAGCATAGTTGTATAAGTGCCACTCTCAATGATTTAGGTCTTATCGAACTGTCAAATGCTCTTATTTGGGGAAGCATAGCAAAAAATTAACTGAGATATCACTTATTGCATCTTAACTGGTTTTTTAAAACCTAGCAGACAATGCAAGTATAAGTCTAGGGACAATTATAGATCACTCTTATTTCAAGAACCCAAGAGATACTTCATAATCAGATTATGATAGACCCTGCGTTGGGTCACTCTTTTATTGAAGATCTCTTACCAAGTACTTACTAAGGATCAAGTAGAGAGGGTTTGGACATCCTGTTGAGCAGTGTGGATCTCAGGGGTGCGAAAGAAGAAGGCAGCACAGTGTGGGAGGTGAGCTATGGTGTGGTAGCAACACCACATCCCTTTCACAGAGAGAACTCTGGCAGCAGGAGCAGAGTGCAGAGACTAGGGAGCTCAGGCAGGAGGCTTTTACAGCCTCTTGGATGAGAAAATATCAGCGCCTCAAACTGAGAAGTGGTGGTGGGGATGCAGAGAAAGGGGTTGATCAGAAAGATATTTAGAAGTTGATATGGGGATTGAGAAAAAAAAATCCTGAGGTTATTACCTGAGGGGAGTGGGTAGGTGTTTTTGATCCCAGTAATATCTAAAAATATCACAAAGTATTTCTTAGCCTCTAGTTGTACTCTCCTAGAAGGATCCTGGTAGCGCTAAGAACTCATGAGTGGCTTATTTTGGAATTATAGTAATTTCTTCATTGAACGGCTCTGTCAAGTAGTTAATGACTTGTGAAACTCTTAACCAAGCCAGGAAGAGCTCTTTAAATTAAGTCTTAGAATCGAAGCTCCATTTATCATATTTTGTAAATTCTCACTTGCTTCTCTAAATGGATCGTGCCTATCTTTCAGTGTGAGTTTTCTATTTCCTGAAGTGTAAGGAAAATTTTAGTCATTTTTAATACAATAAAAGGGAAAGTGAACTCAACCTGTTAATGTTCCATGAATCAAAATACCATAGATTTTAAAAGCTCTAGTTAAACTAAATCAGTAGTTGTCATGAATCTCTGTTCTATTTCGAAGATGGTATCTCTTCTATTACTCCTACTATGGTAGTCCCTCCTTATTCCTGGGAGACACACCCAAGACCCTCAGGGGTTACCTGAAACCACAAGTAGTACTGAACCTTGTTTTTCGCTATATGCACATACCTATGATAAAGTGTGATTTATAAATTACGAACAATAAGAAATCAACAATAACTAATAACAACAGAATAATTATAACAATATACTGTAATAAAGTTGTGAATGTAGTCTCTCTCTCAAAATATCTTATTGCACACTCACCTTTTCACTTAAAGGGAGACTTTACAGCTTCTCTTTGGCATGTGTGAATTGCCACATAACTACTCTTGTGCATTGGGGCCATTATTAAGTAAAATAAGCATTAGTTGAACACAAGCACTGCCATGCCTTGACACTTGATCTGATAACCAAGATAGCTACTAAGTGCTAGTGGGCGGGGAGTTTATACAGCATAGACGTGCTGGGAAAGGGATGATTCATGCCCCAGACAGGACATCACAAAATCTCATTTACACCACTCAAATCGGCCTGCAATTTAAAACTTACGAATTGTTTATTTCTGGAATTTTCCAGTTAATATTTTCAGACCACGGATGACCATGGGTAGCTGAAACTGCAAAACGTGAAATTACAGTTAAGGGTGGTACTACTATACTGCTGCTATGAATAATAATTTTACTGTTACTCTTACTATAACTACTACTATCATCTCCACCACTCCTGAAACTGGCTAATAGGGAGGAGAAGTAATCTGCCCAAGGTCACACAGCTTTTAAGGGAAAAGTTGGGATCCAGCCCTTTTGTAGAGAACGTGACTTGATGGTCACCAATGAGCCATACTTCTCCGTATTCCTGCCTTGGTGAAATGCCCTCTCACATGACTTCCTTTGAATGATAAGACATTAAGTGTGTGTTATGTAGGCAAAGGCTTGATAAGCCACTTGCACATTGGGTGTTTGCTCACAAGCTGGTATACCAGTACTTCTTTTTGGGACCCAGCTGCCATATGCTAAAAAGCCCAAGCCACATGGAGAGGCCACATTAAAGACACCTGAGGCCTCCAGTTCCAGCCAACAGCCTGCACCCACTTCCAGCCACGTGAGGAAGTCATCTCAGCCACTGCAGCCCAGCCACCTTCTCATTGTATCTGCACAACAGGTTCCAATCAGGACCAGCAGAACTGCCCATGTGAGCCCAGGCACCCACAGGACTGTGAGAAATGATAAAAATGATGGTTGTTCTAAGCAACTAAATTTCATGGTGATTTGTTATAGGAAAACAAAGCCAAACCCAATTAGTTTGGCTCCAAAATCTATGCTCTTAATCACTTTGCTGTCTTGAATTGAAGTTACCTTCTAAATAATACACACACACATACAGAGTTTGGCAAAAGTAGGTTTAGTACATTTGTAAGTATACAAAACATTTTTCTTATATTATTATTTATTAATTATTGTATTATTTTCCATATGAACAATTGTATGTATGTATACGTATATTATATGTATATGTCTATGTATATATACATATATATATATATATACTTTTGCCCTACCCTGTATGTATGTGTGTGTGTGTGTGTATGTATATATATATATATATATATATATATATATATATATACACTAGAGGCCCAGTGCACAAAAATTTGTGCACTCAGGGGTGTCCCTCAGCCCGGCCTATGCCCTCTTGCAGTCTGGGACCCCTCAGAGGATGTTCACCTGCTGGCTTATGCCCACTCCCTGGGGAATCAGGCCCAAGCTGGCAGTCAGACATCCCTCTGGCAGCCTGGGACCCCTCTGGGGATGTCCACTTACCAGCAGGGAGCAGACCTAAGCTGCAGTCAGACATCCTTAGTGCTGCTGAGGAGGCGGGAGAGGCTCCCACCACCACCGCTGTGCGGCAGCTGTCAGCCTGGCTTGTGGCTGAGCAGAGCTCCCCCAGTGGAAATCCACTGACCACCAGGGGACAGTCCTGCATTGAGCATCTGCCCTCTGGTGGTCAGTGTGTGTCATAGTGACCAGTCATTCCCAGTTGTTCTGCTGTTAGGGTCAATTTGCATATTACCCTTTTATTATATAGGATATATTTATTGAGGATTTATTTACTGCGTATTTATTATAAGTACAAATTATTTTGTATCTATCCTATCTAATAAAGAGGGAATACGCTAATTGACCCTCATGCCATTGCAAAGATGGCAGCACCCCCAGCCAATAAGAAGGGGATATGCTAATTGACTGTTCCACCCTCAAAAATGGTGGTGCCCACAGACACAAGATGGCAGCACCCAGTCCCCTCAGCCCTGCCAGGACGGCAGACATGTGGCATCTGCCTCTAGAGTCCCCCAGTCCCCTCAGCCCCCCAGCCGCCCAGGGCCAGCCCGAGGCACAGGCAGGCCTTGGATGGCAGCTGCCCAGCCGACACCCAAGCCACAGTCAAGCCTCGGATGGTAGCTGCCTAGCCACCCAGGGTCACCCAAGGCTCAGGTAACCAGGGCTGACCAAGGCTTGCGCTGCTGGCAGTGGCAGCAGCAGAGGTGTGATGGGGGTGTTGCCTTCCCCTGATCACCAGGTCACCTCCCACCCCTGAGGGCCCCCAAACTGTGAGAGAGGGCAGGTTGGGCTGAAGGACGCCCCCTCCAGTGCATGAATTTCATGCACCAGGCCTCTAGTATATTTATAAAATGTCTTTCTGTGTGGTATACTAATTACTTATTATTATAAACTTTTACCTTAAATAGAAAATGTATCCTACAAATCAAATATTAATAAACTACCTATCCACTGGCAAGAAAGTTCAGTTTTACCACATGAACTAATTTGTAGAAAGGATTAGATCTATTTCACTAACTCTTAAGAATTTATAACAATGTTTAGTCACTGATTCTATCATTCAACAAATAGTTTACATTTATTGGACAAATACTATGTGCCTGTGACAATGCTGAGTCATCTACATACTAATACATTTGCTCCTAAGCAACCACAATGTTGCACAAGGAATGGAGATTACTGGGACCTGTGGCCAAGGTTACAACTGGTGCATGGCAGAGCCTGAGTCCAACTCAAGTCCACCTACTTTAGAGTCCAAGGCCTTCCCCACACTCTGCTGCACTTGGTGCCAACATACCTGCTGCAGGCACTAATAAAATCCTAGTGAATTATGACTGTATTCTCTCCACCCACACTGGGCTGTGAGGACTTTGAGAACATGAAATGCATTTTAAAAATATCTATATTGTCGTAGCATCTTTGGTGAAAGAATAAATCCCTGGGTAGAACAGTGTCTCTCCAACATTTCTCCCTCCTTTCATCAGCCATCCACTGAGGTGTCATTCCACCTGCCACTGGTAATAACAGTAATAACATAACTTTAAATAATAATGCAACTTTTTTCATTATTTATGGTAACTTTGTTTCCTTCTCATTTCAAAACTTATTTTTACCTATACAGTATGGGTGTAAGGATCAGAAAATGATATTTTAAAAAGGGAAATTCCTAATACAAAGGCTACTGTATAAGCCTCTATATTACTTAGATAGTTAAATCCCAAAACATATCTTGGAAAGAAAAATTCTTTTTTTTTATTCTTTTTTTTAAAATATACTTTATTGATTTTTTACAGAGAGGAAGGGAGAGAGATAGAGAGTCAGAAACATCGATGAGAGAGAAACATCAATCAGTTGCCTCCTGCACACCCCCTACTGGGGATGTGCCTGCAACCCAGGTACATGCCCTTGATCGGAATCGAACCTGGGACCTTTCAGTCCGCAGGCTGACGCTCTATCCACTGAGCCAAACTGGTTTCAGCGAAAAATTCTTAAAGTAAAAGTAGAAGTAGTCTGATGTCTGAACTGAGTTTTGAAGGGTAAGAATGAGTTCTCTGAGCAGATGTTTACAAACCTTTCCACCATTAATGTTAGAAACACAGCGGGTAAGAAGTCTGAGTGGAGAGATTTCTAGTCTATGGTAAATCATGAACCTTTTATGGATCATTAAATTCTCATTAGAGTAAATTAATCACAGCAAATATTAAGTATTAATAATTTTAAATATCAAATTAAATATTAAAACATGAATGGAAAACACCACATGGGTATGACTTTGATAGACATGGACATTCAGGATCAGAGAAATCAGAATATTTTAAATTATCACAATAAAGTAAGGCTTGATGAGTAGTCTAACAAGGATCGAAAGACTCCAAAAAATATTAGACATTAATAACACATGATTATGTAGAATATTGCTAAGTCATGTAATGAGAAGTCATAATAACATGGTACAGCTGCAATTAAATAAAGATTTCCCTTCACAAGTAACTTTTCTAAGGCAGATATTTTACCTAAAACTAAATGCCAAATAGCTAACATTGACAGAAGGTGAACAAGAACAAATGAACATAAACTTTCTAAAAATCAGAAAGACTTTAAGAAAATCTTCCAGCTTAGAATAAATATGTGTGTAATTTGCTTCTAGGTTCCCTTATACCTGACTGGTTTTAATCACCATAACAAAAATTAATAAATGATTTGTCAGTGCTTTAGGAGACAGTATAGTCTCCATCTGGTACATTTGAGGCTTGTTAAAACATTTTCCTGTGACAGAAAACATTGGTACGGTAAGCTCTTACAGCTGAAATGCAGCAGTTGATTGCCAATGGAAGCTACAGGAAAGGATGATTAATATAAACAGGCTTTTGCCGGTGCTTCGCAGCAACGTTACATAAAGCAGTGCTATTCCAGGAGGCTTTTATATTTTCATTTCCAAGAGTCCATAGGGTAATGGATTTTTTCCTTCATCTTGTTTGATCTTTGATATTTAAGACCAACTTCTGTGTTTTGTTTATTTTTTCTTTACGTTGGAAAAAGAACATAAAGTGAGTGACAACACATAATCAGGGCTAATTGGTATTATTTTCAGAAGAAAAGAAGGAAACACCTTTTATGATGAGCCAAATGCAAACATTTTATAAATAGGGTATCTTGCACCAAATAATCATGTCAGTAAAGAAAGTGGTTATGTTGCATGCATGGAAGTATTTGTTAGTTTCAGATTTAATCACAACAAGTGGTTTTAATTTATATTTCCCTGAAATTTGGCTATTACACAAAGCAAGTACTTTAAAACACTAAATGATTGTCTTTTCCCTGAAGGAAAGAAACTAAAAGTTGATTTCAAACTGCAAGAAATAATAGAGACAAAGCATTTTGAGTAAAAATAAATAAAGGGGATAGGTAAATCATCCGGTGGCCAGTTTGTTTAATACAAGATTATTTAGTCTCGTTTAAAAAAAACAACACACCACTATTTTATTTCAACCTAAAAATAATCAGAATGATGCAAGCTAACTATTCTCCTTAAAACACTATCAAATATGTAGGGGTCTTCTTGTTGCACTTTTGGTAAGGTCTGTGTTTTGGAAACAGGTGATGACAGCAGTACTATTTTGTGTTATTTTAGCCGTCACTAGCCTTCCTAGTATTTTTCACCACTCCCACTTGCTGGCAGTATATCATGGCACAGTTTCAGCAGAATTCTACTATGAGCTGTGAGCTAACTGGGAAATGTCAACATATAAAGCCATGTTTGGAATTAACCTGTCTTTAACAAGGGCAAACTCCCACACTCTCTCTTCTCTCTCAAAACTTAATTACACCAGAAGTATAGCAAAAAGGAGTGAAGAGGGACTGATGAGAAGATGCTAGAGACAATTCTAGAACCAAAAGACAAGATAATCACACAAAATCCACCATGGACATTTTACTGTGAAGCTACAAAATACTGTTCATCTTGTCAGGGAACAAACTCTTCTAATTAAGAACCACATGGCTATCTGAGTAAGACTCTATCCCTGCAAAGTGAAAGGATCATGCCTGTCAACTTATTGTGATGCATGCCATGCCCCTTCCTCTGTAGAACATCTGACTTTAATTGAACAACTATTGTTCCTGCTGTGACGTCCTAGAGGTATCATCACACTTTCAGGCATCAGCCTTGCCTATGCAATCTGCCCGTGTCCCCTTTAATGACAACAGGTCAACATTCTATCTCAAGCCCAGCTATACACTATGTGACAGCTTCTCTTAGCACTGCTCCATGCCTGTTGACCTTGAAAAGTGACTAGCAGCCACAGGACAAATCGGCAAAGTCCCCGAAGGTCATAGTCCCCATGTAACCTAATCAGCATATCTAATTTGTCAGAGTCAAATTAAGAGTCATACACTGCAGGGACATTGCTGCGTGCATACCTAAAATCTTTTTCAGATAAGAAGTGGATTTAAGGGTTTCTGTGGAAAAACTATGGAAATAAAAAAGAAATGTTTAAAAGTTTTGGTAAGATTTTAGAAAACAAAGAAATAAAAAGTGGTTTATAGATAAAAAATATATAACCATTGATTAAAGTGCTTTCTGGATTCTCAGTAATATGAGAAAATTTCATCAAGAAAAGAACAGACATCTAAAGATCTGATGTTATCAGCATGAATGGCTTCTGATGATGCTAACAGCATCTTGGGGATCATAAAATGGTATAAAAAAAATTCAGCTACTGTCTCTTGAAGAGATCATCTCTCATTTGGGCTATTTATACTTTGTCCCCTCAAAAATTAATTTATTTTATGCACCCCTGTCAGGAAATATATATATATATATATATATATATATATATATATATATACACACACACACACATTATTCTTTCTTGTGTATACATAGTTCAAAGCTACTCATACTGTTCTAGCACACAAAAAAGCAAAATACAATGTTTTCCAACATAATTTTGATTGAGGTGTCCTTTAAATCCACTACAGTAGTTAACAACTGTGGACTCTGGTGGGGTCTACTTAAGCCCATAAAAAGATGCTATCTAATTGTGTGTCATAAAAGCATAAATTATTGATTTTGTTTAATTAACATAAATTTGAAGTTCAATTCTTTTTGAAAAAAATGGGTACAGACCTTGACAGAATCATAGCAATCATTAAGGTAATTAGCATATAACTACTGCATTTGAACCGTTGGCTTCCGGATTTGTATGTGTAGATTTGATCTTTCTAAGGCCCAAACCCAGCTTTTAAATTGCCTCCTGGACAGCTCCCCCTGGATGTCCCTTGGGTACAACCTTGATCTGACCAGACCAGAAAATCCCCCCTCTCTTCCCAGAGCCCTACTCCCGCCCCCAATCGATCTATTCCCACCTTTGGCTCGCTCCATACATTCTGCACGCAATAGTTCAAGTCAGAAACCTGGACTTGGTCCTAGATGTCCTTGGCCCTCATGTCCAAGCATGTCTCTAAATCCTGGGATTTCTAATTCTGATTTCTCTCATGTATCTTCCCTTCTCTCTATTTCTGCTGTCCTTATCAGGCCTTCATTATTTCTTGACAGGTCTTTAACAATATCCTCTACTTTGGCTCCTGCTTCAAATTTCTCTTCACTCTTCGGGCATATCCGATGTAGCTGAACCATTACCTCAGTGGTTGCCCACTACCCAGAGGACAATGACTCACCCCAACTCCATCTCTTTGTAAGGACTCCAAAATTAACTCTCTCTCCTGGGTTAGCCTCCTGTTGTCTGGCCCTACAAAAGTAACTGCAGGCTTTGTTTTACCCTGGCCCTCTTGATACCAGGGATACCCTGTGTGCCTTGTCTGCCTGATGAATGCCACCAGGCACCTCCCAACAAAGTGAAGTTCTCTTCCTACAGTTCCTTGTTTATACCTTGTTTCTTATAATGATTATTTTTTACATATCAATTCCCTTTCCCTCCAAACTGCAAGCACCTCAGAACCCAGACTCCATGTACTGTGATAGATGTTGAACAGGTGAATCAACAAAGCTCTGAAAGATGCTTCAGTTCTTGGACTCAAAGCTACATAAATAAGACAGAAAATATAGAGGCAAATTGATGGCATCTATGGTTTAAATAGCTCCTAATCAAACATTAGTGAATTAGTATTTATAAGGAAAAAATTAAGTATCTAAGATACACAATGCTAACTATGTAAAATGCTAGGAGGTACTTTATATTTACATTGTATCATTAATAGAAAAGATTAAAAATGTTTACAGATAAAGTTGAAGTTTCAGTAAATGCAAATTTTATTTTCAATCAGTTATAACCTAAGGGCAAGTTAAACATCTAAAAGCAGAAACTGGCATCATAATCCTATAATCTTCTGCCATTTCATGACTACAAGTGTGTTCAGAGGTTGAGGTGTGCCATTTAGCATCACTTTTTCTGCATGAACATGTACAGTGTTCAAGGCACTAGACTTCGGGGAAGAGACAAAAGCTCCACAGGGGACTGATGCAGAAGTACACTCTCTAGAAAGGACTATAAAATGGAAAGTCACACAAGTTCCTTAGCTCAGGCCAGCTTTCTTATTGCAGAAGATTTACTGTAAAGATTGAGCTAAAAGGAACCTGGCTAGAACCTGGCTGGAGAGAACCTGGCTAGAGAACCTGGCTGGAGAACCTGGCTGGAGAACCTGACTAGAGAACCTGGCTAGGCTGCTGATCAACTGAACGCTGTCTCCGTGTCATTTCTTCTTCGCCGACTCCGTCCACACCTTTGGGAACCCCTGGACCTACTGGGCTGAACCCCAACATGGTGATACTTTTATAAAGAAAAGTTTCTCAAAAGGTCTGCAGAGATCTGAGAACCAAGCATGTCTGATGAGTGGTGGTAGCATCTGTAATCTTGGTGCCTTTCTTGAGTAAAATAAAATTGAAGAATGTCATAAAAAAAAGACTGAGCTAAAAAAAAATTGCAAAAAGTCTTAACATCAGTATCGCAGATGTTAGACATACTTTGAGCTCCAGATGTCCACAAATAGCCTTGCTACACTGAGTCAGACCCCTGGGTCACCCACCCAAAATCACATGTCTTTACGGAGATCAAGGGACGACTGTGGGATGCCATGGTTTTCCTCCAAAATGCCAAAACTCAACATGATAAGCAAGTACTTCTCAAACAATTTCAGTTTCCTAAGTAACGTATTGAAAAGCTATCATCCTCAAATTGATTTAAATCCTTCCTGAAAAACAAAATTTATTACAGACTCCCGATCTGGACCTAGGGAACTGGCTGGACTTGAATCAGAATTGTTTTCAGAATTGCAGGATGAGAAGCCCAACGCAGAGGGCTTTAAAAGATGTCTCCAAGGGCAGGGAAATACTGTCCACAATAATTGAGCAAATCTAGAGCCATTTTTAGAAATCACCTTAGATTTCATATAAATAAATTTCATGCTTTCTCATTGTAAATGATCAGAAACAAACACAATTGTAAAAGTAGAAATAAAATGAAGAAGCTATAACTTTGTCATACATGTTTATTACCTTTAAAAATAGCTAATGAAAAACATTCACACACAAAAAAACCCCACCAGACCTAAATGGGAGGGAAAAGAGAGAAGCTGTAAAAGGAAAAGCCCAAAAGATCCTTTTAAGTGTAAGACACATAAATTTTTCTTTTTCTCTCTCTTGCTAACAACCCTCCTCTGTGAAAACAGGTTTTATGTGATCAGTCAGAACTTCTAGATAGCAATTAAAACACTAGGAAACAGAGCAACGAGAGGAACAGTCCAGTGCAGAGCTCATGTTCTTCCCATTGCTCTTGAAAATATGTATCTCAAAAAGATAAATAAGATAAATTTATCATTCTTATAAGCTCAGAAGCTAAAGTCTTCTCTAAATCCTTTTAAACCAAAATTCTTTACCAAATCCACTTTGGCATTAGATGTAATACTTTATTTTAAACTGTTTCACAATAAGATTTAAACAGTTATTTCCATGTTAGAAATTAGGGAATTGCTATTAGGTTATATTTTCATTAGGTTTCTTTATACATGTTTAAACATGATTTGTTTATGGAGTCATCATTTGGGGTAAAAACTCTTAACCCATCTTCAGAAGCACTGAATTAATTTTAAGTGCATTTGAACACCTGTTAAGAGTTATAGCAAACTGACACTGAAATAATATTACTCTAGGATCAGAATATCATAATGGTACTTCCTATGTTCAAAGCCATTTTTCTATCTCCTGACATTTTAAAATTTCTCCTTGCTATTCCTTCCATTGATTGGCAGAAATTATATATATATATATATATATATATATATATATATATATATATATATATGGAGAGAGAGAGAGAGAGAGAGAGAGAGAGAGAGAGAGAGAGAGAGACTTGAAATATTCAAAGGCCACATTTTTGGTAATTATTCAGGAGGCCAAAGAACAAATAGTAGGAATTTTGATTGAATCAGAGATATACCCTCACTTGATTTGCAATCAACATGTTTCCTTACTAAAGACCACAGACCACATTATTGTTTCACATACTTAAAGACAAAAAGACAAATAATTGTGATGAATGAAAGTAAATATCTTGCCAATGAAGTTCATTCTCTGAAATTACACTACCATAAAAATCTCTTATTCTATATAGATGTCCTGAAGATATTTTGTTTTGTCAGTTCTCCAGAGTTTTCTTTTCTGATTGCTCATTTCAAATCTGGAAATCAGTCAAATAAACACAAACACTCAAAATATAGCTGAAGAAGCAAGTTTTAAAGTTCTGCTGTATTAGAGAAGTGAACCAGTTAACGTTTTTTTCAGATACTGTGCTAATTTTATAAACTTTTTTTCTAGTTATATTTATGGCAGGACAAAATGTGTTTTAATGTGTGTGCATATATATATATATATATATATATATAGAGAGAGAGAGAGAGAGAGAGAGAGATCCTATTACAGAGACAGATGCAGGAAAATTTCAGGTAAATAACTCTTGGTATCAAATATACTTTTATTTGCATAGAAAATTTAGAATTATTAAACAAGCTTCCTTTGAAATTTTATGTTCACACACAGGTGGCAGGAATGTGATTAATTTTTAAAAATATGGATTCAAGTAATTTTAACTATATTTATATTTACACCATTTTAAAATCATGGAAACTTAAGTAGTCTTTATAATCAGGACAGCTACCCTAACAGACTCTCTAAACAAACACATGTAAATATTATTTGAGAGTCTCCACATGTTGAGAAGGTACCATGTGTCTTCAAAAACCTGGGTCATTCCCAAGCATAGACTTTCTATCACACCATCTGTAAGTGTACCTGGAAGAAGTGCCATAGATAGGAAAGACAAATGTTTTTTATATAGTGAAGGTACAGTTTGGGTTTTACAGATAATTACAGTAGATAAGATCTACAAAAATAGAAAAGGAGGAGCACTGGTAATTCCACTGATACTATGGGAAATGTTATGGCACTTAATCTGAAAGAAATTCTAAAATTCACCAAAGTTAATCCACTCATCATTTTTTGTTCAATAAATATTGTGTACATACTATCTATGTACTAGAGAAACAAATTACATTGATAATTATTGATTCATGGTTTACAATCAATCACATATAGGAAAGTGAATCTGCTTGCTTTATTCCATAAAACAACTTCAGGATTTTTAGGTCTAATGTAGTCTTAAAATTGGTCCTCCTTTAAGGTTGTTTAATAACCTCTTCTCCTAACATACAAGCTAGAAATTGTCGTCTAATGAACTTTGCCCTCAAATGAAGAAATATTAGTAGCAATTATTTCTCCATTGAAGAGAATATTATTTCAGTTGTTCATTCAGAGAATATATATATTGAACACTTTCTACATGCAAGGCACATGCTAGGTCTTAGAGATGCTAAAATGAAATCCTATATAATAAAAGACTAATATGCAAATCAACCGACCAGCAGAATGACAGGTCGCTATGAAGCACACTGACCACCAGGGGGCAGATGCTCAATGCAGGAGCTGCCCCCTGTTGGTCAGTGTGCTCCCACAGGGGGAGTGCCGCTCAACCAGAAGCTGGGTTCACAGCTGGCGAGCACAGCAGCAGTGGCAAGAGCCTCTCCCACACCACAGCAGAGCTAAGGATATCCAATTGATGGCCAATGGGGAGCAGGCCTAAGCCATCTGTTGGACATCCCTCAAGGGCTCCTGGACTGCAAGAGGGAACAGGCCGGGCTGAGGGACCCCCCCCCCCACCCCAAGTGCACAAATTTTTGCACCAGGCCTCTAGTGACAATATAATAGAAAAAAATTACAATATGTTTATGCAAATTTGACAAGTTAATTCTTGTCATGGAAATGCAAGATATACATGGAACTGCAAGAGCCAAGAAGAGCCACGGCAATCATATTAAGGAACAAAATTAGAGAACTTATACTACTGTATTTCAAAATGTATGATAAAGCTATAGTAATTAAAACAATGTGATATTGGCATAAGTATAAACTAATAGACCAATGAAATAGAATTTAAAAACCCACAAGTAAATCTATGCATATAAGAACACATGATTTGTAACTAATGTGACACTGAAGAACAGGAAGGAAAGGAAGGTCTTTTCAGTAAATGGTACTGGGACAATTGAATATCTATATAGAAGAAAAATGAATCTTGACTCTTACATTACACTATAAACAAAAATCAAGTTCAGATGGATTGTACATTTACACATCAAAAATAAAACAATAACACTTTAAAGAAAAACACTGTAGAAGACAATCTTCAGAAATCTGAGGTAGAAAAGATTTATTAAACAGGTCACAGAAAGAGCTATATAGGCGAGGGGGGGGGTAAATTAAGTTATGTTAATTATTAAAAATTTCACCAAAACAACAGTTGTGAAAGTGAAAAGGAAAGGTATAGGGTGAGAGAAGATATGTGTACTATGTATACCAACAAATGATTCCTATCTTGAACATGTAAATGATTCTTAAAAATCAATAACAAAAAGTCAAAACAAAAAGGATGGAAGATTTGAATCATCTCATATAGGCAAACAAATGAAAAAGTTCTCCAATTCATAAACCATCATGAAAATACAAATTAAATCCACAATGCAATACCACAACACATCCATCAGCATGGCTAAAATGAACACACACACACACACACACACACACACACACACCAATGTTATTGAGGATGTGGAACAACTGAAACTCTCATATATTGCTGAACTATCTATATCTATAAAAGCCCTAAGCGACCATTGCAACCGAACAGACAACCAAACAGGCTGCATGGGGCAACCAGGCCTGCAGGGGGGTCAATGAGGGGCGACCAGACAACTGAGCAGCAGGCTGCGTGGGGTGACCAGGCCAGCAGGGGACTCAGTGAGGGGCAACCAAACGACCGAGCAACAGGCTGCGTGGGGCAACCAGGCCCACAGGGGGGTCAGTGAGGGGCGACCAAATGCCCAAGCAGCAGGCTGCATGGGGCGACCAGACCTGCAGGGGGGGCAGTTGGGGGCAACCAGGCCAGCAGGGGGGGCAGTGAGAGGCGACCAGGCTAGCAGAGGGGGGCAGTGAGGGGTGACCAGGTTGGCAGAGGGGGGCAGTGAGGGGTGACCAGGCCAGCAGGAGGTCAGTTGGGGGCAACCAGGCTGGCAGGGGGGGAGTAAGGGGCAACCGGGCTGGTGGGGGGGCAGTTGGGGGTGACCAGGCCAGCAGAGGGGGGCAGTTAGGGGTGATCAGGCAGGCAGGCAGGTGAGCAGTTAGGAGCCAGTGGTCCCGGATTATGGGAGGAATGTCCGACTGCTGGTTTAGGCCCAGTCCCCAGAATCGGGCCTAAACTGGCATTAGGACATCCCCCGAGGGGTCCCAGATTGGAGAGGGTGCAGGATGGGCTGAGGGGACCCCCGCCCCCCCGTGCACGTATTTCACACACCGGGCCTCTAGTCTATACTAATAAAAGGGTAACATGCTAATTATACCGGACGTCTTCCAGATGTCATTCCGGACGTCCTTCCTGAGGAAACCGGGGCTGGAGGGAAGCCAGCTGGGTCCCAGGTGCCTGCAGACGGCCTGGGGGAAGCCAGCCCGGGTCCTGGGTGCTGGAGGGAAGCCATTGCTGGCAGCTGGGGGAAGGAAGGCCTACTTTTGCATGAATTTTCATGCACTGGGCCTCTAGTAAATTGACAAAACTACTTTGGAAAATTGTTTGGCAGGATCTGCTATAGCTGAACACACCCATACCTTATGACACAACAGTTCTATTCTGGGAATATACCCAATAGAAAAAGATATATACAGTCACCAAAAGACATGTATAAGTAATAATGTAATAAACATAATTTCCTCAAATTAGACCATTAGAAATAGAATGAATAAATTATTTTACATTATAATACTCTACTGCAATGAAAATGAATGAACTAGAGAGCTCCATGCAACAAAATGGGTGAATCTTAGAACTATGATATTGAATTTAAGAAGGCAGACCCCCAAAAGCACACATATTGTGTGATTCCATTTCTATTACGTTCAAAAGAAAGCAAAACTAATGTAGGGCAGTAATAGTAGAATAGTGGTTAATGTCCCTTGGGAGGGCATAGTAAGATGAAGGGGACAAAAGAGGCCACTGGAGAGAAGGGTGCTGATTATGTTCTGAAATGCTGGTTTTGATAGATGTGTTTGCTTTGCAAACATTTTGTTAGGCTGAACATGCATGATTTGTGCACTTTTCTGTATGTATGCTATACTACGATTTAAAAGTCACTTTTAAAATTACACTATCAAAACTTCCAATTCTGTTCATGATTTGGTCTCACAACTGAACTTGCCCTCCCACCAAAAACAACCAGACAAAATATGGAGCAGCTGTTTCAGACAATTAATAACTAGCAGTGCAGGGCTTTTTTCCCTAAAAGAAAGGAAATAAATAAAGTTATCTCCATGGTTGCCCCTGCATTTCTTCTGGAAACAATTTCTGAACTGTAGTGCAGGAAGGGACAACCCAACCAATGTATCATGGTCTTGATAAATTGAGGAGACAAAGATTAGAACTCAGGAAGGCCAAGACAGCTATAATTTGGAAGACAGAATATCAAATAGGAATCATCTATGTAGAGAAGGAGCTCCAGAAATCTTCATGGGGAGTCCTCATGTTTGTTTGTTTTTCTAAATTGTAGGGTGGGGATAGATAGATAGATGATAGATAGATAGATAGATAGATAGATAGATAGATAGATAGATTCTACAAGACCAGGTAAAGAACCATGAGGAAACTGAAGCTAAAATATTCACAGAGTTCACGAGGGCTGAGATATGTTCATGTATTTTATTATAGATATTATATGTATATATTTTTATCTTTATTGTTGAAAGTATTACAGAGTTCCCCTTTTATTCCCATTGACCCCCTCCACCCTGCATCCACCCCTCCCAGGCCTTTACCACACTTTTGTCTGTGTCCATGGCTATGCATATATGCATATAAATTCCCTGGTTAATCTCTCCTCACCCTCCCACTTCTGCCTTCCCTCTGAGTTTCATCAGTCTGTTCCATGCTTCTATGTCTCTCTATCTATTTTTTTAATCAATTTATTTTGTTCTTTAGATTCTACATATGCGTGAGATCATGTGATACTTCTTTTTCTCTGTATTGCCTACTTTGCTTAGCATGATACTCTCCAGGTCCCTCCATGCTGTCTCAAAGGGTAAGAGATCCTTCTTTTTTACTGCTGCATAGTATTCCATTGTGTACATGTACCATAGCATTTTTATCCACTCATCTACTGATGGGCATTTGAGCCGTTTCCATATTTTAGCTATAGTAAATTATGCCGCTGTGAACATACATTCTTTCTGATTGGTGTTTTGAGTTTCATAGGATATATTTCTAGAAGTGGGAACACTGGGTCAACTTAAAGAGCCAAAGTAGAGAGACACCATTAAAAACATGGAGCATTCAATAGAATCTCCAGAAGGGTCATATCTTTAGTGGGGCTAAATTAGCTCTAGAATAAGAGATACATCATATCTATCCTTAAAATCTTGAAAACAAGCTTTGAAAGAACCCAAGATGATCCACAAGTAACTCAACTGCATGAAAAACAAGCTAAAAATACTTTTAAAAAGAACAGAGAAATCCAGACACTCAGCAATGTAACATTTACAATGTCCAGCATCCATTCAAAAATAAAGATGCTAGAAAACAAGACCCATGACCAGGAGAAAATTCAGTCTGCAGAAATGTACCCAGAATAGGAGATAATGAAATATGCTGATAAGAACTTTAGAGGAGCTATAGTAAATATGATCAACTGTTTAAAGGAAAACTATAAACTATGTATTTAAGAAGCACAAAAAATCCCAAATAGAATAAAGAAAAAGAAAACCATTCAAAGGCACATTATACTCAACTTGTTGTATGGCAATGATAAAGAGAAAAATCTTAAATGCAGTCACACACACACACACAAAGACAGAAGAACAAAGATAAATATGTCAGTAGAATTGTTATCAGAAATTTTTAAGACAAAAACATTACACAACATCTTTAAAGTGTTGGTAGAAAAAAACAGGACAACTTAGACTTCTATATCCAGAGGAAAATAGCCTTAAAAATAAAAGTAAAATAAAGATTTTTTTCCACACAAAATTTGAGATCATTCAAATTTTGCCAGCTCCACCCTGTACTATGAAAAATACTAAAGAAAGTCCTAATAGGCAAAAGAAAAATAATAAAAGATGGATATCTGGCTCTACACAAGGAAGTAAAGAATATCAGAAATCACAAATGTGTGAGTAAATATAAAAGAATATTTTTTATTTTTAAATTTATTTAAACAACATTAGACTACTTTAACAAAAACATAGTAACAATGTATTGTGTGTTTATAACATGTAAAATATGGTGCATGACAGCAATAGCATGAAGGACAGGAGGAGAAAAATGGAAACATTCTTTGGTGTCTTTAGGGCTTGCTATGTACAAGATCATGTCAACTGCAAGCAGAGATAATTTTACTCCTACCTTTTGGACTTAGATGTCTTTTATTTCCTTTTCTTGCCTAATTGCTCTGGCTAGAACTTCCAGTACCATGTGGAATAGAAGTGGTAAGAGTGGGCATCCTTGTCTATTTCCTGATTTGGATGAAATGTTTTTCATTTTTCACCATTGAGCATGACATTAGCTGTGGGCTTGTAAGATATGACCTTTATCATGTTGGGGAACATTCCTCCTATATATAGATTGTGAGGAAATTTGATCCCTTGTGCACTGTTGATGGGAATATAAAATGGTGCAGCAGCTACGGAAAACAGTATGAAGGTTCCTCAACAAATTAAAAATAGAACTACTATATGATCCAGCAATCCCATTTCTGAGTAAATAGCCAAAAGAATTGAAAACAGGTACTTGAAGAGATATCCACACTTCCATATTCATTGCATCATTATTCACAATAGTGAAGATATGGAGACAACTCAAGTGGCCATCAACAGAAAGAGGAATAAAGAAAATGTGTTATATACATAAAATAAAACATGATTCAGCCTTAAAAATGAAGGAAATCCTACTACTTATGAAAATATGCATGGACCTGGAAGATATTATGGTAAGTGACATAAGTTAGTCACAGAAGGACAAATAGTGCATGATCTGCCACTTATATGAAGAATCTAAAATAGTCAAACTTATAAAAGCCAGGGTATTTGGGGGAGTGGGAAATGGGGAGTTTTTGCTTAACTGGTACAGAATTTCAGTTGTGCTAGATGAGTGAGTACTAGAGAGCTTCTATACAACATCGGGTTTATAGTTAACAATGTGGTATTGTGCACTTAGAAGTCTGTTAAGAGAATAGAGCTCATGTTAAGTATTCCTACTGGAGAGAGAGAGAGAGAGAGAGAGAGAGAGAGAGAGAGAGAGAGAATGCAAGAGACACAAGGAAACTTTTGGAGGGGATGAATATGTTCATTATCTTTATTTTGGTGAAGGAATCATGTATGTATGTGTATGTAAAAATTAATAAAATTGTATACATTAAAGATGTATAGTTTTGTATATAAATCAAAACTGAATAAAGCTATAAAATAAGTAAAAATGTATAGCTAATGAGGTGATAAAGATAATAAAATGCAATAGTAAAATATACTCAAACCAAAAGAATGCAAGAATGGAGAGATGAAGGATAGACAAATGTAGCAAAAGAAAACAATTGGCAGAATAGTAATCTTCAATACTACTATATCTATAATTATGTTAATTGTAAAAGGTTTAAAACATTATATGACAGAGACAGTCCAATTAAATAAAAAAGTAAGCTCCAATTGTATGCTGTCTAGTAGAAGTCCACTTTAAATATAAACACTGATAGGCTGAAAGGACAAAAAAGATATGTAGTGCAAAAACGAATTATTAAAAATACAAATACAATGGCTATGTTAATATTAGGCAATGTAGACTTCAGAATAAAGAATATTATTAGACATATAGACATTTTATAATGATTAAAGGGTCAATTCATCAAACACACACACACACACACACACACACTAATTTAAAGGTACATTTACCTAATAACAGAGCGTCAAAATACATGAAACATCCCTGGCCAGCTTGGCTCAACTGGTTGGAGTATTGTCCCATGCACTGAAAGGTGCCTGTTTGATTCCTGGTCACACGCCCAGGTTGTGGGTTCCATCCCAGGTTGGGGTGCATGCGGGAGGCAACCTATCGATCTTTCTCTCTCACATGGATGTTTCTCTCTCTCCCTCCCTCTTCCTTCTTCTATCTCTCAAATCAATAAAAACATATTTTTTAAAATGCATGAAACAATAAAAGAACTGTAAACAGAAATAGACAAATTCACAAATATAATTATTAGTTGAAGACAAAATCAGTAAGTATATAGAAGATTAAATATCATCAACTAATTTGACAATACTGACATTTATAAAACCCTCCACTCAACAACTGCATACTACACATTCTTTAGAGTATACATGAAACATTTATAACATAGACCATATGCTGGGCCATAACACTAGTTTAATAAATTTGATGAAACTGAAATCAGGAGAGTGTCCTCTGACCATACTAAATTAAATTAAAATTAACAATAAATAAGAAACTAAATAATACAATTTAAAATAACTCAGGTCACAAAAAAGAAATCATAATAAAAATTAGAAAATATGTCTAGCTAAATGATAATGAAAACGCACACAATTTGACCTTGGGGTAGACAGCAATTTAAATGGTGATTTTTAAACAAAGAATTTAGAGAAAGACATTTGAGGGAGCACAGAGGATGGGGAACCTAGTAAGAAGAAGCAGAAAGATAAACCAGTAGAGGTAGGTGTGACACTATCTGGGAACTTGTCAGAACTATTTAAGGATATAGGTGGAGTGACATTTATCTTATGATGCCAAATTAAAAACAAAACAAGAGGTCAGGTAAAAGAGAGCAGAGAGGGCAGACAACATGGGTGAGGAAACTCCTAAAATTAGTATGTGAAAGAGCACCTGGGGGAGGACCAACTTGGTGGATTTGGAACTGTATTTACAGTACAGGCTCCAACAGCAGTTTAGGTATTTAAATACATGGGCACTTGTAGATTACATACATTAGACATTTTAGATATTTAAAACAATCTGAATAGTTTCAATCCATATGTAGCTATTTCAATCCAGACATAACCTGAACCTTTTCTTTATCACTTATTCGCTCTTCCAAGGGCCACCTCTATGTTTGGAGTTCTAAAGACCAAAAAAGTGGAGGGTCAGAGGGGCTTCTTTCCTATTTTGTTTTCCTGGCAAACACTAAGGATATTGACAGCTCTGCAACAGGTCGAGGCATTTGAAATTTTTTACTGTGTCCCTAATTTAACTCAATATAAATTCTGATGCTGCCTCTATTTAGAAGATCAGGAAATAGACAACTCTACTGACATGGAGCCTGGTACACTGTTTGTGTGTAGGAAAACCTTATCTTTCAAAGCAAACTCATTATATCCACAATGCTCCCGCCCAATCCAAACATGGAAATAGCAACCCAAGCTGACTTGAATTCAACTTTGTATATATCCCCAAAAATATAAATAATGAAATATCTGCTCTGTGGTGCCTGAGATCACAGATGTGACAGCTAATATCCTCAGCAGGAGAGAGTGAGCAACTACTTGGAGAAAAAAATCCTCCTATTCCCCTTACCTTGTGGAAATCAGCCTTCATTAGGAATTCTTGGTACCTGGCATACAACCTGAGGCAATGGAAGGTAGGGCTCTAAAACGGTGATTTCCTAATGACACCCGAGAGGCCCAGCGGCATTAATGCTGACTTCCTAAAGCACCTAATCTTTCCCAGGGAGAGGTAGGGTCTCCCTCCTGATATATAGTCTGGCTCATTATGACAACATCAAATGAATGCCCTTGTCTTTAAAACAACTCAAAATAATTCATAAATCCTGGCAATATTCACAGCATAAGAAATTATAATGGTCACATGTGAAAAATAAACAGGTACTCCAAAGAGGACTAATTCACTTAAGGAATAATGCCAGAAACATTAAACGTGATAGCTTTACTTTTAAATAAAATGTGGTTAATTTGATTACTATTTATTTTGGGGTTTTTTGTCAGATTTCAATCAATTTTTATGGCAGGATTAAGCTCATAAGTAGAGTGTGTTGTTTTTTTAAATAATGGAAGCACTTTTCAAAACTTTACCATGGTTAACTAATGGGAGGTTAAATGTTGTACACTATGGATCTGTGTTTACCCTCAGCTGAATTTATCCACAATGCATGCACATTTAGGTCTGGGTCAGAATGAGTAGGTATGTGTATTGCAGACTCTCATTAATTCATAACAGCTTAAATTGTGATTTTTATTTGGCATCCTACTGTGGAACCCAGTAGAGAATGCCGAGCTGCTCAGCTAAACATTTTCAAATCCGTGACTCCCCATCTGGTTATTCAATCAGAACAAAATCCCTGCAAAGAAAATCCTCTTCCTAAAATGTACCCCATTTTCCTGGCTCCGAATCATTCTGGAGAAATGCGAACAGTTTGCCTAGTTGTTCAAGGAGTTTATTTGCAGGAAAAACTAACACTATAAATATCAACAGCACTTAGAGGGAAGTAAAGAAAGAATTCCCTCATTCTGCACAATGCCAGGCTTGTTAGAAATAACTATACGTACAAAATGGAAAGGTTGCATTTATTATTTTGAAGCAATTTTGAAAACTTCACCTCACCATAAAACAATCTCATATGACTCTATTAACATATAAGGAACAGTTGCATTAACATTATTGTGTTTTATAGAAAGTTCAAAGAAATGGTAATTTAGTACCTAACACCATGTAAGGCCTCCATAAAAAAATTTGAAAAAAACAAACAAACCTGTTCTAAACAAGTAAGCATACTTGAGGTTCCTGGAGAAGCTAGCAAGATACCTGGGATAGAGTGGTTTGTAAAAATATTTGTCAAATTAATACCGGAACATCCCACTCACTGTTCATGGGACTTTTGCTCCTAACAAAAAGGCAGAGAATTATTAGATTCCCACCTTAAGTAGTTTTTAATAGGACCTTTTATAGAGATACTCTATTTGGATTACTAATGTTTTAAATGTGTTTTTCATTGTGTTAGTCCATATTGGCTGTCCCTGACTTGGAGAAGAATGGAAAAAGTAAACATTGTAATTATTTTTTTCTTCTTAAAAGGTAAGTCTGTTTCCAATTAGACAATATTAAAGAAAAGAAGTTTTTTATGTGTGATAATGGAAAAGTGATAGAAATTGTATGAGTTAGAAATAGCAGGCTTGGCTATAATGTTAAAAAGAATAAACATCATGTAAATATTGAATGTTGAAAAACATCCTATGTTTTAAATAAAGGTGGTTCCATAAGTCTTTTACCTTTAGAATACAGAAAAAAATATATTTAAGGGGAAAAGTTGAGTCACCTGGTTCACTTAAGAAAGAACTGTGACAAGAGGCTGTAATATATTTTTCTCCAATATGGCTGTCGTCAATTCTTTCTCTCTATGTATGTGCAACCATTCCTTGCGTTAGTTCATTGTCTGAGTTGGAGAAGAGTGGAAAAAGTAAAATATAGTTAAATTAAAAATGGTGTGGCCCTAACCGGTTTGGCTCAGTGGATAGAGCATCCATCTGCGGACTGAAGGGTCCCAGGTTCAATTCCGGTCAAGGGCATGTACCTTGGTTGCGAGCACATCCCCAGTAGGGGGTGTGCAGGAGGCAGCTGATCGATGTTTCTCTCTCATCGATGTTTCTAACTCTCTATCCCTCTCCCTTCCTTTCTGTAAAAAATCAATAAAATATATTTTTTAAAAAATAGTGTGGAGCCAAAACCGGTTTGGCTCAGTGGATAGAGCGTCGGCCTGCAGACTGAAAGGTCCCGGGTTCGATTCCGGTCAAGGGCATGTACCTGAGTTGCGGGCACATCCCCAGTGGGAGATGTGCAGGAGGCAGCTGATCGATGTTTCTTTCTCATCGATGTTTCTGGCTCTCTATCTCTCTCCCTTCCTCTCTGTAAGAAATCAATAAAAAATATATTTAAAAAAAAATGGTGTGGAAATAGGAACTGATGCCACACTGTCAGTTAGGAGAGTACAAAGTACAAGTTGTTTGCAGGATATTTTTGGCAACTCCTATCAAACTTTAAAATGTACCTTACATTTTTTAGGTGTCTTTTCTATAGAAATGATAACAAATGTGTACAAACGCATATGGTACAAATACATATGGTTCAAATGTATATGAACTAGAGGCTCTCTCTCATGCTCTTGAATCTGGGCTGGTCTATTAGTATAACTACTTTGATCAATAGGATATGACACCAGATGACTTCCAAGAGTATTTTACAAGAAAACTTGTAGCTTCCACCTGAACTTTTGCTACACTCGCTTATGGGGGAAGCTAACCACCATGCAAGAAGTCCAGCTATTCTGAGAATGCCATGAAGTGGGAAACCCAAGACAGCCAATGAAGAAGCAGAAAAAGGTCTCACCAGTCAGGATAGCCTGTCACCACACAAGTGAGTTAAGAAGCCTTCAGATGGCTCTTCTAGCCTCAAATGCCGCTAGCTGAACCCCACGTAAGACCAGCCTAGCCGAGCCTACCAATCCTCAGAAATGGGAGACATATTAATAAGTTGCTGTTTTAAGCCACTAAGGTTTGGCAAGCTGAAAACACCATGAAAATCAACCTTAGTCCAGTTCTCCGAATAACAATGAACAGTATTCTGCTGCTGAATGTTTTAAAAACCAGTGAGCTTTTAGAATAACATAAGGCAGGAGCCTAACTAATGTTCGCTATTCCACAAGTTGCTAAAATCAGAAAACTGGGAGTCAGTTAAACTCTCCCCTTTCATTCAGTGCCCTCTTCCAGATCAGTCGCCAAACTCTCCAGTTTGCCTCTTACTATCCCCTGATTCTGTCTCCGCCTCCTCACTCACATTGCCTCGGCCTTATAGAAAATTTGAACTTGTTTAATTACACAACTAGTATTCCTTCCTTCAGACCATCTAAAACCCCCATCAAACCCCTGCTATATCATCTATAATCCAAACCTGTATATTCTTTTTTCTTTCTTTTTTATTATTTTTTTATTTTTAATCTTTTATCTTTTTTTTTTTGATTAAGGTATTACATATGTGTCCTTATCTCCCCATTTAAACCTGTATATTCTTCATACCACCACTCTACTGATCTTTTTACAGAAAATTCAAGCTTCTCATCTTTCTTTCTTTTTTCTTTTAATATATTTTTATTGATTTCAGAGAAGAAGGGAGAGGGAGAGAGAGAGAGAGAGAGAGAGAGAGAGAGAGAGAGAGAGAGAAACATCAATGATGAGAGAGAATCATTGAATGGCTGCCTCCTGCACGCCTCCTACTGGGGATCGAGCCCACAAACTGGGCATGTGCCCTTGACCAGAATCGAGCCCAGGACCTTTCAGGACACAGGCTGACTCTCTATCCACTGAGCCAAACTGGCTAGGGCCAAGCAAGCTTCTCATCTTTTTACCTAAAATCCTTCAATGGCTCTCAATGACTGTTACAAAGAAGTTTAAACTCATCATTCAAACACATGAGAGCCTTTATGATCTGGCCTCCTCCTGCTTCTCAAGTGTCACCCCCACCATGCTCTTTCCCGTATGTCCATCTAACCACAACCAAGTTCTTATAGCTGTCTGAGGGAGTTAGGTATCTGACTCTATTATGCTTAAATCACCCATCACTTTGCCTTTTTAAATAATTCCTATTCTTCAAAATTCATCTCAAAAATCACCTCTTCTAAGAAGGCTTCCCTGATTATCTAAATTTTGACACCTTGCCTCTGGACTCCAATGGATTAGTTTGCTTTTCCACTTGTGAGTTCAGTGCACTTTGAGTTAATTTCCCGACTCTCTTATTTAAGTGTGGGAGCCTGGGATCATGTCTGACACATATTAGGCCCTCAATAAATATTCTTTGAAGGAATAGATTATTGAAAGTCATGGTATTTTCATTTATGCAATAAAAAATCACAAATATCACTTTCCACTGTGAGTAGGAAATTGTTTCTCTGAGGACGAGTAGGCAATTTAAATGATAGGCAAATTAGAAACTTCTCAGAGGAGGTCTCCTGAGCACGGATGAGGACAGTTTGCCAGACAGAGGGGAGAGCTGGAGTGTGCTAGGAAGGTGAGGTTGGCATGATGGGCAGAAGTCAGAATATGGGAGGCTTTAAGGAGGACATTGTACTTTATTATGGAGACAATGGGGAGCCATTAAAATATGTTAAGCAGAAGAGAAACATTGGGGTTCCATGTTAGAAAGCTTCAGTGTGGAGAATTGATTAAAGGAGGGATAGAAAGCAGGGAGGAACAGTTAGGAGTCTAAAGCAATAATTCAGGTAAATCCAAAAGCCATGGAATTGAAACTGATCGGATTTATTAACCAGCTGGATATAAGGGAGGGGCAACTAAAATGCCTCTCAGAATTTTTGCTCTGCATCATTTTCTGGGTGGTGATGCCAAATTAAAATCTAGTTAAATTAAAAATACTGTGGAAATGGGAAATGATGCTACACTGTTGGTTAGGAGTATACAAAGTACAAGTAGTTTGCAGGATATTTTGGCAATTCCTATCAAACTTCAAAATGTACATTACATTCTTAGGTGTCTTTTCTATACAAATGATAACAAATGTGTATAAACTCATATGGTTCAAAAATGTTCACTATAATACTTGTAATACTGAAAATTTAGTAAAAATCCTTATGTATACCCTTAAAGGAATAGCTAAATGTAAAATTTTCCAGTTATAAAAATAGTCACAGGGATGTTAAGTACAGCATAGGGAATATCATCAATAATATTGTAATAACTAGATGGTATCAGATGGGTTCCAGATTTATTGAAGTGATCACTTCCTAAAATATACAAATGTCAAATCAATTTGTTGTACATCTGAAACTAATATAATATTGTATGCCACCTGTAATTAAAAATAAATTAATAAAAATATATAGTTAAATTAATTTTCAAGGACTTTTGAGAATGTAACCATGTATTTTGAGCTAACTGGAGATGTTTTGTAATATAAAAGGCATGATGTTTTGAAAGAGGTGATCCTGACACTGGTGTCCATTTTCTATTAAATATTCATGAAATATGATTCTTTTGGATTATGCTATGGATTCTCAGTGTGATCCCAAAGAGTCATTTAAATTTTTTGCACCTCAGTCTTGCAAGTTCTTCCATACAAATAAGAAAAAATGCACCCTAGAATATTCAATGAAGCAATTCAAAAGTGAATTTGTCAGTGTGGTAATTTGTGTTTCCTAAAGGTAAAATGAAATACAACCTCAATTTCTAGCTCTATTCATTTTTTTTTTTTTTTTAGAGAAGAAGGCTTATCTGATTCCAAATGGCTCTTTCAGCTCTAAAGATCAATAACTCCCTAAGTCAGAACACTTGGTTGGAGCTACATTCTACCCAGATCAGTGGCTGACCCTCAACAAGAACCAAGGGATTTATGTGGAGGTAGGTTGTCCTATTTAAGCACTTCCTACTGAGTGAAATAGTACTTCCTTTTATTTGTCTTACTAGTCTTCTGTTCTTTATCATGCTTCTTTTTAATACAATGTTTTTCATTTGTTTAACCAATATTTATTGAATGCCTACTATGCGCCAGGTACCACACTGGTGCTGGAGAAACAAAATTAAATAAGACACACTCCCTTTTGTTGCATTTCTAAACGGTAAATCATATTCAAGCCAAAATACATCATCTTATAAAGTAATATTTATCATGTACACGATCCTACTCTAGGAACCACGCCAGGCTACCCCATTAAACTTGATGGGCCTGAGAGTAGTAAAACTATACACTGCATAATGTATTTATAGTATATAGCAAGGCAACAAGGTCCCCTGAGAAGGGAAGGCAGGAAAACTGAAAAATCATTGTAAGTGCACTTGGAACTCAGAACATTTGCAAATTCCCTCATTACTTTGTGACTCCATTTCTTTATCTACAAAATGAAAATAATAAAGCCTACTTCTAATATTCCTAACAGGATATATGAAGATTAAATAAGTAAAAACATTAAATACTTTTAGCTTTAAAAACACTAAATAAATATTAGGTATTGTTCTTTGGTAGCATTATATGAAATCACATTAAAGTCAAGTCTACTGTAGTTATTCTAATGGAAGTTTAAATCCCAAGATGAAAGCAGGGTGAGTTGAATAACTAAAATCAGGACACACCCCTCATCAGATCTAGTTAGAAACTAAAATTAAAATTGAAATTAGCTACATGATGGAAAACAAGACTCCTCACCCAGGACAGAATTTAACAAGATGTCTAGTTTGTGTCTGTAAAGTTGGGAAGACGAACATGAGCTCCACTTGGGTTGACCACTCTTGGATTTTAAAAACGAATCTTCATCTGGTTGTACTTTTCAGAGAGAAATTGGTGGAGATCCTGAATCCATGGAGGGTTATGCTACCAGCTCCCAAGTGCCCAGACAAGGACATTGCCACACCAGGGTATTTAATACATATCAGCTTCAACAGCAGGGCCATTTGCTCATCTTGAGAGGTCAACTGTAATAAGATTCATTTGTCTCTGCTCCAAAACTTTATTTAGCTTTTGCTCAAATGTCTCATTATCAAATATGCAGGCCCTTGAAAAAGATAATTTGTCACAACATTTTTCTTGCTAAGATACTCAAAGCTAAAACAGACAACACAAGCAGAGCAGCTAAACTCATTAAACCTGCACCACCTCCACATTAGAACGATCTCTGAGCTCAGCAAGAGGAATCAAGAAACTGTTCTTCTTGAGTCCCAGGATGGAAACCTTCCTGACTAGAGAAATACCAGCCTCAGCAATCTGGACATCTTCCTTTCTCTTTCTGCTCCTGCACTGGAGATATGAGGATAAAAAGGAGCAGAGGAAGCTTTCTTTTTGGATCCCAAGAATTTAGCACCATAGGTTTCCCTGAAACTAAACATGGCTGAAAGTTGAGAGCAAACCTCAGGAACAACTTTCAACTACAAGCTAGCATTCAGGAGAGTGCGTAAAGGTGTCAAACTTTAACTGGATGCTCAAAGTTCCGAAATAGTGTTTATAGAATCTGTATTTGGTTTGACCTGAATTGTTAATTTTTGGTTTTTTTTATCTTTATTGTTCAGATTATTATAGTTGTTCCTCTTTTTTTCCCCCCATAGCTCCCCTCCATCCGGTTCCCACCTCACCCTCAGCCCTTACTCCCCCACACTGTCCTCATCCATAGGTGTATGATTTTTGTCCAGTCTCTTCCCGCACCCTCCACACCCCTTCCCCCCGAGAATTATCAGTCCACTCCCTTTCTATGCCCCTGATTCTATTATATTCACCAGTTTATTCTGCTCATCAGATTTTTTTATTCACTTGATTTTTAGATTTACTTGTTGATAGATATGTATTTGTTGTTCATAATTTGTATCTTTACCTTTTTCTTCTTCCTCTTCTTAAAGAATACCTTTCAGCATTTCATATAATACTGGTTTGGTGGTGATGAACTGCTTTAGCTTTTTCTTATCTGTGAAGCTCTTTATCTGACCTTCGATTCTGAATGATAGCTTTGCTGGATAGAGTAATCTTGGTTGTAGGTCCTTACTATTTCTTGCCACTCCCTTCTGGCCTGCATAGTTTCTGTTGAGAAATCAGCTGACAATGGTATGGGTACTCCCTTGTAGGTAACTAACTGTTTTTCTCTTGCTGCTTTTAAGCTTCTCTCTTTGTCTTTTGCTCTTGTCATTTTAATTATGATGTGTCTTGGTGTGGTCCTCTTTGCTGCAAGCATCTCTGAGAGAAAGCCGCCCTCGAGTTCCGCCCATTGCCAACCAGTTGAGTTTCTCCCCGTATGAGTCTGGGTCCCCAGAGACTTGCCTGGAACTGGAGTCCAGGGCCATCGGGAGCTTGTGCCTCCCTCCCGATTGAAAAAGACAACAGTGTCCTCAGCAGCCAGCCCTCTCCACGTGCGCCTCCGTACCTCTGCACTTCACTTCCGCACCTCCTCTGATTCTCAGTGTGCTTTTCTCTTTCCTTCTAGTTGTAGACTTTCCACTCAGCCAGCCTTCCTGTGGTTCTGGATGATGTCCGTTTTATCTTTTAGTTGTATTTTTGAAGTGGTTGTGCAGGGCAGTAATTTCAGGTGTTTACCTATGCCGCTATCTTTGTTTCTCCTCTGACCAGAACTGTTTTAAAAATAGGCTTTTTTGGACAATAGGTGGAAATTACATCATTATTAATCTTCCAGGACTTGAGTAGAGAACTGCTGTTTGAATAGCAGGCAAAGCATAGGCATTTTACTATTGATTTTAATCCAGGGGACCTCACACACTTCTTGGAAAGGTGAATAGATCTCTTTAGAAAGGTGAATCTCTATAATTAAAGTAAGCAAGAGTAATCCCACAAATTCTAGTAATTAACACAACTTTTGAGCAACACATCCCAGGGCTTTAAAATTTGTGGACTCAAATTCTCCATTTTACCAAATCGGTATCTCTTTTATCTTAGGAGATAAAAAAAAGTAAAAGAATGTCACCCCTTGGGAATTAACTCTTCATTTATATTAAAACTATAAATCACCAGCCACCAACCACTGAGTGAAATTAATGATCCTAGTTCCTATGCCATTTCCACTTACTTTCTAATTCTCCAGGACTTATGGGGTGAAAAGAAGGTGGTAGATTTCTCTGCTTTTAGTTTATAAAATGTAGTTATGAAATTCTCACTCTTGCTCTCTATTTAGATTTTAGATTTTACACACACACACACACGGTAGAGGAGATGAGATTTTAAAACTTTGATATGTTTAATGTCATTTATTCCCAAAACTTTGTTCAAGATACATTTATTAAGCACCTACTATGTTTTCTAGTATGCTTGATTTTTCACTTTTAAGGTTTCATTTCATAAAATACTTCAAACACCCTACCCACAACTACCCGGGGCAAATCATCTACAATAATAAAAGCGTAATATGTTAATTAGACCAGACAGCTGAATGACCTTCCTGACGACCTTCCGGATGAAACCAGGGCTGCTAGGGCCAAGGCAGGCCATCGTGGCTGTGAGGGCCAAGCCCCTTGCATGAATTTTGTGCATTGGGCCTCTAGTATATACATATTTACATACATACATACATACATACATATCCAGCCTCTACAACCTCCTGTTTTCTCAGCTCTCTCCTGAGGGCTGTCACCAGGACTCTCAGTAATCCTATCAGAATATTTAAGATGGGGATGATTAATTCAGGAGATCCCAGAAGGCTTCAATCCAGTCTAAATTCCATACTTTGCCACTGCCGCCTCCAAACAGGATCCTAAAGCTTTGGGCTGCTCTAGATTTCTGAACTGTCCACACAATACCCAGAATGTTGTTCTGGCCAAGCCCCTTAATCTTCTGAAGGAATCTCCTAACAGGATAATTTTAAATCATAATTACATTTTTTTACTCTTCACATCTTTCCATTTCAGTTTATCCTGGCATGGAGCACGCTGTGCAGGGGAGGGGCTGACCCAAAGTTCAGCTGGAGAGGTGCCCTGTTCGCAACACCAATTCTAACATGGTAGCTGTTGGAAGGATTCCCTCATTATGTGAAAGATGGCATCACTGTGCACACTATGATTCTCTTCCCAGTCAAACCCTGATAACTAAATTATTTTTAGGAACAAACAGTCTTATATGGGAGCCACCTAATATCTACATTCACCATGAATATTTAGTGGAGGAGAGCCACATGATTTCATTATTGTCACAGTTTAACATCTGATTGATTAGAAGGTTTAACTCCAAGTTTTCCTCACCGCCATCTCCTTGACTGCATCATACTATAGCATATTTTAAACAGAATCAAACAAAGCTTGCAAATCTAGCAAAGACACCTGGAAGTGGAGTAGCACCCTTCAAATATTATTGTGATACATGTTTATATCAAACTTTGAAAAACATGTTATGTACACTTAAAGATTTTTTGTTTTAAATTTTGGAATCTCTGTAAAATAACATATTTTTAGGTTTTTCTTTTAAAAGACAAATATATCTGGATCCTCTAGAGACAAAAAATAGAAAAGAGGAGGACATCTTATATAGAGTCCTAAAAGTTTAAAGAGTAGAATTCTGCATGCTTGGGATATCAAGGAAGAAACAATTTGTTTCTAAGTGATGGAATAGTTACTCAAAGGTAAATTACCCCACAGTTCCTTCAGCTACTGGTACTGGGTGTTTATCTATCTGTACTATCAGTTTTACAAACCTCAGGCTAACAATCACAGAGGTTGTGAGAACCCCATCAGGGGAAATCAATCCTAGTCAGGCTAAAGAAACTTGCATCTGCCTTTCTTCCAAGCTGAATCACAAACAGTCCACACCCATCATGATCCCTCTTCAAATAATTTCTTCATTTACCTGTGTGGCACTTCCTGAAAGCAAGGAAAGGGCTTGATGGGATGAGCTATTATCTCCGCAGGATTTGTGAAGGACCAAACAGACTGGAATGCTTTTCATTGCCCTCCCCCTCGCCTCCCCTCTCCGTTCCCGGTACCCTGGCCATCAGTCTGTACTGTTTGCCTTTTCTCAGTTTCTGTGCTGCTCAGGCAGATAGATAAGCCCTTTAAATGATTACTACAACCCTGCATTAGCTTTCAAAGACACTGACAATTTTTCCACGTTTGGTAACTGATTTGTGATAGAAGTGTTGACAATGCAAAGAGATAACTAAATCACAGACAAGAACTTCTCAGAATAAATGGAAAAATCACCCAAAGGCTCTCTGGGAACCTTTTCCTTCACAGATCTGTTCAAAGTGCATGAATTGTGGAGCAAAATCTATTTTCACTTCTTTTTAATCAGCAGAAATACCAAGAACAATAATATAGGTATATATATATATATATATATATATATATATATACACACACACACATACACACATACTGTTTTTTTTGGCGGGGGGGGGGGGGGCGGGCTTCAATATGATAGTTTCAAAATGAATTTTATTTTTTCCATTTATTTTTTTAGATTATCCAGAAGAAAAATCATATAATTTCTCAAGTTGGTGTTCTAGAAGAATCACAAACTTTGATTTTCATTTCAATACACAATAACTGTGTGTACAGAGAGAGCAGCTTTCCCTCTTTCCTGCCACATGCACACTCTGCTGCTCCAAGTCCATTTGTGATAGTGTAACTGGAAATACAGGGATGCAGCCAGAATCCTTCCTACAGTGCAGGGTCAGACAGATATCACATTTCAGCTCAAGAGACAGAAAGGAAAAATAAAGGCAGGATAGTTTGCTGAATATGTGCTTCTTTTCAGAGCACTACTAAGTTTTCTTTTGCTGGCTGATTGAATGCCTGTTGCTGAACAAAACCTCACATTGTAGAAAGTACTGTGTCTAACTAAACTGCAGTGATGCTGACCGTGCCCTGCCCCAGGTTGGTCCACACTGCCCCGCACTGCCTTGGGTGCCTAGAAAGAATACGGCTGATGAAGACCCCTCAGAAGTGTTGTTCTCACTTGGGGTAATCTGGAACAGACAGGTGTTCCCTGACTGACTTTTCCTTCAAGGACAACAGACTAAGTTAAGAATGCCTACACAATAATGCCAAGGGAAAAGCAAAAATGCTTTAGCTTAACCATATTAAAAAAGCAATGACTGGGGCAGCAGAGTAGAGAGTGACATGGATTTCCTTTGGACATGGGCTGCCTAGTGGCAACATGTATGCGATGGGTACATTTAAAAGGGCGGCACTCACTCCTCTGACTCTCTTTCAACACCTACTATGTGCCTGTCACTGTTCAAGATGACAGAAATACAGTGGTGGAGAGTAAGAAATAATAAAGGAAACTATGTCAACATAATTTTGGATCATACGTGAAACAAACATAAAATTAATAGGATAGAGCAACAGGGCAGAGAGAGAGAGACTGATATAGATGCTCTATATACGGGGAAAAGAACTAGCCATGTGAAGAGGCAGAAGAGCAATCCAGGCAGAGCACAGTGAATGCAAAGGCCGCGAGGTAAGAAAGGACAGAAAGTGCTCAAAAAACTCCTGGCACAGAGGAGAAGGCCATTTGTTGTGGTTTTGAGGACTGAGTTTCTGATAGATATCTAAGGAACAAAGAAACGAAAGTATATAGTAAACAAGTGTAGGTTAGCTAAATATGTTTGTTTTTAAATCAATCTGTTACTTTGGATATATTCTGAAAAGAACACTTTATTATTCTTTTTTTTCAGGGAGTAAATATAATATTTGGCTATTTTTTCCCTCCTTTGAGTGCTCTGAAAGGGAATGAGGCCTGAGAGGTCTACATTTTCACTATTAGATTATTTTCTCAAACATAGCCTCTGAAAGCATGTTGTTAAGCTATATGCCAGTCCCACTGTTGAATTTCTTATTTTATCCTTCTTAGAGAAACCTTCTCCTGGCAACACCTAGATGTTGATTAAAACTGACTCATGGATGACAACAAACCAAGTCCCCATGGCACAGGGTGGATTGTGCCCAAGCCTTTGACCCGGACTCCACAGGAGTCTACTGATCTCCAATTAGGCAGGTTTACCTGATGCCAGATGACACAGCTCATCTCGAGGGAAAGACCACCTTGTTTGTTGATGGGGCAAGCAAGGCACTGGTGGAGACCATCAAGCTCTGCACAGCGTTAGAGGAACAGCCAGGTCGGATCCTTGGCATCTCTATGACTCCTTTCTAAAGCTGCATCCCACCAAGCTTTTGTCTCTATGTAGGACCAAATGGGCTTTCTTTTGCTTGATTGATTTTGATTTTTCAATACATAATAACAAATGATTGCCAAAACAATCCATTGGATCACTGAACAGTCAATCTAATTTGATCACCAAGATCACATCTGGTTATTGTACTCATCCTAATGACCAAATAGAATTTACCATGAAGAAATTTGGGCTCCTTAGCAATCAGTTAACCTCATAAACTTCTAAACAAGAACCTGATGAAAAACAGTCAAGTTAGGATTGTATATATAGGTATGGCTTATGTGATGAGTAAGACACAAATTTATAAAAAAACACACCAGAAATCTATTTTTCTCATTACATCATTGAAATATGTCAACCTATAATATATTTAAATTTAACTCTCTCATGCTTAGTTAGTAATCATTCACGACTTTCAGCTTCTGTTTCTGAAAAGTTTTATGTGAATCAAATTTTTGAAAATCTAATCGTATTTTAAATAAATTAACAGAATTTACAACTTAAATTATAAATCTGTTTATAATTAATGAAGTGCCCTCACACATGTGTCTGGTGTATATATTAATTTCATAGAACAGCCTTTGCTTAATAGTGAGGTTTTGTTGAAAAATTTTGTTCCCCATATAATTTGTAACAATATTTAGTAAACTTTAATCTGTGGTCAGACATTTATGAGGAAAAAAATAAAGAAAGTCATGTTTCTCTATTTAAAAGAACTAAAGAGGGACAGCTTGTTTTTTCCTGATCCAATAAGCTGGAACCAGAGGCAGAAATGTAAATATGAACTCTCTATCATGCTTGTTTCCCTGTAAGATGATTGAAAAGAATATATTCCCATGCATTGCTTGTGAAGACAGCATTTTTGCAAAATGACTCTGTTGGGTAAACATGCCCATCCCTCTTTCTTATTCCCATAATCTTCTTGTTGTCCAGCTAAGTCTTTCGGACCAGCCATCTCCAGGTTAGTTGGAGCTTCCTCAGATCTTCCTCTCCTTTCTCGCACTTTCACAACCATCTGCCTTTTGTCGTCCTTTGTAAAGAAGCCCTTTTTTAAAAGTATTTTATATCAAATAGACCAATGGGTTCTTTGAGGGGAAAGCATTCAATATTTATACACATATGTGAATAAGTTGTGCACGTACAGTTCTACTCAGGTTTTATTAATCTCCCCAAAGTGGATTCAGAAGACTCGGGACTTGAAAGAAACAGCACCATTTAAACACACTTAGAGAGCAGCAACACTTAAAGAGCAAAGTCTGAAATGAATGGATAGAACATATGGACAACTTTAGTCACTAAGAATATGCACTGTAAGAAAGAAGGAAATCTAATTGCTGACTATTTCACATTTCTTTTTTATACTCAGGGTCCCTTTGCACTTCAGGCTTTCCTAGAGATCTGTTTCCCCATTAGCTCTCCGCGATGCACTGAAATAGACTGTAAAAAATCACCTTAGCTGTCAACACACCTACTTTCCCACATCATTTTATGGAGAGGGAATCTCACAAGAAAATTTAAAACATAGAGTCTAAAATGCTTATGGCAAAAGTTCCATAGGTATACTTAACTTCAGTCAGCTTTAAAAACTATCAGCAGTCTCTTTGAATTAATACACTATCAGCAGTCTCTTTGAATTAATACGTTATAACATTATCTTACTGCACAACTAAGCTAGTTTGGAGTTGAAAAAGAACAAAAATGTATTTGAAACCACTGAGATTTTTTTCTTGTGATCTCTTTCAAATTCAAATGAATAAAACTACATTGATTTTCAATTTTTAGTAAAATTTTCTGTCAGATTAAAAAAAGAAATTTACTAATCTGAATGTAGATTGGGTGTTTTTTTTAAAAAAATGGTTGAGCTATAAACCCAAACTCCTAAAAATAGGAGAATATGGTGGAAATGACAGCATTTTAAGTATAAAGGCATGAGTGGTGTCCTTTTACAGATGCCTAAATCAAACACAGAAAAAGCGATGTACTGCCAGGACACTCGGCTCACTTTTCTTTAATCGCCGTATATAGTTAATAGCCTGACTTTTTTTTTTTTTTTTTTTTTTAAGAAAATAAATTGCAAAGATGCAAGCAACTCAATTACATAATATCTTTCCATGCAACATATCAAAAAAATGAATTTAATTATCCTGTGGTTTGGATTGAATTCAACACTAAAATCTTTTTATTGAACTTCATAGCAACAAAGAATTTTGAACTTACAGATAACCATCTTTGAAGTTAGATAGAACCCTGACCATACTATGATTGCCTGATGCTGAAAACGGACAAAGTACAGAATACAGTATTCCAACCAGGATTCGGGCCGATCTGAGAAACTCGAGAAAAGTCCTGGGAAGGAATAACAGATAGAGGATGACTGGATAGGTCATTTGATCTTGCTTCTGAGACTGAACTTAAAAAACCTGTTTCAGATTAAACAGTACTTCATTGCTTTCTGTTTTCTTTTCTTTTTTTTCTGAACACAAAATATTTCTACAGATTAAAATAAACAATCAGAATGGAGGTAATAGAATTATGCAGTATGTATTATATCTATATAGGTCCAGAAGATTCCTAAAATTTGAATAATCCAAATTTTACTCCAAATGACACTAAATAGTATCCAACCAAACTCTCAGAGCACACAGTGGTCTTTTCCACAGTGTGTGTGATCAGTAACATCAATGATCCTATCCCATAATATACCATAAAACAGAGGAAATAAATCATCTAACATTTTTAGAAATCAAGCTATGCCATTAGTCTAAATATACAATTTAGGAAGTCAACATTTTATAACTCTCATCAGTTTCCAAGATTATTCTTCACACAATTGTACAGAAAATGTTTTGACTATATATTTGACATTAAAAAAATAGGAATGATGACAATAATACTGACTATAGCTTTAACTTACATTGTCAAGATAACATCAAATAAATTTGAAATTTATAGAGTTTTGATATAAATCTTGAATAATATCATTCCCACTATTTAAATACTTTTACCACATTCATTTGCATTTTATGGTATTTTTTAGGTAGAATATCTATGGTATATATTTAGTTATGGCATGGAATATTTTATTGTATTTTCTTACATAGCTTAGGATATACAAAATTAAATAAAACTATGTGTTCCCCAAATAATTTTATATACTATTATTCTTTGGTAGTTAAAATGTGAACTTCTAATTTTTGAAAAATTAAGGTTTTTTTTTAAAAACTAAATTATAAATAATGAAACCTTTGAGAGTAGGTGAAAATAAATACTTAATTTAGAATACTATAACAAATAAATGACAGAATGTATTATCTTCATTTTGAAATGTATAAGAATTTTCAAATAAATTTGAATATGATGAAGTAAAACAAATGCTACATTAAATTATATATACAACTCTAAGGGAGGAATAACTTTTATCAAATTGAAAAACTAATCCCTGAATAATAAACTGGTAAGCATCTAAAATTTTGTTCTTATTAAAAATGTGACATGCCTATTTAAATTTATTTATATTACACAGTTGTTTAATTTTCAGTAATTTAACTATTATACATTGTTTCACAATTAATACTGACTTCAGACTAAAAATAAAAGATCTTGCTACTTATAATGAGTTAAATTCATCACACCTGAACAGTGTTTGAAACTGAAATTCTTAGAGATTAGAAAGCCAGTCTAATGTGAATCTTTTTGGTCAAGTTTAGTAAAAATTAACAAACAAAACAAATAAACAAGACATTCAAAGCCCATGGATGGAGGATTGGCTGAAATACCACCTCCAGAAAATAACAAAAGCAGGGAGCAGAGCTGTGCTGGCACCTAGTGGAGAAGGCAGACAAGAGTCGTTTACTTTAGGGTCTCAGAGGCATGCTGGGAAAAGAACACATTATTTTAATCTATGCTTTCTATCACACACATCTGAAAAGAAGATAAAAGAAAAGTATCTGGGGTGATTTACCTAAGTATGCAACCAAATTTTATGATTCTAATTTTCTCCAAAGACAAAGAGAAAATTTGGAGGGGTGGGGGTGATGAGGAGTAACAAGACCCATTGTGGTGAAAAATATAACAGTAAAAACAAGGTTAGTGCAATTTTCTCTTCCCTTGATATGTTCTGCCAAACCTGGCCACACTAGTCTATTCTCTGTCAGGCAAACAATTTTTATGAAATCAAGTGACAGATGTTTGTAAAATTCTGTCTGTATTTGGGATATAAATCACCAAACACTACTTACATATATCTCGTAACAGTAAATTTGGAATTTTCAAATGTCAATATTATGTGCAGAAGTATAGTTATTTTTCTTCACAGAATTTTTAGTAGAAGGGCAGGCTTAAATTTGAGCCCTGCCTCCAGTATCTTTTGGGACTGGGGAAAGCTCTGGTTTTAAGAGAGAGCTTCTGCCTTCGAAGGCAATGAATCCCCAGTTTGATGTGAGCAAGCGAAGGCAGAATTACTATTACTCATCAGGGGAGTCATATATCAGTTAAGTTTCCCAGTGACTTCTTGGTCTCTTCCAATTGTGAGATTCTATGATTTCCTAAAGAAAAGGTTTTATTATATTTTTTCTACGCTAGGGAATGGATTTCAGTTCACCGTCCCTATAAATGTTCAAAGGACTACATCTATCCCCTAATTTCTTGTTATTCATGGAAAGATTGGTAATGATTTTATGATGAAGACACAGAAGGGTCAAATCATACTAAGGTTATAACAAGACTTACCTTGTGGTAAGTTAGGTGTCAAGTTTTCCAAAATTGAGTACTGATTGAGGTCACTAACATGCAAGTACCTCATGGTTTAGTCTAGATCTGCTTTGCTTTATCAAGCAGCTACATTGTTTTAGATAGCTGGCCTAGACCTTAGCTAATACATGATTAAGGAGGTTCATGAACACATTCTTTCCTGTTAATAACCTTTTCCTCATCTTTACTCATGGAGAGCAACCTGTTTTCATCCTCTGTATTAACCTGATGTCTCACACCTAAACCATGTGCCTAAGGTTTATCCTATATACCAGTGATGGCGAACCTATGACACGCGAACTCATTTTTTTGGTTGATTTTTCTTTGTTAGATGGCATTTAAATATATAAAATAAATATCAAAAATATAAGTCTTTGTTTTACTATGGTTGCAAATATCAAAAAATTTCTATATGTGACACGGCACCAGAGTTAAGTTAGGGTTTTTCAAAATGCTGACACGCCGAGCTCAAAAGGTTCGCCAACACTGCTATATGTTGTACTGATGCTCAACTTTAAAAACCAGTATCTTGGCTAATATAATTGGGTTTATTTCATACCATATTTTAGATTTCTATCTAGAAATTTATTTCAGAGCACATGGATGAACTAGTCCCAGTGTCACACCAGTGGAGGACTGGCTCTGTCCCTCGAGATCACTGCTCTGCTGCAACAGGAGGGAACAAAATCAATTGCCCTTGTGACCTGGGTTCTCCTGAAATTGCAGGACGGCCAGCGTGGCCCCTCTGGCTCCATACAGCTTACTCGGGCCCTAACCTGAGAGCTCTCCCAGGTCAGGTCGGAGTGGTTTCTCTGAGAAAATGTATAGGTAGAACAGGACTGTCCCTACACCACCTGACTGTGCCTTCCAGTTAGCAAGTATCCTTTGGCTGGCTAGGAAACCTCCTAGTAAGAAATTTGATTAATTAATTGAGAGAATATGCAATAATAGATATTTATATTATTTGAAATTATTATTAGTAAATTTATGAGAAGGAATACAAGGGAAAACATAAACTGATAGTCCCTAGTTCACTGGCAAGAGAGGCTTCCTTCAAAGGACATCCTAATGCCCTCTGACATCCCAAATTCACATAAATACAACCTCTGCCCTATGCCCACATCACAGAGCCAATCACATCACAGAGCCACAGTCTTGTGTCCACCTCTGTACTTTTTCAGGTGACCTTGATGAAGAAGTAAAGGATTTTCTCCCCTTAGGCCAGTTGTTAGGATCAGGTCCTGAAGTCTGTCCACAAGTGGGACCATAGCCCAGCGTGCTTATGGGACCAGATAGGATCAACCAGAGCCTGCCATTAGCGGCAGGGGAAAGACCTGTGACAAGCAGCAGAAAAAAAGTGAAAGCCACAGTGGGCTCAGCTAGACTGCTATGGAAACCCAGAGCAAAGGACCTGCCTTTAGCTCAGGGTGGGGATGTGGAGATGACAGTGTCAAGGAAGGCTTCCCGAAGAAGGTGGAGATGGTTAGGACTTGGGAAACTGTGCGGGGAGAGGAGCACACTGCATACAAGGAAACATGCAGATAGTGACAGGATATTTCTCCCCCTCAGCCAGACAGTCTGAGGAGAAAGACATTTGTTCCAGCACCAGAGGGGTGGGCTCCAAGTGGCCCACTCGGCACAGGCATGAACAAGTGACTGCGACCGAAAACCACTGCACATTTGTAAGCAATCCTAAGCCCAGAGAATTTACCGGTGGCCTCATCAGCAATGATAAATTCCACGTTTCTCACTTTCTCGCAGCCCATTCCATCTCTTGTCATTTTTTAAGTACAATGAGCATTTCTGCAGAAACCAAACCAACAAAACAGAGAACCAAGACTGAGTACCCTAAAATTCGCTCCACAAAAAACCTTTTTTCCTCTGACCAAGATTATCATTCTTATTTTTCTGGACTACCTTGGAGTGTAAAAGCAGAGGTCGTTATTCATTTAAGAAGCACTCCCACACTTGTTTCAAAACTACTGGATAATAAGGAAAGTTATCTTCATTTAATGGAGAGAGTAAAGTTAAGCATATTGCTACAAAAGGAGGTAGAAATGTGAAATAATACCATGTATCCAAGTGATATAACGCATTTTTATCCTATTTAAAACAAATGTAAACCAGATGACCAAGCAAATCCATTTCTGGTCATAGACCCAAAATAATTGAAAGCAGGGACTAGATGAGATATTTGTACACACATCTTCATGGCAGCACTATTTACAATAGCCAAACAGTAGAAGCAACCCAAGTGTTTGCCAGATGAATGGATAATCAAAATGTGGTATATGCATACAATGGAATATTATTCAACCTTAAAAAGAAAGAACTTCTGACACATGCTACAACATAGATGAACCCTGAAAACATTGTGCTAAAGGAAACAAGCCAGTCACAAAAGGACAAACACTGCATAATTCTGCTTATATGAGGTAGTAGGGTAGTCAAATTCCTAGAGATAGAAAGCAGAATAGTGGTTGCCAGGGGCTGGGAGGAGGGGAAATGGAGTCATTGTGCTAGTATAATGGGTAGAGAGTTTCAGTTTCGCAAGATGAAAGAGAGTTAATGCTTGCAAAACAATGTGAATATACTTAATGCTACTGAGCTATGCACGTAAACATGATTAACCTGGTAAATTTTACATTATATGTATTTATCACGATAAAAGCATACCTCATATTTTTCAATAAAGAAAAAAAGTTGAAAAAAATTTCACTGTTCAAAACTAGATATTTGGATATATGAATATAAGGAAGTTCTCTGGTCCCATGATGTACCTATAATGTGAATGATGTTCATGCTTCTGTTAGTACAAGATAAAGGCATCAGATAAATTAGTGAATACCTACCTCAAGTATGTTGTAAACATAAAAATAATATTAGATTCAGAACAAGAAATAAGTAGAATGATATTAGCAATCAAAAGTAATGTAGGAAATAAGTTTGCAAATGCCAAGTTACTTCTTTATTTTCACACTGTACGAATATAGTAAATAGTATATTAAAATAGAATGTTAACAGCTTGAAACAGTGTCTGAAATCTTACACACTTTGGGTACATGCAAGGATTAACTCCTCTTGCTTCTAAATAATTCTGTATTTACTAACCATTAGTCATCATCAATGCAGGAGGAAGAGTGTTTGTGTGTGGTTATTTTAAATGTAATTCATTAAGTTTAATTAAGAGTACCATAAATAAACTCATGATTTATCAATTATTAATGCTGATAAATATATAACCCCATAGGTAAATAACAGCAATAGTAATTCCAACAAAAACGTAGTACTTGTGTTTCTAAAATTTTCAATGAAATTAACATGTGTTCCCTTAAACTTCTATTTTATACACGCATCTGCCTGCCTGATGTAATCAGTGTTAAGAAAAAGACCTGCTAAATACTGAGTAGGTAAAACCTTTCTTCCATAAATCATTACTTCAGTGTGTTGTCACAATTCTCAAATGTCCAATTAATTAAAATCCAAGTAACAGTTGGTTTCACTCAACAACTGTCCAGCCTTGCAGGCCACTGAACGATGGCCACCCCTGCAATCTCAATAGTCCCTCCAGGCTGTCGGCGTGTCATGGCCAGAGCATGAAATCTAACTTGACAGATAATGGAAATGAGCTATTAACACAAACCAACCAGTACTCAGATCATGTTGTAATATTTCATATGTGTTTTCTGGCATAATATTATAACCTTTTTCAGTCTGTCAGGTAGCAACCCCGTCCTGGGAACTATTTCTTTTTTTCTAATATGCTTTTCTAAATTTTATTTATTTATTTATTTATTTATTTATTTAAGAGAGAGAGGAAGGGTAGGGGAGAGAGAGAGAGAGAGAGAGAGAGAGAGAGAGAGAGAGACTTGTTGTTCCACTTACGCATTCATTGGTTGATTCTTATATATGCCCTGACTGGAGATCCAGACGATGCTCTAACCATCTGGGATACCCAGTCAGGGTTATAATATATTGTTTTGTTTTTAATGCTGAGAATTTACTTAATTCCATATTCTGCAATCCTCCTCACCCTACCTTATGTGCTCAGCAAAAGTTCCTAAAAGTTATTTAGTAGTTGGCTCTTAGGCTGTTTCAGCTTGCCTTTTAAACAGCCCATAAGTGATAATGAGAAAGAGAATCCAATTACATCTACCTGCATAGCTCAGCTGCACACCAAGTAACATAAACAGGCATTCTTAAATCACAGCATTTCACTGGAAATGGGGCAGAACCTGTGTGTTTTAACAACTTTTTACAACTAGTAACCACTACAGCATTTATTTTACTTTCTCAAAGAAAACCAGAGAAGGTTCATAATTTAAACTAAAGGGCCTTTCAGCCTTGAAGACAAAAAGCACTTCTGCTTCACACCTGAGTAATAATGCAGGATGTGTACAGGTGAATTTAGAAGACTGGCTTCAAAGATAGTGTGTCCTAGGCCAGTCTGAAACATATGATCCTTTCCAGCCCAGAGATCATTTATTATCCAGCAAAGAAAGGCTGGGATTTTGCTCCACAAACACAGTGGTGGTCCTCAGCTTACGATGATTTATCATGTCTGCTCTGAAATGCATGACACAGACTTTTCCAAAACGGTCTCTCATATACAGACACCCACATCTGATGGTACTTGAGGTCTGATTTACTTCTGTGCCACTAAAACCAGAGAGTTTTGGTCACCTGCACACATTTTCCCTTTCAAATGTGACACTCAAAACACATTTTAGGGAGTACTTTATTTTAAACGATATATATCTGAACATATGTAGCAAAAGCATCTCAAGTTTTATTGGATTAGTAACCTGATATTCATTTTTCCTCTTAGAAGGGACTGTTTTTAAGACTTAGAAGTATTGCACCCAAAACACATTTTAGGCATGACTCTATTTTAAGTGATATATGTATAGAAATAGTGAGAACTTCTCAGGGAATGTTGGATTAGTAACTAGATATGTATTTTTCCTCTAAGAAGGAGCCGTCATTACTTCAAAGTATGAATATTTTATAAGAGCACAGGAAAATATAGTTTTAATAAGAAGGCACTTTAGCTCTGATGGAAATTTGGACACCCAGTTCCTACGTGTGCAAGTATACCTTCAAATCTACATCATGCATCCACGCAACTATAGGCACAGCTATAAGTTCTGTGGTATGTATACCTGGGTGCTCAGAACATGTAGATGAAGTCAAAGGTTCCAATTTTTAAAATTTTCTACCCTAGTGAGCTGGGATAATACAAGTCACAAGCAATCAATTTTTAGAGTTAGCTGGTGTATAGATTTACATACTTTCCTTAGATACACATGGTAGCATGAGTTTCGATGCTACGTTAGAACACAGATGGCTTATGTTAAGCTTGTCATTCTCAGCAAGGATCAGTTACAGATCCATCGCAGATAGTTTGGCATAACTGGCAAACTTGTACTCAGAGAAAACTATTCTGTAGTGCTAAATAGAAAAGAGGTAGGAAAAACTAATAAGAAATCATTAAACCAAAACCTGCTTGAAGATAATAAAAGTAACTAGACATCTAGTAGAATATAATAAAATAATCAACATTGAAAATCAGAGTAAAGTTACTCCAGGATATCAAATAGTTATGAAAAGTTTGGCTTTCTAACGTTCTATGTCTGAGCCTGTCCAGCTAAATATGACAGCTACTAGTCATAATTGTCAGTTGAGCACTTGAACTATGACTATTGTTAATTTTTTTTAATGTGACTAAATTTGTGTTTACATATGTGGTTTGCATTGTATATCTGTTTTACAACAATTGATCTATGGATAAAAGTCACAGGATGTTAAAACTGGTTGAGAACTTAGAAACCACATTGTCCAAACTCCGCATTTTTACAAACAAGGAAATTGAGGCTTAGATAGATAAAGCAATGAGTCTGGTTAAGCTCAGAATTAGGTGTAGACCAGTGTCTACCAATCCAGCTCTCTTCCTTGAGAGTTTCACTCAGGAAAAACAATGTCTTGTCTCAGTCACCACAATCAAAAGTACCCTACTTTCAGGCAGTTTCAAAAACCTTATCTCATCTTTTGCCATATAATGTAAGAACCTTTTATCTTGACTTACAGTCATCTATGCAATTGTCTTCATTCTCTTCTTGATTCTGGTGGTGGACACTTACCAGAATTCATGCCTTTTATTTACTGTTACCAATATTTGTAGGTATTTCAATGAAGCTTTTAAATTCATGTCATGCATTAAAATAAGTTAATTAAAAAGTGAACAAGTTTGTAAGCCAAACATTTAATAAGCTTTAAACCACAATAAAGGTTAAATCATCTTTCACATGAGCTCCTTATCTTTCACAGGAATTTTCTAGCCTCTCCCCTTCCCTTTCTATCATCCCTCACCCCCTCCAGGCCCCATGCCCAAACAAAGTGCTTCTCCTTTCTACAGTTATTTCCATATTTATGTAATTTTTCCTTAGTTAAATAACTCATTTTTATTGTTATTTCCATGATACCAATTTTCAGTTTAATGTCCATTTCCAGATTCCCATGTCTGAGAGTCTGGAGTTGAGTTGAGATACAGGTGAAAAACGGGATAAAATAGAAATCTTCCCCCAACACTGAGAATATTGCCCCTCAGCATGGGTTGAAGCACTTCCCAAAGTGGGCAAATAGACACAAATTGACAGCAGTGGGCTTCCTTAAGGAAGAAGAAGCGATGGGTTTCTTTAAGGACATCTACTGATGTGTGTGTGTTTATACACACACAAATACGCACATACATATATATATTTAGAGAGAGAAAGAGAAGGTTCTGTATCCAATATGTGGATGTAACATATGGGATTCCAGGTTAAATATAGGAAAACAGCTTTCTTTTCTGAAGTATATCTCAGAAACTTTAATATGCTGATGTATAACCTGACTCTCCAAGACAGGGATGTAGTATGTAGTAAATCCTGTTTTCACAGAGTATCTTGAGAGTATCCCATAGTACACATTTGGGGAAACCTTGGACCACAGAATTTGCTGCAAGATATAAAGCCATGTCTCATGCATTGCAGTAGAAAAACAACATTTATTTTGTCCAGTAATTTATCAACAAACGTTATTAGCTTGTTATGGATTGTACTGTAGCCCCTCCCCAAATTCATCGATTGAAGCCTAAGCCTCCCAGTGTGACTGCATTTTGGAGACAGAGTGTGGCAGGGCATTCCAACCAAGTAGTGAAAAATATACATCCCACGCTTCCCCACAACAGCTTTCCAGGAGTCCAAATGCAAAGCTCCGTAAGCTAACTCCCAGATTTCCTAGCTATGGTTGCAGGAACCACACTGTGAGCACTCCCTGCCCTTGAATCTCCAGAAGGAAAAAGGAAGCGATCAGAAGTCAATCCCATCTACCACCCCCTATGGAGGCAGCCTTCTCTATCTGTCTCAGAGGCAATGTTTTGGTGACTAAGCCACAAAATTACACATAAAGAGCAATAATTTGACTTCTTTCTTGCCATTAAAAAAAGAAAGAAAAAAATAACTATTATGAAGATAAATAGCCGATCAATAATTGTGTTCAGAAACAGAGGTTAAGCAATATAATAATGGCACTGTCTTTGAATCATTGCAACACTCTTTGTCTCAAAATTCCAAGCTCCCTATTAACCGATGCATAACACCTGTCAATTACCCTGGCCATGTCACGGGAGTAAGTAAAGGAAATGGGGCTTTCCTTATCCATAGACCTGTTCATTAAACAGAGTTACTTATTTCGTCTAAATATGTGTGCAAGAAACATAGTTTTTGCAAAGAATTAAACAAACAATTAAAATGTAATAACATTAAGTATTTCAATTGCTATTGAAATGATATAGTCTAGAGCTGGTTATGCCTTCTTGAAAACATTATGTTCTCTAAGCCTGAGTTTCCTAAAACATAAAATGAAAGGAACAGTTTATTTGACCTCTAAAATATCCCAAAGTGCCATGATTGAATAAAAAATTCTTTCTTGAAACTTAAATTAACTGTAAAGCTATCTTTAAAAGTCCGTCACCTCTGACACTTTGCAATTCTAAATTTTAAGCACATCATGATACATTAAGAAAATAGGCTAGTTCTACTTAAATTTTAGCCATTGCAAAACTGTCCAGTTGAGCTGTGGTTTTTATTTAATAGCAAGAAAAAGCCAAACAATGCCAACTGCTTGCTACTATTTTCTTTCTAGAAATAGGAACAAGGCCAATCTCTTAGAAGGAATGAGTCTGAAATTTGCACAAATAAACTAACTATGTGTGTGCTTATAAAACAGTAGAATATTTTATTTTAATACTTACATATCACTGTACATGCTCACATTGTTTTCAAATACTTTGCCCTGTGGTCGGATAACAATTGGCATTTTGATACAAATGCAGAGTAAAAGTATCCCATTCAGGACATATTTATTGCTCTTAATCCCTGTTCTTTACTGGATGTGCCCAGGACCCAGAGGAAGTGGGGCTGTGGTGCCTGGCCCTTTGTCTGGGCATTTGCTCCCTACCTGTAGACACTAAGGCCCTGGAAGTGAGACTCCTGACCCTCTTGGTTATATCTCCAGAGTTCTGCCAGGGATGTGGATCAGTGAGGAAACTTGCCTTTCAGGTGAGTGGTAAGTGTTGGGAAACCTCATTAAGTTCTGTGATTCTTTATCAATGAGGCAGATGAATTTGGAGTTTTTTTTATGAGTATAGTGGAAGCACAAACAGATCTATTTATTGCAGAAATAGGGGAGACCAAGATGGCGGCGTAGGTAAACACCGGAGACCGCTGCCGCAAACAACCATTTCAAAAATACAACTAAAAGACTGAACGGACATCACCCAGAACCACAGGAAGGCTGGCTGAAGAGAGACTCTACAACTAGAAGGAAAGAGAACAGCAAATCGAGGCTCAGAGGCGGCGCAGTGTGGAAAATACAAAGGTACCGAGGTGCGCGCGCAAAGCGGGCTGGTGGCTGAGGGCGCGGTTGTCGTTTTCTGTCGGGAGTGAGTCTCACACTCTGGGCTCCAGATCCGGGCCAGTCTCTAGGGACCCAGACTCAAACGGGAGAAGCGGGATTATCCGGCATCAGTTGGAACCTGAGGGCAGCTTTCTCTCCGAGGTTTGCAGCGGCTGCCGGGGTTCTGAGAAGCAGAGCCTCTGGGAACGGGACTGAGCGTGGCCATAACTGCTCCCTCCACCCGCCCTGTTGATCCCGCCCGCCCAAACCCTGCGCACAGCCATTTGCCGATCGCCTCAGGCAAAGGCTGGATTAGCGCCTCCCCAGAAGGCAGACGTTTTCCATACAGCTGATTCCTATAGCCAGTCAGCCTGGGGGTCAAATCCCTCTAGTGTTAACTACAACAATTAAGGCTTGGCTAGAACAAGACTGCGCACAGAGACCACAAGGGGGTGCACCAAGAAAGCATAAAAGATGCGGAGACAAAAAAACATGACAGAAATGGAGGATATGGAGCTAAGAATCGCAATTTTGAGGGCTTGCCATAAATTTGTGCAGAGCCTCACGAAAACTAATGAGACCCTCGATGCTACGATAAAGAAATTAGAAAGTAAGCATACACGGACTGAAATAAAGAATATTATACCCAATAGCAGACCAGAGGAGTACAATAATCAAACCAAAGATTCGACAAAAAACACCCAATTGGAAAAGCAAAATGAAAAAAGAATCCGAAAGTGTGAAGATAGTGTAAGGAGCCTCTGGGACAGCTTTAAGCAGTCTATTTATTGCAGAAATATATCTCATTGAAGCAGACATTAGTCCATGCTACACATTGTTCTGTCTCTAATGTTGAACTAGGGTCAATTTTGTGGTAAAGCATGGTTGAATGCCAGGAGTTCACAAGAGGATGTGATTGGAAATGTGATAACTTTGCCTGTGAAGAATTATCTGTGAAGACACTTTACCCTATTTAAAGCTAATTACATTTTCAGGTAGTCTTGCCTTTGGAAAAAATAAACTGGATTTATTAGATTCTAATGGTTATCAGGATTTGGAAACTAAGTAAACCTAAGAAAAAGGCCACCTCAAATATTGGTGGTCCTCAAACTATAACATTTCACATGCCAGTAAATTTCTTTTTAATCTTGAGAAGTAACAAAGAATTGCCAAGTTTTTATTTTGCCAAGCAAGAAAAAAATTTGTTACCCTTTTCTACTCTCACCATTATTTCATGAAAGAAAGAAAAGTTTTAATAGCACAGAAGTAGAAAGGACACATCTCTAAAATGAGTCCTTTGACTTAATTAAAATTAATTTTATGAAGATGTACTCTACTTTTCTTATTTCACACCACCAACGACTTCATCATGAATAGGCATGGGTTAGGCAACAGCATTTTGGAGTCATTGATTTTACACTGTAAACCTTTTCTTAATCTTATCCTATCAGGGTACCTATTTTCTTTCTATTTCCCTTAACATTTGCTCATATTAGTTCTATTTTAGAAGTAATCACAGTGTATCACATAGCTATTGATTTGTATGTGTCCTACTGAACGAGGATAAGGATTTTTTTTTTTATCTTCTGACTTCAGTGTCTAAAATAATAAATTCTGTTAATCTTTTTATAAATAAATAAATAAATGAGTGAGTGAGTGAATGGATGAATGAATGAGAGAATAAATCAGTGGAAAAAATAAACAAATGAATGAATGAAACCCAGGCACACCAAACATACTTACTCAATGCCATGTGTTAGCCTATATTTCCCTACTGGGGAAATAGATGGCTGTGGGAGCCTGGTATCTCCTACAAAGGAAGTACATAACTGAGAGATCAATCTTGACCTACCATTGTGGATATACAGCAGTGTTCTACACACAAACACGAATCAACTCAGAGCTTCAGATTGTAAGTTTTGGGGGTATCCAGAGATTTCACCAGCTATGACTCTGCATTCTGGAACCTCACAGAATTATTCACTGGTTATATATAGCCTAGGCAGGAGAATCTTGCAATGGCTTCATTTTTGCCTAAGCTTCAGGTAGTCTGGCTTCAGGTACAATGAATGCAGGGTAAACATGAGCCAAAAAAAAAAAAAAAAAAAGAGGATCACAGTGAAATGAAAGATTGTCTTCATCCTTTCAGTTCTTGGCAGTACAAATAATGAAATAGGAAGTAGAGCATCTCTCTCTCTATTTTTTTTTTTTTTTTTTTGAGGAGGGGAGAGTTGCCTACTAGTTGATGTTCTTAAAGATTCCTATATTTACATGATTCTTGGGCAAAAAGACCATACTTTCCATAGTGTGGGCTTAGTCTTCAAGTTGTCATGTTTCAGGTATGAAAAACAGGATATTTAAGAAGAGTTTGCTCAAATGACTGGGTATTTACAGAACATTTAGATCTGGTTACTCATCTATCATCAAGCTGTGGCTACTCAGTGTTCCCTGGATCCTTCAGTGGTATTATGGAATTTGATTTTTATCATTTTGCTATTCTATCTTTACTTGTACCTATTTAGTTTTGAAGTATCAGTTGCCTGTGCTATGGTCCATGTCTAAACACTGCTTTTGCTTATCAGGGGTTGAATGTTAGGAAATATTTGGTTAATGATAACAAGACATACTATAAGCTATTACTAATCAGCAATGTGCCTGAACTTTAAGATGTTTCTTAATCATCAACTTTTGAATGTCATGTCAATGTAGCTCACTACTTCTGGGCTATTTGGTATAAATGGCAGGCTGGGCTAAATAACAAAGATGGCATTCATATTTCTGTTTTGTAACCCTAAGATCCACATTAAATATGAACATGGCATAAACAGCTGATAAAATCAAGTCACAAATCTTAAAGCATATATAAAACCTGGAATATGGAATGACAAGAAAAAGTCAAAATAGAACAAAACAACATATGAAAAATTGTAAGTGCTTAGCTTCAAACTGAAAAAAATGTGAATCTGTGCCTACTCTAATATTCAATAGATGACACAACTAAAGAAGTAAACACTTTTAGATAATTTTCTTTATTTCAGATTGCAAGTAAATGGCTTAAAGTTAATGTTCTTTACTGGCAGAAACTAATTTTGGCACAATTTTTTAGTATAAAAATTTTCTCATCATAAGACCATGTATTTCAAATAATATGTTCAGTATTAACTGAGAAGAGAGGATATAAATCAATCACTTTGGAAATTAACATAGTAATATAGACATTTATTCAAAAATAATAATTTACTATTTGTGCATTTTAACCACTCTTATGATTAAGAAATAAAACTTAGTAGATAATAAATACATGCTTAAGTGTATACTATGTATAAACATTGTGAAGAGAGAAAATGAATTATGAATTACTTGACTTTCCAACTATCTACTGGACACTTCACATGGGGCAATTTGCTTGTTAAGTAACTTTCTGACTTTATTCAGCATCCATATTTTGGTAGAAATTGAAGGTTCAAAGACAGATGCAATATGACTCTGTAGAACCACGTTATTCTGGTGTCCAAAACCGAACTTGTCATTCCATTTCTTCTGAATGTGCTCGCATTATTACTGACTCTCCCAGTCACTGGCTGAAACCTTGAAAGTTTATCTTGATGCATCATCCCCAGTAAAAATTGCCTCTGATCCTCTTATGTGAGCACCACCTCATGTTTCTACTCCACTGCCCCCCTTTCTCCATGTTTTGTTTTGTTTTTAACAGGAATACTCTCTCTCTCCTCAAGGCCTCCCTACTAGCCCTGTCACCTTTGGTTTCTTTACCCTTCACCTCATCCTAGAGAGCTCTTCCTTAGTACAGTTCTGATCAAATTGGTTTCTGCTAAAGACTTCAAATTCCTACCTACTGACTATGGAAGAAAGCTTGAAATCTTTGGCCAGGCTTCTCAAGGTCCTTGCTGATCTGGTCCCAACTTATGTTTCCATTATTTTCTGATTTCCTCACTTCTCACTTCCTTCCCTTCATCTGTAGATGTCTTCATTTTCCTTGTGCCTGTGATCCCTTTTTTCTACTTCATCCTGTCCCATGAAGGCTAGAATTCTAGGCATCCTTTAAGGCCTATTCTAGGAAGTCTTTCCAGGGCCCTTCAGTAAGAACTAATGATTATTTCTGCATCTGTACCTCCCAACTCTATCTGTAACTTTCTAAAGAGATTGATCTCATTCTACCTTATATTGGGGGCATTTTTGCACCTGTTTTATCTACTACTTTGTAAGCCATTTGAAAGTTCCTTGCCTGATGCATCTTTGTACCCTCCTTAAAACTTTGTACAATGTAGGCAATCAAAAATACTTATTGAATGAGTAAATGAGCAAAATAACTAAAAGTGACTGAAGATGGAAACAAAAAATAAATAAATTGAAAGGTATAACCATCAAGAAAGAAGAATGTACAGCATTGCGAGGTTATAATAACGATATAACCCTAAAATAATGAGGGATAATGGCTAAGTACTTAGAAAATTTTCCCAAAGGGATTACTTTTGTATAATGGCAATTTCCTACTAAGTGATGAAAGGAAATTATCACTTGGATTGATACTAAAAGTTTTCCCTATTTTTCATTATAACTATTTCCATCCACATGGGAGAGAGCACCATGAGGACAAGTCTATGCTATCATTCAGGTGGCTTGGTTGCCATGTTGGTCTCTTATATTTCTGAGTTTTGTGATTTTTATCTATAGGCACTCTCAGTAGCAACTCACCATTAATCATGGGAATTTTAGCTGTGGACACATTAGAGATGACAAATCAAGATTAAAGGTGTATGATAAATGTAGTAAAAAACCTTCTCTGCTTAATTTTTCACATTTACCCATCAACAATTTCACCTCTGGTAATGAATACTTAGGCCTAAGACTATTTTTAAAGAGGGCAATCCATCTTGTGGAATGATATCTGTGAAACAACTTAAGAACTGTTGCCTGTGACGGGGTGGGACATAGAAACAGTTTCCACAAAATGAAAAAAGTAGAGGTTGTTCAAATCCAAGCTTGGTCCTACCCTTTGGTGCTGGTCAATAAAGTCATACCAGATATAAACAAAACATTCCATTCAACGTTATGTCAACCTTCGCAAAAAGGTCATCCATCACTGTACATTAAGGTTCCGAGCACCTGTAAAATCTGATGTGCATTCTTTCAGGCCATTTTTTTCCAACTCTGTGTCTGTCAGAGATACCCCCCACTATATACATATTATTTATGTTGGGAGTAGCTTTCTAAATGTCACCCAAATGAATTAGGATCATGCTGAGCCTCGGAGTTAAGAGTCGCCATGTGCATTTATGTGTTTTCTCTCCCCGAATACTGACACATTTATATCCTTTCCCCGTCTGCTCTGGCTTTGGCTGGGATGCATAGTACAAGCAGTTTATTTTACTATGACATGGTGACAAAATAGAACTTTATTTATGTGAAGCTGGTTAAAAATGCCCTGGCCAAAAAATATGACACCAGTTAAGGAAATCTAATAAAACCTCTTGTAGAAATGGTGTAAAGTATAGAGTTTTATTTGGAACTTAATGAGGTTAGCAATGCATACTGTACCTTACTGTGTCTACCAAATAATGTCAAACTAATGTTGCTAAATGTTTTCTTAAAGTAGCTCAATCTCTGTTAATGTAGCATCCCCTCATTCACTCATTCATCCATTTATTCTTTCAACAAATAGAATATTTATCCCATATCTACCTTATGTAGCTGAAGAGAAATTATGTTAGCTTTCAGATATATGGACATTTAAACCATTTTTATCAATATTTATGAGTTCTCTAAGGGGCTCAGTAGAAGTAACTCACTAATCACAGAGATAGCCATTGAAGCTGAAAGAAAAACAAACCCTGAATTTGGTTTTATGAATTTTTATGTTAAAATGCCTTATCATGTAACAATTATTTTTCAGAGTGACAAGTATAGATACTTTCCTCTATATGTATGATGTCATGTGGTTTGCTCTTGGTGACCTAAGAAGCTTATAAGAATAAAAGGCAAAAATTCATAGGCAGCCCCAAGTTCCTGCCTCTGTATGCATTCAAACAGAAATGAACTCAGAGTTCTTCACCCCAATTTGTATTGTTTCTGAAAGGCACCACACTGAAAGGCTGAATGCATATTCAAATGATGCCATCTGCTGCTCAAAGCATTTTGGCCATCAGAGAGCCTTTGCAGGTCACAAAAGAAAGTCCATCTCACTTTAGAGACACAATACACTCTTCCATGATCAACATCCCCCTCCCATCCTTTCTCCTCTTACTTCCTGCTTCCCCCTCATTCCTGGGCCAGGCCTTGCTACCAGCTAAGATCCACTTAAAGAAGGGACACTGCAACCTGTGGAGGCCCTAGGGAGCAAGAGGTGCCTTCCTCAGGACTCATCAGGGTGCCTGGGGGAAGTGCTCACTACTGATGCCAGGGGTGAACCAGGCTGACCATGGCTGGAAGCCTGAGTCCTGGTTCACTCACTAACATGCTATGTGACCTTGGGTAGGGGCATCCACCTCTCTGTGTTTTTATTTCTTCACCTATAACATGAGTTGTTTGGGGGTGGAGCTTAGGGTACCGTAGGCAATCTCTATAGATCCTTCCTGCCCCACAGTAGTCCTGTGACCTGACAGACCCATCTCCAGACAAGCACCAACAGTCAGAAACCGTCTTTCGTCAACCACAACTAAAATGTCATAAAACTCCAAATTTGAGAAATCATCACATTGCCTAAACAAAGCTGAACTTTTATTAGGATTTCAAATACAGCTGCTAGTATAAATATCACATAGAAACAGCAATATTTCTCATAACGAAAATGTGCCTGTTGATTTATTTTCAATGTACCAGGTAATTCATTATGTCCACCTTAACAATTAGCATTAGTATAGGCTTCTGGCTATGTTATGATACTTATTTTATTATACAGATCTTGTTCTTATAATGATATTCATTTATATAGAATTTTGCTTATGGTCAATTTAAATATATATATCTTTCCTCAATAACTCTAGGCAAAAATCTAATATTTCCATTGGAAGTGATAAAATATAGTATTGATTACCTTGAACACATATGGCATAGGATATGATTGGGTTATATGTTCCAGAGAAAAAGGAAGAAGGTCTTCAGAAATTACTTAAGGCTCTTTTTTTTCTTACTCAGGCATTAGGCATTTACACACACATAAACAGCTACTGAGGATAATTCAACTAGGTTGTTTCCAGGTGTGTTTCCCAGAGGGCCAAACTGCCAAACACCTACAACTGCCTCCATCATCCCACGTCACCCAACATGTGCCAGACACATATGCAAGGAGTACACCCAGCTCCCTGGCCTCCCGTCTGAGACGGACGGCACTCACTCAGAAACGTAGGCAACTACAGCTCCAGCAACATCCAATTTTCTATTTCGCCGTATGTAATCAGTACACACACTTATTTCACATACCAAAGACTAAAGTGGGTCTGAAAAAAAGTTTCATAATTAAGAAACTATTTAAGAGACTGTCCCTTTAGGAATCGCAACAATGAAACTCCTTTGAAGTCTTCCTGCAGCATGATGTTTCATATGGTCCTTTACACAATGAATACCAAGCACTAGTTCAGAGGCAAGCTTCCTGACACTGGAGAAATTAAGTTATTAACTGTGCCTTGTGGAAACTAGTCTCGTCACCAGGTGTTGAGGCCTTACCCAGATATGGGAGACTGACAATCTCCTCCCACATACTACTGTCAGGCTCACACACGCATGTGTGTAGACACACACACACACACACACACACACACACACACACATACCTGCAAAGGAGCCAGAGTTAGGAGGACACTGAGTAAAGTCACTTGGTTTTCAAGAGCTTATATGAGGCCGCCATACAGATAAGTCAGACAGAGTGAAAAGAGCCTGCAGGAAGCCTCCAGAACAAGCTCGTACCAAAACTGTCTTCTGCAACCAGCTTCTTGGTAGATTAGCTCACTTCTTCAGGTGTGCTTTTTACAACTGTCTTGCTAGATTGTGCATACGGACTTCACAAACTCTTAGCCTTTTTGTTGCTTAGTAAAGAAATGACTCTACCATTCAAGATGTGGAGTAAGAAAATCACTGTCATGTACTTCTGTGGTTGCTTCAGCTGTCAGTTGAAAATGTCTTTTGAGGGAGTCCAGCATGTGTGGTATGAACCCAAGCCTCAGTTTTGCTTTCAGTAGGTGTCGCTGTGCCCCACCCCCACAAGGCACGCTGACTGAGGGGGCAGCCAACACACTGCTTCCTCTGCCAAATGCCCCAATGCCTCCACCATCCTCTCTTCCTCCCTCCTTCAGGAGTTCTTTGATAGAGTGAAGGCAAGTGGACTTAACTGGTTGGGCTGCTAGAACCCAAGCTTTTCCTATTGATTCTACTCACTCACATTAAGACATTCTCCTCTCCACTTTTTCTAAAACCCCAAGAAATGTCTTTAAATATTCTGATCCTCTATAATCTCACACTGACTACAGATGGAGGGGGTGATGCCTCACGTGCTTTTACACCTTGGCAATAAAGCCTCGGAAGCTGAGCACATCCAGTATTTACTGTGTTTCCCAAGCTTAAGGGCCCGTAGGAAGGATAGGCCCTCCCCAAAGCCAAAGAGAAGGAGAAGACAGGGCATCTGCCCCCAACTGACCCGAGACACCTATAGAAAAAAATGAGAGGAAGAAAAGGCAACTCAATTTTTTGCTAATTTTTACCTTCACATCTTTGAATTTCCTGAATCAAGATTCTATAAATTAGAGCACAATTCCTGTTTTGTTCCAATAAACAGACCAACACATAATGGATGTTCCAGTAAAAAGCAGTTTGAATATCTATATTCTCCTAAATATTAAGACAAGAGAAAAGACGGCATATTTGAGAGCAGGTTATTGCACTGTGGACCAGAAAAATGGGCTGGAATGCTCCTTCTGCCACTTACTGATCTGAAAGTGTCCAGTGCAGTGATGGCGAACCTATGACACACATGTCAGAGGTGACACGCGAACTCATTTTTTTGGTTGATTTTTCTTTGTTAAATGGCATTTAAATATATAAAATAAATATCAAAAATATAAGTCTTTGTTTTACTATGGTTGCAAATATCAAAAAATTTCTGTATGTGACAGGGCACCAGAGTTAAGTTAGGGTTTTTCAAATTGCTGACACGCCGAGCTCAAAAAGTTCGCCATCACTGGTCCAGTGGGTCACTTAATCTTTTTGGCTATTAGGTTCCCCATCTGTCCAACAGAGATAAGGACTCCCTCCCTGCTCTGCATGACTGTTTTGAGCATCAACTGAGGTGAGGTTGGTGTGAAACCTGTAAATGCCTAAGGTAGAGAGGTGCATGGGTGTGCCTTTTTTGGTTTTGTTTTTGTTTTAAATTAAGAAGGGAAAATGGAAATCTAAATATTTAATCTGAAATACAGTCAGGTATTTATATAGCCATAATCCATTTTCACAGGTCAAATTATGTCATTCCTATTTTTATTCTTGTGAATTCTATTCCTATCTAATTATACTTTTTTTTTTTTTTCATTTCAGTAGTTTCCCACTTAACCACAGATAGCAATGTGTTTGTGACTGAGAAAGATATCTGGAACTTACAGGACAACAATGAAGATCAAGTCAGGATTTTTAAAAATTTGTTTTCATAAAACAGGACTAGGTATCTGTTTGGGGCTAGTGGTGAGGAGTGGAGAGAGAAGAAAATAAGTAGAGGTAATACCAGATAAATGCCTATTTTTTCAAATCATGATAACATAATAATTATTTCTATTTCTTGAGATTACCTTTTTCATATAAATCCTTATGTTGTAATGTGAACCCTGTGCTGATGTCATGCTTTTGCTGTCTCTTTTGTGTTGTATTTTATCCTCCTTGCCCCAACCTGCCACCTGCATCCTTCCTTCCCTCCCTTCCCTGAGCCACTTTCCCTGAAGATGGCCTCAACATTATTCTCTCATTTCTTTTCTGGCTGGTACTTCTACAACAAATCCCTCTTAGCAGCGGTTCTCAACCTGTGGGTCGCGACCCCTTTGGCAGTCAAATGACCCTTTCACGGGGGTCGCCTAAGACCATCCTGCATATCAGATATTTACATTACGGTTCATAACAGTAGCAACATTACAGTTATGAAGTAGCAATGAAAATAATTTTATGGTTGCGTCACAACATGAGGAACTGTATTTAAAGGGCCAGAAGGTTGAGAACCACTGCTCTAGAGCAAGAAATGTAAAGCTCTAGGCTGTAGTTATACGCACAATCTTGCTCGGCAGCATCAAACAAAGTTACAGTCAAAATAAGCAAGAAAGTCTGTGAGAACCTATTTAAAAAGCACTGGTGATTCCACTCTCCAAGCCACCCTGAGCATGGAGCCACTCTCATGCTGTGTGACTCTTGCTTTGTGCCAATAATCAAGAAAAAGGAGGTTCACACAGGAGCCTAATTGCTCAGGTTGAATTCTGACAGAAATAATGCTGTCGCCACTGTACTAGTGTTTAAACTGATTACAATCTGTTAATGTGAGTAAGTTTAAGACAATATTCTCAAATTTTCATGTGCAGATTTGTCTGAGTGAGCTTGTAAAAAGCCACCTCCAGAGTGTCTGATTCTGAAAATAGATCTGGGAATTGGTCGCTTTAGCAAGGCTTCCCCAGGTGTTTCAGATACAAGACACCCACTTTGAAAAACACTGCTCTAAGGTGGCCACACCATACCAGGCTGGGAAGATCTTCTAAGAAGGCGTGGCCCCAAGAGGGTCACTTTGACTCCAGGTATCATGCTGACCCCTTACTGACCTTAGCCTCAGTCTTGTCCCACAAGCTCTGGGGCCATTCTCCTTCCTACCATCCATGCTCTATTGCTGGTGAGAAGTAGATGGCAGCTGGGTTCTCGAGTTGACACCCAAAGCTACTGTCCATATAGGGCAAGAGCAAGGGAAATGCAGGCCCTTCCAGAGTGATGAAACAAAGTCTAAAAAATGCCCTTTGCACATGAGTATTATACCAGAAGTAGAGAGACATATCCCCTCCCTAAAGCTGGGGAGATAAGAAGTATTCCCTGACCCTCTACTCTAAACTCCTTGATCCACCACATGCTGAGGCAGTTGTGAGAGCCATCTTTCAGACAGACATGGTCCCTCCTTCCTCTATGTCTTAAAACATAACTCCCAACAGAAACAATATTTCCCATAGAAATGATAGAAGGGGAATTAGAACCCCAGGTCAGCCTACGAACAATACCACCTCTTGGAAGTATTTCAACTCCATCTCCACAGTCTTGGTCTGAGACCTCCTCATCATTTGTCTGGACAATTGCACCAGTTTTCAAAGAGGCTCACTGCCTACATTCTCTCCTACCACTCACTCATCACGTTTCAAGCCTGCTACTAACGCTATTTTTCTCGCATATACATATTTTATTAGTGTTACTATCCTTGTTTCTGTCTATTAGGCTCCATGCTATTCCTTAGTGCAATGTTTTAAAAATATAACCAAATAGCATCAAATATAAATCAGTAGCTGACATAGCTGGAAAATAACTTGAAAAGGTAGTAGTAGTGTATGTTGTATCTGGAAAGAAATCTGGAAAGTATTCCCCAGTTTGATTAAAGATAATAGAATGCTGTGTAACCATCCAGACTTTCTCATTTCTAAAGATAAGTCTCTTTTAGGGTTAGACATACCAAATACAATGAAATTCTCTTTTAATAATTTACAATTTTATTGCTTCCCTTAACTCTAGAATTTGAAGTAGAGGAAGTAGATGTGTTGTTTTGACTATACCAGATTTTTTTTTTTTTGGTAGAGAGGTGGAACTATTAATATAAATAGCAGTAATTTTAGTTTTTGGCACAAAAGTTATTGTGAGACCTGCATTGGCAGCCCTTGAGTTTTTATTTTATTATTCCATATTTTTTGAGTCTTTTAAGAGATTGAAAGAAAGTCAAAATGCTTCAGAAATATTTCTCACTTTCTTTCTGTTACAAATAGGCTTCCCTTTCCACCAAAGGTTAGTACTTACCCCCTCCTAGTATATCAAAGTGTTTAGAGAAACTATAAGTGAAAAAGCCATTAAGCTTATTCTATTTTAAATACTTTCCCCCCTTTCCTGTTTTATTCCCCAAAGTCAGACAGAAATGCTGCTTAGATCATGTGAACAGAGGATATGATACAGCCCTCCTCGGATTATGGTGATTCTGAACAGCATGTTAGCAAAGAAGGTATTTATGGCTGACAGAGTAATGGGAAAATTTATATTTTAAAATAATAGATTATTCATGCAGGGACCATAATAGCTCTTTCTGTCTTCAACACAAAGAGATACAAAACCACGCATGGGGTTTGGATGAAAATAGCTGAATCAACGTGCCTGGACATGCAGGCTATTGTACCTGGTATTCCGTACTCTCTTGGGAGAAGGCATGTTTTGACTTTGCTGGTGGGAAATGAGGCCACTACAACCTTTAACCCTTCCTGAAAAATGAGCCACGAAAGGTTCATGTGGAGAACTGCAGCTACCCTCATTCCGAGCCAGGCCAGGCTTGCTCCGACTGCACAGGCCTGCTCAGAGTGCCAGAGCACCGGCGGCCTCTCATTACATGGCACAACCCAAAAGGACCCTAGAGAGAACATCACTGGTTTTTGTTTGTGAAGAGACACTCAAGATACTTAGTGAAGAATGGCTTTTCTTGTCTGCTAGGTTCGCTGCATTCACAATTCCACAGTATTTTTCTCCATCTCTCCCTTGAAAACTCTCATTGAAATTGAACTTTTCTATAGATACAAAGAATATTTAGTGATTTCGTTTTCCAAGACTGCTTATGCACATACTCAATTTCCTAATCTAAATTCATAAAAAAAACTAAAATGGGTAAATATATATTTAAATAAATAAGGTTTTATTACTTTCTCATAAATACTAATTATCATGGACTCAAACCATGTACCAATAAAATGTTTTTAATTATATGCACCCTAATTTGTGAATAAATAGCTTCTTTATAATCAGTATATTGAGTATAAGCTAATGAACATGAAATGCTTGGTAGTCTTTCAATATAGCAAGTTAAACTTTCTATGTATATGTATTACTTCATTTGCTCAGCAAACCCTTTCTGTATGGACTCTACAAAATAGATCCCTCATGTATGTTCACAAATTCTTAATTTAATGGGGTCCACATGACCATGCTCTGGGTGAGAGCCATCACAGAATGCCTACTTCAAGTGTTAATCTTGAGGGTGGAACAGTCAAGCCCTGGAATCAGGAGCGGCTTTGTCGTCACATTAGAAACTTGACTTGAGCCTTTGAACAAGTTACTTTTATCCATGGGAAGCAGTTTCCTCAGTTATACAACAGGAAGAGTAATCCTGGGAATAACACACTAATGTGAGTAAAGCTCTTAAAGATCCTCTCATGAGAGGTGCAGTAAAAGGACAAAGTAATATTATTGGTAACTTGTCAGCACTCAAACAATATGCTTAGGTATGAGGCATTACAGAATATAAATATAAGTAGAAATGGTGCCTAGAGTATAATCACATAATCCCTCTTAGTGTGCTCACCCAGAACTATAATTTAGTTATGCATTTCTAAGAAAATACACTATTCAACATCAACACAATCTATTCAGCTTCATTTTACCAAAATTGCAAACTTGCTTGTGATAGGGAGGGCAATAATTTTCTTATATTTGTTGCATCAGTTTAGTTCTGATTTGTTTATTAGCTTATTTGTTTTATATAGCCAAGTGGATGTTTCTATAAATGGAGAAAAGGCTCTTCTAAGTTACTTCAAGGAATGGTTCTGGTTGGACTCTAACTTTGTCTTCCAATTACCTATTCCATATTCAGTTTTAAATGTTTGTGGTTACTTTCAAAAGATATGGATCAATTAGTTATCAGATGTGCTAATTTGATTCTTTTTGCAAATATTTGTTAGCTTTGTTTCCCTTTTGGAATCCTTAGAATTAATCAAATTGAAGGTAAACAAAGTGCTTCCGTTTGGTCCTGACCTATGGAATAGAGTTATGCTTTAATCGAAGGACTTCGTATTTCATATTACAATCACTATGACTTTCCACATAAATTCACAACTCTATAGTTATTGTCCATCTTTTCCACTCCACTAAATTTATACTTAGGCTAGCTTCTCAACCAGATCAGTGAATCTTGATTATAATTGTTGATAGCTTAAGATGCTGATTTTTATTGTTTTTAAGAATAGTCAATAGACATTTAAATTTCTTATTTTTTAACAAAGGACAAAGATCCCATGAGATAGTGATATATAAATTTTTTTATTGATTGATTGATTGCTTTTAGAAAGAGGGAGAATGAGAAGAGAGAGAAACTTCAATTTGTTGCTCTACTTAATTATGCATTCATTGGTTGATTCTTGTATGTGCCCAGACCAGGGATCAAACCTGCAACCTTGGAGTCTGCATAATGCTCTAACCCAGTGGTCGGCAAACTGCGGCTCAGCAAACCACGGCTCGCGAGCCCATGCGGCTCTTTGGCCCCTTGAGTGTGGCTCTTCCACAAAATACCAACTTCTGTGCATGGGCCACGAAGTTTCAATCGCACGTGCACGCTCCCACGTAGTATTTTGTGGAAGAGCCACACTCAAGGGGCCAAAGAGCCGCATGTGGCTCGCGAGCTGCGGTTTGCCGACCACGGCTCTAACCAACTGACCTACCCAGCCAGGGCAAGATAGTGATATTTACAGAGAATTTCATAATCTCTAACATTCCAATGTTTGAATAATTTCATTTTGGTTTTGGTATACAGATACACACAAATTTTATATAGAAATATTTTCCAAATAAAAATTATAGCATTCCCATTTATCCAATCAGAAATAAAAGTAGAATATTATGGAGCAAGTCCAATATTTCTTAAGCGTACACTAGACCAGAAATAATTTCCTTCTGGGTTTATTTCCTGCTCTCTTGCTCTGATAGATTTCTGTTAAATTATGAAAAATAATTTTCATATTCATATGAAAATATTTTATTTCTATTTAATACTAGAGGCCCAATGCATGAAATTCATGCAAGAGTAGGCCTTCCTTCCCCCAGCTGCAAGGCAACGGCTTCCCTCTGGCACCCGGGACCAGGGCTTCCCTCACAGCCCTGGCTTCGTCCGGAAGGTCGTCTGGAAGGACGTTTGGCGTAATTAGCATATTACACTTTTATTATTATAGATAATATTCAAAAATAAAATATAGTCTATAAGAGAGCCCTAACCATCTGACAACTTTGTAATTATATCTTTGGTTTAGGATAAGAACTACACAGAATGTAACAGAGTGGGTAGCTTGGTAGGATCACAGGCATGAGAAACAGCTGAATCTCCATTTTCAAGGTGGCTTCTCTCTTCCTGCTCTTCTGCCTCATTTACTACCTTAAAGAAACATTTCAAGGAAGTGTCCAAAAATGTGGGGGGAGTTTCCCATCAACACACTGGTCTATAATTTCACAGACATTCCAACCTTCCCCACTATTTTCACCATAGAGAATGGACCTCCAAGCAACATGAAGGCAAATTTGAGAAATTCCTCCGTTGATAAAATGAATTGCTTTTTCTATTCAATTCAGTTACCTCAAGGAAGAGCCCTGTGTGTTCTGGAGTAGATTCAGGACAGTATGACCTAACGTCCCAACTGATCTGTGGATCAGTGTCAAAATATTATCAATTTCTTGCTTTTCTTATGGGAAATGTGACTGCTTCTCTCTTTGTCTCCACACTATACTCCCAGCTTATCACCATCCTGCTCCTCTGACATTCAAATGGACTAACTTCTGTCATTTGCCCTGAATAAGAATTGTTGGGCTCTGCAGTTCAAGTAAAAGTTAGCAAATCATGGCAGCAAAACGATTTCTTCTAATGAGATTCTAAATGAGAATCTAAAATTGTAAAACAACATGGAGCCGTTCTGGTTGGAGGACTGAGGGGAACCGGACTTTGATCCCTTGAGTTTCTCCTTTCCTGACATCACCGTGAGAAACTCCTGCAGCAATTTCACAGAGAAGGAAAAGCCTCTAAATTAGATAGGAAAGGGAAACCTCCATGTGAATTTTTATTTTCCTGAATACTTAACTCCTTAGCTCCATCTAAACATAGCAGTCAACAAAATTCACTTGCTGCCACCCCAAATCTTGTAAGGAATCTTAATATTGTGTTAATTTTAGAATGAAATCATAAGATTTATGGGTTGTAGATCTATATAAGTCACCACTAACTGAGGGTCAGTTACACTTTAATCTTCATGGTTCCACAGATTGGACCCTCTGGAAGGCGTGAGAATTAGGCCTTCCTCCCCTACATGTGAATCTCCCACATTCCCACGAGTGAATACTTTCTTCTCTGGTCTTTATCGAATGTTTCCTATTTAGATGATAAGACTCAGCAGGGCAGAGATCTTGTCTATATTAGTCATCTCTACACAACAGCAAAGAACTATCTATCCTAAACACATTCCAGCACCTGGTAGCCATTGTTTGATAGGGCCAATAAGAGAGAACTTTATTCAAATACATATATTCATTTGATACACAGATAGGACATTTTTTGTGTCCTTTAATTATGAACAACCTTTTCTCACACACAAAAGGAAAGGCTATTATACTTGTTACTAAGCAAGCAACTTGCTCTTAAAATGTACCTCCTACTATGAACGTTGCGCATTGATTTGTGCCTATGTACAGGATACAACGCATTTCTGTTTTCTTAATGATATAGAAATTAAATGGCAACTGTATCCAGCAGCAACAAATATGCAGTGAGTAGTGGGCATTGAAGGTGCAGGGGTGAAGATGACAGCCATTACCCCTCCCCTTGAGAAACTTACAGTTGGGGCGGGGGATAGTATCAAGGAAGGAGCACTGTCCTATAATCACCTCAAGTTGGGAGCTCCGGCCTAAGCAAGAATGTGGGGGGACTTCTCCATGTATTGAGAATGCAAGGATGAGTAGCAGTAAAGAAGACAAATCAAGGAGAAAGAGCATACATAGTCAAGTGAACAGCACGTACAAAATCCCTGTAATAGAGGCTAGCTTGGCAAGTACCAGGGCCTGAGAAGAGGACAGGGAGGAAGAATTTCTTAAGACGAGGTGAAGTGAAAATGCTTCTGAAGGCAAAAAAGGTCAAACCAATTCTAAAGCAACTTCTTCTGTTATTCCTCTTTATGCAACTTGATTCTTTTCCCTCACTGCCCTTCTCCCCTGCGCCAACAGCACAGCTCAGGCCCTGTCTGAGAGTGGGAGGTCCTGCTGATTGACAAGCAGTCACTGGTGAGTCACAGTCAGTCATTCCTGACAAACCCAGGTTATTATTAAATGTAGTGGAGCAGTGAATTCAATGGTTAGAAACGGAACAGAGAGAGCCTGAGAAACGCGGTGAGGCAGCCTAGAGGAAAGCCACCTCCATGGAACAGGAAGTCTTTTCTCTTTTCAGAGCATCATCCATCATGCTGGGGGAAATGGCAGGAACGTAACCTACTACTTCTTAATAGTCTTCTGCACAGAGTGTGGCTTTGAAGCAGCAGCTGCCCACAGTAAATTTCACTGACCCTTAGAGCCTTTCCCCAAGTTTTCCAACTGTTTTGTCTCCTGAGCTGCAGCTCAGCGTTGGGTCCAACTTACAGCACCTGACAAAACTAAGGACCCTCCGCGAATGAGAATGGAAAGTGTTCAGTGATGTTGTCTTTTCTGTGCTACCCCGACAGTGAGACATGATGCCATTCCATCTGGCCATAAAGTGTATTCTCTCCCAGGGAGAAGAAGCTCAGCAAGGGATTTTATTTTAGGATCTGGTATTTCCCTGTATATATAGCACAGAAAATATAGGGAAATACAGACCACTCCCAAAATAATGTAGTCAAGAGGGTCAAGTCTTCTCAATAAAGCAGAATTAACAAGTCTACTATGAACAAAGGTTTTAAAGTTTGTTTAGGCTTGATTTCTTCTAAATTATGAAGTTGCAGAGACAAAATCAAAGGAAGGTTCCAGAAGAAAAGTAGTATGGAAATTAAGAAAATTCAGCTTTTTCTTTCTCTGAACAATTTTCATAACAATCCAATTAAATTTAGGGGAATATGATGGGTATATACAAAGCAGATGCAAATTAATTAAATAAACAAATATGTGGCCTTGGATGCCCAAGGTTGATGTCCCGTGGCCCTGCTCTAGAGCTTATGGGTGGAGCTGCTTTTCCAGGAGTTGGAATAGGTTTGTTTAGCTCTTACTATCCTCTCTTACAGTCTGGCTCCTGCTGTGGGCTATGGAGGATTTTAGTGAAATGAGGGGTTGGACCACAGGGAATCTACTTGACACTCAGGGGCCTGATATCACACTCTGGTTTTTATTATTGCCAACTTACCTAAGTATAGGGCCCCCAAAAGACACTTACTTTTATACTTCACTTCTCCCATTCCAAAGAGGTGATAGAGGTAGATGTAAACAAGAAGGTTTTGGTGGTACAGGTTTTGAACCATGCTCTCACAGGTAAAATGTTTCTCGGATGCTTTAGAGCCTTCAGATAGGGGACGAGCGTAAGAAGGAGCAAGGCTCCGAATTGCACTGATTACCTTGGAAGGTCTAAATAAATTCCTATGAAGGTGATGCAATTGAGCATTTACTTAATGGAGCCATCTCCTTTGGGTCCTTCTCATTCTCAGAAGAAAAACAATTATGTATCAATGTTTTTTTATTATAAAGAGAAATTTTAAAAATATAGCTATCAGTTGGGATTATTACCATGATCATATAATGATTATCACGGTGACTTTCAGCTGAGCAAAGATCATAGGCCTGGCACTTTTCATACCATCTCTCCTTGAGGTCAGGAACCCTATGTTGTTTGAGATGGCATGTTCTGAGTAGGTGCTCAAGAAACATTTGCTGATGAAATCACAAATGAATGGATGAGCCAAAGAACATAATTCTTCCACAAGCATGAAAGTTACTGAGTCAGGATCATGACATGGCATGTACATACCTTTAAGACAACTTCAAAGTAAAGGAAATACTCAATTAATTTGATATCTTAATTACTAGTATAATAAACCCAGCTAATTATGAACTAATAAGAACCGATAACTAGCAGGGATTTAGCAGTAATGACAAACAAACAGCATTACTAATTAGCACTCTATCTCCATAGGCTATGTCAAAAGTAAAATAGCAAACCAGTGTAGGGTGAAGGAAAAAAACAGCAGCACATGGATCTTCGGAAATAATATTAAGTTCTAGAAATTTGAGACCGATCCCACCCCTTGTCCAAGTAGGTTGAACATGTGAAATTGTTATTTTGTTAAAACGCTCAAACATCATCAGTTTCATATAGTTCAACCTAATATTTTCATGCATATATCCTTGTACTAAACTAAAAATAAAGGCAACAAATTACTATGGGTTAGGTACATTACTAATCTTTTACTCTAAAGAGCTCTTAAAAGAAGTTATGTTAAAATTTCCAGCTTCTTTACATTTATTCAATCTATTTTTTATATACAAGATATTTTTTAATCCTCACCAAGGACAGTTTTTATTGATTTTAGAGAAAGAGGAACATCAATGTTAGAGAGAAACATCCATCGGTTGCTCCCACATGCGCCCCATGGGGAATCAAACCCCTGTAACCCAGGCATGTGCCCCGATCAAGTATTGAATCCGAAATCTTTTGGTGCACAAGATGACACTCCAACCAATTGAGCTACCTGGCCAGGGCTGTACAATCTATTTTTATATATTCATTTGTACATTCAACATTTACAAACTGAATATATTCAATCAATCTTTGCCCATAGGAACTCAGACCTCTTAGCAGAGGAGATAAACATATAAACAAATAAAGCTCTTTGAGATTTTTAAAGTTCAGGTAAGTGCCTAAGCTCACTCAGCAAGGCAAACTAAAATGAGCTTTCCAGATTCCTTCAACATTTCCCCATGAATCTACAAGTGATAATAGTAGGCTTTTCAGGTGTTCATTCCCACTTTCTTTCTCAAAGTACAAGTCCTGGTTGGGAAAGGGAGGTGCTGAGTTTTGCAGTATTGAAAAGTATGAAGCACTGGCTGAGTGTATTCTGTTAAAAAGAAAGTATGTGAAGACATTGGAGATTAATATATAATTATATGCTATATATATTTCAACATATAACACATTTATCAACTACCAAGCATGTATAAGACATTCTCTGGGAACCATGGGGAATATAAGAATAATTAAGGCAATGGTCCCACCTTCATAGATCTTAAATTCTAGCCAAAAAGAAATAAACACAATAAGCTATAAGGGGAGGTAAGGATTGACAGAATAGGAAAGAGGAACGTGTAAAATGAAGACCCCAGAATCCAGGATGGCTTCATCAAGAAGTAGTGTTTGAGCAGGCTCTGAAGAATGACCAGTATCCTGGTCCTGCTGCTAGTCATTGTGGGGGAGGCAGTAGGCAGTAGAGAAGCACTAAAAGGTGTGGGGCAAAAATAAACAACTATGAGAGCCATGTTTTAGGAAGAAGAATCTGGCAGCTGTAAGAAGGGTTGGAAGTGACAGGGGGCAGGAAAGCTGAGGGTGGTACCTGTGGTGGGGATGGTGGAAGCGGCAGAAAGCTGAGTTGTAAGTCTGGAACAATGGAGGAGAAGGGTGGTGAGGGGATGAGTGCAGTGCCTGTGACCATGGAACTGAGCAAATCAGTGTGAGATACAGGAAGCTGACTTCACAGGATGTGGTGACCAGTTGAATGTGAAACGAGAGGAGGAGGCATAAGGTGAAGAAAATGCCAAATATGCTGGCTAGGATGACCGAGTGGTTTCATTACCAAACAGGGTGACAAGATGAATGTATAGCGTTGGAGGGACATTGATGTACAGATGTTCAGCAGGGGATGTGGAAGATAGATTTGGGTTCAGGAGAGAGAGGTCCAGGACAGTTTTGGAGTCAATTTCCTGGAGCTGAAAACTGATCAATTTACTGATTCAAGAAATATTACACAACTAATAAGAGAAAAGGCTTTCCCTAGGAGAATTAAACTTGAAGTACAATAAATTATAATGTGGTTAAACAAATCCAAATTGATCGTAAAATAGGTTGTTGTTTTTTACCCTCACCCAAGGATATGTTTATTGATTTTGAAAAGAGAGGAGGGAGAGAGAGAGAGAGAGAGAGAGAGAGAGACATTGATGTGAGAGAGAAACATCAATCAGTTGCCTCCTGTACGCGCCCAGACTGGGGATCAAACCTAGATATGTGCCCTGACAAGAAATCAAGCCCACAACCTTTTGGTGTACAGGATGACACTCCAACCAACTGAGTCACCTGGCCAGGGCTAGAATAAGTTTTAAAGATCAAAGGAAACAAAGTAAATGTAGAAATGAACTGAAAGCTCATAGGAGAAAGAGGAAAGGAAACGGCACAAGAAAACATATTTAAAGGATTAAAACTGGGAGCCTAACTGGGGCAGAAGGAGAAAGAAGTGTGGCAAATCAAATTTTGAAATGATAATTTGCAAGGACAAAGTAAAATGTGGTGCTAACGTTAGCTAAGAATACATAAGCCTCTGGGACAGCCTTATTCACATTAGTGTCTAAGGCTACATATGGGGGGGGGGGGGGAGAACAACATATTAATAACAGGATTTGACAAATTCCAAAAAAGCTGAGTGGAAGTGAAACCAAAGGACATTGGGATGGGCTCACCAGAAATATTTGTTTGAGAGCTAGAAGGAGATTTGTTTTTCCAGTGTTACGTAAACTAATCACCAGTATTTAAACGTTACTGACTCTCAGTAATCCCAACTTCTACAGTGACTTAGACGTTAACAGCCGGGCTCTTGCATTGTTTCCACACACAGTCAGTGACTGCCTTTTCTTGTTTGAAACATGAGTCACTCTTGATCTTAAATATCCCCTCTACTCCTCCCTTTTTATTTGCTAATATAATTCTGAAGGAGTGGCGTGCACAGACCTTCATTTTGACAACTCTTCTGCATTTGAGAACGTATCTATAAACACAGTAGGCACATGTATTACTACTTTTCTTAATAACGTCAGGAGGGTGCTGAATATTCTGAGCCTCCTAATACTTTGCTACGACAAATTACATACCTTAAAATATTGGGCCATTCCGAAGTCTAATTTTGCAAGAATATAAATAGACATCAGTAGCTGCATAAAATTTAAATTGAATGGAGCTACTGTAGCTTGGCCATCTGACACACAAGAAGCAATCCAGTGTGCATGCATGCCTGCCATTTTGTATCATCAGAGTCTGTGAGATTCCAAGTGGAGCTCTGATGAGAGAGTGAGTACTAGTAAACTGGGAACACACGGAAAGGCACGGATTCTGCAGCGTGTGTCAATGTATATCAGTTTCTATGTGAAGATTTAATAACATGGCTCTATTTTTTTTTTCTTTTGTCAACAACCAAAGGCAAAGATTAGAATAAATCTTTAAATGTGGTAATTACTATACTATGTTTAAATTACAAGTAAGAACCAGGATATTTTTTAGCCAAAAGCTTTAATATTTATATCAAAGGAAATTTTAAAATTTCCAATAGCTGTATCTGAGTCTAGTTCTCTAGGGATATAAAAAATTAATGTAAAGCTTGAATACATAAAATAAGAATTCAAGGAGGCAATAAAAGACAATCAAACGTGGGCCTATGATGAAAAAATAATAGTGCCCAAAATTTCAGCAAGGAAATAATCAAGCTGGGTCCTCTGACTTCTTGACATACCAATGATGCAATGATAATGATGAAGATAATGATAATGAAGATGATGATGACTGCCATTTTAAAAGCACTTTCTAGCCCTGGCTGGCATGGCTCAGCTGGTTAAACGTTGGCCCATGCACCAAGAGATCACAGGCTTGATTCCTGGTCAGGGTAGATGCCTGGGTTGTGGGCTCTATCCTCAGTAGGAGGCATGCAGGAGGCAGCCAATCTATGTTTCTCTGTCTCATGGATGTTTCTCTCTCTCCCTCTCTCTCTCTCTCTCTCTCTCTTTCCCTTCCCCTTTCTTTAAAATAAATAAAAACATATATAAACAATAAAAATAAAAGCATTTACTAGGCATAGATTATCTCATTTAATCCTCCAAACAACCCTAACAGGAAAAATTTAATTACCCCCCATTTTGCAAATGAGGAAATAAAAGCTTCCCAGAACTCTTGACAGAACAAATGAGACCAGGAAAAACGAAATAAAGACATACATAAAGAACTTGACTGATGACATCAGTCAAGAAACACCTACCAAAGAAAGATTCTAGAGAACGAGGAAGTACAACAGATGACTAAATGTTACACTACAATGAAATATACACACTGAAAATCCAATATAAATCAAGGAAAAACCTAAGGAAGATATTGTTTTCTTCCAACACACTAACACTCCATCTAGAACAAAGTTGAAAAAGAACTTTTTTGTGTATTTGTGCTGTTTGTAAAGATAATAGTTGTTCAATGAGTACAAACTTAAAAAAAAAAACCCACCACATACATTAAAGTTTTAAAAACCCAACTCATAAAAATGTTCTTTTAAGATGGTCTTGTTTGGCTGAGGCAGCATCTAGAAAAAGCTTAGTAGTCCAGCTTTTCCCAAATAAACGTATTTAGTCCATGGCATGTATGTATCCAGTGTCCAAATCCTGAGGTGACCCAGACAGGCAGTTCTACTGTCTTCTCTTTGGCAATGCTGGTAGAACCCAACAGGTGACGAATGGGAGGAAACCTGGGGACCATGGTTGATGTCAGTGGGGCGATCAAGGTACAGTCACAGGAGGAAGAATCAAAGTTCAAGATGCCCTGCAGAAGGAGAATCACAGGAAGAAACAAACTAAAAATGAGAGCTGCAGAGAAAACATCTGCAGGCAGTGCTACTGTTGGGGGAGACAAACCCTCAGGCAGTCCCTTGCCAGGCAACCTCAATGTAAACCAACACCTCAGCCATGGGAATTTTTGTTCCAGATCAAAAGGACAGCAGCAATGCCATCTGCTGTTTGCTTAGAAAAATGGTAAGAGCAGATGTTTCCATGTGCTGACCTGCCATCCCTTGACTAAGAGGCCACTTGAAAAATAATCATGAAATAGCACAGGAGAACATCTGCACAGTGTACAGCAGACCACCAATCATGCAGCACAGGAGAGAAGGAACATGCAATCAGCCCATGAAATAAATGTAGGCAGGCCTTCAACAAGGGGCGGGGCCCCTTCCTATGAGAACATATAAAGGTGAGATGAGCTTTGGGCACAGGGTGGTCAGAGTGTCCCCCGTAGACCTGAGTAATTTCAGTGGGTGAACCCTAACCTATTTCCCATTTCTTCACAAGGCTCAGAGCTACACATTCACTTCTCAGACTTCTCTTTGTTGTTGTCTATAAAATTTATTTTGTTTAGCCCATGTTTTAGGCATCACTAAAATTAAATGACTAGCAGTACCTTAAGAACAAGCCCTGGCCTGTTGATGGAAAAACCTCAAATGCAAAGTGTCTATGCAATGTGGGGTCAGGAGATGGTAAGAGCATTTGCATCTCACCTCTCCTGCTACCCCAAGTTTCAGGAGGACCTCACCCCTAGGGTGAGGTCTGTTCAAGCTATGGCTCTTAGAAATTGCTGAGTCACTCACAAGGCGCCAGGTTGGTTCAGCAGAGGTTCAGCCTTAGAAGGAACCAAGTTTCATTTAGGATTTGCACCTCCAGCGTGCTCCCTTGCTTTGTTGCCATACCTGCCACTCTGTGTACCTTTATCCTCTTGCTTTTTTTTTTTTTTTACCTTTGTTTTTCTTTATTGATTAAGGTATTACATATGTGTCCTTATCTTCCCATTGCCCCCCTTCCCGCACTCATGCCCTCACCCCGCTGTTGTCTGTGCCCATTAGTTAGGCTTATATGCATTCATACAGGTCCTCTTGCTTTGAGAGCCTTGTGTGAAAAGCACTTCCTGCCTCCCCGCTGAATGCAAGTCCTTGGGCCCCATTTCCCACCAGCTAATCATCACCACAGCCTCTCAAGTAATTTCCCAGCCAGAACACATGTAAATGTTACTCATAATTTTTTCAAAATCATTGGCTTTCCTTTTGTGCACATGGAGGATAAAACATTTACATGACCTCTATTTCCTCTTAAACATGTTACACTTTTATATTTAGGAGTTTGCTTTCAAGACATTATTTTTTTAACTTGATTTAATTACTTGTTCCACCCTCTTTTAATTTATTTTCTGATCTAGTGATCCATTGCCTGATCTTTCCTCAACAGTTTTGGTTTTGAAATTTGGCGGGGCAGATTGGGGGTGGTGGTGGTATTTGGCTCATTTTTAAACAAACACTTCTTTATTTTCTTTGCTTTGCAGAGCCACTGACACATAGTAAATGCTCAAGTGTTTTAATAAATAATTTTTAAAAATACTTTCAGGAGAGGTCTTACTGAAGATGTCTGCTATATAATAAAGTCACCAGAAATAATATAGATTTATCCTCTATGGGGATCTTGAGCTCTGGAATAACTACCACTGGCTCATCCCAAACTCTTGGGGAAACAGAATGGTTGTTGATACCTCTCCTCTCTTACAGTAAGACAGCCTTTGGAGGAAACTGTTACAACATAATGAGTTTATATATGTCCTAATGCAAGTAGAGTTTGTTTTCTTAGATCTTATCATGATATAGCATAGTGTGTGGCACAATTATTTATACCACTCATCATTTTCAAAGAAAGACAGAAGATAATTACTTAAAAGATAAAGATATTACTTAATTTACAAAACTAAAATAGATTTTGTCTCCTTCAAAGTTGTGATCTTGTAAAGACAAATACATAGATAGCATTAGCATTCTCTATTCACATAGCACTTTTGGATATGCCCTCAGAACCTTCTCTTTCTTTCTTTCCTCTTCCTTCCTTCCTTCCTTCCTTCCTTCCTTCCTTCCTTCCTGCCTATACTATACTTCTTCAGTGGTCACAAAGCTTTTCTTTTGAGAATTTATTTAAGTTTTGTAAAAATTCAAATATTGTTTGGAGGCAACCATGGGCAGTAACATGATCAAACTGAATATCATTTAGTTAAAATCAAGATGTAATTATAAAGTATCTTATTTATATGAGCAATTAGTTGTTTGCTCCTATGACTCAAACTGGGTCTAAGGGTATAACAAAAATTTTTTGAGCAATGGCAGAATTGCTGCAACACTTCTATGTTGGCTATTTTGATGGGTAATATTTATCTGTATATAGAAATTCTATTTCTTTTTTTTTTTTAATATATTTTATTGAATTTTTACAGAGAGGAAGGGAGAGAGATAGAGAGTTAGAAACATCGATGAGAGAGAAACATCAATCAACTGCCTCCTGCACATCTCCCACTGGGGATGTGCCGGCAACCCGGGTACATGCCCTTGACCGGAATCGAACCTGGGACCCTTGAGTCCGCAGGGCGACGCTCTATCCACTGAGCCAAACCGGTTTTGGCAAATTCTATTTCTTGATGATACTCATGCCTCAATGTAGAGTGTAAAATCTAATCTAATATAGAATTATAAAATATAATGCGCACATACTGTTAGTATGCTCTAGAATAATACAGTTACTTGATTTGGAAGATTGAGTTTTGCATATTGTACATCATTTCCTAGTTAGACTTGGTTATTCTCAACTAGATAGAAAATTAATGTCCTTTCTCCAAAGAGTTAGATGATGTCAGTGCCTAAGCCATTCATTGACCACAACTGAGGCGCATTGCTGGAATCATTGCATTGTTAATTAATTTTGGTCACAGCTATCAAGCAGCTATTCTCAGTCTTTCAGTGACAGTTTATCATAAGACAACAATATGCTGTAACAGGTTAGACATCGTGATGCTGAGACTTGCCAAACCAAAGTATCTGCCAAGTAATTGGTTCTTCAAGTTACTTAAGCAAAGCAGAATATGGGGTCTTTTCCTTCAAACATAATGAGGGAAATAAGCCAGCCAAATTTTTCAGTAAAAATTGCTGTAGCAGACTGTCAGGAAACCTAAACAACCAGCTAAGGTAGTACTTTTAAAAATTTGCTTACACTGTCTAAAGATAATCTCCTAATTGGTTAAATAAATAATCTATAATAAAGAAAAACCCAAGTCCTCAAAACCCAATTTCAAAATTTTTGTGGATGGACTTCTGGCCACAATGGCAGCATAGGTAAATGCAGTACTTGCCTCTTCCCACAACCACATCAAATTTACAACTAAACTACATCATTCAGAACTGCCTGAAGTTGAGCTGAATGGAAGTCCTACAAACAACTACGATATTAAAGAAGAAGCCACATCAAAACTTGTAGGAGGGGTGGAGGCTCAGAAAAGGTTGGTCCCACACCCACCTGTGGTAGATAAAAATAAAGTGGGATATCTTGGCTGTGGAGGTCCTCCCTGAGGAGCAAGGGATCCAAGTCCCAAAGCAGGCCCCCCATATCAAGGTTCCAGTACCAGAAAGAGAAGTTGCCATAACTTCTAGCTGTAAAAACAACAGGGACTGAGGCTGAGGAAGGCTAAGGCTGCTGGAGTCCCAGCCAGTTCCTCTTAAATGACCCATACCCAGCTTCACTCTGAGCTTCAGCACATGGGAAGCAGCTTGAAAGACATCAGAGACATACGGGGAGGAATTAAATTGTTTAGTGTAAGGGCAAGAGTTGGAAGGGCATCTTTCTCTTAGACAGAAGTGCTTGTAGAAGCCATCGTTTCTTTGATGAGCCCTCCTCCAATAGAGCTGGAGCCATATCTGAGACTCCACAATCTGGGTCTCACTGTTTGCCCCACCCTGGTGATTTCCTGAGGCCCTACCCCTCCCAACTTTCAGCCCACCCAAGATGTTTCCAGTGGCTTTACCATAGGAATGGCCTGTCTTGGCTCATGCTTCAGATTTTTCTAAAATCTCTCAAACAAACAGCATATGGCCTCAGCAAGTGTCATACATCTTGCTAAGTGGCCCCAGGCCCAGCAATAGCAGCAGAGCCTTGGTTCATAGCTTGGCCTTGCCTGGGGTCCTCCAAGCTCATCACAAATAGCAGCTATCTGCCGATCACTTTGTAACGTATGCCTAGTGGCCCAAGGCAGAACACAGGTGGTGGTTGATGCTGGCCTGCACCTTCCAGGAGGCCCCAGAGCCAGCACAGCCAGTGGAAAGCTTCAGCCCAGGCCAAAGCACCAGCACCCAAACACCTTCACACTAACACACTCAAGGATACCAGAGCCCTGCTGAAGTAAGTCTTGCTCTGTGTGGTGGGAACCTGAAAAGCTGATCCTCTACGGTGGTCAAAGGTCAGTGATCAGTGGTCACAAACAGATCTTGCAGCTGATCAGCCTGGGTAAATCCCTCCCATTGATGTGCCAATAGCAATCAATACTCAATTACAATGTAAGGGCATACAGCCCACACAGGAAGTGAACCTCAAGTACCCAGATGGGGGATCAGGGAGATTGTGTCACCAGACCCTATAGGTCATCTATGCTAACAAGCCTAGGAGACATAGTAGCTCTACCTAATACATAGAAACAAACACAAGGAGGTGGCCAAAATGAGGAGACAAAGAAATATAGTCCAAATGAAAGAACATAACAAAACTCCAGAAAAAGAACTAAACTAAATGGAGACAAGCAATCTACTAGATGCAGAATTCAAAACACTGGTTTGAACTTAGGACACTCAATGAACTTAATGAGAATATCAACAATGTAAAAAAGGACCACTCAGAAATGATGAATACACTAACTGAAATGAAGAATAATTTACAGGGAATCAACAGTAGAGTAGACGAAGCCAAGAACCAAGTAAGTGAGTAGGAATATAAGGAAGAAAAAAAACAACACTCAGAACAGCAAAAAGAAAAAAGGATCCAAAAAAATGATAGCATAAGGTGCCTCTGGGACAACTTCAAGCATACCAACATTTGCATCATGGAGGTACCAGAAGGAGAAGAGAGAGAGAGCAATTAAAAACCTATTTGAAAAAATAATGACAGAAAACTTTCCTAACTTGGTGAAGGAAACAAACATACAATCCAGAATGCAGAGTTCCAAATAAGATGAGCCCAAAGAGGCCCACACCAAGACACATTATAATTAAAATGCAAAAGGTTAAAGACAAACATAGCATCTTAAAAGCAGCAAGAGAAAAGCAGTTAGTTACCTAAAAGGGAGCTCCCATAAGACTGTCAGTTGACTTGAAAGAAACTTTGCAGCCCAGAAGGGAGTGGCAAGAAATATTCAAAGTGATGAAAAACAAGGACCTACCGTATAACCAAGATTACTCTATCCTGCAAAGCTATCATTTAGAATCAATGGACATATAAAGGGCTTCCCAGACAGGAAAAAATTAAAGGAGTTCATCACTACCAAACCAGTATTATATGAAATGTTGCAAAGTCTTCTTTAAAAAGAAGAAAAATAAATAAAAAATATAAATAATAAAATGGCAACAAATACATATTTATCAACAATTGAACCTACAAACAAAATGAACAAGCAGAACAGAAACAGACTCAAGATACAGAGAACTTTTTGTTAGTTGCCAGATGGGAGGGTGCTTGGGAGGATGGGCAAAAAAGATGAAGTGATTAAGAAGTACAAATTGGTTGTTGTAGAATAGTCATGGGGATGTAAAATACAGCATAGGGAATATAGTCAATAATATTCTAATTACTAGGCACTGTGCTGGGAGGGTACAGGATTTATTAGGATTATCACTTATTAAGTTATATAATGTGTGGTCACTGGGGTGTAGACCTGAAACTAATATACTGATGTAATTCAACTGTAATTAAAAATAAAAAAATGATTTAAAAATTTAAAAATGTAAAAAAATAAAATTAATAAAAACATATTTTATTTTTATTACTTAAAAACTTTTAAATTGATTTCAGAGAGGAAGGAAGAGAGAGGGAGAGAGAGAAAAAAACATTAATGATTAGAGAGAATGATTGATCAGCTGCCTCCTGCATGCCTTATCCTGGGGATAGAGCCTGCAACCTGGGTATGTACCCCAACTGGGAATCAAACCGTGACTTTCTGGTTCATAGCTCAATGCTCAACCACTAAGCCACACCAGACTGGCAACAAAAACACATTTTTTAAAACAAAATAAAACAACCAAGATGGCGGCATAGGTAAACACCTGAACTTGCTGCCACGCACAGTCACATTAAAACTACAACTAAAAGACAAAATGAATATCATCCAGAACCACAGGAAGGTTGGCTGAGTAGAAATTCTACAACTAGAAGGAAAGAGAAAAGCGCATTGAGTCCGGTAGGAGGTGCAGAGGTGTGGAAGTGTGGAGGTACAGAGGCGCGTGCAAAAGGGGCTGGCAGCTGAGTACGCTGTTGGTTTTTTCAATCAGGAGGGAGATACAAGCTCCCGACTGCTCTGAACTCCAGTTCCGGATGAGAATCTGGGGACCCAGACTCATTTGGAGAAAAATTGGACTGTCTGGTATCAGGCTGGAACGTGAGGGTGGCTTTCTCTCAGAGGTGCTTGCAGTGATCATTGTTCCTGCATGGGGCTGTGGGACACAGAGACCAGGGGACCTCTCCAGGACAGGGCTGACTGGCAGCCATTGCTGTTTGCTCCACCCTGGTGATTCTCTGAGACCCTGTCCCACCCAATGTACAACCCCACCCAAGCTGTGAGCAGAGGCTTTTGCATACAAAAAGCCTGGCCTTTCTCTGCCTAAAAACCTGTCAAACTTCAGCTGGGTCAGAGAACCCCAGAGCTTCCAAAAGAAGGCCTAAGGCTCATCAGCAGCCTGCATTGCTTCACAGCTGCACCTCATCTGGGCACCTCCAAACCCCAAACAAAGAGGAGGAATCTGAAGATCTCTCTGTAGCTCCTGCTGGGTGGCCTCAGGCAGTGGCTGACTTTGCACCTCCTTGGAGATCCAAGAGTCAGTGTACCTAATTGTCAGAGTGAGACCATCCAGATTACAACTCTCCACATCCATAAGAGACACACTCAGGGGGCAGACTCAGTGAGCGCCAAAGCCCCACTGAAGCAAGTCCTGCCCCATAAGGGTGTCTCCAGCACAGAAGTTCTCCCATTGTAGACACAACTGGTCCTCACAGATAATTGGCCTGGAAATCAATTCTTTCCAGTGATACCAACAGCAATCAAGGCTTAACTACAACAAGACTGTGCACACAGCCCACAAAAGGGTGCACCAAGAGTGTCTACCTCAGGTAATTAGGGATGCTGAGCTACTGAGCCCTATAGGACACCTAGCACACAAAGCCACTCTATCAACACAGGGAAGCATAAAAAATGCAGATACAAAGAAACAGGTCACAAATGAAAGAAATGGAGGAAAGCAAACTACTGGATATAGAGTTCAAAACCATGCTTATAAGGCTACTCAAGAATCTTCTAGAAACCTCCAAGAAGTATAGTGAGACCCTCAAGGATATGAAAAATTAGAAATTAAGCATACACTGACTGAAATAAAGAATAATATGCAGAGATCCAACAGCAGACTAGAGGATCCCAAGAATCAAGTCAAAGATTTGAAATACAAAGAAGCAAAAAACACCCAACCAGAAAAGCAAAAGGAAAAAAGAATACAAAAATATGAAGATATTGCAAGGAGCCTCTGGGACAACTTCAAGCGTACCAACATCCAAATTATAGGGGTGCCAAAAGAAGAGAGAGAGCAAGATATTGAAAACTTATTTGAAGAAATAATGACAGAAAACTTCCCCTACCTGGTGAAAGAAATAGACTTACAAGTCCAGGAAGCACAGAGAACCCCAAACAAAAGGAATCCAAAGAGGACCACACCAAGACACATCATAATTAAAATGCCAAGGGCAAAAGACAAAGAGAGAATCTTAAAAGCAGCAAGAGAAAAACAGTTAATTACCTACAAGGGAGTGCCCATACGACTGTTAGCTGATTTCTCAACAGAAACTATACAAGCCAGAAGGGGATGGCAAGAAATATTCAAAGTGATGAATAGCAAGAACCTACAACCAAGATTACTCTACCCAGCAAAGCTATCATTTAGAATTGAAAGTCAGATAAAGAGCTTCACAGATAAGAAAAAAGCTAAAGGAGTTCATCACCGCCAAACCAGTATTATATGAAATGCTGAAGGGTTTTCTTTAAGAAGAAGAAGAAGAAGAAAAAGGTAAAGATAAAAATTATAAACAACAAAGTGACAACAAATACATATCTACCAACAAGTGAATCTAAAAATCAAATGAATAAAAAATCTGATAAACAGAATAAACTGGTGAATAGAATAGAATCAGGGACATAGAAAGGGAGTGGACTGACAATTCTCGGAGGAAAGGGTGTGTGGGGGGTGCAGGAAGAGACTGGACAAAAATCATACACCTATGGATGAGGACAGTGGGGGGGGGGGGGTAAGGGCAGGGGGTGGAGTTGGAACTGGGTGGAGGGGAGCTATGGGGGGAAAAGAGGAACAACTGTAATAATCTGAACAATAAAGATTTATTTAAAAATAAATAAAATAAAATGTGTGTAAATTAAATATGGTGCTATCATCTTTATTTTTAACTTATACAAAGAGAAAAGAATCCTAGCAGAACAAAGATCAGCAGAAATATAACTCAGGAAGCTCTAAGGCCACAAAGACTCACATTGAAGGAAAGATAAATTCCTAACCTGCTGCATGGAAGCTAATTAAACAATAACATTTTCTTGAAAATAATTAGGCCCTATAAAATCATGGAGGGCAGGGACAACACTGTGTCCTCTGAATATATCCCTGGACTTGTCTTAAGCTTTAACTTAGTAGAAGTTACCTGTAGGGCAGCCCTAAGGTCACTAACATATTTTTCTCACTTGCAGAATGAGACCATCACAAAAGAAAAGGTTGTTCTTTACCTTGTGTTTATTTAATAAAGCATATGTTGAGTATATACAATGACAAACTATTAGAAAAACACTGAATTGAGTATTTCCTCCATGCGATACTCAATAGGCTGGTTTAATAATTCACTCTGCAATTTCATTGAACTGAATGATTGTTTTGGTGCTGTGCAAACAACAGTAGGTTTTCTACTGTTCATCCTTATGATGTAGTGCCCTTTGAAGTATGACTACATTGACCCTATGTACTCAGATATTCTGAAAAGTGTTTGTGAAATATAGATAATATCTGCTACTGTCAACATTATTTACTGGAAACAGTAAAAGTTCAGTACCAAACTGAACTTTAGAACTGATTTTAGAATTTTTAAAATAATTTTTAAAGAATGTTTGCCATGAAGAAATTGTTATAAGACGTACCATCACAGAGAGTTTGACTCATTTAAGAATTAAAATTATTCACTGTGTATTATTCATAGATCATTTCATTTGAATACTCCTTAATGAGTAAACTCTCAGTGTATAAAAATAGTAAAATATTACTCAAAGAGTACAACACAGTAACCTTATTTTCACCCTGTTGAGCTTGCATACATGAAACAATGAATAATATTCTTCTCAAATATTCCTGATAAGGTCATTTTTCCTTCTTAAAGCATAAAAAATTTCTTGGCAAATGGAAAGACCTATTTGTTCTAATTTGTTATAGTTGCCATAACAAAATGCCACAGGCTGGGTGGCTTGAACAAAAATTTATTTTTTCACAATTCTGAAGGTTAAAAGTCCAACCTCAAGGTATTGGCAGGGTTGATTTTTCCTGAGGCCTTTCTTTGCTTACAGCTGGCCACTTTCTAGCAGCTTTGTATTCACATGGTTGTCCCTCTGGGCACACAGGCAAGCTTGATGTTTTAATCTCTTAGTCTAAGGATAGTACATAGTTTGGATTTGGGCCCACCCAAATGGTCTCATTTTAACTTACTTACCTCTTTAAACGTCCTTTTTCCAAATACCTTCACATTCTGAGGTACTGGGTTTAGGGTTTCAATACATGAATTTTGAGAGTGAAGAAGTCAGTCCATAATACTACTACAGATAAAATCTGTTTTCATGTGAAAATATCTTTACTTCATTCTCATTATTACAATACTAGAAGCCCGGTGCACAACATTCATGCACTGGGGCGGGGGGGGGGGGGGGGGCGGGGGGCGGGAGGAGCGGGGGAGCCCTCAGCCCGGCTTGTGCCCTCTCACAGTCCGGGACCCCTCAGGGGATGTCCGCCTGCTGGCTTAAGCCAGCAGTCAGACATCTCTTTCACAGTCCGGGGCTCTCACAGTCTGGGACCCCCTAGCTCCTCACCACCTGCCTGCAGCAGAGGTGGGAGAGGCTCCCATCACCACTGCTGCGCTCGCCAGCCATGAGCCCAGCTTCTGGCTGATCAGCGTTCCTCCTGTAGGAGCACACTGACCACCAGGGGGCAGCTTCTGCGTTGAGTGTCTGCCCCCTGGTGGTCAGTACATGTCATAGAGACCGGTAGTTCTGCTGGTCGTTCCACCGTTTGGTCGATTTGCATATTAGGATTTTATTATATAGAATAGTTTTGCTGGTTACAAATTCTAAGTTGCCAGCATTGTATAAATGTTATTCCATTGTTTCCTGGCTTCCACTATTGTTGTTTAAATGTCTTCTCATTTCCAACTTTCACTTCTTTTTAGACATTTTTTCTTTTCTCTTTGGCTGTTTTTAAATTCTTCTCTTTGTCTTTGGTGTTCTGCAGTTTTATTATATATCTATGTATAGACTTTTAAAATTTTTCTCCTTGGTATATGGTGGTGCTATCCTTATTTGTAGAGTTATATTTTTCATCTGTTTTAAACATCAGCTATTTCTTTTTAATATTGCTGTTCTACTCTTCTCCTTATTATATCATCTTGGCATTCTATTAGACATATAGTGGATCTTTATATTGTATTCTCCATGTCTCTTAATTTCTCAATTCTATTTTTAATCCTCTTTAGCTCTTTGAGCCACATTTTGATATTTCTTTAGCTCTTACTTCCAGCTCACTAATATTATTTTCAACTCTTTGTTCTTCTGTTTGACCTGTATATTGACTTTTTAACATCAACTTTTTTTTCATTTTTACAAATTTTGTTATTTTTCTAATACGTCTAGTACTGTTAAAAGTCTCTTGATCCTTGTGCACTTTTTATTTTCAACTTTTATTTTAAATATTTTATAATAGTATTTAAAGTTTTTACCTTGCCTGGCTGGCGTGGCTCAGTGGTTGATGATTGAGCCATGAACCAGGAAGTCAGGGTTCAATTCCCAGTGAGGGTACATGCCTGGGTGGTGGGCTCGATCTTGACTGAATTATTACTATAATGGTTACTATAATTTTCTAATATTACCTCTTCTACATTTAATAGTCATCATTCTACTATAGAAAAGAGCTTTCTCTTATCTCTGTGTACTTATTTAATAATTTATTTATATCAGTGAAGATTCATGGATTCCCATTTTATTCAGTGTGATAGAATCCACTAGTATTGTTTTATTTTTGTTTATTTATTTTCCTCACCTGAGGATATTTTTTCCATTGATTTTTTTTTTTTTTTAGAGAGAGTGGAGGGGAGGGAAGATGGCAAGAGAAAGAGAGAGAGAAACATTGACGTGAGAAAAACACATCAATTGACTGCCTCCCTCAAGTGCCCTGACCCAGGCCAGGGATCAAGCCAGCAACTGAGACACATGCCTTTCCTTGACCAGGAACTAAACTTACGACCCTTTAGTCTGAGGGCTGGTCCTCTAACCACTGAGAAAACTGGCATGGCAATATTGTTGTTTTGATGGTTAAATTGTCCCAGATTTGGCCAATTAGAGCTCCTTCAAACTATTTTATATATCGGTTGCCCATGTCCCCATCATTCATTGAGTGTGCTCTGACTTTCTGGTATAAGACATTCCAACCGTATCTTATACTATCCCTGCCTCAACCCTGAAATCAAGCCATTTCTCCAAAGAGCTCTAGGTATTATTTAGTGAAGAATGGTATTTAGAATGAAGATCTAGGTATTAGGTCTGCTTTTTACTACTGAGATATCTCAGGCACTCTGAAGTGGACAAAGCCACAAAATATATGTATGCAGATACATTTGTGCATGTCTATATACACACAATTTTACATTTATTTCTATATCTATCTATGCATAATTGAAAGTCATAAATTCACCCAATATGTGCAATTAATTTAATGCCACCTGGTACATTCCATATTTTCCCTTTGCATATTAGTAACATCCATCTCAAAAGTGAGAACTATTATTCCCATTATCCTCAATCCATTCAGTTATTTACTCGACCCACCTGTATGTAACCAATGCCCTGACCCTGCTGGGCCTCCACCCCACTTGGCCAATCCTCATGAATTCATATTTTATTGGACTCAATCTGTGGGAACCCTGAAGGTCTGCAGTGAGGTCACTCTCCTATAGAGGATCTGGGTTTCCTCCTACCAGGAGCCTAAGGTACAACTAGTGTGAGATCATGTAAACTCTCCTACCGAGCACCCTGGTTAATTCAGAAGCTTTAGGTTAGCAATCTCACATCACAGCAAGCCTCAGTCTATGTCTCCTTATCCCATCACTGACCGTTCTCCTTTCTGATATCAGTTCTCTGGTTGTTGGGGGGTGGGGATGTTTGTGAGAGTAGGTGTCTTGTTTCTTTGGGGGTTTTTTTGTTTTGTTTTATTCTGTTTTGTGTTGTTTGGGTTTTCTGTTTGTTTTGTTTTGGGATGCTCTTTGTTTCTTTATTTCTTTGTTTTTAACATTAAAGATTTCCATTGGCTTCTTGCAATCCCACAAATGCTTCCAAAGTAAGGCTTCTAATTTATCCAAATTCATTTGTACTGAGTAGTAGATAGCTTTAGAGCATCTAATCAGCCCTACCTTGTCATTATGTGTCCATATGCTTGAGCTGGTCTTTCCCTATGTCACAAAACTATTAATGCTCTTGAAACACCCTGGGAATCTCTGTGATAGCCTGGTTACTGTTTTAAGGCAGAAAAAAAAAGTCAGACTAGAGAAATTATTGGGTAATACTTCTATTTTGTTATTATCAGAAAATGGGAATTCTTTATAGCAAGGTTGTGATAAGAATAATTCTTTTTCTTAATCTTAAAGATAAAAAGGTCTTTAACATTCCTTTGATTCACTCCCCTAATTTATAAACATGGGGAAAATGCAGCCTGGAAAGGAAGGATTTCCACCAAAGTAAATGGCATTTTGGTGGGCTTGCTTAGATTTATTTAGAACTCAGGTTTCTGATCTACTATCCCTAATTTATTTCTGTCCAATCTTCTTTTTCTAACCAAACCCTATGATTCTTTTTTCTTAAGCATGTTTTAATGTTTAAAATAATACATGACCATTCTAGAAAAAAATGTAAATGTATAAAAAGTATAAAGAAAATAAACTTTATTTACAATCCTACTACCTGGAGATACTACTATTAACATTTTGGAATTTTTAATGCTTACATCCTTTATTTTCATAGCTGAGATCATACCATATAGTTTTGTGTCTTTTTTCACATAATATCATTAATATTTCCTCACTTCATTAAAATCTCTTCATAAGCATTATTTTTGATGCTACATAATATTTCATCATATGGATGTACTTAAGTATAGTGAACTATTCACCTTCACTAAATATTTAGATTGTTCCTTTTTTTCCAACTATACATAATGTTCTAAAAAATATTATTTTTTATTTAATGTTAGTCCACACTAATGATTATTCTTAAAAGCAGGTTCCTAGAAGTAGAAGTACTATTTCAAAGAATGTCAATGTAATTAAGATTCCTTATATATGCTGCCAAATTACATTCCAGAAAGATAGCAACAATTTATGGACACATAATGACAAGGTAGAGTTGGTCTTGCAAAAGAAACCATCAACAAAATAACAAGAAATCCCACTGCATAGGAAAACATATTTGCTGCCTTAACCGGTTTGGCTCAGTGGATAGAGCGTTGGCCTGCGGACTCAAGGGTCCCAGTTTCGATTCCGGTCAAGGGCATGTACCTTGGTTGCGGGCACAAACCCAGTAGGGAGTGTGCAGGAGGCAGCTGATCAATGTTTCTCTTTTATCAATGTTTCTAACTTTCTATCCCTCTCCTTTCCTCTCCGTAAAAAATCAATAAAATATATATTTTTAAAAAAACATATTTGCCAATGTGATATCTGATAAGGGTTTAATCTCCAAAATGTATAGGGAATTCATACAACTTAACAAGAGGAAGGTAAACAATCTAATCAAAAACCGTGCAAAGGATCTAAGTAGATACTTCTCTAAAGAGGACATACAGAAGGCCAAGAGGCATATGAAAAAAATGCTCAAAGTCACTAATCATCAGAGAGATGCAAATCCAAACAATAATGGAGTACCACTTCACACCAGTCAGAATGGCTATCATCAACAAATCAACAAATGGTAAGTGCTAGCAAAGATATGGAGAAAAGGGGACCCTCTTACACTGCTGGTAAGATTGCAGACTGGTACAGCCTCTGTGAAAAACAGTATGGAGTTTCCTCAAAAAATTAAAAATGGAACTCCCATTTGACCTAGTAATCCCACTCCTAGGAATATATCCCAAGAAATCAGAAACACCAGACAGAAAGAACACATGTACCCTATGTTCATAGCAACGAAATTTACTAGTACAATAGCTAAGATTTAGAAACAGCCTAAGTACCCATCAACAGATGAGTGGATTAAAAAATGGTGGTACATCTACACAATGGAATACTATGCTGCTGTAAAAAAGAAAGGATTCTTACCATTTACAAGATCATGGATGGACCTAAAGGGCATTATGTTGTCCTAACTGGTTTGGCTCAGTGGATAGAGCGTCAACCTGCGGACTGAGGGGTCCCAGGTTTGATTCCGGTCAAGGACATGTACCTTGGTTGTGGGCACATCCCCAGTAGAGGGCGTGCAGGAGGCAGCTGATCAATGTTTCTAACTCTCTATCCCTCTCTTTAAAAAATCAATAAAATATATTTTAAAAAAGAGCATTATGTTGAGCGAAATAAGCCAGTCAGAGAAAGATAAGTATCACATGATCTCACTCATTTGTGGAATATAATGAACAATATATACTAATGAACAAAAATAGATCCAGAGACACAGAATCATCGAACAGACCATCAAACCTCAGAGGGAAGGCAGGGAAGGGTGGGCGGGGAGGCAGGGGCGGGGGGGGGGGGGGTGAGGGGGAGGTGGCGGTAAAAAGATCAACCAAAGAACTTGTATGCATATAAGCATAACCAATGGACACAGACAATAGGGAGGTGAAGGCTGGGACTGGAGGGTGGGGGCAGGCTGGGAGAGGACAATGTGGGGGAAGAGGGACATATGTAGTACTTTCAACAATAAAGAATTTAAAAGAGAGAGAGAGAGAGAGAGAGAGAGAGAGAGAGCTGGTCTTAATGTCCTTACCATGGTTCTTCCATTTGGGTTTGACCACTCTCAAGTATTGCTTTTCATTACTTTCCTAAAGTTCCAAGTCACAGAGCTCTTTAATTATGGAATGGAGCCTGGGGACACCATAGACAGCCCTCCAAGTAGGTACGAGTGACCACAGGAGCACTTGAGAAGCCCTGCTTGTGCAGATTGGCCCTTCTTCCTCTCCCTGCGGCAACATAATCTTATGGGAGATCACAGGTTCATGAATTAGACATAACAGGAATGTCCCCTTCCTATTCTGTGTCATCTCTGGTAAGAGAGGTAAGCCTCATGAAGACTTATTTTCCTTATCTATAAAATGGAATCTGATGCCTACCTAATTGCAAGGATTAAACGTAAAATTGCCTGATAGTTCCTTATCCCCGAATTAGTCCTTCGTATCAAGCTTGAATATTTACTCTTAAGACAATTTTAAGAGCTAGATAAACCAGGATATGCTTTTTCTACAAGTCACAGTCAGTATACATACCTTCCTACCATTTATCTGCCCCGTGAGTTGATATATTGGAAGCTTGCCTGTTCGTAATGTAGCAGCATGAAAACATGAGACTTTCAAACGACTGGCCTAGGAATTGGGCATCCAGGGCACAGAAGCCCAAATGGGGCGTTTTCATTGGCTATTTCATCATATTTCAGGTTGCTCTACCTGGACACAGAAGTGCCTGGCTAGGAGTTAACCGTGTACTGCAACCTCACCCTTGGTTATACATCTACTTTTTAAAAGCTTTTCAAAGCTTCACCCAGACCTACTGAATTGGAACCTATGTGGGATGGAGCCCAGGTATCTGTAATTTTTTAAAGCTCCCTAGTTGATTTTGATTCACTGCCAAGGTTGAGGTTTAATGGATAATGTGATTCACGGATTCTGGAATGTAAAAGCTGGAAATGGTCATCTAAACCTCTAATTAAACACCCTTGATTTATAGATTCGGAACTAAGGCCTACAGAGGTTCAATTACTTGCTAACCATCTCATAGTTTGGCAATAATAGGACAAAAACCTAGAATTCTAGCACATCACCAGATTGTCTTCAAGAAGCTTATTAGATAGAAGAAAAATGTCTCAAAGAATGCAAAAATCAATTTTTTAAAAGCAATTACTGCCATTTGGCATGGGGTCTTTACTGCTCTCATTTTCAAATGCTCACATTTCATATTGCATGTATGTGAGGATGAAGAAATCGGATCTCCGTTCTCACCTGGCTGACGGGCCAGAAAATGCTTACTTTGCCTTTTCTCTCCCCAGGGAGGAGTGGCTGCTGCTGCCAGCAGGATCTCTGTTGTCCTCAGATGTTCAGTATTCTTGACTTTCCTGGTTTTCAAAACTGTTTGCATGTGCAGTATTCGAGGTTTCAGATGTTGGCAAAAAGGTTCTCCATGGGCTGCCGCCTCCAAAACTCTTTTTTATTTCTAAAACGTAATTGTTATTATTACCATGAACTTTGTGAAGACCCCTTCTCTTAACATACACTGTTTCTTCTCTAGATATTAAGGGTAGGAGCACCGAATGTTGAAAGTTGCTTAGGTACACAAGAGGTCTGATGATGTCAAAGACCTGGGTAGAAAAAGGACTTAACAAAATGAATTTTTTACAGTTTCATTTTGACTATGGACAGCCTGTTAATGAACTTTTAATCACATTATTTATGAAGTCTTTAATTGAGGCTTTATTTTAACTTTTAAAGGTTTCCCAAAAAAAAAATACCTAACCATACAAAAATGCCTGGCTAATTTTTATTCATTTGGGGCTATGCTGAAAAGTGCTAGGTCCTAAAATATTTCTTAAAGGCCCTTAGTTCACAGTTGACACGTTCTTAACATTTATAGTGATTCTAGAGACCCTTAGTATCTAGGGCTACAGTTCCTTCTCTCCGTGTTTTTCTTGGATTGGATTTACAGCCAACTGGTTGTAATTGACCCACTATGGGGACAAGTTAGGATATGAACATATGATTTTCCTTTTTTTAAAAAGAGAGAGCAAGAGAGAGTGACCAAGGAAAAAAAATCACCATTGATATTTATCTTAAACTTCCTTCATTTCCAGCTTCTCTGGCAGCAAGTCAAGCTGCTGTCATAAAGTAGAACTCTCAGTAAAAGAGGTTCCTAAAGGACACAGTACTGAATGCAGAACCACTTAAGAAAGAGTGAAATGGAAAAGACAAGCATTTTCTGTCCTTTAGGGTGCACGCAGCACCTGAGTCTTTCCACAATAGTGGCCATTTCCACACAGGAAAATGAATCATAAACAGTCTAAGGACAAATGGGGACAGTGGGGACAAACCTCTCTCAGCTATCCATGGACAGCAAAGGCCTGGCAATATACACAAGCCCTCCCAGCCCCTGACAGCAATGCCTGCACCTCTCTCCAGGGAACTGACCGCGGCTCTCTATGTGGGACTCAGCTGAGGATCCTCTGTACTTCCTCAGTTAGTAAGCCAGCTCCCTAAAGAAAGAAAAACGAACTAAGGTTTCACTAAATGAAAGTCTGAAATTCCTTTTCATTTAACCTACCAGGGTTGGTTTTGAGGAGAGAGAAAAAAAGAAATAGAAATAATTCTGTATGGAGTGCATGAAATGCTTGTAAACTTATCCCCCAGAGAAACTTTCACTACCATGCCTACTCTAGAAAGTACTGATTTGTGAGAATCTTATTTTAATCATCTAAATTCAGCCATGTCCCAAACTCTTTAACCTTATGGTCGTGGGCTTGGTGTTCCTTCCCCATGTGCTAGGAACCACAATGCAAATCATGCTATTCAACAGCTTCCAGTTTTCCCTTCAAAGGACCCTAAAAAGTTAACTACAACTGAAGCCTGTTTTATGTTAAAGTCCTAGGAGTGTAAATAGTCAAATGGAGACTTTTTAGTCATTAGCATTGAAAGAACATCACACACCGACTGCTTCACCTGGGCACGAGTGAGGAGTGCTGCTTTCTGTACAAAGCTGCGGACCACAGCGGGCGATGGCCCAGCTGTCAGACTGTGAATAACACTGACCAGAGCGGGAGGCTGTTAAGCAGTGGCCACTGGATGCAGGGTTTCAGCGCATCCCGGTTTTGGTTCCTCAAGCTCCACACCAGCCTTACATTCTGCGGCACTGAAGCAGACGAGAGGTGGCCCTGGCCCATGGCATTCAATACTTACAAACCTGGCAGCTGGGTAGAGGGCATGTGGCAGCAAACCCTTGGCACCAATGACTTCAAAAAGCATCTCTTAAGCCTTGTGCTCTGCTATGAGAACTCCTGCCCTCTAGTAATAATAGGAGCCAAGAATTTTTGAGTGCTTAATTGTGCTAAGGTCTTACCAGCGTTCCTTCACTAATTCCTCACAACCAGAAGGGAGGTAATATCCTTATTCCTACTAGGGGCCCAGTGCACCTTGAAACTAACTGTGGGCCGCGAGGCTGTGGCGGGCACAGGAGCAGGTCTCAGCCCATCCTTCGTGCCCCCGCCTGGCCCCTCCTGCCTTGGTCCCTAGTGCCCTGTTCGCTGACAGCACTGGCCCCGCTCACACCCACTGACAGCATGGAGTGATTGGGGCTGGCGCCGGGCGCTGGCAGTGGGTGGTGTGGCAGCTCTGGTGCCAGCTGCGGGTGCGAGTGGGGCCAGCGCTGGCAGTGGGTGCGAGCGGCGGCTCCAACACCAGCAGTGGGTGTGAGTGGGGCTGTCGCCTGCAGCGGGTGCAAGAGGTGACTGCTGCCCCGATCGCCCCTCATGAGCAGGGGGACGTGGAGAAGCTCTGAGGGGCAACTGGGGCCAGCAGCTGCTGCTCCCACCTACTGATGGTGCTGAGCAATCAGAGCCTGCGCCGGGTGCTGGCAGCGGGTGCAAGTGGCGGCTCAGGCACTGGCGGCAGCAGGTGTGAGCGCCCGGCAGGACCGCAGCACACAGGAGCAAAGAATTTTCAGTAACCACCAGAGGCTCGCCCTGATGATAGCAACCAGCACCCAGCCTTGGTCTGGCGCCCCCCCTCACCTGCTCCACCATCCTGCCACAGCTGACACCCGCCATGTTCAGCGCTCTACCTCCTGCTGGATGCCCACCATGTTCTGCATGTGCCCCCTGGTGGTTAGCACACATCATAGCGACCAGTTGTTCGGTTGTTCCATTGTTCAGTCTATTTGCATATTAGGATTTTAGATAGATGATAGATAGATAGATAGATAGATAGATAGATAGATAGATTTTTATGCACAAAGAAACTGAGGTTCCAAAAAGTTAAGTAACTTGCCAGGGATCACACAATTAGTAGCAGAGCCCAAATTAAAAACCTGATTCCAAAATCCATGCTTTTCACCACGACACAATACAGTGCTGCCGTCTCCTAACTTGCGCTGTTCCCCTGTAACGGCAGGTACACCGAAGGAGCAGGTGCCCACCCAAGAGAGACAGAAGGAATGAACCGCTTTGGGGGTTTTGGTAACATCAGTGCCTTGGACTCAGCATATCTTAAATGAGATCTGATTGTCTTGACAAGATCCTTATGAGATCTGGGTGGCTTGTCACATCTCTACAGAAGAAGTATAGTAGTTTGGTGATCATCAGTAGCCTCTCCTTTTGGCATTTAGCAAGATTTCAAGTTATTTTCTTTTTCATATAAAACAACAGCAAAATAACATTAATGATTTATTAAATGTCTATATGTGTGAGGCCTCGGGCTGGGCATTTTGCAATTTGCTAGAAGCTGTAATACGGCATCAGTAATTACATCATCTGCAAGAATTTAGCTACCTATGGGTGGACCCCTGTGCCTTCCCAATGGACAAAAACCCTGGGTTGACTGGTCAGAGAGGGCATATCACTACCTGAACCACCAGGATACTGAGAATAGCACTGTTCCTTGGACACTTGTTCTGAGAAAGGAGCCTTTTTACATCTGGCCCAGGCCCTGAGTCAGCAACTGGATACACATACTCAAGGTATACTAAGGAGAAATTATTAACCATGCAAACTAGCCCCAAATGGCTTTTCTGATTATTTGCTAGCATGCAGGTGGCTTGGCGAAGAGGGCTGCAATTCTAGAATGTTAGTTTTTGTAGTATGAGAAAATCATAACTTTTTTTTTCCCAGGAACTTGTTTTGCCACAGATTTAAGGCAGTAATTTGTTACAGGCAAGACATTTATAGGGGCTGCGTTATCGAAGCTAGAATCATCAAGAAATTCTATCAGAAGACACAATGTTTAAGTATAGGTCTAATTACTGCAATCATTTCTTTTTTGTTTCCTTTGCAGAGATCCACTTAATCCCATCTCTTAGTGTGGGCACAAGCTGACAGTTGCATGACAAGGAATGTTTCCCTTTGTAAAAAACCCACTTCCTTTCTGTGTAGTTTTAGCCTAATTGAAATGTTTCCTATTAAGCTCAATCAAGGCAGCAATTATCTAATTACTCACTTATGCTTTTCCAGCCAAAAATTTGCCTAAGCTGGTATATTGGAATGAGAGAGTGCATATTTATTATTGCTTTAACATTTTCCTGTTTGGCTTTAGACAATAATCATAAACATTTATTTCTAGCTCACCAGAATATATCGAATTAATTCTACTATTTTCTATAAAAATTGTACCACTGTAAGCTACAGTACAGTGCCAAACATAGCCCTGCCTATGAAATGTGCTTTAAAAGGCTTGTGGTTATACTACATGAATGTTGTCATTGGAGAAGGATAATAAGGAAAGAGGCTAGTGAAAAGAAATCACAAACATATATTCAATCATTTCAAAGCCATGAGTTTTATGGCTTTACAAAATAAAATAGTAAGTAACTTAGATTGAATTGAGAAAATAATTTTTAAAATATTTCTTTAAAGAAACATGTATCCTGCATGTCTGGATTTTCTCTTAATACAAATCCCTTAGGTCTCAAGATGATCACAACCAGTCAACAACACAGGTGGTCCACACTTCTTAGGTATAAATTAGAGACATATATCATTAAAACCAGAATTAATTTTGGAGTTAGTGACCCTATGAGGTCATTCTTGATTGACTCAATTTTGATTGAGGCTGAACCAAAGCACAGCAGACAAATTGGGTATGAGGGATTGATATTTTCATTTTCAGACAATAATTTTTATTGTTGTTTTCATCATAAATATTAACTAATGTCAGACTAATACAGCTCTCTTTGTGGAAAAAGGTCCCCAGAAAATTTGTGTACTGCAGGATGAATTTATAAGGAGGGAATGGAACACTTCATCAATCCCCCAAATGTGGCCACCTGACAATCTTTCACCGAAGTTTACCATAAACCCAGAACATAACTACACTCACAGAGAACTACAACAACAAGTCTACAAGGAAAATAGCCACTTACTGGAAGGAGATGAGAGCTTTTGCATTGCATTGCAAAAAAAGAGCTTTCTTCCACTTACACATATAATGAATCAGCCAGACACAGTATTTGTAATCTCAGAGATAATGAGTTCTCTACAAAGAAGACACTTCTCTTTCTAATAACTGATTTACCTCACGTATACCCTGAGTGGCCATATGGGGGTAGGAGAGATGTCATTCCCAAAACCATGTTATATTATTTGCTTCACAGTTTGGAAAGATGTCTAGAAAAAGAAAATGCATTATATCTTAAAGGTGGTCCTAAAGATTCTGTATTCAGTTATGTTTGTGTATTCCCTTTGGGAATAAAGTCAAGAACAAAAGGTATAGAAAAGAAGATGAAATAAGTTATTTGTGAGAATGGGGGAAATAAAATGATCAGACATTTCCCCTTCACTGGTCCTTATTTAAGAACTTGGAAGTTTGTGAAATGTATTCAATAAAATGGCCGGAAAATAAATTTTGTTCCTGCATGTTACCATTCACTGAAGAAGACAAATGAGTCTCAACATTCTATCTGCAGTTTGATACATTCCCACTGTTCTCTCCTAAGAAGGTTTACACGCCCTAGAGGGAGACTAGATCCATTATACAATAGCTGAGTGGGAGCCTGGGGTGTTAGGTGAAACTACAATCATCTAAGAACAAACTCAGAGACCAGCACTATCCCTGTTCTGCCTGGATCTGCCCTCAACTGACCCTGAGCAGCACCAGGTACAGAGCAAGATAGGTACATTGAACCTACCAACACCTCTTCCATACACAGGCCCAAAATCTCTTCCTTAGGGCCCAGCAATAAACAAAAGTGAACAACCTACTAAACAAATATAGTCCTTGTTTCAACATTACTAAACCCTTGAAATTTCTAAGTTGAATTACCACTGCCTTTATTTCCCCTCTTACTTTGCACTAGTTCTCATATTTCTATCCTTCCTCCACTGCAATAATTTAATAGAACTAATTATGTCTTTAAAAATAGTAAAATAAGCAAATGAATGAAGTTCTCTTTCCGTTTTCCCTGATGCTGGGTCAAATGGCTCCTCGAGTTTGTCTGAAGTGATACCCTTGCATATCTGGCCGGAGTCTTCTTTTGGGATGTCCCAAAGTACTTCCCAAAGTGTGTTGAAGTGGTGTTGTTTTATCCAATTTAAAGTAATACCAGCTGGTAGCAAATCTTAGGATCACAGGAATTTAACACCAGAAAAAGTAAATGTCCCACAGTTTTTTAATTACAATTGTGAATTCTACATATATGTCTATTCTAAGTTTTCCATTTGTGAATTATTTTTCTATTTTGTGCAATTTTATTATCTCTTTGGTCTGTTAGTTATTTTGCTTCTAAGTCCTATAATGTTAATGCTCTTCAGGTTTTAATAACAGTAAAAGCTTTGACAGAAAGAACATGAACAAAATCATAACTTATCCTCCAGCATTCTAAAAATGTAAATAAACTATTGGTGTCTTTTAAGTTTTTGACTACCAGTAATGGGTTGCCTCTGATAAATGAAACTATTTACTATTCATCAGTCTATTAAGACCTTACAAATCAAAGTTATTCAATACAAGAGAGATCCACGATGGCGGCCAGTGAAGGTGGAAGCTATACTCACCTCCTTCCAGGTCCAAACTGGAAGTACAAATAAATTATAGAACAATAATCTTGAATAACCAACTGAACACTAGCTGAAGAGAAGTCATAACCAAGGATTTAGAGAAGACACATCAAGACTGGGAGGCAAGGTGAATAGGGCTGACCCCACACCAATGGACAGTGGCTAAAGTTCCAGAGGGATATCTCAGCTACAGGGGGTTCCCCCTGAGAAGTGTGGGGTAGAAACCCCAACCTGGGCTCCCAGCTCAGAGCACTGGAGCCAGGAAGAGGTGCCCACATAACATCTGGCTGTGAAACGCAGCAGGGTGTCTGTTCACCAGGGAGAAACACAGGCACCCTCTTAAAGGGCCAATACAAAATTTTGTTTGCAGCCACTCACCCTGGGCTTCCACAGGGAGGGCAGAGTGGACTAGAGTTGTATGAGGAGAGTCTGGAGTATGTGGATCTGGAGGAAAAGCTGAAGGGACAGCTGCCCAGATCCCTGTGCTAGGCCATTATCCCAAATTGCAGATGCCATCTTTCTTGGGTGGAGCACTCCCTTCTCTGTGGCATCAGCCTGCAGAAAACAAATAGCCCATCCTCTGGACTCCCTCTTGCCCCACCAGGGAGCTTATTCCCTGATAAGGAGTATAGCCAGAGGCTCTTTCCGTGGCTGAGCCTAACAAGCAGCCCGCAGGCAGAGGCAGGTGGAGGCCGATCTCAGGAATTTTGCTGACCTGCCCCTGAGCCTGGTGCTGGTAAAAGCCAGCCTTTGTATGCAGATTGGTCTTTCCAGCATGCACCCAGGCCCAGCAGAGATAGCCACAGACTGTGGATCACTAGTAGCTACAAACAGGTTGCCAAGGGCCAGGCACAGACAACATCTTGCATTGGTATGCACCAGAGTTCCTCCCAAGAGCCCCAAAACCAACATGCCTAGTGGCTAGCTTCAAAAAACATCAGAGCAGGATCCAAAAGCTTCACAAGCAGCATATATAAAAAAATATCTTGACCGGCACTAAACACTGCTGAGGCAAATTCCACTTTGTGTGGTTAGAAAGTGTTAGGATTGAGCCCACACACAAATGGGCCAATAGCAATCAAGACTCAATTACAACAGGAAACCCACATAACCCATACAAGGGACATTCCAGGAGCATTCAGCTCAGGTGATCAAGGAGACTGTACCACTGGATCATATAGGACACATGCTACATAAGATGACATAAGACCACCATGGAGACTGGGAGTCATAGCAGATCTATCTAATAGATATAAACAAACCTGAAGAGGCAGCAAAAATGGGGAGACAAAGAATCAGGCCCAAATGAAAGAACAGGAGAAATCTAAAAAAAAAAAAAAAAGCTAAATGAAATGGAGGCAAGCAATTTATAAGCTATAGAGTTCAAAGTAATGGTTATAATGATGCTCAACAGCATGAAAAGGGAATAGAAACCACAAAAAAGGACCATTATGAAATGAAGAATGGAATATCTGAAAAGAAGAATACACTGAAAGGGAAAAAAAATAGGTTGCATGAAGCAGAAGGTGGAATCAGCAATTTGGAAAACAAGGTATGAAAAACAAACAAAAAAACACCCAATCAGAGCAGAAAAAAAATAAGAATGTGAAAAAGTGAGGACAGTTTAAGGGACTTGTGGTAAAACATGAAGCATAAAAACATCAGCATCATAGGGTACCAGAAGAAGAGAGCAAGAGATAGAAAACCTATTTGAAGAAACAATAACTATGAATTTTCCTAACCTGGTGAAGGAAAGAGACACACAAGTCCAAGAAGCATAGAGAGTCCCAAAAAAGATAGATCCAAAGAGGCCCACACTAAGACATATCATAATTAAAATGGCAAAGGTTAAAGACAAACAGAATCTTAAAAGCCACAAGAGAAAGACAGTTATTCACAGGAGAGTTCCAATAAGACTGTCACCTTATTTCTCAACAGAAACATTTCAGTCCAGAAGAGATTGGCATGAAATATTCAAAGTGATGAAAAACAAGGACCAGGAAGGAGAAGATGATGACCAGAAAGAAGGTAGGGAGGGAGAGTGTGTGAGAGAGTGAGGGAGCGATACAGGTGTGGATGTGTGTGGTGTGTGTATGTGTGAGCTAGGGACAGTTAGATACTGCAGGTCTTCCAGGGCGCTGCCAAACTGGGCAGTCTTAGACGGCGAAACCCGGCTGCCGCCACAAACACTCCAGGGAGGACACCGCCGGCACAGAAACCACACCTTCTTGAAGAACAGAATTGCTTGAGACTAGGATCCTAGCCTCACCACCACCTCATCTGGTCTCAGATGCAAACTGGGACCCTACAGCCACTCGGGACAAAGACCTGCAACCACAGCTGCAGACCCACAGACACCAAGACTCCAGGCATCCCAACCGCACATTTCTGTGAGTCACAGAGCCCATCCCCCTCCCCGCCGGACCGCTGCAGTGGCATAGGAACTGCTAGACCCAACCACGTAAGCAGGCCTCCCACCCACACAGTGCAGCTGCGCTACCTGAATTTAAGCCTGGGGGCACAGACACAGGTAGTTTGTTCCCCACAACATGCATTCACACAACCTGATCCCATGCCCATACAGGGAGGCTGCGCTACCTGAATTTGAGCCTGGGCGTGTGGACACAGGGAGTCTGTTTACTTCAGCATGCACCTGAGCAACCAGACCCCACACCCACACATGGCAGTTGTGCCACCTGACTTTGATTCTGGGCGAGCACACATGGAGGTCTGTTTCCCGCAGCACGGGAGTAGACCACTCACGGACACAGGGCGGCTGTGCAGCCTGGTCCCCCCAAGCAGACCGGGACCCTGATTCTCTGCCCAAGAGGCAGCACTGAGCACCAGTGACTTGACTCTGTTTCTCATCACCCGCGCACAGGATTCCTGACTCCCAGGGAACACACACTAAGCCAGTGACTCCAATGCATGCTCACCCAGGGACGTTGATTCTCAGCACAAGGCCACACCAATCAACAGAGACTCTGATACTCAATTCTTGGCATGGGCATAGGGGGACACTGATTCCTGGCATGCACTAGGGGACTCTGATTTTTGACACACGCCAGCAGGATCTTGTTTTCAGTATGGCACAGGCGGGGTCCCTGATTCTAGGTACATGCATAAGGCCACACTGAGCACCAGTGACTCTGATCCTGGGCAAGCATGGACCCCACAGACCCACGGCAGCCACACATCTTGGTTTCAGAGCTCTTCAGTGACACGTAGGTGGCACGAAGCCTCCACTGCACACGGCCCAGGCCCCCACAACTCGGCGATTGAACCTTCTGGTGATAGTTATAATGGGGAGACAATGAAACAATCCCCAGAGGAAAGAAAAAAAGGAATTGCCAAAAAGGGAAATAAGTGAAACAGAGGCATTCAACATGACAGAAAAAGAATTCAGAGTAATGGTTGTACAGTTCATAAACCAGATGGATGAGAAAATCAACAACCTATGCAAAAATCAGGAAGAAATCAAAAGTGATATAGCTACAATCAAAAACGTCATAGAAGGTTTCAACAGTAGACTAGGAAAAGCAGAGGACTGAATTAGTGACTTAGAATATAAGATAGAGAACCAAGCCCAATCTGAAAAGCAACTGGAGAAAATAATTAAAAAGTAGGAGGAGAGCCTAAGGGAGCTTTGGGACAACATGAAACAAAGTAACATACATATAATATGGGTGCCAGAAGGACAAGAAGAGCAGCAAGGATTACAGAATCTATTTGAAGAAGTAATAACAGAAAACTTCCCTGATATGGGGAAGAAAAAATGAACACAAGTACAGAGAGTCCCAAGCAAGATGAATTCCAAAAGACCCACCAAGACACGTCATAATTACAATGACAAATGTTAACGACAAAGAGAGAATCTTAAAGGCTGCAAGAGAGAGGCAGAGAGTTACCTACAAAGGATCCCCCATCAGATTATCAAATGATTTCTCAACAGAAACACATCAAGCTAGAAGGGAATGGAGAGAAGTATACAAAGTGATGCAAAGCAAAGGTCTGAATCCAAGAATACTCTATCCAGCAAGACTATCAATCAAAATTGAAGAGGAAATCAGGAGCTTCGCAGACAAAAAAACAAAACAAAACAAAACAAAAAAAAACCTAAGGGAGTTTATTACTATCAAAAGAGTAATGCAAGAAATGCTAAATGGAATGCTGTAAAATGAAGAAATAGAAAGGGAGGAAGGAAACTGGGCATAAAGTACAGAAATGGCTACAAACAAGTACCTATCAATAATAACATTAAATGTAAATGGATTAAATGCTCTAATCAAAAGACATCAAGTGACTGACCCATATATATGCTGTCTATAGGAGACCCACTTCAGAACAAGAGACTCACACAGACTGGAAGTGAAGGGGTGGAAAAATATCTATCAGGCAAATGGAAATGAAAAAAAAAACCTGGGGAAGCAATACTTATATCTGACAAAATAGACCTCAAAGTGAAGACCATAACAAGAAACAAGGAAGGCCACTTGATAATTCTAAAGGGATCAATACAACAAGAGGATATAACTCTGGTAAACATTTATGCACCCAATGGAGGAGCACTCAAATACATAAAAAAACTTCTGGAAGATATCAGGGAAGAGATTGACAGCAACACAATCATAGTAGGAGACTTTAATAACCCATTAACATAATTGGATAAATCTTCTAGACAAAAACTTAGCAAAGAAACATAAATCCCAAATGATTTACTAGATCAGATGGACTTAAACGACACCTTCAGAACATTCCACCCCAAAACTACAGAATATATATTCTTCTCAAGTGCACATGGGACATTTTCAAAGATTGAACACATATTGGGACACAAAGTCTCTCCAAATTCAAGAGGATTGAAATCATATCAAGAATCTTGTCAGATCACAATGGCATAAAATTAGAAATCAACTACAGTAAAAACAATGAAAAAAATCAAACACTTGGAGGCTAAATAGCATACTATTAAACAATGAGTGGGTTACCAAAGAGATCAAAGAAGAAATAAAAAACATCTTGGAAACAAATGACAATGAAAATCCAACAATCCAAAATCTTTGGGACACAGTGAAAGCAATCCTGAGAGGGAAGTTCATAGCATTACAAGCCTACCTCAAAAACAAGAAAAACTCGTAATAAAACATCTAACTCTGCAACTTGAAAAATTAGAAAGAGAGCAACAAGAAAAGTCCAGTGTGAACAGAAGGAAGGAAATAATAAAGGTCAGAGTGGAAATAAATTACATAGAGGTAAGAGATCGAGGAGGAACCAAGATGGCGGCATAGGTAAACACCGGAGATTGCTGCCTCGCACAACCACTTAAAAAATACAACTAAAAGACGGAACGGACATCACCCAGAACCACAGGAAGGCTGGCTGAGGGGAAATTCTACAACTAGAAGGAAAGAGAAAACCATACTGAGACTCAGAGGAGGCGCAGTGCGGAAGTCAAATACTAAGGTGCGGAGGTGCATGTGCAGCGGGCTGGCGGCTGAGGGTGCAGTTGTCTGTTTCAATCGGGAAGGAGTCTCAGGCTCTGAGCTCCAGATCTGGGTGAGTCTCTAGGGACCCAGACTCAAACGGGAGAAGTGGGACTGTCTGGCATCAGTCGGAACTCGAGGGCAGCTTTCTCTCCGAGGTTTGCAGCGGTTGCTGGGACTCTGAGAGGCAGAGCCCCTGGGGACAGGACTGAGAGCATCCTTAACTGCTCGCTCCGCCCGCCCTGTTGATCCCGTGGGACCCGCCCCACCCAAGCCCTGCACAGAGGCATTTGCCGGATAGCCTCAGGCAAAGGCTAGATTAGCACCTCCCTAGAGGACAGAAGTTCTCCCACTGCAGACACAGTTGATTCTCACAGCCACTTGGACTGGAGGTCAAATCCCCCCTGTATTACCTACAACAATCAAGGCTTAACTACAACAAGACTGCGCACAAAGATCACTAGGGGGTGCACCAAGAAAGCATAAAAAAAGGCAGAGACAAAGAAACAGGACACAAATGACAGAAATGGAGGATATTGAGCTCAAAACCACACTTTTAAGGTCTTTCAATAATTTTCTAGAAACTGCCGATAAACTTAATGAGATCTACAAGAAATCTAATGAGATCCTCAATGTTGTGATAAAGAAGCAACTAGAAATTAAGCATACACTGACTGAAATACAGAATATTATGCAGACTCCCAACAGCAGACCAAAGGAGCGCAAGAATCAAGTCAAATATTTGAAATGCGAAGAAGCAAAAAACACCCAACCAGAAAAGCAAAAGGAAAAAAGAATCCGAAAATACGAAGATAGTGTAAGGAGCCTCTGGGACAGCTTCAAGCATACCAACATCAGAATTATAGGGGTGCCAGAAGATGAGAGAGAGCAAGATATTGAAAACTTATTTGAAGAAATAATGACAGAAAACTTCCCCTACCTGGTGAAAGAAATAGACTTACAAGTCCAGGAAGCACAGAGAACCCAAACAAAAGGAATCCAAAGAGGACCACACCAAGACACATCATAATTAAAATGCCAAGAGCAAAAGACAAAGAGAGAATCATAAAAGCAGCAAGAGAAAGAAACTCAGTTACCTACAAGGGAATACCCATACGACTGTCAGCTGATTTCTCAACAGAAACTTTGCAGGCCAGAAGGGAGTGGCAAGAAATATTCAAAGTGATGAATACCAAGAACCTACAACCAAGATTACTTTATCCAGCAAAGCTATCATTCAGATTTGAAGGTCAGATAAAGAGCTTCACAGATAAGGAAAAGCGAAAGGAGTTCATCACCACCAAACCAGTATTATATGAAATGCTGAAAGGTATCCTTTAAGAAGAGGAAGAAGAAGAAAAAGGTAAAGATACAAATTATGGACAACAAATATGCATCTATCAACAAGTGAATCTAAGAATCAAGTGAATAAATAATCTGATGAACAGAATGAACTGGTGATTATAATAGAATCAGGGACATAGAAAGGGAATGGACTGACTATTCTTGGGGGGGAAAGGGGTGTGGGAGATGCTGGAAGAGACTGGACAAAAATCTTGCACCTATGGATGAGGACAGTGGGTGGGGAGTGAGGGCGGAGGGTGGGGTGGGAACTGGGAGGAGCGGAGTTATGGGGGGAAAAAGAGGAACAAATGTAATAATCTGAACAATAAAGAATTAATTTAAAAAAAAGAGACCAATCTAAGGACTTGTATGCATGTATATAAGCATAACCAATGGATGCAAAACACTGAGGGAGGGGGAGTCATGGCATGTGCCGGGGGGTAGGGGAGGCCAGGGGAAGCTCAATGGTGGGGGGGGGGGGGGGGGGAGAAGACATATGTACTACTATTTGTAATACTCTAAACAATAAAATAAAATTTAAAAAAAGAAAAAGAAAAGCAAGGACCTACAACTAACCAGCAGGCAATCATTCAAAATTGAAGGAGAAATAAAGAGCTTCCCAGACAAGTAAAATATAAAGGAGTTAGTTACCACCACAGAAGTATTACAAGAAATGTATAAGGGCCTGCTTTAAGAAAAAAATTTAGAAAAACAACAATCAGAAAATAGTTGAAATTATAAAATGACAATAAATATATACCTATTAATAATCACTTTAAATTTAAATGAGTTAAATGCTCCAATAAAAAATCATAAGGTAGCCAGCACCAGTTTGGCTCAGTGGATAGAGCATCAGCCTGCGGACTAAAAGTCCCAGGTTCAATTCCGGTCAAGGGCATGTACCTTGGTTGCAGGCACATCCCCAGTAGGACATGTGCAGGAGGCAGCTGATCGATGTTTCTCTCTTATCGATGTTTCTAACTCTCTATCTCTCTCCCTTCCTCTCTGTAAAAAATCAATAAAATATATTTTAAAAAATCATAAGGTAGCTGAGTAGATAAGAAAACAAGACCCATATATATGCTGTCTACAAGAGACCCACATCAGAACAAAAGATACATAAAGACTAAAAGTAAAGAAATGGAAAAATATATTTCAAGTAAATGGAAAGGGAATAAAAAGCTGTGGTAGCAATACTTATATCTGACTAAATAGACTTTAAAACAAAGTCTATAGTAAGAGACAAAGAATGGTAAAGAGAGCAATCCAACAAGAGGATATAATTCTTTTTTTTTTTTTTTTTTTTTTTTTTTTTTTTTTTTTAATATTTTATTGCTTTTTTATACAGAGAGGAAGGGAGAGAGATAGAGAGTTAGAAACATCGATGAGAGAGAAACATCGATCAGCTGCCTCCTGCACACCCCCTACTGGGGATGTGCCCGCAACCCAGGTACATGCCCTTGACCGGAATCGAACCTGGGACCTTTCAGTCCACAGGCCGACGCTCTAAGAGGATATAATTCTTATAAACATTTATGCATCCAACATAAGAGCATCCAAATATTTAAAGCAAATCTTGATGGACATATAGGCAGAGATTGAGAGTAATACAGTCATAGTAAGGGATTTTAAAACTCCACTGACATCAATGGGTAGATTTTCCAGACAGAAAATCAACAAGGAAAGGGAGGACTTAAATGACACCCTACATTAGATGGATTTTTAAAAATATTTTATTATTTATTTTTAGAAAGAGAGGAAGGGAAAGGGATAGAGAGAAACATTGATGAGAGAGGAACGTCATTCATTGGCTGCCTCCTGCATACCCAACAACCTGGGCATGTTCCTTAAATGGGTTTCAAGCCTGCAACCTCTTGGTTCCTGGGTCAACTCTCAACAACTGAGAGACACTCGCCAGGCTACATCAGATGGATTTACTTGGTATCTTCAGAGCATTTCACCCAAAAGCAGCAGAATATACATTCTTTTCAAGAGCACTTGGAATGTTTTCTAGGATAGACCATAAGTCAGGTCATAAAACAAGTCTCAAGAAATTTAAGATTAAAATTATATCAGGCATCTTCTCTGACTATAATGATATGAAACAATGAAGTAATCAATCACACATAAAAAAACTGTAAAACTAAGACTTGGAGACTAAATAACATGTTATTAAACAACTAGAGGCCTGGTGCACAAAAATTTGTGCACTTTGGGGTGTCCCTCAACCCGGCCTGTGCCCTCTCACAGTCCAGGAACCCTCAGGGGATGTCCGACTGACAGCTTAGGCCTGCTCTCCAGGGGATTGAGCCTAAACTGGCAGTCAGACATCCCTCTGGCAGCCCAGGAGCCCTTATGAGATGTCCAACTAATGGCTTAGGCCCAATCCTACTGGGGAGCAGTGCTAAACCATTAGTCAGACATACTTAGTGTTGGCATGGAGGCGGGAGAGGCTCTCACCACCACTGCTGCACTGGCCAGCCATGAGCCAGCTTCTGGCTGAGTGGTGCTCTCCCTGTGGAAGCACACTGACCACTAGGGGCAGCTCCTGCATTGAGCATCTGCCTCCTGGTGGTCAGTGCTCATCATAGCGACTGGTTGTTCCTGGTCATTCCGCAGTAAGGGTCAATTTGCATATTACCCTTTTATTATATAGGATGACTGGGTTAATAATGACATCAAGGAAGAAATCAAGACACTTTGGAACAAATGAAAATAAGAACAACCCAAAATCTATGGGACACAGCAAAAGCAATCCTAAGAGGAAAATTCATAGCATTACAGGTCCATCTCTAGAAATAAGAAAAATATCAAATCAACAATCTAACTTTACACTTAAAGGAACTTGAGAAAGAAAAACAAAGCCCAAAGTGATTAAAAAGAAGGAAATAATATATGTCAGAGCAAATATACATAAAATAGAGTCTAAAAAATATATAAAAGATCAATGAAACAAGAGCTGGTTCTTTGAAAAGATAAACAAGATTGACAAGCTTTTAACCAGACTCATCAAGACAAAAAGAGAGGACTCAAATCAGAAATGAAAGAGGAGAAGTAACAACTGACACAAACAAAATACAAAGGATTGTACTAAATATTATGAACAACCATATGCTAACAAATTGGACAATCTGAATGAAATGGATAAATTCCTAGAAACATACAATCTTCCAAAACTGAATCAGAAAAAAAAAAATCAGCGAATCTGAACAGACAAATTACAACTAGTGAAATGGAAGCAGTAAAAAACAAACAAAACAAAAAAAAACCCTCCCAGCAAACAAAAGTCTTAGACTAAATGACTATATACAAGCAAATTCTACCAAACATTCAAAGAATAACAAACACCTATTCTCCTCAAACTATTCCAAAAAATTCAAGAGGAGGGAAGATTCGAAAGCTCATTTTACAAGGCCAGTATTATCTCAATTCCAAAACCAGATAAAGCCACTACAAAGAAAGAAAATTATAGGCCAATATGTCTGTTGAACATAGATGATAAAAATCCTCTAAAAAATCAAACATGATCCCACAACACATAATCAAGTGGAATTTATTCTGGGGATACAAGATTGGTACAATATCTGCAAATCAATACATGTGATACAACACATAAACAAAATGAAGGATAAAAATCACATGATTATATCAATAGATGTAGAAAGAGTATCTATTGCTCAAGAACCTATTTGAAGACATAATGACTATAAACTTCCCTAACCTGGTGAAGGAAAAAGACAAAAAAAAAGTCCAAGAAGCACAGAGAACCCAGCCAGAGTGGCTCAGTGGTTAAGAGTTGACCTATGAACCAGAAGGTCACAGTTCAATTCCTGGTCAGGGCATATGCTTGGATTGCAGGCTCTATCCCCAGTGTGGGTTATGCAGGAGGCAGTACCTGATCAATGATTCCCTCTCATTATTGATGTTTCTATCTTTTTCCCCCCTCTCTGAAATCAATAAAAAAACATTTTTTAATAAAGAAGCACAGAGAGTCCCAAACAAGATGGATCCAAAGAGGCCCACACTAAGACACATCATAATAAAACATCAAAATCCAACATCCATTTATGATAAAAACTCTTAGCAAAGTGGGAATAGAAGGAACATACCTCAGTGTAATAAAGGCCACATATAACAAACCAATAGCCAACATCATACTCAGTGGGTAAAAACTACAAGTGTTTTTCTTAAGATCAGGAACAAGACAGGGATGTCCACTTTCACCACTCTTATTCAACATAGTACTAGAAGTCTTAGCCACACAAATCAGACAAGAAGAAGAAATAAAAGGCATTTTTATTGAAAAGGAAGATGTAAAACTATCATTATTTGCAGATGACATGATACTGTTTGTAGAGAACCCTAATGATTCCACCAAAATATTACTAGAACTGATAAATGAATTCAGTAAAGTAGCAGGATACAAAATAAATATCCAGAAATCCAGTGTATTTTTATATAACCACTAGAGGTTCAGTGCATGAAATTCATGCATGGGTGCAGTCCCTAGGCCTGGCTGGTGATTGAAGCACGAGTATCTGGTGTGGAAGGGCAGGTCCCAGCTGACCTCTGGGCCTGGGCAGCACCTGGGCCCCCAGGCCTCCACATGCCCCCTCTGCCTGAGTCATTGGGCCTCTGTCCAGCTCCCTCAGTGCCTGGGAGCTGGGTGGTAGCCCCACCCCCGACTGCCACTGCTGGTCACTATCTGCAGGGCGATCAGGCCCCACTCACACCCACCTTGGCCTGGCACCACCCGCTCACCTTCTCCACCATCTCACTGCAGTCCTGCTTTCGTCAGGGCAGCACCCCCCCTCTGCCACCCGCTGCCAGCGCCACGTCGCCAATGCCTGCCATGGTCCGCGCCACCCCCGTGGTCAGCGCACATCATAGCGAGCAGTTAAACTTCTGGTTGAACTACCATTAGAGAGGAAAATTTACATGTTAGGCTTTTATTATCTTTCCTATCTAATAATGGACAAAGATGCAAATTGACCGTACCATCGCTATGCCCACCATTGGCTAATCAGAGTGATATGCAAATTAACCGCCAACAAAGATGGCTGCTAATTTGCATATGCCAGCTGGAAGCGAAGACTGAAGACACTGTAGAAGGAAGCCAAGCAACAGAGCTGAGGTAGGGGAGATGGGCGGGAGAGAAGCGGCAGAGAAGGGTGGGGTAGGAGCGGCAGAGAAGGGTGGGGTAGGAGCAGCAGAGAAGGGTGGGGTAGGAATGGCAGAGAAGGGTGGGGTAGGAACGGCAGAGACGGTAGCGAAGCCCTATTCTTGCAGGAATCTTCCTGCAATGGGCCTCTAGTATATATATAAGACCCTAATATGCAAATAGACCAAACAGCAGAACAACCAAACAACTGAACAATCGGTTTGTATGATGTGCACTGACCACCAGGGGGCATGTGCTGAACATGGCTGGCATGAGCAGCAGGCAGCAGAGTGCAGAACATGGCGGGCATCGGCCGTGGAAGGATGGTGAAGCAGGTGAGTGGGGGCACCAGACCAAGTTGGGGAGTCAGTCACTGTCATCAGGGTGAACCTCTGGTGGTTACTGAAAATTCTTTGCTCCCATGTGCCACAGCCCTGCCCAGCACTCACACCTGCTGTCAACACCAGTCCCACTCGTACCCACTACTGGCGCTGGAGCTACCGCTTGCACCCGCAGCCAGCATCCGGCCCTGGCCCCAATCTCTCGGTGCCCTCAGCGGGTGTGAACAGTGGCTGCCAGCCCCAATTGCCCTTTCTCCACCTCCCCCTGCTCCTAAGGGGCAATTGGGGCCAGCTGCCAACAATGGCCCTGCTCGCACCCAATGCCAGCGCCGGAGCCACCGCTTGCACCCACTGTTGGTGCTGGCCCACTTGCACCCGCAGCCAACGCCAGAGTGGAGACTGCTGGTGCCGATCGCCCCTCAGGGTTTCTCCACCTCCCCCTGCTCCAAAGGGGCTATCAGGGCAGCAGCTGCCACTCACACCCGCTACTGGTGCCAGCCTCAATCACTCCGCTCCATCAGTGGGTGTGAGCAGGGCCGTCGCCATCATGTGGGAGTGGTGGTGGTGGGAGCAGGGCTGCTGGCAGACAGGGGAACAGGGGCCACGGTTGGAGGGGCTGGACAGAGTCATGGAGCATGGGCCAAGACCCACCCCTGTGCCCACCACAGCCTAGTGGCCCACAGTTCCTTTCAAGGTGCACGAATTCATGTACTGAGCCCCTAGTATAGAATATGAACTATCAGAAAGGGAAACTAAGAAAACAATTCCATTCATATTTTTTTCAAAAAGAATAAAACAACATAGGACTAAAAGCCCTGTCCTTGGAAAAGTAAAAGACACTGAAGAAAAAACTGAAGAAGATACAATTAAATAGAAGCATATACTGTGTTCATGAATAGGAAAAGTTAACATCATTAAAATGTCTATACTGCCCCAAGTAATGTATAGAGTCAATACAATTCCTATCAAGTTACCAATAGTGTATTTCACAGAACTAGAACAAATATTCCAAAAATTTATATGGAACCACAAAACACCCTGAAGAACAACAGTTGGAATCATTCTACCTGATATCAAACCATACTACAATGCCATAGTAATCAAAACAGCATGGTACTTTCATAAAAATCAATGGAACAGAATAGAGAGTTTAGAAATAAACCCACACCTTTATAGTGAGTTAATATTTGACAAAGGAGGCAAAAACATACAATGGAGTAAAGCTAATCTATTTGATAAATGGTGTTGGGAAAATTGGACAGGACAGATACACACAAAAAATGAAATTTGACCACCTACTTACACCATACACAAGAATAAACTCAAAATGTATTAAAGATTTAAATGTTAGATTCAAAACCATAAAAATCCTAGAAGAAAACATAGACAGTAAAATCTCAGATATTTATTGTAGCAATATTTTTTTTCTGATATAGCTCCTAAGACAAGGGAAACAAAAGAAAAAATAAACATATAGGACCACATCAAACTAAAAAACTCTTGCACAGCAAAACCATCATCAAAATGAAAAGACAACCCATTGAATGGGAGAACACATTTGCCAATGCATCCAATAAGGGGTTAATATCCCAAATTCATAAAGAATTTATATAGCTCAACACCAGAGTATTATGCTAAGTGAAATGAGACAAATAATCCAATTAAAAAATGGGAAATGGACCTGAATAAACACTTCTGCAAAGAGGACATACAAATGGCCTATATTCCTATGAAAAATGCTCAGTCACTAGCCATCAGAGAGATGCATATTAAAACGATAGTGAAATGTCACCTCACACCTGTCAGAATGACTATCATCAATAAATCAACAAACAACAAGTTTAGGCAAGGATATAGAGAAAAGGGAACCCTCATGTGCTGTTGGTGGGAATGTAGATTGGTGCAGCCACTGAAAAGCAGTATGGAGTTACCTCAAATATTAAAAATGGAACTGCCTTATGACACAGAGATTCCACTTCTGGAAATTTATCTAAAGAAATCTGAAACACTAATCTGAAAGAATATATGCACCCCTATGTTCATTGGAGCGCTATTTACAATAGCCAAGATTTGGAAGCAGCCCAAGTGCCCATCAGTAGATGAGTGGATAACAAAGCTGTGGTACATTTACACAATGGAATACTACTTGGCCATAAAAGAGAAGGAAATCTTACCCTTAGCAACAGCGTAGATGGACCTGGAGAGTGCTGTGCTAAGTGAAATAAGCCAGGCAGAGAAAGACACGTACCATATAATTTCACTCATATGTGGAATTTAATGAACGAACTGAACTACCAGGAAAAACAGAGACAGATTCATAGATAGAGAACTGGCTGACAGCTTGAGGGATTGAGCAAAAAAGAAAAAAACTCATGGACAGGGACAACAGTGTGGTGATTGCAGGAGCAGGAAGGTAGAGAAGGGTGGAGGAGAGTGTGGGTGAATAAATGGTAATGAATGGTAACCTGACTTGGGGTGGTGAACGCACAATACAGTGTACAGATGATAGATGTAGAATTATGCACCTGAAATCTGTATAACTTTGTTAACCAGTGTTACCCCAATAAATGCAATAAAAAAAACCCAAAGTTATGTAATACTAAGAACACCTACTATTGAAAAGTCTAAAGTTAAAAGCTTTTTACTTGTCTCTGCCCAAGTTAAAAATATTTCACACAGTTTGAAGAGTATAAAACATTATAATCCTGGCTACATATTGGAATCACCCAGAAGTTTTTTAAAACCATGGATGGGTTTCAGCCCCAGAGATTCTGATTTAATTGGTACCTTGTGTGCCTGAGCATCAGAACTTTAAAACACTCCCAAGGGGATATAAGTGCAAGGCTGAGAACAAAAATGTATTTAAAATGAAATTATACATGCATAATGAATGGATTTTTAATTTTTCCTTTAAGTGTCCTACCATTAGTTTGAGTTGAAACGGAGTGTTCCATTCATTAATTCATTCATTTGACATCAATATCATTTATGTCTACTGCATAGGCCACAAACTGCCACCTCTTTCATTATGTAACTGGTCACAAAAACAAACAAAACACCCCTTGCAATAAAAGAAGAAAAAAAAAAGGTGAGAGAGAAATTTAGGAAGAAAGCTAGTTTGAAGGGAAAAATGGTGCGGTGGGCAAAATAATGGCCCCAGGGAGGTCCCATTCTAATCCCTGAATATATTTCTTTATATGGCAAAAGGAATTTTGCAGATGTCAATAAAATAAGGACTTTGAGATAGAGATAGTATCCTGAGTTATCTGGTTTGGGGGTGGGGAAGCATTCTAATTGCATGGATTTATTTCATTTAATTTAGAGAGAGAGAGAGAGAGAGAGAGAGAGAAACATCAATTAGTTGCCTCCTGCTGGGTATATGCCCTGGCCAGGAATTTAACCTGCCACCTTTTTTGTTGCTGCTATTAATCCTCATCTGAGGCTATTTTTCCATTGATTTTTAGAGAGTGGAAGGGAAGATAGAGGGGAGGGAGGGAGGGAGAGAGAGAGAGAGAGAATCAATTGGTTGCTTCCTGCAGGCACCCCGACCAGGGCTGGGGAATTGAACCGGCAACCCTTTGGTGCTCATGCCAATGTTCTAACCATTTAGCCATACCAGCCAGGGCTAATCACATTGATTTTTAAAACCAGAGAACATTTCCCAGCTGTGGTCAGAGAAGGTCCTGACTACAGAATAAACACACAAAGATATGCAATGGCAATGCCTTTAAAGATGGAGAAATGAGACCATGAGCCAAGGAATGAAGGCCTCTAGAAGCTGGAAAAAGATAAAGAAATACATTCTTCCCTAGAGGCACCCGAAAGCAAATAGTCCTACTGACACCCTGATTTGGCCCAATGAGACTCATGTTGGACTTCTGGATCTATAAGAACTATAAGGTAAAAATTTGTGTTGTTTGAAGCCACGTAGTTTGTGGCAGTTTTTTCCAGCAGCAATAGGAAATTAGTATAGATACTGATGTGAATTTGGAATCTCCATCAGGCAGAGCTAAGGCAATATTTTGTGGAGTCATGAGATTGTGTCTCACTGACCTCCAACAGGGAGCATAAATGGCCTAGGGCCACAGATGCTGCTCTGAACTCCATCTTGGTGTTTGTGCAGAGACCATGCCTCCTACAGCTGCTCCCAGTCAATGACTGGGCCGGCAGCAGTGCTAAGGCAGGAAGGTTCCTGGGAGACAGAATTCCAAGCTCCTCTGACTGCTGATTTGGTTTGAAGACTCTACTCTGTGATGGCTTTGCTGACAGAACATTCCTCATATTGCACTGTAGTCTAGGAACCTCTACCCATCTCCCTTCCCTTCCTCTCACATTTACTCAGGGTCAGATTTGCATAGGGGTCAGACAGAACTACTCTACCTCTCCTGACTCCCTCCCCATTTTCTTTCACAGGAATTTCCTGCAGAACCAACCACATAATTAGGGTATAAAATAAAGATGTGGGACCCTTTGTTCAAAATTATTAAGCATTTCAACACTGTGTGCATATGGTTCACCATGTCTTCATGCACTGGATGGTAGCCTTTTCTTTTTCCTGAATAAATCGATTTTGGTGATGGAAAAAAAAAGAAATTCAAGACAGGAATAGTAGAGCATTAAATTCAGGGCCTTGTGCACCTGCATGGGTAGCTCACCCATGAGGCTGGCCCTGGTATCTTCTAGTAAAATCCTTGGACATCTAATCCCAGTTTGGCATCTGCTTAGAGGACCCCAACTAAGAGGACATTCTGGGGCTGTTCCTCTAAAATTAGCTCCTTTGGGCATTAAACCAGGTTGATCAAGTGAATGAAAGTCCCACCAAGTTTCACCCTGCCCTTCTAATATGGACAAGATAAAACTGTAAAATGTTAAAACCTCCAATATGGTTTTAAAATTAATTTTATTGAATCAAGTAGTTTTCTGTTCAGTTTTGAGCTTTCCCTTTTCTATATCCTACATAATAAAAGGCTAATATGCAAATCGACTGAATGGCAGAACAACTGGTCGCTATGATGCACACTGACCACCAGGGGGAAGATGCTCAATGCAGGAGCTGTCCCCAGCCCACAGGCTCCGATCACCAGATGGGGAACAGGGAACTGGGGGTGGGTGGCGGTGGAGGTGGGTGGTGCCAGGCCAAGGTCCCCGCCCCGCCGGTCTCCCCCCCCCACACACAGAGGGCAACCTGTGGCAGGGGGCGGGGGACAGGGCTGGCGAGCTGGTGGGAACTGCCAACCTCTCGGTCCCTCCCCGCAGCCAGCAGGCTCTGATAGCCGGATGGTGAATGGGGAACAGAGGGTGGGGGGTAGTGGGGGGCGGGGCCAACTGCCAGCATCCAGGGAAGATGGCCCTGATTTCAGGCCAGGCCTAGGGACTGTACCCGTGCACAAATTTCGTGCACCAGGCCTCTAGTAGTATATAATGTTTAGGAAGTAGTGTGGTTTTTTGAGCCAAACTCATCAGAAAATAGTATGCAGTGAGAAGTATAGTTGTGATTGCAACATTTCACTTGAAATAAACACCAAGGCAAAATTCAGGCAGCAACACTCATAAACACATTCCTTCATTTCAGGTTTAAAGGAAAGAAGCTGGAAACAACTGAAGGGCTACTTAGGGGAAAGCACTGAAATTCCCTCTTCCTGCTCCATTTGCAATTCCAGGTGCAATGTTTTTTTTTTTGAAAAGGTGTTTTCTGAACATTTGGCAGTGTTAAACACCAGGGCAAATCTCTGTGGCCTTCAGCAGCCTCTCTAGGCTTCACTGGAAGCAAATTAGACCCTACTTTCTCTCTGAGATCCCTTTCAGCCACAAAATGCTTTGAATTCATGAAAAACATCTGCGTTAGTCAAGTCTGTGAGATTTTATAACATTATTATATATTCTTTCTTGATATATATTCTACCTGGATGTGTATGTTTTTTCAGGATTTTCCAAAGAAATGTTTTGCTTAGTACTCTTATCATTAGGATCTGTTGAAGTACAATAAGCGAGATTTTTTTTTAAAAAAACAAACGTTTAAATGAAAAACACAGTGTATACAAGGTTCAAATGACTACCAGTTGTCGGCAAACTGCGGCCTCTTGAGTGTGGCTCTTCCACAAAATATCACGTGTGGGCGCACACGTACAGTGCAATTGAAACTTCGTGGCCACACTCAAGGGACCAAAGAGCTGCATGTGGCTCGCGAGCCGCAGTTTGCCGACCACTGAACTAGCCCAAATCTCAGTGTTGGTTAGGGACTGACCCTTGACTGGTCATCATATTCTCTTGTCTATGCAATGCTGCCTCTATATTTTGTCATAATAAAGAACCAAGTTTTTAGATTTAGAATTTTTGCAATACCAAGTTAATAGATCATCATTTGTGTTTCCTTAGTGCACAGCTCCGACCAAAACACTGGGTTCCCCAGACACCCAAGCAGACTAATCATTTGGCCCCTTCAAACTGATGTTACTTAAATATGCATGTAACACTGATGTGAACCAAGCTCTTGGGGAGAGGGAGGGACTCGGGGTAGGAGTACCACCAAATCTCCATTTGTGCACTAAAAGGCCCGCAGATAACCGGACCCACTGTCCTCGGAAGTCAGCCCTATGCCAATCATCTGTGCTGCTTTGTGTGGGCCTGCCCCAAACAATTCATTCATAGAGATGACCTTTTGTGTAATGTGTTGGTGCCTTGGGTAACTATCTAACTGTCCCTCCTCTTTATCCAGCTTTATTACAAAATTTCTCCTTTAAGTCCATTTCCCTTGTATAACTTGAGACAATGAGTAGGGGTGAAATCATGGCTCCTAGATTCCCAATGTAAATTTTGAAAACCTCTGTTTCAAGTTTTTCTCTTTATCCAGGTAGGTTTTTTTTTAATCACACAGTTCTATACAGAGAGAGAGTGCCTACATATCTTTGAGTAAAGACAAAAAGCAAACTAGAACCACATACAGTATTATTAAAAGGCTTATATTTATTGAGTTGAAGCATACAGAAAAAGTTAAGTCTTATAAAAAACTTATCTAACATCAGATTTTGAGACTATGTGGCATTGCCTGGGACAGGAATACTAACAGGGACATAGGACACAATTTCATGAAGAGTCCATGCCATCCACACAAATTGTACGAAACATCTTTTCTTCTCTTTGGGAACTAAGATGTTTTATTAGCTCATGATCTCGTCCCAAACTTCATGAGTTTATCAAACATTGGTATAGATGCTCTAAATATTTGAAAAAATCTTTAAAAAGCAGCATATGATATAAAGTCAACATGTCATTCAGACCTTGGAATGGTTAACTACTGCATTTTGAGCACCACTGTAGATAAGCCACCTACAAGTCAGCTAAAATTGCTAGAGCCTGGTTTCCAACCCATATCTCCAAAGTTTATAACCGTTCTACATACTATCCATCCAAGTCCTCTTGTTTCAGTCATTACCATAGCTGTCTTCCACTCTTCCTTCCCTCACAGTTTATCAGACCCCTTGTATCTTCTCTTGATTAATGTCTTCATTGATTATATAGCATTCTGTTCAGCTACCTTTTCTTGCCCCACCAAATACTCATCTTCTTAGTTCTCTGTGCTTCATTTGATTATATCAAGGTCATACTAGCCATCCTTGATCAGGTTCTTACAGATGCTCAGCATCAGACATTAATCACTTCTTACTATATATGTTAAGAATATAATACAGTGGGTTTAAAAAAACGGGGGCACCTACGGAGCCAGCTTTCCAGGTTTCAAAGCCTGGATTCTCTACTTTCTGTCTTGGGCAAGTTACTTAACCTTTTTATTTTTTAAAATATATTTTTTATTGTTGATAGTATTATAGATACCTCCCATTTCCTCCAGTTTATGCCTCTCCTCCCAGCCCCTATCCTCTCCTCCCCCACAGGTCTTCACTATACTATTGCTCATATCCATGCACTATGCATATCCTATATAATAAAAGGCCAGACCATCAGCATAATGACCAGAATGATCACTCGACCAGTTGCTATGAGGTGGGGGACCAGCGAGGGGAACTGGGTGGCTGGTAGTGGAGGCAGGGCAGGACCCGGGGCCAGCAAGAGAAACCGGCTGGCTTGTGGTGGTGATGGTGGGGTGAGTTAAGGGCCTGCGAGGGGAACCAGCTGGCTGGCGGCGGCAGCGGCATCCACGGAATGGCGAGCAGGCAAAAAATGGCCCTGATCGCAGGCTAGGTGTAGGGACCCTACCCACCCATGATTTCATGCACTAGTCCTATACTAATAAAAGACAAACATGCAAATTGACTGTACTTTCATTACGCCTTAAGCCATGCCCACCAGCCAATCAGAGTGACTATATGCAAATTAACCCAACCAAGATGGTGGCCGGCAGCCACAGAGCTGGAGCAAGCAGGAAGCTTGCTTGCTCCAGTGATGGAGGAAGCCAAGGTTCCCCGCCTGCCGCGGCCTGGCTCTGAGCTCCACTGAAAGCAATAAAGTTTCAATTATAGAAGATAAATAAACCCCAGATACCTGCTTTCAGCCAGCCATGGCCACGGAGCTGGAGCAAGCAGGAGTGGGTTGCCCCTGGAGATGGAGGAAGCCAAGCTTTCAGCAGGCCTCCGCTAAAGGCAACAAAGTTTCAATTATAGAAGGTAAATAAATCCAAGAATAAAAAGAAAAAAAGGAGAGGCTGGGAGCTTATGTCGCCAGGGTGCTTGGCCAGCCTGAAAACAGCCCTCAGCCCCTCACCCAGACTGGCCAGGAACCCCAGTGGGGACCCCCCCCCCTAAAGCGGGTGTGGCCAGCCTGAAAACAGCCATCAGCCCCTCACCCAGGCTGGCCAAACCTCCATGGGGTGAGGGTCCCCACTGGGGTGGACATCCTCCGAGGGGTCCCACACTGCAAGAGGGCATAGGCCGGGCTGAGAGACCCCCTGAGTACACAAATTTTTGTGCACCGGGCCTCTAGTCTATAACAATAAAAGTGTAATATGCAAATCGACCGAACGACCAAACAGCAGAACAACTGTCCAGATGACCTTCCAGATGACCATGCTATGACACGTACTGGTGCGATGCAATTGGTCGGGCGGATGCTGTGATCGGGTGAGATGCGATTGGTTGAGGGACTCCGTGATCCATCACCCAGCAGAGAAAGGCCCAGGCTACCGGCCAGCGATGCTGTGGCAGGTGTGCAGGGCCAGCCAATGATAGCCCCACAGAGGGAGGCCCAGGCCAGCCAAGCAATCACACCCCATGCCTGCCGCCCACAGAGGGAGGCAACCGGTGGCAGGGGAGGGGTAGATAGCGCTGCACAGATGGCAAGCAGTGGCAGCAATGGGGATGGGGCCAGATGCTGGCAGCCGGGGAAAGGAAAGTCCCAATAGGCCCTGATCACTGGCCAGGCCTAAGGATTCTACCCGAGGGGTACCGGATTGCGAGAGGGCACAGGCTGAGCTGAGGGACGCCCCCCCATTGCACAAATTTCGTGCACAGGCCTTTAGTAAGTATATAAGTTCTTTGGTTTAATTTTTTCTCATCCCCTCAAACCCCACATCAAGGTATGTCAGTCTATTCCATGCCTCCATGCTTCGGGTCTTATTTTGTTGGTCAATTCATTGTGTTCACTAGATTCCACAAATAAGTGAGATCATGTGATATTTGTCTTTCTCAGATTGGCCTATTTCACTTAGCATAATATTTTCCAGGTCCATCCATGCTGTCCCAAAGGGTAAGAGATGCATTGTGTAAATGCCCCACAGCTTTTTTATCCATTCACCTACTGATGGGCACTTGGGCTGTTTCCAAATCTTGACTATGATGAATAATGCTGCTATGAACATAGAGGTACATATATTCTTTCTGATTTATGTTTTGGGGGATTTCGGATATATTCCCAGAAGTGGGATTGCTGGGTCAAATGGAAGTTCCATTTTTAATTTTTTGAAGAAACTCCATACTGTTTTCCATAGTGGATACACTCTGCATTCCCACCAGCACTGAACTAGTGTTCCCTTTTTTTTTTAATTTTTTTTTTTGCTAAAAGTATTACAAAGGGTATTACATATGTGTCCTTCCCCACCCCCCCCGCCCTTGACAATCCCCTGCCCTCCCTTACCCCCCAGTGTCTTATGTCCATTAGTTATGCTTATATGGATGCATACAAGTCCTTTGGTTGATCTCTTACTCCCCTCCCTCCTGCCCCCCAACCCTCTCTGGCCTTCCCACTGCAGTTTGACAATCAGTTTGAGGCAGCTCTGCCTCTGTATCTATTATTGTTCAAAAGTTTGTAATGGTCTTTATTATCCATGAATGAGTGAGATCATGTGGTATTTTTCCTTCATTGACTGGCTTATTTCACTTAGCATAATGCTCTCCAGTTCCATCCATGCTGCTGCAAATGGTAAGAGTTCCTTCTTTTTTACAGCAGCATAGTATTCCATCCTGTAGATGTACCACTGTTTTCTAATCCATTCATCTACTGATGGGCACTTAGGCTGTTTCCAGATCTTAGCTATGGTGAATTGTGCTGCCATGAACATAGGGGTGCATATATCCTTTCTGATTGCTGTTTCTGGTTTCTTGGGATATTATCCTAGAAGTGCGATCACAGTGTCAAATGGGAGTTCCATTTCCAGCTTTTTGAGGAAACTCCATACTGCCTTCCATAGTGGCTGCACCAGTCTGCATTCCCACCAGCAATGCACAAGTGTTCCATTTTCTCCAGATCCTCTCCAGCACTTGTCGATTGTTGATTTGTTGATGATGGCCATTCTGACAGGTGTGAGATGGTACCTCATTGTTGTTTTGATTTGCATCTCTCAGATGATTAGTGACTTTGAGCATGTTTTCATATGTCTCTTGGCTTTCTGAATGTCCTCTTTTGAAAGGTGTCTATTTAGATCCTCTGCCCATTTTTTGATTGGATTGTTTATCGTCTTTTTGTTAAGTTGTATGAGTTCCCTATAAATTTTGGAGATTAGGCCCTTATCAGATATGATGTTGGCAAATATGTTTTCCCACGAAGTGGGTTTTCTTGTTGTTTTGTTGATGGTTTCTTTTGCTGTGCAGAAGCTTTTTGTTTTGGTGTAGTCCCATTTGTTCATTTTCTCTTTAGTTTCAACTGCCCTAGGAGCTGTATCAGTGAAGAAATTGCTTTGGCATATGTCTGAGATTTTGTTGCCTTTGGATTCTTCTCGAATTTTTATGGTTTCCTGTCAAACACTTAAGTCCTTTATCCATTTTGAGTTTATTTTTGTGTATGGTGTAAGTTGGTGGTCTAGTTTCATTTTCTTGCATATATCTGTCCAATTTTCCCAACACCATTTATTGAAGAGACTATCTTGGCTCCATTGTATGTTCTTGCCTCCTTTGTCAAATATTAATTGAGCATATTGGTTCAGGCTAATTTCTGGACTCTCTATTCTATTACACTGATCTATATGTCTGTTCTTGTGCCAGTACCAGGCAGTTTTGAGAACAGTGGCTTTGTAATACAGCTTGATATCTGGCATTGAGATCCCACCTACTTTGTTCTTTCTCAGGATCGCTGCAGCTATTCGGGGTCTTTTTTTATTCCAGATGAATTTTTGGAGAGTTCGTTCTAGATCTTTGAAGAAGGCCATTGGTATTTTAATGGGAAGTGCGCTGAATTTATAGATTTCTTTGGGTAGTATGGACATTTTAATGATGTTGATTCTACCAATCCAAGAACATGGTATGTTCTTCCATCTCTTTATGTCTTCCTGTATCTCTTTTTTCAACGTCCTGTAGTTTTCTGAGTAGAGGTCTTTTACCTCTTTAGTTAAGCTTATTCCTAGGTAGCTTAATTTTTTTGGTGCGATGGTAAATGGGATTGTTTTTATAATCTCTCTTTCTGAAAGTTCACTATTGGTGTATAGAAATGCCTCAGATTTCTTGGGGTTAATTTTGTATCCTGCTACATTGCCAAATTCATGTATTAAGTCTAGTAGTTTTTTGATGGAGTCTCTAGGGTTTTGTATGTATAATATCATGTCGTCTGCAAATAAGGACAGTTTTACTTCCTCTTTTCCAATTTGGATGCCTTTTATTTCTTCTTCTTGTCTAATTGCAATGGCTAATACTTCCAGGACTATGTTGAACAGGAGTGGTGAGAGTGGGCATCCCTGTCTTGTTCCTGTTCTTAGGGGAAATGGTTTTAGTTTTTGTCCATTGAGTATGATATTGGCTGTGGGCCTGTCATATATGGCTTTTATTATGTTGAGGTATGATCCTTCTATTCCCACCTTGCTGAGAGTTTTTATCAAAAATGCGTGTTGGATTTTGTCCAATGCTTTTTCTGCATCAATTGATATGACCATGTGGTTTTTTTCTTTCAATTTGTTTATGTGATGTATTACGTTTATTGATTTACGGATGTTGTACCATCCTTGCATCCCTGGGATAAATCCTACTTGGTCATGGTGTATGATCCTTCTGATGTACTGCTGGATCGGATTTGCTAAGATTTTGTTGAGGATTTTGGCATCTATGTTCATGAGGGATATTGGCCTGTAATTCTCTTTCATTGTGTTGTCTTTACCTGGTTTTGGTATTAGGGTGATGCTGGCTTCATAGAATGAGCTTGGAAGTGTTCCTTCCTCTTGAATTTTTTGCAGTAGTCTGAGGAGGATAGGTTTTAGTTCTTCCTTGAAAGTTTGGTAAAACTCCCCTGAGAAGCCATCTGGTCCTGGGCTTTTGTTTGCTGGGAGCTTTTTGATGACTGCTTCAATTTCTTCCATAGTTATTGACCTATTGAGATTTTTAGATTCTTCCTGATTGAGTTTTGGAATGTTGTATTTTTCTAGGAATTTGTCCATTTCCTCCAGGTTGTCTAGTTTGTTGGAGCAGAGTTCTCCGTAGTATTGTTTGACAATCATTTGTATTTCTGTGGGGTCTGTTGTTATTTCGCCTCTATCGTTTCTGATTTGGTTTATTTGGGACCTCTCTCTTTGCTTCTTGGTGAGCCTGGCTAGAGGTTTGTCAATCTTGTTTATCCTTTCAAAGAACCAGCTCTTGGTTTCATTGATTTTCTGTATTGTTTTTTTGGTCTCTATTTCATTTATTTCTGCTCTAATCTTTATTATCTCCTTCCTTCTGCTCACTCTGGGCTTTTCTTGTTGCTCTCTTTCTAATTCTTTGAGTTGAAGAGTTAGATGATTTACTACCATTTTTTCTTGTTTTTTAAGATAGGCCTGTAGAGCTATAAACTTCCCTCTCAGGACTGCTTTCATTGTGTCCCATAGGTTTTGGATTGTTGTGTTTTCATTGTCATTAGTGTCCAGGATGTTTTTAATTTCTTCTTTGATGTCATTGGTAACCCAATCAATATTTAATAACATGCTATTAAGCTTCCAAGTGTTTGAGTATTTTGGGTTGTTTTTATTGTAGTTTATTTCTAACATTATGCCATCGTGGTCTGAGAAGAAGCTTTTTATGATTTCAATCTTCTTGAATTTGTGGAGACTTTGCTTGTGACCCAATATGTGGTCTATTTTTTAAAATGTCCCATGAGCACCTGAGAGGAATGTATATTCCATGGCTTTGGGGTGAAGTGTTCTGAAGATATCAATTAAGCCCATCTGATCTAGTGAGTCATTTAGGATTGCTGTTTCTTTGCTGATTGTTTGTCTAGCGGACTTATCCAGTGATGTCAGTGGTGTATTAAAGTCCCCTACTATGATTGTATTGTTTTCGATCTCTCCTTTGATATCTTCCAGGAGTTTTTTTATGAATTTGGGTGCTCCTGCATTGGGTGCATATATGTTTACCAGGGTTATACCTTCTTGTTGTATTGATCCCTTTAGTATTATTAAGTGGCCTTTCTTATCTTTTGTTATGGCCTTCACTTTGAGATGTATTTTGTCTGATATAAGTATTGCTACCCCAGCTTTCTTTTCCTTTCCATTTGCCTGAAAGATATTTTTCCATCCCTTCACTTTCAGTCTGTGTGAGTCCCTTCTAATGAGGTGGGTCTCTTGTAGACAGCAGATGTATGGGTCATGTATTTTTATCCATTCAGCCACTCAATGTCTTTTGGTTGGAGCATTTAGTCCGTTTACATTTAAAGTTATTATTGAAAGGTACTTGTTTGTAGCCATTTCTTTTTTGTGTGTGGCTGTTTTCTTTCTGAGCTTGTTATTTTTTCTTTTTACACCAGTCCCTTTAGCATTTCTTGCATGGCTGGCTTGGTGCTGATAAACTCCCTTAGCCTTTTTTTGTCTGTGAAGCTTCTTATTTCCCCTTCAATTTTAAATAATAGCCTTGCTGGATAGAGTATTCTTGGATTCAGTCCTTTGCTTTGCATCACTTTGTAGATTTCCATCCATTCTTTTCTGGCCTGATGTGTTTCTGTTGAGAAATCATTTGATAATCTAATGGGAGATCCCTTGTATGTAACTTTTCGTCTCTCCCTTGCAGCCTGTAAGATTCTCTCTTTGTCCTGAACATTTGCCGTGGTAATTATGATGTGTCTTGGTGTGGGTCTTTTCCGGTTCACCTTGTTTGGGACTCTCTGGGCTTGTGTGACTTTTTTCTTCCCCACCTCAGGGAAGTTTTCTGATATTATTTCTTCGAATAGGTTTTCTAATCCATGTTCATCTTTCTGTTGTTCTGGCACCCCTATTATTCGTATGTTGTTTCGTTTCATGTTGTCCCAAAGCTCCCTTAGGCTCTCCTCCTGTCTTTTAATTTTTTTCTCCATTTGCAGTACCATTTGAGTGTGTTTTGTTTCCTTGTCTTCTAATTCACTAATTCGGTCCTCCGCTTCTCCTAGTCTACTGTTGATACTTTCAATGGTGTTTTTTATTGCAGCTATGTCGCTCTTCATTTCTCCTTGGGACTTACTTAAGTTGTTGATTTTTTCATCTGTTTCTTCTAGCTTCTTGCATAAGTAGTTGATTTTTTCATATGTTTCTTCTTGCTTCTTGCATATCCGGTGCATGTACTCTAGGACCCTTATTCTGAATTCTTTTTCCGTCATGTTGCATGCCTCTGTCTCACTTAGCTGCTTTTCTGGCGAGTCCTCCTTTTCTTTCCTTTGGGGGTTTCTTTGTCTACCCATGTTTGATCTCACTGACATATCTAGTTGTTGAGTCGTTCAGTGGCTGCTCCCTGGGTGGCAGTGGCTGCTCCCTGGGTGGCAGTGGCTCCTCGGGCTGTGGTTGCTCCTTGGGTGGTTGTGGTAGCAGCTGCTCCTCCGTTGGTAGCAGGGCCTCTTGTGGGTGCTGTTCACAGCTGTGGTGGCTCTTCTGGCTGGTGGGGGGAGGCTTCACACACAGTAACTGTTCCCCAGACAGAGCGTGTGGTGATCAGGAGGCTGCTGTTGCTTGAATCTTTCTGTGGGGGGAAGCAGGTCTCCTCTGAGTTCATGTAGTCACGCTGCTTGAGAGCCGTTGCCTCCGGGTTAGTAGCCGATCTCTGGATGCAGATATCAGCTACTCAAGATGGCGCGGTCTCGCAGCTGAGCTGACGCCCAGGGGGAGGTTTCAGCCTCAATCTCTAACCATCCCCATTTTCTAGGAGTTCTCTGTCTTTCCTGGCTGCAGACTGTCTTTCAGCTGAATCTCCTCTGCTTGTTCGGGCTGTATGTTACCCGTTTCAGCTGCTCGCCCTTATCTGTTCCGGGACAAACCACCAACACGTCCGTCTAAACCTCCGCCATTTCAGGCAGTTCTAGTGTTCCCTTTTATCCACATCCTCACCAGCACTTGTTGTTTGTTGATTTTTTGATTATAGCCATTCTGACAGGTGTGAGGTGATATCTCATTGTTCTTCTAATTTTCATTTCTCTGATGATTAGTGACTTTGAGCATTTTTTCATTTGTCTCTTGGCCATTTGTATGTCCTCTTTGGAGAAATGTCTATTCAGGTCTTCCCACTTTTTAATTGGATTGTTATCTTCCTTTTGTTGAGTTGTATAAGTACTTTATATATTTTGTATATTAACCCCTTATCATATGTATCATCAGCAAATATGTTCTCCCATACAACGGGTTCATTTTAATGGTGGCTTCTTTTGCTGTGCAGAAGCTTTTTATTTTGATGTAGTCCCATTTGTTTATTTTCTCCTAGTTTCCTTTGCCTTAAGAGATGTATCTGTAAACACATTCCTATGTGAGATGTCTGTTACTTTACTGGCTATGTTCTCCTCTAAGATTTTTATGGTTTCAAGCCTTACATTTAAGTATTTTATCCATCTTGAGTTTATTCCTGTGTATGGTGTAAGTTGGTGGTCTAGTTTCATCTTTTTGCATGTGTCTGTCCAGTTATCCCAGCACCACTTATTGAAGAGACTGTCTTTACTCCTTTGTCAAATATTAATTGACCATAATTGTGTGGGTCAATTTCTGGGGTCTCTGTTCTGATCCATTGGTCTATATGCCTGTTCTTGTGCCAGTACCAGGTTGTTTTGGTTATAATGGCTTTGTAGTATAGTATAGTATCAGGTATAGTGATCCCTCCTACATTGTTCTTCTTTCTCAAGATTGCTGCAGCTATTCAGGAGTCTTTTATGGTTCCATATAAATTTTTGGAATCATTGTTCCAGTTGTGTGAAGTATGCCATTGGTATTTTAATAGGGATTGCATTGAATCTAGATTGCTTTGGGTAGTATAGACATTTTAATGATGTTAATTCTTCCAATCCATGAACATGGTATATGCTTCCATTTTTTTGTATCTTCCTCTACTTCTTTTTTCATTTTCCTATAGTTTTTTTAAGTACAGGTCTTTTACCTCCTTGGTTAAGTTTATTCCTATGCATCTTTTTTTTTTATTGCAATGATAAATGGGATTGGTTTTTTTTGTTTTGTTTTTATTTTTTAGTTTCTCTTTCTGAGAGTTCATTATTGGTGTTTAAAAATGCCACTGATTTCTGGATGTTGATTTTATATCCTGCTACCTTGCTGAATTCATTTATTACATCTAGTAGTTTCCTGGTGGATTCTTTAGGGTTTTCTATGTACAATATCACATCATCTGCTAATAATGACAGTTGTACTTCCTTCTTTTCTATTTGGGTGCCTTTTATCTCTTCTTTGTGTCTTATTGCTGTGGCTAGCACTTCCAATACTATGTTGAATGAGAGTGGTGAAAGCAGACATCCTTGTCTTGTTCCTATCCTTAAGAAAAATGCTTTTAGTTTTTGCCCATTAAAATATTATTTTGGTTGTAGGTTTGTCATTTTTGGCCTTTATTATGTTGAGGTATTATCTCTCTATTCCCATTTTACTGAGAGTTCTTCTCAAAATAGGGTGATAAATTTTGTCGGATGCTTTTTCTGCATCTATTGATATGATCATGTGGTTTTTATCTTTCAATTTGTTTATTTGCTGTATCACATTTATTGATTTGCAAATATTGTACCAGGCTTGCATCCCTGGAATAAATCCCACGTGATCATGGTGTATAATATTTTTAATATATTGCTGGATCCAACTTGTTAATATTTTGTTGAGGATTTTAGCATCAGTGTTCATCAGGGATATTGGCCTGTAATTTTCTTTCTTTGTAGTGTCTTTATTTGGTTTTGAAATTAGGATAATGCTGGCTTCATAAAAAGAGCTTGGGAGTGTTCTTTCTTCTTGAATTTTTTGGAATAGTTTGAGGAGGGTAGGTATTAGTTCTTCTTTGAATGTTTGGTAAAACTCACCTGTGAAGCCAAACAGACCAGTACTTTTGTTTGCTGGAATTTTTTAAATTACTGCTTCAATTTCAGTTGTTATTGGCCTACTTAACCTTTTTGTGACTCTATTTCCTCATGTGTAAAATAGGGATAATAATATATTGTTGTGAGCAGCAAATGTAAGTTGTTAATTAATCACACTGGCTATGATAGTCCTATTTGTTCTACTTTTTACTGTTCAAATGTTTACTCTCCTCTCCTAAGTTCCCCTAGGTTAGTGCACATACACATGTATGCACATGCATATTTCATAAGGAAATGGCCTTATAGAGAAATTATAAGCAAAGAAACCAAAATAATTAGGTGAATGGATAAAGAAGAAAACAGTAGGATGAAAAGAAAGAGTGGCTTCAGAAATTAGTCAGACAGGCTGTCAGCATTTTCTTACGACTCACAGGTTAAGGTTACACAAGCAAAGCCAGCTTTAATATTGGAACCCATGTGCTCTGTCTACTCCAAGTGTCTTTACACAGGAATGTGGTGACAAGTATACAGAGAGTATATGAAATTTTAATAAATAGTAACGGGGTTCAAAGAAAGAGCAATTATTTCAAAAGAAGGGAGAATGAAGGAAGCCTTGGAGCTGTTCCTACTTCTACTGATTGGTGTTTGACTTCACTAAGAGAAAAGGAAGGAATGAGAGGGAAAAGACAGCCCAAATCTCAGTAGGAAAACAGGCAGTGCCCTGAACCACAGGACAATTTGTTCTCAGAACCAGAACCAAAGCAAAGTCAGTGAAGGATTATGTTATGGGAACCCTGATGATAAACACACTCAAGATGAAGGAAAGAGAGCTCCCCTCCCCCAATTTTGTGGGTATGAAAATTGAAAACAGAATGATGTAATTCTTAGGAATGGAACAATTTAGGATTCGGTGCTATATTAATTGAACTCCTGCTTATGTACCAGGCACTGAAGACATGGCATGTGCCCTTGCAGAGCTATGTACCAGAGGAGAGACAGACTTTCTCAATGAGTGAGCAAAAGAGTAAATAGGGGAGGGGGGAAGGAGGCCAAATTGAGGATGACTCCCTATAGGAAGAGGTAGTTTACACTTAGCTGTGGATAACAAGTGCAAATTAGACTGCTGGTGAGAGAAAATTAACTGGGTAATAAAATTGCTATGTAAGTTAAAAATAAATATTACTTTAGAATATGCATGAGATGGAAATTAAATGCTTGACTGAAGAGTCAAGTAAGATTTAAACTATATTACTCAAATGTGCATAAAGTGCTTTCATTCATATTTTATACACTTAGTGATAATAGGGGAAGCCAAAAGCCACCTTAGGAGAGAGCCTGCTATTATCATCATTTTACAAATGAGAAATCTAGGGAACAGAGAGGTTAACTGCCTTGCTTGAGGTTACACAAACAAAGCCAACTTCAATATTAGAACCCATTTCTCTGGATTTCTGGCCTACAATGCTATCAGCCCATTCAGCATTTTCCCCAAGTGTGAACTCTGGAACACTAGTTCTACAAAATATTAGTGAGTTTCTAGCTATAATAATAAAAGTGTAATATGCTAATTAGACCAGACATCCTTCCGGATGACCTTCTGGATGAAGCTGGAGCTGCGAGGGAAGCCCGGGTCCCAGGTGCCAGAGGGAAGTCGGTGCCAGCAGCTGGGGGAAGGAAGGCCTACTCTTGCACAAATTTCGTGCATCAGGCCTCTAGTTTTATGATAAAATAAGCCTTACACATGCTGAGCAAACAGAGTTTTACACAAGTTTCTTACTGTGAGACTTCTCAGAGCCTTAACAATCATCATGTACAATGTGAATTTCCAAGTGGGGTAAATAAAATGTAGCTTTCTGTAAACTTATTGGATCACAAAACCCCTTTTTCATGGTCTGTCTCTTGGACTTAGAGTAATATGAAATAAACTGGAAAATGCTGCACTAATTTGCACTGAGGTGAGCAAGAAACTATACAGGTTTTGAGCATGGGTAGAGAAATATAAATTTGAGGTAGAAAAATTGTCAGGATAATTCTTGGAACAATTTTCCATTAAGCGGGAAGGAGCTGGTAGCCCTTAACTAGGTCACAATACCTCCATAAATATCTAGGCAACACCAAGTCTAGATAAGTATGCACATGTATATTTCATTATGGAGACTTCAGATACAAATAATGTCTAGAGCAGGGGTCCTCAAACTTTTTAAACAGGGGGCCGGCCAGTTCACTGTCCCTCAGACCGTTGGAGGGCCGGACTATAGTTTAAAAAAAAACTATGAACAAATTCCTATGCACACTGCACATATCTTATTTTGAAGTAAAAAAACAAAAAGGGAACAAATACAATATTTGTATTTGCATGTGGCCTGCGGGCCGTAGTTTGAGGACCCCTGGTCTAGAGATAGCATTTGGTGTGAATTGTGCCAAAGTAGAGCCTACCTATTGCATATGAAGAGGACTGAGGAAAAAAAGAGATGCAAATTTAAAAGAAAGTATCACCAGAGATAACGGAAGATGTTGTGGCCCAATGACTTTAGAAGCAAATTATTTGAGACCTCACAAGGGAATTGACACAGTAACAGCAAATTCACTTATGTATTATTTATTATCTATTGTCTTCCCATATTTGAATGAAAACTTGTAAAGGGAAAAGAATTTTGTCATTTTACCCCTCACTGATCTGCCTCAAGAGTCTAGAACAGTGACTGTCACACAGCAGGTCAATGAACAATGAATGAATAAAAGAACACGCAAATAAGAATCTTTGATATCTCGTCCACCAACCTGCATCACCCAGAAAATATCTTCTCCATATTTTCCATCTTAGTTAATGATAAGTCCAGTTGACCTTGTTCCTTGGGCCCAAAACCTTGGCATTTACCTTCACTCCTTTCTCTCTCTCACCCTCATACATTCAAATGGCAAACCAAATCAAGTCTTCATTTATATGTATCCTAATTCTGATCTCTTCTTCCCATCTCCACTGCTACTATCCTGATCCAAACCATCAACTCTTGTCTGTCCTATTTCAACTGCTGCCTAATTGTTCTCCCTGTTTCCTCTCACACCCTGCTACCATCTTTGCTCCACATAGCAACCAGAATTATCCTTTACAGCAATCAATCAGGTTCCATTACTCCCATGCCCAAAGCCCTTCAATGGCTTCCCATCACACTCAGAAGGCCATGGCCTAGCTCCTGATCTCCCCTGTCTTCCCCCCGCCCTCTCCTTGTTGTGTTCCAGGCTCACTGGACTCCTGGCTGTCGGTAGCTACATCGGGCATACTCCGCACTGTAGGGCCTTCACGTTCACTGCTTTTCAACCTGGTCTGCCTTCCCTCAGACCTCCAGTCTCCAGTCTGTCCTTCCTTCAGCTCTCTCAGAGGCCACCTCACCTAAGACTTTCTCTGACCACACTGTGCAAAAGGGCAGCCTCGCCATCATGATGCCTTCCATTCTTTTGTCTTTTTTTTTTTCATAGCACTTGCCACTTTCTGATTTTATGTGGCTATTTGTTTTCTGCCTCCATACTCCACTACAATGCACGCTCCATAAAACTAGGGACTTTGTTTTGCTCAATTCCATAATTTCAGCACACAGAATAATGCCTGGCATGCTGTAGCCCCTGATAAAATATCCTAAATGAGTGAATTACTAATGTTTGTCAAATATTTATTATGTGCCAGGACCTTTAAATGCATTATTTCATATGATCCTTAAGAGGTAGTTGCTATTACTAACCAACTTTATAAAGATTGATGCCCAGAGAAGTTACGTAACTTGCTCAAGGGAACATGTCTAGCAAGTAAAGGAGTCACGATTAAACTGACATGTATCAGTCATTCAAACATTCTTGTTTCAATGGTAGTTCCCAGGACAGTATTATCTCTATGCTGTCCTTCCTCTTTTTCTTCCTTTGTTCTTCCTTTTGTTCATTCATGTGCCTACATGTTAAGCACTGTGATTAGCTCTAGGGATACACATTTAAATAAGACACATGCCCCGCTACAGAAAGCTGCCCTGTCTAGAGGGAGAAGACAGACATACAAACACATATTTCCAAGATATATGTTTATCTTCTCTCAAAAATAGGAGTCATTTTACTCAACACATTTTTCACTTTGCACAAAACTACTAGAATTTTCAGTCACCATCATTACCTAAATATTGTAATCTACTTATCTCAATTGACCCAAAACATATAAATACCATATTTTGGTCCCCTCCCACCTTGCAAGTTGATTCTTGTTCTTTGGAAAGTAGATGAGGTATAAATTGTAAATAACACAAAATATGAAGTGTTTCATTGTCCTTTACACAAATATGTATTGATATTTATCATGAAGGCATAGCACCAGGCACAGTGAGGGAATACAATTGACTATGATATGACACCTGCTCCTCAATGAGTTCATGGCCAGACAGAGATACACAGAAGAAATGACTGCAGAGCAAGACCCCCAGCAAAAAGCATCTCAAGGAAAGTATAGGCCTGATGCGTTTTCTGTAGAGAACTTGATTCTCTGATGGGGTGATGGGGATTTAAGCCCAGGTCCAGGGCCCTTATTCTTAACCATGTCTCTCTGCTATGCTCACTGAGGTTGGTGTGAATTTAGCATTGGTAAACATTACAAGGCAGCAAGTTTTCATTTCACATATTTTAATGTAAACTGTCCAACTGCTTTGTCTTCTGTGGAATTAAGGACTCTACCAGCCTTGTGAGCTTTTTCTGCACACAGGTCTGGTCTTCAGGATTATATCGAGGTCAACCTTTTAAAGATTGAATATGACTTGACTTACATGTAAAGCAGCAACACACATTCTCCCCTACTTCCTACTTATGTAACTTTGAGCAAGTTACTTAGCTTCTCTGTACATCATCTATAAAATGGAGTTAATAAGAGTATCTATATACCATAGTACTATGTGCTGAGGGTACAAAGATTATTAAAAAGCAAGGAGAAAACCAATAGCAGTTAATTAGATAAAATGTAATAACATTCAGGTGAAACTATTACAAACTGTACATAGCAGTCTGGTCTATAGAGTGTATATAGTGTTCGTAGTGAACACAGTACATAGCCATATAGACCCATTGTTCTTATTAGAGAGAAGGACTAGTCCATGATACTCTGGTGCAGTCTTTCCATTGAGTCTTTAAGTCTATAGTTCAGAAACCATGGTGTAGCAACAGAGTTTCAGTGATTATTTGCATTTTTAAAAGGTAACAGAGATGATGACAACTGGCAGTATCTACTGAAGCTGAGCACTTCAGCAGTTCTTAGCAATTCTCTCTCATTACTACATATCCAACAGAAATGTTCATATGTTCTCCAAAAGACATCTATAAGAATGTTCATAATGGCACTATTCATAATTGGTAAAAACTGGAAATTACCCAAATACTCATCCATATGCATTATAGTGTATTCACTCGACACTAGACAACACTTATAATGAACAAAACCACACTGTATGCAACAGCATGGGTGGATTGTACAGACACAATGCTGGGCAAAGAAGCCAGGAACAAAATGTACCCACTCTATGACTGCATCTCAACAAAGTTCAAAACAGCAAAACTAGTCTATGATGTAGAAGCCAGGTTAGTGCTTCCTTACAGGGTACAGTTGTTAGAAGGCATTACAAGAGGTGCTCCTGGGGTTTGGTAGTGTCTGTTTCTGGCTCTGAGCACTAGTCAGGTGGGCATATGCAGATGGTAAAAATGGGTCAAACCATACACTTAAGATATATACTTTTCTTAATGTATGTTATTTTTCAATAAAACACTACCCACAAACTGTTACAGTCCTCTTCACTGTCCCCCCCCCGCACCCCGACACACACACACACATACACCACATGTTTTTTAGCTTTGTGCGTCACTGAACCCTGGACCAGGCACTCTGACAACCCACCCAATGTAAGTCTTAACAATGTTTCCTTCTGCAAGCATAATGCCAGTAGAAAGTGTTGCTGCAAACCACTCTTAGAATCACTGTGTTCTTTGATTATGATTAGCTCATTGGTGCCACATGTTCTATGAGGCATTAAGACAACATTTTAAAATGGCAAAATAATGAAAGAGGCATTTGGTGGTAAAGCAACTAAACAGGTCGTCTTTATTTTCCAAAAACAACCTGCAGCCACCCACCAAATTCTGTTTTGAAATGCCATCAATGCTTGGGGGGAAAAACTATCAACTGACAACGATTATTTATAAAAAGGCCTTGTAAAGGGTATTAAAGATGTCAAGAGTGTTTTATCTTCTAACCTGAAACCTGTCTCAGACAGAAATAAAAATGGCTGCAGAATCAACACTTGGCTTTCATGGTAATGCTGCATTTGAGGGCACCTGGGCCAAGGTTATGTGTTCAGTCGGTGAAAATGTGTAATTCATGGGGTAACTGAAAAAACCACCGGACAGGAAGATGGATGATTGAACATTTTCTGTGCCACCATTTCTGTGCTAACGATCAGGTTAACACCTCGGAGAAAAACAGAAGCCAGAATTGTTCCAGCCATTCTCGGACCACCTCTCGCTCTGGCTGAGTAGCCCTTAGCCTGCTGAGGGCTCCTCCAGAAGAGGGACCAGCTGCAGAGCCCCTGGGAGGACACACCCTCCCTCCCACACTTTAGAGCCTAGTAAATAGCTCATTAGTCAGAGGCACCTGCTGGGGAGAAACTAATGTGGGGCAGAGCCAGGATTCAAAACAAGTTTGCTGATTCCAAGGCCCAATCTCATAACTATTACCCAATACTGCTTTCTAATTTATTTTATTTTTCACTGTATACACACTCATATCAAAAAATTTAATGCTGACACTATTGTAGATGGCCCCCATTTACCTTCACTTTGCCCACCTCCACCCGCCCCTATCTCCCCCTTCCTTTGTCTTCACCACACTATTGTCCATATCTATGGGCTATGCATATATTTTATGCTAATCTGTTCACCTTCTTTATCCAGTCACCTCCACCCCCTCCACTCTGGCGCCTACCAGTCTGTTCCATGTGTCCATGCTCTGGTTCCATTTTGTTCATCAGTTTATTTTTTTCATTAGATTCCACATAGTAGGAGATCATATGGTATTTCTTTCTCTGACTGGCTTATTTTGCTTAGCATAATACTTGAAGCACCTTTTTGTGCTCTTTCTAGAAAGAGGAATAAGAATGGGGCAAGGCCAAGGAATTCATTATGATTCACACCCATACTTCAGATCCTGGGTTTCCACCAGCCATTCCATGGGAGGTATGGCTCCAGGTGACACAGACCTCTGTGGAATCACTGAATTCTTGAGGATACTGTGCTCCGTCATGTTACTTTCCAATCTATTGCATTTAGGTAAACCTCTGTGCACACATGCACACACGTTATGATAAAAAGAATTTTGGAAACAGCAAAGGTCAGAGATGCAAGTCTTCAAGTTCAATCTCATTTTGACTGACTTCCACAGGAAGCCCAGGCAACTCTTCAAAATTAACCTCTTATTTGTGGTTGTTAGTTCCCATCTGTAGCTAATGTGTATCTTGTTTGGTTTCTCTTATTTATTCTTTAAGAACTATGTCAATATTCTTCCATTATACTTTATTAAATAGCCATGACTGGATAGTATAATGATACACAAAAGCTAAAGAAAAGAGTTTGTTACATACTATGAAACATAATACAGCATCTGTTAAGAATTGAGCTCACTTACCTAGTTATCATACATTTTGTTTTTAAATACTATACTTATGGGTTAGATTTGTTTTATGTGTGTTTTTTTATTTACATTCCCTTATGAATAAATATATTTTATACATCTCATACACACACACACACACACACACATATATGTATATAATGTGATTCAAAGTAATTTTCAAAGATATGCATACAAAATCAGTGCATTTGGAATTAAAGCACATTACACACAAAGTGAAAAGAATTATTGCATAAAACACAGTTAGCATGTATCTTGCCTATATAAAACAAAGTATATAGTAGCCATTGTATCTCTGGAGTATTTTTCTTTATCAATATATTTTTTATTTATTTCAGAAAAGAAGGGAGAGAGAGAGAGAGATAGAAACATCAATGATGAGAGAGAATCATTGGCTGCCTCCTGCACACCCCACACTTGGGCTCGAGCCTGCCATCTGGGCATGTGCCCTGACCTGACCTGAAATCGAGCCATGACCTCCTGGTTCATAGATCAACGCTCAACCACTGAGCCATGCTATCTGGGCCCTTTCCTTCTTGAAAAATAAAGTCCATTATCTACTTGTTGAGTAAGTAACAATGAATTTTTCTAAAAACAAATTTGCTAGGTAATGGTAAATTCATTGTGTTCTGGGCTTCAGCCTGCCAACTATTCTAGAGAGATTTTTAAAAATATTACATGAAATATACAATGTAAATTGTTTAAATAAACATATTTATGTTTAAATATTTGGATAATAAATATAGCCCCACATTTGAGATGTGTGGGCTTTTCCCATTGTTTATCTCATTAATAATAAAGTACAGTTATTAGCCTCCTTTTCTAAACTTTTTATAGTATTTTCAAATGTTGAATAAAAATTTCATGTATTAATTTCAGCATTTTATTTTGAAGGATAAGAGTCTTATATTTCTCTCTACACCCCAAATTACACCCCAAATTACACCCCATGTGTGTAACATTTATAAACTTATTAAACTTGCTAACTAAGGCCCCTATAAAAAGATTTACCCAAATTGTGCAAAACCAAGATTGATGACAAGGAAACCTCTAGCACAGCCAGTCAATAATTTATTATATTGGCTGGGGGAATGTAAAAGGGGTGGTCTGCAAAATTCCATATTGTCCAAGTTTATCAATATTTAGTTTCCTAAAATACTGCTCCAGAATCGCAGACAAACCTCAGACAAAATTATTTCCTTAATACTTGTTTCCTCCCACATTTTAATGTTTCTAAAATTGGAATTATTTTACAATGAATTTTTACATTTTATGGTATTTCCCCATTAAAAAAAAGAGCTATACTAAATTGATGTCAGATCTGACAAGAGATAGAAATTCTGAATCACAGAAATATAGTAAATATAGTATTATTCATCAAGGAAAACTTTAATCTAAGTACTTTTTAATTTGCTATTTCTTCCAGTAATACTTACTCAGGTTACTACTCACCCTAGCCACAATCTCTTAAAACAAAGAAACGGCATAACCCTGGAACCAATAAATTTTTAAACATTTTTTCCTATATTCACAACTAATGCCAAGTTATCTTATCACTTACCAATGTGAAGAACCAGAGAGTAAATTAGAGAGTAGAAAGGTAGATAAAAGAAACACATTGTTATGCCAAGACCTGGCCATCACATAGCTTGGCCAAATTACATGCAGTGCTTTCTGTAACCATTCATGCAAACGCCTTGGCTAAAAGTGTCCTCTGATGGCCTGGAACTTACTTTGGCATTAAGAATTTTCAGCCACGCAACATAATTTGCCCAAGAGGTTTTTTTAAAAATTTTAAAAAAGGTTAGTTATCCATCGTGATTTTACTGGCACATTTTAAGGGAAGACATTATCAATAGCCAATTCATTTATATATTCATTCATCTTTAAAAAAAACAGAACTGACACATTTTAAAATATGCCAAATTCCATTTAAAATCTCTACTATCTCAAAATTTCTGCATTTACTCCTGATTATTTTGAAGGACTTGTCTATATGATTGCTACACAGTCTCACAACATCATTTCTCACTCATCCTCAAGTAAACCATCTGGCTCAAAGGGTTGTACAGATTTCCAGACCGCCTAAAGTTCATTGTTGGAAAAGACTATCAATCCACTTTGTCAGGCTTCTTATTGCTCCAAATATCACTGCATGTATTCTTTGCTCCAAAACAAGAGTTTATTCTGCTGAATTACTGAGCAAAATTCTAGATATTTGCCTCAAATGCCTTTATCCAGATTTGTGTGGAATATGTTCAGGTTAGATAGTCTTGATGCTGCTCTGACCCTACAGAACCTAACAAAGAAAGGGTGTGTGGGGCAGGGGAGGGGGGCAGGGGGGGAGGGTTGAGTGGTGGAAGTGCGGAAGTTCCAGCCATTGCAATAGAGAATGTGAAGCCCCAAAGCTCACGTAGTTTCCTGCAGCCAGCTGGAACCACATCAATATAAAGACACCTCATCTACTATTGATTTTTAAACTGCATATTATGACGTATCACCACAACCACCCAATCCACCAGCTAGAACAGCACCCTATGATTTTAACCCACTTGGTGTATTGCAGAGATGGCCTTACAAAGAGACAGCTCAGCTCATCATCAATTGAGAGATGGTGCTAGAGAGTAAGGGAGAGATGCTTTCATTTCATGTTAATGCTTTTTGTTCCTTCTTTAAAGCTCTTTCCTCAGTTTTATGTCTGAATTAGTTTATGGTGAAGTTAGATAAAGTATTGTTTAGAACAAAATAATTTTATATCAAAAGCTGAAAATATGTTTTATTGCTAATATGGCAGCTTTTCTTGTGTGACCAAAGTAATCCAGCAAGTAACCAATTGAAACAGAAGACAAACTGAGTCCAGGAGAACAATTCTTTATAGAAGTGCGTGGAGATAAAGCATGCAGGAGGAATCCGGGGTCCAGGTGAAGGGCAAACAGAAGCCTTCTCTTAGTTCTTCCCTCCTCTCCCACACCTGCTCTTGTTTCTCCCTCTTCTCTTTCTTAATCTCACTCTGTCAGCTGCTCAGAACCAGAATATTAATTTACCTCAATGACAGGCTTAATGGTTTTCCTTGGAACTAAGGGATACTAAATATTCAAGAACTTAATTTGGTTCTGTATGAAAAAAATCTTAATTCAGAAAGATCTGGGGGAAAGAAAAGGAGGCTTCCATTTTTCCCTAAATGTTAACATACCATCATTGGTGATATCTCTGAATTAGTGCGGTATCTAAATGTAATGAAAATCCTTACTTGTTGCCTCCTAAGCAAATCCCCTTTCCCAGTAAAAGCAACAGCCTAGTCATAGAATGCTCAATGAATGTTTCAGATAGATTAATGTCTTGACATTATCCTCTCAGTGAAACAACTAGTTCAGGCATTAATGTTTATAAGAGAGGAGAGGACAGGCAAACTCAACTATAAATCCACATAAGAGATAGTGGGGACAGATAAAGTTCAGGAACTATATCATAGCTTTGTAGGCTTTAACAACTTAAATTTTGACATGGTGTGAAAGTATCTTTAGAGCGCAAATAATTGACTAGGTGGAAAAACAACTTAGTTTGAATAGAATGGTGGGGAAAAAATTCAATTTAGGGAGTCAGAACATCTGTTTCAAAATTTTCCCTGCCATTTATTACCTGTGACCTTGGACACACTGCCTCTCTTAGCTTCTCTTAATTACCTTATCTGAAAATTGGGAAAATGTAAGTACATACATGATGAGATTGTTGAAATGCAGTGGATAGATAAATATTTTACAAAAACAACTTTCCTCCACTGCAGCTGTGCACTATCAACTCATAACAAAATATTTTGGGGGGATGGTGGGAAGGAGAAACTTATATTCTTATGACCATTGCCTGACACCTGCATTGCTTGAAATATTAGGTCTCTCTTAATCTCATATTGTCATATGTGAAATTATTTGAGATCTATTCATATATTTAGTGAGGACCTGCTTTCTTCCTCAACAGGCTTGAAGTCTAAATATAAAAGAGAAATGCAAATTATTACAATCCAGAATGTAAGAGCCACAGCAAGGCAGGCTGCTGGTATACTGACAGGGTAGGGGCCGGGCGTTCAGAGGCAGCAGAGGGAGGGGTCCATGAGCCTGAGGGACCTGGGGGGGAGGAGAGATTTTTCTAGATGGAACTTAAAGAAAGATATCCAAACTCTAAAATATTTTTAGAAGTTTAAAATAATCTTTTTGAATGTTTCTAAATTCATATGGCTTATGTAGCCACATTGAATCATTCGTAATTGTATACATTTTTCTCCAGTGACTCTAATTGAGATGATTTTAAGAGTAATAGAGATATTTGCCTCTTGAGATTCATGGGACCCTCTATAGGAATAAGCAGTGATGGGAATAAATTGATAAAAACCACATCAAACATTCTACTTTTATATACTTGTAATTAACTGGAGACAATTATACCAAATACACCTTTGATATTTGGTGTTAGAAATGCCTGTAGAAGTCAGCTTTCTCTCAAATAACAGTTCACTCCAGAATCACATCTTCATCATTATCACCACCATCATCACAGCTAACTCTTTCATGGTGTTTATGTACTAAATACTATTGAAAGTACTTAATAGATGGGAACCCATTTTTTCTCCCAAATGATGAAATGTTCTACCAAAAGTCAATGGCCTTTGCAATTTTGCTAAAATTTTCTTACTTGATGAGCCATCTTTCTATTGGCTGGAGCATGCCCAGCACAGATTTACAAATCACTTCTTACTTCTTTGTAGAGCATATAATAGGGTCACTTCATATAACTAAGTCATGGTGAAATAAATATCACTTTTTGTAGGCTTTTGCATTCTTACTTCATATCATACCACTTAGCTCTTAGCTGTTTTCTCTGGACAACTTTTCACAAATAAATTAAATTTTTACTCTTCACAGAAGTTACAATGCAGTGATTACCAGATTGGAACAAGCAAGTTTCCCTGGTAAGTTCTTGCAGAGTAGTCAGTTGGGTTCACTCCTGGACTAACACGATTTGCTCCCATCAGTACAAGCTATTCCAATCCATACATCTGCAAAATGACAAATTAGTACTATTCGGAACTTTGGGGACATGCATGAAGAGGGAAATCAAGGATATTAAATTTAAAGGTCTATTATTGTATATGATCACTGATGTTACAAGATAGCTTGATGTATAGTCTATCTAATGAAAGCATAGATGTAATATTTAAGAACAAAGTTTAAAAGCCACTGCTATCAAATTTTATTTTTATATTATATTGATGCATCAACTGTGTACTAGTATTTTGTACATGTAATTCAGATATTTCATTACTCTTGCAATTAACCTACTAGAAGAAATATTTAACACTACAACTTCTGCCTCTATTACCCTTAAAATGAGATGACTAGGAAATTAGAAGCTAAATTATAAGTCTGAATAATAACATTCCCACAATTGCCCTAGCCGGTTTGGCTCAGTGGATAACTTGCAGTGGTTCTCAACCTGTGGGTCGCAAACAATGAAAATACATCTTGCATACCAGATATTTACATTACGATTCATAACAGTAGCAAAATTACAGTTATGAAGTAGCAATGGAAATAATTTTATGGTTGGGGTCACCACAACATGAGAAACTATATTAAAGGGTCGTGGCATTAGGAAGGTTGAGAACCACTGGGAGCATCAGCCTGTGGACTGAAGGGTCTCGGGTTCAATTCCAGTCAAGGGCACATGCCCAGTTGTAGGCTCGATCCCCAGTAAGGGCGTGCAGGAGGCAGCTGATCAATGATTTTCTCTCATCATTGATGTTTCTATCTCTCTCTCCCTCTCCCTTCCTCTTTGAAATCAATAAAAATATATAAAAAACAAAATGCCCACAAAGAGTATAAACTAGAATTGCAGAAAGTAGTAAATATCATAGAAGTTAACCTCAGTTTCAAGGCATCAACAAAATGTCTAAAATTTTCTGGAGTTTTAATAAATTTTAGTCAAATCCTGACTCATTATTTTATGATAACATCACTTAATGTACATAACATTTTTTGAACAGTGTCTACATGTGCGTGGTAGACAAACTTCCCAATTTTAATAATAGTGATTTAGCTTAAAGGACTCAATTTTCATAATAGACACACCACTTAGGGCATTCAGTGTAAAACAACTGCTCTTGAAGTTAGAAGGGTCACCACAAAGAATCACAGTGTTGGACTGTGTTTAACTTGTCATTCCTAGAGTGGAATGACAAAACTTATTTGATCATAGATAGTCTCCAAAAAAGGCCAGTGTGCTTTGGGGGCACACCAACTTGGTCCAACCACCATAAACTTGTAACTCTGATAGCACAGTATCAGACTTCTTGGAGGAGATAGTGGTGAAATGTGGAGCTCAGAGTCTAGTTAAACAAAAGTTAAATATTTTAAATTAAAAATATAAGGGGGAGAGATCAACCAAAGGACTTGTATGCATGCATATAATCATAACCAATGGACACAGACACCAGGGGGGTGAGGGCATGAACGGGAGTGGGGTGGGGGACAATGGTGGGATAAGGACACATATGTAATACCTTAATCAGTAAAGAAAAAAAGAAATTATATATATATATATCCAAGAACCCTAATAATTGGAGTCATATTTGAAAATAATAAGACTTCGTACCATTCAGAGCTGCTGTTCTATGAGTGTGAAATAAAACACCAGACTTATCTCACTGAAATCTGAGAGGCAAAGAGCTTGTTTTAACCATTCGTATGTCTGTGTTGGCTTTACAGATAAAGATCGACTCACTGGCATTTTAGAAAATTAGTTGTGTCTGATCCCTAGTGTCCTAGTGGACATTTCCTTTATTAATAGAACAGGATACACAGGACTGTGGGAGACCTCTTACTGGGTTTGCTGTAACTGCTGTGCAGCCTGCAAAGTGGAGCTGCTCTTATGAAGGACACGGCTACTCCGAAGGAAAAAATATTCCTTCGGGTCCTTGTTAACTTTCTCTTTAACTGTCAAAGTTTCTTGAGCATTTGCAGATTTGTTTACAAAGGTCTCTTAAGATACAGGTGAAAAGGAGAAGTTAAACATTGATTTCTAAAATGCATTTTAAAAACTATCTCTGTGGAGGCTTGCCCAGGTGGGAATGGCTGGGGAGGAGGGTCAATTTAGGGGAAAAGGAGACTTATGTAAAACTTTAGACAATAAACAAACAAACAAACAAACAGAAAAACTATCTCTAATATTTTGTTAATGTACAACAAGCATGTCAAACTCGTGGCCAGAGGGCCGCTGCGGCTCACCGGCCGCAAGTTTGACATGCTTGATGTGCAACTTTTAAAAGCAAAATCATAAATGATAATTTTGTAAAATATTTAACCCTCCCCCTACCAACCACTTCTCAAAATTCTCATGTCATCCAATAACAAGCAAATAAATAAATAGAATTCTGGTCTCTATTTCCTTTCTTTATTCTTCCTTATTACCTTGTTTCCTTTCTTCTTTACTTTCTTTATTTTTAAATTTCTCATTTTTATTCTCTTAAATATTTGAATATTACTTACATTTTATATTTCTAGAACCATTTCATATCTTTTAACAGAGAACAAAAACTGGAATGGCTAGCCATAGTCAGCATTGCTTACTGGATAGAACGTCAGCCCATGCACCAAGGAGTTGCAGGTTTGATCCCTGGCCCTGGGCTGGGCATGTTTGGGAAGCAACCAATCAATGTGTCTCTCCCACATTGGTGTTTCTCTCTCTCCTTCCCTCTCCTCCCTCCCTCCCTTTAACTCTATCTAAAAAACATTCAAAAAAAATCCTCGAATGATAAACATATAAAAAGATGGTCAACATCATGGATCAGGAGATGGGAAGGTAAAATAACAATGAGATAACATTTTCTCTTTTCCAGATTAAAAAAACATAATATAAATTGACAGAATCCAATTTAGAGAAATTGGCACTCTAGCACATGGATAATGGTGTGATTCCTTTCAAGAATAGATTAAATGTGGAGCTCAGAGTCTAGTTAAACAAAGGTTAAATATTTTAATTTAAAAATATAAATATTTAATTTAAAAATGCATACATTTTGATCCAGCAACTCCACTTTTTAAAATTTATCTTACAGAAATACTTTACAACTATGTAATACTATCCATTTTAATGATCATATATGGAAAGTGTTGATTCAATTATGGTATAGCTATACTAATGTGCACCTTAAAAATAAAAAAAAAATCTATATTACAGATATTTAAAAATTCCCATAATTTGTTTAAAATGAAAAAGATTAAACAACAGAATATTCATAGTATAATTTTTCTTTAATTCACAAATATATACATGCATGTGCATTTTCAAATTCATATATTTAGTTGTCTACTTTTAAAAAAATCTCTATTTAAGCATACATATCTCAAATTTAGTCTCCAAACTTGAACTACTAATCTTTCCCCCTATCTGATTATATGAAACCTCTATCCACTCATCTGCTCACTAAATCAGGGACATCTTCCTATTCCCCACTTCCAATCCTATCCTAAACACATTTCAAATCTTTCTACTCCTCACTGTCTCCATAGCTATTATCTCGTTTAAGTCTCCATCATATTTCACCTGATTTTTATAATAGCCTCCATCTTATTTGTTTTCTTTTATTATCACAATTTTCTAATCCATGTTTATACCCCTTTTAAAACACAATGTGGATCATGTTTCTCTATGCCTAAGACCCTTCATGGTGTCACTTTTCACATAGAGAAAAATCTACTTTCCCCTTCTTAGACTACCACCTGCATTATCTCAATACTGACTACTTCTCCAGCCAAGGGCATTATTACTGTAACAGCAATAATAATATTGCCAAATATTTTCTCATCTAGGTTTCAAAAGAACTGTTTAAGAGATACTACTATTAGTAACTACTCTGAATATAGCAGTGGGTTTATCCCAGGATCAACTGTTTCAAAATTACCCCTTGCCAGGACCTGTGCAATCGTCTCCTTACTGGTTTCCCTAAGATTCTTGCTCCCCTCCAATCTATTCTCCACATATCATCAAGACATTTAATATATTCACAACATTCCTTTACTGAAAAGCCTTCAGTGGTGTAGATTGACCTGATCTGGCCCCCATCTAGTTCTCCAACCTTATGTCATGCCCTTGTCCCTTTGATTACTGTACTTGAGCCAGTGGGATCTTCTCAGTTGCTCAACTACACAATCTCTTTTTCATCTTAGAGTTTTGTATGTGCCTCTCTGAAACATTTTCCTTCCACACTTTATATTGCTGGCTCCTTCTTCTATTTTTGGTCTCAGCTTAAATGTAATTTTTCCAGAGTCCTTCCTTGACCAGTAAGCAACCTACTCCTACGTTTCTATCTCATTGCACATACTCGTTCCCTTTATATCACTGACACAAGTTGAACTTGTTTGTTTACCTGTTTGTCATCTATCTTCCCAATATTGTGGCAATTCTATGCAACACAGCCATCAGAGGCATTGGTAGTGGGAGCTGTGAGTCATGCTTGCAAAGTTAGGAGGACCTCTAGGAATATAACATTAAGTCCTACTTAAGGGAATATGTTAGGAAAGGAAATGAAGAAGGTCAAGGGGACAATTGGTGAAGCTAGACAAAGCCATGTAAGAGGATATCAAATTCCAGAAGACTGTATATTTGGGGCCTAAGGAGGGAAGTGAGGAAGGGGTCACTGAGACTGGAGAGAGCATTGTAGCTGGAAAGATAGATGCAACCAGATGATGCAGGACTAAGGTGGCTTTCCTTGTCCTATAAACACTGGGGAGCCACAGAAAGCTTAAAAGGAGAGTGAAATACTAGATTTATGATTTAGATGAACCAAGGGGAGAAAAGACTAGGGGTATCTTCAAAAAATCAAATTTGTAGCCCCAACTCTCTTCATTAATAAAATAAAGATATGGAATAAGTCTAAAACATAAGATGTAATAAGTATAGTTTTAATTAAAGTTAAATATATATGAAAAACATATGTAAATATTAAGTATAAATTTGAATATATTTTAAGAAGAAAACTTTTTTAATGGTATAGTTTTGGGAATATTGGTTAATTTTCCATAGGAACCAGTGCCAAAACTGTGCTAGATAAAAGTCAGTCAAGGTAGTTAGCCTATAAGAAGGGCAGAGTTATTTGCCTTAAATAATAAAAAAAAAAATTGGGGATTATAAGCCATGTATCACTTTTATACATGTTACATAGTATGATTACTGTGTTTATAGAAAAATGAAAACATCTCAAGATACTTGTACATAAATAAAAGTTATAAATTGAAAACAATTTAAAAGACTTGGAAAATACATGAAATTTAGTATTTCCCATTTAGAGATTAATCCAGTAATCTGGGGGGAAAACTAGTAAATATGAAAAAGGTCACATTTTTTCAAATCACAGAGTTTAGATATGACCTGATTTAACCCCAAATTCCACTGAACATTCTGTTACAAAGTAATTAGAAAGACACAATGTACTTGTTCAATTTGTTTGTACTATGTAAAATTGATTTTTTTCTTTAATACTAAAATTTGGTCCATCTGTTGGGAAAACAGAAAATGTTCTAAATATATACAAAGAGTGGAAACGCTTCATTCCACTGGCTGTATCCTGTGGTATATGCATTTTCATCAGTATGTTTGTCTTGCAGACAAAATGAATATCAGATGGTGGTTTTGAAAAAGGGCAGACCTAACATGAGGTGATTAGTTTCAAAAACAGATTTTTATTCTTGATAAATTATTACCAAATACAATCATCTGTTGATTGAGGATATAAAACAGATTGGTCATACTACAACCCACAGGTTAAATGAAAAACGGAAATAATAAGTTTATTTAACATGGTCTTGCATTAGGTTCCCAGCAGTACAAATCTAAGGCAAATAATTAGATTTCCAATTTAAAGATATACATTTGCTAAACCATACATTTCCTGAGGTCATCTATTTCTCTGTTGGCCAGTTTCATTGTATCAGCAATGTAGTTAGGGCATTTCACTTAAAACTTTATATTAATACACCTTGTACATTACCCTGATCAAGCCAATAATATATTTTGATGCAAGGATAATGCAGAGAGGGCAAAGGGCAGATTGTGATGACTCCTGGCTGAAAATCAAATTCAAATACACTGTCACATAGACTTACAGAAAACGAATGCCTTAAAAACAAATCCAGGCGGGGGTAGGTGGGGAGAATTTACTGAGACAACTGATACAACAAACAAATCAGAACATTGTATACTAAGTAAATGGGGAAACAAATACAGTAAACTCAGTTTCTTAAATATCCATCTTCGAAATAAAAAGTGAAAAAAACAATGTTCCGATCAATAGTAAATGGTATTTTTACTAAGAATACTTCCCTCCCTCTTCTGCCTCCTCCTCTGTTTCTTCAGTAATTTACAGCACTGCTAGATATCTCTCCGGGGAGCAAAGAATCCCATTACAGATGATTCCTCTGTGCAGACCAGCTCTGTAAATCAACAGGCTGAGCTCTCTAACAGATTTTAAATCCTTGTTTGAGGTAAGCGGGGACAACTTGCAAATTGGTGAGGCTGGAGTGGGAGGAGGAAGGAGAGCTTGGTACCAGAGTAAGTTTCAGGAAAAGAACAATTTGTGCTTTTGTTAACTTTATCCAGTAACTATTGTGCCTTGATACAGAACAGGGGAGATTCAAACATAGCAAGGATTGAAAAAGTACATCCAAAAGAGATTCTCTCCCCAGAAGAACATTACTAAAGGATTCTAAGAAGCCCAACAGAGTGTATCAGAAGCATAAAGTAAGACTCCTTGGAGATAAGATTTCTAAATGAAATACAGCATCTTTAAAAAAATACAGTGATGTTGGATGACAAAGGTGGAGGGATTATTTCCAAAATACACCTCGGAGAATTAGATGTTTTATAGGGAATTTATTTTCTTATAGGGTTCATATGACTTTATTACTCAAAAAATGAAAAATCCACTAGAAATCCATTGATGAGGTAGAAATTTGAGATTGCTAATATCATTTTTTGTATAGTACAAATCTCATTAAAATAATGCTTATTAATTATAATAATTAGAATGTAAAACATAGCTAATTATGTAAAATTTTCTTTTGTAATAATAATATTTTACATATAATAACAGTGGTAACATTAAGAAATAGACTTTCATGTATTTCCATTATTAAAAATCCAACATGATGTGGTTTTAAATGTTCCTTATAAAAAAAAAATTAGCCCGGCTGGCATGGCTCAGTGATTGAGCATTGACCTATGAACCAGGAGGTCACGGTTCAATTCCTGGTCAGGACACATGCCCGAGTTGCGGGCTCAATCCCCAGTGTGGGGTGTGCAGGAGGCAGCTGATTAATGATTCTCTCGCATTGATGTTTCTGTCCCTCTCTTCCTCTCTAAAATCAATAAAAATGTATTTAAAAAAATTAGCACTATGATCAATTTGAACCAAGTGTTTATTGATATAGAACAACAGTGACAAGAGCAAGGATAGGAAGGCAGTTCAATATTCCAAACTAAATTGTTTCTGAAGGCCAATTCCATATAAGGCCCCATCCCTTGAGACTTGAGCTTAACAGACTACTCTTTTATCGTTATTATCAATACATCAAATAGATCTCTCCCTCTCTGCCTTTCTGCCCCTCTCTGTCTGCCTGGTCCTAAATCGACACTTTATCTTTCTCCCCTTTTCTTCTCAAATTATTTTCACTTTTTAACTTTTCCACTTGGCAGTTTCTGTGAGCAGTACTTCACTCTATACGATATTCAACTTACATTCAGTTGTTACTTAATCTTGTCCCTCCTTTCTTCTGTATATCTCTTAGTTTTTTTTTACTTTTTTTCTACTACCATCATCCTAGCACCAGGCCTCATCACCTCTACCCTAGATTACTACTATTTCATTCTGTCTAAACTTTGCTTTAAGTTTTTCTATATCTTCAGTCTATGCACACATTTCCAATTAATCCTCCTAAAGCATTTCCCTAATCATGGAATCTGGAATCTGAGAAAGCTGCCTGTACTTAGTTTTGTGGTCTCAGGGAACAACCTTTGACTTTGCCCAGATTTTCTAAAAGCTAATGTCGTCTGTAAAGGAAGGGGAAAATGAATGGATTGGGACAAATCACTTCTTCTAGACAAACTACTCCAAGCAAATGTTTTTGTTAATCAACATTATTAATCTAAAAGAGGTTTTAGACGATAACCTAATGGAACCCTGTTGCAGGTAATTTCTTAAAGGGCCCCTTTCCTTTCCCAGTATCACTTCTTCAGGCCACCAGCCCAACTCTTAAACATCGCCTTAGCTTTGATTACCAACAGGCTGAACACACCTCCAGGATGGCTGTGCTCCCTGGTGAAAACCTGAGTGACATTCTATAACAATCTTGGCTGCAGTTGGTTTTCTGGAGGCGATCTCACTGTCAATCTTTATTCCAAAAGTCAACCTTCCTCCTCGCATGGATTATTATGTAGGGACTTTTCTGTGCTGCCAGAAAACTTCAGCCTGAACTTTTAAATGGAAGAAAAAGCCTTAGGGCACAATTGGGCACCCATGTGCTGCTTTAAGAATGTGTGTTTGTTTTAAATTGGTGCTCCATCTCTAAAGTTCAAGAGGAACCTTTAAAAAAAAATCAGTGTTTAAAAAGATCCGATTTCCCTGCACCTTTCGTCAAGAGTTCATAGTTACTTCCTCTGCTGGAAGGAGCACTAACTTACCTTCGTAATAGTGAAGAAATCAAAAACAATAGATTCCCTTTTCTTCATCAGCAACTTTTCTTTTAAAACTATCCTTGCTTTTGGATACAAGAGCTTCAATTCTCTACTATTTGACATTTACAATCTCAAAAGCAAATAATGAATGCTGAACTCCAGAACACCCTTGCAAATACTCTTTTCTCCTGCGTACACACTTCAAACAGTACTTCCGTGACCACTGATGAACAGTGTTCCTATGTGGGCTCTCACAGAACACTGTCTCCTCCCACCACCAATACAGCCCTTCCCACGTGGTATTACCGGCGGTGTGAGTTTGCTTCCGCCCTGCTGGCACAGTCTGTGAGCTCCTGAGAGACAAGGACCAAATTTTATTCACCTCTGAATTTCAAAACACAACAGAGTAGTACTAGGTGCTCATAAATTTATTTGCTGAATTGAATTGGACTGACAAATTGCTCTTCAGGCCATGTTAATTACTGGCTAAGGCCAGGCCTCCTCAAACAGAGGACAGCAGTGAAATGAAGTAATTATCCAGATCACTGAGGACAAAAAAAAAACGTGCTAATTTGGGCAAAGTGAGTAAGCAAGATTTTGCCTAACTGAACTAATCCATCATTTCATTGCAATGCTTAGCTTTGCTCATGGAAATCTGACCTCTGTGAGGCAGGCCTATTCTCTCCTGTGCTTTGTGTTATAACTGAGTCATCTGTTTTATATTGGTGCTGAACATACCCTACACCTCTTGTGCACAGGACAAAAATCAAGTCCTAATCCCTGTCAACTGTCTCATGGGAGTACCAGTGGCTCCAAACAAAGTCATTTGAAGGCAGTGTGTAGATGGTTCTGTGAAACCCATGACTGGGCCCACATTTCAAAGACCATGCCCCGCTTATAGGGTGAGCCACCAGTATCTTATTTATACACCAAAGTCAGCAAATTGCATAACTAACTCAACTTTAGCACATGGTTTCTCTGAATGAAGTCTGCACAATCCTCTAGACCAGTGGTTCTCAACCTTCTGGCCCTTTAAATACAGTTCCTCATGTTGTGACCCAACCAATAAAATTAATTTCGTTGCTACTTCATAACTGTAATGTTGCTACTGTTATGAATCGTAATATAAATATCTGATATGCAGGATGGTCTTAGGCGACCCCTGTGAAAGGGTAGTTTGACCGCCAAAGGGGTGGCGACCCGCAGGTTGAGAACCGCTGCTCTAGACAAAAAATGAGTCAAATACATTTACCCTTTGGGATGGAGATAAATCTATACTGAATTTTAAGGATTATTAGAGGAAGAAAATAATGTTGCTTTTTATACAAACTAATAGCTTTGTTATTGACAATGGATATATTTGTTGGTATCATCCCCTTCCCCACCCCCCACCAGCTCACTTGTACTTGATCTAAGCAGGAAAAGCAAAGTTACACAACTAAGCAACAGATTAGAAATTTAAATACTTGACTTCTAATCTTTTGTCCTTCTGTGAAGGTAATTAATTTCCTTATCTACATGTGTCTAGCTTCAGAAATGGGGGAAATGTTTCCACTGTGTTTCATGAGGCAGCATAATTTTGAGAAAGCCCTTTGCATTTGTAAATTTAAATCTTTTCATTTACAAGCTGTTATTTAGTTTACAAATAACTGGGGGCGGGGAACTAAATTAAATATATAACTAGATTCAAAATCAATACTGTCAAAGGATTTTTAAACACCTAAAAGCTTAAAAGCAGGATGAGTATTTATTAAAATCAGTGGCAGACAGAACTCTACTCCCTTGGACAGTGGAGAGTAGTAGAGAGAACCTGGATATCAGAAAAATCCTCCTGGGAGTTTCAGCTGTAGCCGTCATGAACTTTTGTGACATGGGCAAGTCACTGAACCTTTCTGAACCTCACTTTGCTCACATCTAAAATAGAAATAATATTTTCAAACTTATCTAATTCTTGAGTTTGTTCTGAGAAGAACAAGAGATAACATAAGTGAAAGTAATTTTGGAACTTTGGAAAGCAATACAATCTACAGACATGATTATTATTATTTTGGCTTGTGGATGTTGAAGGTGACAATGACAGCAGTGGCGTGATATTCGCCATCAGATGCATTACTAATGCTCTGCTGTTAGTTAACACAAGTATCATAACAGCAAATTAATTTTTGTTCCTATTCAGCCAAGAGCAAGGCTGAATATGTGTGTTAATACTAAGTGAAAAACAACTTATATTAATAAATAGATAATAACAAACAAACACATATACCCTACAGCTCTGCTAGAAAAAGACTAAAAGACAAATTTCTTCAAATTAAAGAGTCCTCTTCTCATCTGGCTTCCTCCTCACTTTTGTAGGACAAACTTGTTAGCAAATGTCAATAATATTTTATTAAATTGACCATGAAAAAGGTAAACTTCAGACAGAGATTTTTAGGCCTGTGCTCCCTTTCTTTGCTTGTTGTAAATCCTGCTCAAGCTTCCTAAAAGAAAAAGGAAGGAAGGAAGGAAGGAAGGAAGGAAGGAAGGAAGGAAGGAAGGAAGGAAGGGAGGGAGGGAGGGAGGGAGGAAGGGAGGAAGGGAGGAAGGGAGGAAGGGAGGGAGGGAGGGAGGGAGGGAGGAAGGGAGGGAGGGAGGAAGGGAAGAAGGAAGGAAGGGAGGGAGGGAGAGGAGGGAAAGGAGGGAAGGAGGAGGAAAAAAAGAGAGAAAGAAGAAAAGAAAAAGAAGAAAGAAAAAGGAGGTGAGATAAAGAGACTAGTGAGTAAATTCAAACTAGTGTGGGGAAAAACCAGGCAGTCAATACCAGAAGCCTTAGTCCAGGCATACAGTCATTTACATTTCACCAGGAGGTCAGGAGCTAACCCAGACATAATCCACTATGTCTTAGGTAACAGGAAAGCATCCAGAGGATACTGAAGCATGGTAGAAACCATCTCGGGTAAAAAATTCTGTTTAATATCTCAACCCTGCTGATTTGGCTTCTGTAATTATTTGCTTGCTAAATAATAGAAAAGTTATTTTGATTTTCTGAACTTATATAAGTTATCCCATTTGATTGACTACTCCATTGATTGTAGTTTGAATACCCCATTGATTGTGATCTTGCTGGTCCTTCGAAACACATTCCTCTGCACCTGGAGACCAGGACAGCACAATTACTCTAAATTGCCTCAGTGGCTCCAGATAATGTGTTTCCGTTGACTCAGTGGTCCCAAGACCTGAAACTATAATTAATCTTTGTAGATAACTAACTTGCTCAATCTAAGCTTCTGTAACAAACTGCTTTTTGCAAACCAGGTTCCTCATTCCAAACCTCGAGATGTAATCAATACCTTTGTGATATTTGCCTATATAAGTCTGATGTTTCAGCCAAGGGGGCACTACGAGATTTGGAGAGCATTTGCCCCCTCGTAGTCCTGGCTTTGAAATAAATGTGGCTCCTTAATTTGAATTCTTGAGGCGTCCTTGTGTGATTCATGGGGTACATTACAACAATACCAGCCAACTTCCTAAAGACTAGACTTCTTAAATAAAGTAGAAATCTTCAACTAGCTTTCTTCTCTTTGTGGCTTGCTAACATCCAAGATGATAACCCATGGCCCTTGGTAAAGATTCTATTGCATCACAAGAAATAATCTTTGTTTTTCTACATATCATTAGTTCTCAATTATTTTCAATAAGACTCTTCCTCAACACTAACTGTTATAAGTTAGCTAGAAAAAGGTAGAGGCAACACTGTAGTTCTCTGGTAATCATTCTCAAAATGATTACCCTTAAATAAAGGTATTTATGAAGAGCCTTAAACAAGCTGGTAATCTCCCAGTGCTTTCTTAGCTAGCTGCAGCAAAACTTCCTAAGTATTTTGTTATTTAAAAAAATAGAAACCAAAAGGAGCTTCTTTTCCCCAACAACTTTAAAGTCCACATGTTTTTGCATATGAAGAAGTAATTAAATTAGATACTATCAATATAACATGTGCCCCAACTTAAATTAGTGTCCAAAACTGCTTTGTGGGATATTATGGTGTCATGTGGGGGGAAAAAGTGTTTCATACTCAAATAAGTTTTGGAAACACTAAACAAAACTAGGTTTAAAATAATTTTTTCTGCTGGATTTCTCAGAACTACAATATGCTATCATGTACTGTGATTATTATAAAAAAGTGTTTACAAAATTTATTTAACCATGAAATTCTTTTTTCTGGAAGAAATGTGGTTAAGAAATGTAGGTCTATAATATGGCAGAAATATGTCAAAGAGTTCATCATGACCATTTAATAGTTGTCTTTGTGTGGTTAATTCTACTTAGGCCAATCCATGTAGCCACAGAGAACCAAGGTCTTGCCAGGTTCTGATTATTTAAGGAGTTGATACAGATTGCTTTGAGGGAAGAGAAAACCAGATTTAATCAGCACCAACAATTCCAAGGATTTTCCCCCACCCCGAGTGGCAGCAACTTAAATGGTTTAAGCTACCTTTTCCACGAAGTCGCAAGGTCCCAATATTGTTTCACCTTCATTTCATTGGAGAGAATGGGGACTACATGTTTATGGAACTACAAAAGCCATGACACAAACCACAAAATACTTGTGCATCCTCATTTCTAGAAATTCTAGGAAAGAGGATATCCTATAGAATGTAAGAGATAATTTTAAGGGTAATGACTTAATATCTAATATGTGTGCATCTAGCTCTCAGGAATTCATATTTGATTTCAAATTTCCCACATCTGCGTCTCTGACATTCCTTTCTCTCTTTTCTAAGACAGCTCAGCTATGACACAGCTGGTGACAACTATCAGATGACTGTTTCTGCTACTATAGAAACTCAAACCAGATATTCATTCCAGAAGACTTTTCTTATCATCAGAATAACGATAACCAGTTTTGTTCTGTTTTGTTGTTGGTTTTTTAAGGGCAGTGGGAAGGGCCTAGATTTTCTCTGTTTTCATGAAGCTCCTTTCTCCCGAGCTGCAGGGGAGCCTCCCACAATACTACAGTAGCTCCGGAGCGTGCTCAGCGGCTGCGGCAGCTCAACCATGCAATTTTATAGCAGGCAGCAAACAAGGCAGAGAATTCAGGGTTAAAAACTCAAGTGAAGTTTTGTCTTCTACAGTAATGAAAGCTGACTAAAAGAGTAAATCAAATGGATCTCCTAACAAAATGAAAACAGCTGTTTGGCCTGGCTTGGTCTCTGATTTAGGTTAAGTAATTATTGCTCTAGTGTGGTTCAAGGTTGTTCTGTATTAGTGAAATAGGATATCACATGAAAATCATCCAACTTTTTAATTTGCTGTAGAATCAGAAATTCCACTGTATAAAAAATTCCAGAAACGTAATCTTCTAAAAACTTTACCTATAAACCTTTTCAAATACCAATTGATTAAATCTTTCAAGACATAATTACTCAATACATAATTACATTATAGTAATAACCTTTAGTGTCTATGCTGAGAAAATATTTTAATATTTTAACTCTAAAACACTGTTTTTCTGAAGTGATATATTATATCCCAATTCCCAAATATCTGAAAAAATCATTTGTTTTTTTGGTACAGAGAATTTCCTATGAAGAGTAACCAGTGAATAACTACTTCTTGAGCCCTCAAACAAGTCTATTTAATAGTGTAAATCTTTTTATTTTTATAATTTAATTTTGGCATACCAATATTGGTTGAGAGAAAAAACAATTATAATGAAGAATCAGAGCAAAAGAGTATTCTTGAGGAAGAGGTTTCTATGTTTAACACTCTTCAGAGTAAAATAAGTTACTCAAGTCACTTCAGGTTCTATTTCTTGATTGTGGACTTTTGCTTTTGATTTTTCTATCACCATTGTTAGTTTTACTCCTCCCTAGTTAAGTACTGTATTTCTGCTTCTGCTTGCCTATGACAACAAAGGACAAATCAATGGCAAGTTTGTGCTGTTTTTTTTAAATGAGGCTCCAGCCTTGGCTTGTATGGCTCAGTTGGTTGGGCCTCATTCAGTGCACTGAAAGGTTGCCAGTTTGATTCCTGGTTCAGGGCACATGCCCGGGTTGTGGGTTGGATCCCCTGCAGAGAGTGTGCAGAAGGCAGCTGATCGATGTTTCTCTTCCTCTCCTTTCCTCTCTCTCTAAAAATCAATAAAAATATTTTAAAAAATAAAATGAGGTCCCAGTAGATATTCTTAAATGTCTAGAACATTTGTAAAAATGTTATTTGCTATAAGTTCTTGAAAAAAAAAAAACAATGACTGAAAGTCTTGGCCACTGTGGATTTTAAGTCAACCTCCATTATTCTACTGGATGGATACTTAAATGTCTAAACAAACAATAACATTAACATATTTTCTAACACTAACAACTATTTAAATTGTAGGACAACATTTCTTCAATAAAGTGACATCTTTTGAGCATTTTAGTCCACTAAGGTACATTCAACTTAGTTCTGAACAAAAAAGGAGGAGAGAAAATTGCATCAGAAAATTAATATTTTAAAGAAAATTACTTAGGTGGTGTAAAGCCCAGGGGAAAGTCTCAGATGTTCTTGTTACAATTATTATTGCTGGATGCAAAAATGACATATTTACCTTTCCAGTGGGATAGTTTTATAGCTTTACTAAGTCTAAATCGTATTTCTTGCTCGTCCTTGCCAATTACCCGAACTAGTGCTTGCCAGCACATCAGAATAACAGAAACAGCAGAGTTACATGTGTTATTTCTCTAAAATGTTTCTCCATTATGATCCTTCTGGAGAGGAGGGTCAATATTCCTTAAATGGAGAATATATCATGTTTGGGGTTTCCATTTAGAATTGTGTTGTGGAACTAAATCAACAGTGTACAAATGACCTAAGAATCAAAGAGGAATTCAGTGAAAAACAATATTTAAAAGGAAGGTTTAATTTTTCTCCTTCAGATAGTTAACGTAAATTCTATTAACAGAGATCTTCAAAATTGAGAGGGCCAAGAAGCAAGTCTACATTCTTAGCTGTCTGCAATCCGAGGAGGGTACAATAGAAGAACTGCCCCGCCACTTTGCCGAGTCAGTGTTTTTCTTTCAGGAAACACAACGCCTGCTGTTGCTACTGCATAAATCTTAGTGAACAGCAAATGTCGTCAACTCAAATTTATCAAGAAAATTGACATATTGGAATGGCTGGGGGGGGTGTCAATTGGGGAAAAAGCAGACATATGTAAAGCTTTAGACAATAAAAAAAATTGACGTAGTTGGAGCCACTTAGTGCATCTTTAATTACCATGTCCAAGTATAAGGTCAAAGTCAATTCAGTTCTCTGTGGACATGTTTCCATAAGCAGTGTTAGAGCAGTATTTCCAGGTAGAATCCCGATGCTGAAAGGAGAAACTGCCTCCCTGAAAATCACTTACGTTTCTCTCAAATATTTCTTTTGAGACCCTGATCTCAGTCACTCATGATATTTCTCCATCTTTGAATAATCCTTTAGTTGCCACATCTGCATGAGTTCCATCTTGGGAACAAATGTTTTACGAATCTACACTAAAAAAGTCTTGCCCCTTACTTATATTTTTTTCTGGATAGATCTCCTAATATATTACTATTTTCCTCCCTCTTCTTGACAAAATTTCAGGGATAAATCTAGTACTCCGTAGAAACTAAGCAATTAGCATCAGTGATGAATCTGTTGGTTTGGAACATTGTTTCTGAGCTAATGCTTAGTTTCAGAGAGGACACATAGCAGTGAGGGGGAAAATGCACTGAGGGCTTCACACCTTTCATACATATTTATTGATAAGTGTTCTTATAACCACTTGGTTGGTCAAGTTGTATATAGGTGACGGTCCTGGATTTTCTGGATAAGGTCAAAAGTTTCTAAATCCCAGTGGTTAAATTGGCACCAGATTGCTCAAAGTAGTTGAAATCAACCATCCAATATTTCATCATGGGTACTCCGAGATTAGGAATCTAATTGATTTTGTTTTGAAGAATGTATTCAACAAGGGAGTCTTCTTGTAGGAAGCCAAATCCATGCCAAATGGTACTTTGTTTCCCTGATCATGTACGGTTACCCTGAGGATGAGCAGGACATTTTTTTAAGGGAAATGGAGTTTCAAAAGATTAGGATTCTTTAAGATCCTCTTCCACCTTCTCCCCCATTTTCTTCTGGCCTAACACAGAGCCATTTTCCAAGAAGCTAGAGCCTTCCAAGCAGCAAGCCTTTCTGCACATGCTTATTAAAGAAAGACATGACATTTTGTATGAAAATGAGATCAGAGAGATGAAGTACACAGACTACCCTGGAGAACATTTGCACTTGAAAGGTGTGAACAGTGTTTCTTACAATCATATAGTTTACACCCTTGCAAGCCAACCATTGCAAAGCATATGCACCACAGATTTGTCTTTATACTGTTAAATTCTCTAATTAAGAAATTCTTGTTCTAAAAGTCCTTGATTCAAAGTTACTAAGTTCCCAATATTTCATTTTCAGTTTAAAAATTTAGAATATAAAATAGGTACAGAATATAAAATAGTTTTATCATGTCAACTTCTATAAAACATTAATGAAAAGATCTTACAAAAATGTTATGGCAACGATGCTACATCAATGTACAGGATACTTTGCATCACAGGTGCTTCTTCACTTGGTGAGGCTGAAATGAGAGATGATGTCTCAACTTTCATAACCTGTGAATAGGGGCAACCATGTCAAAAGCTAGGACCTTTACTGCAGAATATTCAGCCATGAATTTAATCAAATGAAATATTTTGTAGTTAAATATTTATTTCTACTCTCAAATCACAGAATTCTTGAATTGGAAGAGCCCTTAGCAACTATCCTTTCCAAAGCCATCATTTCATACATGAGGATAGTAAGGCCCTGACAGATGAAGTAACTCAGACTCTTTCTTCTTCTTTGAGCAGTAACATTAAAACAACCACATTTTAAAAAAGATTTTACTTCATATTATATTCAGAAGACACAAACATGTTCTCTTTATAGAATTCCCAATTCCTAAAATCAAACATTTTAGTCCTCTACTCTTTAGCACTTCCTAAACAGTACAAATTTAGTCATAAGGGTTTGATCATTCCCATTTGACATTCCCATTCCTTTAATCTTAGACTTTCCCCATAGTTTTTCCCATAAAGTCATCTGAATTTTGTAAAAAAAATTAAGATCCTACAAAAATGTTATATATAAATTACAAATATTATTTTTATATGACAAGATCTTTAAACAATGCATTGTGAGTTTCTGAATAAGTGCAAGTCTATAATTAAAAAACAAATTCATTTATTGCTTTAAAATATTCCAGAAAAAAAGGTGGAAAAATAGATGAAATAAGATCAGCCAAATTATACTTATAATTTAATTATAATTGCTATAAAATTATAGTAGGTAATAGATACATGTGTTTTACTGTACTATTTTATTCAGTAAATATTTGAAATTTTTCATGTTAATATGTTTATGTAATTTTATTTTTTAATGTTTATTTTAAAAATCATTCCTGTATTTACCACCTTTGGGGAGAACTTAGTTACCAAGTCTCAATGTATATCAATGGAGTGTTCTAATCAATAGTAAAAAAGTAAAAGAAATAAAATCAATGTCTTTTCTTTTAATTGTGTAACAAAATCATATAACTTTACCTTAGCTATCTTATCCATTTTTAAGTGTCTAGTGCAATAGTGTTAAGTATAATCACATTGTTGTGCAATGGATAGCCAGAACTTTTTCATCTTGCAAAACTATAGTTCCCCATTAAATAACAATTCATTAAATAAACTGTAACAACCCATAACCACTCCCCATTTCCCCTTCCCTCAGCCCCTGGCAACCACTACTTCCTGTTTCTATGAATTTGACTACTTTAAATATCTCATGTAAGTAGAATCATAGTGTATTTGTCTTTTTTTGTTACTGGTTATTTCACTTAGCACAATATCCTTAAGGCTCATCCATGTTGTAACATGTGACAGAATTTTCTTCTTTTTTTAAATCTGAATAACATCCCATTGTATGTACATGCTACTTTTTTTTTTCTTTGTCCATTTATCCACCAATGGATATTTGGGTTATTTCCAACTCAAAAATCTTCATCTTAATATATTTTCTGAGGAAACTGAAATAAAAGATGCCATGAGAAAAATTCAACTAAGCAACAAGGAGGAAAAATGGACACATAACGGGAACAAAGTCCACCTGATTGATATTCATCACTGCAGGGACTACAGAAAATTGAGCATACCTACTATAAATTAGTCAGTGGGTCTATAAGAAACTACATTTATTTTTTATCTACTTTTGTTTTCTAATCCCCTCTTATTTTGGTACCCTTTGTTGATAGAACTATTCAAAGGATATTGAGAGATATAAATACATTTGTATTCCCTTAGTCTAGAGATACAGCTGTAAGCAATATGGCTTGACTGAGAAGACATCATGAAGATTAGGAGGGTGTCAAATTCTTCAGGCTAAAACAATTTTTATTAATAAAAATTACATTTAAATCCTAAATTTGTCAAAGAAATGGTTACAGGTATTCCATGGTTTATTTTAATGATGTATTTAATAAATCCTTTGCTTTCTAAAATGCTGAGTCTTTTAGAAAAGGCTCAGCACTGTGCTCCATTTAGCAACTTAGAAAAGTTTCCTGAATGACACTGGGAGGATAATTATTTATTATTTATTAGAGGGAATGGACCTACCATAGAGGGTATGGCTCTTCAGATGATTGTACTCCATCTGATTCCATGAGGGATAAAGTCCATCTAAAATCACTTATTTCTTGGGAACTGAGAAGCCACTGCCACCTTACGGGAGCCACTTTTGTGTTTTGTATTTTGCCTCTAGTTTACTTTCTCAGCTCCCACTCCAGGGGGTCACTGATCCCTTGGGCTCATTAAATTTCTGGCTTGAATTATGTGGAGTGATTAATGGTGGTGAACCTGGTACAGGCTGAGGTCATCGTACTGAGCATCCTGTATGTCAGGGACAAATACAGCAGTGAACATCCACCAACTCACTTTTCCCCTTCGCGACCGTAATTTATTCATCCCAGAGTACACTCAACCATCTGCTCGTTACTTTGTTTTCTTTAAGCATTATTTCCTTCTATTGGCTAAGCCAGGGCACAGGTGAAAAGCGGTAAGAAGCAAAGGGAAGTTGCTGTTGTTGGACACAGGAGGGGTGAGTTGAGCTCCCCGGGAGGAAGAGCATTCAGCTCCACAGAAAGGCCTAACTGTACTGTCGAATACTTAAATCCCTGTCTAATAGGAGCATTTGGGCCAGGCCCAATCATAACTAGTGAAGGCTAGGCCCCTGGGGTGAGGAGTGTAAAGCTGGGGAATTTTAAGCATCCTTAATAGTAGCCCTGTAATAAACTGATGCTCTGAATCTTTGCTAGAGTCTGTACGCGACTGGGCTATAAATTTTACATTTGGCTAAGTGACTCATAAAGAAACACCCACCTGATTTCAGACATGCATTTTTGGCAGTCAGGGCACTCGCTAAATTAGCTATGGTTCTATTTTTAACTCCTTTCTTTCTCTGCTTAAAATACAATGATTCTATCTGTATAGTTTTACAACTATACCCTCTACTATTGCTTATTAGGCCATCTCTTGGGCTGTGAGGTTACTTTTTTAAATACCCAAAACATTGGAATTTTTTTTTTTCATCTATAAGCTTCTGGCTCTCTGAGCTGTTTTTCATGAAAGAAACTATAGTAAGTGATTTATCAAAATGCATTTCAGCTTATTTGTACCATCGCAATCTCTGCTATTACAGAGTGATAAAAATATAAAAACACTTTTTCTTCAGGAAGAGTTGAAGTATCTCTTGTCTGGGGAGGTCCAGTGTTGACTTGAGGAACTTTGGTCAAGCTGGTATTTGACCTTTGGCAGGAGACTGCCCTGGGTCTTACATTCTCAACAAACTGGGCCCAAGACAATAGCATGCTTTATAGCCCAGAGCCTGATCAGTGTGTTTCTCCAAGGAAGACCTCAAGCTGAAAAGCCAACATGCCTGACAAGCACCGTCAAGGTACCAAGGGCATAAGCACTAGACATTGGAAAACAAATGGAAAAGCACACACAGCTACATCTGGAATCCTAATGGGCCGCCAATGGTTCCCAGCTACAGGAAGAATTACCCGTGTTATTTTATCATCCCTTGCGCTAACTTCGCTGTTTATGTACAGCAATAAATGATTTTTTAAAAACATATTTGGGTCATTATGTCATATACCACCAGCAAGTAAGGTTGTTTTATTGTGCTTGGAGTCAAAATACACTGCTGTACCCAGATGGACGGGAAGTTTAAAATCTCTTGTCCTTCTGTATTTATTCCTCTTGGATAAATGAGTTAAGTTTTTAAAAGGGAAATTGAGAATTTTTATGGCTTCTACTCCCACCTCGCCAATAAAATTTGCACCAGTATTTTTCTACCCAGCAAAGGTGCTTGGCCAATGATAACACAAAATGGTAATGCAGAAAGCCAAACAGCTTCCAACCAACAGGAAATGCCAGAGACTTTTTTAAAAACACTTTTAGCAAGTTGGATTCTTCTGCCAAGGCTGTGCTGTAATCAAAAAGTAAGTGCAGATGAGGAATATGGAGTGAAACCCAGAGGTTCAAGCTGTCTCTTCCTCATGCAATGATATGTGGATTTCTTCCTTCCTTTCTGGTTACTGCAGGCAGATTAAAAATGCACCTGCCCTGTTAATTCCTTTATCATACATACCCAGCATTTACCAACAAGATGAAATATTTTTGTAGTTTAAAAAAAATTCCAAAATGCCTATCTCTTTATCATGTATTTGTTTACATGCTCTTCAATCTATAATCTAGTTGGTTTCTTTTCCTACCCTTTCCAAATGTTTAAAGCTCAGGTCATCCAGATATGCTTCCATTTCATTATTAACAAAGGAAAATTTTCTTTTACATGAATAAAGAAAGTTAAGGACTTTACACTTCAAGGGAGGGAAAAGGAGAGGAAAGGCTAAGAAAAGCAGATGTCCAGACATGACTGACCCACCTCCCCAGAACTGGTTCTGGTGCGAGTGTTTGGTTTCTGACGCAGAGGATGCTGGCTTTCCTGTTTACTTAGTGAGCCCTGTCACTGGTTTACAGGTGGCCTGGAAAGAAGATTTAGGAAATGTTTTCTCTCACCATAAATGAACATCAAATTATTTTACAATGTGCCCTGGGACATACATCATGACAGGTTGGAAGCTAAAGACAATCTCAAAGCAGAGGTGAGGGCGGTGGGGGTGAGAAAATATTGGGGGGAGAGGAGGGAGTAGCTGAGTATTGAAGGAAGTTGTGAAGAACTTTGCTTCAGAATTCTTGGTGAAACATTGTTATAAATTTTTCAAATGTTTACTAAGAGATAAGTCCTTGTGCTCTTTAGCATGGAACACATCCTTTCCCTAGCCCCCTACTTTGGCAGAATTTCTAAGTTCTGGTTATTCTTGCAATGTAACAGACTTTAATTTTCCAAAAGATCCCCTTTAGTATACAGTACCGACTTCCCCAGAACCATCACCGCAATCTTATTTTGCTACTAATAATCAGTCTTCTTAACAAAGCAGTTAAGTTGACTCTGAGTTTTACCCAAATTCTCTACACGAGGAAAGCCTAAAATCAGCATTGCTTTCATATGAAGAAACCATTACTTGATAACTTATCAACTAAGGGCTAGTATTTCTTCTTTTTTTTCCTCCCCTTTTTCATGCTAATTACATTGATCTTTTCCTTTTGTCCTATTAACACTTTTTTTCAGAAATATTAATGGTGATTTCTTCCCTTTTTTCTTGCTCATGTTCTGGGCCTGTCCTCCTGACACATGTCTAGATTACATTTCAGCAGTATCTGATTCTCATCACATCTCACATTTCCAGAGAATTTCGGAGCCACTTCTATTTCTATGTTCGCCTTGCTCAGAAGTCTACACAGATGATCTATGTCAACTCATGTCCCTCCTCCTTCAGAATGCTGCCAGGAATCACCTCCTAAACTAACCCCAGATGGCTCCATTCAACTGAGTAACTTTGACAATACTGTTTGCACACTGACAAGAGAAATCACTTAGGACAGTGATGGTGAACCTATGACACTCGTGTCAGAGGTGACACGCGAACTCATTTTTTTGGTTGATTTTTCTTTGTTAAATGGCATTTAAATATATAAAATAAATATCAAAAATATAAATCTTTGTTTTACTATGGTTGCAAATATCAAAAAATTTCTATATGTGACACGGCACCAGAGTTAAGTTAGGGTTTTTCAAAATGCTGACACGCCGAGCTCAAAAGGTTCGCCATCACTGACTTAGGAAGATGTTTCGATATTCTGCAAATGTTTTCTATTTTTTCTATGATTCTTCTGCTCCTGTTCTTTTGTTTTCCCATTAGCATATATCTTCTTGTCCTAATTAAAGTTAAAGCTTATAGTGGATATGGAAAGATCATATAACCAAATACTTTTTGTGAGTTTCTTGAGTTCTCCATTCTCTGTTCACTATATTATATGAAGGGAAATCAAGAAATATGGCTACCTGACTGATCCAGTCTGAAATTGCTTTTCTTGCTGTCATGCTCTTTGGTCTGGTATAGCTAAGCATATCTTAAATGATCACTCACTGACCTTTGTTATCATCTAGGTGTATTAGCCACATCCATTAGACTCAAGATTTTGAGGTGACATAGGGTATACCCACCTTCTATTTGCCAGTAAAAAATGAAGAACAATAGAGATGAAAAAAATTATAAATTGAAAATTTGGGGGGCGGGGTGGTTGCCTCTAGCCTCCTCTTCAACATTTGCAAGAGTCTTCTCTCCTTTCCCAAACTCAGGTGTTATGTGCCTTCTTAATTTATAACTTCTCCAATAAAAACAGAAAGATGTGATATTATTTAAACTTTGAAATTAGTTATCACAAAAATGTTCACTCTTTTACAAGTGTTCAATTTTTAACCTCATTCTTATTATGGAATGAAGTATCTCCAAAGAGAGGAGTTTAGAGAATATTCAGAAAATGAGAAAAATATTGAGGCGGGGGCATTTTGGGTCTTATGGACTATAGAGTGAACTTGCTTTAGTTTGGGGGGACATTTTTCTCAATTAGGCTCTAGTAGGGCTTGTGATTTTCCATTTTCCTTAATACAGAGATTCCCGAGCCCTAAGAGTCACAGATACCAGAGGTCCTATACCCCCAATCTGGCCTGGGTCTCCTAGCATCAATGCCATTCATACACCTCCTTTACCCCCACCACAACCACATGTTCCCTCTTTGCTTCTTCTAGAAAATAATCATAATCCTGTCATTCAAAGTTTCAGTTATTTCCAATACCTCAAACAATTGAATGGCACCACGGATCAGGGAACAGTTGCTAAGTAGTTATCAGGTGAGGCACCATCAGCCCAAGGATAGGAACCATCAGCCCCAGGACACACATGGCTTACCTGTCAAAGCATCATGGTAATTAGCAGGTTTTATTCTGCCTCTTTGCCCAAGTCCCTGAGAGCATGGCCCAATAAAGTTTATAGGCATTCATTGATATATTCACTTCTCTGTCTTACTGGCATCATTTTTAACTGAGGTACAATTGTAGTTGCAATACAAATAAATAATGCAATAATTAATATTTCAAGAATTAACTCTATATTTCATGTACTCACAACTTAAACTTGCTTTTGCCCACACCTATGTTGAAAATGTACAACTTGATAATTTTTGACATTTGTATAAACCTGTGAAACCACTACAAGTCAAGATATTAATGAAGATATCCATCACCCCCCGAAGTGTCCACATCTCCTTTGTTATCCCTCTCTCACATTCCTGCCTCTCCCCAGACAACCGCTGATTTGTTTTCTGTCACTACAGATTAATTTGTATTTTCTAGAATTTTACATAAGTGGAATCCTATTGTATGTGCCCTTTTTCTTTGATTTCTTTCACTCAGCACAGTTATTCAGAGATTCATCTATGTTGTGGTATGTAGTTGTATGTATCACTAGTATGTTTACTTTTGTTGTTGAGTAGTCTTTCATTGTATGGATGTCCTATCTGAGAGGCATTTAGTACTCAGCCTCTTCTATGTGGCAAGTACTGTGCTAGACACTGGAATATAATCACTAAAGACTACATTCCACCACTCAAGGATCTATTTGATGTCTAATATAGATACAGAAAAGTAACTTGGCAATTATAGTAAAGTTTGATCTGTGCTGTAAGGGAAGTAAGCACAGGGCTTTCGGAACCTCAGCAAAGACCGTGTAAATCAGACATGGAAGAGGGAGTTCAGCAAAGCCTCCCAGAGGAACTAGTGCTTGGGGTGGCTTTTGGTGGATAGGCAGAAATTTGTTGCAGGGTGAGGTCAGAGGGCTACAAGTAGCTCTATATGCCTGGCATGGTGGGGATAGATGAAGCTAGTGAGAAGAAACTAATTATATGCTAGTTAAAAAATTAATTATATGTTGAAATTTATTGAAGGCATTTAAATAGCAATTGGATGACATCATTAAATTTACTTTTTACTGTGGAAGAAGGTAAGGCCAGAGATAGGAAGACCAATTAAGAGGCTATCAAAGTAGAATACATGAGAGTGGATAGTGGTTTAGGCTCAGATGGTGGATGTAGAGACTGGAGTAAGTGGACAGATCAGAAAAGAAGTGACAGAGACAGAGGAAAGAGAATTCTAAGTACTCATTGATTGACTGATCAAATGTGTGGGGAAAAGTCCAGTGGATTCCCATAGTTCAGGCTTGAGTAACTAGGTAGACAATGGATTAAGAAGTGAATGTAGGGTTGGGGAAGATGACAAATTTATTCTAATTTTGAGTTCAAGGATGAGTTCTAATATTTTGACATTCAAAGGGAGAAGTCCGGAATTCAGATGGATGTAAATATGGGTTTAGACTGTGCAGAAGTTTGGAGATGGAGATATACTTTTCCTCACATTTGCAGGCTTGAAGGAGAAAAAAGATAGAGAACGGAGAAGAGCAGAAGGCTTAAAATGCAGATCTTGGAAACACTACCTCTGTGGGGGTGAATTAGGTTATGTATCTTATGTATTTACTAGTGGCCTGGTGCATGGATTCATGCACATTGAAAGGAAAATAAGTAGAAGAAATATTTTAATATAGCTATTTGCCTTTTCTCTGTAATGGACGCCAGTCACCATCTGCAGGGTGATCGGTGGGGCAATAGGGCCCCACCTGGCTCCCTCAGCACCTGGGAGCCAGGTGGTGGCCCCAGCCCCCACTGCCACTGCTGGTCACTGTCTGCAGGGTGATTGGTGGGGTGATCGGGCCCTGCTCGCACCCACCTTGGCCTGGTGCCTCCCACTCACCTGCTCCACCATCCCGCCGAGGTCCTGCTCTCATCGGGGCCCATTGAGGCTGGCAGCACCTCCACTGTTGCCCACTGCCAGCACCACGTCGCCAATGCCTGCCATGTTCCATGCCACCCCCTGGTGTTCAGCACACGTCAAAGCGAGCAGTCAAACTCCCAGTCAAACTCCCAGTCAAGAGGACAATTTGCATATTAGGCTTTTATTATATAGGATTTTTGCTACTTAACTAGTATGTAAGTTCCTGAAGGAAGAGGCTTTGCCTTGAACTTTTCAGTCACCCAGGGCCTCTGACAGAGAAGGGGTTCAAAACTAACTGATTATTTGCAAGTTAGGAATACAGTCATTGTGGGTCTCTGAGAGACTGATCCATACCATGCACTAAAACTCTGAAGCAATTGGTTTGTGAGAGGCAGGGCGTGAGTTTTCACCACCACACAGATGTGATCCATTTCTGTTGAGTAGAAGCAACATTGCTAATTACAGAATGTTCTGGTATTTAACTACATATATAACAAGGAAAGGTACTTCTAGTTTCTAAGCCAGTAAAGTGGCTTCAGTCAGTGCAGCAATGGGCTTAAACATATAGCTAAGTAAAAATTCATATGGCAGATTGAAAATCCAATTTTGCCTTTTATTTCACATCAGGCAGAACTTAGCAGGTGACAATTTAAATACATTTTTGCTTGAGTTATTAAGATTCCCAATTCTCTGAACAGCACCACCACCAAAACTAGGAAAGCCTTCTAATCCAAATTAAATCTAAAGATTGTAAATATGCTTTCTTTAAATTAGATTAACTTGAGGTAAATGAGTGTAAGAAGGTCACGAAAACTTCAGTGAATTAATCATCATTTCTCACACCACATCGAGTGGGGAAGCTGGGATTTAAGCAATTTCTGCTAGGGAATTGTGTAACGTCCTTCCTCCATGATTTCTCCCCCATAATACATTAAGGAGTAACCTTTACTTGCCATAGAAAAACAGACATGTGAATTCAATACTCTCAGTTTGTTGATATGTTTTAAAGCTGGTGAGCAAATAGAGTGCAGAATGTGACATTTTTTTTTGCTTCAACTGCCGCATGGCTAGTTGGAAGCCCAGTTCAGGACATAGCACACTGTCCATTCTGATTTCCAAGAAAAGCAAAAATATTAAGTTATGTTGAGGAAGAAAAATTCTTATTCTTGATATCATCAAACTGTTGTTTCCAAAATACCCTCCAATTTCTTCTAGGTAGAGAACTTTACAAAAGAAATAAAAATAATTTCATTTTACCATCTCCAAAAGATGACTAACAATTCTCAAAGTAATTTCTTAGACTCTCTCCTTTTTTGAAGTTTCTTTTTAAAAACAGAAAACAACAATGTAGTTTCAGGTATACTTCCTAACTCTTTACAGAAATAACATTTGGATATAACTTGATTAAAAAATTAATATGCAAAATCTTTCTGAAGAAGATAAATTTGGAGGATATTAATTGTATTTTAAAAGCATTCTTCACATTAGTAGATTATTCTTCAATATACTAATTTCTTCAGCAAACTTAAAAAAGTAATTTATAAAACTTTTGTTCACACAGCCTTTGGGGAAGATATCTATTGTGTAATCAAAATATTGTGAATATTTTTTTATAACAGTGAGTCCAGGCTACTCAAACTATCGTTCTCTTCTGTTTCCCTGTGCATATTTCATTTCCTCCTAACATGTCAGAGCCTACCAACTCTGTGCCACCAGTTCAGATCATTTTTCCTGCTCTCCAGACATATATGCTTTACTCCTTATAACACCTTGCCATTTTTTAACCCCTGGGAATCCAAATTCAATGCATTCAGGACTGCTAGCATTACTCCATTTTCCAATGCCTGCTCCCCTTCCAAATCCTGCTCAGTCAGCCATCACTAGCCCAAGTCAGGAACCTGGGGTCATCTTCAAATCCACCCCACCTTTAACCACAGATACAATGCAAGTCCTGTCATTTTCCACCTTCTTAATATTAGTCAAATGCTTCCACTTCTCTCCCTCTACTTTTCATGTTAGCTCAGACCGACTCCACTCTCCTGACACAAATGCATAGCTAACTATGCAGTTGTACCCTTCTCCAATCCACTCCCCATATCACAGCCAATGATCTTTTAAAGTGCAAATCTAAGTAAATCTACTTAAATTATTTTTTATTTTAATTTAATTTTTATTTCTTTTCTTTTTATTTTTTAATTATAGTTGACATGAATATTATATAGGTTTTAGGCATACAGCACAGTGATTAGATATGTATATACCTTATGAAGTGATCTCCCCAAATAAGTCTAGTAACCATCTGACACCATACACAGTTTTACAATATTATTCACTATATTCCCTATCTGGTACTATATATGCCTGTGACTGTTGTTATAACTGTACTTTTGTACTTCTTAATCTTTCACCTTTTTCACCTGAATCCTCAACCTCCCTCCCATCTGGTTCTCTATATCTATGAGTTTGTTTCTGTTCATCTGTTTGTTAGTTTCCACATATAAGTGAAATCATATGGCATTTGTCTTTCTCTGTCTGACTTATTTCACTTAGCTTAATATCCTGTAGGTCCATCCATGTTTTCACAAATGGTAAGATTTCATTCATTTTTATGGCTAAGTAATATTCTATTGTACATATGTACCACATCTTCATTATCCACTCATCTATTGATGGATACTTTGGTTGCTTCTATATCTTGGCTATTGTTGGTAAAGATGTGAGAAAAGCAAAGCCTTGTGCACTGTTGGTAGGATTGTAATTGGTGCAGCTACTATGGAAAGCTGTGTGGAGGTCCCTGAAACTTTAAAAAAATAGAACAACCATAAGACCCAGCAATTCCACTTCTGGGTTGTTAGCTGAAGGAATTTAAAACAATAATTTGAAAAGGTATATGCACCCCTATGTTCATTACAGCATTATTTACAATAGCCTTTTTCTACTCCTCCCTATATTCCTGTCTGAGCTTCAATCATATAGAGCTACCTGCAGCCCCTGTGTGCCCCCTTACTGTCACTTCAGTTGTTCTGCCTAAGATGAATTTGTGACCCTCTTAAACTCTTTCCCAATTATTTCTGCTTACTTGTCCATGATGTCTCATTGTAGGATGTTACCTTTCCAGGAAACTTCCTCTGACTAGTCTCCACCCCTTACATATAGAAACAGTGCCCCTCCTACATGATCTGGAAGTTCCCTGCACTTACCTAGACTATAGCACTTATTACCCTTTATTGTAATTGCTTGTTCACTTGCCTGTGCCTTCTTTTAGACTATAAGCTTCTTGGGATAGGGACTGTGACTTTCTTTCCATTACATCCCCAGTGCCAAAAACAAAGTCTAGCACATAGTGGGCACTCAGCAATTAGAGGGATAAATAAAAGTATGTAAAAGAAAGCCAAGTATTAATGGCATTTTTCCCCATCTTGTTATTCATGATATTTTTAACTCAATATATTTTAACTTTCCTTTTTTAGATAACATCATGATCTTAGTTTCCCAATATGTAAAAATTTTAAAACAAAAATACAAAATGTTTACTTTGTCTTATGTATTTAAATACAAACTTAAGCATGTTTCTTCTCCTAAAAACTAATAGTAGATGATTACTTTAAACTAAAAGAATACTTGTTCATAGAAATGGCAATCTCTCTCAAACATTATTCCAACAGAAAAACCTTTCCCTTAAAAATAATACATATTATGGAGATGGCTAGATAAAACATTAAAAATATATATTGGAGAAATGAAAAAGGAAGACACTCGTGTTCCCTACTACCTGTATTACCCCACGGCATGCTGCTTCTAAAGTGCCAGGAGTTCCATGGAGCATAACTTTAAAACCACTTGTTTGTGAGATCTCCAAAGACCCATTTCAAACCTGAAGTAACATGGTTCTAAAATTTACAAACATTTCTGTGTATGCAGTCCTCTGGAGAAGAGATACTAAATAACTAAATTTCTTTGCGGGCACTTTTAAGGGAATATGAAAGTGTGTGGTGCAATACAGGTGTGTTTTAAATTACTACAGTCATGAAGGAGACATCTCTGGATATCATTATCATAGGACTAATGGAATCTATAATGTTTTTGTAATTATTTTTTTATCTATTATTTTCCATCATTTAAGGGAGTCTGTGAGAACATGAGTAGTTGAAAGAAAAGACCAACAGCTGGAAAAAAACTTCACTAACATTTCAAAATTGGAAAGTGAAAGGAGTGCATTTCATGGAGAACCACAAAATAATGACAGGAACTGAGTTTGAAGAAACCCCAGGACATTCAGAGACTCAAAGTAATGAGTTTAATTCCCCAAAGTCTCAAGCAGTTTCCACCCCAGGGTAACAAAAACAAGAACTCATGTTTGTTTGTCTTGGAATCTCCATTTGGACCTGGAAGGTCAGGCTCTGAACAGCAAAGCCATTGTTCAACATCACTCATACTGATCGTGGTGCAGCACCTGACGAGGAATTAGGAAACCTGGGTTCTCTATCTGATGCTGTGATCGACTCACTCTGGAGTTTTTGAAAAGTACCAATTTCTCCACTCTAGAGCATCAGCGAAATGATTTTTCCCCTCTGGATGACGGAGGAATTACAGGGATTATATGTTGTGTCCTAGTACTTGAAAATATGCTAAAGACAGCGATGCTGATACTTTACTACCAATGTTCTCATTTCAATACCTAAAAATAATAACAGTTATAACTTTACTGAAGGATGATGCTGTGCCAGGACTTGTTTTAAATGCTTTACATAAATTATTTTGTTTAATCCTCACAATAATTAATCCATTAATCAGGTATATTACTAGTATAATCCTCAGGTTGCAAATGAGGCAGCAAAATTATAAAGAAGTTGAGTAACTTGCCTAAAGTCACACATCTAGTCAATGGCAGAGCTGGAACTCTAATGCAGTTGGTCTGGCTTCACTATCTCACCACAGAAGCTGTCAAGTTTTCCCAAATCTATCACTATGACTAAGAAGGCTAAAGCACTTATGGTGTCTTAATTGCCTATCTAATCCAGTGATTTTTCAACGGGTGTGCTGCAACACCTGACTATTTAGCTGGAGGTTCTGCCCTCTTTTTCCTTACATTGTCAAATAAAAAAAAATGGCAACAACCAACACAATAGCTATCCAGTATAAATGAATCAAAATTATACCTATTTTCTGCCAGATCAGCAAAAAATAAAATATATTTGTTGGTGTGCTGCAGAATTTTAGTAATTAGTGTATGTATGCTATGCAATGAAAAAGGTTGAAAATTGCTGGTCTGATCAGATTAACTTCTTTACTCTCACAGTATTCTTGACTATGGCATATATTTGCCTCCTGTTTTTTCTTCCCCTAAAGAAAGATGTTTATGGTTTGTACCCTGCAGATAGTTTGATGAGGGAGTGTGTAATAGCTTCAAAATAGCATTTTTTACTAAACTAAACTATCTCAATACACATGTTTTTAGAAGTTATTTAGACTTCTGGTCAAGGTGGCAGCATAGGTAAATGCAGTACTCAAATCCTCCCACAACCACATCAAAATTACAACTACACTACAGAACAACCATCATTCAGAAAGACCTGAAATCTAGCTGAATGAAAGTGCTATGCCTAGAGATTTAAAGAGGAAGCCACATGGAGACTGGTAGGAGGGGCAGAGATGTGGAATGGGCTGGTCTCATACCCACATGTGACAGATAAAAATCAGGAGGTTCAAAGGTGTAAGGGGTCCCAGCCCTACACCAGGCCTCCCAGCCCAGGGTTCTAGAACCAGGAAGAGAAGTCCCCATAACTTCTGGCTGTAAAAACTAACAGGGATTGAGGCTGAGGGAAATGGAAGAGGGAGGCTGCTGGAATCCCAGGTGTTCCTCTTAAAGGACCCATGCACAAACTTACTCGGACTCACTCCTCTGAGCTCCAGTACTGGTGTAGCAGCTTAAAAGGGAAGAGGGTCATTCAGGGAGAAACTGAATTGTCTGTCATCAGAACGAGAGTTAGGAGTGCAGCTTTTTGCCAAACATAGTGTTGGTAGAGGCCATTTTTCCTTTTCTGAGACATACTCCCTGACCCTCACAGAGCCTATAGGAGGGAGCCATATCTGATTCTCCATCAACCTGACTAACACTGTTCACCCTTCCATTGTGATGCCTTGAAATCCCTGCCCCACCCAACTTCCAGGCCCACCCAAGCCATTTCCAGTGGCTTTTCCATGCAAATGGCCTCTGTTGCCTCATGCTTTGCATTTTCCTAAAATCTCTCAAACAAGCAGCATCTGGCCTCAGCATATTCAAACCTCTTACCCAGGCCCTGAACTAGCAGCAGTCAGCCTTTGTTCACAGTTTGGCCACTACTGGGTACCTCCAAGTCCAGCACAAGTAACAGCCATTTCCAGATCACTTTGTAGCTCAAGCTGGGTGGTCCTGGGCAGGACACAGGTGGTGGCTGACCTTGCACCTCCTGGGAGGTCCTAGAGCCAGTGTACCTGATGGACAGCTTCAGACCATGCCGTATTACAACCCTACCACCTCCATGAGCAACACACTGAAGGGGCAGACTTGGTGAGCCCCACTGGAATAGCCCTGCCTGCTCTGTAGAGTCAATTCCTACACAGCAGCTCCCCTGCAGCTGGCCCTTGAAGCTGATCGGCCTGGGGGTCAATCCCTCCCAGTGACACCAACAGCAATCAAAACTCAACTACAACAACAGGACAGTGCACATAATCTACACAGGGATACACCTGGTGTGCCCAGCTCAGGATACTAGGGAGTCTGAACCACTGGCCCCTACTGGACACCTACTACACTAGGCCACTCTACCAAATCCAGGAGACATAGCACCTCTACTTCATACATAGAAACAAACATAGGGAAGCAGATAAAATGCAGAAACATGGAAACAGGTCCCAAATAAAAAAACAAGAGAAATATCTAGAAAGAGAACTAAATGAAATGGAGGCAAGCAAACTATCAGATACAGAGTTCAAAACAATGGTTGTAAGGATATTCAAAGAACTTAGTAAGAACTTCAAACGCATGAAAAAGGACATAGAAACCATAAAAAAGAACCAGTCTGAAATAAAGAATACACTAACTGAAATGAAGAAAAATTTACAGGGAATCAAAAGTACCATACATGAAGCCAAGAATTAAATCAGGGATTTGGAATATAAGGAAGCAGGAACCCCAATCAGAACAGTAGAAAGAAAAAAAGAATACAAAAAAATGAACATACTGTAGGAGCCTCTGGGATAACTTTCAGTGTACCAACATTTACAACATGGAGGGAAGGAAAAGAGAGGGAGCAAGAAATTGAAAACCTATTTGAAAAAATAATGACAGAAAACTTCCCTAAACTGATGAAAGAGACATACAAGTCCAGGAATTGCAGAGAGCCCCAAACAAGATTATCCAGAGGTCCACACCAAGACACATCATAGTTAAAATGCCAAAAGTTAAAGTTAAAGAGAGGATCTAAAAAGCAGTAAGAAAAAAGCAGTTCGTTGCCCACAAGGTACTAATTTCTCAACATAAACTTTGCAGGCCAGGAGGAAGTGTCAAAAACTATTCAAAGTGATGAAAAGCAAGGACCTCCAACCAAGATTACTCTACCCAGCAAAGCTGTCATTTAGAACCATAGGACATATAAAGAACTTCCCAGACAACAAAAAGCTAAAGGAGTTTATCACCAGCAAACCAGTATTGTATGAAATTTTAAAAAGTCTTCTTTAGAAGGTGAAGAAAAAGGATAAATAATATGAACAATAAAATTGAAATAAATACATCTCTATCAACAATTGAATGGAAAAAAAATAAACAAGCAGACTCATAGATACAGAGAACATTTTAATGGTTGCCATATGGAAAGGGATTGGGGGAATGGGTGAAAAGGTGAAGGGATTAAAAAGTACAAATTGGTTGTTACAGAATAGTCATAGGGTTGTGCAGTGCAGCATAGGAAATATGGTCAATAATATTCTAATAACTATGTATGGTGTCAGATGGGTATGAGATTTATCGGGATGATCACTTAGTTATATAATGTCTAATATAATATTGTATGCCAACTGTAATTAAAAAATGATTAAAGATGGAAAAAATACACATTTTTATAATAGAAAGGGTTTGAAAATGCTGTTAAATATTCCTCCTTACAATAATTTAAATGATGGCAAATCCTGATGTTTCTGTTAGAGATACTTTGTAATTACTATCAAAGTGCAAACAAGATAACAACTTGTAAAGTGAAACCTGTTGCAGAGCATTCTCTGATCAAGCATTCCATGAAGAAGATATAGAACGTGTTTCTTAAAATCTAAATACATTCATGATTGTGCTATGCCTTTACTTTTTTCCGTCCCCCATTAATTACAAGTTCTATCATCAGATTGTACAGGATAGGGGTTTCGTAAGTACTAGCAGAAACAAGAAAACAATTGAAAGTGTATTGTGCTGTTAAAGGCAGCTGAAATGTTAAAATATTTGTGCCCTACACAATGCCCCAGTGGTTCAATGAGTCTGTCTTAAATAGGACAATGGTATCTGAAACATTTGGCCTTATTGTAGTTTGTTTTAAGACATTACAGTTCAAAAGCCTCTAAGCATCTACTGAGTTGAACTAATCTCTAAGAAATCTCTCATACAGGAACTATGAAAAAATTTAGTCTTCCTTCCAAGAGTTCAATAACTACTAAAACTCTCAGTGAGTCAAAGAATTTGGAAAGGCATTGAGGCTAAAGAAACACACACTGGCCAGCAATCTGGAAATCAATTCACATGCATTTGTAAAGAGCACAATGCAGACTAGAGGAAATAAAGCCTGGGTGTGAAGTCCAGATCCTTAGAATATGCAAATAAGACACTTTGTCCAGGCAACTGAGATATGTTTTGAAGTGTACATTTTGTGCAGGAACACAAGGAGAACTGCTACTAATCAACTGCTGTGAAACCAGAACAAAGTTAGAAGTATGGAAGCAAAAAGGAAAACATGACCTAAAGTGGCAATGTAGCAAAGAGCAGACCATGGACCATTGCAGAACTTTGCTAAGAGGCAAAAGCAAGAGGCTCTGAGTCTCACCAAACCCAGATGGTAATATAAAAATAAATGAATGAATGCTGAGTAATTACTTATCAAACAGAACAATCATTCCAGAAACACAGAAAATATGTAACATAACAAGCACTATTAAATCATTCCCAGCAGAGTTTTAAAACAGCGCAGTGAAGAAGTTCAGATTGATTAAAAAACAAAATGCAATCTTATGCTTTTGATTTGTTTTGCTCTTAGAAAACAAAAGTGTTTTATCAATATCTACATATAGTGACAGAAAGCAAAACCTTTCCTGAACTTCATGTGAAGTAGATGCAGTTTTCAGTGTACTACCCACTCTATGCCAGTCTTTATCTTTATCAGGCTTATCAGGGAAAACAAGACAAATATATTAATAACACAGAATTGTGGGTGAATTTCATACCATCCTTAAAAGGAATATATATTTTGGTTTGGCCATATTTTTAGGGGGAAAAAGCAAATTTAAAAATTAAAGTAGAACTCACCGCAATTACTCAAAGAATGAAGACTCTTCATGTTTTATTTTTTTGTTTTATTTTTCTTTGTGTGCTTAGACAGAAAAATTTTCTTAAAAACTTCTTTCTAAATGCCTTCACAAAGTTTTCCCATTGTTTACAATGTTTGTGTACCTATTTAGGCTCTTCTAAAAAATGACTACTACTTCTATTCCTCCCTCAACATATCTGAAAGGAAGTCAAAAAAATCTTCAGGAAAAAGCTATATCATGAGAATCATTAACACATTTAGATTATGCAAGATTCAGACAGACTGTACAAACACATATTTCTCCCAGTGGCCGTGTCATTTTTCATATGCTAACCCCACTTTATAATAACACATAGGTACTGCTTATTTTGTCTCTAAAGTTCCTTTCAGTAGGAAACTACTATCATCATAAACTGGGTCATGTGTCTCAATCAATTACTACCCAAGAAAAGCTATGGGGTTGGGGGAGGGGTAGAGGCAGTACAAACTTTTCACATCTTCCTTGTTTTCAATAAAAAGTGTAGCATTGCACTCCCTTGGGAAGGTGGCACCACGAACAGAGATCTACATTAGTCAACAGATTTAAAAGTGCAAAGCTTGTCTGTAATCACAGATATGCCACTGACTACTTGCCTATAATATCTGACAGTTAAAATCTCCACAGAAAGGTCCAAAACTTCACTCTGCTATCAGTTGAATGAGAAAGTACTTACCTAAACTCTCTGAGTATCGGCTTCCTCACCTGTGAAACACAGGTAAGCATGTCTACCTCAGAGCTCTTGAGAGAATCAAGGAAGCTAATGTCTGATGAGCAATCAAACTTTTACAGGCTTGAATCTCAGCAGGCACCTTAGATTTAGTCACTCACCAATAACTAGAGCAGCTATGCCTTCTAGTGTTACCTTGGCAGCCTTAACTTCAAGTTGTACATCCCCTTGTAGCCTCATAAACTAGCTACTTTCAACTCTGACTCACCTATAGGGGGTTTGTTTTTAAAACATATTACTGATGCCAATGGTACATCTGATAAGAGGTTATTATCCAAAATTTATAAAGAACTTATAAAACACAACACAAAAAGGACAAACAATTCAATTTAAAAATGGGTAAAAGACCTGAATAGACAATTTTCAAAAGAGGACAAACAGAAGTCTAAAAGCTATATGAAAAGATGCTCAACATCATTAATCATCAGAGAAATGCAAATTAAAACCACAATGAGACATCACTTCACACCTGTCAGAATGACTACCATCAATAAATCATCAAACAAGTGTTGGGGCGGATGTGGAGAAAAAGGAACCCTTGTACACTGTTGGTAGGAATGCAGATTGGTACAGCCACTGTGGAAAGCAGTATGAAGTTACCTCAAAAAATTAAAAAATAGAACTGCCTTAGGACCTAGCGATTCCACTTCTGGGAATTTATCCGAAGAAACCTGAAACTCTTATTCATAAGAATATATGTACCCCTATGTTCATATAGCCAAGATTTGGAAGCAGCCCAAATGTCCATTAGAATATAGATAAGTGGATAAAAAAGCTGTGGTACATTTATACAATGGAATATTACTCTGCTATAAAAAAGGAAAAAATTTTACCATTTGCAACAGCATGGAGGGACCTGGAGAACATTATGCTAAGTGAAATAAGCTAGTCAGAAAAAGACAAGTACTATATCATTTCACTCATATGTGGAATTTAATAAACAAACTGAACTACCAAGCAAAATAAGGACAGACTCAAAGATAAGAGAGCAGGCAGAGAGCTCTGGTGTGTGTGTTTGGTGGTGGGGGTGGGCGATGAAGAGAACTCATGGACATGGACAACAGTATGGTGATGGTGGGAGTGGTTAGGGGGTAAGTGGAGGAGGAAGTTGGAAAAGAGGGGATAAATAGTGATGAAAAATCCTATATAATAAAGAGGTAATATGCAAATTGACCCTCACACCATCACAAGATGGCTACCTACAACCAGGCCGGCAAGGGGATTAGTGAGGGACGACCAAAAGACTGAACAAGCAGGCTGTGTGGGGTGACCGGGCCAGCAGGGGTGTTAGTGAGGGACAACCAAACGACTGAACAAGAGGGCTGAGTGGGGTGACCAGGCCAGCGGGGGTGCCGTGAGGTGAGACCAGGTCCACAGGTGGGGGGGGGGGGGGCAGTTGGGGGCAACCAGGCCGGCAGGGGGGGACAGCTAGGGGCAACCAGGCCAGCAGGGGCGGTGCAGTGGGGGTGACCAGGCTGGCAAGGGGGGCAGTAAGGGGTGACCAGGCTGGCTGGGGAAGGCAGTTAGGAGCGATCAGGCTGGCGGTGGGGGGGCAGTTAGGTGCAACCAGGCAGGCAGGCAGGCAAGTGAGCGATTAGGAGCTAGAGGTCCAGGATTGTGAGAGGGATGTCCCGGATTGGAGAGGGTGCAGGCTGGGCTGAGGGAACACCCCCCCTCACCCCTGTGCATGAATTTCATGCACCGGGTATCTAGTAAATAAATAAAATAATAAAATAAAACATACACTGGACCACTTCTCCTCCCAACCACCCCAAAACCTTCTGAGTCAGAAACTGAAGGGGTTGGGAGAATATAACTTTTATTTATTTTAAATCTCCACACCAGGTTATAAAGCAACCAGGATTAAGAACTATTAATATAATATGCAAAATGTTCTTGAAATTCCAATGCTTCAACACATAGTAACTGAATAATCCAAGTCAGTAAGTCTTGCCCCAAACGAGTTCATGAATGAAAAAAGTTTGAGAAGCATCACAGATCACAATGTATCCAAAATTTATTAAAATCACAATTAAAAAGGTACACACTTTAGACCAATGTTGAGTAAAAGATATATAATGAGGCATAATTGGAGCCATATGTGTAATTTCTAATCTTCTAGTAGCCAAATTTTTCAAAAAGTAAAATTAATTTTAATAATATACCTTATTTAGCATAATATATCCAATGTAATCATTCCAATAAGTAATCAACATAAAGTTATTGAGATATTTTACATTATTTTTTGTACTAAGTCTTTAAAATCTGGTGTGTATTTCACATTAGAGCACAGCTAAATTTTAATGAGAACACTTCTAGCATTCAATAGCCACATGTGGCTAGTGGCACTGTATTGGACACCACAGCTCTAGACTAAATGTAGCTATAAATATAGTATGTGATATATTTCATAAAGCCCAAACATCCTACACTAATATAACTCTTCATACCTGTCTGACAGCAATATGGACTGATTGTGTCATATGAAGTAATAAAGTCTATCACAATTTCCAAAAGCTATGAGACAGGATTTACTTTATCAATAGTGTGAAGTGTGCTCAAATGACTTAAATATGAGTGCAAAAATACATTATAGGGAGGGTAAAAAATAATGTCCTCTGCCTGATTAGTTTTAGCTCAATGGTTGAGCATCTACCTATGAACCAGGAGGTCACAATTCAATTCCCAGTCAGGGCACATGCCCAGGTTGCAGGCTTGATGCCCAGTAGGGGGCATGTAGGAGGCAGCTGATCAATGATTCTCTCTGATCATTGATATTTCTGTCTATCTCTCCCTCTCCCTTCCTCTCTGAAATCAATAAAAAATATATATTAAAAAACACACACACACTAATATCCTTAGAAACATTGCTTTTCCTAGGAAATAAGACATCTTTCAGGTATATTCACATATGTACTTAGTAACTCCATGTCATTACCTGGGGATATACTAGTAGCACACAGAGTTGACCAGTTTTTGCATTGCACATAGATTCACAATAGAGAGGCCAGTTTGGAGCTGAAAGCTAGCTCTCCTGCTTAGCAAATTCGAGAGGTGCCTCTGATTTTTCACCTAATTCATCAACCTAGAGGGTCACCTTTTTTCTAATATAGCAAACAGGACCATATATTCTTGTGATTGTCCTAAGTCTTAGAAGCACGCGCAGTTTAATAGAATTCATTCATTTGAGTAGAAGTAGATGACAAATCTGGCCCATCCCCCACATCTTCCAAGTCAAAACCATCTCTTCCTCGCAAACTAAACTAGTAGCCAAGTCATTCTCAGATTCAAGGTAGCTTCCTACAAAAACATTAACCTGCAGTCTCTACAAATAAAAAGTTTAAATGGCCCACTCTCTGTGCATAAGGCAAATCAGAATTTTAGTACTCCTAACAAAAAGTCAGGTTTGCCACCTATGCGTCTGGTTTTCAAAGTACTATGTTAACCTTATTTCAGATAATTAATCCTTCCGGCTTCTCAATCCAAAATAACTACCTCCTACACCCCAGTTGTTATTTATCAATCTACCCTATTCTGTTTTTTTCATTGGATTTAGTACTATCTTATTTATATTATTCTTGTATTGGTTTACCTCTTTAATATTTGGGACGTCCAGTCATATAAAGCTCCATGGGAAAGAAACTTGGTTTATCACTCACTGCTTTATTCACAGTCTATAAACCTAGGTACTCCACAGATATTCTCTAAAACAGTATTTTGAAGAAATCTTCCAGGGTTTTTATCTGCTATCAAAGATCACTGAGGAAGATGGGGAAGCAGGAATGTTGTATGTGATGGCTTGGCAACTTGGAATAGCACAGCTGGTTCCAGACACTACAAACAGGAAATATGACTGATGAATGCCCTGGCTTCAGTGGAAGGAGAGAGAAGAACCCATTACCCAGCTACAAGATAATACCAGAAATGACCCAGCATTTATAAAAGGCTTGTCCCTTAAGGGTTAATTTACTCACCTAGACTGAACTCCTGGGCCATGATGACCTTTGATTCAGTCAGGAGAGATAAGAAACAGATGGCAAGTAGAAACAGGGTAATTTGAGAAGAGTTTAAGAAAGTGACTATTTACAAATATATGGGCAGCATTTAAGGAAATAAACAATGGATATTTCATTACCCTGAGATACGTGAAGCCATTCCCATCCCTGAACCTAACGGGGTGAAGGAAGGCCAGGCCCTGATAGGACAGCTGCATGGAAAGGACTGCCTGATAGAAGCTGTGGTCTTTGTCCAAGGGACAAGCCAAGCCAGTGTGATCAGGTGGGGAGGGAGACAGTGCATACATACTCTGACCTTGTTCTGCTCCCATCTGCCTGATCTCTCACCAAGGCCTCCTGTTGGCTAAACTCAGCTGGAAGTCAGAGGACAAGGGAGCCACTGAGCAGTCCAGGTTGGAGAAAAGTGAAGAGTGAAGAGAAGGAACCTAGCAGGCCTATGAAATGCAACATGAAAGGAGGTTTTACATTGCTTCATTTTTCACTCTCAGGTTAAAACTACTATCTGAATTATTTAAACATAGAAGTGTTGACAATAAATCCAAAAAAATAAGTTATATACTTTAATAAATTTCCTTTATTTTGAATACAAAAGTTGAATTCACAGCATTACAGTTCTGCTTCAACATTTAAATGCAGGACTAAAGAAATGTATCTTTCATCATATAACTTGACACAGTAATGAAGCTATAGAATATTGAAGAATTGATAGTATGAACTTTAGGCCAGTGTTTCCAAACATGGAAATGCATCAAAATCCCCTGAAGAGCATTCAAAACTAGCAATTCTAGGTTCCATCACTCTACCCCATGATTCTGACTCCTCAGGGGAAGGGCACACGGATTATTGCACATAGATTTAGGAACTAATATTATAAAATTTCCCTTACAAATGTTAAATATCTTGGTTCTTTTATTTTTTCATTTGTAAAATGTATTTGTATTGACTTCAGGGAGGAAGGGAGAGATAGAAAGATTAATAATGAGAGAGAATCACTGATTGGCTGCCTCCTACACACCCCACACTGGAGATCCAGCCCACAACTCGGCACATGCCCTGACCAGGAATAGAACTGTGACCTCCTGATTCATAGGTAGATGCTTTACCACTGAGATACACCAGCCAGGCAATACCTTGGTTTTTAAAATTTTTTTTTATTTATCCATGTTTGTTTTTGTGCTGTTTTAAATTAATTATTCAACAGAGACAGTTTATTATTCAAATTTCAAAAGCCAATCAGAAAAATCATTAATAAACATATACATTTAATTAAAGACTTCTGGAAGTTCCACTCCTCTCCCCTCATGGCATAAAATATAAGCTTATTTTTAAAGGAGACAATTCTCTAATAGTTAATTAAGCCAAAGGATTCCTTTTTAAAAATGTTTTTATTAATTTTTGGAGAGAGAGGCAGGGAGAAGGATAGAGAGATAGAAACATCAATGAGAGAGAATCATCTCGAAAGGTTGTCTCCTGAATGCCCCCTACTGAGGATCGAGCCTGCGACTGGGGTATGTGCCCTGACCCAGAATCAAACCAGCAATCTCTTGGCTCATGAGTCACCACTCAACCACCAGCCTGGGCAATATAAGCTTATTTTTAGAACTACTACCAAATAAAGGATTAAAAGGGAAGGTTAAAACCTATGTAAAGACCATATACTCTAGCAATGTATAGACAACTACTTCTTTAATGAAGCAAATAGGGAAAGCATGTGCAAAAACAATTTTTTTAGCAGTTTTCACAATAATCTTTTTGGTGGAAGCATCCAATTTGTAGTAGTAAAATACTATTTTCTACTAAAAGATACCAGGACTTCTTAAATAAGTGACTGACTCTAGGTTTAGGGCAGAAATATGCAAGATAAAGCCTGAGATATTTTTACCATACCAGATAACAAGAAAGCTATCAAATGCTGTTAGGGTTAGGTCAAAAGGATTCAGATGTCAACTTGAGGAAGCTCATATTAACTAAAATAAGACAATTTGAGCATCAATAAAAAAAAATAATAGCTGCAATGCTTGAAGTTCATCAAATATATTTAAATCCAAGAATTGGTAATGATCCCTGTTGTAAAAGGTCACCTTAGAATAATAAGTGTGGTAGATTAAAGATGAACACAAATTCTTTGTTATTCTTCCCACTGAGACATGAAATCTAATTCCCTTCCCCTAATATGGGCTGGCTTTAGGGACTCATCTGAGCAATAGAATGCAGTGGAAGTAACATGCTGGCACTTAAAGGCCTAGGTTACCATAAGTTCTGCAACCTCCTTCTGGTTCTCTTAAAACATTCTCCCTGGAAGACCTGAACTGTCATTATAAAGAGAGTCTCAGCTGAGCATACCCTTCCAGCCATCCTTACCAAGTCATCAAAGATGTGAGTAACATCTTGGACCTCTCAAACCAGCTCATCTACAACCAAATACCACCAAGTGACATTAGCTGATGCCACATACAGCAAAAGAATACCTGGATGAGCCCTGCCCAAATTCCTAACCTACAAAATCATGTTATAAAATAAAATTATTTTTATTTAAGCCACTAAGCTTTGGAATTGCTTATTGTGTACCCGTAAATAACTGAAACAAATGTTAATACCTGAAAATAGAGTTCTGCAATATCCAAAACCTAAATTATGTGACATTGGTTTGGGGACTAGGGGGTGGGCAGAAGCTGGAAAAGCTTCCAGAAAACAAGCAGTGACAGCTAATGGGTCTGGGTCTGGGGAGATTGCTAGTAAGGACTTGAAAGACAGTAAGAAAAAAGCTAATGGAGTTTGGAAAAGGGGATCCTTAAATATGGCCAAACGCTTGACAAGTCTGTGGCCTTCACTAATTTGTAAAATAAAAGAGATGAACTAAAAGGGGGAAAAAAACAATTATTTCATGTTTTTTAACAGAATTTAAAAGATTTAGGACTTTCTATTTTTAAATAAAACTGTTTCTCATCTCTAATGTCTCCCAGCAAAATATTCTCAAGTTAGAAATGCTTTAGGGCAAAGGTTAGATCTAGAGCCCTACAAATAATGCATGACCTCAGAACAAAGATGTTCATTGTGGCTCTAAAACCCTTTGGTGAGACCTCCGAAACATTTAAGTGTGTGCATAGCACATCTCTAAGCATCACACAGGTATGCCTCAGACCCCCTCTGCTGGACAATCAAGCCTCTAAGAATCTTAAAGTTGTATCTCACAGACCTTTTCTACTAGATAATAGGCTTCTAAGAATTTTAAAGTCATTGTCCCACAGCCCCTAGACATTCAGTTTAAGGTTGAAAAGGGCAAGATGTTGGAATAAAATGCAGATGTGGCTTTTTTCTAATTTGATAAACATGAAGCCCACACATTTTTTTAAAGAAATTGTATCAGCTTTAACTAAAAGGCTCAAACGCAATTTGAAAGGAAAAGAGGAAATGGATCTCCAAATTTCTACTGGCAGGAATCAGACAGGCATGGTTATTCCTTTGCAAACATAGAAAGAAAAAGTTAGAATAACTCAGAGTATGAAAACAAGAGTCATAGTCTGGGTGACTTAAACAACAAACACATACAGGGTGGGGAAAAAGTAGGCTTATAGTTGTGAATACGTGAATCACGGAGTTTATTCTTGAACTACCGTTTATTAATTATTGTATTATTTTCCATAAGAATGACTATAAGTCTACTTTTGCCCCACTCTGCATTTCTTACAGTTGTGGAAGCTAGGTAGTCCAATATGGAGATGCTGGCAGATTTGGTTCTGGTGAGAACCCACCTTCTGGTTTGCAGGTGACTGTCTTCTAGCTGTGTCATCACGTGGCAGGGAGCAGACAAGAGGAAACAAGCTGTCTGTCTCTTCCTATAAGGGCCCTAATCCCATTCATGAGAGCTCCGTCCTCATGCTCTAATTACCCAAAGGCCCCAGACCCTACTGCCATCACATTAGGGGTTAGGATTTCAACATATAATTGTAGGGGTCACAAACATTCCGTCCATAATAATGAGTATCAGACTTCAAGAAGATGCCACAATGAGATGAGCATTTGGGGGAAATTGGGAAGGAGATAACTATATTTTGCACATGGTAGGAATGCAGGGATATAAACACTCTATGACAGAGGGCAACCGGAAGTAGATTATAGATAGCCACAAATTCTCACTCCTCCTCCCATTGAAAGGTGGCATCTCGCTTCCTTCTCCTTGAATCTGGGCTGACTTTTATGGCTTATTTGGCTAGAGAAATATAGCAGAAGTGACAATTTCGGATTTCTTATGACTTAGAGTTTTGAAACTTTCTCCTAGCCTTTTTGAAATATTCTTTCTGGTAGATCATACATAGAAATCACACTACTCTGACCTTTCTGCTGAAGGGGCAGGGGGAAGGCTCTCCAGGTGATAGTCCTAGACAGCCTAATCTTTCAACCATCCCCATTAAGAATCCAGATGTAAATGACCATCCAGAGTTGCAGACAAAGATTCCTATCTCATTCTTTTCTTTGAAAGATTAAAGGCTTAAGTGAAGACACCATGAGACTTCAGAAGTAATATAAATTCTATAACATACCCAATCTGTACACATAAAATGACACACACATCTCCATAATTCACACATTCTTCTAGTCTATGAAATGACTCACACCCTTTCCCAACAGAGCCACACATGATGGGCTTGCCACAGACTCTAGCTGCCACCCTGCTGTGCACTGACCTCCAACTACAGACTTGGAGTCTGTAGCCAAATCAACACTGAAAGATAATTTATTTTTATATACAAGGGGCAAGCATTCATCCATATCCATCACACCTTTCCAAACCATCAGACCTTTCTTTCTCCCATACAAACGTCCGAAAATCTTTGTCTAGCCATGGTATTGACTTTAACCCTGGATTCAAAAAGACTACACATACTTCAAAATCTTCTAAGTCCCCTCTCTTGAAGCATTTAAATAAATTTCTACACACTGAGAGCTGCCTTTTTGTTTAACTCTATCTCAAAAGAAAGTCAAAGACAATTTTAAATAGATTTCACAAATTTCTCTTATTTTTTTATTTGAAATTTAAGGTAAATCCCCCTCTAAATGTTTACCATTATATCTAAAGTAAAGCAGTACCATTTTCTTCCCTTTGGATTTAGAACTCTCCAATATGTGTACATGGCTACAATAATGGCTCTTTAGGCATGGCTCCCTATTTTTAGCTTTTGCAATCTTGACATTCCTCAACCCAGCTCTTATTTTTGAAACAATTGTGTTTTGCTTTTATCTGTGCTACAACATGACAGCTAGAACCTAAAGCAATATTCCAGGTGGGTCCTGAGTTCCTTTTTATAAAAACTTTATTGTTGAAAGTATTCCATATGTCCCCTGTTTCCCCCATTGCCATCTCTCCCTCCTCCCCCTGCCCCAGGCCTTTACCACCCTTTGTCTGTGTCTATGGGTTATGCATATACACATATGAGTTCATTGGTTGATCTCTTCCCCACCCCTACCTCCACCCTGGTCCTGAATTCCTTGTCCTTTATACAGTAATTTTTCTTTGACCAATCAATTTTATGATAAATTTAAGTTAGGGAAATTTTAGCAAGTTCAGCTACAAAAAGGACAAATTGTTATAAATGAAGAACTTTCATAGTGAACTGTGCAATTTCCTTTGATTTTTCTAGTTCCATTTTCATACCCTCAGCCAAAAAGTTACCGGATCTGAAAAGCTTGTGAAATTCTCCCAGTTAAATCAACAGTCATTTAACAACTATAAGATAAAATATAACAGTCCTTTGGAAAAAAAAGGTTTACACATTGACTGTGTCTAGTGAATATTTATGTACGATTGAAGTAAACCCAATGTTTTTCTCTTTTATTCTCTCTACTGATAAATTATATTGTTGTCACTTTTTGTTTTATATTACTTTGAGTTTTCATACAAGTAAAAGCTCCTCTTTGGTTAAAGTAGTTTATTCCTGGATTTTTAGCTCTTTCTTGTCAGTGGACACTTCATTAGGTTCGGTGTTTTGAGTGCATTTTTCATTTTAACAACATATGCATATTGAGATCTAGAGCACTAATAATATCTTAACAAATTAATGTCAAGAACCCAGATATCCACACATATTGCACAGATGAACCTCCAGCCCAAATCTCATAGGCCCTGGAATGGTTTTCATTTTTACATTTGGCATATGAACAGCTTTCTGCCCATGCGGCAATGATCATATTTATGCAATTTTGAATTTGGAATCTGTTCATGAGATCCTAGAGCCAGATTTTCCCAGATTCAAGTCATAGAACTACAGTCTACCCGTCCAAAACTTTCAAAATTTTATTAAATAATTGGGAAAAAATGAATGAAGCATATCGATAGCAAATTAGTCTCCACACTTACTAAAATACTCATACAGTTCAATCAAATCTGTTAAAATCAAATATTCATACAGTTCAATCAAATCTTTGAAAATCAATTTAATAAATATTTATTAAATGCAGACATTTATTAATGAAAAACACAGTCCATACTACCTAACAATGCTTTTATATCTACTATCATTAGGGTGACCCTCACTCTTTTGGTAAACTTCACTTTGGTAAAGATACAACTCATTTGACCAACCTGTGTATGAAACTGTTAAAGAAGACCTTCAGTGGCTATTTTGTTTTTTTTATCATTTCCATGAAATAATAAAGGTATCTCTTTTGGGTCCAGGCCTGTCATATATGGTAATCAATCATTTCATAAAAGTTATTTTTCCTCCATGAGTTTCAGTGTTCTCAGGTATAAGATGAAGGGATTGGACCAGATAATATCGAAGGCCTTTTCCAGTTTTAGGGTAAATGGGTTCTGTTCTGTCACCGGAAGGGAAGAGCATTGTCTGGTCTAGACAGATGCAGCTCTGACATGCACTATAACAATATATGAAATACAGATTGGGTTTCGGGACATTAGGTTTGAAAGTCATACCAAGTTCTTTTGAGGACCTATCTCACGCCGCAAGTTTTGCAGAAGCTGGCAGCTGGTCTGGGAGACCAGTCCTTTTCCACTCAGAGGAACGCACAAAATGGCACCATTGTCCGTCTGCTCTTGAGAGCCTTGGTTGGCCTTGCACTCCTAGATCAGATGGATGTGAATGGTATCTGAACTGGTGGTGACCTTTTTCCTCTCCCTCAAATTCTTCTCTATATAATTCTTCTCTCCAGAAAGGTTAAACATCTCCATGAAGCCTTCTATGACCTTTCCGGATAGGGGGCCCTTCCTCCTTGTCACTATTATAACTTGAATGCCTCTGTGGTTATATTCATAGTTTACTGTCATTCTTTAAGGGTCTTCTCATATATCTAACCATGTGCTTCTTCAGGGTAAGTATCATGTCTTATTTATCTTTGCATCTAACACAACAGCCTAAATCATAGGAAATATTAAAACAACAGTAATAGCCAACATTTATAAACTTGAAGGCATCTTCCAACACTGCCATTCAAAGGTAAGGCCATGAGCTAGTCTGGGATAGCCATGTGATGTTGGTGGAGTGGGTACAATCAAAACTAGAGGAGAACCATGCTTCCATTCTGGATCCAAACCTAGAGCCAAGACCTAGCAAGCTCCACACCAGCAAGATCGAAGTGGTCACAAATTCAAGTTCTTTTAAAGGGAGCAGGTAGCTAAGAAGACTAAAGGATATCTTGTTAGGGAAACATTTACAGAGACTAAAATAAAATAAATATTTCATTTCTCTCTTATCTCTATTGTATTAAAAAATAACAACAGCCATGAGTAAAACAGAGCATGGTGGAAACTATAAAGAACTAAAGGGAGAAATTAATATGCCAATCCAGGCCTTGCTTGCCAAATCTTTCCGTTTTTCACGGGACATTAGAAATCTAGATTTTGATACAAAATCTTCCAGTTGTTAAAATATTAGCAATTGATTCCATTAAAACACACACACACACACACACACACACCATACAAATGAACCTTACATGTGGCAAACAAAACATAACTACAGGTCAGATTTGGTCCATGTCCTACCTAGGAATAGAGGCTCTAAGTTCCCCAACATAAAGAAACATGAAACAACTACATGGGCAATTATGGTTACTTGTGGTCAGAAATAAAAACAGAGAGTAGAATTCAGCAAGTTGGACAAGGTGAGGAGAAGCACAGGGATCCTGGAGTAAGAGAGAGCCCAGAAGCCAGGAAGTTCAGTGAGTTCAGACAATGGTACCAGAAATCAAAACCACAGAGAGCAGCCTGAGCCAGGGGATGTTTTGCCCAACAGGGCCATTCTTTCTAGCTGTACACTGAAGCTGGTAAGGGGTGGTAGCCACCCCTGGAACTGAAGTTTGCACCAGGAAGTGAATGCAAGTGGTTGGCAGGGAAAGCCCTCTCCCTGCAAGTGGGCTGTGATCCCTGCTGGAGCAGGGACAACCCAGCTGGGATTACAGGCAGATTCTGATGGTAAGGGTCTCTGAATTTTCCATTCTAAATAGGAAGCACACCTCAGAGACAAAGAGGTTAAGCCCTACTATATTTCAGAGTCCCTTGTCTGCCAGGGCTCCTTGAGTGCTCTACAAATAAAGCACATTTTGCTATGATACCAACGAACAGCACTGGTCCCAAGCAACAACATGCAGGCTGATTCCTCAAATGTCAGTTTGCACAATCTGCCCTCTTTCTTGTAGACCACCCAGTCTTTTTATAATGATTCTACACTGTCTCATTTATTTCCTTCATGGCAGCAGAGATCCCAATTTCCTTAGTTGAATTTCATCCCCTCCCTTATGCAACTGCTGATTTATTGGTAATTTCTGGCTCTTTATTAGTTAGGTCAGGATGATTTTTTCTCTCTAATCAGCTGAAAAATATAGTAGAATTAATAAAATCGTACTTTTCTACTCTACTTGAAGAAAAGTAAGGAACAAAGATAGGAAGAGAGAAATAATAAGTACAAAAGATTAGAAGAGAAAGGAAGCAAGAGGGCAGATGTTACACATAGGTAGTTCCTATTTCAGAGTGTCTGTTCACTGAGTGTTGTGAAAGAAATGGACACGAAAACAGTCTTAATGAATTTACCCTATCATTTGGTGCAGCCCATGTTATTGCATTATTGTAATGAAAAACACATCAGAATATGTCTAGACACATGACATACTCCTGGTAGAGAGTTCCCTGCACTTCAAAAAATTGTGGTTCAATTTCCTTCTGGGAAACGCTCCAATGGCAACATTTCAGGTTCTTGAAAGGCTCTTCAGAATGACCGCCTAAGGGGAGGCCACCTCCAAAAGTAGACTTCAAGCACCAGGGCACTGCAAGGGCTGGCAGAGCTTTCCATGGGAAAATGGTCAGAACAGCATGGCCCCCCTGTAGCAACCCCACGTACAATAATCCACTGATAGGTTTTGCTATATACAGAGTAGCTGTGACAGTCTAAATAAAACACTGAAAAGAACCTGTAAACAGAAGAGAAGTAATGAAATACTTTGTTTTGGTGATTCTTTAATTTTAACTACATATGGATTAAACAAATCCAATTGGTATAACTTTCACCAATGTGTTGATTTAAACCAAATTCTATAGGCAGTGGAAGTCAGGAAAGGAAAGCAATACCACTTACCTCTTATAGAGTAAATGATGCTATGCCTGTGTTCTCACAGAAGAGTCATAAAAAGAATAAGTTCCAAATTGCAGCCATTATTCTCAGATTGTAATTCTGGCTGTGCCACTCTCAGAGATTTAAGTCTGAGAATGCCTGAAGCTGGGAAAATCCCATGATCTATCATGCATTTGTAAAACAAAGATTATAAAATAAAACAAAGAGAACTCCAATTCAACTCCTAGAATTCTCTGAAGGTTTTAGCACATATGGGGCAGGATGATTAGAGAGGTGTGGGAACTGTACTCTATCTGTACTCAACAGATCAATAAGCATTTCCTGAGGGCATAACAGGTACCGTAACTAGATCAATGGCCCACCAGGGTGAATACAAAGTATTTAAGGGACCAACAATCAAAATTAGGAAAGAGGAGTAAATTCAAGATGGGGAAATAATTAAGAAGCAGGACAAAATTGAATATGATCAAATTTAGAATGTTGAGGGTTTAGAAAAGCTCTATGAGTTTGGTCAATGAGTTGGAGTAATAGAGAGGGTATCTTAGCAGAGGTGAACTTTTAGTTGGGCTTTGAACCCTGAGTAACACAGGGTTCATACTAGAATGGGAAAACATAACAGCAAAGGCACAAATTGGGGAACACAAGTATAGGGAAGGCAAAGAGCAACAATATTGTGGCTTTGTGGATACTTCAGCTTGACTGACATTTATTGAAAAGGGGCAGTCAAGTGAGTCAGGATAGAAATTGATGAATTCTAAAGTCTTAAAAGCAGACCTGGTGGAAGTAAAATTTCTCTTCAGAGAATTTAGCCCTCAATGCAATGACTAACCCAAAAGAAGTTTGCCTTGCCCTAAGAATCAGGTCATGTGTGGCTCATAACACACAACAGTCCCAGACAACAACCAAATCCCAATACCAGAATGCAAGCCAAAGAGGACTTTTCTGAAACTACCTCCATTGTGCCACTGAGTGTCACCACCTTCCTTTTCTAGTTCTAGAGTTGGTTCAACTATGTCTTCTCTGTGGATTCTCCTCTCTAGCCTGAATCTTTGAACAGCTATGAATTATAAATACCAAAACATTAAAATTTGCTTCTATTTGGTTAACAAACAGATTGTATTCATTTAGGACTCACAGTATTTCTACTACCATTGCTATCACCTTCACCAACATCCCATTCTATGAATTAACCTGCTTGTGGTCCCCGGCCTGTATACTGCACTAGTCATTCTTTCCCTTACCCTATCTAATTCCAGGTTGAAAGAAAGTTCTGTTGACAAATAGTTATTAGACACCTACTATGTGACAGATGCTGAACTAAACACTGGGGTCACAGAGACAAATAAGACACCAGATCTCAAAGAATACAGTCAATCAGCAAATTGGATTTGCCTTCATTCATTCATTTGACATCTATCAAGGGCCTATTATATGCCAACCACAAGACTAGGCCTTGGGGATACAAAAATATATAAATATGGTACCTGCTATCTAAGAACTTATGGTTTAGAAGACACAGAGAGGAAGGCAACACAAACAAACCACATAATAAAGGAACTCCCATTTGACCCAGTGATCCCACCTCTAGAAACTAATCAGATCCCAAGAAACTAATCATAAAGGATATATGCACTCCTATGTTCATAGCAGCACAATTTTCCATAGCTAAGATTTGGAAACAGCCTAAGTGCCCATCAGTAGATGAGTGGATTAAAAAACTGTGGTACATCTACACAATGGAATACTACGCTGTGGTAAAAAAAAGAAGGAATTCTTACCATTTGCAACAGCATGGATGGAACTGGAGAGCATTACGCTAAGTGAAACAAGACAGTCAGAAAATATAAATATCACAAGATCTCACTCATTTGTGGAATATAATGAACAACATAAACTGATGAACAAAAATAGATCCAGAGACAGAGAAGCATTGATCAGACTGTCAAGCCTCAGAGGGATGGTAGGGAAGGGTGAGGGTAAGGGGGAGAGATCAACCAAAGGACTTGTATGCATGAATATAAGCCTAACCAATGGACACAGACAATAGAGGGGTGAGGGCATGAGTGGGGGGAGGGGCAATGGGGGGATAAGGACACATATGTAATATCTTAATCAACACAGAAGGAAAAAAAGCAACATATATGCTGGAGCAAACAAGAGTAAGAGAATAATCTATTGTACCTTGGGGGACACAAGTCTTTATGGAGGAGGTGATTCATGAACTCAGATTTGAAACTTAAGGAGGTGTTTGAGAGACAAAGTAGGTGGAGAAAAACACTCAATGTAGAGATGATAGCATGAGGGAATATGGCAGCCTCGGTTATTCAAACTAGTCTTCCCGTTGAAAACAACAATGTTGTATAATGTATAAAAACTTCTTAAAACCATTAAAAAACTGACAAGAAGCTATGAAATAACTAGGCTAAAATCTAAGTGCATCAGGAGCTTAGAGAGATGAGCAGAGCTCTGGAGTTGCTTTTGTTCTAGGACATTTGTCAGGTAACTGAGTTTTCATTTGTAGATCTCTCAGGGTGAGGGGAAACAAAAATCAAAGCTCAGGTCCTGCAAAGTGAGGAGACTAATTGAAAAGATTTCTACATTAAACTCTCTTCTCAAAGGGATATATCCTCAGGAAAAGAGTGAATTAGAAATAAACTCACCTGATACTTCAGGAGACTAAGTCTATTTTTAGTTTTTGCTGAGCAGCGTAGGGGAGAATGTTTCTGAGAAGGAGTAATCATAAGATGTCCTTTGAGTAAATCTGAAGACCAAATTCCCATCACTTTTTAAAATGGTACCCTAGCAAGAACCAGAAGTAGTGAAATGCAGAAACAGATCTTCAAAGACTTCACGTAGTGAATCACTGTACCTAAATGATAAAACATTCATTCTTACTATATTGAAAGAAGTAAAGGAAAAAGTGGGATAAAATTTGAAAGAAAAAAATATCAAAATGTGCCTTAGCAAATTAAAAAATAATTGAATATATTTGCATATGACATGATATTGTACATAGAAAACCCTAAAGACTCCACCAAAATAATACTAGATTTAATAAATGAATTAGGCAAAGTAGCAGGACACAAAATTAACTTCTGAAAACTGACGGCATTTTTATACATCAATAATGAACTCTCAAAAAGAGAAACTAAAAAAAAATCCCATTTACCATTGCAACAACAAAAAATAAAATACCTAGGAATAAACTTAACCAAGGAGGTAAAAGACCTATACTTGGAAGACTACAGGACACTGAAAAAGAAACAGACGAAGATACAAACAAGTGGAAGAATATACTATGTTCATCTATTGGAAGAATTAACATCATTAAAATGCCTATGGTAGCCCTAGCCATTTTGGCTCAGTGGATAGAGTGTCAGCCTTTAGACTAAAGGGTCCGAGTTGGATTCTGGTCAAGAGCACATGTCCAGGTTGCGGGCTCAATCCTCAGTAAGGGGCATGCAGGAGGCAGCCAATCAATGATTCTTTCTCATCGCTGATGTTTCTCTCTCTCTCTCTCTCTCTCGATCCCTTCCTCTTTAAAAATCAATAAAAAATATATTTTAAAATGTCCATGCAATCAATAGATTCAACACAATTCCTATTAAAGTACCAACAACATATTTCATAGAACTAGAACAAATATTCCAAAAATTTATATGGAACCAAAAAATAGCCCCAGAAATCTTGAGAAAAAGAAACAAAGTTGGAGGGATCACTATATTGGATATCAAACTATAATACAAAGGCATTATAATCAAAACATCCTGGTACTAGCACAAGAACAGGCATATATATCAAAGGAACAGAACAGAGACCCCAGAAATCAACCCAGTCATTATGGTCAATTAATGTTTGACAAAGAAAGCAAGAACATACAATGGAGTAAAGACAGTCTCTTCAATAAATGGTGTCAGGAAAATTGGATAAATACATGTAAAAAATGAAACTAGACCACCAACTTACTCCATACACAAGAATGAATTCAAAATGGATAAAAGGCTTAAATGTGAGTCACAGAACCATAAAAATCCTGGAAGAAAGCATAGGCAGTAAAATCTCAGACATCTCACATAGCAGAATTTTTGCTAATACATCTCCTAGGGAAAGAGAAACAAATAAAAAATAAACAAGTAAGACTACATCAAACTAAAAAGCTTCTTCACAGCAAAAGAAATCATCTTCAAAATGCAAAGGGAACTCATAGTATGGGAGAACTTATTTGCCAATGACACATCTGATAAGGGGTTAATTGCCAAAATATGCAAAGAACTTATACAACTCAACAAGGAGAAGACAAACAATCCAATTAAAAAATGGGCAAAGGACCTAAATAGAGACTTCTCCAAAGAGGGCATACAGATGGCCAAAAGACATATCAAAAAATGCTCAACATCACCAATCATCAGAGAGATGTAAATTAAAACCACAATGAGGTCTGGAGAAAAGGGAATCTTAGTACACTGCTGGTGGGAATGCAGACTGGTGCAGCCACTGTGAAAAACAGTATGGAGGTTGCTCAAAAAATTAAAAATGGAACTGCCTTTTTACTCAGTGACCTCCTTCTAGGAATACATCTTAAGAATCCCGAAACAAGAATCAAAAAGAGTATATGCACCCCTATGTTCATAGCAGCATTATTTATAATAGCTAAGTTATGGAAACAGACCAAGAGCACATCAGTAGATGAATGGATAAAAAAGCTGATACAATGGAATACTATGTGGCCATAAAAAGGAAGGAACTCTTACCCTTTGAGACAGCATGGATAGACCTGGAGATTATTATGTTAAATGAAATAAACCAATCTGAGAAAGACTAATATCACATGATGTCACTTACATGTGAAATCTATGGAATAAAATAGGACCATAGACATGGAAGCATGAAACAGACTGACAGATCTCAGAGGATAGATGGGAAGGAGACCAAGGAAGAGATTAATCAAAGAATGTATCTGCACGTATGTATAGTCCATGGACACAGACAATAGACAGGTGAAGGCCTGGGGTGTGTGGGAGGTGGGTGGAGGGGGGCAAAGGGGAGAAAGTAGGGGACATGTGTAATATTCTCAACAATAAAATAAATTAAATAAATAAAAGAATTTAATATATCATTTAGAAATAAAAAAATTAAAAATAGATAGCTTTTACAACTATTATAGTAAAGATTAGATTAGGCATTGAATGCTATGTCTAGGGTGAGATTTTTATAAGGAGCAGGATATTGGAGTTTGTTGTTTTTGTTTGGTTTTGCATGTACAGCTAATTTATTTACTTGATTTCATTATCTTGTAAAATAGGCTTTTTTAAATTGATTTCAGAGAGGAAGGGAGAGGGAGAGAGAGAGATAGAGACATCAATGATGAGAGAGAATCATTGATCAGTTGCCTCCTGCAGGCCCCACACTGGGGATTGAGCCCACAACCCAGGCATTTGCCTGACCAGGAATTGAACAGTGATCTCCTGGTTCATAGGTCGATGCTCCACCAGTGAGCCATGCTGGCTGGATTACTTTGTTTTAAATTAAGATAAGAATATGATCTGAGACCTACACTCTTAACAAATTTTTCAGTGCATAATACAGTATCGTTAATTATAGGCACAATATTTACAGTAGATCTTGAGAACTTATTCTTGTATAACTAAAACTTTATACCCTTTGAACAATAAATACCCATTCCTCTCTCCCAGGAGCAGGATATTTTTATGATTTTAAAGTATTATCACACAAACTGTTTATTAGTTGCAGGGGATTCAGTAATTTACTGTGGAGAAATTGGATAAATTGACTGATAAACCCATAGCCAGTTTGGCTCAGTGCATAGAACATCAGCATGTGGACTGAAGAGTTCTGAGTTCGATTCCAGTCAAGGGCACGTACCTTGGTTGCAGGTCCCCTGGCCCTGGTCTGGGTGTATGCAGGAGGCAACCAATGGATGTGTCTCTCTCATATCAATGTTTCTCTCTGTCTCTCCCTCTCCCTTCCACTCTCTCTAAAAATCAATGGAAAAATATCCTCGGGTGAGGATTAACAAAAAAATAAATAAACTGACTGATCAAAATTAATATCACTATCTCCAGATATGACACCCTGAGAAAGACACAGTATCACTCACTGATGCAGTATTTTTGGCAAGAATTAATAACCTGAATCTAATCACAAAGTTACAATACATAGAATAAGGAATAAGAGCTAACATATATTTAACTGGAGTCCCCAAAGGCAAGGAGAAAAAAATGAGTCAGGAGCAGAGACAAAATTTGAAGAAGTAAAATTTATTCAGTTCTAAAAATTTTTTAGAACTGATACAAGATACCAATCCAAATTCATAAATGAATAAATCTTGATCAGAAAAATAAAATGAAATGCACTGGAGGAAGCATTACAGTAAAACAAAATTATAGCAAAAGACAACCTGAGAGCAGCCAGAGAAAAAAAGAATAGATTACCTCCAATATAGCAGTAGTTTGACAACTGACTTCAGAAAAACAATGAAAGCCAAAAGAAAGTGGAATTATATCTTCAATGTGCTGAGAAAAAAATAAGACCAACCTATAATTCTATACCCAGCAAAGGTATCTTTATTATAAAGATGTTTTCAGACAAATAAAGAGATTTTTCTTTTAGTGGACCCTAACTAAAGGAATTTAAAAATTTTTTACTTTAAGAAGAAGGAAAAGGATTCCAGATGAAAGTCTGAAGTACAAGAATGAATAACAGCAAACAGCATGCTAACCACATGAGAAGACAGCATGAATAAAAGCATAGAGGTAGAAATCAGTCTGGTGTATGCTGAGAATTACCAGGAGCTTTGGCATGGGTCAATGGAGCAGAAAGTTAGTTTCTCATTCTTATCAAATGCAAATCCTATCAGTAAAAAATAAAATTAATCGTGCACTCTGAATATACAGATTTAATGAATATACTAGGTTTATTATAAAATATGTACAAAAAAATAAAATTCAAGAGGATGGGATTAAAAACAAAATATAAATAGAACTTTTGATGTTTTCTTCCCATATTCTAAGGGATTGACTTGTACACAATTAAGGGTTAGCAAAACTGGCCTGTAGGCCAAATCTAGCCTATCACCTTTTTTGTAAATAAAGCCTTATTGAAACACAGTCATGCCCATTTGTTTGCATATTGTCTATGACTGCTTTCATGATACAACAACAGTTGTATAACTTTGGCAGATGTTTAGACCATGAAGACTAAAATATTTGTTATCTGGTGCCTCACAGGAAAAGTTTTCCAACCCCTGGATTTGAACATGGGTAGGTACAGTGAGTAAAGGGCTCATAAGTCACCACATTGTACACGTGAGTATACAGGCAATGAGGAGTTTTCAAAGGATTTTAAGCAGAAGAAATGGCACTCTTGCAGCCATGTGGTAACTGGTAAACTTGAGAAAAGTCTGAAGAAAGGGAGGCTGATTAAAACATTTTTGTGGCCCTGGCCAGTTTCCTCAGTGGTTAGAGCATTGACCAGCTGACCAAAGGATCTCGGGTTCAATTCCCAGTCAAGGGCGTATACCTTGGTTTCAGGTTCATCCCCGGCCCTGGTCAGGGCAAGTGCAGGAGGCAACCAATCGATGTGTCTCTCTAATGTTGATGTTTCTCTCTCTATCCTCTCCTCCCTCCCTTCTACTCTCTCTAAAATTCAATAGAAAAATATACTTGGGTGAGGTTTTTTTTTAAAAAAAGATTTTTTTGTGTGATGTTGATAAAGTGCTTTCTCTGAGACCAATATCCTTGTCTATAAAATGTGAGTGCTAATTTACACACAGTTCTTTGGTGGGTCAAATTAAATAATGTGTAATGGAGTGTTTAAACTGTCAAAGCAGTAAAACAAATTAAAGTCTGATGATTTTACTTGTAGTAGATTTTCATTAAATGAATGTTTTAGAAAGAGTTATATTTTTGCCATCTCTGTTTTGGTTGCATTCTTTGATACTAATACATCATGTGTAATTGTATCACATATATAGAAATCATTTAGTATAAAATATTTTTTAAATTCTCACCTGAGGACATGCTTAGAAAGCAGGAGAGAGAGAGAGAGAGAGAGAGAGAGAGAGAGAGAGAGAGAGAGAACATCGATCATCAGTTGCCTTGCATACACGTCCTGACCAGGGGATCTAACCTGCAACCCAGGTATGTGCCCTGATCAGGAATTGAACCCGAAACCCTTTGATGCACAGGACAAAGCTCCAAACAACTGGACCACTCTAGCTGGGCTAATATCAAAGTCTGGATGTAGTTTAATTGTGTTAATTGGTTTAAACCCATTTTAATTACTTGTCTGGAAAAACGCTTCTAGATGTTACTATTCCACCTAATTTATTCGCCTGTTCAGTTGAAGAATATATTGTCCAAGCCTTGACTTCTTATTAACACCTAATATGTATATCTCATGTAAAAGACATAAGAAGAGCATAAGAAAATAATATGGCAGAAAAAGGTCTCTCACCATGATTTTTTAAAATCTTATAATTCTTAAGATTCCCAAACATTAGGAGCTAAATAAAGCAATTCAAGTCTTCTTAAAAAAAAAAAAAAGAAAGAAAGAAAAACATAAGGTACTGCTCTTATTACTATTTTTGATACTTAACTGTATAATATATATGTATGATAGTTAATACTTTTTCAGATCTAGGGGTATGGTTTTTAAGAGCACCCATCTGCTCCCACCATCTTATAAGATGAAGTCCTGAGAGCATAACCTGGTTGTGATGCATTATATAATATCTGTTGTAATAATATATTATGCTCTCATAATTTTTATATGCCTCTGTCCCTCATGTGTGTACAACTATATGTTTTGAAACACATGTGGAGATGTCCTTTTAAAACATGCTAGCAAATTGGTGAAAGAAAAATATATTATCATCAGTGAAGACAGAAGGTGAGAAACAGTACCACATGCATTCTAAGAGAAATGCAGGCTGTTTTAATTTAAATTAGTTTCAGCCTTCTTCGTTGAAAACAGAAGTAAATCATGTAAGGAATTAATTCATACTGGGAGAGACAACAAAGAATGCCAATAAAATTTATTTGTAAAAAAATTTACTACAAAAATATTTCTACCACATTTCCAATGTTGTTTTAAATAAAAGAATAGAGGCCCTTTTCCAGGAACATTTTTAAAGGATATAGCTTAAAGGAAACTTTTATTTCTTTTTTTATGTAGTATATGGCTGGGTCTCATTTATTATGCATTAATTGCAGACAAAACCTTGGTTCTCTTTTTTTAAAAGTGCTTGATACAAGCAACATGGTGGTCTATGAAAGAGACGGTTACATGACCCCTAATTTTGGCTGTTCAACATATGCATATTATTGCTTGCTTCTCTGATAACAAAGATTAGCTGCTCCTGGTGTAAAAAGTATATAGCCTTTCATAACTTTCCATCACTGGTGCCCTAGAATTCACACACAGTTATTTTATTTACATGTCTTTGGAACCTACATAATTCAATGAGTCTAGTTTCTCCCCTACATTTTGGCAGTTGTCTTACCTGTCTAATCAGACTCTAATATATATCCTAACACTGGCCCAATCACCATGATATTCATTCTTTGATGGGCACACCAAGGGACATGTGGTGGAAGAATAAGTCTGATCTCCCTCAAGAGTTGTGGAAATACCCCAAAGTGTCATTGGTGCCCCAATCTGTTATTCATGAGCTTATCTAAACTTTTAATATATCTATGTATATTTTCAATCTGCACCACATCCTGGGATAATGCATTCCACAAGTTCCTATTCATTGTAGATCTCTTTTAAGCTTCTGAGACTCTCCTGAATTCTAGTATGCCAGGATTCAATAAATAAGAAAGCATAGTTTTCATAATTTCCTGGATTTTAATCATATCCCCTTTCTTAGCCTTCTTCCTTTGTAAATAGAGCCCTTCTCATTTTATGCTACACTCAGAACAAATTTAATGAATGAATTCACCAATGTAAGCTAATTAATCAATATAGAAGCCTATTCTTTTGCCCATGTTGGTGAACTTTCTCTGGTTCCTTTCACTTTAATCATGTCTTCATTGTGGGTTGCTGACCAGAACTGCACACTATGTTCCTGGTACATAGCAAGGTACAAAGAGAGGTTGTTTATTCTAAAACAATTTCTGAGCGAGCCTGGAAATGATTAAGATACTTGTGGAAGCACCACATACACCGGAATCAAGAAGGGCTTTGGGTGAAATGGTGCTTGTCAGTGAAGACGGGGTGTAGAGGTGAGAAGCCAGTTGCCCTTGTCAGGTTCACCTCCTCTTAATCCTGGGCGGCCTTCCTCACTGCCCAAGCTGTCACATCAGTTTTGCCAGGGTAAGGCCTCTTCACACAAGACATTGAAATAGCAAGAGGGGTTTTTTTTGAAAGCAGAATTTTCAAATAATTTTGTAAGACAGGCTAAAGGACAGTGACCATACAAAGGGGAAAAGAGAAAGATACTAGGATATTTGTCCATTTACAATTACATTAAGCCACATTCCAAAGTGATTACCCACTTTTAAAACAACCAATAGACGTTCAAGGGCATAAATCCCCTGGAAAGCTAATTTAGAAGGTTTCTTGGCAAGTATAGAAACAAAGCAAAGATGTTTACACGGTATTGATGAAATAAAAAACATGCTAAATTAATCCTACCTCAGAATACAATACATCAGGATCATTACCAGACAACTTGGATCCATCAGACACTTTTTCAGAGACCCAGGCAGTGCTCAACGGTTACAAGTTATCAAGTTCCAATTCCCTTTTTAATATAAACTACATGCACACAATTCCTTTTCAATTTCTTTATAAGAAAGAAGATGAATGTCTCAGTCACAGGCAGACACTTTTCTATTTCCTACCCATTAAAGACCTACTTTATAAATGGAATAAGCCCTGAGCCAGAATGTAGCTTCAGAATGTCTTTTAATACAGTATTTTTGGTAATCATTACAAAATTACTACCAGGTTAACTAGAAATTAACTAGGATTTAGTTTTCTTGAGTTATATTCTAGTTCTAAAGGTATATTCTGGCCAATCAAGATAGAGAAATACCCGAATTATATTTCAAATTATATTTCTTTCTCTTTTTAATCTCCTCACCTTTTAATTTTTATTTTCTATTGAATTTATTGGGGTGACACTGGTTCACAAAATCGTACAGGTTTCAAGTGCACAACTCAACAAACCATCACTGAACACTGCATTGTGCGTCTATTGCCCCAAGCACCTCCACCTATTCTCCCAACCCCCCTTCCCATGTGGCTATCACTGTCGTCTGTGTCTATGTGTTATGTATATATGTTTTTCAGTTTAATCCCTTCACCTTCTTTCTCCAGCCCCCTAACCTCCCGCCCCTCTGACAGCTATCAGTCTGTTCCATGTATCCATTGGTTTATTTTGTTCATTCGATCCCACATATGAGTGAAATCATATAGTATTTGTCTTTCTCTAACTGACTTATTTCACATAGCATAATAATCTCCAGGTCCATCCATGCTGTTTCAAAGGATAAAAGTTCCTTCCTTTTTATGGTCATGTAATATTCCATTGTATAAATATACCACAGCTTCTTTATCCACTCACTTATTGATGGGCACTTGGGCTGTTTTCAGATTGTGGCTATTGCAAATATTGCTGCAATGAACACAGGGTTGCATATATTCTTTCAAATTAGTGTTTTGGGTTCCTTCAGATATATTTCCAGAAGTGAGAACACTGGATCAAAAGGCAGTTCCATTTATAATTCTTTGAGGTAACTTCATACGGATTTCCACAGTATCTGCTCCAGTCTGCATCCTCACCAACAGTGCAAGAAGGTTCCCTTTTCTCCACATCTTCGTCAACACTTGTTTGTTGATTTATTGATGGTAGCCATTCCGACAGGCATGGCGTAATATCTCATTGTGGTTTTAATTTGCATCTCTCTGATGATTAGTGATGTTGAGATTTTTTTCATATGTCTACATGTATGTCCTCTTTGGAGAAGTTTATATTCAGGTCCTTTGTTTATTTTTTAATTGGGTTATTTGCCTTTCTGGTGTTGAGAAGTATAAGTTCTTTCTATATTTTGGAAATTAACTCCTTATAGGATGTATCATTGGCAAATATGTTCTCTCATTCAGTGGATACCCTTTTCATTTCATTGATGGTTTTCTTTGCTGTGCAAAAGATTTTTAGTTTGATGTAGTTCTATTTGTTTATGTTTTCCTTGCCCAAGAAGATATATCTGCAAAGCACTGCTATGAGAAATATCCAAGATTTTACTGCCTATGTTTTCTTCTAAGATTTTTATGTTTTCATGACTTACATTTAGGTCTTTAATCCATTTTGAGTTTATTCTTGTGTATGACGTAAGTTGGTGGTCTATTTTCAATTTTTTGGATATAACTGTCCAATTTTTCCAACACCATTTATTAAAGAGACTGTCTTTACCCCCATTGTATGTTCTTGCCTTCTTTGTTAAACATTAAATGACCATAAAGATGTGAGTTTATTTCTGGGCTCTCCATTCTATACCATTGATCTATAGGCCTGTTCGGTGCCAGTACAAAGCTCCTTTCAAGTTTCAGTTTTTTAACTGCTCAAAGATGCCATCAATCATCACACGTACCATAGTTGGCATGTGCTACTAAAGAAGAAAAATGCTGCTAATTATTTGTAAGGCTACAGCAATTATAAAACACACCCTAATTTCAAGAAAATGTATCTTGAAATCTGTGAAATGGAGTGTCTTCATTTTCACTATATTTTTCCAAGATCTATCTCGAATTTTGACAGCACTCTTCATCCAGGCACCCAGTGTTTTATTTCCAAACTAGATGCCTGGTGCACGAATTCGTGCATGGGTGGGGTCCTTCGGGGTGGCTGACAGGGATCAGGCCCCAGCTCGAGCCCCCAGCCTCCTAGCCCCACAGCCCCACCTGGTACCCTGCCATGGCCTGGCACTGCCCCCTCACCTGTCCTACCATCCTGCCTGCAGGGCAATCGATCAGGCCGGGAGCCCCCCTCCCAGCTCCCTCAGTGCCTGGGAGCCAGGCAGCGGCCCCGCCCCCCACCACCACTGCTCATCGCTGTCTGCGGGGCAATTGGGGTGGGGGGGGGCAATTGGACTCCCACTTGTCACCACCTGCTCACCTGCTCCACCATCCCGTCACAGTCCCATTCTGTTGGGGCCCATTGGGGCCAGCAGCGCCTCCACTGCCACCCACTGCCAGCACCACATCACCAACACCCGCCATGTTCTGCGCCCTGGTGGTCAGCACACGTCATAGCGAGTAGTCAAGCTCCCGGTCGAACTCCCGAGGGGACAATTTGCATATTAGGCTTTATTATATAGAATATTCTTAGGCTGTTCTAAAGGCACCTTCCAATTAGTGAATTTTGGGAAAGTGCATTACTGTCAGGAGTCTCCCACACTCAATCAGAAGTAGGTGACAAGCAGGGATTTATTCAAGGTAAGGCTTCTGGTTGACTACAAAGGAGGAAGTGTCAGAAGAACAGTTTCTAGCAATATCACTTAAAACAAGAAATCAGGAAACTGTCTAGCAGGTTTACAAGAACCACTGCTTATAAAGTAGTCCTTTCAACCTTGCTTGCACGTGTAGATAACACAGTCACCATCAGATATGTTACTGTTAATTACCCAAAATAATAACAATAATAATAAAAACCATATATTCTTATGTGATATATTAGTCCTGGGAGAAGTGTCACCTTTGATGATGGTTCCCAGGTTCATCCAGTCTAGCCTGCCCCTGCTACAGGCTGTCTGCCAGTATCATTGCTAAAGCCAAAAGGCTCTTGTAAGCTCTGGAAACACAGTGTCCTAGATAAAAGCTCTGCCACTGTGCACTCTAAAAAAATGCTGACTTGTCTTAGTTGGCAAACTCAGAGAGGCCTCCTATGATCTCACTGCTCCCTGGTTGACCATGGAAGTTAATCATTTCTCGAGACTTCTGTACTCTTGGAATACATCGATAGTGTCCAAATAACCTCTGAAAGAGGCCCAGAAATCCAGTTCTTTGATCCTCTCTAGAATCAGTCTCCTCATCGACCCAGGAATAATGATCATCTCTGTCCAAATCTATCAGATAGCATCTTACTTTAGAAAGTAAGGAAAGCAGGAATGACTATTAATCCATACACACAACTTAAAACAAGTAGATGAATCTTTAACCCTTTCTGTAGCATTGCCAACAATCAAACACCTCTGAAATAGCAACAAGGAAAATGCTTTTCTACAACAAAGAAAATTGTGTCTAATGACTTGGTGCTCTTTTCTAGGGCTGACTATGATATTTTCTGTTTCATAACATACAACTTACACCTAATATTGAATGTAAATGAGATGCTTTCCATTGATGGAATTGGAAACCAGGGTCCTCAGTTGGGCTAGATACTCTTCATTTGCACCTCCAGATCCACTCTCTGACCTCTCAGCCTGGCTTCCTTCCCTGGAGGCTAATTTCTAAAGACTCTGTCAACTGCTTTCCCTTTTGTCTCTGATTCCAAGAAGGGTTGGATCAATTGTAGGTACCTAGAAGAATTCAAAGGCAGGAAGAGGGAGAAGGTTGAGTATTTTTTACCCAGCTTCATCCACTCCAGGCATGGCTTCAAATTGTTTTCTTCTAGTGCAGCGGTTCTCAACCTGTGGGTCGTGACCCCTTTGGGATCGAACGACCCTTTCACAGGGGTCGCCTAAGACCATCGGAAAACACATATATAATTACATATTGTTTTTGTGATTAATCACTATGCTTTAATTATGTTCAATTTGTAACAATGAAATTGGGGGTCACCACAACATGAGGAACTATATTAAAGTGTCGCGGCATTAGGAAGGTTGAGAACCACTGCTCTAGTCAAAGTCCAGTTCCTCTAACCAGCCTCCTACTCCAGCCATGGCCAGGGGTGGTAACTGTTTCCCATGTGGCCAGTCCTTGGTGCTGCACTGTTCCTTGTGTGCTTTTTAAATCTGCCCAACCTGTCAATAGTTCTTCCATTCATCTCTCTGCAGTTATTCCTTTTCAGTGTGATATTTCCTGCTGGGACCTGACTCATACATCAGATTTTATAATAATACCTGTAATCTAATGCTTAGTGTGGATCTTTACTTCAGTCTAAACCTAAGAATACCTCTTGCATAGATACTTTCTGGTAACCTCAATTTTTAATGACTAAAAAGACTTTAACCATTCTGCTATTGTCAAGTCCGGCTTGAAAAATCTAACAGTCAAGAAGACCACTCTCTCTTCAAGAATCCAAGTGTTGTTTTCCCTTCTTCGGCCGGGTCACAGGAAGCTATACACCTCAGATGCTGTGCACACCCTGCAGAGTTGCTTTGGCCATAAAGGACTGTAACTCTCCCATTTCGCTGGTCTGCATCGCTACTCTACCCGAGGGCTCTCACAGCAACCTCAACTTGTCCATTATCTCTCCATAGTGTACCTGTTTTTCTTTTTTTTTTTACTTATCTATTTGTCCCACTAGATTATAAGCTCCATGAAGGCACAACTGTCTTACACACATTAGTAGTTATAGTGTCTAAAACTGTGTCACAAAATATTTGTCTTTTTAAAACTAACAAACTGATCTTGAATGCTCTTGAATTTATCAACAATGAGGCAATAATAAGAAATAATTTAAAAAAGAAACAATCATAGTTAGAACACATATGCATTATAAATACTCTCACTGCTTCATTCACTAATTCATTCATTTATTGTTCTAGCAAATGTGTTTAGGGCTCTTGGACAGCAAGGTTCTGTAAACAAAGAGTTGTATGAGGCATTGTCCTTGCTTGAAAGCAGCATCGTTAATTACGTGGACCCTATGAAAATCATATTTTGACTGTAGATGAAAGTTACCTAAACAAATTCTTCTCAAAGAACCTGATTTCCTTTTGCATCCCAGTAAGAAGTTCAAAGACCACTCTGAAACTTTGTGCAATGTTTTATATCAAATGGTCTAGCTTTCCAACACTAGCACTCCTTGACTTACCATTTCCCCTCTTCACTGAATATTTCCCTTTCTTTCTTTTATGCTTTCTGAATGCTTCTTGGTCATGTTTCCCTTTGCCCTGGTTTTCATTGTAAGCTATTTCAAATGCTACTTGAAAGAATTCAAAGAATAAATAACAACAACAAAAAACAGATTGCTTTACTTTTCCCTACAAAAATGTTATATACCTTCAAAATTTTTTATAGATCCAGCTAATTTTTCATTTAAATTAATTTTAAAAGGCCATAATTGTATTAGTACAGTATTAAAATAGAAAATTCCATTAATCATTAAGAAGTAATTGATATACATCAAACTGTTAACAACCTATGTATGCCAAGTGATAGGAATGGACGGACACGGCCACTGGGGACTTTAACTTTCTATATTACATAATTATCAAACTTTTACAAGCACTTTACTTATATGTGCAAAAAAATATTGAAAATAAAATAAAATAAAGAAAAGACAGCCTGGATTATCTTTGTTTTCCCATGTTCACATGGTGGTCAAATGAACATGCAGATTTAAGATATATAGAGTGGTAATTTGATTATTAAGTCATATGTGACCCAGCTGAATGAATGTAATAACAGACAGATGATGGTTTATGTCATTGATATGAACTGATTTCCCTTGTTCCATATTTTAGCAGCTAGTCATTTCCAGAATTGGCTTAGACCCTGACAATGTCCTCAGCAGGGATGCCGTTTTGAGCCTGGGACATCCTCTAACAGCTGGAAGACATTCAGTGACTCCAAATGATGAGGGCCCATGGGAGCGTGAGGATGGGCACCTGTCCTGCAGCTTCCCTGAGCTAGCAAACACCTTTCTCTGGCAATGTACTCTCCCATGTGCTCTTTTAGATAGTAAGTTTTAGAAACAAATCTAAAGAATGACAGTTCATTTTAAGTAGCTTTCATTTCTACAGGCCATGTCGTAAGAGTTTTGAGCTGGCTTTAGAGAATGGGGAGAGGCAGGAGTGTGGCATAAATAGACTTATTTTCACATCCCCAGGCCTCCATCTTCAGAAAAATCCTAAAGATTAATAAAGCAGGTTCTCTCTATTGCAGAGTAAAAAGTATCCACAAATATAAAATTAAGTGTAATGCATGTGAATAATGAAATATTGATGTTTCGTGTTGTATTCTTATAGCATAAAACATTTGAGCTGTTTAACATTAAACCCCAAAGATCTAATCAAATAGATACCTAAGTGACTCAGACATTGTAAGCAATTTCAGCATTGTAGCATTGTATTTGCCAGCAGATATAGTCAGTTCTTTTACCAACTGAGATATCATTTAGTCTGTAACTTAAACAAGCATTGATAAAGTTTTTTACAAAAGATGCTATCAACAAAACAGGGACTTTATATTACTTCAAAGCTTATTTATAATGTGTTTAGAAAAAAATTCAATGGAAACAGGAAAATAATGTCTTGATTTTCTAAACTTTACAACATCTGCTTTTACTTACTTTTCGGCATTGGAAAGTTCTCTGGATTTCAAGTGAATTGCTTTGCTTTCCCTTTGTCTATTCCTTTACTTGACTATCTTCACACTAAGTTATACACCAAGGCACAATCTACAAACCCGTGAAAATCTCTATGGCATGAATAACAAATGAATTTTAGAACATGGGACACAGTCTATGGAAATATGTCTCAAAAGAAAAGCCAGGTGTATAAGGAGCAGACCTCTCCATAAAAATACTCAAATGCATGTATTGTTCTTTCTCATACCATCCAACACTGGTTATTTACATGTCAGTCACAATCTTTGCTTAGCATGAAAAATATTTCCTAAAGGGAAAGAAAGAACTTTTACTTTTATGTATATGTATATGTGTAAGTATGTGTGTATGTGTAAGTATCTGTGTGTGTTGCCCAAATACAAATGAGAGTATTAATATAATGTTCAGTAAGTCCACAGGTTTTGAAAAAAAACACACAAAAAACAAAAAGTGCATTAAAATTTGCTGGGAACAACATCCTCAATGCTAATCTACTACGTTGGGCTTTTGATTTCCTTCACAAATCAAAAGGATTTAAATCCAAAGACATTTTACAAATGTTTTTGAAATTTTTAAAAGAAAGGTATTTCTTTATACTCAGTGAGAGTTGCCCATAAAACACATAAATGTCTAATTACTTCGGAGGTCATACAAGTCTCTCATTCCTTGATCTTTTTCTGTCTGACTAAGCATTCATTTATTTGACTTAAAATAAATTACCTGAAATAAGTGTAACCATTTATTTTGCTACATTTCTTGATTTGAGATTTCAATAAATTTTGCATCAACAGGAGATAGAGGGTAAAAAAAAGAAAGCTGATATATTGGTCATGATGCAAAAACAATTTTATTCAGGACTTTCTTGGAAACCTTGTTGAGATACTTTAAACATTTGTTGGTGGCTTCTTATGAAGCTTATTAAAGGCTGTGGGTTATTTGTAGTTAATATACAAAAGGAAAAAAAAATATAACAGGGAGAAAATGGCATTTACGGAGCACACTCCCGAGGTTTCACCACTGGGTTACCAGCCATTCTTTCCTTCACTTCCCCAGTTGGGCTGACCTCAACATTCTTGGTGTCCAAGACTTCTAAAAGAATGCAAGCCCCGTTATCATCCCCAGAGGGGGAAACAGAAACAAAATTGGATGATATGTCAGGCTAAGGAATAGGTCCATCATGTGTTTAAGAAGGAGGAAGAGTTCCACTGAAATCACACCAAAGATCAAGGTTTGTGGACATGGGTTTGACCACATAAAAAAAGGAGAGCAGTTTTGCCATTTAGTCAAAAGTCCTTCACAAGCCAACCCATTAAAGACCAAGTTGGGAGACATTATTCTTGGTTTCTGCCACACACCTGTGAGATCAAGATGGGAGAGAGAATACAAAGAGATCCTTATCTCTAAAGCATTTTTTTAAATGAAAAGATATTGGAAGTCGGGAATAAAAAGGAGGAAAGAAAACAAAGTCCTTCTTTGGTCATCACTGAATGTTGGCAGCCCTGCTTTTTATGATTGCTTTGATTATTCGCTGAATTCAAAAAGTTTTAGGCATGGATAATTTCATGCTTTGGTTTTCCTTTATTTCCCATTTTTTATTGCATGTTTTAAGATGGTTTGAGTTCAAGAACCAATTAAACCACAACGTAAGAGTCCGACTTAGAATCTGTATGACTTCACTTGAGGTGGAAGTAAAAAGGAAATCAACTCTGAAAAAGAAAGGAAACTGTCGGGCTCACAAACCTTCTTCTTTTTCTCAAAAAATTTTTTTTCATGTTTTCATCTAATATTACTAGTATCTTTAAAATATAATTTTATTGATTTCAGAGAGAGGAAGGGAGAGAAAGATAGAAACATCAATAATGAGAGAGAATCATTGATCGGCTGCCTCCTGAATGCCTCACACTGGGGATTGAGCCCACAACACAGGCATGTGCCCTGATCAGGAATCAAACCATGACCTCCTGGTTTATAGGTCAATGCTCAACTACTGAGCAATACCAGCTAGGTTAATATTATCTTTAAATCATCACTTTGAGAAAAATCCTTTAAATGTCAATGCTTCTCCTAAGGCAGTGACGGCGAACCTATGACACGTGTGTCAGAGGTGACACGCGAACTCATTTTTTTGGTTGATTTTTCTTTGTTAAATGGCATTTAAGTATATAAAATAAATATCAAAAATATAAGTCTTTGTTTTACTATGGTTGCAAATATCAAAAAAATTCTATATGTGACACGGCACCAGAGTTAAGTTAGGGGTTTTCAAAATGCTGACACGCCGAGCTCAAAAGGTTCGCCATCACTGCCCTAGGGCTTAGTCATAGGCACTATGCTTTTCTCACTCTGTCCACTTTGGGTAACTGCAGAGCTTCAATTAGCATCCATATACTGGTTACCTTCATATTTTTCTTTGGACCTGCTCATCTAACTTTCTAATAAACAACTTATTTGGTATCTCATAAGCCATCCAATGCATCATGTTCAGAAGTGAACTCACGTCCTTATTTCCTATTTATCTCCCTATCCCAGCTTCCCCCCATGTTCCTTGCCTTCAGTGTCTACTCATGTAGCCCAAATCCTTAATCCAAGGATCTTTTTGACTCTTCTGTCTCATCCAATTAATGACCAAGCCCTGTCAATCTGCCTTCTCAGCTATCACTTTGATATCCATTTATCCCCATCGCCACTGTCACCCTAAGCCATTCTTATCTCTGACACATTTTGCTGAAACAGCATCCTAGTCAGTCTCCTTGCCACTAATCTTGCTCCTATCCAATGCATTACCCTCCACATAGCCATTGGAGTAATCCTTTTTGAAGTGATCCTGATAAAATGCAAATCTGATCATGAAACTCCATTAAAATCCATCAATAATTTTTCATTATCCTAAAACAGTGGTCAGCAAACTGCGGCCCCTTGAGTGTGGCTCTTCCACAAAATACCACCTGCGGGCGTGCACGACAGTGCGATTGAAACTCCGTGGCCACACTCAAGGGGCCAAAGAGCCGCATGTGGCTCGCGAGCCGCAGTTTGCCGACCACTGTCCTAAAACAAGCCTAAACACCTTAACTTAAAAGACTCTATCTATCCTGTGCCTCCTTCCCAACTGCTGAAGTTTTAGTATCCCTTCCAGTCACCCTGAGCATCTCTTAGTCCCTAGAACAGTGATGGCGAACCTTTTGAGCTTTGCGTGTCAGCATTTTGAAAAACCATAACTTAACTCTGGTGCCGTGTCACAAATAGAATTTTTTTTTGTATTTGCAACCATAGTAAAACAAAGATTTATATTTTTGATATTTATTTTATATATTTAAATGCCATTTAACAAAGAAAACTCAACCAAAAAAATGAGTTCGCGTGTCACCTCTGGCATGCATGTCATAGGTTCGCCATCACTGCCCTAGAACCTGACATGCTTTCAGCTGAAACATGCTGTTCTCACTGCCTATTCCCAATTCAAATGTCACTTTTTGAGAGATATCTTTTCTTCCCTAAACTAGATCAAGGTCCCAGCTATGCTTGTAAATCACCCTAACTTCTATTGTATCACTCATCACATACTGTTATGTGCAGCGTCTCCTCACTTTACTCTACGCTCCATGAGAGCAGGGACCATGTTTGTCATATTAACTACTACTAAGCACCTGGTGTTTAGTAGGTATTTAATAAATACTGATTGAACAAATAAGTGTATTTACTTATGTATTTCTCCTTTTACCAGTACAACAAACCATGTGATCTGCTATATAATTATTGGTGACTGACTCATTCAACATAGAGCCATCTCAGATAGAAATTAATATTCAAGATACCCCATAATTAAGACATCTCACAGATTTATAGGCATCCCTTGCTCCAAATTGTGCCTAGCTAACAGGATAGTAACAAGGTCAACTAAGCTTGGCAAGGTTCAGAGACATACTTGCCTTTGACTAATCAAAAAATCGTGGGTAGAATAAATAAATTAAGCTGTTTAATGGTTATTTACTACCTCTATCTATTCTGCTTGATCCTGGCATCTAGTTTGGAGAAAAGTAGGTTTATTCAAGATGCTACTTAGCTGGAGGAATATTTTACACAGCCCCTGTATCTAATTCTAAGGATAGTTATTACCCATGACACTCTTTAGACTCTGATCATGTTACCAGTAATGTCCCTTTGTGAATTGTATCAAATTTATTTGAGAACATAAGAAAAATCATGAGGTTATGCAGGCATTACAATGTCATCTAAGTTAGAAGTTTTTTAGGCCGAGGCTCCAGTGGCGCAATCGGTTAGTGCACGGTACTTATAAGAAGTGTTTTTAAATGTTTTTATTGATTTTTAGAAAGGAAGGGAGAGAGAGATATAGAAACATCAATGAGAGAGAAATACCGACTGGCTGCCTCCTGCACACCCCCTACTGGGGATTGAGCCACAACCAGGGCATGTGCTTTAACCAGGAATTGAACCAACAACTTCTTGGTGCATTGGTCAATGATCAACCACTGAGTCACACTTGCCGGGCAAGTTTTTTGTTTGTTTGTTTTCTAAAACATATTTTAACTCTCTCTAACCCTTGGATATGTTTCCTCCTGATGTTAGATGTAACATTAGATGTAACTTCTGGAGGTAGTTATGACTGACAGAAGATGCAATGTTAATGATTCATTGTGGAAAGTGGCTCAGCTGTGTCAAAGTTGGGTCATAAAACATGATTTAAACCACAGGCACACCTCCTGCAATGGTCTCACCTCATGACCAGCACTCAGTCCATGGATAATGTTCTGTTCTGCTGCTGCCCATCAGAACATGACCATCTCCAAATGGTGACTGTCTCCCAAGAATATTACATCAAACAGGGATTTCTCATTGCCTTATTTATGCTTAAGCCCTAATATAGGGCTACATTATTAAGCCAAAAATAATTATTGCCTTAACAGTTTTGTTGCTCTACATTGCTTAGGGAGATAAAATAGCGATTAGGAGTTAAAACATTTTCAGTGTTCTCTTTAATTTTTCACTCCAGCTACTAATGCTTCATTTCCACACTGAACATTATAAAGTAAGGTGCTGCACAAAGCAGAAAATTATGGGATGAATTCGATCATCCTTGGATAAACATAAAGTCTCAGCAAGAGAAACCATATTCAATTTACTACAGAATCTCAGTATCTAAGTTGTCTTTACTAAAAGCTAGGATATTATGCCCTAGCTGGGTGGCTCGGTTGGTTGGAACATCGCTCTGTACATCAAAAAGGTTTCAGGTTCAATTCCTGGTCAGAGTACATACCTGGGTTGCAGGTTCAAACCCCAGTTGGGGTGTGTATGAAGAGGCAACTGATCCACCAATGGATGAATGGACGTTTCTCCTCTCTCTCTCTCTCTCTCTCTCTCTCTCTCTCTCTCTCTCTCACCAATTAACATCCTTGGGTGAGGATATTTTTTAAAAGCTAGGAAAGTATGAAAATGCAGCAACTCTGCCACATTGCTAGAAAGCCATAGAGTGACTTTCTATCGAAGTGCCCTGTCCAAAGATAGTAATAAAAACATGGGCTTTGGCCCTGGCTGGTTTGGCTCAGTGGACAGAATATCGGCCTGCGGACTAAGGGTCTCGATTCTATTCCGGTCAAGGGCATATGCCCAGGTTGTGGGCTTGATCCTGAGTAGGGGGCATGCAGGAGGCAGCCAATCAATGATTCTCTCTCATCATTGATGTTTCTCTCTCTCCCTTCCTCTCTGAAAGCAATAAAAATATATATTTTTTAAAAGTGGGCTTTGTAGACACAGCTGGATTAGAAACTTGATCTCACCTATTTCTCCCTTAGTTCCCTTAAAGCTTTGGAAAAAGGTAGTGTTGATACCTACCTATCTCACATGATGATGTGAACACTGAATTAGTTAGTACCTGTAAGCCTCTTGCCATATGCTAACATACCTAGCCCATAACAGGTATTCAAAAATGTTTGTTTTCTTCCTTCTTCCTTTTTCCAGTCACACTCACACAGCCACTGGCAAAATAGAAACCATTCAGATCCAATATTAGCAGGTCCCATTCTGCAGGTCACTCTTCACAGTAGTTTGGTCTATTATTTTTCTTATAGAAATTAGAGGTTGTTGTTTCTTCAAGTATTTCGTTCATAAAAATGAATAAGGAGTATTTTGTAATTTTGTGTTTAACACAGCTAAAATTCAGTACAGCAACCTAAATAAAACTAATTTTTCCATTTTTAATTGACTTTATTGGGGTGACATTGATTAATAAAATTATTTAGATATCAGGTGTACAAATCTATAATACATCATCTGTATATTACATGCGTGTTCACTACCCCAAGTCAAAATCTCCTTCCATCACCATTTATCTTGCCTTTTCCATCTTCTATCTTTCCCTATCCCCTTTTCCCTCTGGTAATCACCATATTGTTGTCTGTGTCTATGGGGTGTTTGTTGTTGTTGTTGTTGTTTTGCTTAAACCTTCACCTTTTACATCCAGCCCCCTCTGACAGCTGTCAACCTGTTCTCTGTATCTATAAGTCTGTTTCTATATTGTTTGTTAGTTTACTTTGTTCATTAGAGTCCACATATAAATGAAATCATATGGTACTTGTCTTTCTCTGACTGGCTTATTTCACTTAGCATAATATTCTCCAAGGCCATCCATTCTGTTGCAAAAGGTAAGATTTCCTTATTTTTTTATGGCCCAGTAGTATTCCATTGTGTAACTGTACCACAGCTTTTTAAAAAAAATTATTAATTGATTTTAGAGACAGAGAGGAAGGGGGAAGAAAGGGAGAGAGAGGGAGAGAGAGAGAGAGAGAGAGAGAGAGAGAAGGGAGAATTTGTTGTTTTACTCCTTTTATAAAAAAAATAGTTTTATTGATTTCAGAGAGGAAGGGAAAGGGAGAGAGAGATAGAAATATCAATTATGAAAGAGAATCATTAACTAGCTGCCTCTTGCATATAACCTACTGAGGATCAAGCCCACAATCTGACTGGGAATCCAATCGAACAGTGACCTCCTAGTTCATTAGTCAATGCTCAACACTGAGCCATTCTGGTCTGGCTATACCACAGCTTTTTTATCCACTCATCTACTGCTGGGTCATAAGGAAGTTCCATTTTTTTGAAGTAACTGCTTTCCACACTAGCTGCACCTACCAGCCTTCCCACCAACAGTGCATGAGGGTTCCCTTTTTGCCACATCCTCCCTAACACTTGTTGTTTGTTGATTTACTGATGATAGCCATTCTAACAAGTGTGAGGTGGCATCACATTGTAGTTTTCATTTCCATTTCTCTGATGATTAGTGACATTGAGCATATTTTCACATGTCTATCGGCCATCTGTTTATCCTCTTTGGAGAAGTATCTATTCAGGTCCTTTGCCCACCTTTTTTAAAATATATTTTTATTGATTTCAGAGAGGAAGGGAGAGGGAGAGAGAGAAACATCAAAGATGAGAGAGAATCATTGATCTGCTGCCTCCTGCATGCCCCACACTGGGGATCAAGCATGCAACCTGGGCATGTGCCCTGACCTGGCATCAAACCAGGACCTCCTGGTTCACAGGTTAATGCTCAACCACTGAGCCACACCAGCTGGGCTTGCCCATTTTTTAAAAATTTATCTTTATTGTTGAAAGTATTATAGATGTCCCCCTTTTTCCCTTTTGATCCCTTCTAATCCACACCTGCCCCACACTCCAGGCCTTCACCAAACTATTGTTGTCTGTGTCCATGGGTTATGCATATATGCATACAAGGTCTTTGGTTGATATCTTCCCACCCACCCTCCCTCCCCACCTTCCCTCTGAGATTCAACAGTCTGTTCCATGCTTCTATGTCTCTGGATCTATTTTGTTCATCAGTTTATTTTGTTCTTTAAATTCCACATATGAGTGAGATCACGTGAAACTTGTCTTTCTCTGCCTGGCTTATTTTGCTTAGCATAATACTCTCCAGGTTCCTCCATGCTATCTCAAATGGTAAGAGGTTCTTCTTTTTGACTGCTGTATAGTATTCCATGGTGTAAATGTACCACAGCTTTTTTATCCACTCATCTACTGATGGGCACTTGTGCTGTTTCCAGATCTTAGCTATTTTTTAAATGGATTATTTGTTTTTTTTAGTGTTGAGTTATATGAGTTCTTTATAAATTTTGGATATTAACCCCTTATCAGATGTATCATTGGTAAATATGTTCTCTCGTGAAGTGGGTTGTCTTTCTCATTTTGATGATGGTTTGTATATTCTGAGAGTAAGAGGTATAATAGAATGGGACCAATTCTTTCAGTCCATACAGTACTATTAAATTAATTCTCAAAGTTGTTTATTCAGTCAGCAAGTATTAAGAGCTCACCAGGTGTCAGGCACTAATACTTAGGGCATGTGCAACTGCATCTAGGTACTTCTGGAGTTGATTTACAATGCAGTATCTGAAACACATTCCTAGTTTTATCTAATGAGTATTACCTACCACAATTAGTCTTCTTCTTAACTATAACAACAACATATGCTAAGTGCTTATAATACCAAGTGCTTATACCATTTACGCTTCACAACACTCATATAAGGCAAAGATTGTTACAATCCCCATTTTATAAAGAAGAAAAAAATGTGAAAGAATATTTGACTGTCCAAGGCCACCCAGTTGGTAACCAAAAAAAAACTCTGAAATACAAACCAAGTCTCTGAAGTCTAAATCAGTGCTGTTCAAAGTCTCGTCCTCCATGGGTGGCAGTATCAGCAGCACCTGGGAGCTTGTTAGAAATACACTTGGGAGTGTATCATAATTTCAGGGAGTGTGGCCTAGCCATGTGTTTGACAAGCCCTCTATGCGATCTTATGGATGCTAAAGTTGATAAGCACTACTCTAAACCACTACACTATACATACTATTCAGCTTCCCTAGTTCACAAATTACGAATGGTGTTGGGTTACATTATTGCTCTCCTGCATTTAAGAATTTTTAACTTTCATCACAATTGTCCTTTTGGGTTGGATTCTATGGATAGTGAAAACATAACTCTATGCCATATCCTGTAAGCAGCGTGACTATCCTAATTCTCTGGGGACAGTCCCATTATACCTGTTGTCTTGCTGCAATTAACCATAGCCTTTCACTCTCAGAAGTGCCATAGTTTGAACTATAAATCATATGGTGGCCCTACCTATAAGCCACTACTTGCTCTGGCTGCCACTTGCTCCAACCTCATATTTTACCATTCACCTGTCACGTCTATGCACTGGCTACAAAAATGGTTTTCTTTCAGTTCCTTAAATTTTCAAACTCATTTGTAATGAAAGGGCTTAACATTTCTGTTCCCTCTTCCTGGGAGGCTCTTCCTCTAGGTCTCAGAATGATTTGCTCCTCCTCGGTGGCCTTCCAAAGGTGGAATGATAGGAGCAGTCCACCCTGTGGACAGGTAATTTAGAGAATTTTATAACAGTAGTAAAACTAAAACACACTCATCAGCAATTCAAAACAACATTAATGAAAAAATACTGCTTTCCCCCTCAAAAAAAATTATTATTTGTCCTTTAATAAACATTGTATTCTACATGGAAGTTGATACTGAGAACTCCCAGGTATATAGGTGGCCCTCAGACAAACACTGGCATAGATGGTTGCATTTATCTCAAAAGTAAATTACTAAAATAGATTTGGAATAGTTACAGTTTATTCTGGGTCCTTTGTGTCTCCAATCTCTGTGTTACCACATTCCTCAGTTTAAACAATAGATTTAAAATAAATTGTGGTAGCACATTGATTGAAAAGATGAGGAAACAGAACTTGAGTTACTTCAGTTTTGTCGTGTTATTTCACTTCTTGGGATTTTTATTTGTATTCAAGATTTAAAACAGGGAATTCCAAGGAAGCCAGAATAGCCTAAATAGTCTTCAAAAAGAACAAAGTTGGAGAATTCACACTTCTCAATTTCAAAAATTATTGCAAAGCTACAGTAATCAAGACAATGTGTTACTGGCATAAGGACTGTCACATATGTCATTGAAATAGAGTTGAGAGTCCAGAAATAAATGCTCACATTTACACTCAATTAATTTTTGTCAAAAGTGCCAAAACAATTCAATGAGGGAAAGTCTTTTCAACTCATGGTGCTGGAACAACTGGATATCCACATTCAAAAGAATAAAGTTGGACCCTCATCTCAAATCAACTTAAAATGGACCAAAAACCAAAATGCAAGAACTAAAATTATAAAACTTTTAAAAAAGAATATAGGTGTACATTTAGGTTGCTTACATATCATGGCTATTGTAAATAATACTGCAAAGAACATAGAGAGGTATGTATCTTTTCAAATTAGTGTTTATTTAAAACATATAAAAATTAAAATGGAAAATTTATTAAAAATATAAGTAATAAAATAACATAGGTGTGAATCTTTATAATTTTGGATTAGGCCATAGTTTCTTAGATATGACACCAATAGCACACAGAACAAAGGAAAAAAATTGGACTTCATCAAAATTAAAAACTTTTGCCTTGAAAGGACACTACCAAAAAAAAAATAAAAGACAATCAATAGAACGAGAGAAAATATTTGCAAATCATATATACAATAAGTGACTTACATCTAAAATATATATTCCTTACAAATAAAGACAAATAATGCAATTAAAAGTAGACAAAGAAGATATACAAATGGCCAGCAAGAAAATAAAAAGATGCTCAACATCATTAGCCATCAGGGAAATGTAAATCAAAACCACAACAAACTACCACTTCATACCCACTAGGATAGATGGAATCAAAATGTCAGACAATTACAGGTGTGGACAAGGAGGTAAAAAAGTTAGAACCCTCATGCATTGCTGGTGGGAATGTAAAATGGTGTCTCATCCAGTTTGGAAAACGTCTGTCAGTTCCTCAAAAGATTTAACATAGAGTTGCCATATGACCTGGCAATTCCACTCTAGGTTTATAGCCCCCCCAAAGACAAACATGTTTTCACATAAAAACTTGTACATTAGTGTTCATAATAGATTTAAGTATTCATAATAGCAAAACTGGAAACAACCCAAATGCTCACCAACTGATGAATCAATAAATAAAATATGGTATATCCATACAATGGAATATTATTCAGCAAGAAAAAGATGAAGTACTGATACAGGGTACAATATAGATGAACATTACAAACATGATGCTAAGTGAAAGATATTGGCCACAATTGAGGGCATATTTATGATTGCATTTACTAGTATATGAAAAATCCAAATAAGCAAATCTATAGATCCAGCAAGGGTTTCCTAGGGCTGTGAGGAAGGGAAGTGGTGGGATGGGGAAACAACTGGGGTGATAAAATATCCTAAAATTGTGATAATAATTGCATAACTCTATGTGCATACTAAAAAAACACCATTGCATTATACAATTTAAATAGGTATATTATATAGTATGTGTATCTCAATAAAGCTGTTTCCACCAAAAAAAGATTTAAAATAGTGAAACATGGTGCAAACTGCATACTATGTAAGGTATGTTATTTTTCCCCTTTTATAAAAAATATAAGGATGTACAACCTGGCTGGTGTGGCTCAGTTGGTTGGAGTGTCATCCCGCCGGACACCAAAAGGTCAAAGGTTCTATTCCTGGTCTGTACGGGAGACAACCAATAGATGTTTCTCCCTTTCTCCCTCTCCTTCTCCCTCTCCCTTCCCCTCTCCCTCTCCTTCTCCCTCTCCCTCTCCCTCTCCCTTTCTCTCTCAAATCATTTTTTAAAAAATATAATGATGTAATTAAAAATACTAATCCATTACTCTTTTATAATGTTTATTTTATTTAAATTAATTTTGTTACTGGTATGATAATATATGAAGTTCAATAACTTTTTTTCATTATTTTTTTCTAGTCATTGTATTATTATTATTACTAAAAATAATTTTTTCTAAAGAGGAGGGGAATGTTACAAATTATTTATCCTAGGTAATAAATATTCTAGAAATGCCACTGTACCTTTTTATTATTATTTAGTTTTGCTCACATATCAGCATCTCAGAGAATCATTTCCTAACCACTTTATTTAGAATAGTTACCACTCCATGCCCCCAAATGATATCACTTTCTATCTCCTTACTTGGCTTAACTTTTTTCATAACTTTTATGATTATCTAATATTCCTTTGTTTATTTTTGTCTCCTTCACTAGAATGTTAGCTCATTAAAGGGTTGTCTGCCTTGCTCACTCCAGTAGCCTCAATGTATAGTACACATTCAACCAATTTGGGGTGAATAAATAAACATTAAAAATTATATCTACTGCTTACTTTTCTTCACAGGGAGATTTTAAAAGAAGTTTTATCTTCGTGCACAATTTCTGTTTTACATTGAGATGAAAACATTGATTCTCACCCTTCTCATCAAGGTTGTGTGGACATCATATTCTGCTAGATACTTCAAAAATATCTGGACAATCAAAATCCCTTTGTCTAAGAATTTGAAATTTAAAAATATTATGTATTGAATTTTATACATTTGCATTCATTATCTTCAATGAGGTTTAGGAGCTGCAATCCACTCAACTCTGCAAGGTCTCTTTCTTAAAGTTACAAAAATAAAATATTTTTTAAGGTTAATCAGCTTAGATTATCCCAGAATTCATTACTCCAGGCTAGTGATAAAAACCAGCCTCCTTTATTGAACCTAAATATTTCTGGACTTTGTTAAACAGACTTCAAAACACTTACTTTTGAAAACTTGACAAATTTTTATAGAAACTACTTCTTGGAGTCTAGATTTTCTCTTTATTATTGTTTCTTTATCTCCTTTTCAAAATAATAGTTGTATTTTTAAAACAAAGCAGAACTCTGTTATAATATGGTTCAATATTACAACTGTTTGGGTAGGCCATAGGTCAAATCCTGTCCTTCCCAAAATGTGACAACCACACATAGTACAAACTTGATCACACTGCTAGCCCGTAACCCTTTAGTTAGTCATGAGCTGGGATATGACAGTTACGAATAAAGGATATTACCATGTGTATAGTTGTGTTAACATAATATTCCTTTTAGAAAAGGAATATTTCTCCTATTTTTAAAACACTATTCCAAAATGTCTTTTTGATAATAAATTTGGTGGGCTTAGATTATTGTGTGTAGATTCTCAGCTACTTAAGCAATCTAAAGGCTACATTACACAATGGTTAAGAGCCTTAGATGTGAAGTCGAAATGCCTATGGTCAAATCTCCAATCTACCATTTACTGATTGTATCATGTTGTCCAACTAACTTATCCTTGCTGTACCTCAGTTTTATAACCTTTAAGGTGAAGATAGTAATAGTACCCACCTCAAGAGGTTGTGATGATTAAATAAATTAATTCACGTGGAATACTTAAAACAGTGCTTATTACATAGGGCACTATCAATAAGTGCTAGTCTTTGTTTTTAGGCTAAAAGGAAAAAGACATTTAAAATTAAAGTCTTAGTTACCACTAATACATCAATTAAAAATAAAAAGATACAATTTCATACATTTTAATGTAAAATTAGTGGGAGGACTTGATTTTAGCTTCAAGCTTTCCATGTGTAATTATATTTTATTTGTGCAGCTAAAGTAATGACTTTCTGAAGTAAAAATTTATACAGAAGCCGAAAAGATGCAAGATTATTTTCTTACACTGTTGCAGCCTAGTAGAAAAAAGGATCCATGGCCCTCCTGCTAAGTTTAGACTAGACGCTTTTCTTAAACAGTCACATATTTCTTCATTAAACTGTTTTTTAATGGCCCTTTTGATGACTGCCAGTTTCCTCCACAATAAAAGAAGTTTTGACCTGTGAATTCATTTTTTTAAATCTAGTAATAGCTTTGAATACATTAACTGAGCATTGTGGACCAAATAAGGAGCCAATTAGTTATGTTTTCCATCATCTGAATGAAATAAAAATGAATCAACTTCATCACTAAACTTAAAAGGTTGTCTTCATTGGCAAAGAAATCTAAACATTGTTCTGCTAATTCAAGTTCCTTTTAGAAAGTAAGGAAAGTTGAATTATCTGTGACCTGAAAACAACTGAGTTTCATTTTCCCTTCCCCGCTATAAAGTCTAGTCAAGTGACTTGGTACCATTCTACCGAAGCCCTTCCCATAAAATTACTTAAAGAATTCATTACTTAGAAGGCTGCCTATCAATTATGACCCAGCACAGTATTCATTTTCACAAATAGAGGCTACTTATTTTTCCTTCCTCATTCATGCTTTATTTTCCTTTCTCACTCATCTAGATATTGGGATAATGTGATGAATGCCTCTACTCATCAAGCAACCATCTTTGTTAAATAGGCCTTACAGGTAATCTACTCAACTAGTTATAACAAGTAAGAAATGAGAACCATGAGTGAGTCTGGAATCTCAATGCAAACACTCTCCAGCCATGTTTGCTTTTTGTAAAAGCACATCCTTTCTCCTCAAGCCCTTAGTTTCTGTAGATAACAGCTAAAAAAAAAAATTTTAAACATGTATCAAACACAGTATCACTATTTTATGCCTTTCCAGGTAGTCTGTGAGAGTTACATTAAGCCTAATAGGAAATATGGTTTGTCTCACCAATGCATATTGGAAAAGATTCTCATTTTCAGGTGCACTTTCTTTGGGATTTCAAAGGAGAAAGTGAAATATCAGTTTTAACATTAAATATGTCACCACCGCTTTGGGGATTTTCATTTTATAAAATTAAAAACATAATTGGGACTTATTGATAACTCACAATTGAATGTTTAAGTACATATGAGCATTTCTTCTCTTGAAAATGCATCTTTAGATTCAGATGGCCTTTCATGGTCCTAATTATTTCCTAATTATTTGCTTAAATTGTTGTTAAAATATCATAATACTAACAAGCTCTAATTTAAATACTCTAACTTGAAAATATGTCTGCAGCTGTTATTTTCGTAGAATTCACTTCTTATTAAAAATTGAGGAATAATGATATAAAGTAAAGATAATTAATAAGTCATTTTATGTTTAAAATCAATTGAAACTGGGCAGCTAACTAAAGAGAGTACAAAAAAAGCCCTTGCTTTTAATAATCAGGAGTTCTTGTTGTGAATATACATTCTGTCGCATACCTTTCTGTCAAAGTCTCTGAGTTGAGATTCGGCCCCTGCCAAGTCTCTGAAAATCGCTTGTTCAAAAATCTTAATTATAAGAAAGTAAACAAAGAGCGGGTTGAGGTAGTGCAGAGTTCTAATGAGTTAATATAACAGAACTCAAGAAAAGTCAACTCTCTTCAAAGCCAGCAGCTCAGCTCTGACAGTCATCCATCAAACTGAAGGTCTCCTTAATAAATGCCAATTATAGGGCATATATGCACAAACGTGGCTAGCATAAGCCATAGGATCATTTTCTTCTGAGAAAACTAGTGACCAAAAAAACACCCAGGCAGGGCAAGGGACCAGCCCACCCGACAGTGAGGCTTGCTTCCGATCGGAATACTAACTAGTATTATCGCTCTCCCTCTTTTTTCAACTTTGGAAAAGTTCAGAACCACACAGAATTTTGTTTGGGGTTATACAAATTCCTTCACAATTTGTATAGAAGTCTAACATAACTTTTTAAAAGCCATGACATGCCCATAATGTATACAGAGTCTCTGACTTCCGCCGTGAGCGAGGCTTTTTCCTAACTTAATCATACTCAAATTTCACCCCTTTTAAAGATCCTGATTCAAAAATGTTCACTCATTCTCCACAGTCCACAAATTTATACCATCTCTTCCTGTGGTATTTTATGTGCATAAATTAAAAAAGAATGGCCTCCAATGGGGATTAAAAGGTTGAAAAATATCATAGACTTTCTAAATTTAGTTTCATTTTTATTTTAATTCTCAAAATGTGTGTTAACAGCACAAATATTACATGTATATTTTCCTACATTCTTATAAAATAATCCATTCATGTTAACCTTATTATCTAGAGGAAATGCTGGCTCAACTCAGACAGGAAGTTACCTCATAGGCTTCTCATCATATCACCATGTAACCCTGCATATATGACAAATAAACACATGACAACTCTGGAGAAATAACTAAAATATGCCCTACTGGTACCGTTGCTCTTATTGTGGAATTCAATGAGGATTCATACTCAATTTTCAAAAATGTTCCTCTGCCACCTTTTTTATTATCTACCTAGCCAATTGCTGAGCCCATCCTCAAACAAGTTTCCTAGTGGTGTTTGCTGACATCAGGGGGAGGGGAGGGAACTTTCTTAGAAAATATGGCCACAGATATTGGCCAAATTTTATACCACAGCATTACTTCTTTAACGCGGATAGGTGGGTTTTCAGAAAGAAGGGCTATATTCTTCTATGATGACAGAGATAATTAATAGAGCAAATGAAAACATTCATGTTTGATATTTTTATGCAAATGGATTAGAATAGTCTGCTTTAGTCCCAAGTTGATGTCTTATCTAATTGCCCTATAAAGTGACATCTTCCATCACACATGTGGACCCGTGCTAAATTCATTTATTTCCATCTTGCCTGATATGATGAATGGTCTGAGCTCCATTCAATTATTTAAAATGTGCAAAGAAACAGAAACAATGAGACTGGCAAAGCCCTCTACATTCTTAGGAACAATTTAGGCTAATTAGCATCAACTTCTCCCCCATTCATCATACCCCTTTAGAAATATAAACAAACTGTCAGCTCTAACCTAACAAACAGATCACTGAGCTACTTAACACAAATTATTCTTACATGAAAAGCTCCTTCTCAGGCAATATTCTCCTTTAGGGCATCTGGGAAGCTGAGCTATTAAAATTGAAGACATATGTTCCAGTCAAACTCAACTCCTGGATTGTAATGATCGCTGTTGTGACAGTTTTCAGTCAGCATACTTGCTGCTGGCAACACAGCCCCAAGCCTGAGCAAAACGCAAGTCAAATGGAATGATGCAAGCAGAGCCCCCGATACAGAAGACACCTCCTCACACTACCTACCACAATTCAGTTAGTGGGGCTCACTCATGATCTCCTGTTGCAGCTCAAAGTTTGACTGCATTTCATTTAGGGTATTAGGGTGAGGAAGGTAACAAATGTGGTCTGTGACAAGACTGTGAGAATTTCATCGTGTGTTATTTTTAATTACATCCTTTGAGGCTGATGCTACTTAACTTTCAATATTCAGTTGAAGCCTTTAAGTCCTGGCCTATAATTCTCGAGAAGCTGGAGAGGGTATGGTTGGAAAGGTCCAGATGGAGAGAAAGGCGGCCTGCAGATAGACTGGGGGTGGCCCTCAAAAGGACAACTTAGAAACTGAACTCCTTCCTTTCAACTAACAGGAATAAAAATGAATAACTTACACTTTTACATACCAGAACTTTGTAATTAAATCCTTTCCTGGATATTGGACCCAGATACTATTTTCTTCATTTGTTTAAGTGCAGCCACATATGCACCATCAATTCTCATTATTTGCCTGAGTTATGCTCTATAAAGTCACTGTTAACACTGAATTAGCGAATTCTGAACCCATTGCTCCTAGGGGAAATGCAAGGTTAAGTTCCTGCGAGCTTCTGGTCACAACCTTTTCATCAGCTGATCAGTATGCAACCTTATTTTACATGGGTTTCTGTTTAAAGACACCTTATTTGATACATATTGTTGACTTAGCATTGACCTCACAGCCAACAGCACTATAACTGATGCCTGAATAAAGCTTATCAAACACATGACACGTTATAGACTTCTTGCATTTAGCAACACTAGGCAACACTGTTTGAGGACCATATTAAACAGTGAAATCGCCAATCAAAAAAGCACAAAAATGTGAAAAACATGGGACTAAATAGACCAGCAAAGGGACACTTGTTTACAGTATGAGAGCTAAATAGGAAGGCAGAACATCATCTTGCTCAATCTCAGCTGGAAGCATGCACTTCAGATGACTGAGTTTTCACCACTCCGCACATGGCTGCAACTGACCATGAAAGCACCACAAGTATTGATTTTGAGGTTACAAATAAATGTTGGCAAGTAGGCAAGTTCACAAATACTAAATCTGCAAGTGAGCATCAACTGTATATACATTCATACATAAATATTCCTCTCACATTTCCCTCTGAGTTGTTTCTCTCAGAGAGCTAGGGTCATAGTCTGAAAATCAAGCAAAGCCTTCACAAGTTAACTGATAAATTCTGGTGGCCACAGACTTTCTAGTAACATGGTAAATCATAAAACCCTTCCAATATATTCTTACTAGAGGCCCGGTGCATGAAATTCGTGCACAGGTGGGGTCCTGAGGCCTGGCTGGCGATCAGGGCCGATTTGTGGGGTGATCAGTGGGGTGATCGGGGCCCCCACTCACACCCGCCTTGGCCTGGCACCGCCCACTCACCAGTCCCGCCCCCCCACCACTGCCACCAGTCACCTCCCTCTGTGGGGTGACCAGTGGGGCAATCAGGGGGCCCCCTACTCGCACCCACCTTGGCTAGCCTGGCGGTGCCTGCTCGCTGGCCCCGCCCACCACCACTGCCACTGCTGGTTGGGGCCTGCGGGCTAGGGGCAGCTTCTGCGTTGAGCGTCTGCCCCCTGGTGGTCAGTGCACATCATAGCAACCGGTCATTCTGCCGCTCAGTCTATTTGCATATTAGGGTTTTATGTAGATAGATTCTTTAGTATACTAGGAATGTTAACACTGATGGCACTATAACTACTGCAATAATAGTGTCAATCCATACCCGACCCACCATATAATACTGTTTCTACCTTACTGCAGCATTTGGATTACTATTATTTGTTATAGTGGGTAGTTGTTGCTAGCATCCATCTCCCCCCACCCCAACCAACCTAGATCTCAGATTTCCCATCCACACTGTTTAGGCAGGGTTGTCTCTAGAAGTGGGCTATTGGCCTTTAAGCCAATTAGTGCATCCCACCCCTCTAGCTACAGCAATTCCTTTAGGATGAACACACAACTCAGTCTGGGCTAAAGACACTCCAGGAGATATTTTCTGAGCTCTTCTTGGAAAAATGGTTTCTCTCTGAGAGTCATGGCAGGAACCAGCCTCAGGAGAAAGCAGGCATTACACGAAGCAGAGCTGAGATATGTAAACAAACTGGGTCCTCCATGATAGTGTTAAGCTACTGGCCAAAGGCTAACATTTATTACACCATATTTTAAAATTATTCAATAACTAATAAATACCCTTCATTGCTTAAGGTAACTTGGTTGAGGTTCTATTTTTCTTGTACTGAAGAGAATTCTGACATATTTACATGCTAGTTTTTACCTGTCTGTTCCTAACACACACACACACACACACACACACACACACGAAAACGTTAATTACCTGAATTATCTTTGCTCATCTTTTTATAGACTCTTTCCTTCCTAGAAGCATGACTGATAATAGAAGCCATTGATAAGTACATTTAATTTAATTAGTAGAATGGAGAATACCTTCCATGGGTGGAATCATAAACAGTACACCAGATTAACCCTAGGATGGCTAATCAAGGTGGCTGTTATCCACAGTGCTGCTCACCCATGAGAACAAAGTTCTTGATATAATTGCCTTAAATATAAAGTGGCTCATTTTATATTATACTAGTACACATTTGCACTACAGAATACTAAAATCTTTATATAACCAATCAATATTCATCTTTAGTTTGTCAAGTAAAATTACAAAGGTAACATGACCTTGTGTCCTGCTCACCCCTTAAAGTAAGATAACTTTAAAATACTTTTACTTCAGCATCCCAGACTCCAGTTTCTCTGGGTTGGGATAAAAAGAATAGAGCTGAATGTTACCCAAGCTTCATTTATAAATGTAAAGCAATATCCCAACTTTGTAAAACTTCTGCCTAGTCTTTTTTTTTTTCTCTATGGGTGGTTTTAACAGCCATAGTTATTTGTGGATGCAAAACTGTATAATAAACTGCAACTGCAATTGACTAACCTCAGAAGGTCTGACAAGTGACTAATTACTCCCACAGGTGGCCAACTGCTTTGGCAATTAGCCCATTGTAGGCAAAATTCATAGTGTATAAGAAAGAGGCTTCCTTTTCAAAATATCCACACCTTCTTTTTGGAGAATGAATAGAGGGGAGAGGACTTACAGGAAAAATGGGGGGGGGGGAATGAAAGCATAAGGGGTAAATCCAAAAATTAATGGTTTCTTCAACAAACAAACCATTTAATCTGATTTTTTCCTCCCAAGGTGGAGGAATTCCACCCAAACCCCCCCCCACCCCCACCTCCACCACCACCAAATAAACCTCAGTTATAACCTTAAAGAGCGATCAGGCCATCTAGCTAAACAGTTTTAATAATTCTAAGGTCATCTGCCATAAACAAATTTTTTCTCTTTAGTTGTATATATGTTTCAGAAATGATTGAGATACTCTAGCAATTCTGGAGACTCTATTTTAACACCTTCTTCATATCACACAGTAAATAGCATAGGAGTTGTGTCTAAATGTACATTTTCAATTATTTATTTATAATTATACTATTGCATGAGCTTCCCACTAAAATATCTTTATGCTCTAGATAACATTCCTATATCATAGCAATGTGGTCAAGTGTAGAATTAAATTTTAAAGATTTCTTTCTATAATAGACTTCAATCTACAATTAGGTGTTAAATGTTCATCCTACCCAAAATTATCTACAGATTCAATGCAATTCCTATCAAAATTCCAATGGTCTTTTTTACAAAAATACAAAAATAAATCCTAACATTCATATGGGGCCATAACAAAACCACAGTATCCAAAGCAATCTTGAGCAAGAAGATCAAAGCTGGAGGCATCACACCGCCTTATTTCAAAATATTTTACAAAGCTATAGTAATAATGACAGTATGGTACTAGCATAAAAATAGATATATAATAGCAATGGAACAGAGTAGAGAGCTTAGAAATAAATATACACATTTATGTTCATCTGATCTTTGACATAGGTGCCAAGAATATACAAAGGAGAAAAGATAAGTATCTTCAATAAATGGTGTTGAGAAAACTATATAATCATATGCAGAAAAATGAAATTGGACCCTTATCTCAAGCCATATACAAAAATCAATTCAAAATGGGTTAAAGACTTAAACATAAAACCTGAAACTAAAGCTACTAGAAGAAAACAGGAAAAAAGCTTCTTGACATTGATCTAGGCAATGATTTGGGAGATAAAACCCAAAAGCAAAGGCAACAAAAGCAAAAGTAGACAAATAGGGCTGCACCAAACTAAAAAGCTTTCCCCAGCAATGGAAACAATCAACAGAGTGAAGCAACAATTTACAGAAAGGAAGATAATTATTTCAAATCATCTGATAAAGAGTTAGTATCCAAAAAGTATAAGGAACTCAACTCAATAGCAAGAAAACAAGTAGCCCAATTTAAAAAAAAAACAACACAGAGGACATGAGTAGACATTTCTCAAAAGAAGATAACAGGTATATGAAAAAAGTACTCAACACTACTAATAATTAGAGAAATGCAAATCAAAACCACAATGAAAATCACCTCACACCTTTATGAATCCACCTAAGTGTTCGTCATTTGCAACAACACTGGTGAACCTGGAGGACACTATGCTAAGGGAAATAAAGCAGGTATACAAAGACAAATACTGCATGTTCTCATTCATATGTGGAATCTAAAACAGTTGAACTCTTAGGAGCAGAGAGTAGAATGGTGATTACCAGGGGCGGCAGGGGCGGGAAATGAGGAATTATTATTGTTCAAAGGGTACAAAGCTTCAGATATGTAGGATGAACAAGTTCTGGAGACCTAATGCACAGCATGGTAACTATTGTCAACAATATTGCACTGTAGACTTGAATTTGCTGAGAATGGATCTAAATTAGTCTTACATTAAAAAAAAAAAGGTAATTGTGTGAGGTGATGGACATGGTAATTAGCTGACTATGTTAACCATTTTACAATGTATACATGTATCAAAACATTACATGGTAGCCCTAACCCGTTTGGCTCAGTAGATAGAGCATCAGTCTGCAGACTCAAGGGTCCCAGGTTCTATTCCAGTCAAGGGCATGTACCTTGGTTGCGGGCACATCCCCAGTAGGGGGTGTGCAGGAGGCAGCTGATTGATGTTTCTCTCTCATCGATGTTTCTGACTCTCTATCCCTCTCCCTTCCTCTCTGTAAAAAATCAATAAAATATATTTTTTAAAAAAACATTACATGGTACATCTTAAAAATGTACAATTTTTATTTGTCAGTTATATTTCACTAGTAGTCCTGCGCATGAATCCGTGCACCAGTAGCTCTCTGCAGGGCCTGGCCGCTCTGCACCAGCTGCCCAGAGGCCCTCTGCAGCCAGGGTGGAATGCTTGCCTCGTCGCCACAGTGATGAGGCAAGCATTCTGCCAGGCCGCTCACCCTGCCCATTCTCAGCGGCCACCCCTGCCGGGACTGGGGGACTCCAGCGGAGCTGAGAAGACTGGGCGCCGCCATCTTTTGGCTATGGGCACAGCCATCTTTGTGATGGAGTGATGGTTAATTTGCATATTACCCTTTTATTCGATAGGATTGGCTAGAAGAAGAAAAATTAGGCAATTTTTCTGAAGTAACCACCCTGTGATCAGTCTCTGTCCCCCAGATGCAGGTCTCTTGGAGGACAAGACATGTAGCACTGCAACAAACAGGCACCTTATACACCAGACTAGGAAGAGGTTGGACTTTTCATTACCATCGAGGTCAGATGGTACCTATTAGCAGGGAAAAAATTAAAACATTTGGTAGTGTCCAGTTTGCTGAGAATGGGGAGATATAAATATTGTACTAAGAACAAAAATCAGAGAAAAATGGTGGCATCTATCAAAATGTAAAAACCAAATTTGTTTGAACCATAAATTTTCTTCTAGGGAATCATGCTACAGGTAAATAAGTTTGTACATGCACACATATACAAACATTCACACACACATATATATATATACATACAATTATAAACACAAACATCCATACATTTATATAGACATACACACGTGCATCCAGATGAATAGACCACATTGCAGGGTGCTAATTACAACATGGTTGGTAATAGCAAAAAAAAAAAAAGAAAGAAAGAGTGGAAACAAGCTAAATGTCATCAATGGTGACTGGTTAAATAAACTATGGCACCTAAATGCAACAAAGGAAAATACTAGTATCCAGTTTTTTGAAAAATGAAATAGCTTTACATATTGAAATAAAAAACATATGTCCAAGACAAAATATAAGCTCCATGAGAGCAGGTATTGTGTCTGTTTTGATCACTGCTATACCATCTGGGTCTAGAATAGTATATGGCACAGAGGTCCTCAATAAATATTGTTGAATTGAAATAACTGTGTTATTCAGTAAAAACATATGGCAGAAAGGGCATGAATAAAGAAGGTAGCAATGAACAACACCTTGACTGGGTGTTCAAAAATAGCATCACAAATGAGGCATATGTGAACATGTGTGACTCTAGTTGTGCTATTCTAGAACATATCACTTATGTAGTATCCCACACAAGAATGCATAAAGAAATATCAGACAAACCCAAAATGAGAAAAAGTCTATTCAATTCTTCAAAAATTCTAATGTTATAAATAATAAAGAACTGCTGAAAAATGGTTTCGGATTAACAGGGACTAATGAGATATAACCAAGTACAATATATGATCCTAAACTAGACCTGGTACTGAAGGGGGTAAAATACCGTAAAGTACATTCCACCAATCTCATAAAAGTTTTGTTATCAGTGACAAAGTTATTGAGGTTGATAATTGTATGGTGCTTATGAATATCATTATTCATAGGAAACACACACTAAAATATTTAGGGATTACAATAGATTAAATGATTATGTGTCCACCAATTCATATGTTAAATCCTAATGCCTAATGTGATGGTATTCGGAGGTGGGGCCTTTGGGAGATGACTAAGCCATCAGAGTGGAGCTCTCAGGAATGGGATTAGTGCCCTTATATGAAAAGATCCCAGAGAGCATCCTCACTGCCTCCACCAGATGAGGACACAGTGAGAAGAAAGCAACCATTTATGAACCAAGAAGCAGATTCTCACCAGACACGGAATCTGATTGTACTTTGACCTTGGATTTCCCAGCCTCTAGAATTGTGATAAATAAATTTCTGTTGTTCATAAGCCACCCAGCCTATGGTATTTTGTTGCAGCAGCCCAAATAGTCTAAGACAGAAATTAGCAGGCCACAATGTATGCATTTTACTTTGGATCAATTCAGGAAAAAAAAATTGATGGATAGATGGACAGACATAGCTACAGAAAACAAATGATAAAGCATTTGGGGCAAAATATCAACAGCCATGAATCTGGATAAAATATTTTTTTTCTAAATTCTTGCAACTTTTTTGTAAGTTTGAGCTTTTTGCCAAATAAAAACTTTTCTAAAAGACACACACACACACACACACACACACACACACACTCAGATTCTGGAACTAAATACCAAAAAAAGTTCACAATACTTACCTCCTGGGAATGGGAATACAGGGATTTTGGGGGGTAGGGGTGGGTATAGGATTATTGAGAGGGAAGGGGACTCTTAGCTTTTGTTTATCCCTCTAAGCTGTCATAATTTAACATGAACTACCTGTGCAATAAGATGATGCCTAATTAATTTTAAAGCAGCATTTTGGAGTCATAGAAAGAGTGTGGCTGAAAGATGTTGACTGAAATCTCATCAGTACCCACTTTGCTCAGGGTATGGCCTTAACCAAGAGAAGTAATTTCTTTGAATGTGAAATTCCTTAGATGACCTAAATTTCTATTCCCAGCTGTGTCACAAACTCACTGGAGAATGTTAGGCGGGTCTTTCACCTCCCTAGGCCTCAAGTTTCTTGTCTATAAAATGAGAGGATGCAACCATGACTTATTTTCAAGTCCATTTTTATAGCAAAAGAAGTTTGCTGTTCCAGGCTATTATCTCTTTTAACAGGAAGAGTTCTTCTGAATTTTGTCATTCACATGAAGAAAAGATACTCTATCATTTTTGGGGCCAATGACTATTACTTAATATCCTCGTACAACTTTAAATGGTTTTTATTTGTTTTCTTTTTATTGTATCTACATTAGAAGATGGATGTTAGTCAAACCTATTGTAGTAATTTCATAATATATGTAAATAAAAACCATCATGTTGTATCTGAAAAGTGTACAGTGATGTGTGTTAAATATATATATATATATATATATATATATATATATATATATATATATATTTATACTAGAGGCCCAGTGCACAAAAATTTGTGCACTCGGGGTGGAGAGGGGGTCCCCCAGCCCGGCCTGTGCCCTCTCGCAGTCTGGGACCCCTCGGGAGATAACGACCTGCTGGCTTAGGCCTGCTCCCGGGTGGCAGAGGGCAGGCCCAATCCCTAGGTGCAGCCCCTGGTCAGGCTCAGAGCAGGGCCGATTGGGGAGTTGGGGCACCACCCCCTGTCATGCACAGAGCAGGGCGGATCAGGAGGTTGCGATGCCACCCCTAGTCATGCTCAGGGCAGGGCCGATTGCGGGGGGGGGGGGGGGCACCGCCCCCTGTCACACTCAAGGCAGGGTCGATAGGGAAGTTGCGGCCCCACCCCCTGTCACGCACAGAGCAGGGCCGATCAGGGGGGTTGGGACTCCGTACCCTGTCACACATAGAGCAGGGCCCATCAGGGGGTTGAGGAGCTCCCCCCTGTCACGCACAGAGTAGGGCCAATAGGGGGTTGGGGCACCACCCCCTGTCATGCACAGAGCAGGGCCTGTAGGGGGGGGGGGTTGGGGCGTCGCACCCTGTCACACACAGAGCAGGGCTGATCAGGGGGTTGGGGTGCCACCACTGTCACACTCAGGGCAGGGCCGATGGAGAGGTTATAGCTCTACCCTCTCACACATAGAGCAGGGCCCGTGGGGGGGTGTTGGGGCGCTACCCTCTATCACCCACAGAGCAGGGCCAATCAGGGGGTTGGGGCGCTGCCCCCTGTCACACACAGAGCCGCAGGGCAATCAGGGGGTTTGGGCGCTGCCCCCTGTCACGCTGATCCCGGTGCCGGGAGGCCTCGAGGCTCTGCTGATCCCGCCCGGCAGGGTCACAGATCTGGGTCCCAGACCGCAGACAGCCTCGCCTGCTGCCGCCTGCCTTCAGTATGCAAATTAGCCGCCATCTTGTTGCTTCAGGGTGGGGTCCCCACTGGGGTGCCTGGCCAGCCTGGGTGAGGGGCTGAGGGCCGTTTTCAGGCTCACAGGCGACTGGAGCTCCAAACCTCTCCTTTTTTTCTTTTTTTTTATTCTGGCATTTATTTACCTTCTATGGCTGTCACTGGGGCTGAGAGCCGGCTTTCTCTCTGAGGCTCGGCTGAAAGCAGGTTTCTGGCCTTTGTTTTCTGTATTCGAAACAATGTTGCGACTCCAGCTCTGAGATCCCGGCTGACTGACAGGAGTTTTCTGGGGTTTTGTTTATCTTCTATAAATGTTACTATGTTTCCAACTGAAGCTCAGAGGCCAGCAAGGCAGGAGTCCTCTGTCACTGAAGGAAGCAAGCCTCATGTTCGCTTCCAGCTGCCTGGCTGCCGGCCGCCATCTTGGCTGACAGTTAATTTGCATAAGGATACGCTGATTAGCCAATGGGAAGGGTAGCGGTCGTACGCCAATTACCATGTTTCTCTTTTATTAGTGTAGATATAGCCAGCAACCGGAACGCCTGAATGACCAGAACAACCAGTCGTTATGACGTCCACTGTGGCCAGCGACCTGGCCCGATCCGGGGGTGGGGGCTGGCTGGCCAACCTCCCACAGCCCCTCCCCCCAGCCGGCCCCACCCCTGATTGGCCTCTCCCACCCTGATCAAGGGCAGGGCAGCTGGCCAACCAGCCCGTGACCCTTCCCCCTGGCCAGCCCCACCCCAGATCACCCCCCACCCCAATAGGGGGCGGGTCTGGCAGCCAACCACCTGTGGCCCCCCCCCCGGATGGTCCTACCCCTGATGGGCCCCCACCAATCCATCAGCCCACAGCCTCTCTTCCTGGCTGGCCCCACCCCCAACCAGTCCCCCATTTCGATCAGGGGCAGGGCTGGCTGGCCAACCACCCATGGCCCCTCCCCAAGGGCACTGGCCCCTGATTGGCCCCCCCACCCCAATCAGGGATGAAGCCTACTGGCCAATCACCCATGGCACCTCCCCGCAGCTGGCCCAGCCCTGATTGGCCCTGATCCACCCCGACTGGGGTCGGGCTGGTGGGACCCTACCCATGCACGAATTCGTGCACTGGGCCTCTAGTTTCTCAATAAAACTGGGGGACGGGGGGAATGAGCCCACATTGGTTTGTAATAATTTGGACTTCCCCACATTTGAACTAAGGGTATGGTAGTCTTTCCCTGCTCCTTCTCTTCCCTACCTTCTCCAGGGAGCATTTCTCAACCATTTTTCTGTGTCTACCTAAAACCCTCCTGGGGCAAACATCAGGGACTTCTAACCCAGTAGGACCTATTCTCCTGTCTCTTTCCCCTTAACATTTAAGCTTGTGCATTGCTGAAAGAAAATTTAATCCATATGCTTCTGAGTCGTTTACACTTAACACTTCAAAATATTCTGTTGTAATGGTCATTTTTGTCACAAGAATCCTCCTGAGTCTTTACAAGGCCTTTTATTCTTAGCAGTCTCAGTTTAGCAGTCATACATGGAATCTAAACTCCAGAAGGATAGTTCTTTATCTTTATCATTCTTCACTTATTTGGTAGACCTTGCCAAGCTTTTTCTCCCTGAAGTAAGAAAGCCTTTGTTCTAAGACACTTTTTTATGTTCTTTTTCTTATATAATCAGGATGTTAATAATTACTATTTGCTGGGCATAAACAATGACATGCTCTGTACTAAGAACTTTTCTGTATCTTTAATCTTCAAATTTGGATAACTATAAATTTTTCCCTACTTTTCAGAACCCAAAGCTCTGAGAGATAAAGTAATTTGTCTAAAATCACCTAGCTGATAAGAATTGAGGTGAGACTATCACCAAATACAGCACTGCGCTCTTTCTAAATTAAATTAAAACCACACATCTGGTGATGCTTCAACTTCCATAGCTAGAGGCATTGTTAGCAGGCCCTCTTCACCCTGTCTTTTTGGCAAACTTTATTCATCCCAATTCAAATGGCATCTCCTCTGGAAGGTTTCCCTCTTCTTTGCTGTCTTATACATCCTTCTTTGTCACACTACAATGTAATATAATCATATTTTTCATGTCCATTTTCCTTTTAGACTATGAGCTTCTTGAGTTCAGGGTTATTTATATCTTTTTTCTCTTTGTTTTCCCAGAGCCCAACCCAGAGTAGACACTTAATAGATACCTGTTGAACTGAATATCTCCTAGTTAAGACTGAGGTGCAAATGTCTTTCATTTGTTCATTATCTATTCCAGGCATTGGAGATAAGGCAAGAAAAAACAAGCAGATCACCTCCTCTACTCAACACCACTCAGGTAGGGGCCCTACTTCTTCACACCCTATGGAGTGTATCTGTTTATTCTCTTTGGAGCACAGATCAGTATAGTTTGCATTGGAGACACTATAAAACAACAGTCCAGTGATTGGACTATGGCATCAGCCCACCTGACTTTGAACAATTTACTTAACCTCAGTTTCCACATGAATAAAATGAGGAAAATACCTACCTGTTTGGGTGGTTGCAGAACATGATCTATATTGTAGACATTACATGTAGAATTAGAATGGTGCCTAAAACATAGAGTTCAATAAATATTAGCTATTATTATCATTCTTTGTCTCACCCAATGCATTTGTTTCTCTTTCACTGCTAACCAACTTAATTAACCTATTATAAACTAAGAAACTTAGTGAAATGATCTAATATGATTGTTTCACATACTATGAAAGTCTTTTGTGTATTGTGAAGTAATGTATTAATGCTCTCTAAAAATGCCAACACCAAACATATCTAGGATGTTGAGAAATTTCATACAAAGCACAATTAATTGATCAGATGTTCTCTCACTTTCTCCCAACACAGATATATTTGTCCACCTCTAAAATTTCTACTACTTAAACTACACTTTTATTTTTATTTATTTCCTTTCTTATTTCTTTTAAGTCTGCTTGTCTAACCCTGTGTGAACACATAAATGTTGATGAAGTCAAAGTCATAAACTCACTCCTTTTGCAAGTAGATTATTCACTGTTGGATGGATGCATAATATACCCCGAATCTTGGCCAATGCTACTAATGAAAATCATTTATCACAAGAGATGTCAATGGGTGAGATGCCACCCTATGCTTTAAAAACTTTAAATATCTATAAAATATAATAACTAGGTAAATGGAAACTTTTCACATGCAAAGCCATTCATCACAATGTTATTTTTAATTATTAAAAAATTTTAAGTAATGTTCAATAATAGGAAGATGGTCTAATAAACTTTATAGTTGTGCAATGGAATTTAAATAATGGTTTACAAAGATTTTTAAGTGACATTACTATATTTTAATTTTAAAAAGCAGAATATAGAAATGCTTTTAACTATGTTAAATTGTGCATTTAAATAAGTTTATACAAACACCCATATATGTATAAAAAAGGCAAAATTAGAAGATGCACTAAAATATTAACAGTGGTAATATTTGGGTAGTAAAATGAATTATGGGTGATTATTATTTTCTTCTTTATTATAACTAGAGGCCCGATGCACGAAAATTCATGCAAGAGTAGGCCTTCCTTCCCCTGGCTGCTGGCACCGGCTTCCCTCTGGCACCCAGATCCCAGCTGCTTCCCTCTTCCAGCCATCTGCAGGCACCTGGGACCCGGGCTGGCTTCCCTCAGGCCGTTTGCAGGCACCCAGGATCCGGGCTGGCTTCCCTCCGCCCCGGCTTGGTCAGGAAGGACATCTGGAATGACGACCGGAAGACGTCTGATCTAATTAGCATATTACCATTTTATTATTATAGATAGTTTCAGTTTTTAATTTTATTGACTGTGTTAAATGACTTATGTGAATTCTCTCACATTTGTTTCCTCATCTGTAAAATGAGGACAATGAGAATATCTGTTTTGCAAGTATAATGTATCAGATGAACTAACATAAAAATAATTGACAAATTTTAAAAGTAATGTTTAAATATTAAATTATTAGAAAACAGTATGACTTTATTATATGTATTAATTACAGCAGTTAGGACTGGCAATATTTTTTAGAAATTTTTGTTTAGAAATGTTAATGAAAATGTATTACATATGTAGTTCTTTTTTCTGAGACTTTTCCAGGTTCCCTAGGATTTCCTGCTCCTTTACCTCCCCTAACTATGGCATTGTTATCACTGGGAAGGCTGGGGAAATATTAAGAAGGGTGGTAGTTTATTGGCAGAAGATAGAAAAGAGATCAAATAAAAAATTCAGAACTGTATGCCATTTTAGCCACATAATGGAGAGGAAAGCCAAACTCTGAAGCACAAGAAAATGTGAGATCTAGAATCATTCAGGCGCCTAACAAAATAGATAATCAACATCTCAGTGTACTGGACATCAAATCAACAATGGCTTTAGGCAGAGGTGGCGTGACTGAAAAGGTGCATGCCAGAAGGGCTAAAAGGGAATCAGGTGTCCAATCATGAATACAAAACAGACGGCCTAGGATCACAGTGCGGCCAAATCACCACAGTGCAAACTGCAGGGCAAATGCCTTTCTTCATGTTTCCCATCTGAGACTGTACTTTATTATTTCATTTTCAATTTTCAGAAAGAGGGGAGTCAGAGTGGGGATAAACCAAGGCTATCTGTTCCAAAAGGAAGAACCAGATATCCGGAATTATTAAAATGAAGAAACTGAGTAATCACAAGTGTAACAGATATGGATCAAAGACAAAGGTCTATTATTAAAACATTATAGAATTAATAAAATTCTATTAGTAGAATTCATAAAATTATAGACTACTATAAAGTTTCATTTCATCACAAATTCAAAATACTCCAAGAGGAGAATTAGCTTGTTATTGCTGTCTTACATGTATATTTTAATAATGCTACATACTAAAACAATAATAAGGTTGTGTCACCCAACAGCATTGGAACTGATATTAGTAATTTTCGGTATAGACTTTTAAAGTACAAAGTGGACAGTATTCTAAGAATTGATTCAGAAATGTGCTCTGGAAATATAACAAATGTTCTTAGCTAAATAGCTTCTAAGTTTTTCTATTAAAAAAGTAGTTACCAAGCCCTAGCCAGTTTGGCTCACTGACTAGACCCTTGGCCCATGGACTAAGTGGTCACGGGTTCAATTCCTGTCCAGGATATGTACCTCAGTTGTAGGCTTGATCCCCAAGCTGCTCTGGGCTTGTGTGAGAGGCAACCAATGGATGTGTCTCTCTCACATCAATGTTTCTCTCTCTGTGTCTCCCCCCCTCCCTTCTACTTTCTCTAAAAATCAATGGGAAAATATCCTTGGGTGAGGATTAACAACACCAACAAAAAAAAGTAGTTACCAAGGTCAATGTTCTTATTTTCATTTATCAAATACCTATAGTGGTAGGCACTACTATTTCAAGAATTATACTCATTCATTCATATAACATTCTTATAATATAAGCATATTATCATCCCCATTTCACTGAGAAAGAAAGGGAAGCAGAAAGGTTAAGGTGGTTGAGGTGTACCCAAGAACTCATAGCTAATAAGTGTAGTTTCCAGGACTGAAACCTAGCTATTCCTCTCCTATAACCATTATATGCATTTGCACATACTTGCATATACAACACAAGTGAGGTCTAAGAACCATAGAGAAATGGAAATCCATTATAGATAAAATAACAACAGGTCTCAGTTCACTGTGACAATCCAACTTCATATATATTGTCCCATTATAATCCTATATAATAAAGAGCTAATATGCAAATAGTCATCATGCCATCATGCCCTCACACCCTCATGCCCCGGCGCCAGGGCCGGGGAACCTGAGGCTATGAGACCAGCTGGGTCTGGGTCTCACACTATTTCAAGGTGTGTGCAGGTGGGCAGGGACTTGACTCTGGGTCCTGCGGCGCACCCCAGACTCTGACAGGAGGGAGATTTTCATATACATTTTACTAATTTTCTTTCATCTCTGACACTTCTATTATAAGGAAAGGGGAAATAGCAATATTAAAATATTTCCTCTAATTAATTCCCTTTAAATGTGCATGAATTTCATGCACCGGGCCACTAGTTATTAATACTAGCCCTTGTCACTCTCAATAGTGTCCAAGTTCAGGCAAAACATACAGAGTGGACTTGTTAGAAAGGCTCTGTTCCACTACCGTGGGAGAGCCTCTTAAGCTTTGTTATCCATAATTTCCCTGGATGTAAACAGGGAATGCTAATGTTTGTTCTCTTCCTGCTTCCCAAGATGATACTATGATCATATGATCCTGAAGAATATACATAAATGTAAATTATTTTGAAGTTTTACAAATGTCCGATAGCTGTATTAGAAACTTCTATAACTGCTGAGCTCCCATCATGTGCAAAGTATGAACAGACATGCTTTAAATGTATTAATGGACTCATTGCCCATGAGTACATAATGCCTTTTTTATTCTTATAAAACAAATATTTGTAATATAAATATTGGTGTCAGAATAGAGTACAAACAAACAAATTATTAAATCACTCTTAACTATTATTACTGAACCAGAAACTATGTCAAGAAACTTACTTAAAAAGAAAGCTTTGCAAATTTCATTATGTAATATCCACTTTATGGTTAACTCATTATTTCCACATAAGCAAAAAACAAAACAAAACAAAAAAAACACCCAGAATTAAACAATAAATTGTTTTGTTATTTAAAATAGAGTTTAGCCCTGACCGGTTTGGCTCAGTGGATAGAGCATCGGCCTGCGGACTGAAGGGTCCCAGGTTCGATTCTGGTCAAGGGCATGTGCCTTGATTGCGGGCACATCCCCGGTGGGGAGTGTGCAGGGGGCAGCTGATCGATGTTTCTCTCCCATCGATGTTTCTAACTCTCTATCCCTCTCCCTTCCTCGCTGTAAAAAAAATCAATAAAATATATTTTAAAAATAAAATAAAATAGAGTTTAAGAAGCTAGTGCCAGTACGTAATCCATCAGAAAGAAAAGATATAGATTCATTTTATAAAAGAAAAGGATATTGAGACTTTGTTGCTAGAGCAATGAGTCAAAATTCAGAAAATCACCTACAAAAGTGGATAAAAGACTTAAATGTAAGTCGTGAAACCATAAAAATCCTAGGAGAAACCATAGGCAGCAAAATCTCAGACATCTCTCCTGGCAATATGTTTACCAATACATCTCCTAAGGAAAAAAAACTCAGAAGAAAATAAACAAATGGGACTACATCAAAATAAAAAGCTTCTGCACAGCAAAGGAAAATATCAACAAAATGAAAAGAGAGCCCACTGTGTGGGAGAACATATTTGGCAATGATACATCTGATAAAGGGCTAATATTCAAAATATATAAGGAACTCATACAACTTAACAAAAGGAAGAAAAACAATCCAATTAAATAATGGGCAAAGGACCTAACTAGACACTTCTTCAAAGTGGACATACAGATGGCCAAGAGACATAGGAAAAAACACTCAAAGTCACTGATCATCCAAGAGATGCAAATCAAAATGACAATGAGGTACCATCTCATACATGTCAGAATGGCTACCATCAAAAAATCAACAAATGACAAGTGCTGGAGAGGATGTGGAGAAAAAGGAACCCTAGTACACTGCTGGTGGGAATGCAGATTGGTGCAACCATTATGGAAAACAGCATGAAGTTTCCTCAAAAAATTCAATATGGAACTGTCATTTGACCCAGTGATCCCACTTCTAGGAATATATCCTAAGAAACAGGAAGCATAAATCAGAAAGAATGTATGCACCCCTATGTTCACAGCAGCACAATTTACAATAGCTAAGATCTGGAAACAGCCCAAGTGCCCATCAGTAAATGAATGGATAAAAAAGCTGTGCTACATTTACACCATGGAATACTATGCAGCAGTACAAAAGAAGAATCTCTTACCCTTTGAGACAGCATGGAGACACCTGGAGAGTATCATGCTAAGTGAAATAAGTCAGTCAGAGAAAGACAAGTATCACACGAATGCACTCATATGTGGAATCTAAGTAACAAAATAAACTGATCTCTGGAGTGGATCCAGAGACATGGAAGCATGGAACAGAGTGGGGAATCTCAAGGAAGGTGGGGGAGGGTGGGAGGGTGGGGGGGGGGTGGGAGGTAATCAACCAAAGACCTTGTATGCATATATGCATAACCCATGGACACAGACAATAGAGTGCTGAAGGCCTAGGGTAGCAGGGAGGTACGGGGCGGGGGGAGAAGGAGAGGGGGTTACGGGGATGGCTGGAAGGTGTCAATGGGGGCAAAAAAGGGACATATGTAATACTTTCAACAATAAGGAATTTTTAAAAAACATACAGAACATCAACAGAATATAAAATACTATTGAGCCCTAACCGGTTTGGCTCGGTGGATAGAGCATCGGCCTGCGGACTCAAGGGTCCCAGGTTCAATTCCGGTCAAGGGCATGTACCTTGGTTGTGTTCACATCCCTGGTGGGGAGTGTGCGGATGGCAGCTGATCAATGTCTCTCCCTCAACGATGTTTCTGGCTCTCTGTCCCTCTCCCTTCCTCTCTGTGAAGAATCAATGAAATATATTTTTAAAAAAATAATAATAAATAAATAAATAAATAAATAAATAAATAAAATATTATTGATATACATACAAAACCATATGTATTATATTTTATGCTGAGCTATGACAAAATAATGATACTGGCTTATAAATCCTGTTTTCTATGACAATGACATCCAAGCATTGACTTATGAGACTCTCTACATAGTTTGTATATAAAAAGTTTCTATTTAGTAAATAAAAATGAGTAAGTTTTTTCTGAGAAATGTCATTACTTTCATCAAGATGAGCTGTTTCTTGTACTGAGTGGGGAAAGGTGAAAAATTTTATACTCTAAGTGGCTCACAGATTAAATAAGGCTAAGAGCCAGTACCAGTTAAATTGATTATGCAATCATAATGTGGACACATCTGGGAATTTATTTATTATCAGAAACTTATGTAGCACATGATTTTTTCATTTAAAGAGTAGCAGAGCCTGCTAGCGTGGCTCAGTGGTTGATTCCCAGTCAGGGTACATGCCCAAGTTGCAGGCTCTATCCCCAATAGGGGGGGTTGCAGGAGGCAGTTGATCAATGATTCTCATCATTGATGTTTCTCTCTCACTCTCCCTTCCTCTCTGAAATCAGTAAAAATATATTTTTTTAAAAAGAAAAAGAAAATCACCTACATATAGGGAATTAAAAGGTGTGAACTTTGTCATAGTGTATGTGTGTGTGTGAATCCCTGTGTATTCTCACTTTTTGATCTGTAAATTTGCAATAATAGAAAAAACATCTAAACTGGATAAAAGTATTACATCCTCAGCTTTCAACTTTTTGTTCCTTGTCTCCATCCATTCTACTCCCCGTACCCTAATTTAAATGGACATATTGACCATTTCATCATAGTCTATCACTTGCTTTACTCCTTTTTAATTTATCATCTCACTAAATACTCATCTCCTTGTTTGAAAATAAGAGAAGAAATCTAAATATATTCATTGTTTTTATTATTTTATTAAATTTGTCACACTTTGCAGAAGCATAGTTTGGGTCACAGTTTCCTTACCTATAAATTAAGAAGTTTCAATCAGTTGATCCCTATGAAATTCACAGCTTTGTAGATCACAATATATCATGTGAATGGGGGGACCTTTATAAATGCTTCAGACTGAGACAGGGATGAAAGTATGATGGTGTGAATTATTCTATCTTGCTTTTGGGGGGGGGGGGTGGAATTACCATAACAACTAATTCTGCTTCAGTTCAGCAATAAATCTCTGATCAAAAAGAAAAAGTATCTGAAATCATAAGTGTCAAATTTGAGACGTTCCCTAATTTCTTGCTCCAATGAAATGTGATCTGTTTGTCATTAGAATGTGAAATACAAAGCTAAGATATATAAAGGCAATTTTCGCTTTTTGAAAAGTCTTTTTATCCTTACCTGTCATAAAGAGTGATTATGAAAATAAGTGATGTCGTATAGTCAGGAGCCTCATGTGCTAGCCTTAGCTCTACTTCTAATTACCTGCCGAAGAGCAAGCAAGTCACCTGGTTTTTATAGAGCTGGTTTGGTCTGGTTCCTGAGGCTTCTCTCAGAATGGGAGATAATGGCAGGGATTATACCCTCAGTGCTTCACAACTTTTCATATTGCAAAACTGCCATATACTAGTAGTTGACTAATTCTTTTTTATTGATAATCAGGGATCTTCATGAAATAAAATCAAAACAGAAAGTTAATGAATAATATTTTGTCAGATTTCTTGCAGAGATGTGAAAATTATTAATATTGCATGTCTAAAATGAACATAGCTTAACTCCATATCATGAAAGTAAATGATTACAATATTATTAAAAATACTTTAAAAATATTTTTTATAACTTCATAGTATTCCAAGAACCAACGCTTCTGACTTTAAGTTGACCTGTACTTTCTATGAAGAATGTTTCAATACTTGTGGAAAACAAACTATATAATTGCTGTAAAACAATAGCTTGTGAACATTAGTTCAGACTTTCTAACCATGCTCTAGGGAATCCAAGAGCTCATTTCCTGTGAACTTCTATTACTTATGTTTTATGTTAAGAGGTTTGCAAGGGCATTAGTTAGCCAGAAAACTAGTCCCTAGAGAACTTGCTTCATTATTAAAAGCAAAATAAGATACTAAGTAGCAGGAGGAAGGCAACTTTCCCATTTACCAAAACTACCTAATAGGCTTACAGAGAGCAGGTGATGATCATCCCGTTCTGGAGTATTAAGCACCTCCTCTTGAAACAGGGCATACATTGGCTCTTCTGAGCACGAAGGAATATTCCTCTTTTAAGAACCCAAAACATACCATGTACAAACCCAAGTTATGATAAAGATAAGGAAGGCACCGCCTGGTTGGGTTGAAAAGCAGAGGAAAAGGGGGTGATGACATCACTTCTAACCTCTTCTCTCCAGGCCAGCCCCTGTGCTTACTCAGGCAGGGTCAACTCCACCCTCCCCAGCACCGTGATTCAGTTACATAAAGGACACACCATATTATGCTCAATCATTGTCAGTTAAATCTATGGCAATGAAAATATTTCACTCCCAAACAACTGATAATTGGTAATTGATAATATTCACAATGGAGCAATAATCTGTTTGAAGCAAGACTTACCATACATGTTACTTGGTTTTTAGAGACTATTGGAAGAGCCTGGATTCCTATTTTATGCCAAACCTCAGTATACAATTCCAGAAAAGAAGACTGCTAATTTTTCAAACAATGGTGAGTCGCTGATATAAGGAGGCTTTGGAGCCAGTGTGTGTACAGTATAGTGGGAAGATATCCAGCCTGGGAATAAGTAGATGTAAATTATGGTCCTGGCTCTGCTTCGAAATCTTTGGAAAATTGCTTCTCTCTGAGCCTTGGTGTTTTAAATTAGAAATCAAGGAAGTTGAGCTCAATAAAGTTTCTAAACTTTTATTAACATAAGAAACTTTTTTTTAACAAAATTTACTAATGAACCCAACCTGTTAAAATGATGAGTGAACCTGCTCTGGTTGAAAAGAGCGCAGGAAACTTGAGCTTCGCCAGTCACCTTCCTGTCTACCCCCAACTCAGACTGCAAACCACCAACCTTTAGAATCTCTGAAGTTCCTTCTGTTCCTCGATGGGGATGGAAAAGAAAATGATAAGGCAGATGTTAGCTTTTAAAGGCTGATAGTGATCTGTCCGAGGCTCTGGGAAAGAGTTTAAGATAGAGAGGGAAGAAATTGATGGACATCTCTCAGTGGTTCTAGGTCCTGGCTGTTGGGGCCTGTTTACAGAACCCCTTTTCTCTTGCTATCACTCACTTCTGGTTTGAAAGCCAAAGCAGTCAAATAATAGAGTCAACCAGAAAGAATGGTTTTATTGTAATGAATGTCATATTATCTGTACCAGTTCACTTACCTCGGAAAACTAAATTATGTTTTAGGTATAGGTTGCCTCCTACATTTTCTTTGGTATGTAATAAGTCTATTTCAAACATCCCTTAGAGAAACAACTAATTATAATCTCATTCAAAGATTAAATCCAAACGAAAACAAAGTTAAGTCTGTTATTAAGAGGCAGTTCGAGACAATACTAAGCTGAATTTGCAGATAGCAAATTCCTATTACTAGGCATTCAGGAAAGATTTTTCTAATGGAAAACTAGTATGTTTCATGAGCTGAAAGTTTGAAACAAACTTGAGGACAAATAGATGAAAAAAATAAATTTGTTTCCTTCATTCATTCAACAAATATTATTTGAGCACCAATAATGAGCTGGGCAATATTCTAGATGTTGGAAATATAGCTGTAAACAAAACAGACAAAATTTCCTGCCTTCATAAGCTCAGACACATGCTTATTTCATTTCATTTATTTTCTTTCTTTTCCTTTCTTTTTTATTTTATTTTCTTTCTTCTTTCCCTTTCTCTCTTCCCCTTCTTTCTTTTCTTTTTCTATCACCTCCCTCTCTCTTTCTCTCCTTCTATCTCTCTCTCTCCCCCCCTCTTCCCTCCCTCCCTCCTCCCTTCCTCCCACCTTTTCTTTTTTCTTCCTCCCTCTCCCTTTCTTTCTCTCTCCTTGCCTTTATCCTCCCTCACTTCCTTCCTTCCTTCACCTTTTCCAAACAGAATTAAAGATGATGAGGGCAATATATTCTATGAAATAAAAAAGATAACCTAAAGTTTGCAGGCCCAGGTGAATACCACAGGCTCCTTTGTAGGCCACTGGTGAACACTAGCTATTCGGATTAAATATTAGCATTGTCAGCCAGCACTATAGTAAAGAACAAGGGAGTAAAAACAAGCAAAGAAGAGTAAGAATGAAGGGAGGCAAGAAAAGGAGAAAGGAAATAAAGAAAATCAGAAATCTGAATTAGAGATCATAATTGTCAGAAACAGCTTTGGCAAAGACCAGTAATTGTCCCTCAATATTCATTCTCTTCTTCCTTCCTTTTGGCAATAGAACAAACCCATCATTATGACTTTCTTTTAGCTGGACACATAATTGCCAATCCACAACTATATGTCCCAGAGTCCTTTACAACTAGTGGTGGCCATATGACTAAGTTTTAGCCAGTGGTATGTGACAGGAAGTGATATAAGCAATTTCAGGTCAAATTTTTATTAAGAAAGTTGCTTGCCTTCCCTCCTTATGACGCCAGCACCAATTGAGACCGGGACAAGGAAATAGTGGTGGTAATACAGCTTTTTTTATTACTGTTCTTTAAAGTATTACATGTTTCCTTTTTTCCCAATTGACCCTCACCTTGCCAGCCATTCCCACCCCCGAAGGCAGGCCCCCACCGCCCCAGTGTCTGTGTCCATTGGTTATGCTAATATGTATGCATACAAGTCCTTTAGTTGATCTCTAACCCACCCCCTCTCCCGCCTTCTCTCTGAGATTGGATGGCCTGGTCAGTGCTACCTTGTCTCTGGGTCCATTTTTGTTCATCAGTTTGTGTTGATCATTATGTCCCACATATGAGTGAGACCATGTGATATTTATCTTTCTCCAACTGGCTTATTTCGCTTAGCATAATGCTCTCCAGTTCCAACTATGCTGTTGCAAATGGTAAAAGTTCCTTCTTTTTTATAACAGCATAGTATTCCATAGTGTAGATATACCATCGTTTTTTAATACACTAATCTGCTGATGGGCACATAGGCCGTTTCCAAATCTTACCTATTGTAAATTGTGCTGCTATGAACACAGGGGTGCATATATCCTTTCTGATTGGTGTTTCTGATTTCTTGGGATATATTCCTAGAGGTGGGATTACTGGATAAAATGGGAGTTCCATTTTTAACTTTTTGAGGAAACACCATACTGTTTTCCACAGTGGCTGCACCAGTCTGCATTCCCACCAGCAGTGCACTAGGGTTCCTTTTTCTCCACATCCTCGTCAGCACTTGTCATTTGTTGATTTGTTGATGATAGCCATTCTGACACGTGTGAGATGGTACCTTATTGTTATTTTGATTTGCATCTCTCAGATGATTAGTGTCTCTCAGACTTCTGTATGCCCTCCTTCAAAAAGTGTCTATTTAGGTCCTGTGCCCATTTTTTGTTTGGATTGTTTTTCTTCCTTTTGTTAAATTGTATGAGTTCCCTGTAAATTTTGGAGATTAAACCCTTATCTGTAATAGCATTGGCAAATATGTTCTCCCATGCAGTGGGCTTTCTTGTTGTTTTGTTGATGGTTTCTTTTGCTGTGCAGAAGCTTTTTATTTTGATGTAGTCCCTTATGTTTATTTTCTCCTTAGTTTCCATTGCCCTAGGAGCTGTATTGGTAAAGATATTGCTATGACATATGTCTGCTATTTTGCTGCCTATGCAGTCTTCTAAGATGTTTATGGTTTCCCGTCTTACATTTAAGCCCTTTAACCATTTTGAGTTTGGTTTTTGTGCACGGTGTAAGTTGGTTATCTAGTTTCATTATTTTGTATGTATCTGACCAAATTTCCCAGCACCATTTATTGAAGAGACTATCTTGACTCTATTGTAAGCTCTTGCCACCTTTGTCAAATATTAATTGAGCATAATGGCTTGCATCAATTTCTGTGTTCTCTGTTCTGTTCCATTGGTCTACTTGTCTGTTCTTGTGCAAGTACCAGGCAGTTATAAGATCCGTGCTTTGTAATATAGCTTGATAACTGGTACTGTGATCCCTCCAATCTTGGTCTTCTTTCTCAGGATTGCTGTGGCTATTCGGGGTCCTTTTTTATTCCATATGAAATTTTGGAGAGTTTGTTCTATGTCTGTGAAATATGCTGTTGGTATTTTAATTGGGATTTCATTGAATTTATAAGTTGCTTTGGGTAGTATGGGCATTTTAACATGGTATGTCCTTCTATTTGTTTATGTCTTCCTCTATCTCATTTTTTTAATATCCTGTAGTTTTCCAAGTACAGGTCATTTACCTCCTTAGTTAAGTTTACTCCTAGATATCTTAATTTTTGGTGCAATTGTAAATGGGATTGTTTTTATAGTTTCTCTTTCTGTGAGTTCATTATTGGTACATAAAAAAGCCATAGATTCCTGGTGTTAATTTTGTATATACTGAATTCATTTATTAAGTCTAAGAGTTTTGTGATGGAGTCTTTGGAGGTTTCTATATAAGTATCATGTCATCTGCAAATAATGAGTTTTACTTCTTCTTTTCCAATTTGAATGCCTTTTATTTTGTCTTCTTGTCTGATTACTATGGATAGCACATCCAGTACTATATCAAACAGGAGTGGTGAAAGTGGGCATGCCTGTCTCGTTCCTGTTCTTAGGGAAAATGAATTTAGTTTTTGTTCATTGAGTATTATGTTGGCTGTAGGTTTGTTATATAATGTGTTTATTATGTTGAGATATGATCCTTCTATTCCTACTTTGTTGAGAGTTTTTATCAAGAAAGGGTGTTGGATTTTGTCAAATGATTTTTCTGCATCAATTGATATGATTATGTGATTTTTGTCTCTCAATTTGTTTATGTGATGCATTGCCAGTGGTCTTGATCCAGCATCTAGAGAGGTTCAGGAATGTGGAGAAGCGCTGTGTATAAATTAATCAAGAGTCCAGAGGCAAAACATAATTTTGGAAGGCATTATGGGGAGTCAGAGAAGACTTAGCTAAAGAAACCAAGTTCTACTTGTCTCAAGACCCCTTGCTATTTATTAACACAATTTGTCCTAAGGCAAGGTAGATATACACATCAGAGGGTAGGCTTAGGTATACAGAATCCATTGTCAGATTGGGAAAAAACTGCCTATGGCTGTTCAGGTGTTTGGCCAGTAGGATGCAATAACATGTAGATTAAGATGCCCTCAGCTGTCTGGCAACAAGCAATCATTTTATGATTCATTTTCAGGTTTGGGGAAATGCCCTCAGCCATCTCCAGATGATCCAGCCCTGCTGACATGCTGGAATTGGCTTCCGGCAACGTACCACATTTATTGAGTTGCAGATATTGTACCATCTTTGCATCCAGGAATAAATCCCACTTGGTCATGGTGTATGATCTTTCTGATCTAATGCTGAATTCAATTTGTTAGAATTTTGTTGAGGATTTTAGCATCTATGTTCATCAAGGATATTGGCCTGTAGTTCCTTTTCTTTGTGGTGTCTTTATCTTATAGGGTAATGCTGGCTTCATAGAAAGAACTTGGAAGTGTGCCTTCCTCTTGAATTTTTTGTAATAGTCTGAGGAGAATAGGTTTTAGTTCTTCCTTAAATGTTTGGTAAAACTCCCCTGTGAAGCCGTCTGGCCCTGGGCTTTTGTTTGCTGGGAGCTTTTTGATGACTGCTTCAAATTCTTCCATCGTTATTGGCCTGTTGAGATTTTTAGATTCTTCCTGATTGAGTTTTGGAATATTGTATTTTTCTAGGAATATGTTCATTTCCTCCAGGTTGTCTAGTTTGTTAGAGTAGAGTTGTTCATAGTATCCTGTATAATAAAAGCCTAACATACAAATTGTTCCCTCAGGCAGTTGATCGACCGGGAGTTCGACTGCTTGCTATGACATGCACTGACCACCAGGGGGCGGCACAGAACATGGTGGGTGTCAGCCAGGAGAGAGAGCACTGCCCACCCAGCTTCCATGCGGCACTGCTGGGTGGCTCAGAGGCCTATTCTGTGTGCCAATCCACAGCATCCAGCCGCGCTCACCGCAGCTCCATGTGAGGACTCAGGCGCCATGACTCAGGAGGAGGGGGGCACACAGGGACCTGCAGGGCCAGGTGCTGCCCAAGGTCCAGAGGTCAGCTGGGACCAGCCCTTCCACACCAAACACTGGTGTTTTGATTGCTGGCCAGGGCTAGGGACCACACCCATGCACACAGTTTGGGCATTGGGCCTCTAGTTTTTTCATAATTCTTTGTATTTCTGTGGGTCAGTTGTTACTTCACCTCTTTCATTTTGATTTTATTTGGGTCCTCTCTTTGCTTCTTGGTGAGCCTGACTAGAGGTTCATCAATCTTGTTTACCCTTTCAAAGAACTAGCTCTTGGTTTTATTGATCTTTTATTTTTATTTTATTTATTTATTTTTTTTGGTCTCTATGTCGCTTATTTCCACTCTGACCTTTATCATTTCCTTCTTTCTGCTTACGCTGGGCTTTTCTTGTTGCTCTCTTTCTAATTCTTTGAGTTGTAAGGTTAGATAATCTATTATAAATTTTTCTTGTCTTTTGAGGTAGGCCTGTCGAGCTATGAACTTCCCTCTCAAGACTGCTTTCACTGTGTCCCATAAATTTTGGATTGTTGTGTTTTCATTGTCATTTGTTACCAGGATGCTTTTTTACTTCTTCTTTGATCTCTTTGGTAACCCAATCATTGTTTAATAGCATGCTATTTAGCCTCCAAATGTTTTATTTTTTTCATTGTTTTTATTGTAGTTGACTTCTAATTTTATGCCATTGTGATCTGAAAAGAAGAATGATATGATTTCTATCTTCTTGAATTTGAAGAGACTTTGCCTGTGTCCCAATATGTGGTCTACCTTTGAAAATGTCCACTGTGCACTTGAGAAGAATGTATATTCTGTAGCTTTGGGGTGAAATGTTCTGAAGATATCAATTAAGTCCATCTGATCTAGTGAGTCATTTAGGATTGATGTTTCTTTGCTGATTTTTTGTTTAGAGGATTTATCCAGTGGTGGAAATGGGGTATTAAAGTCTCTTACTATGACTGTATTGCTGTCAATCTCTCCCTTGATATATTCCAGAAGTTTTTTATGTATTTGGTTGCTCCTGTATTGGGTGCATATATGTTGACCAGCGTTATATCCTCTTGTTGAATTGCTCCCTTTAGTATTATGTCCTTCTTTATCTCTTGTTATGGCCTTCACTTTGAGGTCTACTTTGTCAGATACAAATATTGCTACCCCAGCTTTTTTTTTTCCATTTTCATTCTCCTTAAAATTTTTTTTCTATCCATTCACTATCAGTCTGTGTGAGTCCTTTTTCCTGAGGTGGGTCTCTTGTAGACAGCATATATATGGGTCATGTTTTCTTATCCATTCAGCTACCCTATGTCTTTTGATTGGAGCATTTAATCCAATTACATTTAAGGTTATTATTGATAGGTACTTGTTTGTTGCCATTTTTAGTCTTTATGCCTGTGTTCCTTCTTCCCTTCCTATTTCTTCTTTTTACAGCAGTCCCTTTAGCATTGCTTGCATTGCTGGTTTAGTGGTAATAAACCCCCTTAGCCTTTTTTTTTTATCTGTGAAGCTTCTGACTTCACCTTTAATTTCGAATGATAGCCTTGCTGGCTGTAACATTCTTGGATTCAGTACCTAGTTTTGTAACACTTTGTATACTTCATTCCATTCCCTTTTGGCCTGATGTGTTTCTATTGAGAAATCAGTTGATAGTCTAATGGGAGATTCCTTGTAGGTAACTTTCTATCTCTCTCTGGCAGCATTTAAGATTCTTACTTTGTCATTGATGTTTGCCAATATAATTATGATGTGTCTTGTTGTCAGTCTTTTTGGGTTCATCTGTTTGGGACTCTGTGAGCTTCTTGGACTTGTGTGAGTTTTTCTTCCCAATATCAGGGAACTTTTCTGTCATTATTTCTTGAAATAGGTTTTCTATTCCTTGCCCAGTTCCTCTCCTTCTGGCACCCCTATTATCAGAGGTTGTTTCATTTGGTGTTGTCCCAAAGTTCCTTTAGGCCAGCCGTGGGCAAACTACGGCCCGTTTGAAATGAATAAAACTAAAAAAAAAAAAAAAAAAGAGATCGTACCCTTTTATGTAATGATGTTTACTTTGAATTTATATTAGTTCACACAAACACTCCATCCATGCTTTTGTGCCGGCCCTCCGGTCCAGTTTAAGAACCCACTGTGGCCCTCGAGTCAAAAAGTTTGCCCACCCCTGCCTTAGGCTCTCCTCCTGTTTTTGAAGTTTTTTTTCCCAGTTGCTGCTCTGCTTGGGCATTTTTTCCTACCGTGTCTTCTAGCTCACTGATGTGGTCCTCAGGTTCTTCTAGTCTACTGTTGATGCTTTCTATTGTGTTCTTTATTGCAGCTATGTCATTCTTCATTTTTCCTTGGTTCTTCATTTCCTCTTGATTCTTACACATGTTGTTGAATTTGTCTTCCATCCTTTTCAGCGTCCTTATGACCATGGCTCTGAATTCATTCTCTGAAAAATTGCTTAACTCCATTTTAATTACTCCTTTTCTGGTGATTTCTCTTTTCCTTTCGTATGGGGACTGTTTCTTTGTCTCCCCATTTTCACTCCTCTCAGGTGTCTGGTCATGTGGCTCACTCTCTACCATGTTGACCAAAAGGCACAAAATGCAACTTGACAAGACAGGACACAGAAGGAACAAAACATGAATGTATTCACAACACCAATAACCCCAAATAAAGGTGACCACCAGAGAAAAGAGAATTAGGGGAGAAAAAAAGAGTGCAAAAATGATATAGACTCTCTATCCCTCTCCCTTCCTCTCTGTAAAAAATCAATAAAATATTTTTTTAAAGAGAAAAAACAAGGGGGATAAAATATACATACACAGGGAGAAAACTCCATAAAACCAACAATTCAACCAAAAAATGCAAACAACAAACACCCAGAAAAAAGGAGGGGAGCTGAGTCCGAAGAGGCAGAGCTTATTTCCAGAAGGTAAGGTAAAGGAATTGAATGGATGGGGAGTGGCCACGATTCAGGATAGAGAACGTAGAGAGAATGCGTGTATCAGAAGAAAAGTAAAAAACAGAATACTCAATAAATAATAATAATAATTTTTAAAATAATAGTAATTAAAATAATATATATTAAAATATATATAAAAATTTATATATATATATAAATTTAAAAAATTAACCTTTCTTTAATCTATCTATCTATATATTCATCTATTTTTGGAAAAGGAGAATAGAGTAGGGAGCAGATAGGCCGGAGTTTGGTGAGTGAAACGAATTAAGCTATAAGAAGAGAATAAGCAAGGAGAGAAAAAACAAAAGCATAAAATTAAAAAATTAAAAAAACTAACAAACAATCAAACAAACAACAACAAGAAAAAAATAGCTAGCAAAGAAAGAGAAAAGAGAAGGGTGTATGGACTCGAAGCAGGGGAGAGTAAATTAGATATATGTGTAAGCCAACAGAGACTATAATAGGAATGCATCAATAAAGCAGATAAAGAAGATCAAATTTTAACAAGGAGTAAAAAGAAAGGAGAGAGAAAAACTAAAGCAGAGAAAGGAGAATAAAAACAGGATGAAAAGGGGGAAGTGAGGAAGAAAGGGTTGGCATAAAGGAAAAAATGAGATAGAGTAAAATAATGATAAAAAATAAAAATAGAATGTAGAACACTAATCAAAAACAAACAAACAAACAAAAGAAAGGTTAAAATAATAATAAATAAAAATAATAAAAAAGAAAAGAAAAAAAATTTTAGTTTCTTAAGGAAAAGATAAAAAAAAAAAAGTGTACTAGTGAAGTTCATTCGCTTTAGCTGAATATTTAATGTCCCATGGATCTGCTCTATGACCCCTCTCCACTGCTCTGTCTGCCATGTATCTGCTTCCTGCTAGATAGTCAGCAAGCACTATGTTGAAGCTCCCAGCGATCCACCGCTCCTCTGTGTCAATCACCACAGCCTTGGTTTCAGCCAGGCGGGCAATCTGCCTGCTTTATTTTTTCTGCCTGCTTTCAGTTGTATTTACATAGCGTCTATTTCTGACATGGCTTCTAGGTGGCGGTGTTTCTGTATTAGTTTCTGGGACCAAATGGCCCCTCAACCCAGTCCCCTGGGGGTATTTCGAATCCTTGTTTCCCTGCCAAGCTCAAGGCTGGGTGTGGCTGCGCTGCTAGAAGGGACCTGGTCTTCCGGAGAAAAAAATGTCTGTTCAGGGTTGGAGGGATCGGACTGTCCCAGAGCTGGCTTCCTGATCGTCTCTCCCTGTTTTGTTCCCCAGCTTGTGCAAAACCACCTTCATCTGCACCACAGCCTCGGTGAATGTTTGTAATTGAAAGACCCTGGGTTTAGTGAGTAAAACCAAGGAAATTATCAAGACAGAGCAACCGCGCCCTTGCGCGTCTCTCTCCCCCGGCACTGCGCGGCCTGTGCAGAACTTCAGGCTGCCTTTCTTGGCACAGCCTCCCACGGCTGTGGGCTTAGATCTAGAGTCCCCTGCTGCCAGCAGCCCTGGACATCCTTCCACAGTCGAGCGCTACACATGTCCCCAAGGGGTGCTGCACCAACACCGCATCCCTTGCACAGTCACAGCTGTGCGCGTTTCTCCCTCCAGCCCAGATCCCCGATCCCACCTCTCTCCAGGTGACCTCTGACCTTTCTGTCCAAGGTTATCTCCAGCTGTGTTTAATTCACCAATTCCAGGTGGATGTTATTCAATTCAGCTGTTTCTTCTATCTGCTCCGTGAGAAGGCATCGGACCCATCTGCCTATTCAGCCACCATCTTGTCTCCCCCCCCCCGAACAAACTTTTTAGGTGCCCGTGGCCAGGGAGGGTGGAGTCTCGGTGTTTATGGGTTCGCAGCTGAGGCAGCTGGTCCCTGGCCTATGTGGCTGTAGGGTCCCAGGTGGTGTCCGAGGTCTCCCGGGTGGAGGTGAGGCTGGGCTCCCAGTCACAGCCGCTCTCCCCTTCAAGATGGTACGGTCTTTGCGGCAGAGCCGGCGCTCTGGGAGAGATTTCAGCAGTCTTAGAGGCTGCCCATCCCCAACAGTCCTGTGGAGTATAACTGTCCCTCACTCACATACACACCCACGCCCCACACTTCCACACACTCCCCTTTCGCTCTCTCACTCACTCACACTCTCTTCCTCTCTGCCGTCCCAGCGGCTGCCATCTTAGATCTTCTCGGTAATAGGGCTTTTACTATGCAAATGGGAATCATATTCTAGGGAAATCCGGGAAAATTAAAGTAACCTACATCCCTTGACCTTATGAAACAGAAACTCCTCTATGCATTCTTTCTTTTTTGAGTAACTGTATTTTAGATTCTCTTTGTTATGGCAGCTTAGATTATACTCTAATTAACACAAGTTCCTTCTACCTTATTAATTGTAAAAAATGAAAACAAAAATATAGGGATTAGATGCAGAGACAACACCCAATAAGAACCTCTGTCTTGGTGCTTTAAGGGCTAACATCCCCAGGGAGTCTTAATTCTAGCTCAGTTCTCAGTGTCAAGTCACACTAAGAAAGCTCCATCATGTGATTCTGAGGGCTTCCACACACACATCAGACAGATCAGATTTCAACAGGCCAAAAGAAATTTCAGCAGGAGGCTGAAATCATTCACCATACCCGTATAGTAGCTATGGCCATCTACTAGTTTCTATTATATGGAGCTTAAAAACACACCTTTATTTCCTACCACACAAACATTTCCACCTTGTCATTTTCTTTAGGATGGATTTGATGTAGAATTGATTAACTATTTCTAGTCACTTCACTCTTTAATTCCATTCTCATGATAATAAAATAGTGATAGAGTAGATTACAAAGACTGTGTATACAAACTGGGTGAATATAAACAAAAAATATAGTTTATATGTAGGCACAAACCAATTATATTTGATCAATGATATTGCCTTTTTTCCTTAGAATCTTTTCTCTAGTTATTTGGAGAATACCATATATAATTATTAAATCTTATGCTTTGAACTAATAATGCTAAATTTCACTCTTACATTCATTATATTTTATACCAACTTGTATTTTGCTACTAAAGTGAAAGCTATTTATGAGTCAAACATGAACAATACATGTATATATATTTTAATAATCCAGGTAATTAAGCATCAAAAGTGGTAGAGAAAAAGAAACATTAAACATGGTGATGTAATAAAAATGTTTAGCATGTCTCGACATTCCATTTTTCTTCAGACTTTTGTTTGCTTTTCCTCCTAAGTACCATAATAAAACATAAAGTTACAATCAACGTGTGATGACAAATAGTCTCAGGGTTGGGTTTGCATTCTTCTAAATATATTGGCATTTGTAAGCTGGAAAAGATAGATGTAATCAACCACCCTCAGACAAAAGTAGAATGACTATTCTGGCAAAATGTTCAAACCACATTAAGCCCTAATTTGAAATGATGTTTGAAAGAAAGCAATGCAACTAGGACCAATTTATTTGTACAGCAACTAAAAACTGAACTTACTAGACATATTTAAGAGATGGAAACAATTAAATGCATTTGTTTTCTAAATAGACCAAGTATATTAGAAACTTCGAAGGTAAAAAAAAAACAACACAACATAATTTTACTAGACACCATTATTGGTTGCTGTGTAATACTTAAATCACTTTTCTAATGGCCTTCTGAGGTTGTTCTAATAAAACATGCTATTTTTCAGAGTGATTAAGCAATATGTTTAATTTCACATTATCAATATATCATAGTTTCACTCTAATTAGCATACGGAACAACTTGAATAGAATGTCATTTTATTGGGAGGGTGTTATTGTTTGTTTTCATTTTGTTTTTCAGAAAATTTATTTTGATGCTTTCTCCTTTGTACTGAAATCAAGTTTCTATGGTATTCTGGGAAAATTATGTTAAGTGATTCTTTTGGGTACATATCTAGACACTATAGGCACTTCAACTGAAGGTAAAAATTGTTTTGGCTCCAAAAGGACTGAAATAATGACATTTTTATCCAGAATAATATCCTGCCCCAAATGTGGGATGGCAAGATACCAGCATATCATCAAGTCTTTGGCTAATATGTATACCCTGACCACTCAATCAAGGAGAGCTTCCTTAAGACCAAGTGTCCTAACTCTTTGGCATCTTTTCCCAGGGCCATATCCTGACAAGCCTGGCTACAAAAGGTTGCTATTTACACACCATAATGAAGCACAGGTCCCAGAGGGCAGCACTGCCAAGGCCCAATGAAGTTGGCCAAGCATTGATGCTATAGAGCATTGAAATCAGGACAGTGTCCTTCTCAGCTCTCCTCCTCCGCATCACTATTTTGTAGAAGAGTGTGATGAACATATGAATGAATAAACATCCAGAGGAGTATTTTTTTCCATAAAGATGGCACATCACTAGCAAAAGTATCTAAGGACTTCCCTTGCATGGAAGACATAGGAAGGACTGGTAGGAAAAGGAGAAAACTCACTGATTTTTAAATCTCATTATTGCATAACTCCAAAATACTCAAAGGTTCTTCTCAGGGCTAATTTGCTTTATGTAGAAATACTAACAATTCAAGTACACAGCACATTCCTAGCACTAGTTGCTCCTTCTAGAAATTCATTTAGGATTAGGAGACTATATTTGACTTTGATATTATGCCTATTCAATTTGCAGACAAAAGAGTTAAGAAAATTCTGCTGATAACTGCACTCAGCCTCAAGATATTTCAGAGACTAAAATATTGGTGAGACAACTAAAGCATGATTGAAACATCCAGTCTAATGAATTGCTAAATACCAGTACCTGGGGCCTTGACTTACTAGTTTAATTCGTTCCAAGACCGAGCTCGTTAAGGAGCTCGTTAACTCAAATTACTCTATCAACTCAATGCAAAAAATCTGCGGAGAGACAACTGGTATCTCAAAAAACTCGTTAGTTGGGACACTTGTAAGTCAAGGCCCTACTGTATAAGATTTCATATGTAGCAAGTCTAAAGCACATTTTAATTGGGCTAAAAATTAATGAATGCTTCAGATACTATAATTGTAATTATTCAGAATTTCAACTAAAACACTTAAAGATTCCAAGTATTTTCTCTACTGAAATGTACATTAAGAATTAAAATATATTCCCCTAAGAACAGGAACAAGACCGGGATGTCCACTTTCACCACTCTTATTCAACATAGTACTGGAAGTCCTAGCCACAGTTATCAGACAAGCAGAAATAAAAGGCATCCAAATTAGAAAGGAGGAAGTAAAAGTCTCATTATTCACAGATGAAACAATATTATACACAGAAAACCCTAAAGACTCCACAAAAATAGCCACTAGATTCAGAAAATGAATTTGGCAATGTAACAGTATACAAAATCAACACCCAAAAATTGATGGCATTTTTATACACCAATAATGAATTCTCAAAAAGAGAAACTAAATAGACAATCCCACTTACCATTACAACAACAAAATTAAAATACCTAGGAATAAACTTAACCAAGGAGACAAAAGACCTATACTCTGAAAACTACAGGACGCTGAAAAAAGAGATAGAAGAAGACATAAACAAGTGGAAGAATATACCATGTTCATGGATTGCTAGAATCAACATCATTAAAATGTCCATACTACCCAAGACAATCTACAGATTCAATGCAATCCCTATTAAAATACCAATGGCATATTTCACAAAGGTAGAACAAATACTCCAAAATTTTATATGGAATCAGAAAAGACCATGAATAGCTGCAGCAACCTTGAGAAAGAAAAACAAAGTTGGAGGAATCACAATACCAGTTATACTACAAAGCCACTGTAATCAAAACAACCTGGTACTGGCATAAGAACAGGCATATAGATCTATAGAACAGAACAGAGAACCCAAAAATCAACCCAAGCCATTGCGCTTAATTAATATTTGACAAAGGAGGCAAGAGCATACAAGGAAGTCAAAACAGTCTTTTCAATAAATGGCGTTCAGAAAATTGGACAGATACAGGCAAAAAATGAAACTAGACCACCAACTTATACCATGCACAAGAATAAACTCAAAATAAGCTTCTTCACAGCAAAAGAAACTATCAACAAAACGAAAAGAGAGCCTACTGTATGGAAGAACACATTTGGCAATGATACATCAGATAAAGGGTTAATATACAAAATATATAAGGAACTCATACAACTTAACAAAAGGAAGACAAACAATCCAATTTAAAAATAGGCAAGGACCTAAATAGACACTTCTCCAAAGTGGACATAAGGAAGGCCAAGAGACATAGGAAAAATGTTCAAAGTCACTAATCATCCAAGAGATGCAAATCAAAATGACAATGAGGTACTATCTCACACTTGTCATAATGGCTACCATCAACAAATCAACAAATGACAAGTGCTGTTGAGGATATGTAGAAAAGGGAACCCTAGAACACTGCTGGTGGGAATGCAGACTGGTGCAGCCATTATGGAAAACAGTATGGAGTTTCCTCAAAAAAATCAATATGGAACTGCCATTTGACCCAGTAATCCCTCTTCTAGGAATATATCCTAAGAAACAGGAAGCACAAATCAGAAAGAATGTATGCACCCCTATGTTCACAGAAGCACAATTTACAATAGCTAAGATCTGGAAACAGCCCAAGTGCCCATCACTAAATGAGTGGATAAAAAAGCTGTGGTACATTTATACCACAGAATACTATGCAGCAGTAAAAAAAACAATCTCTTACCCTTTGAGACAGCATGGAGGGATCTGGAGAGTATCATGCTAAGTAAAATAAGTCAGTCAGAGAAAGACAAGTATCACATGATTGCACTCATATGTGGAATCTAAGTAACAAAATAAATGAATGAACGGGGTGGATCCAGAGACATGGAAGCAATGGAACAGGGTGGGAAATCTCAGATGGAAGACAGGAGAGGGTGGGTGGGGGGGTGGGAGGTAATGAACCAAAGACCTTGTATGCATATATTCATAACCCATGGACACATACAATAGTGTGCTGAAGGCCTGGGAAAGGGGAGGGAGGGAGGGGGTGCAGCGGCAGGCTGGAAGAGGTCAATGGTGGGGAGCGGGGAAGTGGACATATGTAATACTTCCAATAATTAAGAATTTTTTTAAATAAAATGAAAAAGAAAAGACAAAAAGAATTATAATATAAAAATACATGAAATAAAAATACATTTCAACTCATTTATGTAAAATAGAACTTGTCCAGAAGAACAATTCTATAGCATAAAGGATAAGAAAGTTGAAATTTTTTTTAAAGATGAACTCTTTAAAAGACAGTTGAGATTATTGAGCAAGTTAGTGGTAAAACTTACATCAGCCAGGAAACATTAAGTGAGCATATGCTCTATGTAAGACACTGTGTTTTGAGTATCATGCCACACAACACACAGCCTCTCACTTCTATCCACTTCACAGGATGAGCTTGATACTGAATGTATAGAGCTATATCCTAGCCAGAGTAGCTAATCTTTAAGTAGCCTACTTTTAATTAGAGTTTTGAGAGTAGAACTGCCTTACCTTGCCTATACATTCGTTTCGTGTGCATCTTACAACACACAAGGTACATTCGTACTAAAGGCATATGTTACGTTCTGTAACTTCAGCATTACATTTTTTAAGTCCTTAGACACACTATTGGAAGCCCTTACTAGACAGACCTTTCCAAACTAACCAGAACATATCCTTTTAATAAAAAATAATAGCTATGTTCTCATTTTCAAAGTTTGCGATTAAAACCTACAGTGAAAGAATCCAGCTGAGAAGAAATTTCCTTTTGGTTCAAAAACAAATGTCATTAAATTTATCGGAACAATATGAAATGAAGATGTTGTTGTTGGGTCCTTCACTTATAATGGAAACCAAATAGGCTCGCTGGCTTAGTTAAATCCATAAATTATTCGTCACGTAACATTTCGACAATAATTTTAAACATATAAAAATTAAGGTACAAAAGGAAATCCCACACTCAATGATAATCAAACTAAACAATTACACATCTTTTTGCATGTGATTTAATTGCCCAGATTTCAAAGAAAACCACATAATCTTCACATATTTCTCTTACATATTTTAGGCACGGCAGGATAGTGTTTCAAAACATAACTTGTAGTGTGGGGTGCCATTCCAACGGCCGTTTCAGATCCTTTGACATGGCAGCTTAGTTTGCTAATCTTGGCTTATACTTTTAAAAACAACTTACTACAGCTATTCGTGATAGCATTCTATCCTTCTCATAGTTTATAACCTAAAAAATGCACTGTTAAATTGCTTTTGATATTGACAAAGGGCACTGTTACTTATTTTATTTTTCAACATGGAGCTGAGAGGTACATGAATCATCCTTTTGAGACTTGGAATGCAGGCACAACAGTGGATGTGAATGGAGACTAAGTAAATAATTCCTCTCATCATCTAAACTTTTTATCAGGGCACTAGGCCTGGAAAAAAAAGTCACTTGCTTGGCAATAGCCTATTGTCCTAAAAAAAGAAATGGTGAAAAACTGATTCCCAGAGAGCAGTTTATTTACCATAAGATGTGGCTCAGTGAAGTGTTTCGTGTTCTGGAAATGTAACGTTAATTCTCCTGTCACAGCCTTGGGAGAACAGGCACATCGTAAACATAGTTTTGCATTTTAGAGCTGGCCCTCATTTTATCTTAGAAAAGGGTTGTTTCTATGTGTCCTATAAATCGGCATTCTTAGATGTGCAGAAATGAGAATAAGTAATTTAATAGTATCTTTGTATGACAGATCTAATATAACATATATTAGAGCACTCTTTCATTCTCCGTATGGAATTACACAGGGGAGGGAGGGTAGAAAATGAATTCCCAGGAAATGAAATTGAATTTAGCTAAAGTGATGCTTCTTTATGAAGAATTTTGAGCTCCTTCAAACTGTCAAGTCAGAGCCCAGGCTCAAGACTGCCATCTCCTTCTTAAGTGCTGAAATACAAGGAACAATAACAGGAAAAAAAATACAGAATAACAAAGCAAAAGGAAGTAGCTACTGGACACCTAAAATTCACCAAACACATAATTCCTATGTCAATTTTGAACAGAAGTCTAATCACTAAGATAGTATATATGCTCTATTAAATTAACAAGTATTTTAAACTACAAAATGACTACTATTTTTTGTGCATCCCCCCTCCCCAACAAAGGTAAAACATACAGCTTACTCATGTTATTATTGGTAACAGTCCAACCTATTTTTCTTATTTTGAAGATATTTAAGGATTGAGACAACTACCAAGGTAGTCAGTAAAGTCAGCCTTAAATTCAGGCAGAGTAATTGGCTGAGCCATATGTTTGGGCTCTTTATTCTCTGACTCTAATGGTTTCCTTATCTAGTAATTGATATCTGAAAACCCACCATTGCAATGGTTTTTTGTTTTGTTTTTAACTTAAAGCTTTAAGCTCTATTAAAATGCAAACAGAAGTGAATTTGTAATGTATTGTCTACTACATAGATCTCACTGTGCATTATTCTACTTTAGGGTGACAGTAAATTCCTGGACAGTGCCAGCTGATGCCTCTCCTCCACTTTATGGACCTTGATAAATGATATGATTTCCCAGTGTTAGGTCCTTCTTGAAGGTATGATTTAGCAGATGAGAGACCATTGTGGAAAACAGGGGGCCACCACTTAACTAAGTGGGTGAAGAGAAGTAGAATGGGAATGTTAACGGAAAAGCGCTTCTCAGGAATTATTTCAGTGTTACATTTATAGGATTTAAGGGGCAAAACCCTTGTAGTTTTTGACATGCAACACAATCTCAGTTGACTATTGTAAACTATATTTAGCTAAAATAAATGCTAACTAACTGGATTTGTTAAAGCACTAACTTTTTGAGCAATTTTTTTTTCAAAAGAACAAATATGCTAATTTGGAATCCCTTGTTCCCAAACTGGGTAGATTACTGTAGCCATTTCTCAGATCCAGAGCAAAGAGGAATGAATAGATTAAGAATCAGCCTGAGAGAATCAGAGGCTGGGGGAGGCACTGTTTCACCATTTGCACTCTCACCCTGTTTAGCAAAACACCTTTTCTCCCTCTGGTATATTGAGGTCGATGAGAGAAGCCTAGGAGGAACCAGGAAAGTTACCTTCTCATTGGCTGTTGGACAGGTTACTCATTGACAGAACAACGCTGTTGACCTGACTAATACACAAAAGCCCACATCTTTAGAGGTGGGGTTCAAACTCAAAAGGGCCATTGACCCAAGGGTGAAAAAGAGGATGTGCTCACTTTTACACAGTGGTCATTAAGGACCAATGCTCTAACAACATAAGTAGTCGAAGGAGATGCAGTGCTCAGACTTTAGAAATAGAAAATAAGATAGGAACATTTCTGTGAATCTATCAAATGAGTAACACACTTCACATAAGCTACAAAATTATATTAAAATTTAATCCTAAAATATAACATAATAACATTTTTATACCTTCTAAATTCAGTAATTCAAAACTTAAGAAAGTTTTCCTTTAAGTAAACTGACTATGACATAAATCAGACTTAAGAGAAGTTTCACCTTCCTCTAATAACTAGGGATTTTTATATAAAAGTTACTGTAACAAATTATCTCCTCACCTACCACTTCCAAATTTAACCTGTGTTTTAAATATTTGTTTTAGACTTTTTAATGAGAAAGATATATTTTACATGCATTTAATGTCATTTGAACAAACGTGTCTTGGAAACTTATCATAAAATGTATTACAGAAAGTAAAAATGACACATGTTTTTAAATGAGCAAAGGGGACTTACTTACTATTTATCAATGCTGCCTTTAGTTCTCTGAGAAAGCAATGTCTATTTTAAGTCCTCTCTGGATTTCATCCAGAGTTAGAAACAAGAACACCAAGCACAGTGGCCACAATGCAGTGCAGAGCACACAGGTGAGGCTGCTGGTGCCACAAGAGGAGCCCAGGTCTGAGGACTTCACCTTGGTCCCTTGAATAAAACGATGCTGCAAGACTACAATGTCTGCCATTACTCAAGTTTCATTACCAGGCATATTGGCTCAATTGTGAGGGGAAAACTAGACTAGTCAAGGGAAAGCATTTAGAGCTGGGCTATTTTATCTGGTGCCCTCTTCTCAGTGTTAGTAAATGTCAGCATTCCCATTGGCAAGCCCAGCAGTAATAATAAGAGAACTCAATACAGAAGTTTCTCCATATATAAACCCACTAATGCACTGGGGGGTGTCCCTCAACCCAGCCTGCACCCTCTTGCAGTCCGGGACCCTTCAGGGGATGTCTGACTGCCAGCCTAGGCCCAGGCCTAAGCCGGCAGTCAGACATCCCCCTCGCAATCTGGGGCTCTCGCAGTCCAGGACCCCTCACTCCTTACTGCCTGCAGCAGAGGTGAGAGAGGCTCCCGCCACCACTGCCTCGCTCACCAGCCATGAGCCCAGCTTCTAGTTGAGTGGCGCTCCCCCTGTGGGAGCGCACTGACCACCAGGGGGAAGCTCCTACGTTCAGCATCTGCCCCCTGGTGGTCAGTGCGCATCATAGTGACTGGTCGTTCCATTGGTCATTCGGCCATTCAGTAGATTTGCATATTAGGGTTTTATTACATGTGATAGAAAAAAAATTGATGTGACACCTTAAAGAGTAAAATTGTCCTAACTGGTATAAGCACTGTTAGCCTCATCCTTCCGTTATTTCCTCTTATAGGGAGAAATTGAAGGAGCTATGTGGGTGTTATAGAACTCAGGTTACTTGCTAAATGAGGACAGGACAGTCTGAAACTAATAAAAGGGACAAATAAACATTTCTTTGCAAAACATATCATGGCCAAGGCCTTTTAATCTTAACTTCAGGAAATGCCCCAAGGGAATACTGAGAGTGACTATGCACCCTTTAAAAGTAACTTTTAAAATTTTTAGAACTCCAGACCACTTGTGCTGGGCAAAAAGTTTAATGAACACACATGCTCCTAGATGCAGCTCATGAAAATTATTGAAAAGAGTGCCCTGACTTTCATGATACCCTATTGGAGTGATCCTGTCTTTGGCTATCTGGTCCTTCCTTTTGGCTGATTACATCATGGGGCATGGTCTTTACCCTGCAGTAAATTGAATGAACATGAGCTCAATTCATTTAAAGTTCCTAATCTCACTGACCTATTGGGAGGGAATAAAATTGCCTATAAACGCAAATAAGTAGAGGTAAATGTAAAAAGAACAAGAGAGACATATAATAAAGAGGTAATATGCAAATTGACCCTCACTCCATCACAAGATGGCTGCACCCACAGCGGAGGCAGGGTTCCCATAACAAGCCGTAACAAGCGATCAGCAGGGTCCTGAGGCTGCTTGGCACTGCGCCGGGGTGGGGGACCTGAGGCTGTGCCCTCCGCCCAGTGGGGCTTGACCAGTGACCTCAGGCTGTGCCCCCAACCCAGCAGGGCTTGACAGGGGACCTGAGGCCATACCCTCCGCCCAGCGGGGCTTGAGGGGGGACCTCAGGCAGCACTCCCCACCCCAGGCCGGGGTACCTGAGGCCGTGCCACCCCACCCAGCAGGGCTTGATGGGGGATGTCAGGCCATGCCTCCCGTCTGGCGCTGGGCCAGACGACCTGAGGGTGCACCAGAGGACCTGAGGCTGCACCCCCCACCCAGCACCAAACGGGTGACCTGAGGTGGCACCCCCCACCCAGCAGGGCTTGACGGGGGACCTGAGGCTGTGCCGCCCACCTGGCAGGGCTTGACGGGGGCCCTGAAGCTATGTCCCCCACCCGGTGGGGCTTGACTGGGGACCTGAGGCTGCGCCCCCCACCCAGCGAGGCTTGATGGAGGTGGGGCCAGCCAGGTGTGGATCTTGCCCAATGGGGGTGGGGCTGGCCAGGTCTGGGTCTCGCGTGATTTTGAGGTGCACGGGGTGGATGGGGACTTGTCTCTGGGTCCCACAGCATGCCCCAGACTCTGACAGGAGGAAGATTTTCATATACATTTTATTAATTTTCTTTCAACTCTGACACTTCTATTATGAAGGGCAAAGAGCAATATTAAAATATTTCCTCTAATTAATTCCCTTTTTATGTGCACAAATTTCGTGCACTGGGCCACTAGTTTATAATATGTGGATGCCAGCATGTAATCCATTTTAAATTTAAAAAATGGCCTGGCCACTCAGTGGATAGAGCATCGGCCTGTGGACTGAAGAGTCCCGGGTTCAATTCCGGTCAAGGGCACGTGCCTCAGTTGCAGGCTCAATCTCGTCCCTGGTCGGGCAACCAATCAATGTGTCTCTCTCACATTGATGTTTCCCTTTCTCCTCCCTCCCCTCCTTTCCACTTTCTCTAAATATCCATGGGAAAATATCCTTTGGAGAGAATTAACCCCAAAAAATAATAATAAAATAAAAAATAAATTTAAAAAGTGCTGACTTCATTACATACCAGGAGTGGGGAATTCATGCTGTGAAAGCTAACCCCTTCTTCAAACCCCATCTCATCCCATGCTCCAATCTTTCTCTCTTTCAAGGGATCAGTCAAAAATCATGTTCTTCCTTAAGTGTACCATAATGCCAGAGATAGGAATATAGTCTTCTGATTTCTACTGACAATAGTTTCTTTCTATCCCTCTCATCATTCTTTATCTTACATTTTTCTTTCTTCTTCCCCTAGTTTTATTGAGCTATACTTGACATGCAACACTTGTATTGGTAAGGGGTACAGCATAATGATTTGGTATATGTATATACTGTGTAATGACAACCACAATTAGTTAACATCCATTACCCCACATAGTTACAATTATTTTCTTATGATGAGAACTTTTGTTTTCTTATTATGAGAACATTTTTTTTCTTTCTTGAGGAACTTAACCATTTTGATTATCTCCAGAACAACTAGGATAATGCCTTGACCTCTAGGTCTTCAAACTCCTTCCTGACATTTCTGAGAATGTCTCTGTGATAAAGGAATAATTCTTTTGTTCTCTTGTTGAATTCCTCTAATTGTTTATAAGCCCTTCCTTATGCTAAACCACTTTGTAACTTACCCATTGATCTGAATTATGCATTGCAGAGTTATGCAAAAGTATAACCTAACTTTCATGGTATAATACTTCATTGTTTTATTTTTTAAACTAAACACCTCCCCATAATAAATGGCTTCTAAGACCCTTCATCATCTTTGTCATCCATTTAAATGCATCTTCCATTTCATCAATAGCCTTAAAAACCTTCCCATCAGAAATGGGAAAGATTTATATGAGAGAATTAATAGGAGAACAATAGCAAATAGGTGAAATAACAAAGTACTACAGAAGCACAGTGGAAGGAAAGCTTATCTGGCTTGAGAAGTCATTCATTAATAATCAGCAAAATAACTGAATCGACTAAACCTATCAGAGAATCCTATTGCACCCCCTCAAACACCTACCTATGGGTCACTGTTTTCCAAGGTATATAGCAAATAGTAAACACAACTAATAACAGGTAACATGAATTGAGTAAAAGTATGTACCAGGCATGGTGAATGCACTTTTTATGTATTATATCATTTATCCCTCACAATCATCCTTTAAGGTACATATTATCATTACATCAATTTATAGGTGAGGAAACTAAAGCTTAAAGAAATTATTTGCTACAAGTTATACAACAAGTAAATGGCAGAGTCAGAAATCTACCAGGTGTATCTGGTCCCAAAGCCCAAGCTTTTAAATCTCATAATATATTGCTTATTCTTAAAAAAAAAAAAAAAAAAAAAAAAAAAAAGGTAGATAGGTAGGTATGTAGACAGACAGACAGGTAGAAACTTAAAAGGTAGATGTGGCCACATAAATTTGGAAAACTCTTTAAGTTATATAAATAACAGGTAACTTCTCAATTTCTCATAACTGTTAAAAATGCTAATTTACATTGCTAACCTCCCACAAAGGTATGTAGTTTCCCAAACTTATTTAACCTTTATCTAAGAGCATCTTGCAGGACTAGTGTTCCATAGAACATATATTTGAAAATGCTGCATTATATTAAGAATGACTTTTTTCCCCCACAAGAACAATTCTTTAAACATTTTCAGTACATTTGTTTAATCAGTTATGAATCTATCCAATGGCGATTGTGCAAGTAAATTTTCATAACTCACTTCTTAACTTGGGGAAACCAACAACTTAAATATAGTCTGGAGAGTAGAGAGAGGAATGTGGCTTGAAAGTAGCTCATTCTTTTCTTCATTCAAAAGAGAGTAATGAACAGCTACCATGAGCCAGGTTCTGCTAAATGCAAGGCATACAAAAATGTCCATAAACTAATTCCTTCTGTTGAGGTGCTGTTTTTTTTTTTTTTTCCGGGGGTGGGGGAGTGTAGAGACACACACTGCACATCTTCAGTGCAGTGATCCACATCGCACACTGTGTACACAGAGTAGCCTCATGTAGAAATTCTGAATGGAGATGTAAGAGAATAATATAATGCCATATAACACGTACAACTTTTGAATCATAAAGAAAGTTTAGATTCCACACAAAAGAAAATATAATTGCATTTCAGTCTATCAGAAGATATTTCACCGAAGAGGGGCTACACCCTGCTTCTCCTTGCCCTGATTACTAACAGTGGTCCAAATGTTTTATTGGCTTTCCTGTCCACCAATGATGGAGAACTTATTTCCTAAAATAAACATAAATGAAAGTATCTCCAACCTCAAAGTTGATTTAAAAAATTGTGCTTTTTACAATGTAATTTGAATGTTTATGCATATAGGTCTCGATACCTGAAAAAAACTTCCTATTATGCCTTCAGTATTTAAAATCCAATATCAGATAGACACTTGCTTCATGAGAGAATAATATTGGAATAAAACATGAGATGTATGAGATGTATCATTGGTGAATATGGTCTTCCATTCAGTGGGTTGTCTTTTCATTTTGTTGATGGTTTCCCTTGCTGTGCAAAAACTTTTTAGTTTGATATGGTCCCTTTTGTTTAATTTTTCTTTTGTTTACCTTGTCTGATGAACTATATCAGAAAAAAATGTTGCTATGATAAATATCCAAGCTTTTATTGCCTATGTCTTCTTTAGGATTTTTATGGTTTTGAGTCTAACATTTAAGTCTTTAATCCATGTTGAGTTTATTCTTGTGTATGGTGTAAGACGGTGGTCTAGTTTCATTTTTTTGGCATGTATTTTTCCAACTTTCCCAACTCCATTTATTGAAGAGACTATCTTTACCCCATTGTATGTTTTTGCCTCCTTTATCAAATATTAATTTATTATAAAGGCCTGGGTTTATTTCTGACCTCTCTGTCCTGTTCCATTGGTCTATAAGTCTGTTTTTATGCCAATACTCTGATGTTTTGATTACTATGGCCTTGTAGTATAGTTTGATATCAGGTAGCATGATTCCTCCAACTTTGTTCTTTCTCGAGATTGCTGTGGCTATTCAGGGTCTTTTGTGATTCAATATAAATTTTTGGAATATTTGTCCTAATTCTGTGAAATATGCCATTGGCCTGGATAGGAACTGTATTGAATCTAAAGATTGCTTTGGATAGTATGTACATTTTAATGATGTTAATTCTTCCTATCCATGAACACTGTGTATGCTTCCACTTATTTGTATCTTCTTCCATTTATTTCTTCAGTGTCTTATAATTTTCTAAGGAAAGGTCTTTTACATCTTTGGTTAAATTTATTCCTAGGTATTTTATTCTTTTTGAAGCAATTGTGTATGGGATTGCTTTCTTATTTTCCCTTTCTGATAGTTCATTATTGGTGTATAAAAATGCAACTGGTTTCTGGATATTTCATTTATATCCTCCTACTTTACTGAATTCATTTATCAGTTCTAGTAGTTTTTCAGTGGAATCTTTAGCGTTTTCTATGTACAATATCATTTCATCTGCAAATGACAGTTTTACTGCTGCCTTTCCAATTTGGATGCCTTTTATTTCTTCTTTGTATCTGACTGCTGTGGCTAGGACTTCCGGTGCTATGTTGAATAAGAGTGGTGAAAGCAGATATCACTATCTTCTTCCTGATCTAAAGGAAAACACTTGTAGTTTTTGCCCATTAAGTATACATCATACTGTTGTATGATGTATGGCTGTTGGTTTGTCCTGTGTAGCCTTTATTACATTGAGGTATGTTCCCTCTATTCCCACTTTGCTCAGAGTTTTTATCATAAATGGGAGCTGGATTTTATCAAATGCTGCTTCTGCATCTATTGATATGATAATGTGGTTTTTATCCTTCATTTTTTAATGTGGTGCATCACAATTATTATTTGTGGATATTGTACCAACCTTGCATCCCAGAATAAATGCCTCTTGATCATAGTGTTTGATCTTTATAATGTATTGCTGGATCCTACTTGCTAATATTTTGTTGACATTTTTTGCATCTACAGTCATCAGGGATATTGGCTTATAATTTTTCTTTCTTTGTATTTTCTTTATCTGGTTTGGAAATTAGGATAATGTTGGCCTCATAAAATGAGCTTAGGAGTCTTCCCTCCTCTTGAAATTATTGAAATAGTTTGAGAAACATAAGTGTTGATTCTTCTTTGAATGTTTGGTAAAATTTGCCTGTATATAGCATTTAGTCCAGGACTTTTGTTTGCTAGGAGTTTTTTTTTATTACTACATCAATTTCACTCAACACCAAAAAAAAGAGAAAGAAATACAATTGAAAATGGGCAAAGGACCTGAATAGGCACTTCTCTAAAGAGGACATACAGATGGTCAGTAGACATATGAAAAGTTGCTCAACATCACTAATCATCAGAGAAATGCAAATTAAAAACACAATGAGATATCACCTCATACCTGTCAAAATGGCTGTCTAAATAAAGCAACAAAGGCATTTTGGTGGGGATGTGGAGAAAAGGGAACCCTCATGTACTATTGGTGGGAATTCAGATTGGTGCAGCCACTGTGGAAAGCAGTATGGAGTTACCTCAAAAAAATTAAAAATGGAATTTCCTTTTGACCCAGCAATTTCACTTCTAGGAATGTATTAAAAAAATACTTGAAATGCTAAAGAATACATGCACCCCTATGTCCACTGTAGCATTATTTAAAATAGCCAAGATTTGGAAGCAGCCCAAGTGTCCATTAGTAAAAAATGGACACTTGGAGCGGATAAAAAAGCTGTGGTCAAAAAGAGATCCAGAGACAGAAGCATCGATCAGACCGTGAAACCTTAGAGGGTAGGTAGGGGAGGGTGGGGGTAAGGGGGAGAGATCAACCAAAGAACTTGTATGCATGCATATAAGCCTAACCAATGGACACAGACACCAGGGGAGTGAGGGCATGAGGGGAGGGGGGTGGGGGCAATGGAGGATAAGGACACATATGTAATACCTTAATCAACAAAGAAAGAAAAAGTTTTTAAAAGCTGTGGTACATTTACACAATGGAATGCTACTCAGCCGTAAAAAAAAAAAAAACACAAACAAAAACAAAAAAAAAACTTACCTTTTTTGACAGCATGGATGGACCTGGAAAACATTATGCTAAATAAAATAAGCCAGTCATAGAAAGACAACTCATATTGTAATCTAATTTCACTCATATTGGAATCTAATGAGCAAAATACACTAACGAGCAATATAGAGACCGACTCATAGAGAGCTGGCTGACAGCTGTGGGGGTTTGGGGGAGAGGGAGCTGAGTGAGAATGGAGGGATTGAACAAAAAAGAAAAAAAGAGAAAAAACTTGTGGACACAGGCAACAGGGTGGTGAATGCCAGAGGGGAAAGGGATGTTGGGGGAGGGGGAGGAGAGTATAGGGGGATAAATGGTGATGGGCGGAGATTTGACTTGGGGTGGTGAACACACAATACAGTGTACAGACTACATGTTGTGGAATTGTACACAAGAAACCTGTATAATTTTGTTAACCAGTGTCACCCACGTAAATTCAATAAAAAGGGAAATAACCATGTGCCCTATAAACCCTTATGGCCTATATTCATAGATAATAGGCAATTATTTATATAATATTATGAATGAGAATAATATTTTAAAAAATATAAATTGGTTGTTTTCTAAAGCATTTTAATATCTGAAAAAATGCAGCATTTGAAAAAAGAAGAGACTTCAAAATTATTTCAAAATGCCCTAAATTACATCTTGGACTAATTTAAACTGGGGCTGAGGAGAAGGAGGGGAAAGGAGTCATGCTGAAATGGAGCCAGGCTTAGTGAGTCTGCTTTGGACTAATTGTCCTTCCAACTCCTCAATTGCAGTCAACAACTAAGTGGAAACAAATACGTATAACTAACAAGATCAGAAGGTTCAGGTTTACAGAAAGTAAAGAATGTGATTTCCTTGTTATAGAGCAATTTTTAAAATTAAAAGACACCCCCTCCCCAAAATACTGCAAACCAACATGCCACCTAATTCTCTTTGCCCCATCAGACACTCCCTCTGACTAGGTTCTCAAAGTCTCCCATGTAATATGAGGTGGTATTGTAAATAGTGAAAACTAGAAGGAAAAATATATGCAACAATAGGAGACAGGTTAAATGCATTGTGGAATACCTTCATTAAAAAGCGGTGTTTACACTCATAATATAAAATGACAGAAATATCCTTATTTAAAAAATATAAATGTTTATAAACTGTATCATAAGAATCCTATAAATACATTTATAAACACACAAACTAAAGACTAGAAAAAATGTATCAAAATAATCTTGGTTATTACTGACTGGGTAGTATAGTTATTGGTTATTTTAATTTTCTTCATTATGCTTTTTATATTCCAAATTCCAAAATTAACTTGCATTGGTTTTAAAAGAAAGAAAAAATAATATCCTCTTTAAGGTACCTCCTTCTCCTTTTATTTTTCCTTCATGAGTCACTGTGTAGGACCTTGAATACTAACAAAATTTTCTATTTCATATCATCTTGTCCAAGGACATCTGTCAATATTCCTGTAAACAGAGGATTCAGCTTAAAGAACAAACCTGAGATTAATATTTAGGGTTATACCACAGGGAATAAACACTTTCAGGTTTTCCCAGTGTGTTATCATTACCAGTAGCAAAGATAAAAATCTATTCATGAGTATATGGCTGTGCTATAAAGACTTCTTCCTTAAGCTAGAGGATTTGATTTCCATGGTTGAAAACATCAATCAGACCTCTTTTAGGGACTTTTTACATACAGATGTTATTTTCATGCAAAGATAGGGTAAACTCTGAATGGGATCTGAATACATGGCCATCCAACAGAAGGAGCTCTGCTCCTTCTAGGTAACCGTCAGGCCACCAAGGCTCCAGTCCTGGCTATACCACTAAGAATTGGTGTGCCCTTGGACAAGTGACCACTTCTTAGAGTGCCTGTTTACAAATGTGTGAAATTAGGGAGTTAGACAATTTATTTGTCCATAGAAGGATTCTACTTAAAAGAGGGCTGCAAATACTACAGAGTCACATACAGAACGGGGTGATACTTAGGTCAATGTGAACAGCTATTGAAAGGTTATCCAAGGGCTACAGGGGTCCTCAAACTACAGCCCGCGGGCCACATGCAAATACAAATATTGTATTTGTTCCCGTTTTGTTTTTTTACTTCAAAATAAGATATGTGCAGTGTGCATAGGAATTTGTTCATAGTTTTTTTTTTAAACTATAGTCCGGCCCTCCAACGGTCTGAGGAACAGTGAACTGGCCGGCCCCCTGTTTAAAAAGTTTGAGGACCCCTGGTTTAGAATCTATACTCAACAAGTCCCTGGTCTGCCACAAGCTAGTTGCGTGTTTTTCTGAAAATCATTTTATTTCCTTAGGCCTCTGAAAACAAGGTAGGTAGACCAGATGATTTCTAAGTTCCATTCTACCTCTAAAATTCCATGATTTGGAATTCAAATGAGTCTAGAGAGGGAAAGGGGAAACAAGGTAAAAGGGATTAAAATTAACATGAAATTCTCTGACCTCCCTGTTTTTACATTGGGTTAGATTTTCTTTCATTATGTTATTTGGTGGAGGGATAAGTGAGGATAACTCCTGCATTCCAGTTGATGGTAAGATTGCAATTATTTTTTTAAAAGCCACACATAACAATTATAATTTGGTTAAGAGGAAGAAAATCATGTATCCAAATGCTAACTATTACTTTGTATATAATAATCAGGCCCAGAAGGCATACCCATCTAGCACTTTTTGGCAACTAGAAAGCACTTAATAAATATTTACTTTCTGACTTATAATGACTGTTGTTCTATTTGAATGAGGATGATTAGGAGTAGCCAGTCTTCAGTGGAGAATTCTAGTGTTTAGAAATCCCTTCCCTTTGGTGTTCCAAAAGACTACAAGTCTATGGACCCATTAAACATCCATTATGTTTTTATGATCTAACACAGTGAGAAGGAGTCTACTGGGATACACAGTACTTCAGTTAGTTTGAAGGCTGTCCAAATCTGTGGCAAGATCTCACTGTATTGTGTACGTGTCAAAAGGAACTCAAGGAACCTAACATTTTAAATATATATAAAACCTAATATACAGATTATAAGCAATTATGTTTTTGACCTGTAGTCTCACAGATGATAACATCATTTTCAAAAATATAGGCAAGCCTTGGCAGGTGGCTCAGTTGGTTGGAGTATCATCCAGTACACTCAATTCCTGGTCAGGTTCAATCCTTGGTTCTGGAGGCAACCAATTGATATTTCTCTCACATCAAAGTTTCTCTCTCTCTCTCTCTCCCTCCCTCCCTCCTCTCTCTCTTTCTCTCCCATCCTCTTTCTCTAAGATCAGTAAACATATCCTCCAGTGAGGATTAGATCCAGAGACATGGAAGCATGGAACAGAATGATGAATCTCAGTGGGCGGAAGGAGATTAACCAAAGAACTTAAACGCATACCCCATGGACACAGACAATAGTACTCTGGTGGGGGGAGTAGCAGGGTGGAAGGGGTCAATGTGGGGAAAAGGGGAGACATCTGTATTTTTCAACAATAAAGATAAATTTTTAAAATATATTTTTAAAACCTGGGTAATATTTAAAGAAATGGTTCCAAGGTCTTTCATCACATCTTTTTTTATCCTACACACAACATAAGTTAAAAATACTATCTACATTTTCATTTTAGTCATAAGTCAGGGCATTACCCCACTGTGGCCTAGCTAATGGCTTTCCTCCCTGCCATATATTTTTTTTTTTTCAGGAGTTCTACAGCTTTGTCATTAATAAGGGCTGGAATGAGTATTAGTTGTACTGACTGCCACAAAAGTGGCAGTTCACTAACATTGGATCAATAGGACATCATTATAAAACCATCAATCAAAGCTGGATAGCACTGGTGCTTTCCTGGAGCTACTGAAATAGAATTTGACCAATGTGAATGCCTTTATCATTATATACCTAAATCAAGGGAGAAAACTCATTTGTGGAATTTAATTATACATCCAGCATTTATCCTTCACTTTCTGTGGTGCCTCATTAACATTGCAACTGTACATTTCACATTACAAGCTACCGAGGCATTGAAAAGAATTTGTACAAGAAAGAATGCACATGTGTATCATATACAATATCTGCAATGCAACACAAAAATAAGAGGCTATTTGTTGCCACATTAATTTCCATGTACAGTTCAATTACAGCAAAAAAAGCTTATATGAACAAGTCAATCTGATGCAATTTAACAAGAATTTACAAAGTGGCTGCTAGATACAGGGCACAATGGGACATTCACTTTGTGTTAATCACCTCCCTACCCTCAAGGAGCTTACAAGGACATTTTAGTTTCCTTTATAAAGAAAATCCTAAAAATCCATGGTTCTTTCATTTATTTTTTTAATGGAGTTCCCAGAAAGAGGTTCTGCTGGAAGTTAACAAATTATATTTTTGCTACAGGCCTGTATTTGGGAAGAGGTCCGTGGAATTGAATCTGGTTTGAAAGAACATAGCCAGGGTTCACAGGAAACTACTGGAACACATGTTTCTGTAACACTAATATTAAAGGGATACTGCTTGTCCAGCCTGGTTCTGAGAACACTGGGTTCCACTAAAGTAAAACAAAAGAAAAAGGCAAGAAAGTGATAGAGGTAGCACTTGTTATAATAATACAGCCCTAGATTTGGCAGGATTAATAATAATAACTACCCCTTTTTGTTTGATTTCCCTTTCTGAGAGTTCATTATTGGTCTGAAAAATGCCATAGATTTCTGGGTATTAACTTTATATCCTGCTATGTTGCCAAAATCATTTATTAAATCTAGTAGTTTTCTGATTTAGAAAGTCTTTAGGGTTTTCTATGTACAGTATCATGTTATCTGTGAATAGTGACAGTTTTATTTCCTCCTTTCTAATTTGGATGCCTTTTATTTCCTCTTGTCTAATCGCAACAGCTAACACTTCTAGTACTATGTCGAACAGGAGTGGTGAAAGTGGGCATCCTTGTCTTGTTCCTGTTCTTATGGGAAATGGTTCTAACTACCCCTTTTTAAATACAAACCAAGTCCAAAGCACACTACAAACATTATCCTATTCACCATGAAGAGTGGACATTTAAAAATATATATATATATATTTTATTGATTTTGAGACAAAGAGAGAGAGAGAGAGAAAGAGAGAGAGAGAGAAACATCGATGTGAGAATGAAACATCCATCAGGGTCCCTCCTGCACACGCCCTACCAGGGATTGAGCCTACAATCCAGGCATGTGCCCTGACCGTGAACCGAACTGGGAACCTTTCAGTGCCCGGGACAAGGCCCAACAAACTGAGACACACCGGCCAGGGCAAAAGTGGGCATTTTTACCCTCATTTTACAAATGAAGAAACTGAGGCTCAGAGGGCTTAGGAAATTTGCCTGAGGACACACAGCTATGAGAGGCAGAACCAGGATTCTAATCCAGAATGTCTCACTGAAAACACCAGTACTTTCTGCTCATTAGTCGCCTCTCCAGAGAGATGCTTCTATGGATACCTGTATGGATACCTACCATTTAGCTAACACAAATTTCTTCGACTTGAATTTTAATGCTGCATAAGGCATTTCCAGCACCCTCTCAGGTCTTACCTCCTCTGTGACTGAATCCTTGTCTTTAACCTGTAGTGATGTTCTTGCCTTTTTTCCCCTCAAAGATAAAAGCTGGAAAGAGTGTGTGGCAATTACTGACTGTTGGCACAGAGTCACAGTGGGTCTCTATTGATTTTTTTTACATGTATAAAACTAAAATCCAATATTTTCATTGATCGAATGAAAAGTAAAGTGTTTCAAAAGCATAAAGACCAGTTTTCTCTAGCTGACTGCTACATTCAATTGTCCTGTCTCAAGTAATAAACATTGGCACATGGAAAACTCAAAACTAAAAATCTGGTCAGGAAGCCGGAAGTGGACAAAAACTAACATAATTTTGTATGCCAGTTTTGAATAGTCGTGGAATTATTTTGGTAAAGATGTGCTAAACTGACACTCAGTAAGGCCTATATCAAGTTGTCATAAGAATAGGCTGTTAAATTGTTTAAGGACTAGGAGAAACCAAATATTTTGCTATCAGCCAAAAGCAATGAGAATACAATTCTAAGATAAGAGAACTAAGACTTCAATAAGCAAACTTACCAAGAGAAAAGTTATGTTACAATTTATATTTAATTGTTGGAAGATTATTTTCTTGTCTGGTGGGTGCTAAATACAAACATTCCTATAAAAACAGAAATGCCCATCCTGTATCTCCTTCCTTTCAAGTCAGTAGACATTCCTCTTTAAGACATACCCATACTACAATGGTTTTAAAATATTATGTTACTTAAACCAAAAACTGACGAGCATTATCAGCAATTACTAGAAGCCAGGGGAAGCCTGGAAAAGATTCTCCCTCCAAAAGGAGGAGTTCTGTCGACACATTGCTTTCAGACTTCTGGTCTCTAGAACTGAGACAATAAATATTTGAAGTTTTAACTCTCCCCAAATTATGTTGTTTAGCAAGAATTTATCTCTTAAAATGAAGCATGAGTTAGATTGAATTATATTATTTTGATGTGTTAATACAAAGGAATGCCCCAGTCCAAAGTAAACCTACAAGTTGATGTGGTCCATCATTCTACATTTTAAACAGTATTAGTTGCTTTTCACAAATGCATAATCTAAATGCTGTTCAATACAGTAGCTACTAGCTGTATGTGGCTATTTGAATTAATTACAATGAAATAAAATTAAAAATTAATTTCCTCTATCGCACTGGCCATATTTTAAATATTCAGTAGCCACAGGTGGCTAGTAAGTATATAATGGAGAGTACAGACATACAGCATTTCCAACAAGGCAAAAAGATCTACTGGAAAGTGTAGGTCTAGAAAGATGAGACAGAGTAGAGAATCACTGCTACAACCCGGCTTCTATTTAAAGAAATCCCCGGCTTCTCCTCCAACACTGACTTCATAACACTCATAAAATGACAGCTATACTCCACAGTCCCATAAATATCACTTTCTTGGATTGACAATCTAGAGAAACCTAACAACCGGTGCTTTATTATGCACAGTGTCAGATCAGCACCTAGTTTGGAGATGCTATTGCCCTGACCTTTCTGTTGGCAAGAGTTATCTGGTGCAGTTCCATTTGTCTGCATTAGAACACACTTGGGGTGAGAAAATGGAAAACATGATGCTCCCCCTTCAGCAATGACCCAGACTTACCCAGTGTTCCTTTCGGGATTATTCCTAAGTGACTAAGAACCACTTTTTTACACCAGCAACAATCCTGAACTTTTTAAAAATCATAATAAGCCTTCAAGATAATAAAAGGATTTGGTCCTGAATAGAGGAAAGCTATGCATTTCTCCAGTTCTCATAGTCTGTCATTGAGATAGAAATAATGTATTAAATACATTTTAAATGAGTGCTCAAAACAGTCCACCCAGAAGTCAGACAATCAATATTCCACAGTGTGCCTACAGCTCTCAAAACAGGTTTAGAGACTTTATATTACAAGGTTTCAAAATTCTCATAAATATAATTAAGGAATACATATTTGTTTCTTGCCTGAATTAAAGTCTCCAAATATATTTGCAAATCATTTTGATAATTTTTCTCAAGACCAATGTTTTGGCACTTATCAAAAACTTTTAAAACACTTTTTTTCTAAATAAGGGCTCAATATCCATATTATCCTATAAAAATGACGAAGAATAAAAATTAAGCTGAGCCCTGCTATTAACAGCCCGGATCCACTTTGTAATAGGTTGTCCCCACTAAACGAAAGCGATGGCCCATGTGAGTCCAGATATGTCATGCCATAGATCCTTGAGAAGCAGCAACACATGTTTGCTCTGCATTAACATGAGAACTTTGATAATTTTTAACTTTTCTACTTATAACAAGTTTATGCAACATGTTACGCTTAAAGCATAAATCTAAAGAAAAACAATACTGTATTAGTACAATTACAAATATAACAGGAACTCTGACCTAAGCAAAAATTAAAGGGAATTATTTCTTAAAATTCACCAAAGCTTGTGCGTATGGCATGGCTCTTTTGAGAAACACTGGCTCCAAGAGAGACTTGTAGCCAAAGAAGATTTGGTGGCTTCTCACTAAGCCCCTGGCAGTGACCACTTCAGAAAATTAAGTAGTTTATGGAGCACATACTCTCGAGACATTCCCTTGCTTGATTAGATGAGGCAACAATACAATGTGAATGTGAATTCTAAACAGATGGGGAAAATAATCATAGAAAAGGAGCTGCTGGCTTTGGCCAGATTGTAAAAGGGTTCTCCTAATGGGCAAGCAAAATACACCTCATCGACAGAGAAGTCTGAGGAGATCTGGCCACTAAAAAGAAACAGCAAAGTTAAATGTCCGACCGCTGGAGAAGAGAACGAAGGTAATGCTAGGAGGGAGGGACAATGCGGGGCTCCTGGGTTGCTGGTAATATTCTATTTCTTGACTTGGGTAATGGCTACACAAATTTGTAAACTTGGAATAATTTTCAAGCTCTGTGCTTAAAATGTGTGAAATTTTGTGTGTATACGTCACACACCTTTTTTTAATATGTAAAGAAGTTAAACACCCCCTTCCTCAACAGGGAGTCATACAGACTAACCTCAGAATCTTTGTGGGTTTCTATGAAAAAAAGCAACAAAAATGAATTTGTCTAGTGTAACAGTAGGCCAAGTCATTGAGTCAGACACTTTGTTACGGTGACATTTCATCCTATGAGGTCCCTTTGGGAACATACTGGTGCTGTGAGTCCAAGCTCATTGCTGCATACTACACAAGATGTTTTATGTTGGACTGTTTGGTACTAACCAACGCAGCTGTCAGTCAGCAGACATACCTAGAGGACCTCGTGGGTGCAGAGCATTGTCTGCCCTGGCCAGTGTGCGAGGGAAGTATTCTGCCCACAATGAAATAAAAATGACATGTTTTTCCCCATAAGTAATATATCAGCAAGTGTAGAATAATGCAATTCACATGAATCAAGTTGTATATTCTATGTCTCTTCCACAATTCATTCCTTTTTGTCCCTCAGCAAATTCACTCAACACCATTTTTATGGGAGCTCCTCCATCGCACTGGCACCCTCTTCATTGATCCAAACACTAAACTCTTTCTGAAGATAATTTAGTTGAATTGGCAAAACCGTCAAGCCTTTGATTCTAAGGGAGGGCTCTACAGCCAGACTATCTGGGATTGAAGTATTTAAAACTTCTTTATTGTTTATGTCAAATGTGTGATTATATTAAGCTGAAATATAAGTAAATAAGAAAACCTCTTTTAGTGGCTCTTAAGTGCATCCTCATTTGTGCCAGCTGCTTGATCTGTATACATTGCTACATTATAGGATCATGAGTTAAGCCAAAAGAATGGGATGATGTGATATAAGTCATCACGATTGTGTATTCTGCCTCATCAAGGAAGTGCCAATTATCTCTGCTACTCTCAAAAGCAAAGGATACATCATCAAAGGAGCCATAAGGCATCAACCTTCCTTTAAAATTTATAGTCTACTACAATTTTGCATGTCTGTATGTCAGTGAATTAATATTACAAGTGTTCATTAATTTCTGATACTCAATGGACTATGTAGAAAACAATTCAAGTATGTTAAAGGTGGATCATCCATTAAGGACACATTTATCAACGTCAATAACATAATATTCCAATTTAATGTGTGTGTACTTATGTTGCTTGCATTCATTCCTAGATTCTATTTGTCTTCATTTTGCCCCAAAATTTGTTTCTGAAAATATTTGCACGTATTCCCCTTGCTTCTCTCTTAAGTGATTATCAACCACTTAGGAAGTTAACAGTCACGTTATTATAGTGACAACAGAACCAAATATCCCACCCCCAAAAAAGCATTTATTCAGGTGATTTTTTAAAAAAGCTACTACAGAAACATGATCACACTTTCAGAAAATTGAGACAAGGAGAAAGACAGTAGAAGAGATAAAAATAAAAGAAACTAACAAACAATAGAAGGGTTTTTTTTGTTTTGTTTTTTTAATCTTCACCAGAGGATATACCTTTAAAAAAATGATTTCAGAGAGAGAGGAAGGGAGAGAGGGAGAGAAAGAAAGAGTGAGAGAAACATCAATGTGAGAGAAAAATATTGATCAGTTGCCTCCTACACACTCCCCAACCAGAGATCGAGCCTGCAACCTAGGTATGTGCCCTGACCCAGAAAGGAACCCCAGACCTTTTGGTGTATGGGATGACACTCCAACCAACTGAGCCACCCAGCCAGGGCCTCCTAGAATTTTTAAGTCATGAGCAAACAAAAGTACATTATGTACTTTAGTATTCAATAGAGTCATATTCAAAATTCATAAAGCCTTTAAATCTTATTTATTTTTATGTAAATCTATTTCAAAATAAATAATTCTTAATAATTTTAAAATTTCAGAGAAAATGTGAAGATTTTCATTGCACCAGGTTTTTAAAATTATAATTTCCACAGTAATGTGATTTGCAGTATAACATTCTAGCTGCTGCTGAAAATGACAATACGCTGATACCTACATAGCTCTGCCCTACACACATTTGTCATATATATTTATTGTCTTTAAACAATATCTCTTATCTTTTGTCTATTTCACTTAATTGCCTACACATTTCTAATAGCTCCATTTGCTAATTTCTCTTTATTGAAATGTTAAATATTGTTTATGAGGTCCTTAAAAGCCTTCCCAAAATATTAACTACATATTATAGTTATATTGATTTTCATAAGGAAAAATCAGTGTTTGAAAAAAGAAAACGTATTTTAAATGTTTACATTATATTCTATGAAACAGTCTTGAACAGAATTTTTTTGGTAAACCATGTTGCAGTCTTTTACCAATGTCCTCTGGTTCGGTATAAATGATATGGTACATTTGCATTCAAATTCATGGAACTTTTCAAATCTGTTTCCCATTTAGCCGGCCAGCCAAAAACAATATTTTCATTTGTAAACAGCTGTTTCATAATCAGCTCTTTTGTACTATGTGGAATTCCATAAAAGATAAAAAAAAATTATTTAAAATACAGGAATTGCATTAATCCACTGCAAATCATTGATTAGTTTTTGTATACTACCACACAGTTTAACTTATAAGGAAAGATTTTAAGGAAAATTTAATCTTGTGTCCAAATATAACATTACTTTAAACATGAGGTCATCTAAACATCTGTCTCCAATATATCACTGGGGATTTAAATCAAAAGTCTGCTAAACATGTACAATCATTTTGAAAATAAATAACAGGACAAATTTTGTCTTGATTATGATTATCATGCATTTTAAAAGGAAACATTTATTCTAATAAGAAAAGTCTGAACTAATTTAAACTTTATTGACATTAAGTAGTTTCATACAAGAATAAGATATTTCATTTATTTGCTGCTTAACAATATTTATATTTTAACATTTCAACATTATGCCCTATTCCTTTATTTATTTATATATTTTTAATTGCAAAATATTTAAGTAAAATTTTCAAGACATAAAATGTTTCCACTCAGTAACTGAAAAAGTAATAATATTCTTTCTGAACTTTCCTTCCTTTAGGGCAAATAAGAGTCCTCAACAAGAACTAAAACAGTTCTATTCAGTTAATTTAATCTTTCTTTATGCTTTAAAATAAAATAAATATGGCTAATTTCAAAAGACAATAACTTCACTCCAAGACTTTACAATAAGCAAAAAATCAATGTATTTTTAAGAGAATTTAATTAAACTTAAACCCTACACCTTACTGTAGAATTTCATTTGTGTCTAGTAAGCTAGGATATTTTAATTCAGCAATAGGATTACTTCAAAACCCAGTTAATATGTAAGATGAATTAGCATTAAAAATAAACCAAAATGCTTAATCTTCAAAACAGTTTCCAAAAGTAAACAAACAGCAGTTGAAAAGCTGGAGAAAAACAAATTAAAACATCACTGAATAATACATTCTAAAAAAAACACACCATAGCTTTCCCTAATGTGACAGAAATCACCAAAAATCCAGCTGAAAAGGATATTAGTGTCCAGGCTGATAAAATTGTCACAAACTATAACTGTAAAAGGTGGTAGTTATGGGTTTCTGAACAGCCTCAATTCTTTTCTTCTTCCTGCCTATGTTTGGATCAGTTGATAGCATGGGCCATGGGAATTTCAGGTCATGTATTCTGCCTTGGTAAGAGAATCAGGCTAAGAACTTTCCAGCACTGTGTATGGAACAACTTAAAGGCAAGAAGTGTGTCTTCCTCATCTTGGATGCCCATTGCCTAGAACAGCAGCTGACACATATCTGCAGATTGGTAGTGTGTGGTCAATGCATAAATGAGTTAATATCTAACTAAAAACCAAGAAATTTTGCCCTGGTTCAGTTTAAACTGCCTACTAATAAACTGCCTTAGTTTTCCCACCTACAAAATGAGGCTAATTTTTTACCTCCACCCTCACTGAAGTTTTGTGAGAAATGAATAAAAATATATGTGCAAAAGTATCTGGAAAACTCACAGTAAACAAGTGTAATTATTATGATGATTAGCAGCAATACATTGTGGGACAGAAATAGGTTTACAGATGTGAGTAGGTGAAATCGAGGTTATTTCTGTAATATTATTTATTAATTATTATATAATTTTCCATAAGAAAAACTATAAACCTACTTTTGCCCCACTCTGTATATGTAGGTTAAAATTATATATGCAGAGAAACTGAATGTGAGATAAAGTATTTATTTAAAAAAATTATTTTGAAGAAGCTTCAAATTGAATTAACTAGCTCACCAAAATAAGGTAACATGTTGAAATATAGACAAATTCACTTTGGAAATAAAGAACCGGGGGCTAAGAAATCCCTTCAGAAATGTTGTCTTGTGGTTTCATTGTTTTATAAGATTTTGAGAACTTGATAATTAATGTTTTTGGGGATTACCAGGAAGAAATTCAAATGTTCTTATATAGTTAATACAACTGAGTTTATCCCAGATATTAGCTTTCCGATTCCAAAGAAGTTAATAATGTACTAGAAGGCTAAAGATGCCTATTCAGCATAAGCAACATAAAAAGCATCTATTCTTGTGTTGCCAGTGGTTTTCTCCAAAATTAAACAAGCACAGATATGATCTAAGTGGGAAGTGTTTGAAGTTATACTGATCTTTGTGTTAAAATAGCACATATTTATCTCTATTATTATTTCTGTCAATTAATTAACTCAAACTTTAAAAAAAAAACACTAAAATGTAAAAAAATGATTTGGCTTTAGTATAGTTTCCAGTTGTACAACTTTCTCTGCACTTTGGAATCAGCTGGAACAATTTTTAAAATGGTAAATCCTGGGCCCAACACCCCCTCTCCCCAAAGATGCTGATTTAGTTGATCTGGGGTGTGGCCCGGGCATCAGGATTTTTAAAGTTACTCAGGTGATTCTGAGATGCCATCAAGGCTGAGAACCAGTGCCCTGGAACATTCCTGGAGGGAAGAATCCTAATAATAACAATAAACTGCCCATCTAAGGGGACATACTTGTGCCAAGCAGCTGGCTAAGAACTTCACAACAATTTTATGGGAAAAGATTGCTAATTCCTACTTTATGAATAAGGACAGTTAGAAGGGGTAAGAAACTCTCCCAAGGTCCTGCTGCTGTTCCTGGGCTGAGAGAGAACTGCAGGGCAGTGGGAACTGTGCCGCTGACTGCCACCCCGGTAGGAGCTATGCCTTAAACCAGATTCTATTTAAGGGCGAGTCAGAGTTCCAGTGAACCAAAGTGAAGGCAGAATTACCTTCGGGGATACAGAGACACTAAAGTTAGCAAGATATTAGCAATGCCCATTTTTCTCCTTAGCCTGGCTGTCAGAATAAATTGCAAACTTTCTCAACATAGTAATGTTTGAGGCAAAAAACACTCCCAGGCAGTGTTCTGGTCTAGCTGCATACCTCTCAGTCGTCATGGACACAGGATGGAACAATGAAATCATTATTTGACTATTATTTTTTAGTTGCTAGTCAGCATAGGGTTCTGTCTGCAAACTGTATCTCTGCATTCCCTCTAGATCAGGGGAGCTGTCCCTCCTGGTAGTGACAGAATAACCACAAACAACACGAGCCCTTCTCAGGGGACAGTCATCTTTATCTGTCAATATTAGTCAGTTGAGAAACAGATGCAGGCAGCTGAAAAAACAGTCTGACTGTTTTAAGTTTACAGGTGGCCTTCTAATGGAAAGTTTTACACACTGAAATTCCCTTTTCAAGTTGAAAACGTTTGGACAAAAAGGGACAGAATTTGGCAGTATTTTAATGCAACGTGTCTAACAAGCTTGCGAAAACAAAATATCACATTTTAGAGAAGCTTGGTGAACCAAGCACCAGCCTCTGGCAAGCAGACTCCGCTAACTGTTACCACCCTTCCTATGCTGCACATTCCTCATGGTTAAAATCCGATCAGCCACACGTACCTGTTATCGCAGGGCCTGGTATACACAGCACACTTAAGAAATGTTTTCTGAATGAGTTCATGGACATTGGGGAGAACTAATTCAAAAAATATTTCTGAAAATCAAATTCTGTACACAGTAACATAATAATGTCAGCATGTAAATAACAGGTCAGCAGCTTACAGCCCAGCTAGAAAGTATTTTGATATGTGTGTTTATTTGCTCATGCATGTGAGTGTGGGTGTGCGTTGTTTGCTTGGGAGAAACCAGGATGAAAACACCAAAAGGCATTAGACTGACAATTCTGTAACCATTAGCAGCAAGGATCAGACACTTGGGGTTCCATGAAAGATACCTGTTGTGCTTTCCCCAACATTTGGGGCAATGAAGCAGACAGGGCCAGTTTATTTTGTCGGTGGCTCAAAACTTTTTTCCTGATTGGCCTATCATAACTTGAACTTTTTGTGGGGAAAGGCACTGCTTGGAGCCTATCCCAAGGAGTAAAGTACAGTTAATTAAATTGATCAATTTAGCTACTACAATAAAATTTTCCTACAATAAAATCAGGGTTTTAAAAACCAGATTAGATGGCTATTTACAAAAGTCAGAAGAGTGTGGGGTGCCATGATGGATAGCCCTGGACAGTCCCTGAGGGAGAACATTGAATGTTGGGGTTGAGGGATTGGAAAAAAGTACAGAAACTAATGAGAAAAGGAGAGATGGTTAATTATAGGTTTGGGTAATAATTTTGCCTTCAAATCTTGGGAAAAGGGCTGACAGACCCTAGTAAATCTATAAATCAGCAGTTGTCAATCAGGTGGTCTCTCTATCACTGGGTGGGATATTGAAATAGCTAAGTTAAGAACAAGGTCTTTATTACTTGTCTTGGTTAATAATGCTTGATAAAATTTGCTCCAAATAATACCCTGCAATTTTAAGATCCCCAAATTACTATGAATGATGAATATAATTGAATACCTACAAAAATATAAATGCCTTTCTCTTTTAAAGAAAGTAGGTCTTGGGGGAAGGGAGCAACTCAAGTTATTTGATAGGCTGACCTGTGGGACATGAATTGAGAGTCACTCCTATAAACCCTCTATGGAATATTGAAAAGGAAATTTCCAGAAGCAACCTAATGACTCTATTTTGGGAATAGAAAGACCACTACATCTGGTGAAAACTAAGATTATATTAATTATATCCAGGTTTGAGAACAAAACAAAACTCTACCACCCCAAATTAGAATTGAGCAAAAATAAGATTAAGTTTCTAGAAGGTAAACACAAAAATACAGTTTACATTATAAATTGTAGAGCAGAATTATAGTTAGCATATGCTCACTATATAGTGTGTCACTCGTCTATGAATATATTTTTAAATGTTTGGAATATGCCTAAATACTTCTACGTGTTTTCCTCCCCATTAATAACTCTTACTGAGTGCTGGGCACAATTATAAGCATTTTACATGTATCAACGAAATGATCCTTCCAACAACCTTATGAAGTACATTGCAATGTATCTCTATTTTATGGATGAAGCATGGAAATTTTAAACTGCCTGCCCAAAGAAACACATCTAAGTGAGTGTTAGAGTCAGAATCTGATGCCAGGTAAAGCATCTGAATCCCCTCAGGCCACCACCTCCCTGCATTACCTCTACTCATTCTGTAAGATAAAGTTCACTATTAAAGCATGGATGTCTCTTGATAGGGTGCCATATTTTCCTCTTTGTTGATTGATCTCATTTGTACCTATTTCATTGCTTAGTTCCCATAAGTGTACTCAAAAGTTTGCCATCTATGTAACTATTTTTGGAAAGCTATATAATTTCCAAAACAAAGATCTGAGAACAAAAATGAGGTAGATTAATGTTTTCATATATAGTATATATATTTCACACACACACACACACACATGCATGCACATGCATGCATGCAAATAAGTTAAATAGCTCCTTGGGATAGCAGAGTAGAAACTTAGTAGATAAGAAGAGAAAATTAAGATTAAGTTGCTATGACCCCACTGAAGAAGTACCCTGTCATGTGACTACATGTTTCTCTATGTATCTGTAACACATGTGGAAATGACTCAGCTGTTCCTGAGGGAGTGTGGGGCAAGCAGAGAGATTGACTTAAAAAAACACAACTAACACAGTGGCCTTTGAACTTGAGAAAAAATACCTACCTCCACACAGTAAGCAACTTAACCATCAGTCTATACTTCTTATTATCATCCCTAGGAAACCAGGTGTTGGGAAGAAGGCCACATTCATGTGTAGTCACGATCCAGGAAGACATGTATTCAAGCTTGCAGAATCAATGGGAATTTAAGTACCTAGGATTAAAGTCCCTCCAAGATTGACTTAGAGCAGTGGTTCTCAACCTTCTGGCCCTTTAAATACAGTTCCTCATGTTGTGACCCAACCATAAAATTATTTTCGTTGCTACTTCATAGCTGTAATGTTGCTACTGTTATGAATCGTAATGTAAATATCTGATATGCAGGATGGTCTTAGGCGACTCCTGTGAAAGGGTCATTCAACCGCCAAAGGGGTCGCGACCCACAGGTTGAGAACCACTGACTTAGAGCAATCAGAGCAAGAAAACTAAGACCCTTTGTATTTCCATTTCCTCTGTTTGCAGCTATCCCATATAATAAAAGGGTAATATGCAAATTGACCCTAATGGCAGAACTGGGAACGACCAGTCACTATGACATGCACTGACCGCCAGGGGGCAGATGCTCAACGCAGAAGCCGCCCCCTGGTGGTCAGTGCGCTTCCACAGGGGGAGCGCCACTCAGCCAGAAGCTGGCTCATGGCTGGCCAGTGCAGGAGCAGTGGTGGGAGCCTCTCCTGTCTCCACGGCAGCACTAAGGATGTCCAACTAATGGAATAAGCCCATTCCCTGTTAGTCGGACATCCTCTGAGGGCTCCCAGGCTGCCAGAGGGATGTCTGACATCCCTCGAGGGGTCCCAGACTGTGAGAGGGCACAGACCAGGCTGAGGAACCCCGTTGAGTGCATGAATTTTCATGCACCAGGCCTCTAGTTAAGAATAAAAGGAATAGTAGGCAGTGTGGTTAGTAGACATTCCGGAGTAATGTCTGAATTTGGTGGCAGGTGAGCAGCAATGATTCTTCTCACCACTGATGACATGCATTAGGCATGGAGGGAACTGCACCAGCTCCTTCAGATAATTTAAGAAACAATGTATGCTCTAGTACCTTGATGAAAGGTTTAAAGTTTTTTTAATTAACACTCAAAATTGAGAACCAAAATAAACTGACATTCATTTGGTCATCTGTATATTCATTCAACTAATGTTTATTGAGTACCTATCCTGTGCCAGGTTCTGCTTTAGGTACTGAGGATATAGTAGGGTACCAAACAGACCATGATGGTTATTCTCAGGAAGCTTATTGTTTAGAAATATGAAGACCATGTCTTAATATCTGTCATTATTGTACATCAAGCTTATTTGACAATTAATATTACACATTTTTACATTTAAATAAACATGGCAGTGTTACAGCTCAACCAAAAGGTTGCTGGTTCAATTCCTGGTTAGGGCACATGCCCAGGTTGCAGGTTCAATTCCCAGTGGGGGCCGTGCAGGAGGCAGCTGATCTGTGGTGCACTCTCACATCAATACTTCACTCTCTCATTGATATTTCTCTCTCCTCCTCTTTCTCTCTATCTAAAAATCAATAAAAATGTATTTTTCAAAAGTGTGACTTCCCTCATGTTTATTCAAATGTAAGAATACATAAATTCATTTGAGCTGCACAAATCATAACCCAAACACAGACATTTTCCAATGCAGGAATTGTTAATTTACTAACAACCTACATAGACTAATGGCCACTGCAACCCCCATTTTCTCCAAACTTGAAGCCCCCTTTATTACACAGTTCCTTGGTTCCCACTTCCCTTTTGGTCCTCTTCTGCTGTCTGACTATTCAACCTTCATACATACATCCACTCATCCATCTGCACACATATGTGCCAGGAACAAATATGTGGAGTGAGAACCTCTGGAATCCATTTACCCTTGTCCCTTAGGACCAGAGTCTCTCTGAGGTTGAAAGAGACCTAAGATGCTTCTACTTATTAAGACTCTCAATATGCAAAAAAGTAAAGAACTGCCAAGCTAAAAGGCTTATTAAAATGTAGTTTATGTTAGATACCTACATTTACATATGAATGCATTTAACACACACAATTGCAATGACAAAGGCAATAACTTTATGTCTAGTTTTATTGGAAAGAAATGTCAAAAGTTTACATTTATGAGGTCCTCTGTGAACCTGAGGCCCTATTCAAATGGCCCTCTTGGCCCTGCTCGCAAGCTTTTCCTCTCAGCTTCTGGCACATCCCTATCTCATTGCCAAAGAAAAAACACCAGGCTGTCTGCACATATGAGCACTCAATCTCATTCCCTACTGCTAGCATCCTTAGAAATCTCCAGGGAAGTAAACCCTACAAGAGCACAGAACCCTAGACTTAGGCTTTAGGGTCTTAAACGCCCTGGAGTTCAGGGCTCCTATTGGTGGTATTTCACACTTAGTACAGGTTTTAAAAAATAAGATTTTTGTGGCTCCCCCTCAAATTAAATAACATGATGTTCTAGGGCAGCCATGGGCAAACTACGGCCCACAGGCCGGATCTGGCCCGTTTGAAATGAATAAAACTAAAAAAAAAAAAAAAAAGACCGTACCCTTTTATGTAATGATGTTTACTTTGAATTTATATTAGTTCACACAAACACTCCATCCATGCTTTTGTTCCAGCCCTCCGGTCCAGTTTAAGAACCCATTGTGGCCCTCGAGTCAAAAAGTTTGCCCACCCCTGTTCTAGGGGGAAATGCACCCTGATTGCAAATCATTAACCTAAAACTACAGATTCCTGGAACATGACTTACACATTTATGGCATTACATGAAACTATATTTTTTTCATCCATGGTAACTGCATTTCTTTTTTTTCTTATATATTTCCCTTTTTTTTTTTCCTATACATGGCAACTATAAGTCTTTTTTAAAAATTTTAGCTTGCTCACAAAAAAACTTGCCATCCATTTCTAGCTTACATAAATCATGGAAAGTAACAGACTTCCTTTTTGAATTTACAATCTACACTAATAAAAGCAAAGATGCTAATTGACCATAACTTCGCTATGCCCAAGCCACTCCCACCAGCCAATCAGAGCGACTATATGTAAATTAACCCAACCAAGATGGCAGCTGGCAGCCACAGAGCTGGAGCAAGCAGAAGGCTTGGTTGCCCCAGCGATGGAGGAAGCCAAGCTTCCCGCTGCTCTGGCTGGCTGTGGCCTCCGCAAAAGGCAACAAAGTTTCAAATACAGAAGCTAAATAAATCCCAGATACCTGCTTCCAGCCAGCCTCCAAGGGGAGCTTGGGTGGCTGGGGGCTGTGGCCAGCCTGCAAACAGCCATCAGCCCCTCACCCAGACTGGCCAGGGACCCCAGCAGGATCCTCCACCCTGAAGGGGGTGTGGCCAGCCTGAAAACAGCCCTCAGCCTCTCACTCAGGCTGGCCAGGCACCCCAGCGGGGACCCCTACCCTGAAGGGGCTGTGGCCAGCCTGCAAACAGCCATCAGCCCCTCGCCCAGGCAGGCTACACCCTCATGGGTGAGGGTCCTTGCTGGGGGGGCTTAGCCAGCCTGCAAAAAGCCATCAGCCCCTCACCCAGATTGGCCAGGCAACCCAGCAGGGACCACCACCCTGAAGGGGCTGTGGCCAGCCTGCAAACAGCCATCAGCCCCTCACCCAGGCTGGCCACACCCTCATGGGGTAAGGGTTCCCGCTGGGGGGCTTGGCCTGCCTGCAAACAGCCATCAGCCCCTCACCCAGGCTGGCCAGGCACCCCAGCGGGACCCCCACCCTGATCTGGAACACCCTTCAGGGCAAGCCTGCTTACCCCCACCCATGCACCAGGCCTCTATCGTATATAATAAAAGGGTAATATGCAAATTGATCCTAATAGCAGAGGGACTGGGAATCACTGTTTACTATGACACATACTGACCACCAGGGGGCAGACGCTCAATGCAGGAGCTTCCCCCTGGTGGTCAGTGCACTCGCACAGGGGGAGCTCTGCTCAGCCACAAGCCAGGCTGATGACTGCCAGTACAGCAGTGGTGGTGGGAGCCTCTCCCACCTCCTCAGCAGCGCTAAGGATGTCTGACTGCAGCTAGGCCTGCTCCCCGCTGGCAAGTGGACATCCCCCAAGGGCTGCCGGGCTGCCAGAGGGATGTCTGACTGCCAGCTTAGGCCCAATTCCCCGGGGAGTGGGCCTAAGCCAGCAGGTGGTCATTCCCCGAGGGGTCCCAGACTGCAAGAGGGCACAGGCTGGGCTGAGGGATCCTCCCGAGTGCACAAATTTTTGTGCACCGGGCCTCTAGTCCTATATAATAAAAGCCTAATATGCTAAGTGTCTGGTCATCCGGTGGTTCATTCAACCAATCAAAGCATAATATGCTAATGATATGCTAAGGCTGCTCAACCGCTCACTATGACATGCATTGAACACCAGGGGGCAGATGTTCTGACCAGTAGGTTAGCTTGCTGCTGGGGTCTGGCTGATCGAGACTGAGCGAGACAGACAGGACACACCCTGGAGCCCTCCCACAGTCCCTCCCTGGCTGGCCAACCTCCTGCGTCCCTCCCCAGCCCCAATCATGCACTGGTGAGGTCCCTCAGCCTGGCCTGCACCCTCTCGCAATCCGGACTGAGGGATCCACCCCCCCCCCCCCCCCCAGTGCCCGAATTTCATGCACTGGGCCTCTAGTATAAAATATTTCTGTATATAGTTATACGCAAGAAGCAACTATGCATCTTATATTGGTTATATGTCCTATATTTCATTCTAGAAAGCAAATCATACTGTTTAGCATAGAACCATTTGCATTGAGATATACCTTAGGTCAAAAAATAAAAGTTTTACTTTTAATGCTGCTCTGTGAAACTACCACTTCTATGAGGAATATTCCCTCTACAATTGGCAAAATAAGATGCTACGAAAGAGTTCAAAGTACTTGGCTTCTAAACTAGAAGATATTTTCTTTACCTCTGCTACATTTATGGCACATAAACAAAATAGGTCTCAATAGAAGTGTATTACTTTGTGGTAAATTTAATTTAAATAAAAACAGGTTTATTGAGTGGCTATTATAGTCTAAACACTATGCTAGGCCTGGAGATAAAAAAATAAATAAACAAAGATTTGGTCTTTACCTAAAGGGGGCTCACTATTCGCAAGACTTAAAAAACAATAAATAGATCCAGTATAATCTTTTAAATTAATCACAAAAAACTGAAGTAATTGTGAAAAGCATCCATGTAGAGTGAAACATAATACTATGGAATATGTAAGCATGCCAATGAAAACACTTTTGATACATATAATAATGGATAATGGCTATTTAAATACCTACTATTGAATGGACAGATAATACATTTTTAAACTATGGAATATATAAATCCAGCAAGGGTCACATAGACATTATTATCATTGCTTTTGAAAAATAATAATAATAACTTGGGTGGCAGTATCTCTACTTTTCTTTCTTTTTTCCCCTTCTTTGTTTCTCTGTTGACCTTCTAATGTCCAGCATGTGTGCTCAAAAGAGCAGAAGGTATTGGCCAATACAGATCTCCATGAAAACATGAAAGAAACAGTAGGGGGAAAAAAGTCTCATTTTTTTATATTCAAGCAGGCAAACATGAGACTATATTGTTCTGTAAAAGAAAGATGCTTATATGTCTTACAGTTTTGATATCACATTCCTACTTTCAACTTAATATAAAGTAAATATTTTCTTAGTATAACTAAAATTGCTCAATGAAAAAAAATACTAGAGAGGCTTAGTATTTCTTATAGTAAGTAGTTTGAATATTCACCTTCTTTATAATTTTCCTAAAATGTCATAGCTGCATAGATTTCTCATTAAAAGAGAAGAAATAATTTGTTTAACTTCATAAACATTTAAAAACTTTTTTTTAAATGGGAAAGTTATACTACCATCTTGTGGTTAAAAGTTCATTTACAGGAGCAAGGACTTCTGGTATTTCCCATTAACTAACTCCACAAAATCTAAAATTAAAAATTTTAAAAATCATGTTTGAAATTTATGTTCAAGAAAAATATATTTTCATATATCTCACTCACTTTCTTATGTTAAAGTCCAGTGGATTAAAACAAGTAATGACATTATGAGTGACTACTTCAGAGAGATAAATTAAAAGAAATGTACACTTAGCGCTCTAGGTCCTGCTCACAGCTTATAATTTACTATGAGAGTAATATACACTCTAACACTGAAACTTTAGAGAAACAAAATTATGCACTCTAGGAGTTTCATTTTTACAAGGTAGTCTCCAAGACCTACAAGCAAGCAATATGACATTTATGCTAAGCTTATTAACAATTTTTGTTTTATTCCAGAACTCCACTTTAGTTAAGAAAGCAAGACCACCACAGAGAAAATAAATATTATAGCAACATAGTTTCTTCCATATCTCTTAGATACATAAACCTATATTTCCATAAACTAAGAATAATGATTAAATTTAAAAATTAATTCAAAAGTACAGTCCTCTGTATTTTTTAGATGTATAATTCTCTACAATCTATGCAAGGCACCTGTTCCAAATGTTTTACAACAGTGGTATCTAATTAGAAATTAACACACTTCTACAGAAAGTCTGCAGAAAGCCTTTCCTTTTTAGCATATTGCCAAAATTATAGGAAGACAGCGCCATCTAAAGGTATGCACAAGTACTGAATGGAGTTTTTAGTTTGTCCACTGTGATAAAGGAGCCAAGCAGATGTATTGCCCTAGAACAGCGGTTCTCCACCTGTGGGTCACGACCCCTTTGGGGGGCTAACGACCCTTTCACAGGGGTCGCCTAAGACCATAGGAAAACACATATATAATTACATATTGTTTTTGTGATTAATCACTATGCTTTAATTATGTTCAATTTGTAACATAAAAACACATCCTGCATATCAGATGTTTACATTACGATTCATAACAGTAGCAAAATTACAGTTATGAAGTAGCAACGAAAATAATTTTATGGTTGGGGGTTACCACAACATGAGGAACTGTATTAAAGGGTCGAGGCATTAGGAAGGTTGAGAACCACTGCCCTAGAAGGAAGCGCATCTTTGGAGAAGTACTTGTAATTTAATTCATCTCAAAGTGTTTTAATCTATCTCTATAATGATTCTCCAAAATAACTATAAAAACAACAACAGCCACAACAACAACAATAAAAACTGATGTTTCCCATAATTGTATTACTCTGATTTTGGTACACTTGATGACCCATAAATATTGGTAACTTTTCCAAAGAAATAGCACTGTGGCATGTCTCATCTCTCTTTCTCAATATCTCTCCTCTCCTCTCTTCCCTTCCCTTCCTCTCTCTATCTTCCTCTCTCTCTCTCTCTCTCTCTCTCTCTCTCTCTCTCTCTCTCTCTCTCTGTAAAACTTTTAGCCATAATTCTATTTTAGGTGTCATTCAATTCTATTGAAACATACATTTTATTATTCTTTCTCCAATGTTATATCTTCCTCCTACAATAGTCCATTCTAGTTTTTCTGGACAGTCAACTAAACTCACCCTTGCTACCAGATTCATGAAAACAAAAAGGCTCAAGATACCTATACCTATTTTATGCAACCTAAATTCCCTCATTTATCACAAACAGGTTTGTTTGTTCAATCTGTTTTGGGGCTGTTCTCACTCTAGTAAGTCATTCTGGTGTCTAGTTACATACGGGTTCAATTACCAATCACCTGAGGATTAAGACTCAGTTCATTCCTAATCAATTGCCTGTAGGGGCTGGAAGTAAAGGGGTCACCCATTAATGCAGATAGACCCCCTACTGGTTAATATGGAGGATTTCATACTTGTGCTATGGCTGATATTTAAAGATCTAGCTAAAACAAGAAATGGCCTGTTTCACCAAGGGCAAACCCTGTTTGTTCATCAATATTCAAGTTCCAGAGCAGCTACAATATTTAACCCAACCAAAAGGACCAGAGGCCTTATGAAGGTAATACTCTGTATGTGTCTGCCAACCTGATTTCTTATTCTGCACACTATGGGGTAGTGGTAGGGGTACAAGCTTTGAAAGCAAAGAGAACATAGTTTGAGTCCATGCTCTGTCACTGGCCTTGAGCAAGTTATTTAATATCTCTGAGCTTCACTTCCCTCATCTTCAAGAAATTATAAATTAATATAAATGATTTAAGCAAAGGAAGGTGCTTTGCACTTAGTAATTATTCAATAAAAGTTAGTACTTAAAATTTATCTTGCAGTTTCCCATTTGTCTTATTAAAATTATTGACTAGATAATTAGGTAGGATCCACCTAACCCAAACAAACACCCAGAGAAATTCATTTGTGACTTCTTAAGACAGCAAAAAGAATAAATGAGAAAGACTGAATTCAAAATAAGGATGAGTGCAACTATATAAAAAGAGAAAATGGTACTTGAGGGTCTAATATCAGTTTCAAAATTTAGCTCTGAAACAGTTCTGAAAATCATTAGACTCCACGTGACTCTTGATTCCATGTTATTTTTTTCTGTTAGAAATTGCCTGCAGGGCACAAAGGAGTTGGATATATAGATCCAACAGTATCTGCAAATGGTAATGCTGAAGCCAGAAAGCAGATGGGCTTGTCCAGGGAGATAACAGAGGGCGTAGGGCAGAGAACTTTAGAACCCTTGAACGTAATTTTTTTTCAATTACAGTTTATGTACAATATTAGATTATTTCAGGTGTAGAACCCATTGATTAGACATTTATATAACTTAGGAAGTCTTTACCTTTATTAGTATAAAACTAATACCCATCTGATACCATATATAGTTATTACAATATTATTGACTAAATTCCCTATGCTGTACTTTACATCCCCATGACTATTCTGTAACTGCCAATTTGTACTTAATCTCCTCACCTTTTTCACCCATCCTCCCAAACACTCTACCATCTGACAACTGTCAAAATGTTCTCTGTATTTATGAGTCTGTTTCTGTTTTGCTTGTTCATTTACTTTGTTTTTTACATAGATTCCACATATAAGTGAAATCATATAGCATTTGTCTTTCTCTGTCTGACTTATTTTATTCAGCACAATACCCTCTAAGTCCATCCATGTTGTTGCAGATGGCAAGATTTCATTCTTTTTTATGGCTGTATCATATTCTGTTGTATTTATGCAGCACTTCTTCTTTTTTTTTTAACCCTCATCAGAGGATATTTTTTCCACTGACTTTTATAGAGAGAGTGGAAGGGAGGGAGGAAGGAGCGAGAGACATCAACATAAGAGAGACACATGGATTGGTTGCCTGCCTCCCACTCAAGCCCTGACCGGAGCTGAGGATGGAAACTGCAACCAAGGTACATGCCCTTGACTGAGAATCAAACCTGTGACCCTTAGGTCCAAGGGCCAACACTCTAACCATTGAGCAAAACCAGCCAGGGCCACTTCTTCTTTATTAATTTCTTGATGAACACTCAAGTTGCTTCCATATCTTAGCTATCTATAATAATAAAAGCGTAATATACTAATTAGACTGGATGTCCTTCTGGACGTCCTTCCAGATGACCTTCCAGATGAAGCCAGGGCTGCAAGGGAAGCCTGGGTCCCGGGTGCCAGAGGGAAGCCGGTGCTGGCAGCAGGGGGAAGGAAGGCCTACTTTTGCATGAATTTCGTGCATCAGGCCTCTAGTTGTAAATAATGTTGCAATGAACATATGGGTTCATATGTCTTTTTGATTTAGCATTTTGGGTTTCTTTGGATAAATACCTAGAAGTGCAATTGCTGGGTCCTTCTTTGTCTTTGTTATAGCCTTTGTCTGGTATAAGTATTGCTACCCAGCATTTTCTTTGTTTGTTTCCATTTTCATGAAATATCTTTTTACATTTTTTTTACTTTCAGTCTGTGTGTCCTTGGACCTGAAATGAATCTCTTATAGAGAGCATAAGTAAGACAGCAAGTTGAGTGGGGCGGGGTTTCAGGGAATCATCAGGGTGGGGCTAACAGTGTTAGGTTGATGGAGACTCAGATATGGCCAGGCCTGCGCCTGCAGAGGGAGGGCTCAGCAAAGAAACAATGACATCAGCCAGCACGTCTGTCTGGAAGAAAGCTGCCTCTCCAGCCCTCACCCCAAAGTGAGACACTTCAGTTCTTCCTCCTATGTCTCTGGTGACTTTGAGCTTCTGCTCCAGTGCTGGAGCTCGGAGCCAGTGAGTTTAAATAAGTCAATGTGTGGGCCCTTTAAGAGGAATGCCTGGGAATTCAGCAGCCCTCAGTCTCACTCAGCCACCATCTCAGCCTCCTTGGTTTTCACAGCCACAAGTTATGGGGACTTCTCTTCCTGACACTGGAACCCTGGGCTGGGGGGCTCGCTGGGGGAGGAGATCCCTGGCTCCTCAGGAGGCACCTGCACAGCCAAGATAATCCTCCCAGTTTTTATCTGCCACACGTGGGTGTGGGGCCAGCCCATTAGTCTTCACCCCTCCTACCAGTCTCAATGTGGCTTTTTCTTTAGATCCTTAGTTGAAGGATTCTGTTCAGCTAGATTTCAGGCAGTTCTGAATGATGATTGTTCTGTAGTTTAGTTGTAATTCTGATGTGGTCATGGGAGGAGGTAAGCACAGTGTTCACCTACCTCATCTTTTTTTTTTTAATATATTTTATTGATTTTTTTACAGAGAGGAAGGGAAAGGGATAGAGAGCTAGAAACATTGATGAGAGAGAAACACCGATCAGCTGCCTCCTGCACACCCCCTACTGGGGACATGCCCTCAACCAAGGTACATGACCTTGACCAGAATCGAACCTGGGACCCTTGAGTCCCCAGGCCGACGCTCTATCCACTGAGCCAAACCGGTCAGGGCTCACCTACTTCATCTTGAACATCAATTTTTGAGGAAAGGGAAAGAAGAGAGACAATTAAAAAGTGATGAGATATGAAGAAAGGGGTAAAAGTCAACAGCAGAGACAATTTTAAAAAGAAAAATTGGTCAGAGATGTGAAACTCCACAAATATTAAGTAAAATTAGGAATGAAAAACAGTAGTTAATAGTTTCAGCAGAAAGGTAAAGTCAGATATGCCAATTGCATTGGGTTGAAAACTGAGTGATAAACTTTTCACAAAGTTTTACATGGAAAGGAAAAGAAACACAGGACCATAGCTTGAGATATGTGATGTGAATATGAGAAACACAATATGAAAAGAAAAATACAACTGAGTTGTGTCCCCAAAAAAGATGTTCAAGTTCTAACCTCTGGTTATCTGCGAATGTGACCTTATCTGGAAATAGGATCTTTGCAGAAGTAATCCGGTTAAGATGAGCTAATAATGGATTAGAGTGGGCCCTAATCCGACAAGTGGTGTCCTCATAAGAAGAAGGTAATTTGGACACAGAGACAGAGACAAATAGGGAGAGAAAGCCATGTGACAGCAGCCAAAGAACAAGAGGATTGTTGGCAACTGCTGAAAGCTAGAAGAAAGGCATGGAACACATTCTCCCTCAGTGCCTCCAGAAGGAACCAGCCCTGCCCATACTTTTCTTTCAGACCTGTAGTCTCCAGAACTGTGAAACAATAAAGTTCTCGAATTATAAGCCACCCAGTTTGTGGAACATTGTTCGAACAGCCCTAGTAAACTAATACAAGGACTACTGATAACCATCAAAAGAGACAGACCTAACTGAATGCTTACAATGAGCATAAAACAAAATCACAATAAAGTATGGAAGTAACTGACACAAACATAAAGGAATTTAAAAGGAAAAGACAATTGGTGAGAAAAAAAAATCAGTTAAAATCTAGAATAATTATAAGAAATCCTGTTTCATTCGTTGTCATGTTAAGATACCACCTACTTTAATCATAACGACATTTGAAAATGATTTGTACATATCTTTTCATTTTGGGGTCCTGGAGTGAAAAATGATGTATAAATTTAAAAAATTATCATGGGCCTCTCTCAGAATATGGCAGAGATTTTAGACCTGAAGGTAATTTTTTTTCACTTCGTTTATTGAATGATTACAATGAAAGAAAATATTGTTGAAAGAAAGCATGTTGTGCAAGTATCAGTTGTCTGATGAACCTTAAGAATAATATTCTGTGGCTTGTGCTTCTGATATTTATTCATTAATACAGTCAACAAGTGTTTCTGAGTACCTACTGTGGTGTACCTAAAACACCAGGTTCTCGTTGCTCTGAGATATCGTAGTCAATAGGGTGGGAGAGTGCAGCAGGGGGTAGGTGAGAAAGGGCTGCTTTAATAAGGTTTTCCTAAAATGCGTAGAAGTTGTTTCATGTCAACTGAGTCATGTACCCATTTACTCTACTTATACATTTAAGATATCATTCAATTAAGGACAGTAAAATAGAAATCATTTGAAATGTGGTTATGCAATTCATATTTTATTTGTTCTTAAATTTACGTTTTTGAGATCTTTCTTTAAAAAAGATAAGACTACATTTTACTTAAAACACATCCCTTAAAGGTATTTTATAATTAATTTGAACAGTAGAGTTGCTTCCTCCTATGTGGTTGAAATAAGGGGAATTTTTCCTCCCTAATTACCCAGATAATGGGTTCCAGCCTCCCTTTGATGTGTCATAAAGGCTCACCTGTTTCTCTACAACCTGCTATTTATTATCAAACAATTGCAGTTTCCCAAATCCCAAATTTCCAAAGGTGCCATTTACCCAAATCACACGTGTGTCCCCTTTGCACCCATTCTAAAAAAGAAATTTCCTTGATCAAAATTTTAACCTTGCTTACCCCCCGGTGCATCAGCTCTTTTATCACCTAGTCCAAATTAAAATCCAGAGGACTACTAGTATGCATACTGCCTGTTAAGGCATTTCTTTTAACTGCATTTTAACTATCATGGGTTTGGGTAAGAAAAGATAGAAATCTCGTGAAAATGAAGATATATAAAATCAGGAGTTTAAAAAATAAGATTTAAAATTATCTTATGCCTTTTATAGTAACCTTTTTGGGTTGAAAGCCTGGGACTCTCTCCCATCATCAGTACAATGCACATTTCACATATACTCTCAATAGCTATTCTCCCAGAAGCCTGTCCACGAAGCCCATGGTTCCCTCCCCTCAAACAGGTCTTTCACTTCATTTTCTCATTTGACCCCTTGAAAGTGATTAATGATATAAACTGTACAAAGTACTTGGAACTGTGTCTAATGCAAAATTGGAAAACTTGCTCCCACAATACTATGACTAAACAATTTGACTAAAACTCCTCCAGGGAGATGCACAATATAGAGAGAGTGATTGAAGACGCACTGGGGTGTGTACCTACAAGATACAGGGAACTGGGGAGGGCTGGAGAGGAGGAGACAGTAGCCTGTATATTGTGCAAAACACATCAGTGTCCTGTCAGCACGGTGATCGTGTAAAAGATATATGGAGGGGGAATGTTCTAGGAAACATTCTGAATGGAACTTACAGACTTTGAGGAATATGAGTATAAGATTCTGGGAGGCACGAGGAGGAGGGTCCTTGAAATGCCACTGTGGAAGGGGACTCAGTGTGGATGGGGCCTGGCATGCCTGCAGGAAGGAGCCCGACAACTAGTAAGAGCAGGGTCTCTCAGAGGTTCGAGGGGACTTCAGCAAAGACCCTAGGAGACTCTGAAGTTGGGTGCAAAATCTAAATGATCCTAAAAGGATCCTACATGACATGAGATAAGAACCCCATGAGCTTTGGAAACACATGGAAGAGCCCAAACTGGTCTTTAAGGACAATGGGAGGGACTGGAGGGAGCCGTGTTCCTGGCTCCAAGGAAGAGACATGCATAAAAGAGAACCTTCTGGAGCCCTGCTGATGAGCAGACAGTGTAATGATGTGGAGTCTGAGTGGGAGTGGGGGAGGTTGAGGCTCAGGGACCTTGGAAACTCTAGTAAATTTGGGTAAATTCAGTCAGTATTGCTATCAGGTTTGCTGCCAATCCATTTGGGGTCTTTGTGAGAAATAGAAAAATGTGTGTGTGTGTCCCCCTCCCCACAGGTGGATACATCTCTGCTCTGGTTTACACAGATGATGAATCAGAGCATGGGCTAGATTTCAGTTCCCACTTGCTCCAGTGGCCAGAGTCCTTTTGCAGGCAACCATCTATCTGCTCAACTGTACACAGAGGCCCTGGATGGATTGAGAATTCTCTTTTGGCTAAAAGCTAATTTGTGCCCACACACATGAAACTATTTGGAAAGAGCAAGATACTATTTAGCAGGAAGACTATAAGGATTGCATTTGTAGATAAAAGTTCTCCTAAGAGATGTAAACTAATAAGAGATACAGAGATAATAAGGGATAGCATGCTTGACTTGATCTCTCCAACTTCTAAAAATGTCTGTCAATAGGAATAATATTCTCCTAGTCCCTCTCCTGTCCTGATTTTCTATAGAAACGGTTGCACACTTGTGCAACCATATATAGGCAAGTTAATTAGACCCTCGGTACATTGGTCTCTTCATCCTGGAGCTGAGGTAAGGATTAAAAAATGTTAATACATGTAAAGCTTAGAACTGGGTCTGGAATTTACCATTAACACGATAAATGTTAGCCATTTTTTATTATTTGCACCATCCACATGTTAATGAGAATGTTAAAGCTGGATGGGGCTGCAGAGGCCATCTGGGAAACATTTATGCAGAAAATAGTTTTCTAGCTAAGCCTTGGAAAATGGATAGGGTTTCAATAGGTAGAGAAAACAAGGGGAAGACATTTCCAGGCACTGGGAATAAAGGTGGAATATTCAAGTATGGTTAACAGATATATTTAGCAGAAACCAAATGGAATGTGTAGGAAAGGGGTAGAAAATAAACCTGAAAGCTAAATTGAGGGCACATAATAAGGCATCCAGAATTCATTCTACTCTCTCTGGTCAGCAATAAAAATCAAGAAATTTAACTTGAAACCCTCTGCAATCTGGCTCCCACCCTGTGGGCTTCTTTTCTCAAAGGTCTTCTAAGGCAGTGCTTCTAAAACTTGGAAATGGAAACCAATAACTTGGGGACCTTTCTAAAATGCAGATTCTGATATGGTAGGTCTTAAGTGAGGCCTGAGACCCCACATTTTTAACAAGTTTTCAGGGGCTACCAGGCCCCTGATGCTTATCTCAGGACCACACTGGGTACCAGGGTCTAATCCAGCGGCCTCTTCTCATTTTCATCCTTAACTCCTCTACACTGTTAGGCCTTGGCGATCTTCCTGAAACTCTCATCATTGGCTTATGATTCATATGCTACTACTTGAAGCTGAGAATGCAGACTAGAAGTCTATAAAACTCCAATACATATTGACTTATCTTGAGCACACCTTTTATCCTATAAAACACAGTTGCCATTGGTAACAATATCCAGGTATAATAGCTAGATATAAACTAAAAACTCAAGGCCAGCATTTGGATGCATACTGTCCAAGCAACTGTCAGTACATCAATCTCTTTGGTCTTTTAATTACAAATATTACAAACCATCTTTTAATAAAACATAAGCTTATATCATTATAAAAGACAGCTATTGCCCATCTCATGATGTGTGTAGCTTCTCTGGAAAATAATTTCCCTGAGATCCGATCCCACCCCCACATCCACATGGGCATTGGCTATAATCGATTGGTGCAGAGGTGGGTCCTTGACCAATACTGGGTTATTTTGAGTCTTTCCTCAAGATTTTACACTAGCACTGAAAAATGGAAAACCAGTCTCTTGCTCTCTCTACAGAAATCAAGAGCATGTAAGCTCAGGAGCTATTGGGGAACACCTTCTGCCACGTGGATGGAGGAGCAGACAACAGCAGAAAAAAGACTGATGCAAACACCAGGAGCACAGGGAAATCGCTCCACAGTGTGGCACGTGGACAACCGTGCACATCTCCACGCAGACCATGTAGGCAAGGCTTACACAGCCACAGTCGGACCTGAGTCTTGGCAGAATGCCCGGGATTTCTTCTAGCGTGAGGGAAGATCAGCCGCCTGCTAAGGAGCTGCTGAGGCTGTTTCTCCCATTATCTTGTGGAAGGCTGCCACAAGGCCATTTCTCATAGACCTCCCTAATTTCAGTTGAGCACAAGAATTTCCACCTCACTCCCACTACAGACTTCAGTGTAAGTCTATAAAGCTGCTTGGCTGTGGTTCTGAGGGACCCACTGCCCATACAACCTATCATCTGGCCAGTTCACTTTGGTGTTATCTGTGGCATAAGGGACACAGGGAACTGACACCATAATGACTTGCTTTTGCTGTCTGTGTAAGTAATTAACTGTCTGAATCCATTTGGGCACGTTTACTCCTCACCGGGCAAATCTATGGAAGTACAGCAAGTCATCCTAACAGCTGTAGTAATATTACATGTGACCCTATTATTGGCCACCACCTTGCTGCCATTTGACAAAGAGAAAAAGGAAGAGGTGACAAGAATTCATTCACTTTCTGAGTTCCCCTCAGTGGCCCAGCTCTTAATTTTAATCTATTCTAGGAATGCATCCCAGACCTGAATGCCATGAGGTACCCTGGTATTTCTCTAGTAAACCTCCCCTGCTTTTTTTTCCCCTTAAGAAATCCAGTCTCAGTGGAACCTTAAGCTTTGCCCAGCTGGTGTGGCTCAGTGGTTGAGTGTCGACCCATGAACCAAGAAGTTGCCAGTTCGATTCCCTCGAACCAGGTCCAGGTTGTGGGTTCAATCTCCATGGGGGGCATGCAGAAGGCAGCCAATTGATGTTTCTCATAGACGTTGCTATCTCTCTATCCCTCTCCCTTCCTCTCTCTCTAAAATCAATAAAGAAAATATTTTTAAAAAAGAAAAAGAAATCCAGAATGCATTTTTAGCCTTTACCATCAAAAGATAACATAATACACATACACACACACACACACACACAGGTGTTGCATTTGATGGCAGTATCAGTAATCAGAACTCCAGTTCTAGAGATTCACATGCATTTCCTGTATTTATTAAAATTCTAACTCTCTAGTATATTAATTTATTTTTGGCCCTTGACCTAGTATATGTAATATGATTAGCCTACACTTATTAAAGTCCAATAAATATCAAATTTCATGAAAAAAATTTAATAAAAATGTTATTGGCCAAGTAGAAGAAACTGTGACTCCTTTTTGGCTGTGATGAAAGTGTAAATTACTCCCATCATTTATCAATAATTCCATAGTACTAAATGTATAATCAACTATGCTCTGTTTGATTTATCTTATAAATGTATTAAAATTTTCATTAATTATAGTTACAACTGTAAGAACATGGTAGAATCACGTTATACTTGTGACAAATATTTATCATCCAACAAAACAAATTAAGTAGGATTAGAGTTTGATCTACATTTAATATCCCTTGAGTTTAGCTGTGTCTAATACATAGTATGATCATCTAAGCCAATATACAGATAATTGTAAATAATTAGTCACAATTTAGTATGTTCACCAATTAACTTCACTTTCCTATTTGGCCAGCTGAGTTGTTTGTTTGTTTTTAAATATATTTTATTGATATTTTACAGAGAGGAAGGGAGAGAGATAGATAGTTAGAAACATCGATGGGAGAGAAACATCGATCAGCTGCCTCCTGCACATCTCCCACTGGGGATGTGCCCGCAACCCAGGTACATGCCCTTGACCAGAATCGAACCTGGGACCTTTCAGTCCGCAGGCCGACGCTCCATCCACTGAGCCAAACCGGTTTCGGCTGAGTTGTTTTTTGTGTGTGTTTTTTTTTGGTCAGGATCATGGACTCTGAATCAAGTGAGTCAGGGGCAGCTGCTAGAGTCTTGAATATTGTGGAATTTGACCAAAATGGTGAATAAGTTGGTGCAAACTCACCATCACTACAGAAAAACAACAAAAAAGTAGACAGTGGAGCCACTGACATCATAAGAATGGACAGGCATAACACCATTACAAATAATAAACTCATGTCCTGATTGCCATATTAATGAAATATCATCTTTATGAAATGTATAGATTGTAGGTGATACATCTGGCTGCTTGTGGTACCTCTGAGGTGCAAGTAGTTCATGACATAATGAAAACTGGTCATAACTTGTAGTGGTTCCTTATAAAAACTCCAAATTCATTTGAAAATAAATTTTACTAGTGAAAGTTCATTGCTTTAATATGATTTATTAGAGTTACTGTACTATAATTTATTAAGAGAATATCTACCTTTATATAAATGTTTTATGGTGATGAATGAATTATAGTAATTATTTTTACATTTATAATAAAAATGCATCACAATATGTAAGATTCATTTTCAATCAACTCATAATTTATATTTTAAAATGCCTTTAAAATATGTTCATATAACATAATGTCATGGGTAACTTTCTCTAGCCACTCTTAGCAATTATTTCCATGATTAGTATCACAGTTTTTTTCTAAATGTTTTTTTGCACACAGCATAACTCCCCATAAATTAATGTGAGCCCAATCTATCAAAGGTGTTTATATGTGTTAACATATGCATTTAATTTTAATATGCCTATGTAAGGCACGAGTAGCCCCAAGCAAGCACGGTATGCAATAAGAAGACCCGTGGAGTCCCGAGGTACACATTTTAATGAGGGAGATCGGAGTTATGCAAGATCTGAATTAACTCTTAGAAAGAGGCTACAATTGAGAGCACAAACGAAGTCTGACGGAAACTTTATCGTCTCGACTAAAGCAACCAGCGAGGCAAACAGGCCTCCTCAAAGCTGCAGGCCTTGGCGGCTGCCACCTCGCCTCTCAGCCCCGGAACCAAGGAGGCGGGGAACCCCCAGCGGCCGCGCGAGCGCCCGGGCGGCTTGACCCCGGGGCACCCGCCCGCTCCCGGCCTCCTTTGCTCCCGCTCCGCCGGCTCCGGCTGTGGCGGCAGCGCGGCTGGAGGGGAAGAAGGCGAAACTTGGAGACCCGTCTGCAGGCGGAACTTGGAGACCCGAGAAACGTTTGGGGACACGCAGAGATCAAAAGCGACTCGCCTCCGGTGGGCGGCCTTACCTGCGGAACCCCCGGCCGCGATCTGCCGGGAAGCCTCCTTCACGAAGCCGGCCTCGGCCTGGGCAGACATCTCCGCGGCGAGAGGAAGGGCGAGCTCGCGGGCTGAGTGCGGGGCGGCCGGCGGAGCCTCCGGACCGAGAGAGCCGGGGCCGGTCCGGGCGGGTCCTGGGCCGAGTGGCTCGGTGCGAGGCGGCTCCGGGCGCAGACTCCCTGCGGGATCGCCGCGGGTCCCGACCTGCCCGCCGCGCTTTCCAAGGGCTCCTTCCCCGCTGGGCTCGTCGGCTCCGCGAGGAGGAGGACAGACTCACGGACGGGGCCGGGGTGGCTCGGGGTGCGGCGCCCACGCGCTTCCCTATCGGGAGCCTCCTGCAGGCTGTGGAGCGGGCGCGCTGCCTCAGATAATGCGAGTGGAGCAGTGACCCGGCCCGGGGTCCAGCGCGGAGCTGGGCGACCCTTGCTCCGCCCGGCCGCCGGCCACAGCGCAGGTCTCAGCAGGGCACAGGTGCATGGACTCCTTGCAGTTAGTTGTCCTGAAATTGTTAGCACGTAACTCAAAGCAAATCCAGTTGGCAGTTATCTTACAATTGGGCTAATGCAGTACTATCCCAAAGGAAAAGTGGTTTGGGCTCAAGGTAATTTATCCTATAGCTCATCAATACGAGCTTTCTTTACTGAAAGATCAAACAAGAAGAGGCCTAATTGCACATATGTCTCTTCGGTACCCCCAGAGGCCAGTGGTTCCCAAAGTATGATCTTAGGACCCCGCAATATCCACGCAATGTGGGAGTTTGTTAGAAAGACAAATTCATGGCTCCACCCGGACCTACTGCACCAGAATCTCTGGATATAGGACTCAGAAACCTGTGCTTTCCAGTGATTGTTATGAACACTGAAGTTTGTGAACCACTGGCTTAAGTAATCAAAGAGCATTAAGGAACTACCAGTGTATTCCCCATGAAAAGTTTAATTATTCATGCTAACCCTATAGGATACTTGACAAGAAATACTAATGTATACTATTCTAAAAGCACAACTTGCAAATGCTGTGCAGGAGAAAAACAGAGTCTAAAATTTTAATGGACTTAAAGGGTATTATGCTCAGTGAAATAAGTCAGAGAAAGACAAATACCATATGATTTTACTCAGGTGAAATTTAAAGAACAAAATAAACGAACAGAATTGAAACAGACACAGAGAGAGAAAACTGGTTGTTGCCAGAGTGGACTGGGTGAAAGAGGTGAAGGGACTAGAAGCACAAATTGGTAGTTACAAAATAATAACAGAGAATTAGGTAAAGCACAGGAAATATAGTCAATAACATTGTGATAACTGTATATGGTACCAGTTGGGGTACTGGAAATATAAAAGGGAGCATTATGTAAAGCATATGATTGTCTAACCACTAAGCTGTATACCTGAAACCAATACAAAATAAAATTAAAAGAAAAAATAAAATTTTAGAAAAATACCAGGCGGGAGGAGATGATACAAGTAAAAGGAAAACAAGAAACTTTGGTACCCCTATTATATTTCTTAAACACAGTATATAATACTAAATATATTTAGTGTGAACCATATAAAATTGCCATTTCTGAAGGCCAAAACCATTGAATATCAGTAATACAGTGTGGTTCAATTTAATATAAATAATTCCTAATTAAATGCACAAAATACAAAAACTTGTTCATACATTGTTTTTCTTTCTTGGGCTAAACTATTAAAAGCTGTTAATCATGATAACTAACTGGCAATTTAAGGTGATAAGTTGGAAAGACTTGTTGCTTATGTGGTTACATATGCAAAAATAAAGTTTCTCATATTTGCTTATATTTTTTATTAAAATTACTAAGCTTGACATGTTTACCAAGAAATAGTTTTCAGAAATGTGTCCCATCTAGATGAAGTAAAGCTTTTGAGCAATATGTCAGTCTTTTACTAATTAAATGGGTCTTGAGTGTAATATAGAATCACTTATTCAATAAATATTGAGGTCCTCTTATATATAAGTCCTAAAAATAAAAAATTCAGAACTCATAGAAAATCTTGTCCTTATGTTCCAATGAAAAAATGAATTTCCCAAGATCACAATGAATTAATAGTATAGCTAGAATTCAATTCCAGGATTCTCTCTTCTAATAGCAATTGGATTGTATATTTAAATATTAACAACAGGCCAAACTACATTCTGTCACACAGAAACCTAAAATAATTAAATTCCCCCAAATTAACTTTATTTATATATAAGTAGGGAATTTTTTAAGTTAAAAAAAAATTGTCACAACTATTAACCCCCCAGGCACATACTGAACCAAATTATACATTCAATTCATTGGGAGCTTACTAAATTTCAACACTTTCCTATGTGCTGATAATATAGCAATGTAATAGTTAAAATCCCTCATAGAGCCCAGCCAGCAGTGGTTGAGTGTTGACCTCTGAACCAGGCGGTCACAGTGCCATTGCTGATCAGGGCACATGCCCAGATTGGGATTTCAGGCTCAATCCCTGGGGGGGGTAGGGGGGGCATGCAGTAGGCAGCCAGTCTATGATTCTCTCTCATTATTGATGTTTATCTCTCTCTCTCTCTCTCTCTGAAATCAATTAAAAATACATTTTCTTAAAAATCCCTCATGGAGCATATAATCTAACTAGAGGCCTGGTGCACGAAATTCGTGCACTGGGGGTGGGGGTCCCTCAGCCCAGCCTGGCCCCTCTCACAGTCCAGGAGCCCTCAATGGATGTCCTACTGACAGCCACAGTCTGGCAGCAGAGGCTCGGAGTAGGCACCCCGTGTATGTGTGTGTGTGTGTGTGTGTGTGTGTGTGTGTCCCCCCGCTGGGGGCCTTCCCCCAGCCACACCGCGGAGGCTTGGAGCAGGCACCCCTCTGTATTGATCTCTCAGGCTCCTGGCCTTGCCTGTGTATTGTTCTCTCCTTTGAGCTGTGGCCCGGGCAGGGTGCTGCCTGCAGGCTGCACTTGCCTGCTCGCGGATCGCCATGGCAACCCGTGAGCAGGCCCTGCTGGGTGCTGCCTGCAGGCCGTGCTTCCCTGATCACAGGTCCCCACGGCAACCCATGAGCAGGCCCTGCTGGGTACTTGCCTGCTCGTGGGTTGCTGAGGCAATGCCTGCTGGGCTCACGTTGCCAGGGTGACACCACCAGCATCCTGCCCTGGCAGCTATGGGCGCCTCCATCTTTTTTGTGGAGTGATGGTTAATTTGCATATTACTCTTTTATTAGATAGGATGGAGGGGATCCAACCACATTGCAATGTAAGTAAAGTTTTACTTCCCTAGATTATTTCATGAAATACACTAATACTCCCAGGTCAAGATTTAAACTCAACCTTTGACATTATTATTTCCATGTGTACCTTAATCTCTGCATTTTATCCTGAGGAGGTAGATGCATACTTGTGATCTCACTAAGCCCTCCATCTCTCAAGACCCCTATGAATTCATTCAGGAGATCTTCTCAGACATCCTCCCAAATACCCTGTAAGAAAATTGCTACCTTTTTTTTAACCTCTTTGACTAGAACAGATTTTTTAAGTTAAAAAAAAAGCAAGGCTGGGTATCACGTAATTTAGATCTACATCTCTAGAATAGTTGAAGAGATAGAGTCTAGGTATAAGAACATCTGGAGCTTAGAAATCAGCCAGTGCCAATCCAGAGTCAACAAATACCCAATATGCTAAGAGCTCTGATTATAAGATATATTTTATTTTTAGCTAAATTTGGCCGTGGCTAATATTGGAATGCTGGGAGGTTTAGCACTGAGGGAAAAAAAATGATAAAATGTACTTGACCTACTATTTCAGTTTCCCTAGACTCAATCCAATCTATCACATTACTCTTTATTATTATTATTATATTAATATAAATTTATTTAATATGTAATATCCTGATATTAAAGAAAAATGCTAAAGTATAAGGTTTATTTTTTATTAAATGTATTAGGGTGAATCCTATATAATAAAAGGCTAATATGCAAATCGACCGAACAGTGGAACAACTGGTCACTATGACACACACTTACCACCAGGGAGCACATGCTCAATGCAGGAGCTGCCCCTGGTGGTCAGTGTTCTCCCACAGGGGGAGTGCGGCTCAGCCAGAAGCCCTGAGCCTGGCTCATGGCTGGCGAGTGCAGCGGTGGTGGCAGGAGACTCTCCCAGCTCCATGGCCGTGCTAAGGATGTCTGACTGCCAGCTTAGGCCTGCTCCCCCAAGGGCTCCTGGACTGTGAGAGGGCGCAGGCAGGGCTGAGGGGCCCCCCCCTACCCCACGAGTGCACAAATTTTGTGCATTAGGCCTCTAGTTGGTTAATAAAATTACACAGATTTCAGGTATACAATTCCACAATACATCATCTGTTTATTGTATTGTGTGTTTACCTCACCAAGTCAAGTCTCCTTCCAGCATCATTTATCCCCCCTTTACCTTATATTATAACCCCACACTTCCTTCCCTCTGGTCCTCTGGTCAAGCTTATATTTTTAAATTATTGATTTATTTAGGTGATCTTGGTTGAGAACTATATAATTAAATTATTTATTTATCAGTTTGCAGAGTGGCTGAAAATTAAACCTTCAGGAACTTCAATTTATGTACTGAACAAAATATCTGACAATTTCTTCAATAAAGTTTTAGTATTGGGCCATTAGGTTGGCTATTACTCAATACCAAAATAATAGGGCTTACACAAGATAGAAATGTATTTCCTCCCTCCTGGACTGAGACATTCCCTCACACAGCTGAGGCTCTCTTTCCCACATAGACATTTGCCTTGCCTGGGGAGAAGACAGGCCACTTAAGAGATTAAAAATAACAATTAGCCTCCAGGCAGAAGCAACTGCCCTAACCTGTTGGAAAAAAACTCTCATCACACCTAAGGACAATTGCCTGGGGGGAAATTCAAGTCAGAATCCCATCAGTCTGAAGGCAGAGGCAGTCTCTGGAGGCTTTGGGTCTTTGCCTGATCTAATTAGTTAGAAACAGCCTTAAACACTGTCCTGCATTAGAGATTGAGAGGTGTAGAGGATCTACCTAATATATAGTCACAAACCCAAACAGACAGCCAAAATGAGGAAACAAAGAAACAATGCCCAAATGAAAGAAGTAGAGAATTCTCTAGAAGAAGAGATAAATGAAGCAGAGATAAGAAATTTATCTGAAACAGAGTTCAGAGTAATGATGGTAAAGATTCTCAACAGCATGAAAAAAGATATAGTAACTATGAAAAAAGATCAGTCTGAAATAAATAATGACATAACAAAAATAAAAAACAGATTGGAAGGAATACACAGCAGATTAGGGAAGCTTAGGATCGAATTAGAAGACAAGGTTGAAAATACCACTCAATCAGAGAACCAAAAAGAAAAAACAATTAAGAAAAAAGGAGGACAGCTTAAGGAAGCTGTGCAACAACATGAAATGTAACAATATTAGAATAGCAGGTGTGCCAGAAGAGGCAGAAAGGGAGAAAGAAATAGAGAACATGTTTGAAGAAATAATGGCAGAAAACTTCCCTAACCTAGTAAAGGAAAAAGTCACACAAGTTCAGGAGGCACAGAGAACCCCAAGCAAGAAGAACCCAAACAGACCCACACCCAGACACATCATAATTAAAATGCCAAATGTTAAAGACAAAGAGAGAATCTTAAAGGCAGCAAGAGAAAAGAAAACTGTTACCTACAAAGGACTTCCCATAAAGCTGACACCTGATTTCTCATCAGAAACTCTACAGGCCAGAAGGGAATTGCATGAAGTACTCAAGGTAATGGAAAGCAAGGATCTGAGACCAAGCTTACTATATCCAGCAAGGCTATCATTCAAAATAAATGGTCAGCCAGAACCAGTTTGGCTCAGTGGATAGAGCGTCGGCCTGCGGACTCAAGGGTCCCGGGTTCGATTCCGGTCAAGGGCATGTACCTTGGTTGCGGGCACGTTCCCAGTGGGGGGCCTGCAGGAGGCAGCTGATCAATGTTTCTCTCTCATTGATGTTTCTGGCTCTCTATCTCTCTCCCTTCCTCTCTGTAAAAAATCAATAAAATATATAAAAAAAATAAAAATAAAAAAATAAATGGTCAAATAAAGAGCTTCCCAGACAAAAAAAAAAAAAAGGCTAAAAGAGTACATCACCATCAAGCCAGAATTTCAGGATATGCTTAAGGGACTGCTGTAATGAGAAGAAGAAACAGAGAAAGAAAAGTAGTAATACAGAATTAAAATTGCAATAAATAAGTACCTATCAATAATAACCCTAAATGTAAATGGATTAAATGCTCCAATTAAAAGACATATGGCAGCTGAATGGATACAAAAACATGACGCAACTATATGCTATCTACAAGAGACCCACCTCAAAACAAAAGACACACAGAGGATGAGAGTGAAGGAATGGGAAAAATTTTTCCATGCAAATGTGAAAGAAAAAAAAAGCTGGAGTAGCAATATTCATATCTGACAAAATAGACTTTAAAATGAAGGCCATCACAACAGACAACAAAGGTTACTACATAATACTAAAGGGGTCAATTCAACAAGAGGATATATAACCCTGATAAACATAAATGCACCCAATATAGGAACATCTAAATATATAAAAAACAACTTCTAGAGGACTTTAACAGAGAGATCAACAACAATATAGTCATAGCAGGGGAATTTAACATCTCTCTGACTTCACTGGACAGATCTTCCTGAGAAAAACGTAACAAAGAGACAGAGACTCTAAAGGACACACTGGATCAGATGGATTTAATTAACATTTATAAAACATATCAACCCAACACAGCAGAATATACATTCTTCTCAAGTGCACATGGATCATTCACAAAGATAGACTACATGTTAGGACACAATACAAGTCTCTATAAGTTCAAGAAGATTGAAATCATATCAAGCATCTTCTCAGTGTTATGAAATTAGAAATCAACTACAGTAAAAACACCCCAAAACATTCAAATGCATGGATGCTACATACCATGTTATTAAATAACTAGTAGCCCTGCACATGAATCCGTGCACCAGTAGGTTGCTGCCCTGCCCTCCTGTAGCTCTCCCCCAACCCCCTCATAGCTTGTTGCCCTGCCCTCTCCTGTAGCTCTCTGCCTTCCACTTACTTGCTGCCCTACCCTGTCCTGTAGCTCTCTGCCACCCGCTTGTAGCCAGTAGGTCGCTGCTGCCCTCCTGTAGCTCCCCCTGCCTCCCTCTCTCCCCCCCGCCCCAATAGCTTGCTGTCCTGCCCCCTCCTGTAGCTCTCCACAGCATGCTTGTAGCTCACTGGCCCACCCTCCTGCTGATCTGTGATCTGGTTGTGACGTGCTTGGTTGTTGTGCCTCAGGAAGTAACAGCTAATTACCATAGTCCTCTCTTATTATATAGGATGAATGGGTTACCAATGAGATCAAGAAAGAAATCAAAAACTTCCTGGAAACAAATGAATACAAACACACAACAACCCAAAATCTCTCGGACAAAGCAAAAGCAGTCCTGAGAGGGAAATTCATAGCACTACAGGCATACCTCAAAAAATAAGAAAAATCAGCAATAAATTATTTAACCTTACAACTTAAATAATTAGAAAGAGAACAACAAGAAAAGCCCAGAGTAAGTAGAAAGAAGGAAATAATAAAGATGAGAGCAGAAATAAATAACATACAGACTAAAAAAATAATACAAAAAATCAATGAAACCAAGGCTGGTTCTTTAAAAGGATAAACAAAATTGATAAACCATTAGCCAGATTCATCAAGAAATAAAGAGAGAGGACACAAATAAATTAAATCAGAAAAAAAGTGGAGAAGTAACCACCAAGACCACAGAAATACCAAGGATTGTAAGAAAATACTATGAACAACTATATGCAACAAGATGGGCAATGTGGATGAAATAGACAAATTCCTAGAAAAATATAATCTCCCAAAACTGAATCAGGAAAAATCAGAAAACCTCAATAGGCCAATAACAACTGATGAAATAGAAGCAGTAATAAAAAAAACTCCCAACAAACAAAAGCCCAGGTCCAGATAGCTTCAGGGTAAAGTTTTATAAAACATTCAAAGAAGAACTAACATCTATTCTCCTTAAACTATTTCAGAAAATCCAAGAGGAAGGAAAACTTCCAAACTCTTTTTTATGAGGCCAGCATTATCCTAATCCCAAACCAAATAAAGACACTACAAAGAAAGAGAAATACAGGCCAATATCCCTGATGAACATAGATGCTAAACTCCTCAAAAAATATTAGCAAATAGAATCCAGCAATATAATAAAAACTAGAGGCCCAGTGCACGAAATTCGTGCACTGGGGGGAGGGGGGTCCCTTAGCCTGGCCTGCACCCTCTCCAATCTGGGACTCCTTGGGGGATGTCAGACTGCCGGTTTAGGCCCGATCCTGCACCAGCAGTCGGACATCCCTCTCGCAATTCAGGACCGCTGGCTCTTAACCATTCACCTGCCTGCCTGCCTGCCTGATTGCCCCTAACCACTCTGTCTGCCAGCCTGATCACCCCCAACTACTGGCCTGATTGCCCCCAACTGCCCCCCCTGCCAATCTGTTTGCCCCCAACTAATCTCTGCCACCAGCCTGATTGCTCCCAACTGCCCTCCCTCACCAGCCTGATTGGGGTTGGGGGGCCGATTGGGGGTGGGGCTGGCCATGGGGAGGGGCTGTGGTTGGTGGGCTGGGCGGCCACCTCCCCAAATGGGGTGGGGGGGTGGCGATCAGGGCCAGTGGCCTGGGGGAGAAGCCATGGGTGGTTGGCCAGCCAGCCCTGCCCCTGATTCGGGTAGGGGGGCAATATGGGGTGAGGCTGGGCAAGGGGAGAGGCTGCAGGAGATTGGCTGGCCAGCCCTGCCCCCTATTGGGGTGGGGGGGGTGAGGGGTGGGGCCAGCCTGGGGAAGGGCTGCAGGAGGTTGGCCGCCCAGCCCTGCCCCCTCTTGGGGTGGGGGGGGTGGGGTGCAATCAGGGGCAGACAGCCACAGGGAGGGGCTGTGGGCCTATTGTGGTGGGGCAGGTTGATCAAGGGCGGGGATGGCCCTGGGGGGCGGGGGGGGGGGGGTTTTGGCTGGCCGGCCTGCTCTTTTTTTTTTTTTTTTTTTTTTGGCAACTTCACAACTTTTACTTGTGGTGCCTGTGCTATGTCTGAAAAATACCTTCTCCCCCTGCCCGGGACAGCGATGGGGAGGGGGCAGCAAAAAATAGAAGACATCCCTGCCTATTGCACACGGACCCTTTATACAGGCTCACCTGGACCAGGCCGGCTGGATGCTTGGCACATTCTAGGATCCCTGCTCAGGGGCTGGAGGGGTGACTGGTGGCAGCACACGTGAGAGGGGACCTCTGGGTGACCACTCTGGTCCTGGCTACTGGTCCTGGAACTTCCTGGTCCTCGGTTCCTTCCTGGTCCTGCCTGCAGCCCTGATCCCCCTACCTGGCTCAGCCTCCCGTCTCCATCCTGGCCTCAGATGGCCCCCTTGGCTCCTGGGAGCTCTGTCCTCCCCTCCTAACCTGGAGATCTCAAGGAAGGTTATGGCTTCTCAGAGATTCCTCGACAGCCCTGTCACTCATGTTCACACAGGGAAAGGGTGCATGTGACAGAAGCAGCTGTATAAATGCGGGTACAGGGGCAAGTCCTCCGGGGTCACTTGGACAGTTTGCTGATGACGCAGATCAGGGCCGCGTTCTCATCCTTGAGGCGCTGGTTGTCAGCTCGAAGGCTGGACAGGCCCTTCAGCTCCTCTTCCAGTTCAGCAGCCTTGCCCTCCAGGGCCCTGCGCTCAAATCTCTCCAGCTCCAGGATGGCCAGCCTCTCTGCAAAGTGCTCTTGCCTCTGCATGGCGCGCTCCAGCTCCACCTTGAGCTGCTCCAGCCGCAGCGTGGTCTGGGTCAGGGCCTCACGAAGTCTCTCATTCTCAATGTGCAGCTTTGCATAGAGCGTCCTGAAGCCTCCCTCAGGCTCTTCCGATTCGGGCTGCGGTTCTGGGTTTAGGTCCTGCTGCCTCCGGAGGGGAAGGGCTGGATTCTGGGCTGATGTCCACTGGCTTCACCTCCTCCCCTTCGCAGGCCCTCTCCTCTCCTCTCCTTGCCAACTCTGCGGTGCTCCCTGGAGGCCTGTGGTCCCTGTCCCTGCCCCTCAGGCACCTCTACTCTCTGGGCAGGGCCATCAGAATTCTTAACCCCAGAGACTCGGGGCTGCCAGGAAGGGTCCAGGCTCTGAGTGCCCTGCTCTTGATGTGGATGGGAGAGTCTGATCAGGGGAAGGCCTGAAGGGGGGAGGGGCTGCGAACTTGGCTGCTGGCCCCACCCCATGATCAGGCAGTGTGATGGCTACAGTGGGCGTCATAGCAACTGGCCCAATCAGGGCCATCTTCTGCCTGCTCGCCAGTCCCCAGTCCCAACACTGCTTCCACTGCCAGGCTATCAGGCCATTGGGATCACCAGCTCACGGCACCTGCTTTCCCACAGGCCTGAGCCCCCAAGCAGCCGGGGATGAGCTGCTTGGGAGCTCAGGCCTGTGGGAAAGCAGGCACCAGTGACTTCACCTGCATGCGTGTGTGGCCGGCGGGCGGCTGATGGAATGCACTGCCCGCTTGGGGCCGCTCACACCTGGGCGAGCAGGTCTCGGGCACTGCTGCCACCGCTACTGCCACTGCTGCTGTTGCTGCTGCTGCTGGGGCTTGAGGCACTGACAGAGGCTGCCAGGCATGCCCGCGACCTACTCACCCCGGGTTGGATCGCACATGGGATGCGCTGGCGGGCGGGCGGATCGCTGCTGCCGCCCCGGGTCCCCCTCGGGAGGGCCGGATGAGGGCAGGACAGGTGCCGGAACATTGCAGTCCCACCTGCCAGCCCCAGATACCCTGCAGGAGGGCAGGATGAGGGCGGGACCGTGGGGCCACCAGCCCCGGATGGCGGCGAGCTGGCAGTTGGCACTGTACCACCCTGCCTGCAGTATGCAAAGTATCCAAGATGGCGGCTAATTTGCATATGACGCTGATTAGCCAATGGGAGGCGTAGCAGAGGTACGGTTAATTACCCTCTTTGTCTTTTATTAGATAGGATATTATACACCATGATCAAGTGAGATTTATTCCAGGGATGCAAGGCTAGTACAATATTCACAAATCAATGAATGTGATACATGATATAAACAAATTGAAAGACAAAAATCACAAGATATATCAATAGATACAGAGAAAGCATTTGACAAAATCCAACACCCATTTTTGATAAAAACTCTCAGCGAAGTGAGAATAGAGAGAGCATATCTCAACATGATAAAGGCCATATTTGACAAACCTATACCCAACATCATACTCAATGGGCAAAAACTAAAACCATTTCCCCTGAGAACAGGAACGAGACAGACATTCTCACTTTCACCACTCCTGTTCCACATAGTACTGGAAGTGCTAGCCATAGCGATCAGACAAGAAGATATAAAACGCTTTCAAATTGGAAAAGAAGAAGTAAAACTCTCTTTATTTGCAGATGACATGACACTATACGTAGAAAACCCCAAAGACTCCATCAAAAAACTACTGAATTCAGCAACGTAGCAGGATACTAAATTAACACTCAGATATCTATGACTTTTTTAATACACCAATAATGAACTCACAGAAAGAGAAACTGAAAAACAATCCCATTTACCATTGCACCAAAAAAATTTAAGATACCTAGGAATAAACTAAGGAGGTAAAAGACCTGTACTCAGAAAACTACAGGACTTTGAAAAAAGAGATATAGGAAGACATAAACAAATGGAAGAACATACTGTGTTCATGGATTGGTAGAATCAACATAATTAAAATGTCCATATTACCCAAAGCAATCTATAGATTCAATGCAATCCCCATTAAAATACCAATGGCATGTTTCACAAGCTAGAACAAACTCGCCAAAAATTCATCTGGAATTAAAAAAGACCCCAAATAGCTGCAGCAATCCTCAGAGAGAAGAACATAGTTGGAGGGATCACAATACTAAATATCAAGCAATATTACAAAGCCACTGTTCTCAAAACTGCCTGGTACTGGCATAAGAACAGACATAGAGACCAATGGAACAGAACAGGGAACACAGAAATTGAACCAAGCCATTATGCTCAATATTTGACAAAGGTGGCAAGAGCATACAATGGAGTCAAGACAGTCTCTTCAATAAATGGAGTTGGGAAAAACTGAACAGATACATGCAAACAAAGAAACTAGACCACCAACTTACACCATACACAAAAACAAACTCAAAATGGATAAAGGGCTTAAACATAAGACAGGAAAACATAAAAACTTAGAAGAATCCATAGGCAGCAAAATAGCAGACATATGTCATAGCAATATTTTTACTGATACAGCTCCCAGCACAATGGAAACTAAGGAGAAAATAAAGAAATGGGACTACATCAAAATAAAAAGCTTCTGCACAGCAAAGAAACCAACAAGAAAACAACAAGAAAGCCCACTGCATGAGAGAACATAGTTGCCTATGTTATCTCCGATAAGGCTTTAATCTCCAACATTTACAGGGAACTCATACAACTTAACAAAAGGAAGATAAACAATCCAATCAAAAAATGGGCAAAGGACCTAAATAGACACTTTTTGAAAGAGGACATACAGAAGGCCAAGAGACATATGAAAACATACTGAAAGTCACTAATCATTGAGAGTTGCAAATCAAATCAACAATGAGGTACCATCTCACACATATCAGAAAGGCTATCATCAACAAATGACAAGTGCTGGAGAGGATGTGGAGAAAAAGGAACCCTTGTGCACTGCTGGTGGGAATGCAGACTGGTGCAGCCTCTAGGGAGAACAGTATGGAGTTTCCTCAAAAAATTAAAAGTGGTTCTCATTTGACCCAGTAATCCCATTTTTAGGAATATATCCCAAGAAATCAGAAACACCAATCAGAAAGGATATATGCATCCCTATGTTCATAGCAGCACAATTTACAATAGCTAAGATTTGGAAACAACCTAAGTGCCCATCAGCAGATGAGTGGATTAAAAAACGGTGGTACATCTACACGATGGAATACTATGCTACTGTAAAAAAGAAGGGACTCTTACCATTTGCAACATCATGGATGGACCTGGAGAGCATTATGCTAAGTGAAATAAGCCAGATGGAGAAAGATAAATATCACAGGATCTCACTCATTTGTGGAATTTAATGACCAGCATAAACTAATAATAAAAAATAGAACCGGCCTTAGCCAGTTTGGCTCAGTGGATAGAGTATTGGCCTGCAGACTGAAGCACCCTGGGTTTATTCTGGTCAAGGGCATATCCCCGGGTTGCAGCTTGATCCCCAGTAAGGGGGTACAGGAGGCAGCTAATCAATGATTCTCTCTCTCATCATTGATGTTTCTATCTCTCTCTCCCTCTCCCTTCCTCTCTGAAATCAATAAAATAAATAAATAAACAAATAAATAAATAAATAATTTAAAAAAAAAGAGCCAGAGGGGAAAAATATTTTAGAATATAATAGAAGTAATCCTGTTATTTGCAGATTCTTAATATTTCCTACAACTTTTGTGATATTATACTATGTTAGTACAGTTTTGATAATATTATTATATTTAAAATATTTTTTCTTGAAATATTAATGTTTATTGCATGTAAATGGCTAATTATTTTGTATCTACAAAAAAAAAAAACCTATGAAAGAAGGGAAAGGGGAAACATAGTAAAGAAACTACCAGCAGCATCCGCCACAGTTTGGGGAAAAGTTTAGAAATGAAGAGGTATACTTTAAAATGATAGCATTTGCTCATGTTGAATGATTTTGCTCTCCTCAAATCTAAAGTTATCTTCATCAGTGCTTAACTAGAAAATGCAATATCATCTCATGGTGTTCAACATACTATGACTGGAAACCCATTTTAAAATACCATTCACTGAAAGATACATAACTGCTGTAGGCTCAGAGATTCTACAGAATTTGCCTTACAAGGAGTCCATCTATGGAATAGGTTTACAACTATAAACCTACTTTTGCCCTACCCTGGAGAAGAGATTATAACTCTTGAGCCATTCAAGAGATCTATTATTGTATTTTATTGTATGCAAAAGTATTTACAAATGCTTTAAATACTTTGCAAATGAAAGACTCTTATGTGCTTCAAAACCTGTGGCTCTGAGCATCACTGCTGTAAGGTCTCAGTGGCTTATCTCTTACAAATACCAAGGCATCATGTTTTATTTAGGACAGATCTGGTGCATTAGATTATCCCATCACCTAACAGTGCATTTCTAAATTGCAAGGGACTTTTCTGGGCAATGTGAACAAAATAATTACTTGGGAAACTTGTGTTACAGGGTTCCAGGACAGGAGGAATAAGGAAAAGTGAGACAGGAAAATTAGGACAAGGACAAACAGTGTAAGTACTTTGCAGTTGGTCTGCAAATAACAAACCACTATCTTCCCCAGCCAAGGACACTCCAGAGCAAATAGTTAAAGACCTCCCTAATGAGAGAATGCAGAAAGGGAGGGGGGAAAGGAAAAAAGGGCACTTTTACTCCCTAAGCAGAAAAGCCAGCAGTCTCTGGCTCAGCAAGATTAGGTTGCCAGGATTCTGGGAAGACCACAAGAAGAAAACCTTGAGACTCAATCTGTACCAAGATACTCAGCAAAATAATCTTTTGAAACCTATATACAGGAGGAGGATATATTACTCCCCAAACTTGCCTAAACATTTGCTTTTCTGGATTAACTGTAAAAGCCAATCTCTGCTCCAAGCAGGATGAAATAGACCTGCTTGCTCTGCTTTGCCTTTTCAATAAAGGTGCATGCTTTAATAAATTGGCTATTCACAAGATAGTCAAGGTCCTTCTCGTATAAATTCATTTACTAATACATGAGAAGATAAGGATTGAGGTTGGGGACAGCCCTCTCCCACTAGCTCAGGGAGCTGTCCTGTCCAGTAGCACCTCTCTGGTGTTGGTGAGAGGAGCCTATAACACTTTTTTCAATATTTCATTGTGATATGATAGGAACAACACTTGGAGGAAATTTACTAGCATAAAGGATAAGCAAAAGTAGGTTTACAGTTATATGAAAAATATAATAATACAAGAATAAACTATTTTGAGTACTCACAACTATAAATCTACTTTTGTCAACCCATGAATGACAGAGTTCTGTTATTCGAGACACAGCTGGGAATCTAGGAGTTAAGGCCTCTGAGCACTCAACATGCAGAAATCTATGCACTTTCCTCCCAGGAGCTTCCCAGGCCTTTGCTTAGAACTAATTTTAGACACAATTCTTAAAACGTTGGAAGAGTGGATATCTAAAATCTTGGTTCATAACTAGAAGTACAAATTAAAGAGATTAAGGGAGGGGGAAATCAGAGAGATTCTAGAAAAGTAAAGAGCAACCTACAAGCTCCAGGCCACATTCAGCCTACCAAGCACATTGTAATAATTACAACTTCCATTTGATGCTTACCTTATGTCATGCACTGGACTATGCATTTTGTAATCTATTATCTTATCGCAAGATCTCTTTGACATAGACATTCTATCTTCATCTTACAAACAAAGAAACTCTGGCACAGGGGTTAAGTAATTTGCCTAAAGTCACATTGAGTATGTGATGTATTGTTTGAACCCAAGTTTGTATAAACAGGCCCCTTTCTGAATAACTAGCGACTGTTATTATGGTCTACTTTTAATTTCAGCTTTTTATACATATGGAAAAGAATCATGATGCAAAATTACTCAGAGTAAAAAGCTTGTGTCATTCTTGACCTTGATAAAACAATGAATAGATAAGCTGGATCAGGAACTTTGTATATACAGAAAAATACTAACTTAACTGCCACAAGTGTAAATCGTGTGAATTTTCTCTTTATTAAGTCAGGGTTTCTCAACAAAAGCAACATTGATATTTTGGAACAGATAATTCTTTGTAGTGAGAGGCTGTCCTTAGCAGTGTTCCTAGCCTCTATTTCAGCGGTTCTCAACCTGTGGGTCGCGACCTCTTTGGGGGTCAAACGACTCTTTCACAGGGGTTGCCTAAGACAAATCAGAAAATACATATATAATTACATATTGTTTTTGTGATTAATCACTATGCTTTAGTTATGTTCATTTTGTAACAATGAAAATACATCCTGCATATCAGATATTTACTTTACGATTCAAACAGTAGCAAAATTACAGTTATGAAGTAGCAACGAAAATAATTTTATGGTTGGGGGTCACCACAACATGAGGAACTGTATTAAAGGGTCGAGGCATTAGGAAGGTTGAGAACCACTGCTCTCTCCACTAGCTGCCAATAGTAACTCACTCCCCAGTTATAACAATCAAAAATGCCTCCAGATCCTGCCAAATGTTCCCTGCTGGGCAAAATGCCCTTAGTTAAGAATCACTGGTTAAGTAAAAGAGCTAACCTAATAATGAAGTCTACTTTAACTTTCTAGAATCATAAAAAGATAGACCTGGAAGAGCCTTTAGTTAGTTCCTTATATGAGAGGTGAAGAGACTGAGATATGATGAGATCAGGCCCTCACCTAAATTGCTAAGCTACTCAGGGGAAGAGTTGAGTGGGAAAGCCAGACATTCCCTTATTTTAAAGCTGATAATGTAGGCATTGACATTTCCCATAAATTGGATTCAATGCTGTGGTGATAGTACCCAGAGTGATCCTTTTAAAGCATATTTCAGGTATTTCTCACCTGCTCCTTTCATCCTGAGAATGGAATCCAAAGTCCTAGCCATAGCCCAAAAGATCCTACATAATTTGGCTTCTGGCTACCTCTCCAGATTCATTTCCTAACACTCCCTTCACCCTGATCTTGTCACAATGATTTTCTTGGCATTCCTTTGAACACTCCCAAGCATGGCTCCTATCTTTGCATTCCAGGAATGTTGTTTTCCTAGACATTTCCATGACTTGTTTCTTCACTTTTTTCAGGCATCTGCACAAATTTTACTTTAGTAGGTAGGTTCTATCTGTCTAAAATTACACTTCTCCTCAACCTTTTCACTCTTTATCTAGCCTGATTTACTTATCTTTGTTACAATTTTCAACACTTAGACATATTCTGTATTGTTTATTCTTAGTCTTTTTCTCCTTTTGAATGCAAAGTACATGCAAAAGTAACTGAAATACTGCTTGAAACATAGTAGGCACATAATAAATATTAATTCAGTGAATGAATCACAGTCATCCCAGAAAAACACTTCATACCCCTTAAGTAATCACCCTTCATTTACCCTTGGCAACCACTAATATGATCTCTGTCTCAATAAATTTGCCTATTCTGAATATCCTATATAATAAAAGGCTAATATGCAAATTGACTGGATGGCAGAACCGCCGTTCACTATGATGCGCACCAACCACCACAGGGCAGACGCTCAACGCAGGAGCTGCCCCCTGGTGGTCAGTGCACTCCCATAGGGGGAGTGCTGCTCAGCCAGAAGCCGGACTCATGGCTGGCGAGCACAGCGGTGGAGGCTGGAGGCTCTCCTGCCTCCATGGCAGTGCTAAGGATGTCTGACTGCTGAGGGCTCCCGAACTGTGAAAGGGTACAGGCTGGGCTGAGGGCCCCTCCCAAGTGCACAATTTTCATGCACTGGGCCTCTAGTTTCATATATTAATCTACAGCTATACATTTCCCTTTTGGCACTGTTTTTGCTGCATCCTATATCTTTGATATGTTGTATTTCCATTTTCATGTTTCTTAAGATATTGTTATGGGTTGAACTGTGTTCCTCCAAAAAGATGTGTTGAAGTCCTAACCCCCAGAACCTCAGAGTATGACCTTATTGGGGAATAGGGTCTTTGCAGAGTAATAAAATTAAAACGAGGCCATTAGGTTGACCTTAATCCAATATAATCTGTATTTTTTAAAAGGAGGAAATTTTGGACACAGAGGCAGACATCCACGGAAGGAAGTATACATGAAGAGACACTCAGAATACCGCTTGTTCACTGTTGTCTGTAGTATGTTTTAAAATTAGGAAGTGTGAGGCATTAATTTGTTCTTCTTTCTCAGGATTGTTTTGGCTCTTTGGGATCATTTGTGTTTCCAAGTGAATTTTAGGATTTCTTTTTTCTTCTATTTCTGCAGCACATGCCATTGAGGTTTTGATATGAATTGAATTGAATTGAATCTGTAAATTGTTTTGGGTAATATGAACATTCTAACAATATTGCCTTCCAATTCACAAGCACAGATGTCGTTCCATTTATTTGTACCTTCATTGATTGCTTTTAGCAATGTTTTATAGTTTTCAGTGTACAAGTCTTTTACTTCCTCAGTTAAGCTTATTGCTAAGTATTTTATCCTTTTTTGATGCTTTAGTGAGATTTTTTAAAAGTATGTTTTTATTGATTTTAGAGAGGAAGGGAGAAGGAGAAAGAGATAGTAACATCGAGAATCATTAGTTGGCTGCCTCCTACACACCCCCTGTTAGGGATTGAGCTCGCAACCTGGGCATGTGCCCTGACTGGGAATCAAACCCTGACCTCTTGCCTCATGGGTCAACACTAAACTACTGAATCACATCAGCTGGACAAGAGACTGTTTTCTTAATTTCCTTTTAAGATTGTTCATTATTAGTGTATTGAAACATAATTAATGTGTGTGTGGTAACTTCATATCTTTCACTGAAATTGTTCATTAGTTATAGTAGTTTTATTGTGGAATCTTTAGGATTTTCTGCATATAAGATAATGTCAACTGAAAACAGGGATAATTTTGCTTGTTTCCAACTTGGATGTCTTTTATTGGTTTTTCTTGGCTGACTGGTCTGGCTCAAATTTCCAGTACAATGTTGAAGAATAACGGCAAGAGTTGGTATCCTTGCCTTGTTTTTCATTTTAGAGCAAAAGTTTTGTGTTTCATTAATGACTATTTTTATTGATTTCAGGGAGGGAGAGGGAGAGAGAGAGAGAAATATCAATGATGAGAAAGAATCATTGATTGGATGCCTCCTGCACGTTCCCAACTGTGGATCAAGCCAGCAACCCAGGCATGTGCCCTGACTGGGAATTAAATCATGAACTCTTGGTTCATAGGTTGACATTCAACCACTGAACCATGCTAGCAGGGCTTTTAGTACTCCTTTTGCTGCACTCATCCCATAGTTTTGATATGTTGAGTTTATTTTCATTTTTCTCCAGATACTTTCTAAATTCTCTTGTGATTTCTTCTTTAACCTATTGGTTGTTTAAAAGTGTGTTGTTTAATATCCATATATTTATGGATTTTCCTTCTGCTTTTGATTTATACCTTTATTTCCCTGTGGTCAGAGAAGATACTTTGAATTACTTCAATCTTCTCAAATTTGTTAAGACTTGTTTTGTGGCCTAACATATCTTAGAGAATGTTCCATGTGTGCCTGAGAAGAATGTGTATCCTGCTATTGTTAGGTATAATGTTATGTCTGTTAGGTCTAGGTGACCTATAGTGTTAAGTCTTCTGTTTCTTTATTGATCTGTCTTGTTCTACTCACAATCGAAAGTTAGATATTAAAATATTCTTTTCTTGTATTGCAATCCATTTCTCTCTTCAGTCTGTCAATGTTCACTTTATATACAGAGATAGGCAAAAGTAGGTTTACAGTTGTTCATATGGAAAAAGATATGCAGGTGATGATGAATCACAATAGTTTTATTAACTCCGTGTTTCACATATTCATAACTGTAAACCTACTTTTTGCCCCTCTCCCATATGAGAATTTTAATGTAAATGCATGTACATTCAAAATCTATAATATATTGCTGATGAATTGACCCTTTTATCATTATATAATGCTTTCCTTTATCCTTTGTGACAGTTTCTGACACAGACATGGCCATTCCTGCTCTCTTTAGGTTTTCGTTTGCATGAAATGTCTTTTTCCATCCTTTCACTTTTAGCCTATGTTTCCTTAGATCTAAAGTGAGTCTCTTGTAGTTAGATCTTGTTTTCTCATCCATTTAGCCAATTGATGTATTTTAAATGGGGCACTTAATACATTTACATTTAAAGTAATTACTGATAGGGAAGGACTTACTATTGCCATTTTGTTAATGTATTTCTCGTGTAGCTTTTTCCCCCATCCTTTCCTTTGTTGCCATAATTTTTTGTGTTTTATTGATTTTTTTGTAGTGATAGGTTTTGATTCCTTTCTCATTTTCCACTGTATATATTCTATATATTTTTTTCCTTGTGGTTATCATTACAATGACATAAACTATCTTAGAATTATGACAACCTATTTTAACCCAACTTAAATTCAATTACATATAAAAACTCTACTTGTTTACATCTCTGATCTACCCTTTATGTTATTGATGACAGAAATTACTTCTTTTTCATGTTGCATATTCATTACTTTTATGTTTTGTTTAAAAGTCATTTATGCTTCTACATTGCAATACTAGAGATTCTATATTTGACTTTTTTTTTTACATACTTTATTGATTTTTTACATAGAGGGAGAGGGATAGAGAGTTAGAAAAATTGATGAGAGAGAAACATCGATTAGCCGCCTCCTGCACACCTCCCACTGGGGATGTGCCCGCAACCAAGGTACACAGCCAAGGTACATGCACTTGACCGGAATTGAACCTGGGACCTTTCAATCCGCAGGCTGATGCTCTATCCACTGAGCCAAACCGGCCAGGGCTCTATATTTGTCTTTATACTTACCTTTACGAGGGAGGTTTATATTTTCACATGGTTTTGAGGTGCTGCTTATCATCCTATTGTTTCAACTTAAAGGTTCCCATCAGCATTTCTTATAGTGTAGGTCTAGTAGTGATGAACTACTTCAGCTGTTATTTCTCTGGGAAAATCTTAATTTCTTCTTCATGACTGAAGGACAGTTTTTCAGAATATAATATTTTTTATTAACAGGGTATTTTTATTTCAGCATTTTTAATATATCATTCCAGTCCCTTGTAGCCTACAAGGTTTCAGCTGAGAAATCTGATTATCTCATAGAAGCTCCTTTGTACGTGCCTTTTTCCTGCTGCTTCCAAGATTCCCTTATTTGTCTGTGACTTTTGATGGTTTGGTTATTATGTGTCTCACTGTAGGTCTGTCTCTACATTTATTCTAGGAAGAGTGTCTGAGTCTCCTGAAATTATCCATTTCTCTCCTGAAATCTGGTGACTTTGAGGTAGGTCATTAATTCTTCAAGTAGGTTCTTTGTCTCTCCTTATCTTTCTCTTCTAGGATTCCCATAATGCATACATTGTTCCACACGGTGGTGTCCCATACATCTTTTAACCTCTCTTAATTTTTCTTCTTCTTTTTAAAAAAATATATTTTATTGATTTTTTACAGAGAGGAAGGGAGAGGGGTAGAGAGTTAGAAATATCAATGAGAGAGAAACATAGATCAGCTGCCTCCTGCACACTCCCCACTGGGGATGTGCCTGCAACTAAGGTACTTGCCCTTGACCGGAATCAAACCTGGGACCCTTGAATCCGCAGGCTGACGCTCTATCCACTGAGCCAAACTGATTAGGGCTTTTTTTCTTTTCTTTTCTTTTTACTTCTCTGCCTTGGTAATTTTGAAAGTTCTATCTTAGAGTTTGATTATTCTTTGTTCTGTCTGGTCATGTCTGATGTTGAATTCCACTAGCAAATTTTGTTAATTCCATTATTGTGCTCTTTAGTTTCAGAAATCCTGTTTGGGCATTCTCTATAGCAGCGGTTCTCAACCTGTGGGTCATGACCCCTTTGGCGGTCAAACGACCCTTTCACAGGGGTCGTCTAAGACCATCCTGCATATCAGATATTTACATTATGATTCATAACAGTAGCAACATTACAGTTATGATATAGCAACAAAAATAATTTTATGGTTGGGTCACAACATGAGGAACTGTATTTAAAGGGCTAGAAGGTTGAGAACCACTGGCTAGACTATGGTCTGTTTTGGTAAATATTCCATGCAGACTTAAATGTGTATTATGCTGTTAAAAGATGGTGTTCCATAAATATAAATTAGGTAAATAGGTCAATAGTGTTGTTTAAATCTTATATACCTTTATTGATTATCTGTCTACTGATTAACTTTATCTGTAGATTCAATGCAATTCCCATCAAAACTACCAATCAAGGAAGTTTTTTTGTGGCTCCTGATAAAATGATCCTAAAGTTTTTATGGAGTGGCAAAATACCCAGAATAGCCAATACAATATTGGAGGAGAAAAACAAAGTCAGAAGGTTAATACTATCTACCTTTAAGACTACTATAAAGCTATAGTAATCGAGACAGTGTGGTATTTGTAATAAAAAAGATAAATAGGTCAACTGAACCGAACAAAAAGCCCAGAAATAAGACAAAAGGAAAAAAAAAAAAATAGAGACAAGTGATTTTTGACAAAAACAAAACAAAAAAAACAACAAAAGTAATTCAATGGAGAAAGGATAGTCTTTTCAACGGAGGGTGGTGGAACAACTGGACATCCACATACAAAAAATAAATCTAGGTACAGAATGTATACCTTTCATAAAAATTAACTCAGAATGGATCATAGATCTACTAGTAAATATACAATCCAAAATTATTAATCTCCTAGAATATAAACAGATGAAAGTCTAGGTGACCTTGGGTTTGGTGATCACTTTTTACTTTATTATTATCATTATTATTTTATTGATGAAAGTATTACAAACATGGGTTTTCTCTTTACCCAGATAATTAGCTTTAATATACTAGGATTAGTAATGCACCTTTATCCCCCCCCCCCCAAATAGTATAACTACTTTTTCTAAATTTTACCAATAAATTAATTATTTGACTTGAATTTTCTTAATGTTGTGGTCACTATTCCCACTTATTTCTTGTTATTCCTTAGCTAGGAAAAGCAACTTTCCCTCTTTTTTTTTTAACACATAATTTGAGTTGGTCCTAAACCTTTTCATAAGTCATTGTTCCAGATTGGAGTGCCTTTCCCATCTACTCTAACAAACTATCCCCGTCCTCTTTTGGTTTTATATATTTTTATGGTACTTTGTGTCTATAAATACCTGATTCAAACCTTGACTAAATTAAAGAAAAAATGAATTTCAAAGTTTATTCTGTATCAAACCTCTTCAGAAAATAGCCATTCAGTACAATATAACAGTTTGTGAATTTTATAACCTATTATGTTCCAACTAATTTACATACAATTTTTTCATGTCTTTTTTATTCACTCCCATTTTTACACATACTAAAGTTTAAGTTCCTTACATTAACTTTAACCACTAATTTGAGAAACTGCCAACACTTCATATTATGTGTATTATCTGTAAAAATTATTATTGCTTATTATCCAACACCCAGAACCTGGCACTTTGTATGTGCTCAATAAATACTTGATGTCTGAATGAATAAAATAAAATATTTGGTGTCTGAAGGAGTTAACGTGACATTTATAAAAACAATACTAATCCGGAGAACAAGAGAACCACATTTGAATTACTAACAGCTAATTATGCCAGCCATTCCTTGTTTCATCTCAGAGGTACACGAATTTAAGTCTTCACTTTTGTTGTTGTTAATTCTGGAAGGTTCAACATTTTGTCTTAATGAACGTTAGCATCCAGAGCTCTTTCTAGTACTTAAGTCAAAAAGGTTACACTAACTTTTGGTCGAAACTTTTGGGCCGCTTTCGCTCACCCAACTGGAGCCCAACTTTGGCCCTTTCCTTCCAACTAACAATTCGCCAGGCGCCCCTCTCTCTTGTCCCGGGCCTCGCAATTGCACTCCCCCCCTCACCTCGAACCACATTCAACAAAACAGGAAACCCCGATCCCACCAGCTCCCCCGGAGACCACGCAATGCCCCCGAGGAGGCCACAGGACGCGTGTTTAACCGCGCGGTTTTCCTCCTCTAACCGGACGGGGTTTTGTGCAGACAACTTGTCCCACATTTTGCTTTCGCAGAGCGCCGATCTTTGGGCCGCTGCAAACGCAGCCCCCGGGGGGAGCGGCCCTGGAAGACTACTAGCACCGCCTCCTTCTGTCTCCAAACTCCCCGGAGGACTCCCCCAGCTCGCTCCCTCCCCCGGGAGACCCCGCCCCGCGGCCCCGGCGCCGGCACGCGCATGCCCGGTGCGCACCGTGAGCCCTCCTGGGAGCGCCCGCTGCTGGGTTCCCCGAGGCCCCCGCGCGCAGTGCGCCCGCTCCCTCCGCTGCGCCCCGCCCGATGCTTTGCGGGTGCGCGCACCTCCTCGCGCGGGAGAGCCCGGCCAGCGAGCCGCGATTGGCCGGCGGGCGGCTGTGTGTCCGGCCGAGAAACTCTGGGCGAGCGCCCCGCGTCTCCTGGGGGCGGGCACGGGCTAACCTCAGGTAAACGGGTTTGCTGGGAGGTCGGGCGCTCGGAGCGGAAGGGTGGGCAATGCCGCCGCAGCCTCCTCGGAGAAGGTGAAGGGGCGGCGCGGGACCCGCGCCCCGGGAACGTTGGCCCCGTGCGGCCCGAGGGAAGGGGTTCCCTGGAAGGTCAGTCTCGTGGGGGTCCACACGTCGTCTTTCTGGGTATGATCTAGGCATCTTCACTGACTTCCCGTTAGAGAGTTAGCATTTTATTCAAGGGTGTAGGTTTTTGTTTGTTTTCCCTTAAGTGGCAGCGAGTTAGAGGGTATAGTCCTGGTTCAACCTGTGATAGACCCTGTGCCCTTGAGAGTCACTTCATCTTTGTATTTCATTTCTAACTCTTGTAACTTTCGGCAAAGAATGCGGTGCTTCTTTAGTACACTGAGCCATGCCTTAGAAAAGTACTGTTTGCATATCTTTTGATACACAGTGTTTCTTGGCCCAAATTTCTGTAACTGGAAGATGACATCACGCAGCAGAATTTGTAAAGTACTTTAAGCTGCATGGATGGAAGGAACTGGATAAACACAAGATAACAGCATTAATAGACAGGATAGTAGAAAGAAAAACTTTCCACAAGAACCGACTTTTTTTGAAAAGCTCATTTGAACATTTTGTGGGAATTAAATCACCATAATTAGTAGGCAAAGGTAAACCAAAACAAAGGGCCAAACAAAATTACATATCAAGGAGGTTTCCCTTTCTTCCTCAGATAATTTTAATATACCATCACGAGGTGTTGGCTTGTCAAAGTTTCTCCTTGGGATCTAGTGTGAAACTAAGCTACATATTCCTTTGGGAATTCAATGCAACAGTCTACCAAGAATATTGATGAAAACAAAGCTGACTTCTGTATTACGTAACAGTAATTAAAGATATCACATTGGTGAGCAATGATGATGACAAGTCAGAAAAGTGAATGGGAGATGTACATAATTGTCCTTCAAAGACAGAGTTCATACAATTTTTTTTGTGTTAATTTTTAAAGGGCAATAGACCTCCAGAAAAGTGCATGAATCATAAGTGTACAGCTCATTGAATTTTCACAAAGTATATCCAGTACCTAGATCAAGGAAAAGCATTATTTGCCTCCTGGAAGGCCCACTTTGTGCCCCTTTCCAAAGATAACCATTATCTTGATTTTTAACATCATCTATGAATTTATCTATTATTTACTTTATGTAAATGGAATCATACAGTATGTAGTCCTTTGTGTCTCACTTTGCCCATATTGTATTTGTGAGATTTTATACAGCTATGTGGCGGTAGTTTGTTTTTTCTTATGCTGTATGGTATTCTACCCAGTTTTTAGCTATTACCAATAGGACTGCTATGGACATTTTTATAAGTATTTTGGTGAACATATGTATACATTTCTGTTGGATATATCCATATCCAACATATAATGAATTTTGGAGATTAACACACTGGTTAAATTGCTGTATTATAGGATATGCAGGTATGTATTTTTGGTATAACTTCCAAAAAGTTTTTCAAATTAATTGTGTTAAGTAACACTACCTTTTAGCAATGCTTGAGAATTCTGGCTCCTCCAAAAGCTTACAACAGTTAGTATTATCTTATTTATTTTAGCCACTTTGGTAGGTATATAATATATAGAGATATCACTTTGGGGTTTTCCCCTGATTTCCCTAATGACTAATAATATTGAACACCTTTTCATATGTTTATTGGCCATTTGGATATCCTTTATTGAAGAGGTCATCACGTCTTATGTAAAGAGTCAGATAGTAAATATAGGCAGTCCTGGTTTTGTAGAGTTTCGGTTAAAGCAGTACTTGGTGACTCTAGGGCTGCCCGTATTTTAGGCTTTCCTTTCTTCTTTCCTTTCTTTTTTGCCTGCCTGTTTGCTTGCCTGCTTATCTCCCTCCCTTCTTTCTTGTTTCATGGTTTTCTAACCCCTGCTATGTGGAAAAATGTTCAGAAATTATTCTTTAATCTTTTCATTGGTGGTGGTGAAATCATTAACTGAGAGTATATTGGAAAAGTATAAATACATAAATAGTATTAAGTAATATGTGCGGTAGTATTTTAGGGTTAAATTTTAAATCCCTAAACATCCTTTCTTTGCTTTTTACCAGTTTTACCTCAAGACTAATTAGAGATCTGTTTGAGACTTCTTTAAATTGTTCTTATTGCTCCTTTCCTTTCTCCCATCCCTTTAAAACTGAGGAACAAAAGAGAGGTAAGAAGTGAGAAAAGAAAGGAGACATAATCCTCCTTTGATATTGCATAAAAGGCTGGGGAAAGGATAACTATCCAGACAGTTCTACAGAAAAAGTTCTAAAAAGCATAAAATACTATTTACAATACTTTGAGATGGATATTGTCTTTTGAGCTGTTCCATCTTGGGATAGCTTGATTGAAAAGTATATCTACTGATTGAGTATATTTATAATATGGGAAATAATAGTCAGTGGCTTGGGCCATGAAACTCAGCCGTGGCAGCCCTGCCCAGGATGAAGGTCTCTCTTCCTGAAGTGCCCCATTGGGCTGTCCAGGTCATCTTCTCTTACTTTGGGCTCCCTGCCTTTCACTCTGTACCAAAAGTATCAAAAAACTTTCAAAAGTATCACTTTCTTTGATTACTATTTCAGCCTATGTTAACATTTTAAGCCAACACTTTCTTTTTCTTTAGGTGGTTTGTAGAAGTGAATTTAGGTGTATATTTAGATACTAGTGGCCGGTGCACAAAATTCGTGCACGGGCCTGGGGGTGTCCCTCAGCCCGGCCTGCACCCTCTCCAATCTGGGACATCCCTCTCGCAATCCGGGACTGCTGGCTTCTAACTGCTCACCTGCCTGCCTGATTGTACCTAACCATTCTGCCTGCTGGCCTCCTCACCCCCAACTGCCCCCCTCTCGCCTGCCTGATCACCCCCAACTGCCCCCCCTCCCGCTGGCCTGCTTGCCCCCAACTGCCCCCCTGCCAACCTGATTGCCCCCAATTGCCCCCCCCCCCCCTTGCTGGCCTTCTCACCCCCAACTGCCCTCCTGCCAGCCTGATCCCCCTAGCTGCCCCCCACTGCCGGCCTGCTCACCCACAACTGCCCCCCCCCCACAAGCCTGCTTGCCCCAACTGTTCCCCCCCCCGCCCCCCCCCGCCAGCCTGATCACCTCCAACTGCCCTCCCCTCCTGGCCTGATCGCCCCTAACTACCTCTGCCTTGGCCCCGCCACCATGGCTTTGTCCGGAAGGTCTCTCGGTTTAATTAGCATATTACCCTTTTATTAGTATAGATATGCTAAAACTGAGAAGCTTGCAGGTAATCTCCATCAATATAATTTTTCTTTTATATGGGTAATTGAATTTTTTCCGTCTTACTTGATTGTTATACAAACACAGATTTAAGATAAACCACTAGGCATTGGCTTCTGCCACCAACAACCCACTGTTATCCTTAAGCTTTTCTTAAATAGAAATTCTGGACACAATTATGCATTTATATATATAATTTGACTAGTATAAATACCTCTGCTTTATAATTGACACATAAAACAATTATACTTTTATGCAATGTTTTCACTGCACTTCTTGAACCAGAGTTGGAGTTATTACAAAGTATTATGGCCCTAGCCAGTTTGGATAGAACGCCGGCCTGCGGACTGAAGAGTTGGTCCCAGGTTCGATTCGGGCCAAGGGCACATGCCCGTGTTGTGGGCTCGATCCACTGTAGGGGGCATGAGGAGACAGCCAATCAATGATTCTCTCTCATTGATATTTCTATCTCTCTCCCCCTCTTCCTTTCTCTCTGAAATCAATAAAGAAATGCTGGTATATTAAAAAAGAAAACACACACACACACACACACACACACACACAAAACACACACACACAAACCCCCAGCAAATTATTATGGCTGGTAAAGGGTATGTGCTGCAGAGGGAATTTTCTAACAAGTGAATTTCCCCTGCCCTCTTGGCTCCTGACCTCATATAGGAACAAAGAAGGTATTTATGTAGTGTAAATGTTGAGTGGTACTAGACCCTGATTGAAGCATCTGTATGAATAAGGATATATCTGTCAGTCCAGCCACTGTCATGAGCTTCCTAGAGTACCTACTCCCTGAACATTACCTGCATCCCAATGGGGAACAAAATTTGCCTTTCCTGGTTGCAGTTTCTATTTTTAGATACTTCATATAAGTTTACTTTGTTTAAAGTCTTTCTCTATTATTATCTATTATCTGTTGCTTTTATGCTTTATTTCCAGAAAATAATGTTATTACTAAAATGTCCAGATCCCTGTGACTGGGATGGGCAGAGGATAACTAATTTTCTTCTCCATGCAACCTACAGAGATAGCTTTAGGGTTGATGAGAAAGAAAGAGATAACGAACAACATTAATCAATTCTTGTTGCTCTTGTTAGTACTGTACAGTATTATCCTCTTTTGAATTTAATGGATTTTAAGACTTAAGGAGAGGATAGTGCTGTTTTAGGGCATTCATTGCAAAAGCAGTGGACTATAGTGAATGGGCATGAGGCATAAGAGCAGAATAAGTATGGCTTACTATCTCTCTCTGTTAACCTTTCCTGGAACTGGCTTTCTTTTGTAAAATGAGGCATTTTGACCAACTATCTCTAATAATAATCCTTTCCTAAAGACACAATAGGGAAGCACAGAATTTAGAATTTAGAATTTAGAATTTAAATGACTGTGGAGGTCATTTTGGCTACCCTCAGTTTTGTTTTTTGTTTTTTTTTTTTTTCAGAAAAAAACACTGATGTCTTGAGACAGTGGTTCTCAACATTCCTAACTCCGCGACCCTTTAATATAATTCCTCATGTTGTGGTGACCTCCAATTTCATGTTACAAATTGAACATAATTAAAGCATAGTGATTAATCACAAAACCAATATGTAATTATATATGTGTTTTCTGATGGTCTTAGGCGACCCCTGTGAAAGGGTCGTTCGACCCCCAAAGGGGTCACGACCCACAGGTTGAGAACCGCTGCCTTGAGATGTTGTATTTAGTCACATCATTACTAAAATCCGGTTCTCCTAAATGTATCCCAGTTGCTTTTTCCATTATACTACTTGTGATAGGCAGCCTTCTAAGATAATCCTGGTATTACCATTCTCATGTAATCCTTTCCCCTGAAGGTAGACTGGATCTAGAGGCTCACTTCTAAAAGAATTATGGCAAAAATCGTCAGTGTCACTTAAGAGATTAGATTACAAAAGACTACAGCTTCTTTTTGCTGGCACTCTTGCTTGCTCACTTCCATGAAGCCAGCTGCCCTGTTACGAGTTTACCTGGTTAGAGACCCACCTGTCAAAGACTTGAGGAGGGTTGGGCCTTTGTGAAAATCTCTTCCCTTATAGATTTAATTGTGGGTAATTGATTGACAATTTACTGTATAATTATGAATTCTGTTCTCCCTTGTAGTTCTGTTAATTTTTTGATTTATTTATTATGAGGTCATATTATTAGAAGCATACAGTTTTATAATTGGTCTGTCTTCCAATGAATTAAACCATTTTCCCCCATTTATAAGTATCTTTTTTATCTCTAATAATGCTTTTTGTTTTAAAGTCCAGTCTGATTTTTTAAATAAACTTTTCATTTTGAAATAATTTTAGACTTACCAAAATGTTGCAAAAATAGTACAGAAAGTTCCTATAAACCCTCCACCCTAGTTCTGATGTTAATGCATAATCATAGTACAATGATCAAAACCAAGAAGTTAATATCGTTATAATACTATTCACTAAATTATACACTTTATCCAGACATCACTGGTTAGTGTTCTTTTTCTGTTCTGGGACCCAGTCCAGGTTTCATGTTGTATTTAGTTGTCATGTTTCCTGAGTCTTCTCTAAGCTGTGACTTCTTTCTGATTTTGATATAGCTTTGTCAGCCTTCTTTTGGTTAATGTGTGCATAGAATTGGATTTTTAAAAATCAGCAGGATATCATTGTTTTACAATTGGAACATTTAGTATTTGGATCATTTAATCCATTCCTATTTTGCATTATTCTATTTTTACCCTCTTTGGAAATTACACATTTACCATTCTTTTAGTGGTGGTTGTAGAGACTGTTGCATCCTGGAATGTATCTTTTCAGACCTTTTTGCATTTTCTTTCATGTATATGTATCTAAAGATATAGTTTTGTTTGCTTTTTTATTTCCTTAACATAATAATGATTTATTATTTTATAACTGTCTCTTTTTATTTAATAACTAGAGGCCTGGTGCACAAAATTCATGCACTCGGGGTGCCCCTCAGCCTGGCCTGCACCCTCCTGCAGTCCAGGAGCCCTCGGGAGATGTCCCACTGACGGCTTAGGGGAGTGGGCGTAAGCCATCAGTCGGACATCCTTAGCACTGCTGCAGATGCAGGAGAGGCTCCCACCACCATCTCTGTGCTTGCCAGCTGTGAGCCCGGCTTCTGGCTGAGCGGCACTCCCCCTGTGGGAGTGCAGTGACCACCAGGGGGAAGCTCCTGCATTGAGCGTCTGCCCCCTGGTGGTCAGTGCTCGTCATAGCAACAGATTTGGTAGATTTGCATATTAGCCTTTTATTATATACTAGAGGCCCGGTGCACAAAAATTTGTGCACTCGGCGGAGGGGGGGTGGTCCCTCAGCCCAGCCTGTGCCCTCTCGCAGTCTGGGACCCCTCGGGGAATGACCACCTGCTGGCTTAGGCCTGCTTCCCAAGGGATTGGGCCTAAGATGGCAATCAGACATCCCTCTGGCAGCCCGGCAGCCCTCAGGGGATGTCCACTTGCCAGCAGGGAGCAGACCTAAACTGCAGTCGGACATCTTTAGTGCTGCTGAGGAGGCAGGAGAGGCTCCCACCACCACCACTGTACTGGCAGCCATCAGCCTGGCTTGTGGCTGAGCAGAGCTCCCCCATGTGGGAGCGCACTGACCACCAGGGGGCAGCTCCTGCATTGAGCATCTGCCCCCCTGGTGGTCAGTGTGTGTCATGGTGACCAGTCATTCCCAGTCTTTCTGCTGTTAGGGTCAGTTTGCATATTACCCTTTTACTATATAGGATAGAGGCCTGGTGCAAGGGTGGGGGCTGGCTGGTTTGCCCTGAAGGGTGTCCTGGATCAGGGTGGGGGTCCCCACTGGGGTGCCTGGCCAGCCTGGGTGAGAGGCTGATGGCTGTTTTCAGGCTGGCCACACCCCCTTTAGGGTGGGGGTCCCCACTGGGGTGCCTGGCCAGCCTGGGTGAGAGGCTGATGGCTGTTTTCAGGCTGGCCACACCCCCTTTAGGGTGGGGTCCCCACTGGGGTGCCTGGCCAGTCTGGGTGAGGGGCTGAGGGCCGTTTTCAGGCTGGCCGGCGACTGAAGCTCCAGCCTCTCCTTTTTTTTCTTTTTTTTTATTCTGGGATTTATTTACCTTCTATAATTGAAACTTCATTGCTGTCACTGGAGCTGAGAGCCGGCTTCAGCTCTGAGGCCTCGGCTGGCTGAAAGCAGGTATCTGGGGTTTGTTTAGCTTCTATAATTGAAACTTTGTTGTTTTTGGAGCTGTTGCTTTCGGAACTCAGAGCCGGGCCGCGGCAGGCGGGGAACCTTGGCTTCCTCCATCACTGGAGCAAGCAAGCCTCCTGCTCGCTTCAGCTGCGTGGCTGCCGGCCGCCATCTTGGTTGGCGGTTAATTTGCATATCCTGATGATTAGCCAATGGGAAGCGTAGCGAAGGTATGGTCAATTACCCTTTTTGTCTTTTATTAGATAGGACTAGAGGCCCGATGCACGAAATTTGGGGCTGTGAGGGAAGCCCAAGTCCTGGGTGCCTGCTGGTGGCCAGAGGGTAGCCCGGGGTCCCAGGTGCCAGAGGGAAGCTGGTGCTGGCAACTGGGGGAAAGAAAGCCTACTCTTGCACGAATTTCGTGCATTGGGCCTCTCTCTCTCTCTCTCTCTATATATATATATACATACATATATACGTATATATGTGTATGTATATATATATATATATATGGCTAAGTGATCGTCTGACTAACCGACCGGCAGGTACATATGATGCGCACTGGCAATCTATACTAATAAAAGGGTAATATGCTAATTAGACCAGACATCTTCGGATGTCCTTCTGTACAAAGCCACAGTGGCTGCCTGAGCCTTGGCTCTGAGGGCTGGGCCGAGGCTCAGGCAAGCCACGGATGGCGGCTGCTGCTGTGAGGGCCAGGCCAAGGCTCAGGCAGCTGCTGTGGCTGCGAGGGCCAAGGCTCAGGCAGTGGCTAGCAGTGGCAGCAGCAGCAGCATGATGGGGGCGTCGCCTTCCCCTGATTGGCTTGGTTGCCTCCTGCAGAGGGAAGACAGAGGCAGCAGCAGCAATGGGGTGATGGGGGTGGTGCCTTTCTCTGATTGGCCAGTCTCCTTCCGCAGAGGGAGGCCAGACTGTGGTTTAGACTGTGTCCTAAGTCGTCAGTAGGACATTGCCTGAGGGCTCCTGGACTGTGAGAGGGGGGAGGTCGGGCTGAGGGACCCCCCCGCAGAGCACAAATTTTCGTGCACCAGGCCTCTACTATATATGTAAAGAGCCAGCGGCTGTCACATCCGAAACAACCAAGCAGACAACTGAACAGGCTGCGTGGGGCGACCAGGCCAGCAGGGAGGTTAGTGAGGGATGACCAAACAACTGAGCAGCAGGCTGTGTGGGGCATCTGGGCCGGTGTGTGTCGGGGGGTTAGTGAGGGACTACCAAAAGACTGAACATCAGGCTGCATGGGGCGACCAGGCCAGCAGGGGGTCAGTGAGGGGCGATCAAACGACTGATCAGCAGGCTGCATGGGGTGACCAGGTTGGCAGGGGGGGGCAGTGAGGAGCGACCAGGCTGGCAGAGGGGGGCAGTGAGCGGCGACAATGCCGGTAGGGGGTGCAGTTGGCGGCAACCAGGTTGGCAGGGGGGGGCAGTTAGGGGCAACCAGGATAGCAGAGGGGGGCAGTGAGGGGCGACCATGCTGGCAGGGGGACAGTTGGGGCAACCAGGCCAGTGGGGGCGGGGAGAAGTTGGGGCTGACCGGGCCGGCAGAGGGGCAATTGGGGGCAACCAGGCTGGCAGGGGGGGGGCAGTTAGGGGCGACCAGGCTGGCAGAGGGGGGCTGTTGGGGGTGACCAGTCCGGCAGGGGGGCAGTAAGGGGTGACCAGGCTGGTGGGGGGGGCTGTTGGGGGCAACCAGGCTGGCAGGGGGATAGTTAGGGGCAATCATGTCAGCAGGCAGAGGCGGTTAGGGGTGATCAGGCTGGCAGGGGTGCCAGTTAGGGGTGATCAGGCAGGCAGGCAGGTGAGTAGTTAGGAGCCAGCGGTTCTGGATTGTGAGAGGGATGTCCGAGGGTTCCCGGATTGGAGAGGGTGTAGGCTGGCCTGAGGGGACCCCCTCCCCCTGTGCACAAATTTTGTGCACCAGGCCTCTAGTAAATAAATAAAAAAATGACAGCAAAACATTACCCCAAGTTCTATAACCCCAACCAAAACAACCATCATTAAACACCAGATGCATAGCATTCTGTTTCTGTTTTAGAGTGCTCAGTATTAAAACAAAACAGAAAAGTACTTGTACATTTTTGTAAAATTAACACCAAGAATGAAGAAAAAAAATCTGAACATTTCCAGAAAGAAAATGAAAATAGGCTCCCTAAATAAAATAACTAAACGAGTATGCCAGCATCTGCCTTCTTGACCAGCATGATCATCTGGCAGAAGCGTGTTGCAGTTATTTCAAAGCTTTGGATAATAATCCTTTTCTTTTTTTAAAGACTTTTTAAAATTATTATGTTAGGTAGAAGGAAGGCAGAGGGAGAAAGAGAAGCATCAATGTGAGAGTGAGCCAATAATCAGCTGCCTCCTGCATGCTGGGGATTGAACCTGACACCCGGGCATATGCCCTGTCTAGGAATCCAACTGGCAACCTTTGGGTACATAGGACGACACCCAACCAACAGAGCCACACCTCCCAGGGCTGACCATAGGTTATTTAGAAGTGTTCGGGGATTTTCGAGATACCTTTCTGTTACTAATTTCTAGTTTGTTTCTGTTGTAGTTAGAGAACATAATTTGTAAAATTTCAGTCTTTATAAATATGTTGAGGTTTGTTTTATGGACCAGAATAGAGTCATTGCTGGTAAATGTGCCATGTGCACTTGAAAAAATTGTGTATTCTGCCATGTTAGGTTTTCTATAAATGTCAGGTCAAATTGATTGATATACTGAGTCTTCTATATGTTTGCTAATTTTTCTGGATACTTATTTTCCTGATTGCTGAGAGAGATATGGTGAAGTTTCCAACTATAATTAGGGATTTGTCTGATGATTTTTCATCATAACTCATGTATGATTTTGGGACTCTTGTTAAGTACTTATATATTGAGACTGTTTATGTGTTGTTAGTGAATTAAACACTTTAATGTACTGCTTTATTCTTTAGTCTTGGTAATACTTCTTGTTTTATTTGATATTAATATAACTACTTTCTTTTGATTAGTACTTGTATGCTTTTTTTTCATTGTGCTCTATTATAGTAAATAATACATAATGAAGAAAGGATAATTTGTAGGATTTTTTTCATTTTGTGTTGATAGCGTTCAGAACATGTACACAAAGTGATAGAATGTTTTAGGCTGAAGAAATTCGAGAATTGGCAGGTGCAAGGAGGGCTCTCTAGCCTCCCTCTTCTCCCTGAAGCACTTCATACATGACCCTCACATGAGAGGTGCCCTCCATGTACCCAGAGGGAAGGAGCATCCTCACCTCCAAAGACAGAGGGATAAGGATCCTTAGAGGAACTCAAAGAAACAGGCCTTGCTATGTTTCCCCGTTTACTATTCTTGGCTCCTATATCCTGTGTCCTATCACGTTTTCCAGGACTTTCCATTTTTCATCAGACCTAGTATAAAAAGGCTTAGGCTTACTAGTAACCATTTTTTGGGTCTTTATTTCCTTGTGAAGACTGCTTTGTCACAGAAAACTTACATTAAATAAAGGTTTATGCTTCTCTCCTGTTAATCTTTGTTGTCAGTTTAATATTCAGGTCCAGCAGGGATTTTAAGAGGATTGAGAAAAAGTTTTCCCTCCCCTATGGTGTGTATTTTATTTATGTATTCATTTATTTTAAATAATGTTTTGATTTTAGGTAGTATGTCTTATAAATTATGACCTGAGATCATGTAATTTTATGTTAAGGTACAATGATAAAAGTGTTCCTCACATAATTAGAAAACTTTTTGCATTATTATTCTACTTGGGTGATAATTGAATGGTAATTTCTATAGATGCTGTTTATATTGGAGTGTTGAAATGCTGTTTTGCATTAAGTATCAACCATATACATGTAACCTAAAATATTTTTAATGTTTAAATTTCTTCTTTTTAATGAAATATTTTCTGAAGTATGACTTCTTCAAGCAGCATGTCTTGAAACTAATTAGTACTTTAATTATCTTTTAAATTTAATGTAAATTGAAGCCATTTCCTTAATTTATGTCAAATAGCTTATTACCAGCATGGGAGCTACAGATATTGTGTGATATAGCTTACGATATCTCAAAGTAGAACATTTTATTCAGTGGCATGAGCTGGCACAGTGGGCAAGATTATTATAATTCATTTGGGTAAGGGAATTGTAGCTTAGGAAGTTCATATACAAAAACTCACTGTCTGAGTTTCTTTGTCATTCTTCACTGGTAAGAAACTCAGTTTAGGGTTTCTGTGGCTTAATTTCTATTGTCTTTATTTCATGCAAATGATTAATTTTATCTCCATTTAAATTAAAATCTAAGTTTACACCTTTAAATGACTATGTTTTTGTTTGTTAACCATCTTAGAATTAAAATCTCATTTAGAACATTTTGCCACATGATTACTTACTGGTGGGTTTGGAAGCACTTGTTTGCTCTATGTGTAATGCACCTTAAATATTAGAGAAATTATTTTCTTCACTAAAATTTTTCAAAATAGTTGGTCTTCTAAAATATGTTCTTAATTTTAGGTAGTACTTTATGAAAAACAAAAGACCATATTATTTGCTTATTAGTGGATAAAAATTTAGACTAGTTTTTAACATTGCCACAGTTCATGTTAATGGGATTTTAAGAAGCTGCCATAAAGATGTTCCTTCTAGTGCTGTTCATAATAGAAAGCTATAATATTGTCATCAATGGAATATTAAACTACTGTTAAAGTGGTTCAAAAAGCTTTATGATATAATAGTACAAAAGAAATCAAGTATTTGTAGTATTTATATTACACCTATCTATATCTACACTAATAAAAGATAAACATGCAAATAGACCATACCTTCGCTATGCCTTAAGCCATGCCCACCAGCCAATCAGAGCGACTATATGCAAATTAACCCAACCAAGATGACAGCCGGCAGCCACGGAGGTGGAGCAAGCAGGAGGCTTGGTTTCCCCAATGATGGAAGAAGCCAAGCTTCCCGGCCGGCTGCTGCCTCCTCTCAAGGCAACAAAGTTTCAATTATAGAAGGTAAATAAACCCCAGATACCTGCTTCCAGTTGCCATGGCCACGGAGCTGGAGCGAATTAAAAAAAAAAAAAAAAAAGGAAAGGCTGGGACCTTCGGTCACCGGGGGGCTTGGTCAGTCTGAAAACAGCCATCAGCCCCTCACCCAGGCTGGCCAGGCACCCCAGTGGGGACCCCCACCCTGAAGGGGGTGCGGGCAGCCTGAAAACAGCCCTCAGCCCCTCACCCAGGCTGGCCAGGCACCCCAGTGGGGACCCCCACCCTGAAGGGGGTTTGGGCGCCCTGCAAACAGCCATCAGCCCCTCACCCAGGCTGGCCAAACCCTCATGGGGTGAGGGTCCCCACTAGTGGGCTTGACCAACCTGCAAACAGCTATCAGCCCTTCACCCAGGCTGGCCAGACACCCCAGCAGGACCCCCACCCTGATCCAGGACACCCTTCAGGGCAAACCAGTTGGCCCCCACCCAGGCACCAGGCCTCTATTCTATATAATAAAAGGGTAATATGCAAATTGACCCTAACAGCAGAGTGACTGGGAATCACTGGTCACTCTGACACACACTGACCACCAGGGGGCAGATGCTCAATGCAGGAGCTGCCCCCTGGTGGTCAGTGCGCTCCCACAGGGGGAGCTCTGCTCAGCCACAAGCCAGGCTGGTGGCTGCCAGCACAGCGGTGGTGGCGGGAGCCTCTCTTGCCTCCTCAGCAGCACTAAGGATGTCCGACTGCAGTTTAGGTTTGCTCCCTGCTGGCAAGTGGACATCCCCCGAGGGCTGCCGGGCTGCCAGAGGGATGTCTGACTGCCAGCTTGGGCCTGATCCCCCAGGGAGTGGGCCTAAGCCAGCAGGTGGTCATTCCCCGAGGGGTCCCAGACTGCAAGAGGGCATAGGCTGGGCTGAGGGACCGCCCCCCCCCCCCCCGAGTGCACAAATTTTTGTTCACCGGGCCTCTAGTATCTATATATATAAAAGTCTAAGTGACCAGCCGATAGGCCGATAGCTATGATGCATAATCACCACCAGGGGGCAGATGCTGAATGCAGGAGCTGCCGAGCTGCGGTGACTTGGCAGCTGCGTTTCTCCAGTAGCGCACCCAGAACCAGAGAGGAAGAAGCCCGATTCTGGGGTGTGTCACTCGAAAACTGCCCTGTCGCAATCCAGGACCCCTTGGGGGATGTCGGAGAGCTGGTTTTGGCCCGATCCCCGCAGGCCCGGCCAAGGGACCCAACCAGTGCACAAATCTGTGCACTGGGCCTCTAGTATAAATATGTAAAACAAAAATGACAAAGATACCACACTAAGATTTTAAGAATATTTTATGTTTTGGTAGTGAGTGTAAGTGGTGATCTTTTTCTTCTCTTCTTTGTACTTTTGTTTTAGTGTATTCTGGACTATCTTCTATAGGATATGGTTATTTGGACAGTGCCTAGGATTATAACTCCTTTTTTTCTAACAATAGTAATCTCTACAAATTTAAGAATTCAGTTCATTTGATGTTAATATTGGAACAGCTCTGACTTCTAGTGCTTATTGTAGGTAGAGTATAACCAGTGTATTTGTTTTAAAGGAAATGATTTTAAGCCCTTTCTGGTCTTCTAAATGAGTTGTCCAAAGATTGAAAAGTAAGTAATTGTATAGAAACTAGGGGACCGATGCATGAAATTTGTGCAAGGGGCTCGGCCCTCGAAGCCCTAGCTGCCTCGCCTAGCCCTCGCAGCCCCTCGCAGCCCCTCGCAGCCTTGGCTGGCTCTTGCAGCCCCTTGCAGCCCTGCCTGCCTCAGCTGGCCCCCACAGCCCTGGCTTCATCCAGAAGGTCATCTGGACGGTTGTCCGGAAGGATGTCCAGATGGCTGTTCTACTGTTCGGTATAATTAGCATATTAGCTCTTTATTATGTAGAACATGTTTCCTGTTATTTTTAAATAGTTAAAAATAGCTAGTTACTTTCTAAGATTTGACAATGAAGTATGTGTGTGTGTGTGAGAGAGAGAGAGAGAGAGAGAGAGAGAGAGAGAATGAGAATATATGACTATGTGACTATGTACATATTTTGGGATTAGGGAAGAGGGGGAATTGGATGAGCTTAGAGTTAAGCACCATAGGATCACCATTGCCATTTGTTATTACAAGGAACTCCTCTAGGTTAGAATTGGAGGTGGGAAAGTGGCAGTCTCTAAGTTGTGTACTAGGATCAGAAAGGCTGTGTTGCCCTAATAATCCCCAAGTTGAGACTTTAAAACAATACAAGTTTATTTCTCACCCATATAGAATTTGGTTTACAGATCAGAGTACCTTCTATCTTGTGATACCACTGTTTCAAGTATGATTTTCAAGGTTGTTGCAAGAGGGGAAGAGAGAGCTATAGGATCTCATAGGATACCTGAAAGATGAGTCTTGAAATTGGCATATTGGTGTGTCACTTTTGTCCACACTAGTTTTGCTACGACTCAGTCACATGACTCAAATATAAAGAAGGTGTAGTATTCCTGTACATTCAGGAATAGGAGCTGCTATGGTTATAAGCCAATCAGGTTAAGGTTTAGAAGGGGAAAAGGTAGAAGAGTAAATAATGGTTAGATCTTGTTATGAACCAAACTAGAGGCCCAGTGCACAAAATCATGCATGGGTAGAATCCCGAGCGGCTGCTGGCTGGGGCCTCCCTTCCCCAGCTGCCAACTGCCGGCCAGGGCCTCCCTTCGTTCCATGCCTCCCCCTGGTGGTCAGCGCATGTCATAGAGAGCGAGCGAACTCCCGGTCGGTCAAACTCCTGAGGGGACACTTTGCATATTAGGCTTTTATCTGTATAGACTAGGGGCCCAGTGCTCAAATTTGTGCACCTTGAAAGGAACTGTGGGCCCCGAGGCTGCAGTAGGCACAGAGGCGGGTCTTGGCCCATCTTCTGCGCCCCTGCCTGGCCCCTCCTGCCGTGACCCCCGACCCCCTGTCTGCCAGCAGTCCCACACCCCTCTGCTGCTGCTCCCATGCGCTGATGGCACTGGCCCCACTTGCACCCGCTGATGGTCAGCGGGTGCAAGCGGCAGCTGCTGCTCTGATCGCCCCTCAGGAGCAGGGGGAGGTGAAGAAGCTCTTAGGGGCGATTGGGGCCTGCAGCTGCTGCTCGCACCCACTGATGGCGCTGAGTGATCGGGACCGGTGCTGGGCACTGGCAGTGGATGCGAACAGCGGTGCCGGCTGGGGTACGAGTGGGGCTGGTGCTTGCAGTGGGTGCGAGCGGCAGCTCCGGCACCAGCAGGGGTTGTGAGCAGGGCTGGCGCCAGCAACATGTGCAAGCAGTGGGTGGGACCAAGGTGCGTGGGAGCAAAGAATTTTCATTAACCACCAGAGGCTCGCCCTGATGACACAGACCAGCGTTCCGTGTTGGTCTGGCACCCCTGCTCACCTGCACCACCATCCTGCCACAGCCAATGCCCTCCATGTTTTGCACACTCCCCCCCCCGGTGGTCAGCGCACATCATGGCGACCAGTTGTTCAGTTGTTCCGATTGTTCTGCCATTTGGTCTATTTGCATATTAGCCTTTTATTATATAGGATGTTTGGGCCCTCATTCATATGTTGAAACCATAGCCCCCAATGTGATATTAGGATGTGGAGCCTTTGGGAGATAATTAGGATGTGATAAGATCAGGAGGGCAGAGCCTTATGAATGAGATTAGTGCCCTTGTTAGAGTCACAAGAGAGCTTGCTTCCCCTCTCTGCTCTCTATCACGTAAGAATTCCATGAGAAGTGGGGAGTTTGCAACCCAGAAGAGGACTCTTACCAGACTCAACCACCTGACTTCCTGATCTCAGAATTCCAGGCTCTAGAACTATGAGAAATAAATTTCTGTTGTTTATAAGCCATTCAGTCTATGGTATTTTTATTAAAGCAGCCCACACATTCTAATACAAGTCTCATCTTTCATTACCCCAGTAGAATTTTTGTCCCCCCCACCCCTCCAACATTACCCTCAGGGCACTTGCAGCTTCGGTTCTTGGTTATTGGTGGGGTAGACACAAATTGTCCTAGGTAACCTGAGGGAGATGGGAGCCATACAAGTTTTTCTCTAATCCAGTCTTTCAGCATGTGTCTGCTCTTCTTCACTCAGGACTATAGTCCTCCTCGCCGACAAGCTTCCTTCAAGGTAGCTGACACATACATGAATTTCTTGGTTGGTTCCTTGGTTGGTTCCTTGGGTCCATGATGCCTCTCTCTCTTTTTTAGTTTTGCTAGGTTGATTTTTTGGGGAGAGAACAAGCAATGCTTGAGTTCACTTGCTGTCTTAAGGCTTCCTAATTTCTGAGTAATTCTGAACAAAATTTACGTAGGAAAATACTCCAACCTTGCCTTAACTGAAAAGGAAACAGTTTTATTTCTTATCTTCCTATAAACAGAATGCATGATTTATTACTAGGGTCTAGGTGTGATGGTAATTTTAATAAAGCAGGAACTTTGAGCGTCTAACAGTTACCAAGGATAGCAGAAACTTGTGTTGGGTTATCTATGGGATATGATTCAGGTCAAAAGTCTGCAATAATACGTTAAAAACCAGTTTATTAAAGCAAGTACATTACTTCAAATTTTAAGCCTCTCATGGAATTGAAAAGGAAGAAAAATTAAAGACGGTTAGATTTGATAAAATAAGCACCCTAAACAAAGAAAAGTTAAGTTGAAAATGTTGAAGTTTCCAAAATAAGCCAGCATCTTTGTCAAAAATTTTTGCATTGGATTGTTCATTTAAAACATATCTTTTTTTGTTAAGTACTGTGCTCAACAGGCAGTAGAGATATTAATTAGAGTAGTATTAAGTCCTTAGACATTATTAAAATATTAAGGTATGATAGTCTTATTATTCATGTGAATTGACATTACAGACCAGTGGATTAAGTAACATTGATTTTACTTAAATTGACAACATAAAGAGAAATGTACTTAAATTATGTATTGAATTTATGCAGAGATATAGAAATAAGAAAAATTTTAAGAGGAAAAATATTTATGGTACTATTGATTGTTACTCTTTGTGCTGGTGCCTGATGCTAATGGGCCTTTAAAAATATAAACATTTTTATTAATTTCAGAGAAGAAGGGAGAGAGAGAGAAACATCAATGATGATAGAATCATCCATTGGCTGCCTCCTGCACGTTCCCAACTGCAGGGAATTAGGGATTAGAATGTTTTTGCATTGTTTTAAGAGTTACAGGTACTTAAAAGTAGTTTTTAAAAAGGGAACTTTTAATAGTCTTTAAGTCTTTATAACATTAAAATTTTTCAACGAACTTTTTAAATGCAAAAATTTTCAATTATGTCTTTTGTTATTGGGGAAAGGTTTACAAATAGTTTAGAAATCCTGCTTATGTTCTTTGTCTGTGTCTCCCTCGCTGTTTGTTATTATGAACACAGGAACTTTGAAGAGAGTTTTACATTGGCATTGCTTACAGGATATTGCTCCATGCTCGTAAACTTGTGGCATGAGTTTTGTGTATTTTATTCTCTTTAAAGGAATAAGGTGAATACTGAGTTTTTTCTTTGTAGAATGAACTGCCACTATTCTTTTTCCTACGGAAAAATTTGTTAGAAGATGAAGAAATCCTGAGTGTTCAGAAATATTACTGATCAAATGGAAAATGTTTGTTAGCATACTGATTAGGAGAAATGTTGTAATTACCTGTTATGAGTGAAAAGTTGGCCTTTTTAAAAGTCAGGTGTTTTTTTTTTTTTTAGTTAACCATGACAGACTGAAACATAAGCTCTGGAAATGTTTATATATTTCTCCACTAGATGGAGCTATATACTAATGTTGTACAACAAAAAAGGTCAAGTGCAGGTATCTGATGACATACCGGCATACCTCATTTTATTACTTTTCACTTTATCCCACTTTGCAGATATTTAGTTTTTTAAAAAAATTGAAGATAAGACCCTCCACCATCAAAAAAATTATGACTTGTTGAGACTCAGATGACATCATTTTTTAGCAATAAAGTATTTTTTAATTAAGGTATGTACATTTTCAAAGGCACAAATGCTATTGCACACTTAATAGACTACATTACAGTGTAAGCATAACTTTCCTATGCACTTGGAAATAAAAAAAAAACTTCATGTGACTTACCTTTTGTGGTGGTCTTGAACCAGACCTGCAGTATCTCCAAAGTATGTCTGTTTTACTAAGGATAAACTTAAGTAACCTGTCTATTCATACAATTAAGTAATTGGTCTATTTGTTGTATAATTATAGGTAAAATAGAATTTTATCCCTTAATTACATGAAACTGTTACATATGCTAGTCACCTGTGGGGAATGTGTACAGTGGGATTTTTCTTCGTAGAGTTGCTAATTTTCTCTTAGTCTATCCTTATACTTTGTCAGTACCCTCATGGCCAAAAATATTTTTAAATATTCAATATACAGTTGAAAGTATCATAAATGGCTTCTACTTCACGGTTTACCAGAATAACTAAAGTTCTGCATTTCCTTGGTATAAACATACTGATTGATGCCTATGATATACTTAGTGCCCAGGCTAGTGCATGTATCTCTTGTAGATGCTTCTGCCCCTGCTTGTTCAGTTTATTTATATGGTTACCAAAAGTTACTTGTGTTTGTCCCAAGACCTGTCTATATCAGTTATATCTGTGATCATTAATTATATATTTTAATTAAATATATATGAGCTAATGGAAAGATATAAAAGGTTTTTTTTCCTATGAAAACTTAGGTGAATGTTTTAGAACACTAAGTAAAAGGTGAATTGCTGACCTGGCTGGTTTTGCTAAATGGTTAGAGCGCCAGCCTGTGGATTCCCAGTCAAGGGCAGGTACCTGGTTAAAGGTTTGATCCCTGGCCCAGGTCAGAGTGTGTGTAGAAGGCAACCAATCAATGTTTCTCTCTCACATCGATGTTTCTCTCCCTCCTTCCTCCCTCCCTCTAAATATCAATGGAAAAAATATCCTTGAATGAGGATTAACAACAACAAATAAAAAAGGTGAATTGCTAAAAAAAATTACTATCATACATTAGGTAGGAGTGAGAAAGCTGTGGAAAAAAACTGTTTTGTGGGGTAGAAAATGCTTGGAATTCTGTAAGTTCTGTATAAAATGTGCTTTTATATGACAGTGTGATTACAAATGTACAGGTTTCACATTTTGATGCTTATAATACTGATAAATAGCTGTGTAGAAAAATTTTACATGAAAATGCCAAGTGTCCTAAATTGAGTTATTTTAGAGTTTAAGAATTTATTTTTAAGAACTTAGTAATTTAAAAATTTGTTTCTCTCGCTATTATTTCGTTCTAGCTTTATATACTTGTTTTAACTGATATTATTTAGAAGACATCCAAATAAAAATATTAAACTAGCAAGAGATTGTCTTCCTCTAGATACACAAAACTGGCAATTTTGGTTCAGTAGTGAGTTCCTCTGCAGTAGGAGTTTCTCCTTTTCCCACTATAATCTTATGAAGGTAATTTCATTACTAAGCAAAGGTAGGAGTCTTTTTTCTAAATTTATGGAAAGGACACTACAATAGGATTCAGAAGGTCTAAGTTTCATTCCTAGAATCTAGGACCTAGAACAATAAGTATTTTGTTAAATAAATAAATTGAATAGCTTTGCTACTTCTTAGTCATAAGATTATAACCTGTTTAATGAACATCTCTTATAGCCTTATCTATAAAGTGAGATTTTATTCACTCACCATACATTTCTTGAGTGTTATGAGTCAGAAACAACAATGAGAAATATAAGCCTCTTTCAATCAGATTGCTAAATTGGGAGAGACAGATAAGTAAGTAATTAATATACAGTGTGACAAGTGCTCTCATGAAGGTATGTGTAGATAAGGTAAGTGGGTAGCCCTTTTCAACCTGTAAATATTGGTCAAATATTTATTTAGTGGGGGTAGGGAGAAATAGATTTTATGATCATAAAATTATATAGAAGCAGATGAAAACATGAATTGTCTCTCACTAGTTGAAGGAAACATATCTGAAAAAGATTTTGCAAAATGTTTTTCAGTTTTCTGTAGTTCTTGTTTTCATTTCTGAACCAACAATTTCTTAGGAAGCATATTTATGACATTGAAAATTAGATAATATGTTCCCAGAAAACTGCCATGAATTGCTTTCTGAATATTAACTAAGTGCAACTACATGTGTAGTAGATGTTACTGAAGAATGTGTTTAAATTTCCAATCAGTTAAAGAGTAACATGTGAAAACTTTAGTTAACTGGCATCATAGATTGTGTTAAGTGGCCCTCATAGATTGTGTTACCCACTCTGCTCTTGAATCCTAACTGGCTTGGCTGCATTTAATTTGAACAGAACAAACACTTTATAATTTTGAATTTTCCAATCCATAATCCTGGTAAATATCTCCATTTACTTAGATTGTCTTTCTTATTTCATAATAAATTTGTATTTTTTTCTCCCTAGGGGTTTTGCATTATTGTAATGGCAAGGATCTTAAATATAAATGTTGAAAGAAATGTGAACAGCCAAGATTCTTGATTTGTGCCAGTATCAAGGGGATGGTTTTCAATGTTTTACTGGTTTTAGAGGATTTTTCTTGGTTGTTGTTTAAGATACATGTTATCAAATTATATTTTATAATTGAAAGAGGGTTTTTTTTTGTTGAATTTTATCAGATGCTTTATCCCTATAGATTTTGCCTATACTTTGATTTTTTTTCTGTAATGTTAATATAATGAGTACATTCATTTATTTTCAGATATTGAATATTTCTGTAATGGGGTAAATACAGTCTAGTTACCTGTGTGTCTGGTGCCTGGGCTCTCCTGTGATTCTCAGGGAGCATGACATTCCTGCCAACCCACCACCATGGCACGGGCTCTCCCGTGACTCTTTGGGCGCACGACACTCCCGCCAACCTGCTACCATGGCACAGCCCCTGAGTGTACCAAAGCCTGGGCTCTCCCATGACTCTCAGGGTATGTGACCCTCCCACCACGCCCTCTGCCTCAGCCACAGGCCCCGCACAACTGGGACCCTTCTGTGATAGCAAAAATGGGGAGACAAATAAACAACCCCCAAAGGAAAGAAAAGGAGGAATCATGCTCCTAAAAGGGAAGTAAATGAAATGGAGTCATGCAATATGTCAGAAAAAGAATTCAAAGTAATGATCATACAGTTCATAAACTGGATGGCCAAGAAAATAAAATACTTATATAAGAATCATGAGGAAATCAATAATGATATAGCTACAATAAAAAACATGATGGAAAGTTTCAGCAGTAGACTAGAAGAAGAGGAGGACTGATTTAGTGAGTTAAAAAATGAGGCAGAGAAACAAGCCCAATCAGAACAGCAATTGGAGAAAAAAATTTAGGAAGCAGGAGGAGTGCTTGAGGGAGCTTTGGGACAACCTGAAACAAAGTAACATACATATAATAGGGGTGCTAGTAGGTCAAGAAGAGCAGCAAGGATTAGAGAACTTACTGAAGAAATAATGACACAAAAGTTGCCTGATTTGGGGAAGAAAAAAGTCACACAAGCACAGGGAGTACCAAACAAAATGTACCCAAAAGACCCACACCAAGACACGTCGTAATTACATTGGCAAATGTTAACGACAAAGAGAGAATCTTAAAGGCTAAAAGAGAAAGACAGAATTACCTACAAAGGATCTCCCATTAGATTATTAAATTATTTCTCAACAGAGACATATCAGGCCAGAAAGGAATGGAATAAATACAAAGTAATGCAAAGCAAGGAACTGAATCCAACAATACTCTATCCAGCAAGGCTAGGGAAGGGCAAATCAGGAGCTTCGCAGACCAAAAATGCTAAAGGAGTTTATCACTACCAAGCCAGCAATGCAAGAAATGCTAAAGGCACTGTTGTAAAGTTAACAGATATAAATGGAAGAAGGAACACAGGCATAAAGAATAAAAATGGCTACAAACAACTACTTATCTATATATCTAAAACCCTAATATGCAAATAGACTAAATGGTGGAATAACCAAACAGTCACTATGACGTGCGCTGACCACCAGGGGGTGCACGCGGAACATGTTGGGTGTTGGCAGCAGGCAGCAGAGCATGGAACATGGCAGCGATCGGCCGTGGAGGGATAGTGGAGCAGGTGAGCGGGGGCGCCAGACCAAGGCGAGGCGCCGCTCACTGTAATTCAGGTGAGGCTTTGGTGGTTACTGAAAATTCTATCTTCCCGCATGCCACGGTCCCGCCCAGCACTCGCCCCACTTGTACCAACTGTTGGCGCCGGAGCTGCTGGTCACACCTGCTGCCAGCGCTGGCCCCACTTGCACCCGCTGCCGGCACTGCCGCTCTAATCCGCTCCTGACACCTGGCGCTGGTCCCGATCACTCAGCGCCATCAGTGGGTGCGAGTGGCAGCAGTACTTGGGAGCAGTGGTGGCAGGAGCGGGGCTGTGGGCAGACAGGGGACCAGGGGTTACAGTGGGAGGGGCTGGATGGGGGCACAGGATGGGCCGAGACCTGTCCTGTGCCTACTGCAGCCTCATGGCCCACAGTTCCTTTTAAGGTGCACAGATTCATGCACTGGGCCCCTAGTCCTATATAATAAAAGGCTAATATGCAAATCGACTGAAGGGCAGAATGAACAGTTGCTATGATGCGCACTGACCACCAGGGGACAGAAGCTTAAAGCAGGAGCTGCCCCCTGGTGGTCAGTGTTCTCCCACAGAGGGAGTGCCGCTCAGCCAGAAGCCAGGCTCACGGCTGACGATCACAGTGGCGGTGGCAGGAGCCTCTCCCACCTCCTCGGCAGCGGTAAGGATGTCTGACTGCCAGCATAGGCCACAGGGAGCAGGCCTAAGCCATCAGTCAGACATCCCCTGAGGGCTCCTAGACTGTGAGAAAGTGCAGGATGGGCTGAGGGGACCCCCCCCCCCCAAATGCATGAATTTCGTGTGCTGGGCCTCTAGTCAATAATAACCTTAAATGTAAATGGTCTAAATGCTCCCATCAAAAGACAGAGTTGCTGAATGAATAAGAAAACATGACCCATATATATGCTGTATAAAAGAGACCCACATCAGAACAAAGTACTCACACAGACTGAAAGTGAAGGGATGGAAAAATATCTATCAGGCAAATGGAAATGAAAAAAAAAAAAAAGCTGTGGTAGCAATACTCATACCTGACAAAATAGACCTCAAAGTGAAGGCCATAACAAGAAGTAAGGAAGGCCACTTCATACTAAAGGGATTAATACAAGAGGATATAACTCTGGTAAACATATATGCACCCAATACAGGAGCACACAAATACATAAAAAAACTTCTGCAAGATACCAAGGGAGAGATCGATAACAATACAATCAGTAGGGGAATTTAATGCCCCCATTGACATCACTAGATAAATCCCCAAACAAAAAATCAGCAAAGAAATAGCAATGCTAAATGACTCACTAGGTTAGATGGAGTTAATCGACATCTTCAGAACATTCCACCCCAAGGCTACAGGATATATATTCTTCTCAAGTGCACAGGGGATATTCTCAAAGATAGAATCTATATTGGGAGATAGGCAAAGTCTCTTCAAATTCAAGAAGATTGAAATATCAAGCAACTTCTCAGATCACAATGGCATAATATTAGTAATAAATTACAATAAAAACAATCACCAAAATTCAAGCACATGGAGGCTAAATAGCATGTTATTAAACAATGATTGAGCCCTAACTGGTTTGGCTGAGTGGATAGAGCGTCGGCCTGCAGACTGAAAGGTCCCAGGTTCGATTCCGGCCAAGGGCATGTACCTTGGTTGCGGGCACATCCCCAGTAGGAGGTTTGCAGGAGGTAGCTGATCGATGTTTCTCTCTCATTGATGTTTCTAACTCTATATCCCTCTCCCTTCCTCTCTGAAAAATAAATAAAACATATTAAAAAATGATTGGGTTACCAAAGAGATCAAAGAAGAAATAAAAAACATCCTGGAAACAAATGATAATGAAAACACAACAATTCAAAATCTATGGGAAACAGTGAAAGCAGTCCATAGAGGGAAGTTCATAGCATTACAAGCCTATCTCAAAAAACAAGAAAAACTGGTAATTAATTATCTAACTCTACAGCTTAACCAGTTAACTGCCATGATATTTTTAATTTAGTTAAAAAAAGGTCTGCCATTTGCATCTATAGACACTTTTGGTGTAGAAATGGTTAAAGAATTAGAAAGAGAGCAACAAGCAAAGCCCAGAGAAAGCAGAAGGAAGGAAATAATAAAGATCATAGTGGAAATAAATGATATAGAGACCCCCCCCCCAAACCCCACAAACAATACAAAAAATCAATGAAACCAAGAGCTGTTTCTTTGAAAGGATAAACTGATCTCTATTCCAACAAACTTTTCAACCTAGAAGAAATGGACATACTCCTAGAAAAATATGACCTTCCAAAACTCAATCAGGAAGAAAAAAACCTGAATAGGCTGATAACTGAGTAGGAAATTGAACCAGTAATCAAAAAACTTCCAGCAAACAAAAGCTCTGGACCAGATGGTTTTACAGGGGAGTTTTATCAACCATTCAAAGAAGAACTAAAACCTATTCTCTTCAGACTCTTCCAAAAATTCAAGAGGAAGGAACACTCCCAAGCTCTTTTTATAAAACCAGCATTACCGTAATCACCAAAAGAGAATTACAGGCCAATGTGTCTGATAAATATAGATGCTAAAATCCTCAACAAAATCTTAGCAAATCACATCCAGCATTATGTTAGGAAGATCACACACCATGACAAGTGGAATTTATTCCGGGGATGCAAGGATGGTACAATATCTGCAAATCATTAAACATGATACATGACATAAACAAATTGAGAGATGAAAACCACATAATCATATAAATTAATGCAGAAAAAGCATTTGTAAAAATTTAACACCCATTCTTGATAAAAACTCTCAGCAAGGTGGGAATAGAGGGATTATACCTGAACATAATAAAAGCCATATATGACAAACCTACAGCCAACATCATACTCAATGGACAAAAAATAAAAGCATTTTCCCAAAACAAAACAAAACCTAGGAAAAAGACACAGAAAAGCAGAAATAAAAGGCATCCAAATTGGAAAAGAAGTAAAAGTGTCTTTATACACAGATGGCATGATATTGTACATAGAAAACCGTAAAGACCATCAAAAAACTACTAGATTTAACAAATGAATTTGGCAATGTAGCAGGATACAAAATTAACAACCCGAAATTATCACTTTTTTATATACCAATAATGAACTCACAGAAAGAGAAACAAACAAAAACCAATCCCATTTACCATTACATCAAAATAATTAAGATACTTAGGAATAAACTAAGGAGGTAAAACACTTGAACTCGGAAAACTACAGGACAATGAAAAAAGAGATTGAGGAAGACACAAACAAATGGAAGAATATACCGTGTTCATGGATTGGTAGAATCAGCATCATTAAAATGTCCATACTACCCAAAGCAATCTATAGATTTAATGCAATCTCCATTAAAATACCAAAGGCATATTTCACAGACCTAGAACACTCTCTCCAAAATTTCATCTGGAATAATAATAATAATAATAATAATAAAACCTGAATAGCCGCAGCAATCTTGAGAAAGAAAAAAAAGTTGGTGGATCACAATACCAGATATCAAGCTATATTACAAAACCACTGTTTTCAAAACTGCCTGGTACTGGCACAAGAACAGATATATAGACCAATGGAACAGAATAGAGAACCCCGAAATCAACCCAAGCCATTATGCTCATTAATATTTGACAATTCTCTGAGAATTGTCAGTCCACTCCCTTTCTATGCCCCTGATTCTATTATATTCACCAGTTTATTCTGTTCATCAGATTTTTTATTCACTTGATTTTTAGGTTCACTTGTTGATAGATATGTATTTGTTGTTCATAATTTTTATCTTTACCTTTTTCTTCTTCTTCCTCTTCTTAAAGAATACCTTTCGGCATTTCATATAATACTGGTTTGGTGGTGATGAACTCCTTTAGCTTTTTCTTATCTGTGAAGCTCTTTATCTGACCTTCAATTCTGAATGATAGCTTTGCTGGGTAAAGTAATCTTGATTGTAGGTTCTTGCTATTCATCACTTTGAATATTTCTTGCCACTCCCTTCTAGCCTGCATAGTTTCTGTTGAGAAATCTGCTGACAATCGTATGGGTACTCCCTTGTAGGTAACTAACTGTTTTTCTCTTGCTGCTTTTGAGATTCTCTCTTTGTCTTTTCTCTTGGCATTTTAATTGTGATGTGTCTTGGTGTGGTCCTCTTTGGATTCCTTTTGTTTGGGGTTCTCTGTGCTTTCTGGACTTGTAAGTCTATTCCTTTCACCAGGTAGGGGAATTTTTCTGTCATTATTTCTTCAAATACGTTTTCAATACCTTGCTCTCTCTCTTCTTCTGGCACCCCTATAATTCGGAGGTTGGTATGCTTGAAGCTGTCCCAGAGGTTCCTTACACTATCTTCATATTTTTGGATTCTTTTTTAATTTTGCTTTTCTGGTTGGGTGTTTTTTGCTTCTTCGTATTTCAAATCTTTGACTTGATTCTTGGGATCCTCTAGTCTGATGTTGGATCAATGTATATTATTCTTTATTTCAGTCAGTGTATGCTTAATTTCTAGTTGGTCCTTCTTCATATCTTCGAGGGTCTCAGTAGATTTTTTCAGGGTCTCACTAAATGTATCGGCAGTTTCTAGAAAATTCTTGAAAAACCTTATAACCGTGGTTTTGAACTCTATATCCAGTAGTTTTCTTTCCTCCATTTCTGTCATTTGTGACCTGTTTCTTTGTCTCCGCATTTTTTATGCTTCCCTGTGTTGATAGAGTGGCTTTCTGTGCTAGGTGTCCTATAGGGCCCAGTAGCTCAGCCTCCCCATTTACCTGAGGTGGACACTCTTGGTGCACCTCTTTGTGGGATTTGTGCACAGTGTTGTTGTAGTTAAGCCTTGATTGTTGTTGGTATCAGTGGAAGGAATTGACCTCCAGGCCAATTGGCTGTGAGAATCAGCTGTGTCTATGGTGGGAGAACTTCTGTGCTGGAGACTCCCTTCTGGGGCAAGACTTGCTTCAGTGGGGCTTTGGTGCTCACTGAGTCTGCCCCCTGAGTGTGTCCCTTATGGATCTGAGGATTTGTAATCTGGATGATCCCACTCTGACCACTGGGTACACTGGCCCTTGGATCTCTAAGGAGGTGCTAATTTAGCCTCTGCCTGAGGCTACCCAGCAGGAACTACGGAGAGATCTGCAGATTCTTCTTCTTTGTTTGGGGTTTGGAGGTGCCCAGATCCAGCCCAGCTGTGAATTAGTGTAAGCTGCTGTGGGACCTTGGGCCTCCTTTTGGATGTTCTGGGTCTCTCTGACCCAGCTGCAGTTTGTTAGGTAATTTTCAGATTGCCAAGGGCCAGGGCATTCATATGCAAAAGCCCCTGCTCACAGCTTGGGTGGAGCAGGATCTCAGGGAATCAACAGGGCGGAGCAATCAGCTATGGCTGATCCTCAGCCCTGCCCTAAGAGGCCCCAGGTCTCTGTCCTGTGGTAATTGCTGCAAGCACCTCTGAGAGAAAGCTTCCCTCAAGTTCCGCCCAATGCCAGACAGTCCAGTTTCTCCCCGTATGAGTCTAGGTCCCCAGAGACTCACCCGGAACTGGAGTTCAGAGCAGTTGGGGGCTTGTGGCTCCCTCCCGATTAAAAAAGACAGCCGCATCCTCAGACGCCAGCCCTTGCCGCATGCGCTCGAGTCTCCGTACCTCTGCACTCCAACTCCGCAGCTCCTCTGAGTCAAAGTGTGCTTTTCTCTTTCCTTCTAGTTGTAGAATTTCCACTCAGCCTGCCTTCCTGTAGTTCTGGATGATGTCCGTTTTGTCTTTTAGTTGTATTTTTGAATTTGTTGTGGGAGGCAGCAATTTCTGGTGTTTACCTATGCCGTCATCTTGGTTTCTCCTCCAAGTATTTTCTTTTTTGTTGTTGAGCAGTATGCCATTTACTGTATATATGTACAACAGTGTGTTTATTCACAGGTTGAAGGACAAAGGAGTTGTTTTGAGTTTTTTGCTACAGATTTTTGGGAGGACGTAAGTTCTCATTTTTAGGGTAAATATCCAGCAGTAAGTTTGCAAGGTCAGGTGTAAAGTACATGTTTAACTTTGTAAGAAACAGAGGCCTGGTGCACGAAATTCATGTACTGGCAGGCAGGGGGTGTCACTCAGCTCAGCCTGCACCCTCTCCAATCTGGGACCCCTCGGGGGATGTCTAATTCCCGGGTTAGGCTCTGTCCCTGTTGCAGTTGGACATCTCTCTCACATTCCGGGATTGCTGGCTCCCAACCGCTCACCTGCCTGCCTGCCTGATTGCCCCTAACCACTTCTTCTTGCCAGCCTGATCACCCCCTAACCACTCCCCCACCAGCCTGATCGACACCTAACTGCTCCCCTGCCATCCTGATTGCCCCCAACTGCCCTCCTCTGCCAGGCCGGTCGTCCCCAACAGCCCGCCCCTGCTGGCCCCATCTCCCCCATCTGCCCTCCCCTGCCAGCCCGGTCGCCCCCAACTGCCCTCCCCTGTCAGCCTGGTAGCCCCTAACTGCCCTCCTCTGCAGGTCTGTTTGCCTCCAACTGCCCTCCCCTGCCAACCTGGTCACTCCCAACTGCCCTCCCCTGCTGGCCCCTAACTGCCCTCCCCTGCTGGCATGATTGCCCACACCTGTCCTCCCCTGCCAGCCATCTTGTGACCACATGGGGGCGGTCATCTTTGACCACATGGGAGCAGCCATCTTGTGCGAAGATGTGATGGTCAATTTCCATATTATATAGGATTCTTTATTATATAGGATTGGCAAATCATTTCTCCCATTGGCTGTAGCAATTTGTATTTGCACCAGCAGTGTGTGAAAGCTCTGGTTGCTCTTCATCCACACTGGATATTGTCAGTATTTTTCACTTTAGTCTTTCACGTGTGAATTGTAGTATCTCATCATGTTTTAATATTCTCTAATTACTACTTATATTGAGTACAATATACTTGCATATGCCATCTTTATAACCTTTTTGGACAAGTGTTTATTTAAGTCCTTTGATTATAGTTTTTCATTGTTGTGTTTTGACAGTTCTTTATATATTCTGGATACATAATATCACATATGTCTTTGTCAGATACATAATCTGCACATATTTTTCCACTCTGTAACTTGTCTTTTAATAATCTTGGCAGTTCTTTGGCAGAGCAAATGTTTTAGATTTTGATAGGTAAAATTTATCATTTTTTCTTTTATAGATGGTGTTTTTTGTGTCATTTCCAAGAATTCTTCCTAATGAAGATTTTCTTCAAAATTTGCAGATTTTCTGTTTTCATTTGCATTTATGAATCATTTAAAAAGATTAATACATTTTTTGAGAAATTTTAGGTTTATAGGAAAGTTGATTGGAAGTTATAGAGAATTCTCATATACCCATTTACTCCCCTCCCCCAATTTCCCCTATTATTAACATCTTGTATTGTGTCATATATTTGTTACAATTGATGAGACAATATCAATACATTATTATTAACTAAAGTCCATTTTCAAATTGGGATTCACTCTTTTTTTTTTTTTTAATATATTTTATTGATTTTTTACAGAGAGGAAGGGAGAGGGACAGAGAGTTAGAAACATCGATGAGAGAGAAACATCGACCAGCCGCCTCCTGCACATCTCCCACTGGGGATGTGCCCGCAACCCAGGTACATGCCCTTGACCGGAATCGAACCTGGGACCTTTCAGTCCGCAGGCCGACGCTCTATTCACTGAGCCAAACCGGCCTTGGCGGGATTCACTCTTTGTGTTGTACATTCTGTGGATTTTGGAAAATGTGTGGTGACATGTATTCACATTACAGTATTGTACAGAATAGTTTTACTGCCTTAAAAGTTCCTTGGACTCTACTTAGTATTCATCCCTTCCCTCCACGCTCCCATTCCCACTCCCCTGGCCTCAGCAACCACTGATTATTTACTGTTGCCTTTTTGAAAACATGATATGGTTGTAATCCCATAGTTTATACTCTTTTCATATTGTCTTCTTTCACTTTAAAATATGCATTTAAAGTTCCTCCATGTCTTTTCATGACTAGATAGAGCATTTTTTTTTTTTATTGCCAAATAACATTCAATTGCATGGATGTGCCACAATGTGTTTATCCATTCATCTATTGAAGGACATCTTGGTTGCATCCAGGTTTTGGTAATTATTAATAAAGCTGCTATTAATAATTTCTTATGGATGCTTGTGTGGACATATGTTTTCAACTCATCTATACTAATAAAAGGGTAATATGCTAATTAGACCGGGAGACCTTCTGGGAGACCTTCCGGACATCCTTTTGGACAAAAGCCATGGTGGCGAGGCTGAGGCAGAGGTGGTTAGGGGTGATCAGGCCGGTGTGTGTGGGGGAAGTTGGGGGTGATCAGACCAGCAGGCAGAGTGGTTAGGGGAAATCAGGCAGGCAGGCAGGTGAGTGTTTAGGAGCCACTGGTCATGGATTGCAAGAGGGATGTCCGACTGCTGGTTTAGGCCCAATCCCATAAGGGGTTGGACATCCCCTGAGGGGTCGCAGATTGGAGAGAACGCAGGCCAAGGTGAGGGACACCAACCCTCCCCCACATGAATTTTGTGCACCGGGCCACTAGTTTGGGTAAATGTCAAGGAGTGGGATTGATATCAGGGATTGAGATTGCTGGGTAGTATGGAAAGAGTATGTTTAGTTTTGTAAGAAAGTTCCAAACTGTCTTCCCAAGTGGCTGTATCATTTATATTTGCACCAATAGTGAGTAAGTGTTCTTGTTGCTGCACATCATTGCCAGCATTTGGTGTCGTCAGTATTTTGGGTTTCAGCCATTCTAATAGTGTGTAGCATTATCTCCTTGTTTTAATTCACAATTACCTAATGACTTATGATGTTCCGCATACTTCATCTACTTATTTGTCATCTGTATGTCTTCTTGGTGAGGTTTATAATCATATCTTTTGCCCATTTTCAAATTGGATTGTTTGCTTTATTATTTTGAGATTTAAAAATTATTTACATATTTTGAATATTAGTTCTTTGTCAGATGTGTGTTTTGAAAATATTTTATTTAAGTCTGTGGTTTATTATTTTATTCTCTTAACAGTGTCCTTCACAGAACAGAAGTTTTTAATTTTAATGTCCAGTTTACCTATTTTTCTCATGAATTATGCTTTTGATGTATCTAAAAAGTCATTGCTAAATCCAAGACTACTTAGATATTCATATATGTAAAGTATTCTAGGAGTTTTATTACTTTGTGTTTTACATTTAGGTCTGTGATCCATTTTGAGTTAATTGTGTAAAAGGTGTACAGTTAGTGCCTAGATTTTTCTTTTTGCATGTGGATGTCTAGTTGTTCCAGGACTGCATTGAAAACTATCCTTTTTCTATTGAATTGCTGTTGCTCCTCTGTCAAAGATCACTTAACTCTACTTGTGTGGGTTTACTTCTGGGCTCTCTACTGTGTTCCATTGCCCTATTTGTCTGTTCATTCACTAATGCCACACCATCTTAATTATAATAGCTTGATAGTAAGTCTTGAAGTTAGGTAATGTCAGTCTTCTGACTCCGTTCTTCTTTAATACTAGTATTGTGTTGACCTATTCTGGGTCTTTTGTCCCTCCACATAAACTTTAAAACTAATTTATCAGTAGTCACAAAACAATTTGCTTGGGTTTTGATAAGGATTGCACTGACTCTATAATTCAGGTTGAACAGAACTGATATTTTGATAATATTGAATCTTCCTTTGCATGTACATGTAATATCTCATTATTTATTTAGATCTTAGATTTATTTATATCAGAATTTTATATTTTTTCTCATTATGTATTTTCTAAAAGTTTTATACATTTGCTTCTTTCATTTAGATATCTGACCCATTTCATTTTACCCATATATGGTGTAAAGTTTAGTTCATGGTTAATATTTTTTGTTTTATAAACTGATATTTCAACAGTTATTTGTTGGAAAATGAGCCTTTTATCACTGAATTATTTTTGCACCTTTGTTAGAGATTAAATGGCCATATTTATTTGGCATTATTTCTGGACTACCTGATTTGTTTCTTTAATTTAGGCATCTTTTTTCCCCCCCAATACTATGCTGTCATGATTATTGTTGCTTTATAGTAAATATTTGGGTAGTGTGCTTTTTCTAAATTTGTTCTTTATTTCAGAATTATTTTAGCAATTTTTGTTCCTTTGAATTTTCTTTTAATTTTTAGAATCACTTTGTCTATATAAAATATGCTTCTGTGATTTTAATTGATGTATTAAATATAATGATTACTTTGTGGGAGAACTGGCATGTTTACTCTGTTGAATCTTCCTTCATGAACATGGTATGCCTCCATTTATTTAGATCTTGATATCTTTCATCACTTTTTTTTTTCTTTAGCACACAGAATGATTCATGTAGTTACGACTCCAACAAATTATAAACTTGGTTACTTATATTGCAAGTCAGAAGGATTAGCTAACCAGGATGTTGCTTAGGGTGTAGCAGATGGTCTCTATCTAAGTAGCTTGATGAGGAAAATATTTGCTAAAGGTGACAAAGTGTACCTAACCTATTTCCCATATGCACTAGGTTATTGTCAACATAAGGTCTTAGTTTCAGTAAGTTGCCAAATTTAAGGTCAAGGAATAATTCCAGAGCATTTTAATATAAAAGTACATATCCCTCAGCTGATACTTTCTTTTAAGTTCCTATATACTAAGATTAAATTTGTAGGCATTTCTCCAGATGGCATGTAGTATAGAATTCATGTGAGGAGTATGTGTATATATTTTTTATGAAAGATGTTGTGCAATATTTGTTGCATGATATATATTGTGTATGTATGTACATGTGTGTGTGTGTCATATCAGTCATGCATGATTTTGATGGCGTTTTCATAACATTGTAATATAAAATGAAATACTCATTGCTGCCTCTCTGAAAGATTACTTGATGACCTTTGCTACAAGGTAAATAATGCTGTATATTCTCTTTTTTTTAATAACAATATATATTTAAACTACTTATTATGGAAAATTATAAGCATCCAAGATTAGAGAAACATAATACACCCCTATGTACTCATTACCAAGCTTCAACAGTTATTCTTCAGGGTTCTTGTTAGTTAATCTTGTTTCATCTACACCCTCATATTCTGCCTAACCTGTGAATCCTGCTCATTCACCCCTTTCTCTATGCCCTACTCCCACTCCAGCATAATATTTGTTAGTGCCATGTTTGATTGCTGTTTTGTAAGATTTTAGTATTTATGAGAGAGTAAGGTTCAGTGTTTGTTTCTCTTAATTTTTTTCACAGTATATAAAAGGTTTTCTTACATTATTAGTATTGTAAAATGTCAACTTATTCATGAAGCAATTTTGTAGTAATTTTGATTATTTATATAAATCAACACATCATAGAGATAGAATTTTCTTAAAAGAAGTAAATTATTTTTTTAAATGAAAGATCAGTGTTTAAAAAATGTATTTTATGAAATAGATTTTTAGTGAACATATATTTTTAGGTCCTAAGGAACTCTGTAGTGTGATGAACAGAAGAGATAATACAATACATATAATTTATAATTGAAATTATAATTTTAAATGCAAGAATAATAAAATTTTATTGAAGGAAATTTGTATATATGTGTACATATTATATGTATACTAGTGGCCTGGTGCACAAAATTCGTGAACATTAAAAGGGAATTAATTAGAGGAAATACTGTAATATTGCTATTTGCCCTTTCTCTATAATAGAAGTGTCAGAGATGAAAGAATATTAGTAAAATATATATGAAAATCTCCCTTCTGTCAGAGTCTGGGGCATTCTGTGGAACCGAGTCAAGTCCCCGCCCACCCGCCTGCACCTCAAAGTCACGTGAGACCTAGACCCGGCTGGCCCCAACCCCATCAAGCCCCTCAGGGTGGGGGGCGCAGCCTCAGGTCCCCCTGCCTGGGTGCAAGGGCATGAGGGTGTGATGACCATTTGCATATTAGCTCTTTATTATATAAGACTAGAGGCCTGGTGCACAAAAATTTGTGCACTCGGGAGGGTCCCTCAGCCTGGCCTGTGCCCTCTCGCAGCCTGGGACCCTTCAGGGAATGACCACCTGCTGGCTTAGGCCTGCTCCCTGGGGAATTGGGCCTAAGCTGGCAGTCAGACATCCCTCTGGCAGCCCAGCAGCCCTTGGGGGATGTCCACTTGCCAGCGGGGAGCAGGCCTAACTATAGTCGGACATCCTTAGTGCTGCTGAGGAGGTGGGAGAGTCTCCCACCACCACCGCTGTACTGGCAGCCGTCAGCCTGGCTTGTGGCTGAGCAGGGCTCCCCCTGTGGGAGCACACTGACCACCAGGGGGCAGCTCCTCCATTGAGCGTCTGCCCCCTGGTGGTCAGTGTGTGTCATAGTGACCAGTCATTCCCAGTCGCTCTGCTGTTAGGGTCAATTTGCATATTACCCTTTTATTATATAGGACTAGTAGCCCGGTGCACAAAAATTTGTGCAATCAGGGGTGAGGGTGAGGGGTGGGGCCAGACCCCTCAGCCCGACCTGCACCCTCTGTCATGTTCCGGGACACTGGCCACTCCTGGCCTAGGCACAGGCCTACAGGCTTGGGGCGGCCTGGCTCCCGAGGCCCCATTTTATCAAGAGAACAAAGTCGGCGTTAGTTACAGCCCTCACCGAACCCAGTACACTGCATCTGTGCATACAACTGCCTCGTTCATGTGCCTGCTTCGCCCTACTGAATTACTAACATCTTGAGGACATAGCTCTGTCTTATCCTGCTTCACCTTCAGTGCCTGGCCTGGTGCCAGGGACCTGAGAGGGTTTGCTGAGTGAGTGAATAATGAGGGAGTGAATGAGTGAATGAATGAGCGAGTAAGTGAATGAGCAAGCAGCTAAGGGGCGGGAACTCCTGCCGAGTTGCCATGGCAACACGGCTGAAGTTCCGGCCCCACTCCCGGCTGCCTGAAGCTCACCCCGGGAAAGTTCTTGCCCTGCTCCCAGCGGCCTGGCGCCCCTCTTCCTGGCTGCATACTGAATTACTAACATCTTGAGGACATAGCTCTGTCTTATCCTGCTTCACCTTCAGTGCCTGGCCTGGTGCCAGGGACCTGAGAGGGTTTGCTGAGTGAGTGAATGAGTGAATGAATGAGCGAGTGATTGAGTGAATGAATGAGCAAGTAAGTGAATGAGCAAGCAGCTACCGGTCGTGATGGTTCGCACTCTGCTCTGGGCTGCCTGATGCAAACCCCGGGAAGTTCCCGCCCTGCTTTCAGCGGCCCCTCGCCCCTCTCCTGGCTGCATAGTTTGTGTAGGGCAAAGGCGGCCCGGGTGTGCGTGTTGGCAGATCGGTGCATTAGCACCCGCCAGCCTCGGATTCCCACAGGAGGGCCGTTTGTGGGCGTGGCCGGTGGCAGATCAGTACATTAGCACCCGCCAACCCGGGATCCCCAAGGGAGGGCCGTTTGTGGGCGTGGCCGGTGGCGGATTGGTGCATTAGCACCCGCCAACCCGGGATCCCTGCAGGAGGGATGTTTGTGGGTGTGGCCAGTGACGGATCGGTGCATTAGCACCCGCCAGCCTCGGATCCCCTCGGGAAGGCCATTTGTGGGCGTGGCCCGTGGCAGATCGCTGTGTCCCGCCCGCCAGCCCTGGGTCGGGTCCCATATGGGCCGCCTGCCGCCCGGGTCACAGATAGCAGGCCCGGATGGCAGTGGGGCAGGTGGGATGGCGCTGTCCCGCCCTGCCTGCAGTATGCAAATTAGCCTCTATCTTTGTTGGCGGTTAACCGCCATCTTGGTTGGCAGTTAATTTGCATATCGTCCTGATTAGCCAATGGGAAGCGTATTGGAGGTACGGTTAATTACCCTATTTGTCTTTTATTAGATTAGATAGAGGCCTGGTGCATGGATGGGGGCTGGCTGGTTTGCCCTGAAGGGTGTCCCGGATCAGGGTAGGGGTTCTGCTGGGGTGCCTGGCCAGCGTGGGTGAGGGGCTGAGGGTCATTTTCAGTCTGGCCACACCCCCTTCAGGGTGGGGGTCCCTTCTGGGGTGCCTGGCCAGCCTGGGTGAGGGGCTGATAGCTGTTTTCAGGCTGGCCAAGCCCCTCAGCGGGGACCCTTACCCCATGAGGGTGAGGCCATCCTGGGTGAGGGGCTGATGGCTGTTTGCAGGCTGGCCACAGCCCCTTCAGGGTGGGGGTCCCGCTGGGGTGCCTGGCCAGACTGGGTGAGGGGCTGATGGCTGTTTGCAGGCTGGCCTCAACCCCTTCAGGGTGGGGATCCCCACTGGGGTGCCTGGCCAGCCTGGGTGAGGGGCTGAGGGCCTTTTTCAGGCTGGCCACACCCCCTTCAAGGTGGAGGGGTCCTGCTGGGGTGCCTGGCCAGTCTGGGTGAGGGGCTGATGGCTGTTTGCAGGCTGGCCAAGGCCCCCAGTGGGGACCCTCACCCCATGAGGTTGTGGCCATCTTAGGTAAGGGGCTGATGGCTGTTTGCAGGCTGGCCACAGCCCCTTCAGGATGGAGGTCCCCGCTGGGGTGCATGGCCAACCTGGGTGAGAGGCTGATGGCTATTTGTAGGTTGGCCACAACCCCCAGCCACCCAAGCTCCCAGTGGAGCCTGGCTGGTAGCAGGTATCTGGGATTTATTTATCTTCTATAGTTGAAACTTTGTTGCCTTTTTCGGAGGCCACAGCTGGCCAGGGCAGGAGGGAAGCTTGACTTTCTCCATTGCCGGGGCAACCAAGCCTCCTGCTGGCTCCAGCTCCGTGCCTGCCAGCTGCCATCTTGGTTGAGTTAATTTGCATGTAGTCACTCTGATTGCTGGTGGGCGTGGCTTGGGTGTAGGGAAGGTATGGTCAATTAGCATCTTTGTCTTTTATTAGTGTAGATGCTTCAAATATCTTTCCTTTATATTGTAGTTTTATTTTATTTTGTTTTTATTATATTGTTTAAAGTATTACAAATAGTAGTGCATATGTCTCCTTTTTCCCCCATTTACCTTTCCCTGGCCTCCTCTACCCCCCAGCACAAGCCGTCTCCCCTTCCACCCCAGTGTCTTGTGTCCATTGGTTATGCTTATATGCATGCATACAAGTCCTTCAGTTGATCTCTTACCTACCCCCCAACCCACCCCAGCCTTTCCGCTTCTGTTCAATGCTTCTTTGCCTCTATATCTGTTTTTGTTCATCAGTTTTAATGTTCTTTGTACTCCACAAATGAGGGAGATCATGTGGTAATTTTCTTTCACTGCCTGGCTTATTTCACTTAGCAAAATGCTCTCCGGTTCCATCCATGCTGTTGCAAATGGTAAGACCTCCTTTTTTACAGCAGTGTAGTATTCCATTGTGTAGATGTACCACAGCTTTCTAATCCATTCATCTGCTGATGGGCATTTAGGCTGTTTCCAAATCTTTCACTGTGTCCCAAAGATTTGGGATTGTTGTGTTTTCATTGTTGTTTGTTTCCAGGATGTTTTTTATTTCTTATTTGATCTTTTTGGTAACCCACTCACTGTTTAATAGTATGCTATTCAGCCTCCAAGTGTTTGAATTTTTGTGATTTTTTTTATTGTAGTTGATTTCTAATTTTATGCCATTGTGAGCTGAGAAGATGCTTGATATGATTTCAATCTTCTTGAATTTGGAGAGACTTTGCCTGTGGTCTATCTTTGAAAATGTCCCATGTGCACTTGAGAAGAATGTATATTCTGTAGTTTTGGGTGGAATGTTCTAAGGATGTTGATTAAGTCCATTTGATCTAGTGAGTTGTTTAGGATTGCTATTGCTTTGCTAATTTTTTGTCTGGAGGATTTATCCAGTGATGTTAATGGGGTATTAAAGTCTCCTAATATGATTGTATTGTTGTCAGTCTCTCTCCTGATATCTTCCAGAAGATTTTTTAGGTATTTGTGTGCTCCTGCATTGGGTGCATATATATTTACCAGAGTTATATCCTTTTGTTGTATCGATCTCTTTAGAATTATGAAGTGGCCTTACTTGTCTCTTATTATGGTCTTCACTTTGAGATCTATTTTGTCAGATATAAGTATTGCTACCCCAGCTTTTTTTACATTTCCATTTGCCTGATAGATATTTTTCCATCCCTTCACTTTCAGTTTCTGTGAGTCCCTTGTTCTGAGGTGGGTCTCCTATAGACAGCATATATATGGGTCATGTTTTCTTATGCATTTAGTCACTTGATGTCTTTTGATTGGAGCATTTAATCCTTTTATGTTTAATGTTGTTATTGATAGGTACTAATTTGTAGCCATTTCTGTACTTTATGCCTGTGTTCCTTCCTCCCTTTCTATTTCTTCTTTTTACAACATTCCCTTTAGCATTTCTTGCATTGCTGGCTTGGTAGTGATAAACTCCCTTAGCATTTTTTGTCTGCTAAGCTCCTGATTTCCCCTTCAATTTTGATTGATAGTCTTGCTGGATAGAGTATTCTTGGATTCAGTCCTTTGCTTTGCAACACTTTGTATACCTCCTTCCATTCCCTTCTAGCTTGGTGTGTTGCTGTTGAGAAATCATTTGATAATGTGATGGGAGATCCTTTGTAGGTAACTCTCTGTCTCTCTCTTGCAGCCTGTAATATTCTCTCTTTGTTTTTAACATTTGCCATTGTAATTATGACGTGTCTTAGTGTGGTTCTTTTGGGATTCATCTTGCTTGGAACTCTATGTACTTGTGTGACTGATTTCTTCCCCATATCAGGGAATTTTGCTGTCATTATTTTTTCAAATAGATTCTCTAATCCTTGCTGCTCTTCTTGTCCTTCTGGCACCCCTATTATATGAATGTTACTTCATTTCGTGTTGTCCCAAAGCTCCGTTAGGCTCTCCTCTTTTTAAATTTTTTTTCTCCAGTTGGTGTTCAGATTGGGCTTGTTTCTCTACCTTACCTTCTAACTCACTAATTCCGTCCTCTGCTTCTTCTAGTCTACTGTTGAAACCTTCCATAGCATTTTTGATTGTAGCTATATCACTTTTGATTTCTTCCTGATTTTTGCATAGATTGTTGATTTTCTCATCCATCCAGTTTATGAAGTGTATGATCATTAGTTTGAATTCTTTTCCTGTCATATTGCATGCCTCAGTTTCACTTATTTCCTTTCTTGGGAAATCCTTTTTCTTTCCTCTGGGGATTATTTCGTTGTCTCCCCATTCTAACTATCACCATAAGGTCCAAACGCCGAGTTGTGGGGGCCTGAGCCATGTGCAGTGGAAGTGTCGTGCCACCCAAGTGTCACTGAAAAGCTCCAACACTAAGACATGTGGCTGCCATGGGTCGGTGGAACCAGGCACACCGAGAATCAGGGACCCCTTATGCACCATGGTGCGAGAAAGTCACCGCAGCCTTACGCCAAAAATCAGAGTCCTCTAGTGCATGCCTGGAGTCAGAGACCTGATGTGCACGCTCCGAGAATCGAGTATCAGAGTCTCTGTCACTTGGCGTGGCCTCGCACCATGAATCAGGGTCCCTGTGTGTGCATGTGCCGAGAATTGGAGTCTCAGGTGCTCACTGTGTATGCACTAAGAATCAAGGATCCCGTGCATTCACGATGAGAAACCGAGTCCCCACGTGTGCGCGCTGAGAGTCACATCACTGGTGCTCATTGCTGCCTCTCATGCAGGGAATCAGTGTCCCCCATCTACTTGGGGGTGTGGGTTGCACAGCTGCCGTGTGTTGGAGGTAGGCCCACTCTTGTGCTGCAGGAAACAGACTACCAGTGTCCGCATGCCCAGAGTCAAAGTTAAGTCACACAGCCTCCCTGTGTCGGCAGGAAGCCTGCTCGCGCGGATCTGATCTGGCAGGTCCTATGCCGCTGCAGTGGGCCAGCAGGGAGGGGGATGGGTTCGGTGACTCACAGTAATCTGCGGCCGGGATGTCTGGAGTCTTGGTGCCCATGGGTCTGCAGGTCTTTGTCCCCAGTGGTTGTAGGTTCCCGGCTTGCGGCTTGCATCTGAGACCAGATTGGGTGGCGGTGAGGCTAGGGTCCTAGTCGCAAGCAGTCCTGTTCTTCAAGATGGCATCTATATTGTACTTTTAATCTACCTTAATTATAAAACATCTACTTTAGGACCATATTATTATTAAATGGTTTCCATTAATGAAAACTTTTATGAAGAATGATTCTTAAGAAATTACAAGCTGTTATAGTTCCTCAAATAACTAAGACTGAAGACTTGACTTCCTTTATATTGTGAATAAGAAATTAGAGTTTTAAACCTAACATTTATTTCACTCTCAAAGATTTTGTTTTTAGTAATTATATTTTATAAAAAGTTGTTTTTAACATTATATTTAAAAGGTACAGTGTATAGTTGGCATGCAGCACTGTCCACTAAGAATTATTAGATACTGTAATTTTAGAAAATTACATAAACATTGCATTAATTATGTACTGTATGAATTGCTATCAAGTGTTCGAAATGAGAAATATAACTGGTTATTAGAGCATATTGATTCTCATATATATGCTTTATTTACTTTTAAAAATATTTTTACTAATTTCAGAGAGGAAGAGAGAGGGAGAGAGAAATAGAAACATCAGTGATGAGAGGAAATCATTGATTGGCTGCCCCCCGCTACTGGGGATCGAGTCGGCAATCTAGGTATGTGCCCTGACTGGGAATCGAACTGTGACCTCTGGTTCATAGGTCAACACTCATCATCTGAGCCAACCAGCCGGGCTCATATATATATATATATGCCTTTTGATAAAAATTTGTTATTATGCATTATGATGTATGAATTAAGACCATGTATGATTATTTTTACTTTATTTTAAAATGACATTTTCTAATAGCTGTTGTCTGATTGTTTCAAATGGTTGCTCATATCAGGTGTCATTATATATAGATTTAACTTGCTCTAATACTTTTTTACTTTTAACTTGCCAAGAACTTCAGTTGGTTATATGGAAATGAAAACCTTTGTGTGAAAGTGTCATTGCATCAGAACTTGGCACCCACAGGAATCTAAGAAAACAGGCTGTTTGTTCCCTACAGAGAGTCAGAGTATTCCATAACCTGACTTTTTCTTTATATTTGGGTCTGTGCTAGATTAAGTGATTTAGTTTAGTTTGGCCTAGGGCAAAATGTTGTTGGACGTTTTAGAAAATCCTGTATCTATTAATCCTGTATCTCTGAAAATAATACTAGTTTTAATGTTTTACTTTTTAAAAATATATCAATAGTCCATCTCCATTCTCAAAGTGTTGTTTGTAACTGGCACTGAAACTATTGCAGTATTTCAAGTGGTATATTGTTTTGCCCTTGAAGTTTTGAAATTGTAAAAGACATGTATTTTAAATAACAAATATTTATTTCGTCTTAATTTGATGGGAAGGAATTCATTTTTTAAAATAATTTCTTGATTACTAAAGCATATAACACAGGGGAACTATCTGTGACAAACATACAATAGTGTTATAATGTAATACAACTTACTTTATTATAAATATTTAAACTTTAGAATCCTAAGCACTAAGACTATTGTTAATAACCCCTAATTGAACAAGAAATGTGATTGTCTTAAGAACTATTTGCTTAATTCTCAGAAAATCACTAATTTTTAACTTTTTTATTCTGAATATTCTTTCAACTTATTAGTTAGATCTGAACTTTTCACTGTACTTAAAGCAAGCAAACAAGAAAGAAAACAACCATATAAAGTATAACTATAAAGGTTAATTAGGCAATAATAATTTTTTCCAGAGTTTCAAGGGAATCATAGATTACTTCCTTTTGTTCGTTTTGGATCTCTCAGATGTAATGTGGCTTCCTTCAAGTTTCCTGTTCGGTTCCAAAGTTACTAATAAATATTTAATTATTAAATTAAAAATAACTGCACATGGTAAAAACAGTGAAATTCTACAGATAGATATAAAATGAAGTAGAAATATTGCTTTTCTTCATTCTCTCACTCTCTCCACCTCATCTCTTAGGCTGTTTCTTCATAGTTACCACTGATAGTTTCCTATGTGTTTTTCTTGATAAAAATACTGTTCAATCATGTATGCACCTGTGAATATAATTTTACTTTCCCCCATTTTTAATTTACTCATGTTCCGTGCCTATATTGTTTTGGCTCAAGACATATTTTGGGCTGGAAATTCATTTGTCTTATTCACCATTTTATATCTAACTCCAAGAATAGTTCCTGACACATAATACTAGTATATTGGTACTTAAATACTTGAAGAAAGAATCTTCCACATATAGCGCATATTTCTTGCCTTTCTTACTTATTTTACCAGTTTTTCTTTTCATCCTCACCTGAAGGTATCTTTTTATTAATTTGAGAGAGAGAGAAACATCAATGTGAGAGAGAAACATTGATCTGTTGCCTCCCCTACGTGCCTAGACCGGGCATCGAACCCTCAATCCCTTGGTGCATGGGACGACACTCCAACCAACTGAGCCACCCAGCAAGGGCTACCAGTATTCTATTGATAAACATTTATTTATCTTAGGTCTTTTTTTCTGCTAGTCATCTGTCCATCTGTCCATCTACCTGTGTGCCCAATACACACATACTGAGTACTATCAAAAACAATGAAATAAACCCCAAACAAATTAGTTCCCTGAAGGCAGTAGCATAGATAATGTTATATTTCTACTTTATTTAATAGGGTAACTGTGCAAAACCTTTTTGAAGAGTTGACTTTTGAGCAGGACCTAAAATGAGAAAAATGGTTTAAAAATATAGAAAAGAGGATTCTGGGCAAAGGGGATATAGTAAATATAAACGTTCTGAGACAAGAAAAACCTTGGCGAGTTCAGTGAACGAAAAAAAAGTACAGTGTGACTAGAGCGAGTTCAGTGAACGGAAAAAAAGTACAGTGTGACTAGAGCATGAGTAGTTTCTCTCATGTAAATACTGCTTCAATGAATATCTTTATATGTTAAACTAGAGGCCGGGTGCACAAAAATTTTTGCACTCGTGGGGGAGGGGTGTCCCTCAGCCCGACCTGTGCCCTCTCGCAGTCTGGGACCCCTCAGGGGATGACCACCTGCTGGCTTAGGCCTGCTACCCGTGGGATTGGGCCTAAGCTGGCAATCAGACATCCCTCTGGCAGCCCGGCAGCCCTCGGGGGATGTCCACTTGCCAGTGGGGAGCAGACCTAAGCTGCAGTCGGACATCCTTAGCGCTGCTGAGGAGGCAGGGAGGCTCCCACCACCACCGCTGTACTGGCAGCCATCAGCCTGGCTTGTGGCTGAGCACAGCTCCCCCATGTGGGAGCGCACTGACCACTAGAGGGCAGCTCCTGCTTTGAGCATCTGCCCCCTGGTGGTCAGTGTGTGTCATGGTGACCAGTCATTCCCAGTCTTTCTGCTGTTAGGGTCAGTTTGCATATTACCCTTTTACTATATAGGATAGAGGCCTGGTGCACAGGTGGGGGCCGGCTGGTTTGCCCTGAAGGGTTTCCTGGATCAGGGTGGGGGTCCCTACTGGGGTGCCTGGCCAGCCTTGGTGAGGGGCTGATGGCTGTTTGCAGCTGGTCACACCCCCTTCAGGGTGGGGGTCCCTACTGGGGTGCCTGGCCAGTCTGGGTGAGGGGCTGAGGGACGTTTTCAGGCTGGCCGGTGACTGAAGCTCCCAGTCTCTCCTTTTTTCTTCTTTTTTATTCTGGGGTTTGTTTAGCTTCTATAATTGAAACTTTGCTGCCGTCACTGGAGCTAAGAGCCAGCTCCAGCTCCGTGGCCACGGCTGGCTGAAAGCAGGTATCTGGGGTTTGTTTAGCTTCTATAATTGAAGCTTTGTTGCTTTCGGAGCTCAGAGCCAGGCCGCGGCAGGCGGGGAACCTTGGCTTCCTCCATCACTGGAGCAAGCAAGCCTCCTGCTCGCTTCAGCTGCGTGGCTGTCGGCCGCCATCTTCCTTGGCAGTTAATTTGCATATTGCCCTGATTAGCCAAGGGAAGCGTAGTGAAGGTACGGTCAATTACCCTTTTTGTCTTTAATTAGATAGGATATTTTACATTTTTTTCTAAATACTGTTAGGAGTGGAAGTGAGGGGTCAGATAGTATATGCAGTTTTAAATTTTGAGAGCTGAGGTGTGGGGCCACTTTCATTCATATTCTTTCTCCCTAAATCTCTTCTTGCTTTCCCTGGCTCTGGGGAACTTGTGTTGTCTGGAACTTGGTAGGGAGGGAGTGGACTGGGATGTGAGGCACAGTGAGTGAAATTCTGTTGGAGAGAGATGTACCAGGGACTGTGATTGTTTCAGAGACTTTTGTCCATTAAGATGAGGATCCAGCAATAGAGCATATTTATATGTTGTACATGCTGAGTTATGTGATAAAATATTTGGCTCTCCTTTGGCCTATTAATGAAATCATTTCAATGCAGAAATTATCAACATTTCTCAATCTAGGAAAACAAAATTTGGTGTTTTTTGTTGTTGTTGTTGTTCTTTAGTTATACATGAGGCCGTATTATAAGTGATTCCTAATTCGGCACTATTGGATTCAGTTTACACAATTTATGATTAAAATAAAGAGGCATTAGAAAAAAAATGTCATTAACCAGAGTCAGCCAAAAATTTTTGCTATAATGTGGCTTTTGTGGAGGAAAGTAAGACTGGCAACTCATATTTAAAATAAGTTTTAAAAAATCCTGGGTGTTGTTACATTGGGGAATGAAATCCCTTTTCTGAATGCCTTGATATCAAAAAGGCATTTAATTTATAAGATAAATGTCAGAATCACCTATAATTTTTTAGGCAGATTAGAAATTTTAGACTGGTTAAAGAACAAAATTTGTTTCACTGGTGTTATACTGCTGAGTAAGCTAGGAGAGACAAGTCACTTTTGCATAGAGAGGCTTGTTTAAAAATTTGCAATCTACATTTTTTGGTAAGGTGAAGTTATGAAATTTTGGCAGGTATATTCAGATTTCCACGTACCTGTAGAAAGAAGGGAGTATGTGGCTTCCTTAATTATTATTTTTTCTTCTACATAACAAGACTCACTTCCTTTGATAATTAAAAACAATTTGGAATGAGGTTAGAAATCTGTGATGGAGAAGATTTTAATTTAACAGATGCTAATAATATAGCATGTTCTGTGTATTGATTAAAGATTTTCTTTTTCTTTTTTAACATGAGTAATTTTTTTCAGCACAACTTACAAATAAACTTTAGTTGGAAATCAGTTTTATTTTGCTATTTGAACCTGGTATACATTAATAGTGGTAAAGTAATTAACTTATATTTTGTCTGTGTTTTAATAAGTAGCATTTTGATTAAGAAGCCTAATTTACCTGATCTCTAGTATAAAATCATCCCACTAGTTTTAACGTGAATATGTAATTTTTGATCGAAACAAGTTACTGATATAAAATCTTTAAGGTGAGTTTAAGAAAACAAATTAGTATTTTATTAGTCTTAATTCTTTGTCCTGAAATGAATAGAAGTGTAAAATATGTTGCATATTTACAAAAATCTTTTATTCCTATTACAGTATGTAGATACATAAGTTGTAATTAACTTGCTTCATTAGAACATCTAATTTTTGCTTGACATTATGCAAATGTACGGTTAAATCTGTTTTTTAAGATTTTTCCAGTTTAATGTCAGAATCCAAATTCATAAAGAGTTGGAAAAATGAGATGTCTGAGCTATAGGATTCACAAGGATTTCATATGAAGCCTATTTAATCAGGATAACACTGTTATTAATATTCATAATGTCAGCTGGAACACAAATGACAGACTGTGGGGCCTAAAAATTTTATTTGGTGAATTTATTAAAAGTATCTTAAAAAATTAATGGAATTGAAGTAAAGTTGGTGAATATGAAAATCTTGTGTTAGCACAAAAAAAATCTCTATTAGAACTTTCTTTATGATAATTTTACATTGATGTCTTTTGACAGATTTCATTGGTACTTAAAGAAGACAGATGCACGAATGGTCATTTAAGAGGATTTAAACACATTGGCACATTAATTTTTACATGAATAATAAGTACTTTCCAAAAGCAATTAACTTACAGTGTACAGGATATGAATTGAAAAATAAGACTGTGACATCAAGGGCAAAGCAAATGTGCTGTACATTTTAAACTTAGTGGTAGGACTTTTTAATATTTTGATTTATTTTATTTGTATAGTTTTCATAGGCTATGACTTAGAATATGGTTATTATAGTGCATTTGAAAGCATATTAGAAGGGTGATAATGCTCTTGTCCTCTCCCAAAATATTGGTGGTGTTGAAACATCATTCTATGCAAGTATCATTTACATTTATTGGAGACTTAAAAATTTGCTATGTTATTGGTAATATTTGAGAATGTGTTCAATTTTGCAGAAAGTCTTAGGGTGATTCTGATTGGGTTTAGTGCTTCAAATACATGTGTTAACACATACTTATTGATGATTATAGCATAACTTAAATGTATAATAAACAAACTTCTTGAAGTTTAGTGTGAGAAGTTTAGTTAAGAACCATCTGAGTAGTATACAAGTAAATTTGTTCTGTATTTTAGCCTAAGAAAGTAAAAAGTTAGGCATGGCTTAAGTAAAACTGAGATGCATTTTATTTTTTATACTACCTGTTATTCTTTATGTTTTTTAATATGCTTATAATGACATTATGCCAGTGTTATAGTTTTTATGTTTATTATTTAAGTTCATTAAAAACAATTAATTTTAGACTATTATGTATAGTCACAATAACGAGTATTTTGTTTAATACTTTCCAGAGATTTTTGTGTGTGAATTTTAGTATTTATAAAAGCATAGTTTAGTTATTTCCTGTAACAGTCCACTTAGGGTTCACCTATAAGACAATATAGTCATTGGCCTGGCAGTCCAGATGGGTACTAGAAGTTTCACTAGCAGTCTGTCAAAGTTATAGTGAATGATTGTTACACTAGACATGTAGGTGTAGCCTGGTATGTTTGGGAACTCACATTCAGAGTTTTATTGGAAAAAGCATTAATTACCAGGGTGTGTAGAAATTATCACAATATAATGCATACATTAAAATTTTTGTAAGGAATAAAATAAAATTGCTATATTGGCTATTATGATTTTTTCCTAGTCTTTTTAAAAGTTAGGTTTTGGGTGGGGGATGGTTTTGTTTTTAGATCTGACATATTCATTTATATGCCCAGCAGAGGGCAGCATTTTACTATGTCAGCCTCACGAAAGAATTAGCCCTGCTTAGACTGTCAATGTTTCTTGTAATTACTCCCAGTATATTTGTTGCTTGCTTATGAATTAACTTGCATTTATGGAACTAAATCATTCCAATCATTTAATTACACCTGAGGAGCTGAACTATAATTGCTTGCTTCCAACTAGGATCTGATATGGCTTGAGCAGTATTAATTTGGTGTTTACTTTTCTGAGTGCTAAAAGCATTAAAATGATTGTGCAATGGGATTACATTTTACTAATTGCTGGCATTCATTAGCTGGGCAAATGATGAGGAAGAGTGACTGTATATTACAGAGGGATAAAATTATGGCTTTAAATAGTATATTACTAAGCACATTAAGGCCTGTAAGACATGTTTTAAAATACTCCAGAGGTTATTAAAGACTGTATTTTCTACATGTCTTGCTATATGAATCTCTTATTAAAAGACTGCAATTATTATTAACCTTTTTGGGCAATATGTAGGGAAATGGCTTCATTGACTAGAACATATTTCTTTGATATTAATAACTTCCTATATTTTCAGCTAATCCAAAAGTAAATGAGAAACTTAGAAAAAGATTGCCAACTCCAGATCAACATATTTAGAGAAAATTGGAAAAAGAGAAGCTTACTTCAGCTTTATTTGAGGACTTTTTAAAGAATGCAGAGTTCTAGCTGTGAGGTAAATCTAATTTTATTCTCCTTAACAGCATGCACACAAAAAACTTGCAGAGCTTTTGTCATGTTTATTATGAAATCAAGTTTAAGAGCAAAATATGAATAATTCCACAAATTAATGATAGTCTTTATGGTTTTTTTAATTGGAAAAGTTTTTAAATGACTTTTACAAGTATAACATTTTATATGAAAATATGCATTGTAAATTGAAATAAATAAATTTGAAATTTTTGGAATAAAGTTTATGACAAATAGTCCAGAAATTTTATTCTTGTTAAATAGTTGAATTTATAGTTGGAGAAGATTAAATAAATTAAATGATTCTCTAACAAAGGAGCAAGACTATCTAGAAGCTTAACCTGAACTGTATTTACTAAAATATAAGTGTAAAGGAAAGAACCTGTTTCTGAGAAAAACGATTTAATTTCATCTGTTGAATGCACAGTTAATTGTCCCATTATAAATGTTTTAGAAAATCATTTATCCTGTAAATTCTCTGTTAAACAAAGGTAAGGCTTAGGTGTGTTCTGATATATTGTTTTAAGTTTATTTATCTAGAGGTGGCTTTATTTTAGCTTCAAATCCTGGAGCAAAAACCAGAGACATTGCCAGAGCAAACAAGAACAGAAATACAAATGGAGGACTGGTCAAAAGGTAAGGACTTTTAAGGTATTAATACCAAACCCCAGGTGTTGTGCTAGTTCAAGGCACTGAATGAAGTGTGTTTGTTTTAACCAATTAGACAGAGGCAGACAAGCACACACACACATGCACCCACACACACAAAGGAGGAGGCATTCATAAAGAGACCCACACACTGCAAAAGGGACACAAAGAATGACACACAAAGACAGGCACATGCAGTGAAAGAGACACACACAGAGGAAGAGCTACTAAGAGAAAAAGAGGAGGCCAGACACACAGGGAGAGAAAGACATAGACACACAAAGTCATGAAGACTGAGAGAATAACTGGGAGAGAGATGCATAAAGAGAGGGACACTCAAAAAAAGAAACACAAGCAGAAAGAGATGCATAACAGTAAGGGAGATCCTACACTCAAGTAGCGAGACACAGAGAAAGACACGTTATAGATATACATACGAAGACATAGGCACACCTGGACTCAGAGCAATTAGTAAGAGAAACACAATGAGAGAGAGAGAGAGAGAGAGAGAGAGAGAGAGAGAGAGAGAGGCATAGGCATGCACACAGACACACCCACAGAGAGATGGTGTCAGAGGGGGCCAGAGAGAGTCAGAGCAACAGAGATGTGCAGATGGAGATAGAGAAAGACACTCCAAGACAGCAACAGAGACAGGAGAGAGAGAAAGATACACACATATGTACAGGCAGAGGGACAGAACAGTCAGGACAGAAACACAATTTGAAAGACATACTGAGAGATGGCCTGGTAGAGAGAGAGAGAGAGATAAAGAGATAAAAAGGCACATCTGACTATCAATAGAGCAAAATAGAGCCATTAAGAGAGAGATTTTAAAAAATGTTAGGTTTTTAATTGAAGTCTCTTACAGTAAAATGTTGCAAATCTGGAATCCTTGGGAAATGGACCATTATGACTATAGTATCACATATAGTTGAAAGCTTAAATATTATGTCCATCATTTTTATTTCCTCTAACAATTTTGTAATTTAAAAATAAGATTATTACCAGCACATTACACATCTCTCTCTCTTTTTGGATTCCCCTTCCCCAACAGGGCTCCTTTTTCACCAGGTATCAACTGTTACCTCTTTCAGAAGGTTAAAGGCCTTTTGGGGTGATTGTTCTATCATCATTTTACTAAATAAGTTAATAGCTACACAATTATTTTCAGGACTAGAATGGTCTGTGCTTTCTGAGTATACCTTTTTTCTGATTTCTGCATTTGTTTTTGACTTACATACTGTTATAAATTTTCCTGTTGTTTCTGCCTACCATTAGCAACTTTTCTCTTATTTGTGATTTTAGGCTGCTTGTTAAGAGTTTAGAATCCAGGTAAGTGAATTGTGTATAAAGTAATATGAAATAAGGTAGTTAAAGGTTTTCAATATAAAGTTTAAATGTTTTAGTGTATGAACTTTGTGACAATTTTGATCTATTCTTTTTATGTAAGTTTGTGTTAAGGATACATAGGTCTGAACCTGGAAACTAATGTTTTATAGCTGTTTTTATTCATTTATGCAAATAAACAAACAGCCTTCTTTTGAAGAGCTCAAAGCAGTTTTATTCGATTTATGTACAAAATAAGAAAAGAGGAAGTAAATCATGATGCCCCTGTTACTTATGTTTCCTTTTCAGAGGTCACATTACTGTGAAAAGCGTGTTGTGTAAATTATAGACAAACAAATCTTTAAGCCAAAGGAATTATTTTTAATATATCTAAAGAGCTGGAAGCTATAGAGGAAATTCCTCTCATAAATGTGGAAAGGCCAGAGTGGCTCAGTGGTTGTGTCGCCCTATGAACCAGAGCACATGCCCAGGTTGCAGGCTCGATCCCCAGTGTGGGGTGTGCAGGAGGCAGACAATCAGTTATTCTCTCTCATCATTGATGTTTCTATCTCTCTATCCCATTCCCTTCCTCTCTGAAATCAATAATAATAAGTATGGAACAAGCAGAAAAGATGCAGAGTAATGGAGCTGCTGAAGTTCCAGGATGCTCATGAAAAGGAAGGTTTTAGGGCTAAAGACATGGTTGCATAGTTTGCAGGAAACAGACTACAATAGTTGTGACTAACAGTATTAAGAAAATTTGCATTTTTATAGGCATACTTTTGACACTGGAAATAGGAATTAGACAATTACATATTTTATAAAGGGCCTATTAATGAAACATTATTAAGAAATAAAATTAGCCCTAACCAGTTTGGCTCAGTGGATATAGCGTCGGCCTGCAGACTGAAAGGTCCCAGGTTCGATTCCAGTCAAGGGCATGTACCTTGGTTGCAGGCACATCCCCAGTAGGGGGTGTGCAGGAGGCAACTGATCGATGTTTCTCTCTCATCGATGTTTCTAACTCTCTATTCCTCTCCCTTCCTCTCTGTGAAAAATCAATAAAATATATTTAAAAAAAAGAAATAAAATTAAACAGGTAAGTATAATATCTTTTGAATTTAGTGATAACTTATATATTTAAACCAGTGAAGTCTACATAGTCATTTCTTTGATATCACGGTTCATGGGATTTATCATAAAGCATAGTTTACTTCAGAACTTTCTTACACAATGTTCATAGTATACTCTGATAAATAGTTATTTTATTTAATGTTATTTTACTTATTTTTTTAAATTGAGCTAATTAACAACTTGAATTATGCAGATTTACTTTTGTATCATTTTACAGGTTCATTATGAGGAGTGCTAAAGTGGTTATTCTTTTCCTTGCTTTATTGTAGAAACATTGCTGAATATTTAAGTCAAAGAAAGGATGAAATATCTAATATTAACAGATATAACTATTTACATTTTTCTTTGTCATTATAGGTAGTTTGGAAAATGTAAAGCTAAGGTTGGTTGGTGGAAGGGGTGATGACATCTACAAAAGGTGCCCAGGTTTCTTTAGGTAAAAAATCAAACCCAAATGAAAGAAATTTTCAGCAGATGGAAGCAATATGTGAGGGAATAAATGTGTGTTGCCCAGTGAGCATTAGTGACATCTTCTGGCTTCTTAAGAAGTAATTGATGTTTTACCCTTTCACAAAAACTTTTTTTCAAGATTCATTTTTTTCCTGTTTTTTAAGAAAAAAAACCACACACAAAAACGGTCATAATCAAAGTACGTATGTAAAGTCAGCCTTCAGAAAGAATGATTTGTTATGTCATTGGTTAACTCTTTTTAGCATTTACTTATTAGTTACTTAACTGTATAAGAAAAAAGACATGGGGTCAAAATCTCCTATGAGTAATTAATTGGAAAAGTATAAAAAATTTCTGGATATTTTTATATTAAATTTTGGTAGTTTTTTATTAAATTAGCAGAAACATAATTTAGTTGTTTTGTAATACACAGAAGTCCATTGGAAATAGGTTGCATATTATTTTTGAATAAGTGTGTATGTCATATCTATACATTCCTACACTAATATAGGTAAAAATGAGGCCTGAGTGCCTGTTAAATTTAGAATATTGTAAAACATATTTAAGTTTAGAACCTTTAGGGGTCAGTGTTCCCTAAGAAAGATTAAAAAAGATTACTGTGCCTACTCAAATATTAATTCTGCTGTATTTTAAATATTTCTTACCAATTGATGGTAAGAATCACAGAGCCTGAGGAAGCTTTAGACAAACACCTTTCAATGTTATGGTTTCTTAATATTATTTTCAGTTTTATTATTTTAGGAAATTATATTTAATGTTTATTTATGTACAGAGTAGTTTTTTTCACTTAGGTTTTATCTCAATTTAAATATGAATTGTTTTAAAACTACTTTCTATTAAGCTTAAAAAGTAAGCATGGTTCTAAATCATTATACTCATTTAAAATTTGAGATGAAAAACTACTTCTAGAACTGCTTATGTTAATTGAATCCTTGCATGTAGTTTATTGAAGGCTAGCAGATATTTTAAAAATCTTTTGCTGAATTTTGGTAAAAAGCAAATGTCCTTTTTATTTTTGAATTGAATTAGCTATTACCTTTTGTAGCCATGATTCTTATGGTTTTTCTACCAAACAAAATAAATAACTAGGACTAAAACCTCGCAAAAGATAACGTATAAGTGGTTTATTCGTTTCTGGTCAGAATACTATTTATTTTTGCTTGGCATTTGGAACCTGTGTGCCACCATCAATCTCTTTTATTATTGGCTCATTTATCTTTCTGTCTTTTCACAAAGTATATATTCTTTTTACCTTTTATCCATTTGTTGTTCTGTACTTGAATTATACCTAAAACTATTGCATGACTTGCAAGCATTTTATAAAAGTAGACATCTATAGAAAACCATCTAGGATGTGTCTTTGATCATGTAACTAAAATATGATTGTAGAACCTCATATCATTTAAATAAATCATTTTCTTTTAAAGAAGAGGGGAAAGAAATGGCAAGTTGCATAGAATGGGCTCCCATTTCTACCAACAAAGTTGTTGGTAGGAAAAAAAAATGATTTCCTAAGCATCGTGAAATTCAAGGTTTTGAAAATATCTGGATAATTAATCATTTTGTGTTAAATAATAGGACTTGAATTGTATTTAATAATTGGCTTTCTAGTAAGTAATGCTGTATTTTCATTAAATGAGTAATGTAATTTGCTTTTGTTTGTTTTAAAGTAGAAGGTAAATTACAATGGAGAACCAATGCATTTAATAATTTCACTAAAATGTTATAGAAGAAAGAACGCAGGTTTGGAGCTAGATAAACCTGTGTTTCAGTTTTGTTAATACTTCACTTCTTATGTTAGTTACCTGTACTTGGGTGCAGGTTTCATAATTATTTGAAGCCTGAGTTTTCTTTGGTATGGAAGAGGAGATAATTCCTTTAGGACAGTTTCTGAAAGTTAGGGATTGTGTATGAAAGTCCTACTACAATACCTGAAACAGGAAATGAGTTTATTTAATATGTATTTTATATACCAGAGTTATTCTTTTCAATAGTGTGGTGGTGATAATAGTTTTTACAGATGGAAAAAAAGATTGTTGACGTATTTTGCAGGGTCTAAATAAATGATGGTGGTGGTTGTCATTGTATGCCATTCAGTTGTGAAAGTAGGTATATAAAAAAATCTAAAAGTGTTAGGAAACATAAATAACAATTTGAAATTACTAGTTTTATAAGAAACTTCAAAAATGATGTTCATACCCTATTATTAGAAATTTGATTTTTTCAAAGTAGTATAGCTTATATTTAGTATATTTATATTTGATAAAATAGAATATGTCAATAATACTCATTTAGGGTAAACCTAATTTTGACTGTATTGAAATCTCAGTTGTGATAAAATCTTCAGTCTGTTGGCATGATACAGTGTGCCTTTTCCTTTTAGCAAGTATGAATTTAAGAACGCATTTTTTATTTTTCATATTGCATAGAGTGGTTAGAAAAGACATTTCTGAGGTCTGATTAAATTTATTATTCATCTCCATAGTACCTAACTTAATAGAATGCTGGTAGCTTCTTATACATGACCATCTAGAATTTTTGAGTGGTTTTAGCATTACTGGCAGCTGGCCAGCAAGGATTGATTTATTTCCAGAGGAAATGCCAAGGCAACTCTTAAAAAAATTATTGAGGATATACTATTTTATTTTAAAAATTATCATCTTTAAATAAGTTTGTTAAAGTAAGTGGGATTCTGGGTGTTTTTATTTATAAGCTTGATATGAACGATTCTGTTACTACTCTTGGCCTTGGTAGGAAAGGGGAATGAAAACAAAAAATTTTACATGGGCAACTTTGTTTTTTAAATGGTTATAAAGTTTGTTATGCACTGTATTTTGAAATTCATTTATTTCTGATACAAATAACTCACATTTGTTAATTTATGCCAAAATTATGCATTTTGGCAATTCTTTAAATAGGCTTTATTTGTAGACCAGTTTAAGGTTCACAGCAAAATTAAGCAAAAAGTACAGCGCTCCCATTATACACGGCACTCCCTAACCCTGCATACACACAACCTCCCCACTATCAGCGTCCCCCACTACAGCGGGACATTTGCTCCATTTGATGAATCTACCCATAAATTCTTAATAATGGAACAGTTTGTGAGATGACAGGAATCTTTGTCTTTTTACTCAATTTAGAGTGTTTTAAATTAGATTAGTCTGTACTCTTGGAATTCTTACTCTACCTTAGGTGCTTTATTTTATAAAAATAATAATCACTAAGGAGAATAAGCATGAAAATGGTAAATTTTTTTTTGAATAGGACCACTTCTCCCTCATTTTGATATATTTATATGATCTTCTCTTTGTACAACTTGTGACTATTTCTTTTATTTGAGAAATCCAATTCTACTTTTATTATACAAGCTCTTTCAAATTTATTTGTGGCCATGAAAATATGAATTTTTTTGAAATAGAAAAACTACTTGAATTTTTTAAAAGTTTATGCTTTGTTTTAGATTCTGATAAACATCTTTATTCATTTCTGGTTATGGCTCTTTCATGCCAGAGCACTTCCTGGAACACATATTTACAATACAAATCTTAATATATTTAATTTTTATTTTTCTAGAAGCTAAAATTTCAGTCTATCATATTTAAGACGATTGTCGTGCTCTCCATAGTGACTATATTTGTCACTTTTAGTATGATTAGTACAAAGTCCTGAGAGTACATTGGCATTTTGTTGATTTTACAGATCTGAATCAATGTACATTGGTGTATAAACCAAATTAATGCCATTTACACAGTTGTCCAGGTTGACTGGCTGTGGAGTAGGACTGATGTGACTACATTTACTGCATTTATTCACTACCTTTGGTTATAAATAATTTTGATAATTGAATAAAGTACTTTTGGGGAGTTACCAAATACGTGCGCGCGCACGCACGCATGCACAGGCACACGAGTCAAAACTTGCCATGTAGGACATTTAAAAATTCATTTTGGAGAAGTTTGAGAAGGAATTTTTCTTTGTTTTGGTTTTCATGCTTTTGTTTTTTTGGGGGGAATACGAAAAAGCAAAAAGAACAATTCAGACTACAAAATTTTGAAATTGGTTGCATAGATTATTTCATAGTCTAAATGAAATATTCGAATCTATAGCTTTTGGATAAAATTGATAATAAATTGATAATTTTTTGATAAATGGTAAAGCTGTGCTGACGATGTGTGGTAAAAAGTAATTATTTTACAAAATATTATTTTGACTTTCATTTTTATTTTTTAAGTGATTCTAGTCTTCACATATCAAAACTTGTTGGTACTTTAAATTCAGGATGCTAGTGGGTGAAAGGTTAAAAGTAATCAGTTCATATTGATAAATTTATACTTGTAGAGTTAGTGAATATGTTAGCTTTTGCAAATTTAATATTTTTTAAATTAAAAACTAAATTCACCTCCTTAATCATTTCACTGGCTATTCCTGAGATAATTTGGTATATTCTAAAGCATAATAATATTTATTGATTTTGAGCATTTTTAATATAGAAATATAATAAAAGTTAAGAACAAGATATCCTTATTTTCTTCTTCAATTAATGTCTTTTTTTTTCTACTTTCCCCCCAGTGTTTAAGAATTTCAGACTAATATTGACTTCTAACAAATTGGGATAGGTAGGGTTTATTCAGCATTAGTTTGCTTGAACCAACACATGTTTTGGAGGAAATATGATAGGAAATAGAACAAATACATAGTCCTTAAGGATTTAGGCTCTTGTATAAATTCTAACATTTGAGTATGGAGTATATAGAGTATTCTCTATCCTTTCCCCATATTAATGTAAAGAATTTGCAGTTTAAATAGATTTATATTTTAAGTAGATTAGATGGTTTTTTAATCTTTATAAAAAAAAACATGTTGAAAAATTTGGAATCACTGAAACCTTTTACTTAATTGCTTGGAAGAATTTAAAGTTAAAAAAATAATGATTTTAATTCAAGAGATATGATTGTTTCCTTTCAGAAACATTCATTGCCTATATTTTATAATCAACCAGTATAGAGTTTAAGGCCGGAACAGGCTGTATTAGTCCAGGTAAGAAGAGTGAAGACAAAACAAAAATTTCCATTAAAAAGCCGTGCTTGGTCTCCTGAGGACTTAGTAGAGACCAGCATCAGAGACTTCCTCTGCATTTTTAATAGGTCATTTGCTCTCTAAGATGTTCTATATTGCCCCTTTATTACCTTTTTCTTTTTTAAAAGTCTCTGCCCCTCTGTGAGGTCATTTGAAATAAACACATTATTTAAAAAAATCAAATTTATCTCAGGCCTTTTTTTTTTTTTGTCTCAAGTATTTAATGCTTTTTTTCTTTTAAAAAAAGTGAAACTCTAAGAAGGAGGTGATGATGCTATATCCTGTAACTGACTAATATGACACTAGTATAGTAGGCACAGTTGATTAATGAAATGGGAGCCTATACCTTTTATGCTTCTGTTTTGTTTTGTGTGTTTTTTCCTGGAGAAACAAATGGTAAATTTGAATAAAACGTATATCATTTGCATAGAAAGTTATGTAATGATGCCATATAGAGTATAATGATTTCCTAAAATCTTGTATTTAAAGTAACTGAATTACAATGAGAGATAAACAGAATATTTACCCATCCCTTATGAGCTGCTGCTGATATGTAAATTTATTCTTCTACTTTGCACAAATATACTTTTGAGCTACTGCTTAAACACTTTGATGTCCTTAGTCAAACAGTTTTAATGATGCCTCCAATATTGTGAAAGTGTGACATTTGATGAATGTCTCATATAGTTTTGATATCTGGGCACATGTCAACAAAAAAAATGAACATTGGTTTGTCATGCAACACCTAGATAATTTATAATTTTACTGTTTATATCCATCTTGACATTTTTTATCTGCCAAAGGCAGGTTTCATTTGGAATCTTAATCTGAGATTTATTTGGTGGATCTGGAAATCATAGCTAGGGTTCCCACAGGAAATGGTCCATCTACCAACAGATTAAATGGCAGTCCTGCAGTTGTTAGGGGAGCTCTGCATTTAACACACATGCATACTCATTCAGACTGCACTGTGGAGAAAAATTAAAGTAGTAACCCAGGTTTAGGAACAATGTAGCTAAAAAGTCCCATATTTGCTGAATGACAAAGGGTTATATAGCAGCATTTCATTTTATTATTCGTGCTTGAATTTCTTGTTTGCTCTGTTGAGTCTGCTGACGAATACTAATAAATGCCTGCAACAATCCAGACGAGAGATGCCTGGCAACAAAGCTATGCGGTGGACCTCCCTGATCTTCTCCAGTTCACAACCTGACCTTTTGAAAAATTGGCTGGGCTAAGCTGCAGAATTTGGGTGTAATGGTTATTGTTAACTCCAGCTTTAGGATTTATTAATTTGTGTGATCAAGACTTACCTATACTTCAAAGTTTCAAAAGACCAAACACAATCATCCAGCCATTAGAACTAACATTGTGTTTCAGTGCTTTCCACTTAGTATCTGACTGGTGATTCTTCTATTTTGTTTTCCAAACCTAAAAATACTCTTAAGTAAAATGAAAGGCACATATAAAGAAAACCTTTTTTTTTTCTCTTTATACTTGTTATTGAAAAGTTGCCTTCTATAAACGATCTAAGAAATTGTTGAATATATGGACAATCTGTATGTATTCACACTTAAACAAAATATATATAATTATGAAACCTATTTTACTTGAAGTTGTAGAAATTTAAGATTTACCTAGTTCATTTACATTTTAATTGCTTTATACAAATTATTATTATAATAAGAAAAATTGAGCAAGGTTAGGAATATACAGTGAGTAGCCAAATGGTTCATATCACTGGAGGACAAAAAGAATAAAGATAGGATAGTTTTCATAATCATTTCAGACTAAATGATATTTATAATGGTTTAAATAGGGTAATAAAAGTTTTACAAAGCTTTATTTTATGTAATATGTTCATAAGCTAATGATGTAGCCTAAGCTTTAGATTATACTATTATACTCTGTTCATGGCCTTCTATAAGAAACAATGTTAAAATTTAAAAGCTGAAACCTTATGATAAAACTTAGTTGTTACACAGAATTCTTACCCTTTCACCCTGTAGAATGAATATTGATGTATTCATGACTATTTGAGACTTATTGAAACAAACAAGAACTTTAAAAAATTTGGTGCAGTTTCACCATTTTAAATAGCTTTCGTATAATAAAATAAGTAACAAAATTTCATTAATTTCCATGACTAAGCAGCGGAGAAGTTGTAACATGATATACAAAGTCATTGAATTGTCATAAAGATGAAATAACTCATCACCACTTCATTTTGACATGTTTATCTAGATATACAACTATGTATAGGAATGTAAAGGATGTAGTTTATTTTGAATGTCTAAACCTTATATCCACGTGGTTAAATTATGTCATATTGACAGATTTTATGATTTTCCAGCTTTATAAACCTTTATAAAATCTTCAGTATCTTACAGCTACATCCAGCCTCTTCAACATGTTTTTTACTTCCTCCTCTCTCTCTTTATACACACACACACACACACACACACACACACACACACAAACACACACACACCACACCCCTTATTAGAACTACGTAAGACTCTGTATTTCTGCTCTCCAACATGGTAGCCAATGGCTACATGTAGCTTTCAGTACTTGAAATGTGGGCAGTGAGTATGCAGACTTACAATGAAAGTTATAGTTCTTTTTCTTCTTCTTCTTCTTATGGCTGGTCAAGCCAAAAACAAAACAAAACATACTAAAAAAACCCACAAAAAAACCCTGAGAGAATATACAGAATATGCAGTATCTAAGTAGCAAGTTTGCATTTTTTAAGCCAAGGATCCAAAAGTTACCAAATTTCCTGTGACTCTCAAATTTGAATCTGTGAGTGATAATCACTTGTGATCTACTAACTACAATTGTTATTATTTCTAATATAAGGTGCCAATGTAGTGAGTGCTCAAATTATGTTACAGAACATGCCATTTGCATTTCCTATTTTCTGCAATGGATTGAATTTACAGAATTATACTATTAATTTTATTTGTATGGGATTGAATTTTCTTTCAGGATCTTTTGTCAAGATTTCTAAAATTTGAAGTTCTATTATTTCTGTAATTTGTTTTATAATCTGATACAAACTTTATTAAACCATTAGTTATTAATTACAAGTTTACCACATTAAGTATTTCTGTCATGTTTCTCTCATTGAATAAGTTAGCATTTTATTTTCCAGATCCATGTCCTCTTATTTTTTAATAAGAATTTTTCTTATATGTTACTTATTTTTATTATATTTTAATAAGTAAATATTTTGCTTTGAGCAAAACAGATTTTCACAGATAATAGTAGCTAATATTTATTGAGTATGAATTCTGTGCTGACACTTTTTTAAGAGATTAAATAATTTAATTCTCATAACCTTTTGAAGTGGTTGCTATTATTATGATCCTTTTTTTGATAGAGAAGTTGGTGAGAGGTTAAGTAATTTGCTAAAAGTTCTGCAGCTGTGTGGTAGAGCCAGCATTAAGACGCGGAAGCCCATCTTAAGAGCCCATGCACTGATTCCGCTTGGCAGATCCAAATATACCAGGGTGCTAGCTGTTAAGTCTGAACTTTTCTCTTGTACACACTTCTACTCCTGTGACACGGCAGAAGTTTCTGAAGTCTTTTTCTTTTATGTTTAGGGGGGAAACCATAAATGCAAATATGTGAAAAAACCTCCCACCCCCAAAAAGGAAACATAGTCAGAACTAATTGAGTAGAGGAAATAAGCAGTATCTGTATACACATAAAACTCTAGGAATTGGTAGAAGTTATTTGGAGCCACTAACTGATACTGTTGTTCTGATTTTGTTGAAACTAATACTCATTCTGAAAAATCTTTAACCATTGAGAAAAAGATAACATCTTTTGTTTAAAATGTGTGGTTACTGTAGTAATCCTATTACCACATCAAATTTATAACTACTTAATAGTAAAAAATATTTTATATCATTTTGATCTTACATAATGTGGTGATAGACAATATATAAAAGAAACAATAAACATGAGGTTTTTATTCTTTTAATACTTATGAAATTAGATGCTACAGTATAAGTAATTTTAACCTTTCAGAGATTAAAAAAAAAAGAGTTAAGGAAGTGGTGACCAGTTGTGTTAGCAAGTGTCAGAAAGCAAATTGACAAATTGCATGTGTTATAGTTCATTTTAGACAGAAATTTCCCTGATAGCACCAACATCTGAAGGAGCAGGATATCTATGTATTTGAATGTACTTGCCCATTGTACTTCTCTTCCCCTTTCTTTTTTTGCCAGTGAGTTCTCAGGTAGCTGCGATGTTTCTGTGCTGAGAAACCCCAGTAGATCCCTAGAGACTATTCTAACTCAACCACTCTGAAGAAACAGCTCAGTAAACAGCATTGACCCCCCAGGGGACCACCAAATCCATTTACACAGATACCCGTTGTCACAAACTATTTACAAAGCCAGACAGAACAGAATTTCCCAGCCTCTAAGAATCCCTATTTGATTCTAGCTACCTCCTCACTTCTGTATAGTAGTTGTGAAATAAGTTACTTTTGGCCATGAGTCATGATTTCTTGTGTAGCATCAATTCAACTGAGTATATTAAACATTGACTAATGTATAATTGTCTGGAGAATTGAACTCAAAGGAGGTTCTAAAGATTTCGTTCCTAAAATAGGAAATAGTATAATGCTGTTAATTTTCTGGACTAAGGAATTGAGAATTTAATAACAAGGTTACCATTGAGACAGTTGGTAATACTAGTACCTCTACAAGTAAAGAGAGGATTTGTTAGATCATGAAAATGATCCATTGGAAACAGCATGAAAGTCACTAAAGAGATACAGGGTTTTTAAAGCAGCCCATCTAGGCACATGTATTAAGTATTAAGATTCCAAAAAATATCTTCACTAAATCCGCCCATTTTGACCAAGTGGATAAATTATCTCTAGAAAGAGCTATAGGTGCCATGTGAGGAATATCTAGTAGTAGTCTTCCATAACATCATTTTCAAATGGTCACAGGATAAGTTTATATGGCAGTGGCAGCATTAGATAGTAATAGCAAAAATTGGGGACTGTATTTGAAGTAATCAAATTCTTATATCCAAGTAATACAGTGTGCCCATAGAAGAGCAAATGAATAAAGGGACTGATCATCGTCATGGAAAAATTTCCTGTTGTTTAACCCTGAGGAAAGAAAGATCTCAGAGGCTTATGAATTATGAAGAAGAGATTGATAATTTATTCTCTAAGTCCATTTGGAGAAATAAATTTGAAGAGTAATAGTCTTAATGGTGAAATAATTAACAATGACATTGATTAAACAGTGAAGCAAATTACTAAAGGAGGTTATAGAGTTTCCATTTTAAAATGTGCGGGAGAGAAGAATCAATAGTCTTAGCTTTAAGCTTTCGTCTGCCTGCATATGAGAGTTTTAATCAAAAGTGAAAATATTCATTTAAACATTTATCTAATTGACTGGTTTGTAAAACCAAGCCATAACTTCACTTTTTGTTGTATTTTATTGATTTACTAGAGGCCTGTTGCATGAGAAGATTCGTGCAATAGGCCTTCCCTTCCCCTGGCTGCCGGCACCGGTTTTCCTCCGGCACCCGGGACCCCGGCCTTCGCTCCGGCCAGAGCCGCCTTCAGTCTTCGCTCCGCTGCTTTGTGCCTATGTATGCAAATTAACCGCCATCTTTGTTGGCAGTTAATTTGCATATCTCACTGATTAGCCAATGGGAGGCATAGCGAAGGTACGGTCAATTACCATGTTTGTCTATTATTAGATAGGATATTTCCATATGTAATGCTTTTTCAGGTGATAGGCGATACCAACAGCTCAACTAAAACTTCTTAAAAATATATTTTTATTAATTTCAGATGGAAGGGAGAGGGAAAGAGAGATAGAAACATCAATGATGAGAGAGGATCATGATCAGCTGCCTCCTGCACGCCCCACACTGGGGATGGAGCCTGCAACCCGGACATGTGTCCTGACTGGGAATTGAACGCTTACCACCTGGTTCATAGCTCAGCACTCAACCACTGAGCCATGCCTGCTGGGCTCAACTAAAACTTCAATAGCTTCATCCCATTATCACTTCATAAAGACCTTTATCCTGGGTTGGAGAGTTCAGGAAAAAATAATTGAAGACTGAATTAGAGTCTCTATGCTATTTTTTTCTCTTGGTTGGAGAAGGTACTAACTCAGAAATTGAATTTCAGTTGGGCTTGGAGTAAGGCGATGAAAATTTGGCAACATGCAACAGGATAGTGTCTTAAAATCTGATTTGAGCCCTAAACTGGTTTGGCTCAGTGGATAGAGCAGGGGTCCTCCAACTACGGCCCGCGGGCCACATGCAAATACAAATATTGTATTTGTTCCCGTTTTGTTTTTTTACTTCAAAATAAGATATGTGCAGTGTGCATAGGAATTTGTTCATAGTTTTTTTTTTAAACTATAGTCTGGCCCTCCAACAGTCTGAGGGACAGTGAACTGGCCCCCTGTTTAAAAAATTTGAGGACCCCTGGGATAGAGCATCGGTCTGCAGACTGAAAGGTCCCAGGTTCGATTCCGGTTAAGGCAGCGGTTCTCAACATGTGGGTCGCAACCCCTTTGGGGGTCGAACGACCCTTTCACAGGGGTCGCCTAAGACCATCAGAAAACACATATATAATTACATATTGTTTTGTGATTAATCACTATGCTTTAATTATGTTCAATTTGTAACAATGAAATTGGAGGTCACCACAACATGAGGAACTGTATTAAAGGGTCGCGGCATTAGGAAGGTTGAGAACCACTGGGTTAAGGGCATGTACCTTAGTTGCGGGCACATCCCCAGTAAGGGCTGTAGAGGAGGCAGCTGATCGATGTGTCTCTCTCATCGATGTTTCTAAATCTCTACACGTCTCCCTTCCTCTCTGTAAAAAATCAATAAAATATATTATTAAAAAAAAATCTGACTTGAAAAGTCAAAGTGCAACTTACTCTCAAATGTTTCAGAAAAATTATATATGTGTAGGTAGGCAGATAGATACAGAGAACGGATAATAAAACAAGTATAGGAAAATGTTAACATTTGGGGAATATGGATGAAGTGTATATAGAAATTCTTTCTACTGTTTTTGCAACTTTTTATAAGGCTGAAATTATTTCAAAAGGAAAAAGGAAATGACTGTTATCCACAATCATTTCTTGTTACCTTTCTCATGTCTGTCCTAGTGTGTTGACGCAGTCCCTGAAGTATTTTGCATTTGACTCTGATTTCTCTTCTCAGTTTCTTGCCATTTTCCTGGATGACTTTAGTGTGTTCGGAGTTAAGCGTTTTATTACCCTGAGTCCTTGATTTCCTCCTCTCCAGGTACCTTCACTGTCAGTCTATTTCATCAGCCCATTCCCAGTTAAGTCACATCTTGGACTTTGTTTTTACATGTTGCTCATTTTAGAAATTTTCACTTTCTGGCGACACCATCTTGTCATGTCCATGTAAGAAATGACTGTGCTTTTCCTAAAGTTATTCCTTTTGTTCTGGGCCTCTTCTTCCTGTTCTCTTCTTATTCTTATAGTCTGTTACTTTTTCTTTATTTCTCCAAGCTCCAATCCTTTGGCAGTTCATTAGTTTGCATATTCCTACTTGTTTTTTGTTGGTGTTTTTTTTTTTTTTTTTTTTTTTGGTAACAAATGCCTTTGTGGAGTTTTCCCAGAGTTTACAGTTGAGCATCGGTATATTTAGCCATTGTATTTGGTCTCTAAATCCCTAGCGGAATCCTTCCTTATCACATTATATTCAAATTATTAGATCAGTTTGCTTTCTTCAATGTATTATAGAGTCCTTGATGGGAGAGGGGTGTGTGTGTATGTGTGTCTGTTTCTTACCTGTGTTTTTTTAAAATATATTTTTATTGATTTCAGAGAGGAAGGGAGAGGAAGAGAGAGATAGAAAATCAATGAAGAGAGGGAATCATTGATTGGCTGCTTCCTGCATGTTGGACCAAGCCTGCAACCCAGGCATGTGCCCTTAACCAGAATCAAACCTGGAACTCTTCGGTCCGCAAGCTGATACTCTATCCACTGAGCCAAATCGGCTAGGGCTTTTTTGTTTTTGTTTTTCTAGTACTTATCACAGGACATATCACACTATAGGTTTTCCATGAATTATTAAATTAATAAATTAATTAGAGAAGTCAAACTTTCTATACAAATGATTGAATTCTGATATAGAATAATGCAATATGTCAGAGTAAGAAAGCATCGAGAGCATTCAAAAAATTTAAGCAATATTTGCTAAAATAGTAAAAAGAAAAAAAAAGAATAAAAGGCAGACAGAAAGGGAAATTTTATAAATCAGCCTTGTTTTCTCTAAAGTAAAATCAAAGTCTCCATAGAAGAGTATGGATAGTCTGATTTGCAGAGCAGGCTCCAAATGTCTGATGAACAGTTATAGTTAGGAATCTAAAATGCTGAGCGAGAGTAGAAACATCCAGAATTAATCAGAGCCAAATCACAGTACAGGGTTCTTAAAAAATATTAAACACTTAGAATTGAAATCCGGAAGTGGGTTAGGACTTGTTGAGTTCATTTTAATAATAGTAAAAAGGGTTCTAATTACTCTTATGCAGGAGGGACCAGCAAGGAGTCCTCTTATTGGGAAGCTCCCACCTCTCCTCTGAATTTGGAGGTGATAGCGGTCACAGGTAAAGGCAGTGAGTTACCAAGAAATCAACAAATCACAAATCTGACATTAGATAAGCTGAAGTAAAGTTATAATTGTAGTAAGCAAATAGCAAGTATAGATATCAGGAATGGGGTAAACTAAACAGTAGAAGGTTAGGAATAAAAAACTGAAAGGAGAAAGATGCTAAACTAGACACAAAAATACAGAGGCAAAAATATGGGACAATTGGTAGATAATCCAAAGTTTGGTATAAAAAACAGGTCAGAGAGTTAAGATTTAGGATTCTGAAGCAGTTGGTATGGTGTTGGCATAAGCAACTGGGGGCGATTTATAGCTGGCGCATCCTTTTACTTTTTGATGAATCTTTGTACCTCATACACTGGAGCATAGTATAAGCCCTAATAGTTATTTTTTGATGTGTCCCTGGGGACACTTTTTGTTATTTGATATTGCTTTCACTATCTACTTGTAATTTTCTTTCATTTGAATTACTTACAAGTTCTCTGTGAGTGATGAAAAGCATGGTTTGTTAATGATATAGTGGTATTCCTGAGAGCCCATTTATAAAATTCTCATTCAGATTTTGGGGGTTACATGTGACCAATACCAGGCTTCTCTAGAAAAACAGCATGATGAACATCTAAGCCAACCAAGTATGCATTTTGAAATGTCAAGAAGCAACAAATTATCTCCCAAAACCTACAATTGTTATATTTTAAACCATAATAGATTATAATGTTGAAATTCTATAGATACCTTACAGTAGGTAATTATGATAGCATATTTTCCCAATTCATTCCCTCAAATAAAGTGAAGTCAAGAGTAATTTACTACAGTGGTTTCTAATCTAGCTTCAGCCACCAGTAAGACAATGTCCACGCTGTGGAGTTTCTAAGTGGCTCTAATTTCAGCACATATACAAGCAAAAAATTTCCTCTTAAAGAAAGAATACTTTGTGAGAAGTACCTTATCTATAAATGCCCCATTTTGCTTTTATTTTAAAAGTACTCTCTCTGCCTCAAAAGAATTTTAAATTTGGCTGGTTGCAGATGGCATCACCAAGAAGCAGATGATACTTACCTGCTTTTTACAGTTTTGCTTTTTAATATTTTTTTGGTGGATATAATAAAGTTCTACTTACAATCAGTGCTTGTGCCTATTAATCTAATTTACTGGTGAAAGAGTTTGTTTTGTGCACTTGTGTTTATGTCATTTTCTTCCCCCAAAATAATACATTTCTTTTGAAATAGCTATCATTTACTAGTTACAGCTTAAAATAATTTTTATGAGATAGCAAGGCCTTATGAAACAGATCCCCTGATGTATAGCACATATCTGATAAAATGGGAGTTAAAATAATTCTAATATTCATTTTATAATATTATGATGATGGTTACAAAAATAATAGCTAACACTTACAGATGTGCCAGATACTAGGCCAAGTTTTTTGCACGTATTCACTTGGTTAATCCTCACAACAACTGAGGTAACTTATCACGTTCCCATTTTAAAAACAAGACTTTGCCGAAACCGGCTTGGCTCAGTGGATAGAGCGTCGGCCTGCGGACTGAAGGGTCCCGGGTTCGATTCCGGTCAAGGGCATGTACCTGGGTTGCGGGCACATCCCCAGTGGGAGATGTGCAGGAGGCATCTGGTCGATGTTTCTCTCTCATCGATGTTTCTAACTCTCTATCTCTCTCCCTTCCTCTCTGTTAAAAAAATCAATAAAATATATTTAAAAAAAAACAAAAAACAAGACTGAGGTGTGGGTGTGTTTTCTTGCCCGAAATTATGTACTTGGCAAAGCTGGAATTCTGATCCAGACAGTCTGATATTAAGAGTTCCATGCACAATAACAGTTCACTATAATCACTAACTTATTGCAACCTAGTTTTCAAAGTTTAGGAAGAAAAAGTAATCTGAAAATAATTCCTCTAAATCAATGATTTTCAAGTTTGATTGCATGCTGGAGTCATCCGATCACTCCCAGATATTTTTATTTCATTAATATAAGATGGGTCTGGGCTATTGGATTTCTAGAAACACCTCAGGTTATTCCAACCCGAATCCAATGTTTAAACCACTGTCCTAAATGCTCTCTCACTGTGGGAATGGAAATATTCATGGCAGAATCACGCTGTTCATGCTTATGTGATCACAATAGGAGTCAGACTAATAAGTACATGTTTAAAGCTCTGAGAGCATTTATTTCCACAAAAATATTCATTTGAATGATTTAATATGTAGCTATGGTGTTTCTTACATTATGTGTGTTTTTATTTTAAACAGCCCAAAGTTTTATTGAACATGAGACTACAGGAAGAAATAAAAACACACGGCCAGACAAACAGCTGACTGAGAATTCTAAGGGAAGCAAGCATCAGAAATGCAATGAATTAGTTAATGAAGCCATATGTGAGGACACACAACTGCCAGAGCAGAAGTCAAGGAATTTTCCTCATCCAGGTGGTGAGGCATCTCACTGCACTTCTGAAAAATCCAAGTGAGTGCCAGCAGCCTTAGATCCAGAGTGTAAGAATTGCAAGAACTCTTTTTGTCTTCCTCCCTCACTTCATTCTTCCTTCCTTCTTTATGGTGTGAACTAAGTTTGATATATCATTAGCATATTAAAATTTGGGGAATCTACCAGAGTTTTCTACTGTTTTCCATTACATCAATATGATGTATCTAGATCAGCGATTTTCAACCTTTTTCTTCTCATGGCATACACAAACGAATTACTGAAATTCTGTGACTCACACACAAAAAAAATGTATTCTTGCCAGCATGACAAAAAAGGTATAATTGTGATTCATTCATATTGGACAACTATTGTTGTATTGGTTGTCATTTTTTTTTAAATTTGACATATTTTAAAAATTCTTGTGGTACACCGATTGAAAATCGCTGGTCTAGATTGCCAAGTAAAAAAGCACAAGATGAGTTTGAATAAAAGGCCATGCATGAGGTCTTATTCTTTTTAGCTAAATATTATTTTCTGTGATCTTTTATTATGGGTCTGGAAATAACTGGTGAGTTGTTATTAATGGTATTTTTTTAATCAGAGCCCAAACCTTGTAGCTTCAGAACAAAATAAGCCCAGAGATATGGTTTTGGTTAGCATTATTTTTTATTTAAATGAATTGTAATGCTTTTAGAAAGGCCTTGTATACTTTCATTTATCTTTATTATTTTATAGTCTGCAGCTTTTACTTATTTACCTTCCCTATCTATCCCATGAAGGGATTTGAATTTGTGACATCTGTCACTTCTATCTATGGGATTAAGGTACTTTCATAATTAGTCATGTATTATGAAAATACTACTATATTAGAAAATCTCAATGATTGATGTAATTATATTTTCAGTTCAGACAAAATTTTATTTTATAGGATATCTATAATAATAAAAGCGTAATGTGCTAATTAGACTGGATAGCGGAATGACCTTCTGGATGTCCTTCCAGATGACCTTCTGGATGAAGCTGGGGCTTCGAGGGCTGAGGCAAGCTGCCACGGCTGCGAGGGCCGAGCCCCTTGCACGAATTTTGTGCATTGGGCCTCTAGTGTCTTCATAATTTTACACAGGAAACAACTATTTTTGTTTGCTTTAAAATTATTCAGTAGATATATTAATATGTTCCTGCCACTTAGCAATGAGTTATATTCTTACTGAAGTACAGATTAGAGCATATTTTGGGGGGAGAAGGGGTAGGGATGAGTGAAGAGGTGACAAACATTTTATAACCACATAAGAAAAATAAATAGTAGAGGTTGGGCCAAAGCCAGAACGTGAGATATCTAGGACAGTTGCAACAGAAGATGCACGTGGTAAGTAGAGCTGCACTGGCTGTCCCAGGCCTCACTGCTTACTTTCTTCCAAGAGACTCTAAGATGTACCTGTGCTTACAAATATAATGCCATTGAAACTGCCCATTGCTTTTACCTTCCCTTGCTTTATACGACTCGCTAATAAATTGACATCTTCTCAAATAGCCTGCAAAATGTCAAAAAAAGATGTTTTGCGTACTGTTAAATATTACAGAAAAAAGTTTTCATGTTTAATATGTTTTAAATTTAATAATGAAAGTATTACACTGTCAACCAAATTGAAAGAAAATTATGATTACTGTTCTCACTTTCAGGAAAGTGAAAAAAGTATCTAGTCCTGACTAAAAGTACAAATTAAATTAATACTCACAGCCCCTAAAACCTGAATTCTTTAAGTACACAAAACCATGAGTCTCCATAGATGTTACTAAATGCTTTCCACAGAGTTACCTCTCTCTGTTGATAGAGTAACACCTCTATGAAATTGATATATTTATTCTTTTCATCCATAGGGTTTTCTTAGTGCATAACAAGAGAAATTTAAAATTAAGTAACTTTATCTATTTCTTGTTAAAATTAAATTTGTCACTCCCCATTTGAAGGGTAAAATTTATAGGTCCTGTATAGTAGAAATTATATGTTTATGTTGTTTAATAAATAGTTTTCTTTATTACAGCAGTATGGAACATACAAATAATGATTTGCACTATGAATGTATGATTCCTTGTCAAGTTACTTCAGACTTAAATAAAGACAAGACTATTGCATTTCTTCAAACAGAATTGGACATTCTCAGAGCAAGCCATAAAAAGGTACCATATAGAAAAACCTGATAATTGTACTGTGTTTTAGCTGTTGACTTTCTAAACTTATTTTGCTATCCATCACAGTTCAGTTTTACTGTGTATTTTTATCCTTTAACAGTAGCTTTAGGTTGTTGCCCTATCATGCCATCAGGGTATGACTGAGTTGAGAGATTGTCTATAAACAACAATTTCTTTTTTTGCCTGCCTTTGCTGGCCTGTGATATCACTTCCTTTTTCATAAATCTATGGTACTTCAAGTAGATACATGAAAAAAAAGGTTAACTCAGGTTTCACTGCTGTAAAACTTTATTTCAGTATTTTGGAGAATGAGAAATGTAATGCACTACTTTTCTTTTTTTATTAATATCTTTGCCCTATATTTCACCTCAATAATATATGTAATTAAACTTTAAAGTACCAGGGTTTGGCAATATCTTAATTTACCTTATCTTACACTGCTGTATTTTGTCCAATCCAATTTGTTATGTCATGTTTTACCTTTTCTGACTCTGTTTCTAGTTACATTCCTTTGAACATTAAATAATGTTATTAAATAACTAGAGGCCCGGTGCATGAAATTTGTGCACTCGGGGTGGGGGCGGGTGGAGGGATGTCCGTCAGCCTAGTCTGTACCCTCTCACAGTCCAGGAGCCATCAGTCAGATATCCTTAGTGCTGCCGCAGAGGCGGGAGAGGCTCCCACCACCACCACTGCGCTCGCCAGCTGTGATCCCAGCTTCTGGCTGAGCAGTGCTCCCCCTGTGGGAGCGAACTGACCACCCAGGGGCAGCTCCTGTGTTAAGCATCTGCCCCCTGGTGGTCAATGCACGTCATAGCGACTGGTTGTTCCGCTGTTTGGTTGATTTGCATATTAGCCTTTTATTATATAGGATGTTCACTTTTGTATGCCTTCTGTTTTCTTTAACCTCTTCATACTTGTCTGATTTTAATATTTCAATATTCTAGTTGTTGACCTAATCGAACTGAAGCATATTAGGAATGTTGCTCATATGTGATGGAAAACAGCACAAATGACAAAATCTGAGGGAGGAATTGAAAAAAAAAAACATTTGAGGGATACCGTATGAGAACTGGAGATATTTTCTGTACTTTCATTTAGCAGTTATTTATTACATGCCAATATGAATCAGGTGCCAGTGCCAATTTAAATGGATAATGATGGGCTCGCATTCTCCAAGGGAGATCAGTTTCAGATACTAAGATTATTATCTAATTAATTTTGTTGCAAAATATTAAAAATATTTAGAGAAGCTGAAAAGCTGTGCTGTCCATTATTTATCTAGGATAGTCCCTCCCAAGTCTTTGCCTTTAAGACAATAGAATTGATCAGATTTTTTTTGCCGTATATATTTTTAATAATTATATTGTTCCCTCTTTAATTTTGTTTGCCTACACATAAACACACACAAATAAAATGTATATCATGTTTTTATAGTTTTTATGTCATTATAGGTAATTACTTATAAAATATCTTCAAACCTGAAATATTGTGTGTGTTTTTTAACCTAAAGTTATGTATTTAGGCAATTAAATGTAATATATTTATATTAGAAAAAAACCAATTTTACTTTGGGCTTAATTATATTTGTGGGAGAAATTTGTCAGATAAGAATCTGTGTGTTTTTTTTTCAATATATTTAAGCTTCAAGAAAAACTGTCTAAAGAAGATAAAGAACAGAGAGAACTAAAGCTTAAGTTGGAACTCTATGAGAAAGCAACAGAAGCTCAAATTGCTGAGAAGACAGCAGGTATGGTAAATGAATTATAACATATAGCCTTAAGAAACATGCACAAGGTTATTGTATTATGTGGCTTGGTGAATACTAGCATACTAGCTATTTGCCGAAGGAGGGAAGCTCTGTCCTTTTTTTTTTTTTTTTTGGCTGCTTAGAAAATAGGTGGCTTTAACATCCTGGCTCTGGTATTAGTGAGAGCTTTACCTGTATTCATACTGATTTGGGCATTAAATGCATTGTTAACACCATGTCAATCCAATCACAAAAAGGTTGTTTGTTTTGTTGGAAGGGCCTGAACAAACAAGGGGAAATAATGATTACCAGTGCCTCTACCTTTCAACCAGCAGTTCAGATACCACTTATTGTTTTAGCTCTTTGACAGGAAATACTTCTCCTTTGTATGAAGATAGTCATATGTTCATTGCCAGTGGAAACCTACATTTCATTTAAAAATCTATTCTGTGCAATTAATAAATTTTTATCTGATAATGTGGATGATGGAGGAGGTAATGTTTTCTCTGAGATTAAAGTGAAAGATTGCCAAAGTTTAAGATTATAAATGACTCCCTTAAATATATTTTGTAATCCATCTTTATTTACAGGTCTTTGTGAGGAGAACATTTTTAAATATGCCTGTAGTATATTACAGATATGATCAGATGATTGTCAATAGTTATGATCTCTCATCTATATACACATATATGCCACTGTGACTCTACCTCATACTGTTCTAGTGTATTAAGGAAAGAGAAATTTCATAGAATAATAGCAATTAACATGCAGAGGCATTTTAGAGATTATTTTAACATTTTTATATCAATTTAGAATGATTTTAAGGAATAATTATATTTTGTGACTTGTTTGAAGTTATTATATTTTGTAAGCCACTTACCTGTAACCTTAGTTGCATATATGAAAAAATTATGGTCAGAGACATTAGCAGATACAGTCTGTCTTCAAAATATTACTGTACAAAGTAGAATTAAATAGCACTATGAAAATATAGGCAAAATGACTATAAATAAATACTCCAGCTAAATACCAGATGATTGTTTTTCTGTTAAACTACCATGATTTTTTAGGGTGGGAAAATGGGGGAGTAATATATTTTAAGGAAAATTAACAGTATATTAAAAACAAATGACTCATATATAAATCCAGAACAATTTGAAAGTTTCTTGGCTGTTTACTAGGAAGATATTACAAGAAGGACATGTGTTTTAAGGTGCTTGCAACATAATTTAACTTTGTATGTGTCTTAGAGAATATATTTAATAAGATTTAGGCAATTGTGACCGTAAATTATGAATTAATATGTCTGCATCGCTCTTGGAGGGGAAGAGTCAGAAAGCAAAATTACTTACTCTTTAAACTTTTGTATAATGTAGCTAATTATATACTTCAAATATTTATTGGTATATATTTGAGGGTTCCCTTTGGCTAAACTATGAATCATATATGCATTAAATGGAAAGAATTTGATTGCCTTATGATTCTTATTAATCAAATATTTATCATTAATGATATTTTTTAAGTAAATGTTAAACTTTAGAAACATGTTTAGTATGTTTTTATAGCCTCCTAAATTGATGAAAATAATAATGCTATATAGTTTCTCTGGACAAAGCAATCTAGTTTTAAAAAAAAGATGACCAATCACTTAGTTTTTAAAGTATACATTTTTAGAATGTATCTTTACTTTTTAATGTTTCAGTTCTATTTTATTGAAAAAAAAGTAAAGATACTTTACTTGTGACATTAGAGAGAATTATTATTATAATATGTGGAAATAAAAAATCTGAATTGCTTAAGAAATTCTTTGGTTTGAAGCTACTAGAAATTTATTAACTGACCCTTGGTAGACTCATGAACTTTTTCATAATTTCTCATACATACTGTTGTAGATAGCTTATCTTCTACCTATGAGAGGTCAGAAGGCAAAACACCATAACAAAAACAACTATGTCAGTACCTGAATAGAAAGGGGAGCATTATAGGACTATAGTTACATGTTTTATTTAGTGTCATATGAAAGAATAAATAATTAGTGGATGTTTGTTTCTATCACTGCTCATTTTTATATTTGAAATAAAAAGTGTGTTTGGTAAAGTATATTACAAATATGCACATACATTTAAGTAAGCAAAATGTAAATATTTTAAAAGTCAAGATATTTCACATTTAAAAAAAAATGCAGAAACATTCTGAACTGCACATTGGAAATTACAACTGGGATACAAGTATAAATATATGTCAATAGGTATTTCAAATAAAATGTTAATAAAATGCAGGTACTCAAGGAAATAGGAGTTGTTTCATTTCAGTATATAAAGTATAAAGATTTATATATAAAGATATTCACATATGAGTGTTATGACAGCAAGGGAACTAAAATCAATCGAATAATAAGGGAATGGTTAAATGAAGGGGCATTTATGTGAGACATGCAGTAATTAAAATAATTTCTGAGGAATGTTTGATGAGATGAGAAAATGTTTATGATAATATTAAGAAAAAGAAGTAGGGAAAGACTGTATTTATCATATAATCAAAAAATATATATATGAACAGGGCGTCCCAAAAAATTGCTAGCTCAATTTTGAAAATGGAATGTATTTTAATAAATACTGCCTTTATAATTATTCAAAGTGTGTGTGTACATTTTTGGGGACACCCTGTATATATGTGTATATTTTATAAAACAAGAGGCAGCCCTGGCCAGTGTGCCTTAGTTGGTTGGGCATCATTCCACACATGGAAAGGTTGCCAGTTCAATTCCCAGCTTCAGGGCACATGTCTTGGTTGCAGGCTTGATCCCCGGTAGGGGGCATGCAAGAGGCAGCAGATCTAGTATCACTCTTACTTTATGTTTCTCTCTCTCTCTCTCTCTCTCTCTCTCTCACATAAATAAATAAATAAATAAATAAATAAATAAATAAATAAATAAAATCAATAAAAAAGGCAAATTTTGGTAGTATTAATGGATGTATTAATGTTTCAATCAATAGCAGGTTTTCTCCAGTGAGCATGGATTAGATTTTGTATTAGAAAAAGAAAATGTTACTTTTAAAAGATGTGATTTTTTAAAAAAGTTGCTTTCTAATCTTAAAATAATTCTTGTGGATAAGTTTAATACATAAAGAACACATAAAGCAAACTTTCATGAAATTAATATGATGCCTGTGCTCAAATTTTGCCATCCTACCCATGCCATTTTTCTTCTGTTTCAGATTTGCCCTTTATTTATTTTTGTGTCTTTATGTGTAACTTATGTACATATTAATCATCTTGTCTTCCCAGCTAATTGTATAATTGCTAAGAATAAGAATCTGGTATAGTCAGAACCACATAAAACAAAAGGTGCCCAGTTCTGTGTGAGGCAGAATGAAGTAATGGAAAGACCAAAAGCCTTGGAATCAGATTGACCCAAGTTTTGATCACAGCTTTGACTTAATCAGGGTTGACTTTGGACAAATTATTATATTCTGTCCAGAATTTACTCTGACCCATGTAAAATGTGAATACTAATTAATCTCCCAGATTATTTTAAGGATTAGAGAGAATATATAAAAATACCTAGTATATACTCAGTAAGTTATAGCTAATATTAATATTTGATTATTTTTTATCTTTATGAAATTCTTAAACTTTTGATAATGTAAAAAGTTTTGAAAATATTTTTTCTGCTTAGCTTTTAATTAAAATTAATGGTTCACTGTTTATTAATGGAAAAGTGAAAGAAAAAATTGGAAACAAAGGATTAGATGGTGAGAATTATTACTGTTGAGATATATGTATTTATTTATTTATTTTATTTATTTATTTTTTATATATTTTATTGATTTTTTTTACAGAGAGGAAAGGAGAGAGATAGATAGAGAGTTAGAAACATCGATGAGAGAGAAACATCGATCAGCTGCCTCCTGCACATCTCCCACTGGGGATGTGCCCGCAACCCAGGTACATGCCCTTGACCGGAATCGAACCTGTGACCTTTCAGTCCGCAGGCCGACGCTCTATCCACTGAGCCAAACCTGTTTCGGCTATATATATTTATTAGCACTAGTGCATATTACTTACATGTGAATCTGAAATAAAATGAATGGGATACAGAGAATTTGGGATTTAGTCCAAGGTGCACCTACGATGAACGTTCATGTACACTGTTGTAATAGCAGGAAGCCATTTCCTTTGTTTCCCTGGTGGTTTTTACATGATGTGAGTTCTATCATTGGAATGTGATCTCCTGAGAATTTGAAAATCTCAAATGGTTGCCCTAGCCTGTTTGGCTCAGTGGATAGAGCATCAGTCTGCAGACTGAAAGGTCCCCGGTTCGATTCTGGCCAAGGGCACATGCCCAGGTTGTGGGCTCGATACCCAGTAGGGGGCGTGCAGGAGCAGCCTATCGATGATTCTCTCTCATCATTGACGTTTCTATCTCTCTCTCCCCCTCCCCTCCTCTCTGAAATCAGTAAATATATTTTTAAAAATCTCCAATGGTTGACCTTTTTACCTTCCCCTTCTTTATTGACATCAGCATCATCACTGACTGTTTTTATTGGCCGCTGTATAGGGACTGTGATAACTTCTTAAAAATTGAAACAAATATTTATTGAGGGGTCGTTACGTACTAGGCGATGTGTTAGACAGTGAATGTACATCAGCAAATGGACAGACGTGTAATTTCAAACATTCTTTTGTGTGCAGTCACTTCTTACTCATAGTACAGCATTGCAGTGGGTGCGGTTCAATGCTCACACTTCCGATTCAGACCTTTGTTTTACTGTTTTTATCTCCTGCAAGTTACAGCCTCCCCAAACTTTGGCTAAACCCTATTTATAGGTTGCTGTGACGCTTAAGTGAGATAATGTTTATGAATGCTTAACCCATTGAAGGCACTCAATAAATGGAAATTATGATGATAAGATGATGATATCACTATTTGTTTTCTCAAGACTTCTTGATCTAAGAGGTGCATATTCAAAGTGTAGCTAATATAAGTAACTGTCCCACAGCTATTTATGTACGTTTTGTTTCAGAAAATATTGATATGTATTTCTTTTTAAAAATAATTTTAAAATATTTTAATTTTATTTATTCTCTCTAGTTTTTAGTTTTCCTTGATTTTCAGATTTAATTTTATTTGGAAAGTTTGAAAATATGAAAATCATGTTTTTAATCTCTACATAAAAAGAAAATAAGAGAAAAATATATAATAAGTCGGTCTTTTTTACTTAACAAAAGCTCATTCCCTGTATGTTAGCATTGGGAAAAAAAATGTATCTCATTGTAGCTGTTTAGGACTTTTTACTGTGTTTTAACCCATTAAATTATATATGTGGATAATATTATTTGAAATTCGTTAGTATATATGACCTTCAAATACTAGAGGATATTTTGGAGAAGCATAGCAGAAACATGAACTCTTTGTCTTTTAGGTAAGCATGTCTTCTCATTTAAATAAAATGATTAAGCCACAAACACTTCAAAATTTGCTTTACATAAATTGAATTTGATAGTGAGAGAGTATTGTGTAGCTTGATTTGCATCCACTCATTTACTTTTAGGACAGTGATGTGGCCATAACTTTTAAAAATTGTTCAATTAAACCTTTCATTTTTTCTAAACAGTCTCAGTGGACATTGTCTAGTGTTTAATGTCTCTTAATTTTTATTCCTCCATTACATTAACAGTATACAGATGCTGTTTAAATTTTACACAAAAGAGTATTTCTTTAAATAGTTTCGATAAATTATTTTTGTGATATTTAAAATATTTATGTTTCTTTAAAAGCCTTATTTTACTTTTTAAATGCTCACATTAGAGTCTCTGCTTTATATGTTAGTTATTTTTCTTTCTTGCATGTCATCCATTAAAGATTAGCTGTGGAAGGTTGGAGCATGGAGAGATTATGAATGACAGAACAACTCCTGTAGAATAATAATCAGTTTTTAGTATTTAATGCTGTTTGACTTTTGCAGACACATTTCTTATTAACCTTTGGTACAAAGATAAATCCAGGTTCCTGATATCTCATGGAGAAGATGAATTTGAGATCCCCTTCCAATTAAACTGAAATAAGGCCAATATTGGGTTTTAGCCAAAAGAACTCCTTAGTTCCTAAGTCTTATGTTTATAAATCTATCTATCTTATCTATCTATCTATCTATCTATCTATCTATCTATCTATCATCGATATCTTAGTTACATTTTACATATAATTCAGTGGTTACATAATTTGCTTAACTTACATTATTGTTTATGCAAGCATTTAATCTGCTTTTTTAAAAAAATAGATTTTCTCCGTGCTCAAATTTAGAGTAATATTTTATAAATTGAAAAATACTGTCAAGCCCTTCTTATTACACAGAATGTAATAGCTTAAGTTTTTCTATCTAGATTAACATGTAAATGTTAAAAGTATAGATAGGTAATCTACCATTATATAAAATATATTCAGACACCCCAACTAATTAACATGGAAAAATAAATATTGTTGTGTAATAGAAAATATTTACATTGTTCTCTTGTAAAAAATTTGTTTACCTATACCGTATGTCCCATGATGATGTTGATCTAATGATTAAGAAGAACAAGAATTAATTAGTTCTGCATATTAGGAGGATAGAAAATAACATAATATGTGCTTCTAAGAAATAACACACATTGGAATGTCATTTTTCTGTGTATATAATGGGCATAAGTAAAATGTGAAAACCATTAATCCTACACTTAAATGCCTTAAAAATATTAAATTATAATTAAATTATAAATGTAAATTACATATACATTTATATATCTGCATGTTTTATTTTGGAAGGAAAAAGGATTTCAAGAATATGACCAGTCATTTCAGATAAAAACAAAAAGGCCCATTCTCTTCGAAATACACTTAGAAATATTGATAGATAGAGGTTGATTATATTATCTTTGGCTACAGAATCCCAGGGTATGAATCAGGATTAATTACAATGAGTGCCAGGACAAATAATACTTGAAAGTAGATTATGGCCAATGTTGTAACCTCTCTCCCTAAATGAGTTTGTGTTTTCTGGAGGAAACAAAATAAGCGTTGAGGAAACAGAAACCAGTATGCATAACAATAACCATCAACTGGCAATATTTTATTATGTATGGCATACTGTGGAATTTAGAATGAAAGCATTTTAGAGCATATCAAATAATTAGGGTATTTAAAACAGAAAAGTAACAGAAAACTTTCAGATAATATTTTCTTAAGCTTTTTTCTGTATGTTTAATTCTAAAAAGTTTAGGTAGCAATTATATTTTACAGAATTTTCATATTGGTATCTATTTGAAGTAGATATTATGTACAGAAAGTAATTTAAATATTTCTTAAAATTGTATTTCAAAAGTGTATAAAATAATCAATACTAATTATAATAATTCAGGGATAAGGTTCTTTCACATTAAAATTGTAGTTTTATCTTCATTGTGGAAAGTATTACAGATTGTAGTTCTGAGATGTATTAAATGTTCAAATGTAAACCGTATTTTAGAAAGTGTTCTTATATAGTCTTTAGTTATATGTACTAAATACTTGTATGTAGTAATTGGGGATTTTGCAAAAACAAAACAAAACACACACACATCCTTGTCTTATACTTTTTCTACTAAAACATGTTTTGTGTAATTTTCTAATTAATCTTTATCAATTCCTATACCATTGGTAAGTATAGCAGGTCCTTGATAACATTTTGCTACACCATTGATGAGTTGTCACAGGAACTTAACTCTAGTTTATATCAGTTAACTTACCATAAAATTTCTGTTCTTATCCATCATTTTTCTTAAAGTCACAGACCTATCAACAATAAGTAAGGACTTATAAATTTATAGCAACTTCACAGAAGAAAAATTTAAAGCATATGTCAGGAGCTAAAATGCTGACTTTTTTTTTAAAATTAAATCTTTATTGTTCAGATTATGACAGTTGTTCCTCTTTTTTCCCCCCATAGCTCCCCTCCACCCGGTTCCCACCCCACCCTCTGCCCTTACCCCCCCTCCCCCACTGTCCTCATCCATAGGTGTACGATTTTTGTTCACTCTCTTCCCCAACCCCCCACACCCCTTCCCCTGCCCAGAGAGTAGTCAGTCCACTCCCTTTCTATGCCCCTGATTCTATTGTATTCACCAGTTTATTCTGTTCATCAGATTTTTTATTCACTTGATTTTTAGATTCACTTGTTGATAGACGTGTATTTGTTGTTCATAATTTTTATCTTTACCTTTCTCTTCTTCCTCTTCTTAAAGAATACCTTTCAGCATTTCATATAGTACTGGTTTGGTGGTGATGAACTCCTTTAGCTTTTTCTTATCTGTGAAGCTCTTTATCTGACCTTCAATTCTGAATGATAGCTTTGCTGGGTAGAGTAATCTTGGTTGTAGGTTCTTGCTATTCATCACTTTGAATATTTCTTGCCACTCCCTTCTGGCCTGCATAGTTTCTGTTGAGAAATCAGCTGACATTCATATGGGTACTCCCTTGTAGGTAACTGATTTTCTTTCTCTTGCTGCTTTTAAGATTCTCTCTTTGTCTTTTGCTCTTGGCATTTTAATTATGATGTGTCTTGGTGTGGTCCTCTTTGGATTCCTTTTGTTTGGGGTCCTCTGTGCTTCCTGGACTTGGAAGTCTATTTCTTTCACCAGGTAGGGGAAGTTTTCTGTCATTATTTCTTCAAATAGGTTTTCAATATCTTGTTCTCTCTCTTCTTCTGGCACCCCCATAATTCGGATGTTGGTTCGCTTGAAGTTGTCCCAGAGGCTCCTTACACTATCTTTATATTTTTGGATTCTTTTTTCTTTTTGCTTTTCTGGTTGGGTGTTTTTTGCTTCTTCGTATTTCAAATCTTTGACTTGATTCTTGCAATCCTCTGGTCTGCTGTCGGGAGTCTGTATAATATTCTTTATTTCAGTCAGTGTATGTTTAATTTCTAGTTGGTCCTTTTTCATAACCTTGAGGGTCTCACTAGATTTCTTGAGGGTCTCACTAAATTTATCGGCGGTTTCACTAGACTTTTGAGGGTATTACTAAATTTATTGGCGTTTTCTAGAAAATTCTTGAAAAACCTTATAAGTGTGGTTTTGAACTCTATATCCAGTAGTTTGCTTTCCTCCATTTCTGTCATTTGTGACTTGTTCCTTTTTAAAAAAAATATATATATTTTATTGATTTTTCACAGAGAGGAAGGGAGAGAGATAGAGAGTTAGAAACATCGATGAGAGAGAAACATCGATCAGCTGCCTCCTGCACATCTCCCATTGGGGATGCACCCGCAACCCAGGTACATGCCCTTGGCTGGAATCGAACCTGGGACCCTTCAGTCCGCAGGCCGACGCTCTATCCACTGAGCCAAACAGGTTTCGGCAGTGACTTGTTTCTTTGACTCTGCATTTTTTATGCTTCCCTGTGTTGATAGAGTGGCTTTCTGTGCTAGGTGTCCTATAGGGCCCAGTAGCTCAGCCTCCCCAATTACCTAAGGTGGACACTCTTGGTGCACCCCTTTGTGGGCTGTGTGCACAGTCTTGTTGTAGTTAAGCCTTGATTGTTGTAGGTATCACTGGGAGGAATTGACCTCCAGGCCAATTGGCTGTGAGAATCAGCTGTGTCTAGGGTGGGAGAACTTCTGTGCTGGAGACACCCTTCTGGGGCAAGACTTGCTTCAGTGGGGCTTTGGTGCTCACTGAGTCTGCCCCCTGAGTGTGTCCCTTATGGATCTGAGGAGTTATAATCTGGATGGTCCCACTCTGACCACTGGGTACACTGGCTCTTGGTTCTCCAAGGAGGTGCTAATTTAGTCTCTGCCTGAGGCTACCCAGTAGGAGCTATGGAGAGATCTTCAGATTCCTCTTCTTTGGGGTTTGGAGGTGCCCAGATGAGGCCCAGCTGTGAAGCAGTGCAAGCTGCTGTGGGGCCTTGGACCTTCTTTTGGAAGTTCTGGGTCTCTCTGACCCAGCTGCATTTTGTTAAGTAATTTTCAGATTGCAAAGGGCCAGGGCATTCATATGCAAAAGCCTCTGCTGCAGCTTGGGTGGGGCAGGGTCTCAGGGAATCAAAGGGGTGGAGCAAGCAGCTATGGCTGATCCTCAGCCCTGCCCTAAAGGGCCCGGCGTCTCAGTGTTCCGGGCTGCAAGCACCTCTGAGAGAAAGCCGCCCTCAAGTTCCGAGTTCTGCCCGCTGCCTGACAGTCCAGTTTCTCCCCGTATGTGTCTAGGTCCCCAGAGATTCACCCGGAACTGGAGTTCAGAGCAGTCGGGAGCTTGTGACTCCCTCCCAATTCAAAAAGACAGCCGCGTCCTCAGTTGCCAGCCCTTGCCGCGTGCGCCTCCCTACCTCTGCACTTTACTTCCGCACCTCCTCTGAGTCTCAGTGTGCTTTTCTCTTCTAGTTGTAGAATTTCCACTCGGCCAGCCTTCCTGTGGTTCAGGATGATGTCCGTTTTGTCTTTTAGTTGTATTTTTGAAGTGGTTGTGGGAGACAGCAATTTCCGGTGTTTACCTATGCCGCCACCTTGGTTTCTCCTAAAATGCCGACTTTTAATGTAGTAGTCATACTTCTAGGAATTTTCCTAAGTAATTAGCTAAGTTCATACATAAGGATTTATCTTCAAAGATGTTCATTATAGTGTTGTTTATATAGTGAATAACTTAGAACAGTGTAAAATCTTATATTTGAGCATCTTAGTTTAATGAAATATGGCATGTCCAAATAATAAAATTTCATGTACAATATAAAATGTTTGTTTTTTTTAATTTTTTTAAAAATATATATTTATTGATTTTTTTTACAGAGAGGAAGGGAGAGTGATAGAGAGTTAGAAACATCAATGAGAGAGAAACATCGATCAGCCGCCTCCTGCACTCCCCCTACTGGGGATGTGCCCACAACCAAGGTACATACCCTTGACTGAAGTCGAACCTGGGACCCTTGAGTCCACAGGCCGACGCTCTATCCACTGAGCCAAACCGGTTATGGCGAATATAAAATGTTTTCTATTTTTGAAGATTACTGAAAAATATAGGAACATACTCTGTTTATTTTAAATATATACAGAATGTTACAAACTATGTAAAATATTTCTGTCTCTGCATTTATACAATGAGCCGGTATGACTCTTTAATCAGAAGAGGTTATTTATGAAATAATCATATAAAATATTGAACATTCTAATTCAATTTTAGAAAAACATAATAGTTTATTCTTTAAAAGAAGCTCTGAAGTAAAAAGTTGAATCCAGCATTGTAATGCAAAAAAAAGGAAGCATCAAGCTACATGAAGTAGGTTGGTTAATTTTCTACTGATGTGGGGCATTTACCATTTGTCTTTAAATTCACATCCACTTTATACAAAGAGAGAGACAATACAATTTTCAAGAAAATTAAAAAACCTAGTGTGATATTTGTGGTTCTGGAATATATATTGGTGGTTTCATAAAACACTATCATATTTGCAAGGAATCCACTTAACATCATGCAAAGGTAGTAATGGTTAGCTGTTCAGCCATGGGACATTCTTTCATGTTTAGTAAAGACCTGTCTTTTACAAAGCTATCATCTATGCTATATTTGTTCTTAGAATTTTGGAACACGAATTGTAATTGATGATTATTTTATATGTCTCAAATCAAATCCTAATGATTTCTTTTCCCCTCTCTTTACGTTCAGCCTTTTCTGTTTACATAACTACTTTGAGGATGTTAACAAACAGATTCTTTTTCCTGGGCAATGTCTATCCTCCAAATTATGTTATTTATGGGATCATGATCCAATGTTTAAACTAGAATGTTTTCCAATATACTGTCTCTTACTGTATTTTAAAAGTAGTTTGAGAAGTGTACAATATGGGTTTGTCAATAGACTTGGGTTCTACTAAGAAAATATGTACTTTGTCTTGACTCAGTAAACTCATACTTAGTATGGTTTAGCCTCTTCATATTTACTTTTGCCCATATTAGAAAACAATTAGCTTACTAAACAAATTTGAGAATTTGGTGGTGGGTGGTTGTGGGGGGGGGGGTGATCCTCTCGATGAATCTCTTTTGAATTTGACTAAGAATTATACAATATTTGATAACCATGTTTAAAAATGGAGATATCCAAATATTATTGTAAACACCCAGTGATTTGTTTTACCTACAATATAAGTATTTTACTTGGTTGGCTTACATAGTAGCTAATAATATTTGTTAATGTGATTTAACTGCTGTGAACCTTTACTGAACAAATATTGAAATTTATTCAAGTCAAAGAAAGAGAATCTCTAATGACTTTTGTTAAGGCTTCTATTTAATAGTTAAGGACAAAAGTTTGTATGACATACGAGATGCAATTAACAGTAGATTTTACATTTAATAAAAAGAAAGAAGCATGCGTATTTGCTTTATTCATTCCATCATAATTTGCAGTAGAGCTGTGGGTGTTTAATGAGCAAATTCCAGCTAAAATGCTATATTGATTTTCTAGTGAACTTTGTAATAGTCATCCACCTTGGAAAAGCTCAGTGTTTACAATTAAGTTTTCTTTACTAAAAATGTTTGAGAGTTGCATATTGATCCTTTGAAAGTACTGAATTCTAGAAAGAATCATGTTTTTCATAATCAGATTTTACATAAAAGCTAATAAGTGTTAAAATTATCATTCAGTAATACTTTAATTTTGGAAAAATATCTTAGCATTTATAAAATACCTATGAATGGAATAGCTGAACCTTATGGTCATAGCTGTATGTTTAATTAAAAAAAAAAAATTGACAAACTGCTTAATCTATTCCCCATCCGTCAAAATACTCTCTTACATACCCTTACTTTCCTTGAAAACCTTTACTACCATCTGTTATTCTATCCATCTATCTACCCTCCTGACTTTGGTGTTTGTTGTTTCCATGCTTATTTTAATATTTTTCATAATTGTGTCTATCCATAAATAATAGGTGGAGTTGTCTTGCTTTGCAACTTGCTGGTTTTGTCAAAATTTCATTTTTGAGATTTGTCCATAGTTAATTCATTTTAAAGGCTGGATAGCATTCCCATTTTGAATGTAAAGTGAGTTATTTATTCTCTCTCCTGTTGCTGGACATTTGAGTTATTTCTAGTTTTGCTGTTATATAATGCTACGGTAAGCATTTTTATACATGTTTCCCTATGCTTATGTACAAGAATTTCTGTAACCAAAGAGGAGATTTGCCAGGTTCTAGGCTACAGACATCTTCAACTGTAATAAATATTGTCAAATTCTTCTTGACAATTGCAAAATTATATGTGAGAATTATTTTTATTTCACAAGATCACAATATTTGTTATTATTTGACCTTTTAATTTTTTATTTTATGGGTGTAAAATGGTAACTCAATTTTACAGTAGCTTTTAAAAATAATTTTTGTCAAGTGATTAATTGATACCAATTTAGGTGAATAAAAGAAAATTATTTTTGTTAAAAGTATGCATTTCTCCTTTATTTTCTCTAATTAATTTTGGATGATATTTTTTGGTAGCTCTGGTTGAAGAGGTGTATTTTGCACAGAGGGAACGTGATGAAGCTATTATGTCTCGACTACAAATAGCGAATGAGGAGAGAGATGAAGCAATCGCACGAGCCAGCCATATGGAAATGTCTCTAAAATTGTATGTACACATTTAAAACTATATGACATTGGAGTCATTTATAAAGTGTATGCATTATGTGATTACATATTCAGAAATGTTACTGATTCCTTTGTGTTACAGTTGTAAATTCCATATCTCCATAGTCTTTCTCAGACTTCTGGCATGCTGTAGTAATTTGCATGTCAGGAATAGCAGCTACCACACACACACACACACACACACACACACACACACGAAGAAAAAAAGAAATACACAACACTGAGTACACTTACTTTCTTGACTTCTTCATAGTTCTGTTGTCGATGTCCTTACTCTTGTCTTCTTTTGTAACTTCTCTTTTCTGCACTTCAAGATGCTTCGGGTCTCGAAATGTGCCACTCCCATCCCGGAATCATCCACTCCTTAAAGGAACCCCGATTCCTTTTATTGGAAAGTGGTATTAGAAACCAAGATCTGGATGCCAGATGTGCGCATTGTTGCTGGGTGTGACTACTTCTAGGCCCAATCAGAAGAAAGAGCTAGGAAATGTACGGTGGGGCAAACGTAGGTTTACAGTTGTGAGTATGCGAAAGAGTTTATTCTTGTATTAGTATTTAATTATTGTATTATTTTCCACTTAAACAACTATAACCCTACTTTTGCCCCACCATGTATATTTTTATAGTTTTTATTATAATATATTAAAATTAGGATACCTTAAGGCTGAGTCTTTTTTATTTTGTTCTTGTAGCATTTATAATAAGGGAGAAATGGGTAAAGGAGAATAGGAGAACACTCAATCCCAAGTTAATTAATCTATTTAATAAATATTTATCAAATATATACTGTGTGTCAGGTTCAGTTCTGTTTGCTGAGTGCATAACATTATAGTCTCAGTTTAGGAAGAAGACATTAAGTAAATAATTACATGAATACTTAAAATAATATTAACTAATATGAGGAATTATTGCTTCCTAGGATCAGTTTATAGTAATTTCTTAATGAATTATAATGTAGGAGTACATGGGGGATTAGGAAAAACCATAAATAAGAAGGAAGAACAACAACAAAGGCTAATATATCAGCACAGTTTTAAATGGCACTGTACAGGTTCCTTTCTACTTAGCTGAAGCATGTAGGTTCTGAGCGTTCAATAGTGCATTTAAATGAAATCCTTCTTAAGATAGAACCTGTTTTTAACTGAGCTTTGCTTGACGGAGGCACATTTGGAGGTATTGAGTATAGGTTGAAATTATAAATTATTTCACATCTCTTTTTTAATTCCTATTTTTTGCTTCTTATAATCTTTAAATTCCTTTTGTCATTTTTTTTCTCTTCTCCTTACCACTTCTGATCGCTGTATCTTTAATGCCAAATGTGTTTTGTTTTGTTTTATTATTCTGTCACTTCTCTGCCTTTCCTTACCCCTTGAATATTCAGTGCTTTTTTTTTCATTTTTACTTTTATTTAAAAAATAGGAAAAAAAACATGTTTGCATATGTATATTGCAACTTTTGAGATTATGGTATGTTGTGTCTCTGTTATTTTTGGTATATTCTTTATTAAGAGTGGAACTGTGTAAAATGAGACTGATAAAAACAATTTAGAATTTTCTTATTCGGTCTTTTAGCATGTGAGGTTCTTTCCATTGAACAAGGAGAATGATTATAGGTTCAGAAATTAAAGACATAATATTGAGTGATTTAGGGATAAATCAAGAAATGTGACATTTTCTGCATGGGTCTTTTCACTTAGAGTGCAAGGCTGTCAGTCAGAATTTGCATGGTATAGGAAATCAATTGAAACTTGAGCCCATGGACATTTACTTCAGCAAAATTCTTACTAATTATCATGTCTATGTCTAGTTAGAATGTTATAGGCATAATTAAGAGTTTACAGAAGGTTGAGATTCTTGTGTGCAATTGTAAACCTCATAATAATGATTTATAATTTATAGTTTCTCAGCTATACTTCATATAACACTATTATTTTAAGTCTTAATTAAACCAGTAAAGCTTTATGTTTTGTACATGCTGCTAGTAAGCCTTAAACTTCAAAAGACATTTTATATAGAAAAGTGAAGCCATATATAGCTGTATTATAGTTTTTTTTCCCCTAACGGTCTATTTTTTGTCTAATTTTTATGTTTTCTTTTAACTGATAAAGTCAGTTATATACTTATTGTAGGACTGAATTTAACTTTCTGAAACCACTTTTTTTATGATTAATCTTTAACTAGACATTGAACGATCCAGTTAAAAAAAAAAAGTCAAATATACTGAATTGGCCCTTAAAGTGTATTAACATACAAACCTGGCCTCCTTTTTCAATACTCTTTATCAGGGGTCAGCAAAGTAAAGTCCTGTGGTGCAAGTTCAGCTTCCACCTGTTTTTGTAAATGAAGTTTTATTAGAAGGCAACCACACCTGTTCATGTGTTTATTAGCTGTTTTTGTGTTACAGACGCAGGTTAGTAGTGTGACAGAGAACGCATGGCAAAGCCTTAAATGCTATCTCACCCCTTACAGGAAAAGGTTGCTGTCCTTGCTCTATATAATCTAGTTGAGACTAAATTATAATGTAGTTGATCTTTGCTACCTGTGACAAGTATTTCTGAGACTTTTAAATGACTACAGATAGAAAATGCAAGTATTGGCTTTTTCTCTTTCGAAATTTGTTTGTATTGCAAGTTACTTTGTTTCTATGTAAACTTTCGAATCCCAGATTATCATTTGTTCATTTTTTTATTTTTTAAATATATTTTTATTGATTTTAGAGAGGAAGGGAGAGGGATAGAGAGATAGAAACATCAAGGATGAGAGAGAATCATTGATCAGCTGCTCCTGCATGCCCCACACTGGGGATCAAGCCCGCAACCCAGGCATGTACCCTTGGCCAGAATCGAACCTGGGACCCTTCAGTCTGCAGGCCAGCGCTCTATCCACTTAGCCAAACAGGCTAGGGCTCATTTGTTTATTTTTATTAAAGTTTTATTTTTCTCCAAATGACCATTTATTACTGACTTCAATATTAAAGTATAATTTAGCAAAACAAAATTGCGATGTAAATGCTAAGTGGTTGACTTGGCTCACTCTTGCCCTGCACGTCAGACCCGGCATACTTGCGAAACATGATTCCAGTTTCTTCATCAGCAAAGTGGTCAGTCACTAGATACTATGTACTTTTAAGGATAATCACATAAATTAGTTATAGTTTGAATGCTAAATTCATGTGCCAAGGATTTAGTATAAACTTTTGATAAGAAAATTTAATTTTAAAAATTCTAGTTGTTAGTAGGGAATGTTAATATTAGCCTGCATACAATTATCTTAAACATATCCTGTTGAAATATGTTAATTTAGAACATTGAAACCCTCTGGTAAGGTAATAATTCCTCACATAGCAGTGCGTGAAAAAAACTAAAAAGTATTACATAAGCATTCCATATACTTCTTGTTATGTTTATTATTTATAATATACATATTAGGTAGCCTACCTATGCTGTTATTTTTCTTCCTGAACATATGTAATTCTTTGAAACAGAAAAGGGAGATTTATAACCTGTAGAACTAATTTTTTTTTACAAAAGTTGCCAGTGATCTGCTAATCTAAATGTTCGATTTTAATGTAGCTTTTTACATTTTAAATTATCAAGTTTAATAAATAAATTTTGAAGTTTAAAAGTTTCAGTTGAGTTTTGTTTGGCATTTGCCAAAATAAACTCTTAGTCTGATTTCATTGAAAAATAACAACATTAAGGTAAATATTTCTCACTACATATGGCTTCCCTTTTATTTTTTAAAAATATTTTTATTGATTTCAGAGAGGAATGTGGAGGGAGAGTGAGATAGAAATACCAATGATGAGAGAGAATCATTGATTGGCTACCTCCTACACACCTCACACTGGGGATGGAGCCCACAACCTGGGCATGTGCCCTGACCCGGAATAAAACTGTGACCTCTAGTTCATAAGTCAACACTCAACCACTGAGCCATGCCCACCAGGCTATGGCTTCCTTTTTTAAAATCATATTTATCCAACCAGTAACTGATGGTTGCACCATTCTTCAAATTCCTTTACATGTTCATAAATTAGCTGTAAGAATTTTATCTTACACTTTTCCACTATGCTTTTTAAGTGATTGAAAAATAAGTGATTGTCTTCACAGTTCTTGTAGAACAAGCCTTTATGAAGCAGTATATTTGGAAACTGTTGATTTATTTTGGCAGAGAAAAGATGAGAATGTTTGCCCTTGTTGAAATGTGGCAAATCCAAGAAGACATTAGTAGTTTAAGATGCAATAAGTTTATGTAATTGAAAATTACTTTCCTGTTAACTTATACTGCTTAAGTATGTGTGGAAAATTCTTTATATGTATTTTTTCCTGTTAAGATGCATTGTTCTAAAATTTATACTTTCCATCAAAGTAGCTATTTTATTGAATTGTAGAGTTTGGGACAATTTTGTAACAAATTTATTGTGTCTTCTATTATCTTTTCCTAGTATCCTTTTTTCGTGGTAAGTGTTAAATCATAGGAACACAGAAATGGCGGTGGTGGGGGCTTGAATAGCTAAACTTGGTTATCTAAACTTTTTAGTACAATTTTAAAATAATTGAGGGCCATTTTAAAAATCTACATCATTTTACTAAACCTCATTACAGATTTTTATTTAATTTACCCAATTTAGTGGTTGCCTAGATTATAAGTATTTTCTAAGATATATCATTTAAATTTTTCTTCTTTATTGCATTTCTTCAATTTCCAAAATCAATAGTCACTTCTGTAAGCACTGTGACTCTTATAAGACAAAGTGAATTTTTGAGGGGACCCAATTTGCTTTCTTTGTCTCTAATTGAATAATTCTATATTTGTAATGAAAAAGAGAAAATAACATTAGTCTTCTAAAAATATGGTTCAGTTTTAGTCAGCCTTTCTGTATAGTATATTTGTTTTAACAAATAGGTAGCAGTGGGAGATTGTCAAGTCAAATTTAGAGGTAATTATTTGTCATTGCTTCTGAGGTAACATAGGTAAAATTTGTAATAAACAAAACTTGCCTTGTTTTATTTGTAATAATGTCCAAAAAACAGAGGAATCATAGTTTCAGGAAAGAATTGAAAGTCCAGGAATAAATATAATGACGAGAGTGAATGCTCCTATCGCTGGGGAACTTTCTTCATCTAAGCACATATGAACAATTGATCCTTGTAGTCATATATAGCAGTAAACATTAATAACTTAACAGTCTAAAGTCAGTGCAGGAGATATGGAGCATTATTGAAAGATGGAGTCGAGCAGGTGGCACTTTAATATGTTCAGTGTCATGGTTGACTCTAAAGACTAGTCGAATGAAATTACTTGAGGTTCTAAAGATTTAAAAAGCGAACTCATTTTGCTGCACTAAGGAAATGCTACTGATCAGGCTTTCTGTGTCCCTTTTTTCTAGGCTAGAAAATATTAACCCCGAAGAAAATGACATGGTAAGCCATTCTCTGAGGAGATTTCTGGATGTCAGTCTTATATCTTAGAGGCTTAAGTTCAATTGAGTGGGTTTCAAGAACTAAGATGTGGGAAAAAGAAGAATTGACACACTAATAATGTACATCTTTGCTGCGATATGAAAATTCAATAACTTCACTCAGTCAATTTACAATTCACATGTGTCTATTAATTAAAACCCTATATTAAATAAAATATATTAAAACTTCATGTCTGACTAACATATAATGGTGTTGGTAGACATTACAGGAATTACTGAACAGAATAAACAATGCAGACACAGGGATGGCTATTGAGAAGAATGGAGCTATAATTGTGGATAGGATCTACAAGACCAAGGCATGTGAAAAGAGAATAACTGCAGAAGAAATGAACGCAGTGATAGAAGAACGCGATGCTGCTTTGTCTCAGGTAACTGCACGTATCTGCAAAAGCATCTACTTACTGTTTCTCTGTCCTTTACCATTAAAAAAATGACTTTTCCCACATATTCTTAATTCAACTCAGTTATTACCACATAATTAATATCACGATAGATATATGAATCACATCTTTTGTTATATCAGTCTTCAAATACATGCATCCTCATTTCTGTTAGCTTGTTATATAACTACAATTATGTTCTTTAATGTAATCACTCGAACATGAGATCGACTTCTTATTTGAGTCGCAGTTTTGTGAGGGCTGAGATTATATCTTTATTACTCTTTTATTCCCAGTGCCTAATTCAGTGCCTTTTAGTAAATATTGATAAATGAATCAAATTATTTGTGTATTCTTTTCTGAATATCACTTACATCTTCCTGCTCTACCCGAAACCTGATTGCCTCCCTGCGGCTCCTGCTCCCGCTGCAGGCCTGTCAGGCAGTGGTGGTATTCCCTCCTGCAGTTATTCCAGTGGCATGAAGGCTGGTTCCTCTATTCGTTGGTGTTTTTAGATCATTGTTTTGTTTTTCTCTCTAAACTCCTCCAGCCCCAAAGCTCATGCATCAGATTGTACCACCTGTACATACTCCTGTTGAACTCATGTGCACACTCGTATGTCTCTTCATTTCTTAAAAATGTAGGATGTTTTTTTCTGTCTCTTCATAATTCTTGTCATAATTCTTGATGATTTAACTACCTGTGTAGATGATTTTTTTAATATCCCAGCCTCTCATCTTGAATTTCTCTTCTCCAGTCATCGTGTCTTCTGCGCTACTTCTGCCACCCCCTCCAGTCACATCCGATCCCTGGTTATCATCCGTCTCCATTGCAAGCCTCCGGGTGTCTGACCACCACTTATATCTTTCCAGCTCACTTACTCTAGAACTATGACTCTGGAAACTTCTCAACTGGCACCTATTTCTATTACCCTACATGTTTTCCTATCCCTCAAGCTTCTTATGTCACTTCCCTCTTTATCTAGCTTATATTTCATGGCTCACCATAATTATCACCAACTTAAATATAATATGAGCTTAGTTCTCTTGGCCCTCTCTTTGTCCTACTCACCCAGCAAAGCTTAAGCCTTAAACATTTAACTTTCTATGCCTCTTCTATGCCTTCATGTATTTATATGGCAGGACAATATCACATAAATTTTCAAACTGAACTTACCTTAAATTTATGACCACTGTCTTCAAGTAGACCCTGATGTTACCTGACAGTCTTCAGCTTTTTTGTTAGTCCATTCACTCTTCCCTCTAGAGCAGTGGTCGGCAAGAAAAGATAAAATAGTCCTCTAGAGCCATGGTCGGCAAACCGCGGCTCGCGAGCCACATGCGGCTCTTTTGGCCCCTTGAGTGTGGCTCTTCCACAAAATACCAGCTCTTCCACAAAATACCGACTTCTGCGCATGGGCCACAAAGTTTCAATCGCACTGTACATGCGTGCCCGCACATGGTATTTTGTGGAAGAGCCACACTCAAGGGGCCAAAGAGCCGCATGTGGCTCGCAAGCCGCGGTTTGCCGACCATGGCTCTAGAGGACTATTTTATCTTTTCTTTCTTCTCAGATATTTCCTTCTCCTTCCAGATGGGCAAATGGACTCTTCTTGTCGCCATTTCACCCACCAGCCAACCTGCATTTGCACTCATAGTTCTAACTTTTCTAATTTATTTCTTTTTTTCTACATGCATCCATTTAAGAACAATCTCTATTTCTGCACTAGTTCACATGTTTTCTTGCCTGCTTAAGGTTATCACCTAACCAACCAGTTGTCCCTTTTCTCTCCTACTTTATACAATATTTTCTATTAGTTCATGTCTATCACTATCTAAAGTGCTCTAGTATCTCCCATACATACTTCCATGGTGATGTTTTGGAAAGTCTTGGTCTACTTGAGGTTTTCCCTAGCACTTTTTTCCTTCTCAAACTGAGAGCTGTGTATCCACTAGTCCTAGCAGATCCTGTATTCCAGTGTTTGTCTCCTCAACATTGTAAAATTGTGGGATACTCCATTATTCTTTTCAGGGTTTTAGGACTTAGCTGTAACTTCAAGCCCCATGCAGGTTTGGGATTTTGCAAATTATTTGAAGTGGAAACAATTCTCAAATTTCCAATTTTGCTACTTCAGTCCAGTATGACTGCCAAAAACTTAGAATTTCTCTGTCCTCCTCAGGAGTCCTCTGTGTGTCCAAAGCCTGCTTTCTTTGCCCTGGCCCATGTCTCAGTCTTTAAAACTCAGCTGGGAAATGACTGCAGATCTTCAAATCATCTCTCTCCAGTTAGCCCCTCCTCAGAGCTTAGTCACTTGGTCATTGTTACGGCAGCAGCCTTCAGATGATTTTTTAATTTATCTGGCTTATTCTTGGCTAGAGCATTGTTCTGCCACAAATTATTTCATCCTATCTAGATGCGGAGATATGACATTTATCTTTAGATTAGAGTCAGAAAAAGTCCTTAAACTTTTAAGATGGGCAAATGTTTTTACCATTGTTCTCTATCAAGTGTGTTCAATCTAGGATCATTCAATATATTGTTGAAGAGATAGCCAAAACTAGTTTAATGTGCTAGGAAATAATCCTATATAATAAAAGGGTAATATGCAAATTGACCCTAACAGCAGAATGACTGGGAATGACTGGTCACTGTGACACACACTGACCACCAGGGGGCAGACACTCAATGCAGGAGCTGCCCCCTGGTGGTCAGTGCGCTCCCACAGGGGGAGCTCTGCTCAGCCACAAGCCAGGCTGACTGCTGCCAGTACAGCGGTGGTGGTGGGAGACTCTCCTGCCTTTTCAGCAACGCCAAGGATGTCCGACTGCAGCTTAGGCCTGCTCCCCGCTGGCAAGTGGACATCCCCCGAGGGCTCCCAGGCTGCCAGAGGGATGTCTGATTGCCAGCTTGGGCCCGATCCCCCAGAGAGCGGCCTAAGCCAGCAGGTGGACATCCTCCAAAGGGGTCCCAGACTGCAAGAGGGCATAGGCTGGGCTGAGGGACCACCCCCTCCAGTGCATGAATTTTCTTGCACTGGGCTTCTAGTTTAAAAATAAATGTTGACTGGCACATGCATGATACATATAAAGCTCCCATCAAATTTCTTAATAGTATTACTCCTTCGGGAATGCCGTGTCATAAATTAAAATTGAAAGTATGTATAATCATCATGCTACGGAGAAATCTTAATAGTAAATGGGGTCTTTGTAATGGTACTAAATTTATTATCAAACTAGAGGTCCGGTGCACAAAAATTTGTGCACTCGAGGGGGAGGGGTCCCTCAGCCCAGCCTGTGCCCTCTCACAGTCTGGGACCCCTCAGGAGATAAACACCTGCTGGCTTAGGCCCGCTCCTTGGGGTATTGGGCCTAAGCTGGCAGTCAGACATCCCTCTGGCAGCCCGGGAGCCCTCTGGGGATGTCCACTTGCCAGGGGGGAGCAGGCCTAAGCAGTAGTCGGACATACTTAGTACTGCTGAGGAGGCAAGAGAGGCTCCCACCACCACCGCTGTACTGACAGCCATCAACCTGGCTTGTGGTTGAGCAGAGCTCCCCCTGTGGGAGCGCACTGACCACCAGGGGGCAGCTCCTGCATTGAGCGTCTGCCCCCTGGTGGTCAGTGTGTGTCAGAGTGACCAGTCATTCCAGTCATTCTGCTGTTAGGGTCAATTTGCATATTACCCTTTTATTATATAGGATAGAGGCCTGGTGCATGGGTGGGCCGGCTGGTTTGCCCTGAAGGGTGTCCCAGATCAGGGTGGGGGTCCCGTTTGGGTGCCTGGCCAGCCTGGGTGAGGGGCTGAGGGCCGTTTTCAGGCTGGCCACAGCCCCTTCAGGGTGGCAGTCCCTGCTGGGGTGCCTGGCCAGCCTGGGTGAGTGGCTGATGGCTGTTTTCAGGCTGGCCAAACCCCCCAGCGGGGACCCTCATCCCATGAGGGTGTGGCCAGCGTGGGTGAGGGGCTGATGGCTGTTTGCAGAATGGCCACAGCCCCATCAGGGTGGGGGTCCCTGCTGTGGTGCCTGGCCAGCCTGGGTGAGGGGCTGATTGCTGTTTGCAGGATGGCCACATCCCCTTCAGGTTGGGAGTCCTTGCTGTGGTGCCTGGCCAGCCAGGGTGAGGGGCTGATGGCTGTTTGCAGGCTGGCCACAGCCCCTTCAGGGTGGGGGTCCCCACTGGGGTGCCTGGCCAGCTTGGGTGAGGGGCTGATGGCTGTTTGCAGGCTGGACAAGCCCCGCAGCGGGGACCCTCACCCCATGAGGGTGTGGCCATCCTAGATGAAGGGCTGATGGCTGTTTGCAGGCTGGCCACAGCCCCCAGCCACCCAAGCTCCCAGTGGAGACTGGCTGGAAGCAGGTATCTGGGATTATTTATCTTCTATAATTGAAACTCTGTTGCCTTGAGCGGAGGCCATAGCTGGCCAGGGCAGAGGAGAAGCTTGCCTTTCTCCATTACCAGGGAAAACAAGCCTCCTGCTTGCTCCAGCTCCGTGGCTGCCTGCTGCTATCTTGGTTGGGTTAATTTGCATATAGTCGCTCTGATTGGCTTGTGGGCATGGCTTGGGGTGTAGCGGAGGTGTGGTCAATTTGCATGTTTCTCTTTTATTAGATTAGAAGATTCTGACCTAACATAATTGAAGCTAAGTATTTTTTTTATTGCTTAAAGTATTACAAAGGGTATTACATATGTGTCCTTATTTTTCCTCGCCCTTAACAATCACCTGGCCTCCCCTACCCCCCCAGTGTCTTATGTCCATTGGTTATGCTTATATGCATGCACACAAGTCCTTCAGTTGATCTCTTACCCCCCTCCCTCCTGCCCCCCAACCCTCCCCGGCCTTCCTGCTGCAGTTTGACAATCTGTTTGAGGCAGCTCTGCCTCTGTATCTATTATTGTTCATAAGTTTATAATAGTCTTTATTATTAACAAGATCTGTAGAAGGAGAGGTTGTTCTGATTTCAAGAATTGATTTGTTCCCGTCTGACCTTGGCCACCCATTTTAATTAATTTCAAGACAGTTTCCCATGATGCCAGCATTTGCAATGATTATTAATAAATTACAAGGACAAACTCTAGAAAGGGTAGGAACATTCCTACTTGAGCCCATTTTCAGACATTGTCAGTTATATGTTGCTTTCTCTCGAGTTTGAAGAGCATGACATTAAAGTTGTAAATACTTCATCACAAGGGAAATTGGTCGAGCACTCTGAAAGTGATTTTACTCGTAATGTGGTGTTCAGGAAGATATTAGAGTAAGTTTAATCCATTTAGCAGTATTGTTTTTATCAGTGTTGTTTTTATGTTAATTTTTTTGTTGTTTTTATATCATGTCTTTGTTGTTGTTATATCATGTTGTTATTGTTTATTAATCAATTTATATATTATTTTCATATACATTTTACTAATTTTCTTTAATCTCTGACACTTCTATTATAGAGAAAGGGTGAACAGCGATATTAAAATATTTCTTCTAATTAATTTCCTTTCAATGTACATGAATCTATGCACCAGGCCGCTAGTCAAAATATAATTAGCACACTTATTTTTGATCATTTAGGTATTTTTGTTTTTGTCAAATGCTATAATGAAAACTCTTTGTTTTTGTCAAATGCTATAATGAAAACACTAGATCCTAAGGTCCTTCAGGTATAGCACTGACAAATATAAAATGCATGGAAGGAACAAGGGGTAATCACCAGGGAAATTAAAGAAATTCAGCTAAATGTTTCACTAGTCAGGTTCCTTCTTCTCTATAGCATACAAGCTATACCAAGTATTAAGCTCCACCTGCAGCAATATGGAAAATAAATTAAAAACAGGGAAACATGAATCCAGTCCAGTAATATAATGAAGAAAATTTTAGCAAGACAGCTGAGCGATGTACAGAAAGTACAATTGGTGTGTTGCTTTATGACTCTTTCTGCCTTTAGGCATATTTTCTCCCTCACTGGAACATTCTTCTACTCCACTTGTTGCTCATTTGTCTGACTGCTACTTCAAGTCTAATTTAATCTCTTCTATAAAGTTCTATCTCATGAAACAATATTGAAATATCTTATTTGTTCCCACATTTTACCTTGTATTTTTTTACAATACTTGTCACACTGCATTACAACTAATTGATTTTATATTTGTCTTCCCTAATAGCAAGATAGGAACTGTTTTTCTTTATTTGTGTCTATTATAATCCTTAGAGCAGTGTAGGCACTTACTAGTATTTTTGTTGTATTAATGAAGTGATGAGCTTAGCTATTTTAGATCTATTTCAAGATATACTAAACTAAAATAAATTAGTGAAATATTCATTCATTTACATTTTATTGATATCTATTATGTGCCTTGCATTGGGAATTCAGCAATGATCCAAATATAGAAGGTTCTTACTCTTATGGAACTTACATTTTTGCATGGAAATACAGTGAACAAACAAATGAATAAAGGCAATGTGATGAAAATTAAAAGGTAACTGTAATTGGTAGTTGGGTTGTCACTTTAAATAGGCAGACCTCTTTGTCAATGTGAATGTTTGAAATGGACTTGGAAGAGGAGGATGATACAGCAATGCAAAGAACTATGGAAAAGATCAACAATGCCATGAGAGAGGGAACATGCTTACTATGTTGAAAGCACTGATAAAAAATGTATCAAGCTTAAATGTGCTTGAAGTGTACTGAGCAAGGAAGATAGTAGCAAGTGATGAAGGAGATGAGATAGGCAGCTGACAAAACTGTAAGGTAGGGAGTACAAATTACAACTAAATGCAGAAGATATTGAAGGAGAAAGGCTGTTGTAGTTGTCCAAGCAAAATATGAAGCTGATAGTAGCTCTGGGGAACAAGTGGAGATTTAGAGAAATAGACAGTCTTTTGATCATACAATGGGCTGGCCTTGAAGACAGATTGGATTTGGGCTTAAATGAGGGGGATGAATTAAGGTTGACTCCTATATTTGGGGCTTGAACACATGTAGATATTTGCTCCATATATTGTGATGGCCAAGTTGTTTTTTGTGTGTCTTTTTTTTTTTTTTTGGAGGGGGGAGGTCAATATTTTTGGAGGGAAATTACATTCTTTCTTGGATATGGTATATTTGAGATGATTCTTAAAAATTCAAGTGGAGCCCTAGTTGGTTTGGCTCAGTGGACAGAGCATTGGCCTGTGGACTGAAGGGTCCCGGGTTTAATTCTGGTCAAGGGCACATGCCTGGGTTGCGGGCTTGGTCCCCAGTAGGGGGCCTGCAGGAGGCAGCCGATCAATGATTCTCTCATCATTGATGTTTCTATCTCTCTCTCATTCTCCCTTCCTCTCTGAAGTCAATAAAAATATATTTTAAAAATTCAAGTGGAAATATTGAGCAGGTGCTTGGCTATTGCAGCCATCAGCATGTAGATAATTAAATCTGTGTGAATAGATAAAACTAAGGAAAGATCATTGAGAAAAAGAGCTTCTTGGACCAAGTTCTGTGATCTGCCAACATTTAGCAGTTGGGCAAAGTGGGAGAGGTCCACCCAGGAGATTGGAAAGGATGGCAAATGAGGTAGGAGGACACTGAAGACAGTGTGGTGTCTTTGAAGGCAAAGACAGAAGGTGTTTGCAAGATGAAAGTGATAAGTTCCCTTGAATGGTGTTGAGAGGTCAAGCAAGGTGAAATGGAATACAGTTGGCCATCTGTATCCACTGGTTCCTCACTGGTGGGTTCAACAAACTGGACTGAAAAATATTTGGGGGGAAAAGTTACATTGTTGCTGATGTATATTATATACTTAGGCCTGTGATGATTGGGTATGCATGGGCAGCGAGGGAAGGAAGAGGCGGGGAGGCTGGGAGGCAGGGAACCTGATTGGTTCTGATCACTGGCCAGGCCTAGGGACCCTACCCATGCACTAATTTCGTGCACCAAGCCCCTAGTCTATATTAAAAAAGGGTAATATGCTAATTAGACCAGATAGACTGGATGTCTTCTGGACGTCCTTCCGGACAAAGCCACGGTGGCAGGGACCGAAGCAGAGGCAGTTAGGAGCGTTCAGGCCAGCAGGAGAGAGAGGTTAGGGGCAATCAGGCCAGCAGGGGGGAGCGGTTAGGGGTGATCTGGCAGGCAGGCAAACTGGTTAGGGTCAATCAGGCAGGCAGGCAGATGAGCGGGTAGGAGCCAGCAGCCCTGAATTGCGAGAGGGATCCCAGATTGGAAAGGGTGCAGGCCGGGGTGAGATAACCCCTCCCCCCATGCATGAATTTTGTGCACTGAGCCTCTAGTTTTATATAAGAAACTTGAGCATCTGAGGACTTTGGTATCTACAGGGGTCCTGGAAACAATCTCCTGCAGATACTTTTAGGTTTGATCACATGGAAGATGTTGAGGGCCTTGACAAGAGTGTTGTCCAGGATAGAGGCCACATTGGAGTAACTTGTTGTACAAAGCACATGAATGAAGGTCTGAGAAGATAAATATAGTGACATATTTTGAGATCCAGTATTCTATTTAGAACATTCTTGACCTGGTTATGAATTTCTCACTTGACATTCTGTATGACCAAACATCACTGAAAAAGCAGATTAGGAAGTGTAACATACACTAACAAATCCACTTGAAGAGCAAACCCAAAGTCTTGGCCAATGATGTAACCATCAAAGTTAAACTGACTTAACAAAAGGAAAAGATAACCAGTTTATTCTTCTCTTTGTTGTTAGTAGCATTGCTTTACTGTGTATCCCTTGCCATTTGCATAGTGCCTACCATACAATAGATGCAAGGTATTAGAAGTTGGACAAAAAGCTCATACTTGAAAATAAAATAAATCATAACATGTAGAGTTTCACTTTTCAGGAAAAATAGGAAGCATGTTTAACATTATTATAGTGATTGTAAAATTTTTATCAATACTTTCTCTTGTCAATTTCTTAATTTGCTTTTCTATCAATTAATCATTTGTCTATGAATGATTTTCATCTTGCTAAAATATATTATTTGATCTATTCTAATAACTTTTCATTTTATTATTAAAAAATTTTTACATCTTTTTAAAACAATAAATAAGTTTGTAAAGTACAGATAAACAAGAAGATGAGAAAATTTGCTCATAAACTCATGTCCTATAAATAATAATATAAAGATTCTTTGTCTTTTTTTAATACATGTTATATCATGCATACTACTTTGTAACCTGATTTCTCACTTTGGTTTTCTATTTTGTCAGATATTCTTATTATTTATAATGTGCATATAAGATTCATTGATCTTATCTTCTATTTGAGAGGGTGTTTATTTTTATTTTTTTTATAGTTCTGAACATTTTATAGCTAAATTTTTATGTATATCCATGTTTATTTCCTTAGGAAATAATCTTAGAGCTGAAAAACTTGATCAAAGAATGAAAACAATTTTAAATAAGTAAACTTTTAAATTGCCTTCATAGATAATTGTAGCATAAAAGCATCTTTATTCTAAAGATAGGACTTTTTAAAGGAAACTGATATTTTGTAGTAGCATTCCAGAAAACTACTTAATAGTTGGTTGTATAAACTATTATTTGGGCACAAAAATTCAAATTACTATTTTTTTTAGTACAGCTCTGATTTCTCAAGGAAAGTTTTCAGTTAACATTTTATTGGATATTATATTTATCCTAAATTTTATCTTCAAAACAAAAATACATGCAACAAAATAGCTAGTAAACTTATACACCATATTTACACAAAGATTGCAGGAGGAATGTAAAGAATCTGCATAGATTGTTCACGGAAGATTACTTGTCCTTAGTCCAAAGTGTCAGGACCATTAACATAAAGCTTGCATTTTCAGCATAATATATCAAGGCCTTCACTCTTCTTTTGAAAATGACTCTGTAGCTGCACTTGAACATTTGCATGCAGGTTTGTTTGACTAATTGCTACTTGACTCATCTATCATAATACTAAGCTCTGGGATCACAAAAGATCAGATTTTCAAACCACGTCCTAGAATTAATTTAAATATTAATGTCGATATCTTGAAAAGATTCAGGGGAAGGTAGTTTTTATTGTTACTAGTAGTCTGTTTCAGTATTATAATCCCTTGAAAAAAAATCCAAAGTTATATATTTACTCACATTAATGTTATCCTGTAATGGTAAAAAATAATTGTAATAATATTATAAGTAGGTTAAATATGTAATCAAATATGCTTTTAAATTATAACTTTGGGGGGAAGCATCTTCAAGAAATCCTATCTAATAAAGAGGGAATATGCAAATTGACCCTCATGCCATCACAAAGATGGTGGTGCCCAGTCCCCTCAACCCTGCTGGAGTCCCCCAGTCCTTTAGCCCAACTGCTGAGAGCAGACAGCGGGGTGTGGCGGCTTCATCGCCGTGGCGGTGGCGAAGCAGCCAGGCCCCATAGAGAGCAGAGAACCATGGGGAGTGGGCCTAAGCCATCAGTAGGACACCCCTGACGGCTCCTGGATTGGAGAGGGTGTAGGTCGGGCTGAGGGACCCTCCACCCCGTGCACAAATTTCGTGCACCAGGCCTCTAGTATAATTATAATTTGTAAGTGTGTTACAGGTTTTCATGAGTATGTCTTTTGGCTTAGTGATCATTATACATTGAGTTTTTCACTCTTAATATGTTTACATTTTATCTGTTCACAATTGTGATTACAGATAAAATTTACACAAAAATAAAATATATAAATATGAAATCAGCAATTTGTTGAGTTTTGACAAATACCTATACCCACGTGACAACATCTTTAGAACATTTTAATAACGAATCCAGAAAGTCTCCCCATTTATTTCCCTTCCCTTCCAATTATCCTGCTTTACCCAACCAATTTTTTCTGATGTTTTTAGCCACAGATTTATTCTGCTTATTCTAGAACTTTATATTAGTGGAATCATACAGTGACAGCAAAATGTTTGTAATATTCATTCATGTTGTTCTTTGTATAAGTAGTTTGTTCCTTTTGTTGATAAGTAATATTTCATTCTATAATAATACATTTATTATTTATTATCTTGATGGACATTTGGAACTGTCCAGTTTTTGTCTATTATGATTAAGACTACTGTGAGAATTCTGTCTTTTTGTGGACATACATCTTCATTCTCTCTTAAATACCTAAAAGTGGAATTGCTGAGTTATAAGGTTGGTTAAGTATTTATTTTTAAAATAAATTAGCAAGTTGTTGGTTGAAGTTGCTGTATCATTTTACACTCCCATCAGAAATTTGGGGAGTTTTGATTGCTTCATATACTCACCAACAATTGGTGGTGTCATTATTTTTCATTGTAGTGATTTTAATGGGTGTATAATGGTATATTATTGTGGTTTTAATTTGCATCTCCCTAACTAAAGATGTTGAATACATTTTAATGTGCTTCTTGGCTATATATATATATATATATATATATATATATATATATATTCAGTTCTGTCACCTATCTTTTAATTGAGTGATTTAGCCTTTTAGTATTGATTTTTAAAGGTTCTCTTCTGAGGTCTATTGTCAGATCTATGTGTTTAAGAATATTTTCTCCTTATTTAACATCTTAATTCTATGTATTGATGTGCAAAAGTTTTTAATTTCAATGGTCTAATAAATCAATTTTTAATGTATTTTGTCTAAGAAATTTTTTCTCACCCCAAGATTGCAGAGATAGTATCCTGTGTTTTTTTCTATAAGCTTTATTTAGTTTTTACTTTTAATCTGTGATTTACTTTGAGTTAACTATTGTGTATGGTGTAAGATCAAGCTTGGTGTTTATTTTCTTAGCAGGTTACTATTTAATTCCAGCACTAGTCGTTGAAAATGTCGCCCCCTTCTTCCCCCGTTTGAATGGCTTTGGTGACTTTTTTTTTTAAATAACTTGGTCAGATAAGTGTGTGTCTGTTTGTAGATATGTTATTTTATTGTAATGATCCCTTTGTCTATCCTTATTCCAATGCTATACTGCATTGGTTTCTGTGAATTCTGATGTCAATGCCTGAGGTATTGATAGTCCTCCAACTTTGTTTTTTTTTATGGTTGTTTTAGTTATTATAGGTTCTTTGTATTTTCCTATAAATATTAAAATCAGATCCCCAATTTCCATAAAAAGCCTGTTGGGATATGATTGGATCTCTAGATCAATAGAGTGAAAGGGAAATTACATCTTTTTTTTTTTTTTTTTTAAATCTTTATTGTTCAGATTATTACATTTGTTCCTCTTTTTTCCCCCCATAACTCCCCTCCTTCCAGCTCCCACCCCACCCTCCACCCTCACTCCCCACCCACTGAGTTCATCCATAGGTGCATGATTTTTGTCCAGTCTCTTCCCGAATCTCCCATTCCCCTTTCCCCCCCAAGAATAGTCAGTCCATTCCCTTTCTATGTCCCTGATTCATTATAGTCACCAGTTCATTCTGTACATCAGGTTATTTATTCACTTGATTCTTAGATTCATTTGTTGATAGATGCATATTGTTGTTCATAATTTGTATCTTTACCTTTTTCTTCTTCCTCTTCTTAAAGGATACCTTTCAGCATTTCATATAATACTGGTTTGGCGGTGATGAACTCCTTTAGTTTTTCCTTATCTGTGAAGCTCTTTATCTGACCTTCAATTCTGAATGATAGCTTTGCTGGATAAAGTAATCTTGGTTGTAGGTTCTTGGTATTCAGCACTTTGAATATTTCTTGCCATTCCCTTCTGGCCTGCAAGGTTTCTGTTGAGAAATCAGCTGACAGTCGTATGGGTATTCCCTTGTAGGTAATTGAGCCTCTTTCTCTTGCTGCTTTTAAGATTTTCTCTTTGTCTTTTGCTCTTGGCATTTTAATGATGATGTGTCTTGGTGTGGTCCTCTTTGGATTCCTTTTGTTTGGGGTTCTCTTCGCTTCTTGGACCTGTAAGTCCATTTCTTTCACTAGGTGGGGGAAGTTTTCTGCCATTATTTCTTGAAATAGGTTTTCAATATCTTGCTGTCTCTCATCTTCTGGGACTCCAATGACTCTGATATTAGTCCGCTTAAAGCTGTCCCAGAGGCTCCTTACGCTGTCTTCACACTTTTGGATTCTTTTTTCATTATGCTTTTCCAATTGGGTGTTTTTTGTCGAATCTTTGGTTTGATTCTTGCACTCCTCTGGTCTGCTATTGGGTATAATATTCTTTATTTCAGTCCGTGTATGCTTACTTTCTAATTTCTTTATCGTAGCATCGAGGGTCTCATTAGTTTTCGTGAGGCTCTGCACAAATTTATGGCAAGCCCTCAAAATTGCGATTCTTAGCTCCATATCCTCCATTTCTGTCATGTTTTTTTGTCTCCGCATCTTTTATGCTTTCTTGGTGCACCCCCTTGTGGTCTCTGTGCGCAGTCTTGTTCTAGCGAAGCCTTAATTGTTGTAGTTAACACTAGAGGGATTTGACCATCAGGCCGACTGGCGGTGGAAATCAGCTGTTGGAAAACTTCAGTCCTCAGGGTAGGTGCTAGTCCAGCCCTTGCCTGAGGCGGTCGGCAAATGGTTGTGCTCAGGGTTTGGGCGGGGCGGGCTCAACAGGGCGGGGGGGAGGGAGCAGCCCCAGGGGCTCTGCCTCTCTGTCCCAGCAATCGCTGCAAACCTCGGAGGGGCCGTCCAGACAGTCCCGCTTCTCCCGTTTGAGTCTGGGTCCCTAGAGACTCGCCCGGATCTGTAGCCCCGAGTCTGAGATTCGCTCCTAATTGAAAACGACAATCGCGCCCTCAGCCGCCAGCCCGCTTTGCGCGCGCACCCTCACCACCGCACCGCCGTACCTTTAAATTTTCCACACTGCGCCTCCGCTGAGCGTCGGAATGCTGTTGTTCTTGCTTCTAGTTGAAGAGACTCTCCTCAGCCAGCCTTCCCGTGGTTCTGGTTGTTGTCCGCTCCGACTTTTAGTTGTATTTTTGAAGTGGTTGTCCACGGCGGCAGTCTCTGGTGTTTTACCTATGCCGCCATCTTCGATTCTCCTCGGGAAATTACATCTTAATAATTTTTTGTTTTTCAATCTATGGTATTTCTTACAATGTTCTTAATATTAATAAATACCCCACATGGTTAAGTTGTAAGAATCTTAAAATAGTTAAATTTAATTTGCCTTCATTCTTTAGCTGTATTGATATATATTTTAATATTTATTTGATTCAAATAAATTGTCTTTCAAGGAAATTATGAGGAGTAAAATTATACTCTTCTATGTTTATCTATACATTTATCATTTAGGTACTTTTTATTTCTTCATGTTGGAATGAATTTTTATTTTGTGTTATTTTCTTAATTTAAATAACATCTTTTAGCATTTTCTTTTTTCCTTCTTTCCTCTCTTTTTGTCACTCCCTCCTTCTCTTTTTCTCTTTTCTAATACACATCTGCTGTTGCTAAGTTCAGTTCTCATTTAGATGAGTATAGCTTGATTTCACCCTCATTTGTTAAAGACATATTCCCTAGATATAGATGGATATACTATATAAGCCAGATATAAGATGCCCTAAATCTTCTGTACTCCAGATATAGTCTTTTTTACTCCCATTGTATAGTTAATAGCAATCTAATTTCCTTGGTGGTCAGGATCAGTTACCCCAACCAGTTCAGTGACCTCTTTTTTTGCATATTGACTCAGAGGTATGAGGAACCCTAAGCAACCAGATGACAGTTTCAACTTCCAGTTCAACAGAATGTTTGTCTCTAGGTGGAGGTTTTTCTCTCTATGGAACTAAGACCACTAGATTAGCAGGACCTGTTTGTAGAAATGTAAAGCAAAAGTTTTGCTAGTGTATCACTATGGGTAATAGTGAATGAAGCCAGTCATAGTTCTACCACTTGATTCCTGGACACATGAATTCTGCCGATGGATAAAAAGTACCACACATCGTTCTCTGACTTAGAGCATATGCATTGCCATGTAGCACCTTACCCCACCTCTCAAGGTACTGCCACCTAATTAGCATTATAACCAAGTCTTCAGAAATTCATTCCACTCTTTTATCAAGCCAGATGCATCAAGATAGTGGGAACATGGAAAGATCAGCAAATTTCATGAGCATGGGCCATTGTCACACTTCATATGCTATGAAGTGAGTTCCTTGATGAGAGCAATGCTGTGTGGAATCCCATGGTAGTACAGGTAGTCTGTGAGTCTGTGAATGGTTGTTTTTGTATAAGCATTGCATCCAGGGAAGCAAATCCATATCCAGAGGAATTTTTTATATCAGTAATAACAGTAAAGAGCTGTGTTAGTAAGAAGGTAAAATAGAATGTTGGGACCCAAGAATTTCAGAGTTAAGGATTAAAGAAAACTAAGAATAAGACATTGGTTGTGGGTATTGTTTGAAGGTAAATTTTATTAGAATAAATGAGTCAAAAAGTTGTGGAAAAGTTTTGCTTTGTCTAAAATGTTGGCAAGAAATTTTCTTTTAAAATGTAGGAAAGTAACCTTGCTTGTTAGATCACAGTAGCACAGATGAGAAGCAAGTTATTCAAATCAGTGCTTCTCAAACTATCTGGGTGAAGAAACAGTTCTTTAAAAATAGTTTTCCAGTGTGTTATGGGCTGCAGCTTTTATAACATATGAAAACGAATTACCTGAAAATGTATATAAACATGCTAAAGTCAAGCATCCATTTTTTTGAATTTTGCTCTGTGACACTCCTCTAATGTTTAATTGCTTCCTCTGCATTTTAGTACTAGCTTCATCACAGTATTACTCTTGGACCAGTACTAGCCCCTGGGCCACACACTAAATGCATCAGAGACACTTGGAAAGTGAAAGGGTTGTTTAATAAAGGATTAGTGGACTGGCAATGACAGTTGGGAACCAGGACAATGCAAGTTCTTATTCCTACCTCTGAAGAAGCAACATATGAAAGAGGAGTTATGCTCTACTAAAAGGGTTCAGAGAAAGTGTCACAGGAAGTGAGGTGGTTTTTCTATTGAGATAATAAGTAAAGGGTATTAAGCTTAAGAATATATGAAAGTATATTAGCAATGAAATAGTGCTTCCAATGATCACAGATGGCAAAAGTACAAGTAAGGTAGGTAAGAGCTAAGCCAGAAGAAAATTAGAGTTTTAGTTGACTCAAGGGAATTGAATATGATGTAAACAGTTTTTCACTGAGATTGCTCTTAAATTCACCACTGTTGAATGGTTAGGATGATGTTCCTGGCCTTACATATAAACATCAATAAAAAAATTTTAAAACATTTAAAAAAATATGAAAAGTGTAATCAATTGCCTTTATTGAAAAACTAGGTAGGGTCCTGAGAACTGTACCAAGTTTCCAAAGCTTTTGCCACAGTAGTCAACAAATCAGTCCACAAGTATTTACTCATTTCCCATGGAGAACACTAGTTATCATATTTGCATATTCAAGATAATTAGAGTTTTATCTGAAAGAGAATAACTTTTCTATAATATTGAACTTGTGATACTTCGATTTGTCATACAACTTTTTAGTTTTTCTCCTGTTGTAATCTTAGAAGTTGGAGTGGCTTCTGTTAGGATTTAACAATGTTTGGGCAATACTCATTATACAACAAGAAAATGAAGAACTAGCACTTAAGTAATTGACAGCTCTATTGAGATTACAACATTTATAATAGCAAACAAAGTTTGCAAACCAAGAGGAGGCATCTGTGATTCCAGGAATACAATAGCTGAAAAACAGCTTAGTAAACTATTAAACTGTGGCTAGCTTCCAGTTAGTACCAACTAATACCATTTCCTGAACTGTGCTTTGTGTGTTTTTATAATAGTACAAGAAGCATCTCTATCTGTTTGTGCAATAACTGCCAACTTAACATTTAGGTTATACTGTTGTTTGTTTATGGATTTTTAGAAAATCCATTGGAGTTTACTTAAGAACCAACTCATTACAATGGTATTATTTACTGAATTTTGTTTTCCTGACCATTAGCTAACTACAGTGTTCAGCATTACAAGGTTATAACTGTACAAAAAGGATCAAAATACCACATCCTAGTAGTGGCATTGCTAGAGAAGCAAAGTCATCGTCTTAGAAGTAAATGCCTTGCAGCACTGAAGAGATAATACAAATGAACAAGCTGTATCAGACCTTTTTCCTGTGGTAATCTTATAATTATGTTTATTTTAATCATTTCAATTGAAAACATAGTTATACATCTTGGTTACTTTTTGGTCATTCATATTAAACTACAGAAATGCAATACTTTTCTGATAGAATTTATATAAAAATTCAGAACAGTTCTAGAATTTTTATTATTGAAATTAAAGAGGAAGTGTTGTTAATGAACTGCAACATTTAATTAACTACAACTATTAGAATTGTAATCTCAAATCTGTTTGAGATTTTAGATAACCATCTTAAACATCTGGAAACTACCAACCAAGTATTATTAAATTCTGTACAAACATATTTCTAATTCAACTTACTGTATTAAGTATAATTATGAATCCATATAGCTAGTAATTATTAATATAGCTAAACAGTCATACGTCGTTAGATGTGAGATATAATAGCCTTGCCATTTTTTTCTTGTTATACCTAAAGGCTACCCCAGCAGATTGAGATCCTGAGCAGCTGTGGGTAGAAAGGGTGCCTCTTCTCAGTACAGCAAACACTACTGAAATTAAGGGACCGTGTGGCTTTTATTTATGCCCTCCATTATTTTGACAACCTCTTTAGATTACTTCTTTGGAATTATCATCCTACTCTTCCCTCCTTTTACCCCTAGAACAAGGTGCCATAGTACATGCTAGTTAGAATACATAGGCAGAGAATTAGGATTCTAGGGAAGTGAGATGAGAAGGGGGTAGGTTGAACAGACAATTGATAAATTAGTTTTGACTGGCTAACACTTCAGGCAAGTGTTGGTTGCATTTAAAGAGCTAAAATGGAGTGAATATCTGGGGTTTGTTAAAATTCTTAATCTCCTTTAGTTCCTTATGTTATTACCAGCTCTAATTAAAATTCAGAAAAGGTGATTTTATAACTCTCCACTTTGTTATTCAGTTACCTCATTTGGTAGGTTAGTAGTCTCTATTTATTAAGATGCTAAGTAAATAAAGACTATCTTACTTTTAATTTACTCAAAATTTAGTCATTATTATTTATCGTTTACATATTATAAACCCTGGGGAGAAATTTTGCTGCTAAGGAAGTATTTAGAAATTTGTATACTTAACTTTATTTCCCATTAAGTGTTCTAGCAAATCACCAACTTTACAGATACTAGGAAAAGATATCTTGAAAGTTATAGGAAATAGGGAGGGGAAAAGTTTCTACTGGGTGTTCAGTTTGAAACAAATGAAAATATCACTCCCTCAGTTTCTGTACTGCAGGAACCTTTTCCTGAATAGGAGAAATTGCTTTTGGCCGCTTGAAAAGTAATAGAGGCTTCTTGCCATGGCTGAGTAATTATTACCAATCTTACCACACCTCAAAAAAAATTATAGAAATGGAAAAAATGCTTGGATGGGAGTGCACGGAGGTGAGCTGGATGATTCCCTGGCATTATGCCTGGAGGCACTCTTGCTGACTCAGAAAGGGAGAGTCCAGGCCGAGCCATGGTTTTGCTCACTAAAGATGAAGAAATTTAAGTCTAGGTATTTGAAACAGCTGGAAGTTGCAGATGATATTAAATGTGAGGGAACTGTCTGCATCTTATGATCTATTTGGAGGGGGTGGAGGGGGAACACCAGTTATCTTTGTGCTAATTCACCTTCAGTTCTTTCTGAGAGGTACTCCATGCACATGGTGTACATGCATGTGGTTTAGAAGCACCGCCGCTGTGCTGAGAGTTAAGTGAGAAGTTGGAGTTCAGGTCTAACTAGAGTGGAGAGACCTTTCTGAGCACCTTGGGCATTCACTTGACTCTTTCTTAGGGTAAGGACTATGCCCAGATGCAGTGCTATTTAATAGGGAACATTCTATAATATGGAAATGTCAGCATTGTTCAGTTTAGTAATCATGCACTGCGGTGTCTGAAATTAGAACAACTGACAGGTATTGGTCATGGCTGTTCACTTAAAACAATGGTCTGTTGCTAATGGGAGTGTAAAATGGTACAACCAGTTTTGAAAACTGCTTGGCAGTTTCTTATACAATGGAAGAATATCTATTCTGACCTAGCACTTGCATTTCTAGGTACTTATCCAAGGAAAACAAAAACATTCATGCTATGAGACTTTAGAGGAATGTTTATAGGAGATGATTTATATTATCCAAGTACTGAAAACAGTTCTTGTCACTTCATTAACAGGAAACCAGACAAATTGTGTTATATTCATGCAATGGAATGGTATTTTGCATGAAAAGAATTACTCATGCATACAGTAACATATATGAATCTCTAATACATATGTTGATTGAAAGATTACAGATTTAAAGGCTTTATTGTTTTTTTCTGAAGTTAAGGAACAGGTGAAATGATCCATGGCATTACAAAGAGAACAATGACAGTGATAGCTAAGGGTGTAAAATGGCTGGAAGAGAGAATACAAAGACCATTCTGGTGTGATAGAAATATTCTATATGATGATCAAAGTCATTACCCAAATACATAAATGTATCAAAAGTCAATCGATTGGCCCTGGCCAGTGTGCCTCAGTTGGTTGGAGCATCATCCCATACACCAAAAGGTGGCAGGTTTGAATCCTCGTCAAGGCACATATCCAGGTTGTGGGTTCAGTCAGGCACGTGTGGGAGGGAACAGATTGATGTTTCTCTCACTTCCTTCCTCTCTGAAATTCAATAAAAAAAAAAATTAAAAGAAAATCAATCAATTGTATGATCAGAATCTACATTCACTCTATATAAATTTTTAGCTAAAATGATTACAGAACAATGGGTTGGCTTATGAGGTATGCTGGTGTGTGGGGTTTTTTAAGTTCCCCATTTATCTTGATACTGTTTTTTTCTCTACTTCCAAGTCTTTCCTCTCGTTTTGGGCCCTATTTTTCCTAACTGGAATCTTGGTGTCTAACTCTTTTTTTTGCGTTTTGCATCACCACATTGCTGCTCTATCCCAAGCTTTTAAATGTTTATACTTATGCTTCTTATTTTGGAGTCAATTAAAAAGCATGTCATTAAATAGTCATTGTTTACACATTTTTTTTTTATCTTAGGAAACATAACACTTATTTTGCACATTTTTATATTTTAGAAATTCCTTATTGTCATATAATTTTATCAGATTTTATATTATGCTGTATTTATGTTTATAAGTTAGTGATTGTCTAAATATTGTCTAGTGGCATATGCCTCTAATTTTAGAAGGAAATGAGTATGGAAAAAAAATAAGATTTCTGAAAATGAAAATAACATCATTTATTTAATAAACATGCATTAGATAGCTTCAGTGAACCAGGTCTTTGGTTTGGCCCTGGGATCGGAAGTGGATGTGATGGAGAATGCCAAGCAGATGGTTACCATGAGAATATATAGGAGGAAGGTCAGTGAATCAATAGAAGCAAGGAGGACATGGTATTCCTCAGGAGGGCTTCCAGTGAGAGGGGTCTGTTGCTGTATAGAAGAATCAGATATGTGTAAAAACTTGCACAAAGGCAAGAAAGTTGTAACAAATGTTCATGTTTTTTGAACTGTGGATAATTTAGCATTAACTGTGTCTGAAGTAAGGAAAAGTGCAATTGAAAGGGAATCAGAAAATATGTAGTGTTTCTGAACAGTTCAGGAAATGCCACTGTCATTCTCCAAAACTTGTTTTTAATTCTGCAAGCTGTGGAAGAGCCAATAAAGCAGTGGTTCTCAACCTTCCTAATGCCTCGACCCTTTAATACAGTTCCTCGTGTTGTGGTGTCCCCCAACTATAAAATTATTTTCGTTGCTACTTCATAACTGTAATTTTGCTACTGTTATGAATCGTAATGTAAATATCTGATATGCAGGATGTATTTTCATTGTTACAAATTGAACATAATTAAAGCATAGTGATTAATCACAAAAACAGTATGTAATTATATATGTGTTTTCCAATGGTCTTAGGTGACCCCTGTGAAAGGGTTGTTTGACCCCCAAAGAGGTCGCGACCCACAGGTTGGCGACCCACAGGTCGAGAACTGCTGCAATAAAGGAATCCAAGATCCAGTAGGTGGGAGTTAGTGTGATCAGAGTTGTATTTAGACATAGCTGTTTGGAATATTTATTAACTCTGAGATGCAACTGCAAACCATGTGCACCCACATACACACTTACTTTTAAAAAATCAAATGAGTTTAGTATATTACATTATTAATTTTTAAAATTATATAAATTTATTGGGGAGACATTGGTTAATAAAATTATATAGGTTTCAAGTATACAATTCTGTAATGTATCATCTGTATGTTGCATTGTGTGTTCACCACCCAAAGTCAAATCTCCTTCCATGACCACGTATTTGACCCCCTTTATGTCCCCGCATCCTACTTCCCTCTGGTAACCACCCTAAATGTTGTCTGTGTCTATGAATTTTTATTTGTTTTTCTTGTTTATTCCTTTTTTGCTTGCTGCTTTATATCCCACATATGAGTGAAATCATATGCTTCTTGACTTTTTCTGTTTCTTATTTCACTTACCATGATATTCTGAAGATCCATTTATCTTATTGTAAACTACAGGCTTGATGCACGAATTCGTGCATGGGTGGGGTCCCTCAGCCTGGCTGGTGAATGGGGCTGATTGGGGCCACAGGAGGTTGCAAGGGGGAGGGGCAGTGGAAGGTTAGCCAGCTGGCCAGAGGCAGGGAGAGGCCGCGAGAGGTTGGAGGGCCAGCCTGATCGGGGCCAATCGGGTCCAGCCAACCAGGGGGAGGGGCCATGGGAGGTTGGCTGTGGGACCGCACTGACCACCAGGGGGCAGCTCCTGCATTGAGTGTCTGCCCCCTGGTAGTCAGTGCACGTATAGCAACTGGTCGTTTGGTTGCTTAAGCTTTTATATCCTACTAGAGGCCTGGTGCATGAAATTCATGCCTGGCGGGGGTTCCCCCAGCCCGGCCAGTACCCTCTCCAATCCAGGACCCCTCAGGGGATGTCCAACTGCCAGTTTAGACCCAATCCCCTAACTGGTCCCCTGCCGGCCCGGTCACCCCTAACTGGTCCCTGCTTGCCTGGTCACCCCCTAACTGCCCCCCCTGCTGGCCTGGTCGCCCCCTAACTGCCCCCCTGCCAGCCTGGTCATCCCCTAACTGCCCCCTTGCTGGCCTGACCACCCCCTAACTACCCCCCCTGCCAGCCTGATCACCTCTGACCACCTCTGCCTTTGCCCCCGTCACTGTGGCTTTGTTCGGAAGGAGATCGGATGTCTGGAAGATGTCCAGTCGACCTGGTCTAATTAGCATCTTACCCTTTTATTAGTATAGATATAATAAAACCTAGGTGGTGTCACATGGCACCCTTGCAAGATGGCCTTCGTGACATCACAAGTTGGCCGCCATAAAATGGCTGCCCTCACATCGTCACAAGATGGCCACCACAAGATGGCCGGCAGGGGAGGGCAGTTGTGGGTGAACAAGCCAGCAGGGGAGGACAGTTTGGGGGCGATCGGGCCGGCAGGGGAGGGCAGTTGGGGGCAACCAGGCCATCAGGGGAAGGCAGTTGGGGATGACCAGGCCTGAAGGGCAGGGTTGTTAGGGGCGAAATGGCTGGCCAGGGAAGGAAGTTGGGGGCGATCGGGTCGACAGGGGAGGGCAGTAGGGGACGATCAGGCTGGCAGGGGAGCAGTTAGGTGTCAGTCTGGCAGGGGAGCGTTTAGGGGGCGATCAGGCTGGCAGGCAGAAGCAGTTAGGGGCAATCAGGCAGACAGGCAGGCGAGCGGTTAGGAGCCAGCAGTCCAGGATTGTGAGCGAGATGTCTGACTGCCGGTTTAGGCCCGATCGGGTCCCCCAAGGAGTCCCAGATTGGAGAGGGTTCAGGCCAAGCTGAGGGACACCCCCTCCCGGGCATAGATAGTAGTATTCATCTTTTCTTATGGCTGAGTAGTATTCCATTATATATATACAGGGTGTTCCAAAAATGTATATACACACTTTGAATAATTATAAAGGCATTATTTATTAAAATACATTTCATTTTCCTTTAACAGCTATCAGCTGTTCAAGTATATATACATTTTTTGGGACACCCTATATGTACAAACTCTTTTTATCTAATCATTTAGCAAAGGACACTTTGCTTGTTTCCGTGTCTTGGCCACTGTGAATAATGCTGCAGTAATCATAGGGGTGCATATATATCTGCAAATAAATGTGTTCAAGTTTTTTGGATAGATGCCCAGAAGAGGGATTGCTGGGTCATATGGTGACACTTTTTTGAAGGAACTTAATATGGTTTTCCAAATGAATTTTCCACCAGCAGTATATGAGGTTTTTTATCTACAACCTCTTCAATACTTGTTATTACTTGTCTTGTTAATAATAGCCATTCTAAAAGGTATGATGTGCTATCTCTTTGTAGTTTTCATTTGCATTTCCCTAATAGGTAGTGAAGTTGAGCTTTTTTTCATACATCTGTTGGCCATTTGTATGTCTTCTTGGAAAAGTGTCTTTCAGGTCCTCTGTTCAGTTTTGAATTGGATTGTTTGTTTTGTTGTTAAGTTGTATGAGTTCTTTACATATTTTAGATATTAACTTCTTATCAGAAGTGTTTGCAAATATCTCCTCCCATTTGTTTGGTTACCTTTTTGTTTTGTTTTGATGGTTTCTTTTGCTGTGCAGAAGTTTTTTAGTTTATATAGTACCATTCCTTTATTTTTGCTTTTACTTCCCTTAACTTTGAGGTCAAATTCATAAAATCATCTCTAAGACCAAGGTCCATAAGTTACTGTTTATGTTTTTTTCTATGTATTTTATTGTTTTGATTCATTTTGAGTTGATTTTTGTGTATGGTGACAAATAGCAATCTAATTTGATTCTTTTTGAAACTGCCCTGGTAATTTTTATTTGCAGCCAGCTTTGAGAACTGCTAGACTAGAGAATAGTTTGGAAGGGTTTGAGACTGAGGGCCTGGCACTTGCCAGTTAGGGACAAACTTAGAGATCAAATGAAAGGTATGACGGTAGGGATAGAGAATAATACAATAGAACTTGGTCCAATTTTAGGGTAAAGATAAGAAGGAATAGAACTTGGTCCAATTTTAGGGTAAAGATAAGAAGGAATAGAACTTGGTCCAATTTTAGGGTAAAGATAAGAAGGAGTTCAGTGTGATTTTCATGTTTAGCAGGGATGATTGAGTAAATGCCATTTATAAACAGGAATACAGTAAAGCAATAAATATATATTTAATACCACCTATGTTTTAGGTCCCTTGCTTACTGTTTATTAATGAACAAAGACACTTGGCTTTACCTTCTTGGAGTTTGCCATTTATACAGAGGATATATAGATATTTTTGGATTTTTCAAGTGAAAACCTAATTATTTTATTTTTATATAAAGGGTGTGTTTTTGTATATGCATACATAATATACACTGAATGGCCAGATCATTATGACCACCTGATGTTTGTAGGCAAATTAGCTATGATTTCGCCCTGAAGTTGCTAGAGGGCCAGACCATTATAAATAGGGAAGCAGGTTGTTTACCTCGACAGTAGAAGTGATTTTTTTCTGAAGATATGGGTAAACAATGCGATTTAACAGCCTTTGAATGTGGGAGATATATATATTGAGTGGCCAGATTATTATGACCACCCCATCAGTACTTCGTTGGGCCACCTTTTGCCTTTAATACTGCGGTGATTCTTCTTGGCATTGACTCTATGAGATGTTAAAAGGTGATGTGAGGAATCTGACACCATGCCTGATGAATAGCACTGTCCAGTTCTATGAGATTTGATGGTTGTAGAACCAGCTTCCTGATGGCTCTTTTTACTTCATCCCACAAATGCTCAATTGGATTGAGATCTGGTGATTGTGGGGGCCACCTGAGCAAGGTAAAGTCTCCCTCATATTCTTGAAACCACTCCTGCAAAATATGAGCACCATGGCATGGCGCATTGTCTTGTTGGAAGAAGCCATCTCCATTGGGATATGCCATCAACATGATAGGATAAAGTTCATCAGCAACGATACTTAGGTATGTTGTGCTATTCAGACAGTGTTCCACACAAATTAAAGGGCCCAAATCATGCCAGGAAAACATGCCCCAAACCATAACACTGCCCCCACCAGCTTGAAGGGTTGTACTCATGCATGTGAGGTGCATGCTTTCATGCTGTTTCTGCCAAATTCTTACTCTGCCATCTGCATGATGCAACTGGAAACGTGATTCATCGGACTGCATGACTTTTTTCCAATGCTCGACTGTCCAGTCCTTGTGTTCCTGTGCGAATTGGAGAAGTTTTATCTTGGTAACTGCAGACAGCAAGGGTGTTCGAACAGGCCTTCGGCTTCCATATCCTATACGATGCAGTGTACGGCTAATTTGCCTACAAACGTCAGGTGGTCATAATAATCTGGCCACTCAGTGTATATGTTAATATACTAATATGAGTGTATAAATGTGTATACATATATGTATACATACACATGTAGCTTTAATAAGACCTTCATTTAAAAGAAAACACTTCCAATATAATAAAAGAATAGCAATTTTTTGTTTTATATCTCTAAAAAGACCATTGTGATTTTAGATTCTATGTGACCCTTAAGATGTGTGATTAAAAGGTAAGAAATAATTGCCCAAGTTTTTTTATTATTATTAATGTAACATAGACTCTGTGGGTATGAATGAACTGAGTTAAAAGGTATTCAGTATATTGGCTAGTTCATATTTAATTTTGATGTCTGTTGACTATTTTCTAATATCAGATCAATGTACTATTTAAAAGTTATCTGTATCTCTAATTGCTCAAAGTACAAATTTTATAGTTTATTATCACTTTTTCTGTAGTTCCATTTCTGTTCTACTTGCTATTGTACATATGTGTGTACACTATATATTTCGTTGATAAACTACATAACACTGCCTAAATTTGAATACTATTTCTTGTTAGTTGCATACTCTCTGCTTCTGCTCCCTTCTCTATAAAATGGGATAATATCTGATCCACCTCAGAATAAAAGACTCACACAGAATGACAGTGAAGGGATGGGAAAAATATTCCCTGCAAATGGAAAGGAAAATAAAAGCTGGAGCCCTAGCCAGTTTGGCTCAGTGGATAGAGTGTCAGCCCAATGACTGAAGGGTCCTGGTTTCTGTTCTGGTCAAGGGCACATACCTTGGTTGTAGGCTCGATCCCCGGCTGTGGTGGGAGCATAAATGGGAGGCAACCAATTGGTATCTCTTGCACATCAGTGTCTCTCCCATGCTTTTCTAATCTCTCTAAAAATCAATGGAAAAATATCCATGGGTGAGGATTAACGAAAAAGAAAGAAAGAAAGAAAGAAAGAAAGAAAGAAAGAAAGAAGAAAGAAAGAAAGAAAGAAAGAAAGAAGAGAAGAGAAGAGAAGAGAAGAGAAGAGAAGAGAAAAGAAAAGAAAAGAAAAGAAAAGAAAAGAAAAGAAAAGAAAAGAAAAGAAAAAAAGAAGGAAGGGGAAAGGAAGAAGGGAAGAAAGGAAGGGACGGGAAGGGAAGGGAAGGAAGAAAGAGAAAGGAAAGAGAGAGAGAGAGAGAGAGAGAGAGAGAGAGAGAAGGAAGGAAGGAAGGAAGGAAGGAAGGAAGGAAGGAAGGAGAAAGAAAAAGAAAGAAAGAAAGAAAGAAAGGAAGGAAGAAAGGAAGGAAGGAAGGAAGGAAGGAAGGAAGGAAGGAAGGAAGGAAGGAGAAAGAAAGAGAAAGAAAGACAGACTTTGGGCCAGAAGGGAATAGCATGAAGTACACAAGGTAATGAAAACCAAGGGACAGAACCCAAGACTACTCTATCCAGGAAGCTATCATTCAAAATCAAAGGTGAAATAGAGTTTCTGAGACCAAAAAAAGGTGAAAGGAGTTTATTACCACCAAACCAGCACTGCAAAAAAAAATGCTAACAGGACTGTTGTAAGAAAAAGAAATAGAAGAGAAGAATACAGGCATAAAGAATAAGAATGTCAACAATTAAGTACCTATCAATAATAACCTTAAAAATGGCAGATTTACAGCCAACATCATATTCAATGGGCAAAAAGTAAAAATGTTTCCCTTAAGATCGGGGATGTTGGCATTCATCACCCTTATTTAACACTAGTGGCCCTGTGCGTGAAATTCATGCACATTGAAAGCGAATTAATTAGAGGATGTTACCGTGAGGCAGTCCGCGTTTTGAAATTCAATGACATGAATTTTAGCTATTACTTTGCCAAATAAATGGAATTTACAGATATCATTTAAAAGAGCATTCAGCTTCATATTAAAAACTCCTGCTACCAAGTCAGGTCTGTTTTCAACTTTTTGCCAGTGTTGTAAATTGTTTGCAGTAACTGCCCATTTGGGGTTGCATGACATGGTTATGAATAAATCGGGCTTGCCATACCGCATTACAATTTCATAGCATCCTGATATCGCTGCTGCATATTTCTGGGATTACCCTCAAAAGATGATGGAAGTATTATCATTTTACCAATCAGCACATTGTCCTTTTCAGATCTAGATTTGAGATAACCCATCAAACCACTATATTTTTCAACTCTCAACTTAGATTGGTTTGCTTTGATGAAATTTATCCGATTGGCCTCTATTTTTGAATACAAATCCACAATAAACTGTTGAATTAATTTTCCTGCATTTAAAATAGGATTGAACGTGTCCCACACAGAGAGATGAAATCCATAATACTGCATTTGTGTGACTCGTGTCCTTACATTTTGTCTAGTATTATTGTTGATTACACTCTAAGTCTTAATGCAATATCTGTTCCCCAGCCTTGTTCACCATGTGGAAAAAGAATAGGATATGTCATCACATCTAATGTAGGAGACAGGATATTGACTTGTTTCATTTTAGTGGCATTGGATTATTGGGATCTGGTTTACAATGAATGAGCAACTCCCTTTCAAAAGGAGGTTCTCCATCTTCATTTCTGAATATGACAACAACCTTGGTACACGGGGAGAATTATATCTACCTGGGTCACTGTTATGGTCGTATTTAATTGCCATTGTTACTTCTGTGGGAGTAATACCTTTTGCTGCTGCTTCAGATTAGGCTTCCTTTTCTACCTCATGTAACATCTTGTACGATTTTTTTAATTCATTTATTTCATGCATGAGGTTGTTGATGTTGATCATGAGTCTTTCTGAGCAGCCCTGGATTTCTGGCATTGCTAATCTTTTACTTATAGCTTCGGCTGTATCCAAAATATAGAGTTGAGCAAACTTCTGAGAAACACCATCCGAAGGATGTAAAGTTCCAGTACGGTGATAAACTTGTCCGTGTATTCTAAAACAGTATGGCCCATATCCTGATGGCGATGCAATATTTGCACCCATGGAAGCAAAAGCAAAATAACTATTTATGGAACAAATATTTTCCATGAAATTTTTACTGTCAGAATCTTCGTTTTCATTAATCTTTTTAAATATTCCAGGTAGAAAGATGGCTGCCCATGGGAAGGCAGACTGCAAGATAGTGTGTGAGAGAATGAAAGGAGAAAGTGTGAATGTATGGAGAGTGTAAATGTGTGGGTGAGCGATAGCTCTACTCCAGGGGACTGTTGGAGACTGCCGGATCGGGCTCCCCTAACCAGGCAGCCTCCACTGCTGCTGAAATCTCCCCTGGAGCGTCCGGCTTTGCTGTGGAGACCGCGCCATCTTGAAGGGGAGAGTGGCTGTTATCGCAAGTGTATACATCCAGAGACCCTGCAGCCAAGGCACCCAGGGACCAGCTATGAACCCAGGAACACCAGTCTCAAGCAGCATGAATATGTGAACTCGCACGAGCCCTGCTCCTTCTCACGGAAAGGTCAGATTTCGCCCAAAGCAGTGGTTGGCAAACTGCGGCTCATGAGCCATATGTGGCTCTTTGGCCCCTTGAGTATGGCTCTTCCTAAGCCTTAGGAGTACCCTAATTAAGTTAATAACAATCTACCTATCTATACAGTTTATGTTTAAAAAATTTGGCTCTCAAAAGAAATTTCAGTTGTTGTACTGTTGATATTTGGCTCTGTTGACTAATGGGTTTGCCGACCACTGGCCTAGAGAAAGATGAGGTCTGTAATCCAGGTTGGAGAGAGGAAAGCATGCGGGGGAAGTCAGCACCCCATAAAGTCTGCAGCCTTTGGGGCCAGCATGACCCGTGACTGTGGAAAGGGATCTGCAGGGCTGCAGCAGAAGGGAACTCTAAATATCAGCCCATAGCTGGACAGGGCGCAAAAAGGCAACCTCGGATTTTACCAGTGTGCCAGCTGCTTAGGGCCAGAGGAAAAAGGATATGCGGAAGAGATGTTTGGAGAATTGCATGCGGAGCTGGACGGAGAGAGAGGGCTACATAACCAGACACTCAGAGAAGAGAGATCATGGGGAGACAAAGAAACAGCCCACAAATGAAAGAAAAGGAGGAATCACCAGAAAAGGGAGTGAACGGAAAGGAGGTAAGCAATATGTCAGAGAAAGAATTCAGAGAAATCGTCATAGGGTGGCTGAAAAGAATGGAAGACAAATTCAACAACATGTGTAAGAACCAAGAAGAAATGAAAAATGACATCGCTGCTATAAAGAACTCAATAGAAAGCATCAACAGTAGACTAGAAGAAGCAGAGGACTGCATCAGTGAGCTAGAAGACAAGGGAGGAAAAAATACCCAAGCAGAGCAGCATCTAGAAAAAAGACTTAAAAAATAGGAGGAGAGCCTAAGGGAACTTTGGAACAACACGAAACGAGACAACATTCGCATAATAGGGGTGCCAGAAGGAGAGGAAACTGAGCAAGGAATAGAAAACCTGTTTGAAGAAATAATGACAGAAAACTTTCCTGATATAGGGAAGAAAAAACTCATACAAATCCAAGAAGCTCACAGAGTCCCAAACAAAATGAACCCCAAAAGACCAATGCCAAGGCACATTATAATTAAATTGGCAAACACCAATGACAAAGTAAGAATCTTATAAGCGGCCAGAGAGAGACAGAAAGTTACCTACAAAGGATCCCCAATCAGACTAGCGACTGATTTCACAACATAAACACATCAGGCAAGAAGGGAATGGAATGAAATATACAAAGTCATGCAAAGAGAGGGTCTGAATCCAAGAATACTGTACCCAGTAAGGCTATCAATAAAAATTGAGGGTGAAATCAGAAGCTTCACAGACATAAAAAGGACTAAGGGAGTTTATTACTACCAAAGCAGCAATGCAAGAAATGCTAAAGGGTCAGCTGTAAAAAGAAGAAATAGGAAATGAAGAAGGAACACCAGCGTAAATAATACAAATGGTGACAGACAAGTACCTATGAATAATAACTTTAAATGTTAATGGATTAAATGCCCCAATCAAAAGGCATAGGGTAGCTGAGTGAATAAGAAAACATGACCCATATAGCTGCCATCTACAGGAAACCCACCTCAGAGAAAAGGACTCACACAGACTGACGGAAAAGGGATGGAAAAAGATTTTTCAGGCGAATGGAAATGAGAAAAAGCTGGGGTAGCAATACTTATATACCAAGCCACTGTTCTGAAAACTGCCTGGTAGTGGCACAAGAACAGACACATAGATGAATGGAACAGAATAGAGGACCCAGAAATTGACCCAAGCCATTATACTCAATATTCAACAAAGGAGGCAAGAGCATACAATGGAGTCAAAACAGCCTCTTTAATAAATGTTGCTGGGAAATTTGGTCAGATACATGCGAAAGAATGAAACTAGATCACCAATTTACACCATACACAAAAACAAACTCAAAATGGCTAAAGGACTTGAATGTAAGACAGGAAACCATAAGAATCCTACAAGACTCCATAGGCAGCAAAATTGCAGACATATGTCATAGCAATATCTTTACAGACAGATCCTAGGGCAAGAGAGACTAAGGAGAAAATAAACAAATGGGACTACATCAAAATAAAAAGCTTCTGAACAGCAAAAGAAACCATCAAAAAAACAACAAGAAAGCCCACTGCATGGGAGAACATATTTGCCAATGTTATCTCCGATAAGGGTTTAATCTCCAACATTAAGGCTTGTCTTGTGTACTAGTGGTGTAATTTTTCAGGTAAAAGTGTCTCAAAAGGCCATTTTCTAATTTTTTCCCCAGTTAATGAGGCAAGCAATTCTAAGATCTTCTACAAACATCTAGCCATCTAAAATGGAAAGATGCATCCCTCTGCGTATACAAACAAGCTAGCTATTGGAGGGTGGATGGAGTATGCTACTCTTAGGATATCATACAGTCTTCAAACTGAAATCTTAAATGTTATCAGTATGAAAAACCTGAGATCAGATGCTTATGTAAAGAAAGTGCTATTCATGCAGTAAACCCAAAACAAATGGTTAGTGCTGGCCATATTTTGTCTTTCTGACTTTTCCTTGGGAATCTACGAGAACCTCTCCCTCTCCCCTCCCCCAATAAGATCATTTAAGTGTGTGTTAAGCAACTACAGAATACTAAATAAAAAGTTTGGCCAAAACCAAAAATAAAAATAAATAAATAAATATGCCAGGTAATCTGGAAAACGTATATCATTTGGACAGACTTTCCCTTTGCTACAACATGGAGTAAGTTTTCCATCGGATGGTTTTTCATCAGAGGAATTTAGTGATAGGCAAAATTCACATCGAACAGTCATTCCACCACAACTGTGTTCAAGAATTACATCCTTATGTACTCGATTTTTGCTGAGAAGGCAGTTCCTACCAGAATTGGTAGTACTTGTTGATGACTGTTCTCTAGACATATTCTGTCGTCACCACCGCCTTCTTTCAACTTCAAAGGCACGTTGGTCTTTAGACATTTTCTGTCGATGATGCCGGTGTTTTTCGGCATTAGAGCGACGTTTTTCCAATAGATGGTCTTCAGATACATTCTGTTGCAGGCACCGCCTTCTTTCAAGATCAGACGCACGCTGCTCTGCAGACATTTTCTGTTGATGACACCGGCATCTTTCAGCTGCAGAGCTACATTGTATCCACAGTTGTTCTTTAGATATAGTCACACCTCTCTACTGTCACGGTCTGAGATGCAGGTGAGTGAGAGTCCTGGCTGTCAGGCCGCTGAGTTCTGTCTGACCAATGGCTGATTCTGGCTGATTCTAGGGGGGTGGGACTTCCTCCTCCCTGCTGTCAGTTTCCACAGCTGTGATGAGGAAGCTGAGGTGACAGAGGGAGCCACACCCTCCAAGCAGCCCTCTGTCTCACTCTGCTCTATATCCAGCGACCTCCTGCTCTGCCAGGTCTTCCAAACCTCCCGCTCTCCGCCCACTCACCTGGCTCTGCTCTCCGCTAGCGAAGGTCCCGGGATGCCACAGGTGTGGCTTGGCACCACTGGCCTTGCCTCCCGGGGCCGGCGATGGTCCCGGGAGCCCATGGCCTCCATTGCCTCCTGGGGCACTTGACACCTGTGTATGCAAAATGGCTAAAGTGTAGATAGTTCTCTTATTAGTGTAGATAGTTCTGGATGTCCTAGCCTTGGCTATCAGACAAGAAGCAGAAATTAAGCCACCCAAACTGAGAAAGAGGAGGTAAATCTGTCATTATTCACAAATGACATGATATTGTACATAGAAAGCCCTAAAGCTTCCACCAAAACACTACTAGATTTAAAAAATGAATTAGACAATGTAGCAGAATACAATATTAACATCCAGAAATCAATGGAATTTTTATACACCAATAATGAACTCTCAGAAAGAGAAACTAAAAAAAAAATCCTACTTACCATTGCAACAAAAAAATAAGGTACCTAGGAATAAACTTAACCATGTAGATAAAACACCTGTACTCAGAAAACTATAGAACATTGAAGAAAGAAATAGAGGAAGGTACATACAAGTGGAATCATGTATCATCTTCATGGATTGGAAGAATTAACATCATTAAAATGTCCATGCTACCCAAAGCAATCAATAGATTCAATGCAGCCCAGCTGGCATAGCTCAGTGGTTGAGCACTGACCTATGAAGTAGGAAGGAGGTCACAGTCATGGCACATGGCAGTAATTTTGCCGATATTTGCTCCTAGGGCAAGGGAAACAAAGAAATAAAAAACAAAAGGGACTACATCAAACTAAAAAGCTTCTGCACAGCAAAATCATCAAAATGAGAAGGGAACTCTCTCTATGGGAGAACATATTCACCAATGATACATCTGATAAGGGGTTACTTTCCAAAATATATAAACAGCTTATACAACTCAACACCTGGAAGAAACACAATCCAATTTAAAAATGGCCAAAGGACCTGAATAGACACTTCTCCAAAGAGGACATACAATACAAATAGTCAATGGACACATAAAATAATGTTCAATATCGGTAATCATCAGAAAAGCAAATTAAAAATAAAATGAGATATCACCTTATACCTGCCACAATGGCTACCATCAATAAATCAACAAACAACAAGTGCTGGTGAGGATATGGAGAAAAAGGAAACCTCATTAACTGCTGGTGGAAATGAAGCTACCGTAGAAAATAGTATGAGTTTCCTCAAGAAATTAACAATGGAACTTGCATTTGATCCAGAGATTCTACTTCTGAATATATATCCTAAGAATTCCAGAACACCAATCAGAAATAATATATGCACCCTATGCTCATAGCAGCATTATTTTCAATAACTAAGATATGGAAGCAGCCCAAGTGCCCATCAGTAGATAAATGGATAAAAAAGCTTGGTATGACTACATAGTGGAATACTTTGTGGCTGTAAAAAAGAAGAAATTCCTACCTTTTGCAAGAGTGGATCTGCAGAGTATTATGGTAAGAGAAATAAGCCAGTCAGAAAGATAAATATCACATGATCTCACTTCTGTATGGATTCTAATCAACAAAATAAACTGATGGGCAAATTAGGATGAGAGGCATGGATTCATGGAACAGACTGACACATCTCAGAGAGGAGAGGGTGTGGGGGGAACTGGAAGAGATTAATCAAAAAACATATATGCATATATGCATAGCCCATGGACAGACAATAATGTGGTGAAAGCCTGGGATGGGTGGGGGCTGGGTGGACAGGGACAGACCGAGTGGGGGAAATGGGGGACATCTGTAATACTGTCAACAATAAAAATAAAAAAAAAATAAAAAAGTAAAATGGGATAATAGGTAGCAAGATCCACATGAAGACTTGCAGACTTATTGCATGTAAAGTACTTAGCCCAGCACATACTAATTTCTCATTAAGAGTTGATTGATGAACTCTGTTAACCTCTATGAAATAGACACAAACCACAATTTTTCAAATGAATAACTTTTCACTAATACAGCTAACATAAACTTAAATAGCATTACAGAAATGCTATTTTAATACCATAGTATACTAAATAAATACCTATATACATGTTTATATCTTCTAAAATAATTGTTACTTTTACTAATTCTTTTGATTTATGATTTAAAATGTTTCTTTAAATTAGTCTTTTTGAATAATTTATACGGTGTTTTGAAATGTTTATATGTAATTAAGATATATATGTAAAAATATGTAGAAACATATTATTGCCTGGCATGTTGCCTATTAGGTGCTGGTATATGGCCTAGTGGATGGATGCTCAATGCGTATTTACTGAATAATTTATGTTTTATACACACATACACACTCATATCATCTGCATCATAAGTGGTTTCAGGGACTTCTAATTATTTTCTTTTTTAATCTTTGATATTTTTAAACCTCTATAATATTATTTAAATATTTACTTAAACCAAGTTGTTCATATTTTTCTAAGGCCTATGAAGAGACAAGTTACCTTTTTGAACTTGAAAACTCTTTATTCCAAGTTACTGTAATGTTAGAAAAGCATTCTAGTTATTATTTTTAACCCTAAAATAGTTTTTAAATTTTTTTCTAAGTGAAGAGAAATAAAAATCTATTTATGTAATCCTAAGTACTTCCAAACATCTGCAGTTTAAAGTACATAATTCACATTGACACCAAAGTTTGTTTCTGTTTTGACTGGAAGAGTTTGGTATTATTTTTTGTCTGGAAAGGAAAGAGTTGTATAGCATCCAAGTGGGAAGATGTTTGTGATTCAATCAAAATGATCTGTGACTGAAAGCAGACTGTAGAGGAGAAGAAACAGCAGCTGTTAAACACTTAGATAATATTGGAGAACTGGATGTTAGAAACTTAAGGCATGTTATCTTTCAGATAGTAAACATAAAGTAAAACAGAATCGTAATGTATTATCTGCTTGATATAATTCTTCAGAATTCACAATGAGTAAAAGGAAATCACTGCTGAAAACAGATTTTGTAATAATTATGGGCTGAATTTATTTTATAAAAATTTGCCATGGATTTTTGTTTTTTATATGTTTAACTAGAGGCCTGGTGCATGAAATTCATGCACAAGTGTCGCCCCTAGGCCTGGCCGGCGATCGAGCGCGAGCATCTGGCATGGAAGGGCAAGTCCCAGCTGACCTCTGGGCTTTGGGCAGCACCTGGGCCCCCGGGCCCCCATGCATCCCCCTCCGCCTGAGTCACAATGCCCGAGTTCCCACATGGAGATGCAGTGAGGGCGGCCGGACACTGCAGGATGGGGTGCAGCGTGGGCCTCTGGATTACCCAGCAGCGCTGCACAGAAGCCGGGCAGGTAGTGCACTCTCTCCCAGCTGGCCTCACAGACCAGCTCCTGCACGAACTCACATGGAGCCCAATCGGCCCCTGTGGTCTGGGCAGCTGTGTTCGGGCTCATCTGGAAAAGGCAGATGGGTGCGGGGCAGGCTCCTCACAGGCGCCTGACCCTGGCGTCCCAGGGGAGGGTAGCAGGGAGAGTGAGAGCAAGCTTGTGGACATCCCACATTCTCACCTCACCTCTGTTCCCGTCACCCCCACCCCCAACCCCAGGTAGCCTGTGAGAGGTTGCAGATGAGAAGTTGCAGCAAGTTGCTGACGCCTGCCATGTCCGCTCCGCCCCCTGGTGGTCAGCACACTTCATACCAAGTGGTCTAACTCCGTCTTTCTGTTGAACTCTAGGCCGAACGACCGCCTGAGGGGACAATTTGCATATTAGGCTTTTATTATATAGGATTGCCATGTTGTAAAATTAGTTGGGTTTGTTTACAGAGGCAAAATTAGTTTTCTTTTCATCAGCGAGCTTAGCACAGTCATGAACCGTGATAACTCACTCTGCTACAATTACCTTTTTTATCTATATTGCCCCACTCATTTACTCCTCATTTTGTTTGAAATCACAGACAAAATATCCTTTTTATATGTGACTTCTATTGTATATTCTTAAAAGGTATGGACTATGGTTTAAAACGTAACCACAATACCATTATAAACCCAAAAATATGAAAAATGATTCTTTAATATTATGAAACACTTAATTGGTTTTCAAATTCAAATGAACTCTTAAATGTCACATTTTTTCCTCTTCATTTTGAGTTTGTATGCAAATAAGAATCATACATTGCAAATTATTGAATTGACTATTAACACATTGTAGATTCCCCTTCTATCTCTTTATCTTTTGGAATTTATTTTTTTAAACAAATAGTCAATTTTCTTTCAGAGTTTCCCAATTTATTCATTGTATCTCTGTAGTGTCATTTAACGTTTCTGTCTTGTCTCTTCTATAGCTATGGCAATTTAATATGGAAACTTAATCATATCTAAATTAGTCTTTATTAGCAAGACTACTTTACAGGTAGTTTTGTGTTGTTTCATGTGGAAACACATGTTAAGTTGTGAAAGAACTATGTGTTATTAGCAGATCTCAGTGTCTAGATGTCTTAGTATATTAATGATTTCAAAAGTGTGATATTCTAACATTCCCTTTCTCTTTATTGCCTAGAATATTTTTATAGTCATCTTATCTATTGTTTTATTACCTAGTGGTAAAGTTCATATAAGAAAGACTGGATAAATTCTTGGCTTAGTATATATTTAGTTTACTTACATTGGCAATTTACCCAACAATGATAATTAGTTTTTTCAATTTTTTATTGTCATTATAACCTCAATAAATTAAGCTTATTTTATGTAACAATATATTGCAGTTACTACCCTTTGTGATATTCAAATTGTCTTATCTTTAGGTACTGGGGAGCTTTTCAAGTTAACTCCTGAATCCTTTCTGAGTCTCTTTGATAGTTACTCAGTTTTGATAGTTAATTTAAAACTGCCAAGAACAGATGTTCCTGGATTATATTGTGTATTTCTTGTCTCTGACCTGGAATCAGCCATATATCCATGGAGTTCTTAATTTTAGTCAGAAATGGTACTTGGAACCCACAGTCTAAGTAGTAGGGGTACTCATTGCTGCTGGGTTTGCTATTGTTCCTAGCCTTTTTTCAATGGGCAAAACTAGGAGACACAAACACATATACACTTTTTAAAAAAATTATTTTTCTTTATTGATTAAGGTATTGCATATGTGTCCTTAATTGACCCATTGCTCCTCCATTCCCCCCTCATGGCCTCAGCCCTCTGGTATATGTGTCCATTGGTTAAGCTTATATGCATGCATACAAGTCCTTTGGTTGATCTCTCCCCCTTACCTCCACCCTCCCCTACCTTCCCTCTGAGGTTTGATGTTCTGATCAATGCTTCTCTGTCTCTGAATCTGTTTTTGTTCATCAGTTTATGTTGTTCATTATATCCCATAAATAAGTGAGATTATGTGATATTTATCTTTCTCTGACTGGCTTATTTCACTTAGCATAATGCTCTCCAGTTCCATCCATGCTGTTGCAAATCATAAGAATTCCTTCTTTTTTTACCACAGCGTAGTATTCCATTGTCTAGATGTACCACAGTTTTTTCATCCACTCATCTGCTGATGGGCACTTAGGCTATTTCCAAATCTTAGCTATGGTAAATTGTGCTGCTATGAACATAGGGGTGCATATATCCTTTCTGATGGGTTTTTCTAGTTTCTTGGGATATATTCCTAGAAGTGAGATTACTGGGTCAAATGGGAGTTCCATTTTTAGTTTTTTGAGAAAACTCCATACTGTTCTCCACAGTGGCTGCACCAGTCTGCACTCCCACCAGCAGTGCACGAGGGTTCCTTTTTCTCCGCATCCACACACACTTTTTAAAGATAAAACTCTTTGGATCTTCCTACTGATTCTTCTAATTCAAATTCTCGATTAAAGGAATTTTAATTAACTTATTAATCATTCATCTGTGTCTTTTGCATCTTGTGGTGAGAATCCAGGTTCTCAAGTACACTGTGACAAGATACGGATAGCATTTACTTAAGTTCAATTTGAATATTAACATTTTTAAAATATAAAATTTGTAAGAAAACTTCTAGGTCAAATTCATGCATTAGAACTGTTAGGAATATTAGTATTTGGCAGAATATGAACAGGGAAGATACTGTGTTATTTTAATTGTGTCAGTTCAAAAGGAAACTGTCTAAAACCATTATTTACTACTTGATTTCGGGATATATTCTCAAGCATTTCTCATTCATTAAAGTAGGGTGATCATAACACCTGAAAGTGTAGCCCTTTGGGACACTTGCCACTTTGGTCTCTAGGCTTTATCTTCTCTCCTTCTTATACTGCCTGACTATGGAAACTGAGCCCAAAAACACAATAAGGATAAATGCCCTCAGTGAAAAAATCACTTTATTATTCTTAAGCTTTTCTTATCCCTTTGTTTACAGTATTTTTAAAAATTGGCCCGGGAGTGCCTTCCACCCATCTTTTCAGAAAGAATGAAAGAACATCAAATGAAGAAATAATATAGGGTTGACTAAATCTAAAGAAATCTTAAATATAGTTAAATATAAATCCAAAGTGTATTTGATGAGAGCATTTATATATGTTTTATTCAGTTCAAAGTTATTGTTGGCTCACTACAATTTGATTCCTAGGTCAGTGTTGAATTTAAACCTCATGAAGAAATTAAATTAAATTAAACATTTCTCGAGCTAGAGTGAGTGAATTCTTTTTGTGCATCTTGTAGATAGGCAAGAAGTCTTTATCCTTGGACCATTTCTAATTTACATGGGAGTACAAAAAATAGGTGGCCAGACAAGTTGTGACTGTGGTTTCTAACTTTTATCAGATATTTCTTCTTTCATTTCTTTTTCCCTGTATCCTCCCTCTTTCACCTTTTTCAGCTTCTGAAATCATATACCCAAAATAAGCTCAACTTGGATGTAATCTGTTCCATGAAACATTCTTTTATCCCCATAGTCAAATGTATCTACCCCACTTTGTAACCTCATAGTTCATATTTAGTCATTTCATTTCAATACACAATCCTATATAATAAAAGGCTAATATGCAAATAGACCGAACAGTGGAACAACCGAACAACCAGTCGCTATGATGTGCACTGATCACCAGGGGGCATGCGTGGACATGGCGGGTGTTGGCAGCAGGCAGCAGAGTGCAGAACATGGCAGGCGTCGGCCCCAGCGGGATGGTGGAGCAGGTGATAAGGGGTGCCAGACCAAGACGGGGCGCCGGTAGCTGTCATCAGGGTGAGCCTCTGGAGTACTGAAAATTCTTTCCTCCTGCATGCCGCAGTCTCGCCTGGCACTAGCACCTGCTGCCGGTGCCCGGCACTGGCCCCGATCACCCCTCAGGGCTTTTCCACCTCCCCCTACTCCTGAGGGGTGATCAGGGCTGGCAGCCACCTCTCATACCCACTGCCAACAATGTACCCGCTCACACCTGCTTCTGGTGCTTGCCCCGCTTGCACCCACAGCCAGTGCTGGAGCTGCTGGTCACACCCACTGCCAGCACCAACCCCGCTTGCACCCATTGCCAGTGCCAGCTCCACTCACACCAACTCCTGGCGCCGGCTCCACTTGCACCCATAGCTGCCGCACCTATCGCCCCTGAAGGCTTCTCCACCTCCCCCTGCTCCTAAGTCGCGATCGGGGCAGCAGCTGCCACTCGCACCCGCTGACTGGCGCCGGCCCAAATTGCTCTGCGCTGTCAGCGGGTGCGAGCGGGGCCAGCGCCATCAGAGCATGAGAGCGGCGGCTGTGGGAGACCAGGGCCAAGGCAGGAGGGGCCAGGTAGGGGTGTGGAGGATGGGCCAAGACCCGCCCCTGTGCCCACTGCAGCCTCACGGCTCACAGTTCCTTTCAAGGTGCACGAATTCCTGCACTGGGCCTCAGTGCATAATAATTTTGTGCTAAGATTATTTGAAAATGTAGAGAATAATTGTAGTAGAGAATATTTTCTACTAGATTGTGATGCTTACTGTTACGTCTTACTTATTTTCATGCCTCATTTGTGTCTTCAATAAACACATTTGAACTTTGATTGCGTTGCAACCAAATATTTTGTTACAAGCTAAAAAGGGACAGATACACAGTTTAATTTGTAAGTCATGTGTTCCCTCCACACAAAAGCCATGTGATGTCATGTCACAAAGATTTTACTCATTGTTTTTTAAAATATGATGAGTTGTCACATAACACATGGTGGAATAGACATGGCAATGTGAAAACATCCACCACTTTATATTATATTTGCAGAACTTAGTTTCAGCAAAAAATCTGTCTACTTCGTTAATACTGATTTTAAAAGTTTTAATTTTGTGATTGTTATTTAATTTAATTTATAAATCTGTTTTGGTTTCATAATTGTATTAATATGCTGAGGCATGTATTTCCCAATTTGTATTTGTATATAAACATCATTATATAATTTAAGTCAATATTAAGAGTCTGATATTCTTTTTTTGAAAAGGATTTTTATATTACTCAAGGTTAGTATGTAATAGTCCGGACTGCAAAATATTATAGAGATCAGAGGCAGAAGTAATCAAAGTTAGAGCAGTAAGAAATGCCTGTTTGGATTATGACAGCATCTTTATTATAGCATAATAATTATTTTTAATTCATTATGACAACTAGCCATTTGTCAAATGATTTAGAAGTAACTTTGCCTAGGTCTTACATTAATATGTATAATTACTTATTGGTTGTTAATTATAAATATCCTAATTTTAAAATAGATAAAGAGTGATTTATAACTTTTTCCTGAAAGATGGATTTAGTACTTTTATTTTTTTAGCCAATTTCCCCATGTATGTTCATATGGTCCTGATTTGAAGCATATCAGTTTACATCCTGCATAGTTATTTTGCGAAATGTTTGATATATTCAATTTAAGATCTTGTATGCAAATGGCATGATATTTCATTGATTTTTTTAAACATAGGTACTTCTATTAACCCATTTATGCTTTTATTCATAATTTCTTTTTTTACTCATATCTCATATGTTGCCAGTGGGTCAGAATGTCATTTCACATGTTTGTTATCACTAGATTTACTTAAAAATAGAGTGTAGTCAAAATAGAAATTAAGAACACTTGTTTCCTTAATATTTCCAAGTCTTAAAGCACTCTGTGGTTGTCACCTTTACCCTGCACAATTATTTCTTTAAATATTTATAAAAATCTGAAAAATCTCATAATATATTTTAATCATATATTTTCTTTTTAAAAGTTAATAAAAATTCAAAACAGAATACTACAGTTTATTTATAATCCAATATGATTTTTAGAAGCATCATTATATTCAGCCAGTAGATATATAATGAAAACCATTTGGTTAATGAAAAAAAATTTTAATGTAGTTTGATCTTAACTTTATGAAAATAATTAGGATTTTCTAACTTGTACAGCAATGTTTAGATTAGTTTAAAAAACCAGAAAGTTGCAGTTGAATAGCAGAGTACTATAAACAGTTACTATTACTGTTAACTTACTATTTTCAACATTACTGTTAACTTACTATTCTCTGCAAAAGATACCTTGTCTTTAAGAATACAGTGGCATTAATTCATGTGACTTGATGAAAAAAATGCTGCAACTCCTTTACTTAATGGGATTCTTCCCCTGTGGCAGTGCAAACGGCTGGAGCAGGAGCTTCATCGTTTGAAAGAGCAGAACCAGACTTCAGCAAACAACATGAGACATCTGACTGCCGAAAACAATCAAGAACGTGCTCTGAAGGTAAATCTCTGTTCCTTCTTGCAGGCAAATTAAGGTTGTAAGCCCTTGGTGCCAGCTCTCTGTGCTGCATATATCAGCTGTGTACATTTCAGCAGAAGTGAGCTGTGGTGTTTGCCAACAGCCCCTTCTTTAAACACAGATACAGCACCCTTCTGCCATGGTATTATCTTATCTCATGTATGTGTACATGAAAACAACATATTTTCTGAATTTTGAGTGATATCTATTAATAACTTTTGGTACCTGTTCATTCTATTTCAGATTTTTATAATATTGTGTTTCCTTTTGTGGTTAATAGAAAGTGGCCACACTAAAAGAAAAAATTAAATCATGAACTCTTCTTCCCATCAATATTTATTACACTAATTTTTTTAATGACTTTAAATATTAGTAACCCACAGAACTGACACCCCTTGAAAGGTATGTGAATGTTTGGGAATTGAAATGGTAATTAAAATGTTGCTTATTACCAAAAAAGGAAAATATATTCTACTAGAATTTGAAACAAGTGAAGTGTACATTTCATGACAAAAAGTTCTGTTTCTTGTAATACAGATCCAATAATCATGAAAAAGGACTAAGTAGAATTATTTTAATTCTACTTACAGTATTTTTTTTCTTATGACTTTCCTTTTTTTTTTTTTTTTTTTTTTTACTTTTCCTCAGTTCCTAGCATAAAGCCTGTGACCTAGTACTGGTCCCTGCCCTCAAGGTGCTAACATTCTCATGAACAGGTTAAAAGGGAAAAAATAATACCCATGGGAAACAGAAAAAAATCCATCACTGTTGATATTGCCCAGTAAAAAAAAGATGTGCTGTCTGTGGGATTGTATAGTACTTTCTTGTCTTGAATTAATTCATTGTTTCAGATTACAGGAATTAGCACTGTAACTCACTATCTATTAAAATTGAGAAAGTATTGGCATTTTGATGTGGAACATATTTTTAATATATCTAAAAAGTATGAGATTTGGTTGAAATCAGATTTTTCTACAAAATGTATTTAGCTTCATTTTGAAACTCTCAGTGGTGGGTTTTGTTATTATTATTTAATGCACTTTTTCTTCTATTCTTTAGAATTTATGGGTGGACCAGAACAATAAATGGAAAATAAGAGACTTGTAGATTTCTGTGATTATTAATTAATTATCCCAAGGAATTTATTCTAGTATGAGTAAAATATTGTATAATAAATTTTAAATATATACTTGCAAATTGAAAGTAACATTGTTTTTTTGAAACTTTATTTATATTGTTGGCACAATTACAGACATCCCTATTTTCCTCCACTTTGCCCACCTCCATCCAGCCCCCGTACCCCATTTTCTCTGGCTATCGCCACGCTATTGTGTGTGTCTATGTGTCAAGTATAATGTTCTTTGACTAGTCCCTTCACCTTCTTTCATCCAGTTTGCCAGCACCCCAACACCGTTCTCTCCCCTGACAGCTGTCAGACTGTTCCATGTACCCACGCCTCTGTTTCTATTTTGTTCATCAGTTTAGTTTGTTCATTATATCCCACCTATAAGTGACATCATATGATATTTGTCTTCCTCTGACTGGCTTGTTTCACTTAGCATAAGAATCTCCAGGTCCATCAATGCTCTTGTAAAAGGTAAAGCATTCCTTCTTTTTGATGGCTGCATAATATTCCACTGTGTAAATGTACCACAGCTTTTTTATTCACTCATCTACTGATGGGTATTTTGGCCATTTCCAGATGTTGGCTATTGTAAATTATGCTGTAATGAACATAGGGGTGCATGTATTCTTTTGAATTAGTGTTTCAAGATTCTTAGGATATATTCCCAGAAGTGAGATCACTGGGTCAAAGGTAGTTCCATTTTTAATTTTTTAAGGAAGCTCCATACTGTTTTTCACAGTGGCTTCATTCTTGCCAACAGTCTGCATTCCCACCAACATTGCAGAAGGGTTCCCTTTAATCCACATCTTCACCAGCACTTGTTTGTTGATTTTCAATGATAGCCATTCTGACAGGTACGAGATGATGTCTCATTGTGGTTTTGATTTGCATCTCTCTGATGATCAGTGATGTTGATCATTTTTTCACATGTTTATTGCCATCTGTATGTCCTCTTTGGAAAGAGTCTATTCAGGTCCTTTGCCCATTTTTTAATTGGAGTGTTTGTCTCCCTGGTGTTGAATTGTATAAGTTCTTTATATATTTTGGAAATTAACCCCTTATTAGATGTATCATTGGCAAATACGTTCTCCCATGCAGTGGGTTCCAGAACCGGGAACCCAGAAATAAACCAATGCCTTTATGGTCAAATAATATTTGAGAAAGGAGGCAAGGACATACAGTGGGAGTAAATAAAGGCTGTCTCTTCAATAAATGGTGTTGGGAAAGTTTAACAGTTACATGGAAATAAAAAGAAACTAGACCACCAACTTATACCATACATAAGAATAAACTCAAAATGGATAAAAGACTTAAATGTAAGTCATGAAACCATAAAAATCCTAGAAGAAAACATAGGGTGTAAAATTTCAGATAATTCTTGTAGGAATATTTTTGCTGATATATATCCTAGAGCAAGAGAAACAAATGATAAATTAAACAAATGGGACTACATAAAACTAAAAAGCTTCTGCACACCAAAAGAAAGTTAAGTTGTTTGAAAGGCAGGCTCTGTCATCTTGTGTTGTTTTATTACCAGCTTTTGGGGACAAATTTCATAGCTCTATGTGATATCACTATTCCCATTTAAAACAGATCCTACAATGGAAATTCTAGTTTGTTAAGTACATAATTGCATAGTCTTTACTCTGACATTTTTTATTTTGTGTGTATTTGTGTTAAATTGAAATAAATGGCAGCTGCTATTAATGGAGAGAAATACATGCACATTTCTAAGAGGTTATTAGAATTAGAAGGGAAGATGTAGACCAAAAGAAACCTGGAAGTTAAAACAAAACAAAACCCAAACCTTATAAAATAGAAATCTCTGTAAACCATAGATTATATAATTTAAAGTAATATATAAACAAAACTACAGTTTTACTCCTGAGAAATATATTACATTAAAATCTTTTCTAGTTGCCTATTTTTTTCTGCAAAAGTCTCAAAATTTTTCTCTTGTGTTTTAGTCCTTTATAACTTTATCCATTAACTAAGCCAATTTAAATTTTTTGTAGAATAGAGATGGGAGGAAGAATTCATATTTAAAAATTCATAAATTTAATCGTTTTAAAGGCCCTGTGCTCATTTTAGCTCTTTTAAAAAATGTATAAAACATTTTTTAGTTATTTTATGCCATATTTCCTCCTGTGAAATCTAAAATTTATTATGAAAATTAGGTCATTTATAAGACATCAGCTTTATCCTAAATCAATTTTTAATTTCTTATTTTGTCCTTATTTAGTTCTCTATTATTGCATTCTGTGTCATCAAGTTTTCATATAAGTTAGGAATAATAAGTTTATTAATAAGCTATCTGATGAATTAATTGTTCGTCTCCTTTCTGAGCAGTAATTCTATCTTTTACTATCTACTTACAACTATCATTTCTTTTGTTTACTAACTTGTTTAACATTTAGATAGTATCCAAATGAGCTTTAGGAAGACTTTTTTGAAAGAGTTATTTTCTCTGGGAGCTTTCATTCTGCCAAAAATACTTCTAGTATTTTATCATGAATGGTACTATTATTAATTTAACTAATAAAATTAAACTTGAATAGAGTGAGGGCTAAAAATTCATGTTTTATTTCATTGTGTTACATTGGAATTCCTAAAGGAAACAGTCCTAGAGTTATGTTTAGGAAAAGTCTTAAGTTAATGGTCAAGCCTTACATAAAACTTTCTAGTTGATAATTTAGACAAATACACAATTATACAAACTTGACTTGTATAATTCAAACTTGACTTGTATAAAACAGAGGCGTGGGTACATGGTATATTGTTTAATAACAATGTATTCATTCTTATAATCAGAAATTTTTTCTATATTTTTTTGTGGTAGAGCATAAAATTGGATTTTTGGTGATCATTTATACATTATTTTTGAAAAGTAGTATGGAATTATACTATTATAGTAGATAAATTGCTAGCATGACACTGTTTCCCTACTTTTATAATATTTGCATTTTTCCCAAATAACACAATGCTACATATAGAATATGAGACTGAGAATTAACATGAAAAAAAAAAACCACAAATTATTTATTTCTTTAAAATTTGTCCACTGATGTTAAGAAATTGGTTTCTTGAAGAACACAGTTTTGGTCATCTAATGTTTTTAAAATAAATTTAGATTAGCCATAAATACACAGACATCAGACTTAATAAGAAATTTTTGTATATGCTCTTTTTTCCTCTTTATGTATTTACCTTTCTTATCACACATCTTTAACTTCCTACAATTCGACTTCTCCACTGTAATTCCATTGGAACCCATTCTTTCTGAGATTATAAGTGATCTCTGATGATTAAACCTGTGAAACTTACCATTCCTTGTCTTACTCAATATCCCAGTGAACCTAACTGGAACATGTTTCAATCTTTTTGGGGTTCTCCCTCTTGAAATATTTTTTTGTAGTACTCTGTTACTATATTGTCATTTTTTCTTGGTCACTATTCTTTAGCTGTTTTCTCTTTTTCTGTGTATTTCTAAAATATAAACGATCCTCTGGGATATGTGGTTAGGCCCTTATTTTTCTTTCTTTAAAAAAATATTTTTTTAGAGGAATTTTAGGTTCATGGCAAAATTGCACACAACATGGAGTTCCAACATATCCTTTTGCCCTAATACATGCACATGCCCATAGCATCCAGCAAGAGGGTGGTACGTTTGCTATGATCCATGAACCTACTTCAGTGTAACTCAAAGTCCATATTTACATTAGGGTTCACTCTTAGTGTTGTATATTCTTTTTAAAAAAATATATTTTTATTGATTTCAGAGAGGAAGGGAGAGGAAGAGATAGAAACATCAATGACGACAGAGAATCATTGATCAGCTGCCTACTGCACGCCCCTTACTGGGGACTGAGCCTGCAACCTAGGCATGTGCCCTTGACCGGAATCAAACCCAGGACCCTTCAGTCCACAGGCTGACGCTCTATCCGCTGAGAAAACCAGCTAGGGCAGTGTTGTATATTCTTGACAAATGTAAAAACATGTATCTACCATAGTGGTGTAATGCACAAGAGTTTTACTTTGAAAATCCTCTGTGCTGTACCTATTTATTCCTCCCTCCCCCAAGACCTGCCAACCATTAATCTTTTTATCATCTCCACAGTCCTGCCTTTTCCAGAATGTCATGGTGTTGCAATTAATAGAGCTTGTAGCCTTTTCAGATAGGCTTCTTTCACTTAGGAATATGCATTTAAAGTACCTCCATTTTTTTCATGGCTTCATAGGTCATTTCTTTTAGTGTTTAATAATATTCCATCTTCAGGATGTACCATAGGTTATTTATCCACTCACCTACCAAAGGATATCTTGACTGTTTCCAGATTTTAGAAATTATGAATAAAGCTGCTGTAGATATCCATGTGCAGGTTTTGTGTGCTCATAAGTTTTTCAACTCATTTGGATAAATGCCAAGGACTGCAATTGCTGGGTTGTGTGTAATAATATGTTTAGTTTTGTAAAAGTTGCCAAACTGTCTTCCAATGTGGTCATACCATATTTCACTCCCACCAGCAATAAATGAGAGTGTCTCTTGCTCCATATTCTCACCAGCATTTGTTTGTTTGTTTGTTTTTATTGTGGGCTTGTCTCTTCAAATTTCATCCATTTCTATATCACTTATCAGTTATATCCTAATGGCTGCCTTGTATGCCTTCCACTTGCATGTCTTAATGTCTCCTTAACCTTAACAAGTTTGAAACCAAATCCCTAATTTGACTCCCTCACCCTTCTCTTCTCCTTAGGCAGAAGTCAGAACCTGAGTCAAACACTATCGACTATATAATTTAAAATTTATTCCCAATTCTATTTTTCTTTGCCTTTATTGTAGAAGCTGTTGAAGGTTCTCAGCCTTTCTTTTTGCCAGTGAGGCATAAGAGGAATTCTAGTAGGAGGGGGAAGAAGTTGGAATGTATCTGAAAAGTCTCAGGCGCCATTCCTTTCTTCATTTCTCCTGGAGCACTTATGCGCTGCCTGGAACTGCAGCATCTATTTTATAGCCATGAAAAAAATGCCATCATTGAGCCCCTTAGTGAGTGAACCACTTCGAGAACATTAGCATCTATACCCTGATTTATTTGTCTGGTGACAGAAATAGTGCCTATATTTTAAATCACTCTTAATAGTTTTCTATTATGTACTTCCAAATTGACCAATTAATGGTACTACCATTCTCCTAGACATGAGCTAATACAATTAACATAATCTTCATATCCTTTTAAGCTCTCAATTATAGTTTGTCAATTCTGCAACAGCGATTTCTTCCCTACTTTTTTCTTAATTATCCTATCTCTATCCTCTGTCAAGTTCATGATCTAGACCAGTGGTCAGCAAACTGCGGCTCGTGAGCCACATGCGGCTCTTTGGCCCCTTGAGTGTGGCTCTTCCACAAAATACCATGTGCGGGTACGCACGTCCAGTGCGATTGAAACTTCGTGGCCCGTGTGCAGAAGTCGGTATTTTGTGGAAGAGCCACACTCAAGGGGCCAAAGAGCCACATGTGGCTCGTGAGCCGCAGTTTGCCGACCACTGATCTAGACAGTAATGATACCCTCCTAACTTAATTTTTCTGTCCCCAGTTTCTCACCTCTTTAATCAGTTGTCACACTTCCATTAACTATCATTACAAAATAGATAGTACTTTTCTACTGAAAACCCCTCACTAAGTCTTGCTTTTTACGCAATGTAAGAAAATGGAGATATCCTGAATGACCCTCCTGATAAAAACAATTAATAAGGACAATATATATATCTTCACTCAAGGATATTTTTCCATTGATTTTTAGAGAGTGGAAGGGAGGGGGAGAGACAGAGAGAGGAACATCTATGTGAGGGAGACACATCAGTTGGTTGCCTTCCTTATGTGCCCTGACTGGGGCTGGGGATCAAGCCTACAACTGAGGTACATACCCTTGACTGATATCAAACCTGGGACCCTTCAGTCTGAGAGCCGAAGCTCTATCCACTGAGCAAACCCGGCTAGGGCAAAATTTATATTTTAAGAATATTTAACAGCAATATTACTGAGAAGGTAAGAAGATCAGGAATTTGAAAAGGCCCTAAACAAAGTGGAAATGGGACACACACACACACACACACACACACACACACAATAAGTGATTATCTGAAGTGGTCTTTTACCCTGAGTGCATTCGTCAAACCTGGGTAAATTTGAATTCCATTTTAATGACTTCAAGGGGGAGACAGACTGGAGAGAGAGCCCAGAGCCTGTGTAAGCCAGAGTGCAATGAGGTATGCTCTCCTGAAGCTGGTATCCTAGATGGCCACAGCCTTAGTGTCAGGTAGAGTCAAGCCCTTTATACAAAATAAGACAGCAAGGTAACTTGACTTTTTTGACTGTGGAGGGGGAAGCAGCACTGAGAATATATGATCTGCAGCTCCCTTTCAGGCAGGTTGAGAACCACACAGGTTGCCTGAATTTTTGTTGTCTGCTGAAGATTTCATTTACAGTATTCCTACCCTGAAGGGGCCCATAGACAACAGATAAAAGAAAATTACCTTCACCTTAAACCTTCAATCTTTCCTATAAAGTTTCAAAGTTCCTGAGCTATCCAAAAAACATGTAAGAGAAAAAGGCACTTCCAGTGAACGTCCACAAACACACAAGACAGCAGAATCATGTATTTCACAAATGGAATATAAGGGTTTAAGTAAGAACTTTCAAAAGAGGTGCTTGAGCCCAGCTGTTGGGGCTTAGAGGTTGAGCATTGACTCACGAACCAAGAGGTCACTGGTTCGATTTTCGGTCAGGGCACATGCATGGGTTTCAGGCTCAATCCGCAGTAGGGGGCATGTAGGAGGAGGCGATCGATGATTCTCATCATTGATATTTCTATCTCTCCCTCTCCCTTCCTCTCTCTGAAATCAATAAAAACATAAAAGTAAAGAAGTGCTTGAGCAAGGTAAATGACTAAAAATGATCAAAGGAATTTGGGTAAAAACTAGATGAAACTTATAGAAATTAGAATAATTAAAATTAAACAGCATATAGGTTGAACAGCAGATTTCAGAGTTTAAGAAACTGTTAGTGAACTAGAAGATAGAGTTGAACAAGTGTGGCAATGGAAGTCAGAGAGACCTCAGTTCTAGGAATACCAAAAGAACTCTAAGTATGAAGAAATTGCAGAACATCAGATTTAAAGACAAATTGTTAAAAATAACAATTAGAAAAGACATATTTACTAAGGAATGGCAGTTATATCCACTGACTTATCAACAGTAATAATGAAATAATAAATACACTCAGAGTAACAAGGGGAATAATTTTTTAAACATACACAAAGTAACTTTGTCAAGAGGGAGAGTAAAATATGGTTAGGTAAATTTTAAAAATTAGTTGCTTTCTATTGTCTGAGGAATGTAATCTAAATCTCCTAAGGATGAAATTTAGGATTCCACATAGTTTTAGCTTGGTTTTTCTTTTCTTTCTTTGTTATTTTTTTTTTAATCTTTCTTTAGTATTGATAAACCCCAACCATCCCCCACTACTTAGAGTTTCCTAAATGTGTCATGTTCTTTAACTTCCTCTACTCTTTATTTCTGTTATGGCTTTTATGTAATTCCGTCTCTAATATAGTTGATTGCTTACATATCATCTTCCCTAAATAAAAAACTTGAGCATAAGGGATCAATAGCTTTTTCATGTTGCTATTCTCTTGCAATTTAGCACATTGTTGAACTCATATTACATGACTAGTAAGTTTTTAAAATAAAAATAAATTTTAATCTGTCCTAGTTGAAGTCAACATATTTATTGAGTATCTACTAAGTTCAAGACACGGATGACATGAATTTATTCTGGCATAATATTGTCTTCATAGTCACTAACTGCCCAACAAACTCTTTCGAAGGATTTTTATTTTGTGTTAAAGTTTCTTTGCTCATGAATTGAGCAGCATCAGTAATTTTAGCTTTTTACTATTGGTTTAAAAATATTGATAGAAGAGATTTCTGTTTTGTCCTTTTCTCTTTAGAGGTCACTGCAGGATAAACTCTTTTAAGAGACTGAGTAACCAGCAAACACCCTTTCTACCCAATAGTAAATAATAATATAATTTCTTATGATGAAATCATATATTGGAATGAGTTTTTAGTCATTTTCCTATGTTGGCCATGTTAATGGCCTGCCTTTGATATGCCTAAATGATGCTACCCTTCTGTCTGTGGGGTATGGCTTTGGGTTATTTTCTGGTAGCTTACTCTAGTGATGGATTTTTAATTTTAAAATTCTGAATTGCCCATTTATTAGTTGTAGAGCATTGATTAAGTCAGTTAACTTCTCTGAGTATTGGTTTCCACATTTGTAAGATGACAGCAGACATATTGTTGCAATTGATAAAATGTATGGACAATCTATACTAATAAAAGGGTAATATGCTAATTAGACCAGGATGACCGGATATCTTCCAGACATCCGACTTCCTTCTGGACAGTTAGGGGGCAGCCAGGCTGGCATGGGGACAGTTAGGGGTGACTAAGCCAGCAGGGGGACAGTTAGGGGGCGACCAGTCTGGCAGAGGGGCATTTAGGGGGCACCCAGGCTGGCAGGGGGGCAGTTAGGGGGTGACCAGACTGGCAGGGGACCAGTTAGAGGGATATTAAGCCAGCAAGCAGAGGCAGTTAGGGTCGATCAGGCAGGGAGGCAGGCAAATGGTTAGGGGCGATCAGGCAGGCAGGTAGAGTGGTTAGGGGCGATCAGGCAGGCAGGTAGAGTGGTTAGGGGTGATCAGGCAGGCAGGCAGGTGAGCAGTTAGGAGCCAGCAGTCCCGGATTGCGAGAGGGATGTCCTACTGCTGGTTTAGGCCTGATTCCTGTGGGACATCTAGCAGTTGGACATCCCCCGAAGGTTCCCGGATTGGAGAGGGTGCAGACTGGGCTGAGGGACTCCCTCTGCCCCCGCCCCCCCCCCTGCTCCCGCACAAATTTCGTGCACTGGGCCTCTAGTCTATTCATAAAGTATGACACAATATGCCTATGTTCCATTGGGTGTGGTGGTAGAAAGACCATTGGTGTAGATGTCAGACACCTGTTTTCTTGTCCTTGTCCAAATCATCTTTGTCAAATTATTTTATATCTTCAAAATGAGGAGGTTGAAACTAAAGCAAAATGTAAGGATATACATACTCTATATGTTTGTACTGAGGGCATTTTAAATTCTATTTAATTTTTTAAGAACAAATGATGGTTGTGGCTCTCTAAATTAACCAAGTTGGGTGACAATTCTCCCATGGGTTTTTAGTATTTCTGTATGGCCTATATTATATGGCCAGGTCAAAAGTAGGTTTACAATTGTTCATATGGAAAATAATACAGTAATTAATAAATAATAATACAATAATAAACTCTGTGTTTCTCGTACTCACAACTGTGAACCTTCTTTTGTCCCACCTTGTATATTTAGCATTTCTAACGTTCTTTGTTCTGAACTGTGTTCTAAGATATATTTGTTTAGCAGCCTTGGAAGATATAGTATCTTTCTCTAAAGCAGAGTATTGTTTAGTACCCAATACAATAAAAACAGTATCTCCCTCTCAGGCAAAAGTCAGGCAGGTTTGCTGCAGCATATTGTGACAGATCGGGCTTCCTTCAGCTTAGACTTATTTAACTGTGATGCAGTCACACTGTGTGTGCATATCTACCTGGTCCCCTCTTTGTTGCCCCCATGGGAGCTGGGAGACAAAGACAACCTTTACAAACATGGAGCTTATCTGTTTGTGCTGTGCCTGAATAAATCAAAGTTCTTTGTCTGTGACCCAGAGTTCCTGTGTCTTCTGTCAGCATGCACAACACTGGTGGGCTAATTGTTAGCTTGCGAGTAGCATACAAATCTCAGCCCCTTCACCGTTATTTAAAAAACTTCTTTTTTTTCTTTCTCAACGTTTTGTCTTCCTCAGAATTATAGTCTGGATTTTCAGTTCGTATACTGTGTATCTATCACTAGTACATCTGTATACTCTCTACTAGATATACAAATATCTCAATACATTCAAGTATATCAGGTGACCTAAAAATGTTGCATTTTTTTTTTTTTTTTTATCTGAACTGATTGCTCTAAAGGACATTACCAGTCCTGGAACCTACCTTCAATGTTGTTTGGTGCATTCTTTTAGTTTCTTTTATCTTGAGTCACCTGTTTCCTGGATCTGATTTTTGTTATACTTGATTTATGCTTTCATTTTGATAGAGCATATTACCTAATAGTTTCCTAAGAAAGGATGAGGATACATGAAAGTTAAATTTTTAAAGACTGTAAGTTATTTTTTCAGGATAGTTTCCAGAAGCAGAGTACTTGAATAAATAATATGGACATTTAAATTCAGATTCCTGACCTCGATTTCAGGATTACTGAAGCAGAATATTTGACAAAGGACCCATAAATCTTGCATTTTAATTTTATTATTTTTAAAACTTTAAAAAGTAAATATCTCTTTTAAAATTTACATGTTCTTTAAAACAACAGTGAGCTACCACATCACACCTATTGGAATGGCTAGAAACATATACTCTTAATACCAAATGTTGATGGGATGTAGAGAAACTGAATCTCTCACACACTGCTGGTGAAATGCAAAGTGATGCAGCCACTCTGTGAGCCAGTTTGCCAGTTTCTTACAAACATGTACTACCACACAACCCAGCTATTGCATTGTTGAGTCTTATCCCAAAGAAATGTATGTTGACAAAAATCATATATAGAAATATTCATAGCAGCTTTTACTTGCAATTGTCCCAAACTAGAAAGAAGCCAGATATCCTTCAGTGGATCAACATACACACAATGAATGATTGTTACTCAGCAATGTAAAGGAGCAATTGATTGATGTGTACAACCTAGATGCTTCGCATGGGCACTATGCTGGATGAGAAACATAAATTTCAAAGGGTTGTATCTATATGATTCAATTTATATAAAAGTCCCAAAGTGGTGAAATCATTATGATGGAGAAAAGATTATTGGTTTTTTGGAGTTAGGGTGTAGAACAGGGTATGACAGTTAAAGGGTAATAGGAGGTTTCTTTATAGTGTGGTAACACTTCTATATTTCAATTTTGTAATTTTAAAATGTCATAGAATTGCATACCAGGAAGGGAGGACAGGAGGGAAAATGTAAGAACAGATGAAATTCAAATAAGGTCAATATCTGACATTGCACCAATGTCAATTTCCTGGTTTTGACAATATACTGTGGTACATACTAGTATATGATGTCATCAGTGGGAGAAGTTAAATGAAGGCTACACAGGAACACTTTCTGCAAGTTCTTGTGGGTCTTGAATTATCTACACTAATAAAAGAGAAACATGGTAATTGGCGTACGACCGCTACCCTTCCCATTGGCTAATCAGTGAATATATACAAAGTAACTGTCAGCCAAGATGGCGGCCGGCAGCCAGGCAGCTGATGCGAACAGGGAGGCTTGCTTCCTTCAGTGACAGAGGACTCCAACATTCCCTGCCTGCCTTGCCGGCCTCTGAGCTTCAGTTGGAAACATAGTAACATTTACAGAAGATAAACAAAAGCCCAGAAAGCTCCTGTCAGTCAGCCGGGATCTCAGAGCTGGAGTCGCAACATTGTTTCGAATACAGAAAACAAAGGCCTGAAACCTGCTTTCAGCCGAGCCTCAGAGAGAAAGCCGGCTCTCAGCTCCAGTGACAGCCATAGAAGGTAAATAAATGCCAGAATAAAAAGAAAATAAAAAAAGGAGAGGTTTGGAGCTCCAGTCGCCTGCCAGCCTGAAAACGGCCCTCAGCCCCTCATCCAGGCTGGCCAGGCACCCCAGTGGGGACCCCACCCTGAAGCAACAAGATGGCGGCTAATTTGCATACTGAAGGCGGGCGGCAGCAGGCAAGGCTGTCTGTGGTCTGGGACCCGGATCTGTGACCCTGCCGGGCGGGATCAGCGGAGCCACGAGGCCTCCCGGCACCGGGATCAGCGTGACAGGGGGCAGTGCCCAAACCCCCTGATTGCCCTGCAGCTCTGTGTGTGACAGGGGGCGGGGCCACAACCCCCCCCCCCCCCACGGGCCCTGCTCTATGTGAGACGGGGTAGAGCCATACCTCCCCATCGGCCCTGCCCTGAGTGTGACAGTGGCGGCGCCCCAACCTCCTGATCGGCCCTGCTCTGTGTGTGACAGGGGGTGGTGCCCCAACCCCCCTATTGGCCCTGCTCTGTGCGTGACAGGGGGGAGCTCCTCAACCCCCTGATAGGCCCTGCTCTGTGTGTGACAGGGTACGGAGCCCCAACCCCCCTGATGGTCCCTGCTCTGTGTGTGACAGGGGGCAGCGCCCCAACCCCCTGATCGGCCCTGCTCTGTGCGTGACAGGGTGTGGCGCCACAACCTCCCCATTGACCCTGCCTTGAGTGTGACGGGGCAGTGCCCCAACCTCCAATTGGCCCTACCCTGAACGTGACTAGGGGTGGCATCGCAACCTCCCCATCCGCCCTGCTCTGTGCATGACAGGGGGCGGCGCACCAACTCCCCAATCGGCCCTGCTCTGAGCCCGACCAGGCGCTGCACCTAGGGATTGGGCCTGCCCTCTGCCACCCTGGAGCAGGCCTAAGCCAGCAGGTCGTTATCTCCCGAGGGGTCCCAGACTGCGAGAGGGCACAGGCCAGGCTGAGGGACCCCCCCCCCCCTCCCCCAGTGCACAAATTTTTGTGCACCGGGCCTCTAGTTTCAAAATAAGAAGTTATTTAAAAGTATGCATGTTGCCCAGCCAGCGTGGTTCAGTGGTTGAGCATTGGCTCATGAACCAGGAGGTCGTTGGTTCAATTCCTGGTCAGGGCACATGCACAGGTTCTGAGCTCAATCCCCAGTGTGGAGTGTGCAGGAGGCAGCTGGTCAGTGATATTCTCTCATGATTGATGTTTCTATCTCTCTCTTCCTCTCTGAAATCAATAAAAATATATTTTTAAAAAAGTATGCATGTTCACCATAGCTAGTGAAAATAGAAAACTAATAATGTGCACCTTTCTTCTCCCACAGTTCATAGACCTGCCCAATTAATCTTGACTAGGAATTATAATAGTGGATATCCCTGTCTCTCACATAATTTTAGTAAGAATGGATTTTACATTACACAAAATAGCTTGGCATTTACCATGAGACTCTGTTTTCCTTCATAATGTAAAGTCAGAGTTTGATAGTTCTAATACGTGGGTCATCTCTGAGTCTGGTTTTATGATTGTTTTGTCATTTGACAGGTTCTTGGGGTTTTTTTTGCTTTTGCTTTTCATGTGTCTCATAATTTTTTATCGAATGATGGACATTGTGAATAAATAGTGGTTCTCCTTTTAGGCCCGTAGTGTGAGCATTGAGTTGAACCACACAGAAGTTGAGCTGGATTTGGGTTTTGTTATAGCTGTGGTTACTGCCCATGCATCATAGTTTTCACGTTGTTCTAGTAACAGGTTGCTGATGCCTTATGCTCAGATGGAAGCCTAGGTGCTGGAGAGTTTTTCTTAGTGTCCGTGCTTCACCCTCGGTTTTCAGTTGACTCTATGTGCTTGAAATTCAGAGGATGCAGATGTTGCATTCTTGCCCTTCTTCCAGCAGGAGAATTGTCTTATAGTCTGGTGTTGGAGGACTAGGAGTTCTCTGCCTCAATCTTAAGACAGTCTCTTTGTGCTTTGGGGTGAGGCTTCTCAGAGTTCTTTCCCTGGCAGCCAAACTCTCACTTGTATCTGTGGCAGGTATTACATAGGACAGTTTCCTGCCCTTCTCCCACTTACAGATGCTATCTAATAGTATTGGCACAGGATATTGGACCCAGGTCTATATCCTGCCTCTTACCCAAGGATAGAGGGAGTTCTTGTTTCTCTGGTTTCCAAACTGTGGTTTTCTTGTGCCCTGAGGGTTTTGCTGCCTCTTTTCAGCTACACGTGGCTTTTGCTGTATTCACAGAAGAGTCTGCCAGGGGGAGGGGAGAGGATTTTTCTCCTTCCATAGCAGCAGCCTGTCCCCTCCCCCATACACCCTGCCTGCATGCATCAGGGAGGGAAGCCATCTCTGGTCTCCTACCCTGCCCGTGATATTTCTCATGAGCACCTAGTGGAGATGTGTGGGAAAGAGCCTACCAGTAAATGCAAATCTCCATTTCTCCTTGAAGTCTTATCCTCCCTTGAAATTAAGACTGTTTTGTTTTCCTGTGAGCTTAGCTCTCTAATGAGCTTGAGAAAAGTTATGACCTTGTGCTGTATTCGGTTTTTCATATTGGTAACACGCAGTTGTTCAAGCTTTTTGCATCCCTGGCATAGGCATTACATCTATTGGATTTTGATAAATGTTGTTTGGTCATATTTAAGTAGTTTCTTTCTAGAAATATTTTTTAAGTTTTTATTAATGGGTATAAACATTTTATTGAGTTCTTGATGTTGAACAATTCCTTGAATAAACCGTTGGGTTTGATTTGTCACTGTTTTCATGTCACTAATTTTTATTTTTATTAATTTAAGTTTTATTTATTATAGAATACCTTCTGATAGCACTTACTGAATGCCAGACACAGTCCTAATGCTTTGTATAGATTACAGTATTTAAATCTCAAAGTGACTCTATGAGGTAGGAGGCACAACTATTCCTAATTTTATGGGTGATGAAACTGAGGAACATGGGTTAACTAGCTTAACGTTGTTATAGACATAATAATTGGTCAGATCTGAACTGAGGCAGTCTGTCTCCAGAGTTCATATTCTTAATATAAATGAAATTAACCTAGAGGGGTTTTTTTTTGTACTGTATCAGGATTTGTTGTTGCTGTCTTTTGTATTTCTCTAAGCTGAGTGTGAATTTTTTTCATACGTTCAGGAAATGTGTGTGTGTGTGAATTTAAATAAATATATATAGTGCTCACTTCGGCAGCACATATACTAAAATTGGAACGATACAAAGAAGATTAGCATGGCCCCTGTGCGAGGATGACATGCAAATTCAGGAAGCGTTCCATATTTTAAAAAAAAGAAGAAAAAAATATATATATATTTGTTTTTTTCCCCTCATATTTTTTTATTTATTTTTATTGGCTTTTTCTTGGTCCTTTGTTCCTCAGTAATTTTTGGCATTTTACAGCTTTTTAAAAAAATTCTTTATTGATTAAGGTATTACATATATGTCCTTATCCTCCCTTTGCCCCCCCACCTCCCCCACTTACAGCTTTATTAATACATATTTATATACCATAAAATTCATTTATTAAAGTGTACCATTTCAGTATATTTACAGTGTTTTCAACCATCATTGCAATCTAATTTTAGAACATTTTCATATCCACCTGAAATATCCTATACACATTCCCCCAACTATCCATCTCAATCTCAATCAATCACTAACCTGCTTTCTACAGATTTACCTGTTCTGAATATTTCATATAAATGAAGTCATACAACATATGGTCCTTCATGGCTATCTCCTTTCACTGGGCATATGGAAATTTCAAGGCTCATTCATGTTATAGCATATATCAGTACTTAATTCCTTTTTATTGATATAATATGTATATGTGTATATGTATGTGTGTGTGTGTGTGTGTGTATGTGTATATGTATAATCTCCTGTATTCTGTTGATCAGTTCATTAGTTGATGAACATTTAGATTGTTTCCACTTTTCGGCTATTATAAATAATGCTGTTAGGAACATTTATGTATAATTTTTTATTTGAACATATGTTTTCATTTCCCTTAGTTTTACATACATAAGCGTGGAGTTGCTAGGTCACATGGTAACTCTATGTTTAGCATTTTGAAAAATTGACATAATGTTTTCCAAAATGGCTGCACCATCTACATTTCCACCAGCCATGTATAAAGGTCAAAATTTTCCACATTCTTGCCAGCACTCTCTGTTGTTTTTATTATAGCCAGCCTAGTGGGTGTGAGGTGGTGTCTTACTAAGGTTTTGATTTGAATTTCCCTAATGACTAATCTTGACCATCTTTTCATGCATTTATTGGCCATTTGTGCATCTTCTTTGGAGAAATTTCCATTCAGATCTTTTTCCCATTTATAAATTGGGTTATTTGTCTTTTCATTCTTAACTTAAAAAATTGCTTTACATATTCTGTATATAAGTCCCTTATTAGATACTAGAGGCCCAGTGCACGAAATTCGTGCACTGGAGCGGTGGGTGTGTGTGTGTGTGTGGGTCCCTCAGCCTAGCATGCACCCTTTCACAGTCTGGGAGCCCTCAGGGGATGTCCGCCTGCCTAAGCCGGCAGTCAGACATCCCTTTCGTAGTCCGGGACCCCTCGCTCTTTACTGCCTTCCTGTGCACTGCTCCTTACTGCTCAGCTTGTGGCTCCTTAATGCTGTGGTGGAGGCAGGAGAGGCTCCCACCACAGCCGCTGCACTCGCCAGCCATGAGCCCAGCTTCTGGCTGAGTGGCACTCCCCCTGTGGGAACACACAAACCACCAGGGGGCAGCTCCTGCATTGAGTGTCTGCCCCCTGGTGGTCAGTGCACATCATAGCAACTGGTCATTCTGGTCGCTCTGCCCTAATGGTCGCTTAGGCTTTTATTATATAGAATAGAGGCCCGGTGCACAAAAATTTGTGCACTCGGGAGGGTGGGGAGGGGGGTCCCCCAGCCCGGCCTGTGCCCTCTCGCAGTCTGGGACCCCTCGGGAGATAACGACCTGCTGGCTTAGGCCTGCTCCCAGGTGGCAGAGGACACGTCCAATCCCTAGGTGCAGCCCCTGGTCAGGCTCAGAGCAGAGCCGATTGGGGAGTTGGGGTGCCGCCCCATCATGCACAGAGCAGGGCGGATCGGGAGGTTGCGATGCCACCCCTAGTCATGCTCAGGGTAGGGCCGATTGGGGAGTTGGGGCACCGCCCCCTGTCACACTCAAGGCAGGGTCGATGGGGAGGTTGCGGCGCCACCCCCTGTCACTCACAGAGCAGGGCCGAACAGGGGGTTGGGGCGCTGCCCCCTGTCACTCACAGAGCAGGGCCAATCAGGGGGTTGGGGCGCTGCCCCCTGTCACTCACAGAGTAGGGCCCATCAGGGGGGTTGGGGCTCCGTACCCTGTCACACACAGAGCAGGGCCAATCAGGGGGTTGAGGAGCTCCCCCTTGTCACTCACAGAGTAGGGCCGATAGGGGAGTAGGGGCACCACCCCCTGTCACACACAGAGCAGGGCCCGTGAGGGGGCGGGGGTTGGAGCACCGCACCCTGTCAAACACAGAGCTGCAGGGCAATCAGGGGATTGGAGAGCTCCCCGCTATCAGGCACAGAGCAGGGCTGATCATGGGGTTGGGGCGCCTTCCCCTGTCACGAACAGAGCAGGGCGGATAGGGAGGTTGTGGCCCTGACCCTTGTCACACACAGAGCCGCAGGGGGATCAGGGGGTTTGGGCGCTGCCCCCTGTCACGCTGATCCCGGTGCCAGGAGCCTCACTGCTCCGCTGATCCCAGTGCCGGGAGGCATATTACCCTTTTACTATATAGAATAGAGGCCTGATGCAAGGGTGGGGGCCAGCTGGTTTGCCCTGAAGGGTGTCCTGGATCAGGGTGGGGGTCCCCCCTGGGGTGCCTGGCCAGTCTGGGTGAGGGGCTGAGGGCTGTTTTCAGGCTGGCGAGTGACTGAAGCTCCCAACCGCTCCTTGTTTTCTTTTTTTTTTTTTATTCTGGGCCAGCTTTAGCTCTGAGGCCTTGCTGCTGGAAACATCGATACAATGTTGCGGTCTGGCTGGCTTTCAGTCCAGCTAGTTTCTGGGGTTTTGTTTAGCTTCTTATTTGCAACATAGTACATAGTTGCTTAGAGTTGCAGCTGAGAGGCCTGCAAGTTAGGCGGGGAACGTTGGAGTCCGCAGTCACTGAAGCAAGCAAGCCTCCCTGCTCACTTCAGTGCATGGCTGCCGGCCGCCATCTTGGCTGACAGTTAATTTGCATAAGGATACGCTGATTAGCCAATGGGAAGGGTAGCGGTCATACGCTAATTACCATGTTTCTCTTTTATTAGTGTAGATAAGATTATCAAATAATTTCCCTTTCTGTCATTGTCTTCACTTTTTTAAAGGTGTCCTTTAATGGAATGCTTTTGGTGCTGATCTGAGGAAGGCTTTGCCTAACTTGGAGTTACAAAGATTTACATGTATGTTTTCTTCTAGAAGTTTTATAGTTTTAGCTCTAACATTTATATCATAATCAATTTTGCATTAATTTGGGGATATTGTGTAAGGCATAGGTCGAAATGCTTTTTTTTTTACATTTGGATAACTAAATACAGTTGACTCTCCAGTGGTTCTCAACCTTCCTAATGCCGTGACCCTTTAATACAGTTTCTCATGTTGTGGTGACCCCCAACCATAAAATTATTTTCATCGCTACTTCATAACTGTAATTTTGCTACTGTTATGAATCGTAATGTAAATATCTGATATGCAGGATGTATTTTCAGGGGTCACGACCCACAGGTTGAGAAGCCTAGACCATTTGTTGAAAAGACTATTCTTTCTTCATTGAATTGTCTTGATTTCCTTCTCAAAAGTCAACAGACTATAAATATGAGACTTTAGTTATGGACTCTCAGTTCTATTCCATTGATCTAGTATATGTATTCTTAAGTAGGTATCACACTGTATTGATTACTGTAACTTTGTAGTAGGTATGGCATCAAGACTTATGAGTCCTTGTTTTTGTCTTTTATTAATTGAGTTTATTGGGGTTACGTTGGTTAATAAAATTATATAGGTTTAAGGCATACAGTTCTATAGTATATCATCTGTATATTGTATTATGTGTTCACCACCCAAAGTTATGTCTCTTTTCATCACCATTTATCTCTTCTTTACCCTCTCCTGCCTCCCCCTCCTCCTTTTTCTGCAAAGATGATGGGATTATGTAATGAGCACTTTTGATGCTAATGTTCCTAGCTTAGTAAATTACATAAATTTCTACCTTTAACTATGGTCTTGAAGAGTTTAAATTGAATTGGAATGATCTTACTTGAAAATATGAATTTTTAAAGATGTTTCGTTTGTTTTAATATGTATGTCTAGTTTTTCTATTTCTTAACTCAATTTTGGTGTTCTGTATATTTTGTTAGGAAAGCTTCCTATTTCCTCTAATACAAGATTTCCAAGATACTAGATTTGGTATCACAGGCTTGTAGATAATTCTCTTACTATTTAAATCTCTTCCATTTTCTATATAGTACTGTTTCATCTATATTATGACAGTCTAACATTTTCTCAACCATTCTTTTTTAAATTAAATTTATTGGGGTGATATTGGTTAATTATATAGGTTTCAAGTGTACAGTTCTATGATACATCATCTATATATTGCATTATGTGCCCACCACCCAGAGTCAAATCTTCCATCGACCATTCTCCTTTTTTTTTCTTTTTTATTTATTTATTTACTAGAGGCCCGGTGCACAAAAATTTGTGCACTCGGGGGGGGGGGGGGGGGCCCAGCCCAGCCTGTGCCCTCTCGCAGTCTGGGACCTCTCGGGCGATAACAACCTGCTGGCTTATGCCTGCTCCCGGGTGGCAGAGGGCATGCCCAATCCCTAGGTGCAGCCTCTGGTCAGGCTCAGAGCAGGGTCAATTGGGGAGTTGGGGCCCCGCCCCGTCATGCACAGAGCAGGGTGGATCGGAAGGTTGTGATGCCACCCTCAGTCAGGCTCAGGATAGGGCCGATTGAGGGGTTGGGGCACCGACCCCTGTCACACTCAAGGCAGGGTCGATGGGGAGGTTGCAGCACCACCCCCTGTCACACACAGAGCAGGGCCAATCAGGGGGTTGGGGTGCTGCCCCCTGTCACTCACAGAGCAGGGCCCATCAGGGGGGTTGGGGCTCCGTACCCTGTCACACACAGAGCAGGGTCGATCAGGGGGTTGGGGAGCTCCCCCCGTCACGCACAGAGCAGGGCCCACCAGGGGGTTGAGGAGCTCCCCCCTGTCACTCACAGAGTAGGGCCGATAGGGGAGCTGGAGCACCGCCCCCTGTCACACACAGAGCAGGGCGGATCAGGGGGTTGGGGCACTGCCCCCTGTCACTCACAGAGCGGGGCCAATCAGGGGGTTGAGGCGCTGCCCCCTGTCACACTCAAGGCAGGGTCGATGGGGAGGTTGCGGCGCCACCCCCTGTCACGCACAGAGCAGGGCCGATCAGGGAGTTGGTGCACTGACCCCTGTCACTCACAGAGCAGGGCCCATCAGGGGGGTTGGGGCTCCGTACCCTGTCACACACAGAGCAGGGTCGATCAGGGGGTTGGGGAGCTACCCCCTGTCACGCACAGAGCAGGGCCCATCAGGGGGTTGAGGAGCTCCCCCCTGTCACTCACAGAGTAGGGCCGATAGGGGAGCTGGAGCACCGCCCCCTGTCACACACAGAGCAGGGTGGATCAGGGGGTTGGGGCGCTGCACCCTGTCACACTCAGGGCAGGGCCAATGGGGAGGTTATGGCTCTACCCTGTCACACACAGAGCAAGGCCCATGGAGGGGGTTGGGGCGCCACCCTCTATCACCCACAGAGCAGGGCCGATCAGGGGGTTGGGGCACCGCCACTGTCACACTCAAGGCAGGGCCGATGGAGAGGTTATGTCTCTACCCTGTCACACACAGAGCAGGGCCGATCAGGGGGTTGGTGCACTGCACCCTGTCAAACACAGAGCCGCAGGGCAATCAGGGGGTTGGGGAGCTCCCCCCTATCAGGCACAGAGCAGGGCTGATCAGGGGGTTGGGACGCCTTCCCCTGTTACAAACAGAGCAGGGCGGATAGAGAGGTTGTGGCCCCGCCCCCTGTCACACACAGAGCCGCAGGGCGACCAGGGGATTGGGGAGCTCCCCCTTATCAGGCACACAGCAGGGCTGATCAGGGGGTTTGGGAGCTGCCCCCTGTCACGCTGATCCCAGTGCCAGGAGCCTCGCTGCTCCACTGATCCCGGTGCCGGGAGGCATATTACCCTTTTACTATATAGGATAGAGGCCTGGTGAATGGGTAGGGGCTGGCTGGTTTGCCCTGAAGGGTGTCCTGGATCAGGGTGGGGGTCCCCACTGCGGTGCCTGGCCAGTCTGGGTGAGAGGCTGAGGGCTGTTTTCCAGAAGCAGGTGACTGAAGCTCCCAACTGCTCCTTTTTTTCTTTTTTTTTTTTTTCTTTATTCTGGGCCAGCTTTAGCTCTGAGGCCTCACTGCTGAAAACATCCATACAATGTTGCGGTCCGGCTGGCTGAAGCCCGGCTGAATGAAAGCTGGTTTCTGGGGTTTTGTTTAGCTTCTTATTTGCAACATAGTACATAGTTGCTTAGAGTTGCAGCTGAGAGGCTGGCAGCGGCAGGCGGGGAACGTTGGAGTCCACAGTCACTGGAGCAAGCAAGCCTCCCTGCTCACTTCAGTGCATGGCTGCTGGCCGCCATCTTGGCTGACAGTTAATTTGCATAAGGATATGCTGATTAGCCAATGGGAAGGGTAGCGGTCGTATGCTAATTACCATGTTTCTCTTTTATTAGTGTAGATTTTTTTTGCTAAAAATATTACAAAGGGTATTGCATATGTGTCCTTTTTTTTCCCCCCGCCCTTGACAATCCCCTGCCCTCCCTTACCCCCCAGTGTCTTATGTCCATTAGTTATACTTATATGCCTGCATACAAGTCCTTCGGTTGATCTCTTACCTCCCTCCCTCCTGCCCCCCAACCCTCCCTGGCCTTCCCACTGCAATTTGACAATCAGTTTGAGGCAGCTCTGCCTCTGTATCTATTATTGTTCAAAAGGTTGTAATGGTCTTTATTATCCATGAATGAGTGAGATCATGTGGTATTTTTCCTTCATTGACTGGCTTGTTTCACTTAGCATAATGCTCTCCAGTTCCATCCATGCTGTTGCAAATGGTAAGAGTTCCTTCTTTTTTACAGCAGCATAATATTCCATCGTGTAGATGTAGCACAGTTTTCTAATCCATTCATCTACTGATGGGCACTTAGGCTGTTTCCAGATCTTAGCTATGGTGAATTGTGCTGCTATGAACATATGGGTGCACATATCCTTTCTGATTGGTGTTTCTGATTTCTTGGGATATATTCCTAGAAGTGGGATCACAGGGTCAAATAGGAGTTCCATTTTTAGTTTTTTTGAGGAAACTCCATACTGTCTTCCGTAGTCGACCATTCTCCTTTTATTAGAAAGCTGATGTGTGGCCGTCTAACCCAAAGCTATCTAGTGACAACCTCTATGTCCTGGTCCAAAGAAATTGGTAAGTCAGGTAATAATTTAATAGTTGGATTGGTAAACTAGGAAGGTATGAGTCAGTAAGTTTTGAATGCTGAGCAAAATTAAGGTAGGCTTAGGGCCAGGTAGTGTGCTATAGGCCATGTACAGTCTGAAATTATGAAGGAGCCAGTAGGAAAAGTTGGAGCCAATGGATTTAAAAAACATGAATTTTGAACATGGGAAATGGAGATTCTGTCCTTGTTCCTAACAGCTCTCTGTTCCCATGCCAGACTTCATTTTCTAGACAATAAATTTTTTTCTTGACAGAGTCTTTCTTTATAAGCAATACTCTCAGTTAGACCAGGTTTATAGTCTTTGCATACCAAATGGGGAATTGCTATGACAGCATTCATTATAGGCTCTCTGAAATGAACAATTAATTACATTGAAGGGTAGCTTTGTAGATTATAGCACCAGGTATAGCCAAATAATCAAAGCCTGTTTAAGTTCAAGTCCATCAAGACACATTCAAAACTGATGAGGTTCAGATGAAACAACTGTGAACTATAACTTCTCAAACAGAAGGAATACTGAATTACTACTGTGGGAAACTTTTGCGGAGATTATCGGTGGCAAACCACAAATGTAATACTTGTAAATACTTTCATTTAATTTCTCTTAACATTAGTTACTAACGTTTTTCTAATTTTTAATATCATAATATTATTTTAGGAAGTTGGGGTTTTTAGTTTGATATATAATGATAGAAATATAAAGTTACATTACATTCTTTCCTGTCTTATACATTTTGTAATATGCCCCAAAGTTAATCAAAATGAATATTTGAATTAAGGCATAAACTTTCAGTAGGAGACTGAATTTTAAGCATACCAGGCAGATATATCTTTCTGTGAGCTGGATTTAGACAGATTCTGGAACCTTTTCTCAGTGGTTTGAATCACCTCGTCTTTGGACCTGGTGTCTCCTCTGACTAAAATGCTCTTCATAACCTATTGCCCTACTTCCTTTGCCCATATAATACCTGTCTTCAGTTTGGCCACAGTCAAGAAGACTCTTGTCATCTGGCGAGGGATTTGGGTGGAAGAATGAAATTGTTTGAATAACAAAATTAAGACTGAATTGAAAAGAAATGGAAAATGTGAACAATTCTCAGTGCTCCCAGGACTTCCTCCCAGACCTTTCCCATTTCCGCTCACATCAACAGTACTTTCCCCCTGGCCTTCAGCTCTCATTTTGTTATCTCCTCCCCTTTTTTCCTGACCTATTGATTTTTGGTATTATAGCCACCAAGAAGATGTAGAAGAGCATATAGTCATCATACATTGTTGAAAACGATACTCTGGGTACCTTTAAAAGGAATAAAGGCCCACTTGATTGATTGTGGGTGATGAGTATAGGTTATTGATTCTTAACAGAGGCACATATTAGAATCATCAAAAGATGTTTCCAAAATAATAAATCTGAGCCTGACCAAAGCCAAGTGAATTAGACTATGTTATACTGAATTTGAAAACTTGCTGACATAGACTTGGTATTTGGAAGTAAAAGAGGAACAAAATACTTCCCTAAACTTTTATGCCTATGGGTTTTTTGTTTCCGAAAATAATTTGCTTTTTTACTAATTGTGCTTTTTAATTTCAGTTCTGGTTAAATTTTTACTTGATTTCTTTATTGAGTTGGTGTCAGTATTTTGGTGGGTTATCAGTTTTATGTTATTTTAAAAGTGATTTTTTGGTACTTTGGGAGTAAGTTGAATGAGGCTTCAGAGAGGATGCTGGCCAAGTGAAATTTTTCTCTTTCATTTTTAGCATTTACAGTAACCAAATTCTACACAAGGCTATGGTGATTTGGAGTGATACATTAAATTCTCTCATGAATTGCATTGTATTAATATGGTGAAAAATCCAGATCATTATTTAAAATACTATGAAACTTAATTTGATGGATTTTAAAAATGTACATGTTATCTCTAAACTAAAAATATATGTATTTTAGGAAACAAACTTTAGATTATAAAATTCAATTTATTTAGTTTGACTACTAAGTAAAAATATTTCTGATTTGAGGCATGACAATGTAAAACAGTTAAGTCCTTCAATCGAGATTACATAAAATTCCCAATAAAAGTAACTACGTTTAACAATGTAGTTTTCTGTACCGAGCAATATTCTAGTAGCATTTTTGACATGAGTGTTGTTGTTTTTTCAGACATACAGTTTTTAGTAATGCATCTACAGAACTTCAGCATGTACATTTATTTATTTATTTTAAAGCTAACATTCACAAATTTACATAGTTATACTATGCCCTCAACACCAAAATGACTTTATTGTGTTGTTCAGTGTTGGTTAGTTTTTCTGTTATGCTGATGCATTAAAACATATTAAATTTTATCATTAATTCCGCGCCTGGTCTCTCATCAAATCCCCTTAATTACAAATTGACTCCAAGGATTAGACAGCATGGATTTTAATTTTAACTGAAACAAAAATAGGCATCTTGAAAAGTCATTCTTGCCTGGTGACTCATAGGCACATTTTAAAACATGCTATAATTTGTTGCTTAATATTTAAAGTTCAGTACAAAAAAGCATATCACCAATATTTTTATTCTTGTATATTTATATTAAATACGTATTTTAGAATATATTTCAAAGTCTTGAAAAATCTTTGAGCATTTTCAAAAATAAATAGCAGCCTCAGGAGTTTTACTAACTTGTAACCCTTTCTTTAGAAAATATTAACTTAAAATCTTGCACAACCATAATTATATCTGAATGATACTTATATTATTTTGTATTTCTATGTAATAATTTCACAAAATTATACTGTGTAGTTTTATATATTCTATAGAAGCATTTCCAATCCAGTATCTTGTTTCCAGTATTATTTGTAGTTTAGGACCATTTAATTAAATCTTCATTTCCTTTTCATCCTTGGTATTTGAAGTCCAAATCATTTTCATGCACTTTACTCTGAAACTATATAGTAATTCTGTCCTTCTTTCTAAAAGTTCCAATTTTTAAAATTGAATAATATTACATAAATTATTTTTTAAATACTAGAATGACTGTTTTTACTAGAATAAGAGGATAATGAAATTAAGTCATGATCACAGTGATCAAAATGTACATTTGTCCACTATACTTTTGCTCCATTATATGATGATCAGCTTTTAACTCTGGAGTGCATCTTCAAAAATTCACTTTTTATTCTAAATAGTTGTTTCAGTCTAACTTTTGCAAGTTACTTATATTGTTTGTTTGTTTGTTTGTTTAAATCTAGATCCATATGTTTTTTAGGTAATAATTTTTAGAAAGACCAAGAAAGAATTACTAATAAGCCCCCAAAATTCTAAGACAAACCATTTATTGTTTAATAAATTATGTTCTTAATTACCTTCACTTTTTGAAAGGTTGTAAAATATATGTAATAGTATTCTTTCCAGTTAAGTAAATATTGTATAATCTTCCATTTTTGCAAATTAAATCTTTAAATGGCATTCTCTAGTGGGCTTTTGTTGCTGTGGTTGTTAAACTGGATTTTTATATGCTGAAAGAAACTTAGCGTCCAAACAAACTCAGCTCATCATGTTAGAGGAAAAACTAAATTGCCTAGAAACGGATTGTTTACGTAATATTAGATGGTAATATAAACCAACAAAAGCAAGGAAATTAACATCAAAGGCTGACACACTGCCCTTTCCTTGCTCCTTTGTGCCTGTAGGTATCATGGATGTGTTGTAATATCAAAGTACAGTGGGCTCAGTTAAGAACTGTCAAACTTAACTCTAAATTTCTTTACTTTGTTGGCTTATGTCACAACTTAACATTATTATTTTATCTTTTAATGCCATATAATGTCCTTCACATGTGAGTTGAAGCAATTCATGGATGGATCTGAACAAGATGGAAAATTTTATTTGCTTTTCTCTCATTTACAGTTGATTGCCTCTGATTAGCTAAATATCATGCAGCTCCGATATTAGTTTTTTACAGTTTGAAAAAAGGTAATACTAGAGCAAATTATAAAATATCTGAAGAAGTTTTTGAAGAACTGTAGATATTAATATAAAAATGTTATTTACTCATAATTTTTTACACCTGATGATTAATTAGTTTTTTCATTTTGAAAGGCAAATATCTCTCTTTATAAAAAAAAAACTTAGAGCAATGAGAAACTACTGATTTTTTATTATGAATAATCAAATACACACATATGATTTCACAGAGCAGTTCTTACAGGAATTGTACAAAAGAATATTGTGGGGTTCTGAGGGTGGGATTAGACCCCCCAAAATAACCTCCAAGATTAATTTGGCAACTGATAGATATGTGGCCATTCTCTAAACAGCACCTGTTTCTTGATGATTATGGTAAAATATAAAAAATTCATTCACTTTGGTTTTTATATTCACTAGTTAGTTAATGAATCAGTTGTTAATGAATGTTATCCATGCCTTGGTGGGGGTGCTGTTTTATACAATTATAAGAACTAAATGATTTCAATATTACAAAGTTGATTCCATTTATGAATATGAGTTCCATGTCTAGAGCAGTCTGGAAATTATTTTGCTTCCCCCTGTCCCCCCGTAAACAATTTCTACCTGTATTTAAGTATCCATGAAGAGAATTGCATCTTTTTAAGTTTTGAATTTTTCTAAGTCTAAATCTTTCCTTGAATGGTAACCAAAGTTTTTGACTACTTTTTAAAAAACATCTTGTTTATTTCTAACGTGTATGTCAAAGCTTAGCGGGTGGTGGGCGTCAGTGGGGGATGAGAGGGGACATCTGTAAAACTTGCAATAAAGGTAAATTTTAAAAATACTTACAGGAACAGGTCAGATACTTCCTGTAGAAACGCCATGACAGAATAAACAGTCTACCTGTGGCTGAACAAAAGATTTTGCTCTTAGAAATTAAAGAAAAGGCTAAATAATACAGTGGAATGGGGGGATATAAATTTGGAGCTGGTGGTAATTCTTTCAGAAATTCAACTTTTTATTTTATGTAATTAATATTTAATTGGCCTCATTTAAAAGCGAAAAAAAAATTACCTATTTGCTGGAGATTTGCAAAACAATACTTTAAGCTCTTACTTATTTTGAGGTGTTGAAAGGTGAAACATTTGACATTTTCTTTTCTGGGCATTTGCTTTAACACACAGAGAGCAGGAAAGAGGCGTTGCCACTTGGAGGCGAGGGTGTTTGTGGTTGTCCCTGACTGCAGCTCCAGGTTTAAAACACCTGTGTTTACTTTCCAGCTTTTCAGACTCTGCCTGAAAGCGGCCTGAGAATGGCACAAGCCTTCATGATGGCTGGGTTTTTATAATACAGAAAAAGAGCCAAACTTTACACCTCAGTTTTCTGTTGCAAGCATATTTTACTTCTCTTATACATTTTATCTCTTCATAGACTTATATGTGTGAATAAGATTATGCACGATTTTTATAATCTGTGATTATAATATAACAGCCATTTATTTAGAAATGTGTGTTTTGCTTTTTGTTCACTAACTAGAAAAAAAACGGTGAAAATGTTTTATCGTACAGATGTATTTTAATTCATAATTTAAAGAAGTTTGTAAAAAAAATGAAAGGGAAAATTTAAATACCTTTTTGGAGAGAAATGAACCTGGCCTGTCATTTATTATATTATTTTGTTAATTTATTATCCTCTAGTAGGAATTTCTAAATCCTTTTCATATTTATATTTTTTGTTTTATAGGAATTTTAAAGCATTTTTATCAATCTACAAATGTAATTTTCCCTTTAGGCTAATATATGTAAGTTCGGATACAGGTTGATGTTTCAATTTACCTATCCTTGCTTAGTAGTCACTGTTTCCAATTTATAGCCATGTACTTTTGAAATAATTATTTTCTACATTTCTTATATTTTTATAATATTCAAATGAAACCTACATATTAATTAAACTTCATTATTGTTAAAATTGAGCCATTCCTAGCTATGACACTTGCGTTTAATAAAGTTTAGGTTTTTTATTTGTTTTATTTTTTGTTTTCAGACCTCTTAATTTTTTATTAGAGACAGAAGCCAGTTATCTTATATTCTGTGATGTGTTTCTTTTATATTCAAATTCTTGATTATATAGTAAGTCATTTCCATGAGATTACAGTTAATTTCAAGCCTAGTTGATGTGTAAAAGGAATAATTCTCTTTTGATAAGAGATTGGTGTTCCTTATTTCTCCATGTAACCGGTTTTTAACACTTTGTGTTTTGAAACCCTTTTGAGAAACCAGTGTAAATTTTTAAATTTCTTCCTAGAAGAACACACATACACAGAAATTTGCATATAGTTTCAAGGAGTTTATTCCCCTCCCAAGTTCATCCATGTGCCCCAGATTAAGAAACCCTATTCTAGGTGTTAGTTTCTTTAGATGTTAATTGTTCAGATAGTTGTTAATCTAATATATCACAGAATCACTGATTCAAATAAAGTGGTAAGCGCTTAGTTAGTACTAATTACCATTTTAGGTATTGAACAAAAAGCAATAATTGATTTTACCATCTTTAAATATGAAAACTATTTTAACAGTATACTTCATAGTCTATGATGGCTACACATATGTCATTGTCCTGAACAATGACACCTCAATAGACTTGAAATGCAAGCTATAATTATCTTATTTGTCTAGACTGAAGCAATTTACAATATACCTACTCTATTATTTTTGAAAATAAATTCAACTAATATTATGACATAAAAGCTGCAAGAAATGATATTCCACTTCAAAAACTAAATAATTTTGATGTTGACATACATCTAAGTGGATAACGCTCAGCTGCAGATAGTACCCTAAAACAGTGGTCGGCAAACTCATTAGTCAACAGAGCCAAATATCAACAGTACGATTGACATTTCTTTTGAGAGCCAAATTTGTTAAACTTAAACTATATAGGTAGGTACATTGTTATTAACTTAATTAGGGTACTCCTAAGGCTTAGGAAGAGCCACACTCAAGGGGCCAAAGAGCCGCATGTGGCTCGCGAGCCGCAGTTTGCTGACCACGACCCTAAAGGATATTATATATCCTGGTATATAATAATAATGTGTATCACCTGGAAGATAATGAAAACCTGAAAAAAATATATCAGGTTGAAAGTTGATGTAGTGCATAATTGCCAAAATATTCTTACGGTCCATTTGTTAAAACATGTCATGACTTATGCCAGTAATTGCTTTTGTTGTGATAGATGTGTGGACTTTGTGTCTTTCTGGATGTTTTATTTCTCTCCAGCTACACTGTAAGCTCCTAGAGGGCAGGGCTGTGGCTCACTGCTCAGTGAATCTCCAACACCCATAAAATGTGGCCATAAGATGTTTGCTGGTGATGGTGTTGCTGCTTGCAGAGGGCTGATATTGTGAGCTGAAGCAGCAACAAATTTTTGCTTTGGGGACTATTAAGTTCTTTAAAAAAGATTGCAGCCTTCTCAGGCTTGGGTGTTATTTGTCCTATTTGTATATGTGTGTGTGTTTTAATAAAATTGTTTTTAAAATTTTTAAAAAAGTAAAAAGTGTTTTTAACATAGGAAATGCAGTAGAATGATTTTAAGTGGCATAAGTTATATGACAACTAAAATAGTTTAATAAGGATTTGTAATATTACTGTATTGTGTATAGTTTAACATAAATCCGAAAAACTGTTTTGATCAGATGATACCACTGAGAAAAAGAATAATTTTATTTAAAGTCTTCCATTTTCATCCCTCTTTGGACTACTGATGAGGAAGTAAGAGGGGAAAAAACACTCTCTTAGGTCTGTGAGCCCATTTGTTTTGAGAAACTCAAATTGCTTATCTTAAATCATGAAATGTGATACAGGATTTCTACTGGGTGTGTCAGTTTCATCCTAATAGTAATTCTCATTAGTGAGGAGTATATATCTCTTGACCTCAGCTTCTGCATAATTCATGTATAGTCACTTTACAGTGTTATATAAAATTTATAATTCCTTTATAAAAAGTCAATGTATGTGTCTCAATCACACTTTCATCTTCTCTAATATATCTGTACACACATATGGCAGATTTTCTGAATCTTGAACTGTTAGGTGTTTAAATTTCCTATTGCTCAGCATTTAGAGCATCTCCCACATACCAGAGTGTCTCGAGTTCCATTCCCAGTCAATTGATCAGCTTGGATCCATTCATTGATCAGCTGCCTCCTGCACGACCCCTACTGGGGATGGAGTCCGCAACCCAGGCATGTGCCCTTGACCGGAACTGAACCTGGGACCCTTCAGTCCGCAGGTCGACGCTCTACCCAGTGAGCCAAACCGGCTAGGGCAACAATGTAATAGCCCGTAGAAACATTGTTGTACTGTTTTCTTAGAAAAGATTAAAAATAAAACTTGAATTAATCAGAATTATTGGAAAATCATGTTTAAAAGAAAGCTGTCATTAATCATCTGTAAGCCTTTTTGTTCAGCCATTATTGACTATCTTTCCAAAATGTATTTGTATTTTTGATTACCATAGTAGGTTTTGTGAACCTAATGTAATTGTCTAAGATAGGGTTTGCTGTTTCAAGGGTCAGAAAACCATATTCAAAATTGCCAAAGCATATATAAAACATATTCACACATATAAAAGGTCAAGGATAGGGCTTACTCCCAGAGATTACTTTTTGTTCATTTGTTAACTTTTATTTCAGTTAACTTTATTGAGGTATAATTTAGATACAATAATGTACCCATCGTAGGTATACAGTTGAATTCATTTTGACAGATGTGTCCACCATAATAAAGACAGCATTTCAATCACGCCACCAAAAGATTGTTCTGCTTTCCAACTGTTCATCCCTCTACCAGGTAACCCCTGATCTGCTTTTTGTTAGTATAAGTTTATACTGAATGTTAATGGAATCATATAGTATATAGTCTTTTGTGTCTGGCTTTTTTCAGCACTCTGATTTTGAGGTAAATCTGTTTTGTGTGTGGTAGTAGTTCATTTCTTTTTAACTTAAATAGAATCTTGCTTAGAAATCAAAAGGTTTTGGTTCTATTTTAGGATTTTATTTGTTTTCCTCTGTGCATTTGCTTAATTTTTGGATTATATGGAGGTAGAGGCTTTCTAGTTAAAGTCTTGAAGAAAAAACAAATTATCAAAAGCAGAAATAATGGATTGAGTCTTGTTAAATTGGATTAAATTACTAGGGGTTATGTGCTTATTTATTTATCTCTGAAACAATTGCTGTGGCCAAATGTAGTTACTCTAAATTGAATAAAGACTTAAATGTGAGACTCAAAACCATAAAACTCCTAGAAGAAAACAGAGATAGTAAAAAATCTTAGACATTTCTTGTAGCAATCTTTTTTTCTAATGTATCTCCTAGTATAAGGGAAACAAAATAAAAATATTTTAAAATGGGACCATGTCAAACTAAAAAGCTTTTGCACAGCAAAGAAAACCATCAACAAAATGAAGACAGCCCCCTCAAGGGGAGAACATATTCGTCAATGATGCATCTGATCGGGGTTAATATCCAAATTATATAAAGAACTGATACAACTCAACACCAAAACAAACAAACAATCCAATTTAAAAATGGACAAAGGACCTGAATAGTCACTTCACCAAAGAGGAAATATCTGAAGAAACCTGGAACACTAATTCAAAAAATTATATGCACCTCTATGTTCATTGCAGCGTTATATACAACAGCCAAGATTTGGGAAACAACCCAAGTGCCCATCAGTAGATGAGTGGATAAAAAAGCTGTGGTACATTTACACAATGGAATACTACTTGGCCACAAAAAAGAAGTAAAATCTCCCCTTTGGGGACAGCACGGATGGACCTTGAGAGTATTATGCTAAGTGGGAAAAAAAGCCAGTCAGAGAAAGATAAATGCCATGTGATTGTGCTTGAATCTAATGAACAAAATAGAAACGGACTCATAAATGGAGAACAGGGAAGAGTGGAGTTGGGGAGCTGGCTCTAAAAGGTGAAGGGATTAAGCAAAAAAAAGGAAAACTCATAGACACAGACAATAGGATACTGATTATCAGAGGAAAAGGAGTGGTGGTGGCAAAGAGAAGAGGGCAAAAAGGGCTTACATGGTAGTGGAAGGAGACTTAATTTTGCGTGGTGAACACAATACGATATACAGATGATGTATGACAGAATTGTATACTTGAAATCTATATAATTTATTAAACAATGTCACCCCAATAAATTCAATTTAAAAAAAAAGAAATGTAGTGATTGCCTTAGGACAATCTAGATTTGTCCCTAAATTTAAAGTGTGAGTGGGGAGGGATGGTGTTATGGTTAATTTTTTTTTTTTTAATAGAAAACCCGATCTTTAGTCAAAGAGTCAGCTGACAATTGTGTCGTAGTTTGAGAAAAGCTCTTCTCCTGGTCTGATGTCCCTGAGAGCAACGGGAACGACACATGGGAGCGGCCTTTGCTGCGCTCAGCTGTCGGTGGTGTTGGGAAGGCCCTGCTTCAGTTCCTCAGGGAAACCCGCGGGCACATCCGACTCCTGATGGCGGCCGTTCGCTGGTCTGTCTGTGCACGACTTTCCATATTCCCTTGTCATTTCCATCCATGAGCACGCCATCCAAGCATCTAAAAATAAGTGGGTTTCCAATCGACTGGAAAAAGATTGGCTCATATTTCTGATGTACTGTACCTGGGGTTGTGACTGATGCTCAGCGCGACCCAAGGGACGAAGCGGTACTGGTAGCTGTGCCACCAGCCAGGCAGGCCCTGCAACCAGGCGGCCCGGCACCAGGCGGCCCGGCACCAGGCGGCCCCGCAGCACCCGGACCCCGGCGCGCCCGGCGCGGGCAGAGCAGCAGCACGAGTCCCGACCTCAGCTCGGCGCTGGGTCAGGCCGGCGCGCCCCAGGCTCCAGGACTCGGTCCGGGCAGCTCTGGAGGGTCGGGCTCCTGCTGGTGGTCATGTTGATGCGGGGGCGGGGGGGGCCGTCCCCGCCGCCACCATCCGGACCAGAAGCTGCTGGTCTCATTCCGGAGCTGGACACACCGGTGTCAGCACCGGTGTCCGGCAGGTCGGCCTCGAGATTTCACTCTTTTTATGACCAGGTAATATTCCATTATATATTTGTGCCACCGATTTTTTATCCACTCATGTATTGCTGGGCAGTTGGGTTGCTTCCATATCTTGCCTATTGTAAATAATGCTGCAATGAACATAGGGGTGCATATATTATATCAAATTAGTATTTTGAGTTTCTTTGACTGGAACATAGGCAGTTGCATTTTTTATTTTTTAGGGAAGCTCCACACTGTTTCCCATGGTGGCTGTGCCGGACTGCATTCTCATCAACAGTGCATAACAGTTTCCTTTTCTCCACATCCTCACCAACAATTGTTTCTGGATTCATTATTGATAGTCATTCTTGCCGGGAACTGGTCCAGCCTTGCTGCTCGACACAGTGGATGCAGGGAAAAAACATCTGCACAGCCGTATATTCCAAGAGACCTGGCGTATATGGCATACTGTTCTTAATATGTTTGCTCCCCTTCTTAGCGCTATGTGTTTTAACCAAGTTCACCTCTTCAAAAAAGGTTGTTTCCCCAGGTAGGAATTTTTTCCCTGAAGTTAGGGAGGGAATAAAACCCCTTAACTAAGTGCCAGGTGGGTAGTTAATCACTTTACGAACAATCACACTTAAGCTACATAATCTTTACTCCCTGGAATGGAGATAAGAAACACCCTAACCTTTGGAATAGAAATTGATAGGATTAAAATCAACTGGTATAAATGCAGATGTAGCCAGACAATAAAACACAGAACCTGGCTGGAGATCCTGGCTAGGCTGCTGATCAACTGAACGCTGTCTCTGTGTCCTTCATTCTTCGCTTATTCCGCCCACACCTTTGGGAACCCCTGGACCTGCTGGGGTTGGACCCCAACACACCGTCTGAGAACTGAGCCACTGTAGACGTTCTCGGAGCAACTGAACCGCAGCCCGTCCTCCACTCACGGGTCTCCTGTGAAAGCCTGAGCGGCCGTGTGTAGCTTCTCCCTTTGTCTCATAACCATGTCCACCGACGAGAATGCTAATTGGCCAGCTGCCCGCCTTAACAGATTCAAGAACAAGAGGAAAGACAGTATAGATATGAGGCGGCGCCGAATAGAAGTTAATGTGGAGCTGAGGAAAGCTAAGAAGGATGACCAGATGCTGAAAAGGAGAAATCTGAGCTCCTTTCCCGATGATGCTACGTCTCCAATGCAGGAAAATCGCAAGAACCAGGGCACTGTAAATTGGTCTGTTGAGGACATTGTCAAAGGCATAAATAGCAACAATTTGGGAAGCCAGCTCCAAGCTACTCAGGCTGCAAGGGAGCTGCTTTCTAGGGAAAAACAGCCTCCCATAGACAACATAATCCAGGCCGGTTTGATCCCAAAATTTGTGCACTTCTGGGCAGAACTGATTGTAGTACCATCCAGTATGAATCTGCTTGGGCCCTCACTAACATTGCTTCCGGCACTTCGGAACAGACCAAGGCTGTAGTAGATGGAGGTGCGATTCCAGCATTCATTTCTCTGTTGGCATCTCCCCACGGTCACATCCGTGAACAAGCCGTATGGGCTCTAGGAAATATTGCAGGTGATGGTTCAGTTTTCCGAGACTTGGTTATCAAGTATGGTGCTGTTGGCCCACTGTTGGCTCTTCTTGCAGTTCCTGATATGTCATCTTTAGCATGTGGTTACTTACGTAATCTGACCTGGACACTTTCAAACCTTTGTTGCAACAAGAATCCTGTACCCCCATTAGATGCTGTTGAGCAGATTCTTCCTACTTTAGTTCGTCTCCTGCATCATGATGATCCAGAAGTATTAGCAGAAAGCTGCTGGGCCATTTCCTACCTTACTCATGGTCCAAATGAACGGATTGAAATGGTTGTGAAATCAGGAGTTGTACCCCAACTTGTGAAGCTCCTAGGAGCTACTGAATTGCCAACTGTGACTCCTGTGCTAAGAGCCATAAGAAATATTGTCGCTGGGAGAGATGAACAGACGCAGGTTGTAATAGATGCAGGAGCACTTGCCATCTTTCCCAGCCTACTAATGAACTCCAAAGCTAATATTCAGGAGGAAGCTACATGGATAATGTCAAACATCACAGCTGGCCGCCAGGACCAGATACAGCAAGTTGTGAATCATGGATTAGTCCCATTCCTCATTGTTGTTCTTGCTAAGACAGACTTTAAGACACAAAAGGAAGCTGTATGGGCTGTGGCCAACTATACAAGTGGTGGAACAGTTGAACAAATTGTATACCTCGTTCATTGTGGCGTAATAGAACCACTGATGAACCTCTTAACCGCGAAAGATACCAAAATTATTCTGATTATTCTGGAAGCCATTTCAAATATATTTCAGGCTGCTGAGAAACTAGGTGAAACTGAAAAACTAAGTATAATGATTGAAGAATGTGGAGGTTTGGACAAAATTGAAACTCTACAAAACCATGAAAATGAGTCTGTGTATAAAACATCACTAAACTTGATTGAGAAATATTTTTCTGTAGAGGAAGAGGAAGATCAAAATGTTGTGCCAGAAACTACCTCTGAAGGTTATACATTCCAAGTTCAGGATGGCACTCCTGGAACCTTTAACTTTTAGATTATACAACTGAGGCATAAAGTTGTTTGTTGTGTACTATGTTTGGTATAAGTACATATTGCTGTTTCTCTACTAAGAACTCTTTTTAAGCCCTGACTGGTTTGGCTCAGTGGATGGAGCATCAGCCTGTGGACTGAGGGGTCCCAGGTTCGATTTCAGTCAGGGGCATGTGCCTTGGTTGCAGGCACATCCCCAGTGGGGGATCTGCAGGAGGCAGCTGATCAGTGTTTCTCTCTCATCGATGTTTCTGGCTCTCTATCCCTCTCCCTTCCTCTCTGTAAAAAATCAAAATATATTTTTTTAAAAAGTAAGTGCAGCTAGTTGTGAGATTGTGGGTGAATTTTTGGAACTTGCTTTCCTGTAAAATGCCAATTCTAATCATATTTACCTCACAATGTAAATAATGGGACCAAGTATTCCCTTAATAGATGGGAGATGTTGATGAATGACTTTAATGTTGGTTTCAAATCCAGTCTCCACTCCCCTCTATCCACCATTGGTCTTTTTAATTCTGAAATAAGTGTTTTCTTCCTTACTGTTCCTTCCTTCCTTCCTTCCTTCCTTCCTTCCTTCCTTCCTTTCTTTCTTTTTTTCTTTCTTTCTTTCTTTCTTTCTTTCCTTCCTCCCTCCCTCCCTTCCTCCCTCCCTCCCTCCCTCCCTCCCTCCCTCCCTCCCTCCCTTCCTTCCTTCCTTCCCTTCCTTCCTTCCTTTCCTTCCTTCCTTCCTTCCTTCCTTCCTTCCTTCCTTCCTTCCTTCCTTCCCAGTAGTGCTATTCCTGGCATAAAGCCTGAGGTCGGGGAAGCACTGGAGATTATTAAATTGTCAGCATCAGCATGTAGTGTTTTTTTTGAGAGCTCTATCACTTACAATTTCCACCCAATCAGATAGTTGAGGCCATTTCTTTGGGAGAATGAGGACTCTTCATCCGTCATCTCTTACTAACCCTGGAAAAAGTCCCTTCTGGTGACTGAGCAGCCCGGCTGATCTCACACCTCTGGAGACCCATCAATGGGGCACTGAGTGTGGGCACTGCTGGGCTTGGCCTCCAGGGGAAAGGTTCCCTGAAGGCCGTCACCCACACAAGCTGGGTTCACACCCAGTGATTGACTGAGCATTGGGGCCACTGACATCTTTTATGTCCCATACTCTGTCTAGGCCAACGGACCCGACAAGGGAAGTGATGGCTGGGAAGCCTCCCCTGGGACACCTCCACAGAACTCTCCCATCAGTGATGGTGTCCCTTTGCCCTGGAAAACAAAACCTAGGCCCCTTGACTTTGGGTGACCGACATTTCGGCACCATCTTTGAAGCCAGGATCTGAATTCACAACACGAGCGTGAAAGACTGTTTCAGGCTCTGCCCTCTTTCCCATGTGGTCCAGAGTAAGTCACTAATGGCCCCCGGGCCAGCATTGCTGTGGGTTTGACGTGCTTGGACTAAAATGTCCCACGGGAGTTGGAATCCCAGAGGTGACCCCTAGCCCGATATGAGCGCTGTAAGCCAGCACTGAACTGCAGCCCAGGGAGGCAGCGATAACGCTATCACCCCCTGCTGGTGGCACTCCTCTGAGGGACTTTCTAACCTGGGCACGTTGCGAATAACAGTGGACTTTGTTGACAAAGTTGGCTACATCAGTCCAGAAACTCCATCCTCCTTGGTGATATAAGTGGCTATATTGTAAACCACTATTAAAAATTTATATCTGTTTATGGACAGGTGTAGTCTGGAAAACTCTTTGAAGAACAAACACAAATCATTCAGTCATCCAACAGTATTTATTGCACCCTCTCTGTGCCAGGCAGAGGGCCAGGGGCTAGGCTTACAATGATGAATAAGACAGGATGGTCCCTCTTGGAGCTTACATTATTGTGGGGGACACACACTAGAAACACGTGAGCAAAAAGTTGTTATTTGTGATTAGAGTTATAAAGGCAACACATGAGGAGCTCAGTTAGCTAAGAGGGTGGTGATGGTGGATTTCAGGGTGTTGCTCCAGTTTCAGTGCTCGTGGCTTTGGGATTTTACTGAAAAGATGGAGAAATGCAGAGTAATGTCAGGGGATAGGAGTAATTTGAAGCAGGATGCCTCTTTAACACACTGGAGCTTCTCTTGAAGAAAGTAAGCAGCAGGAAGCAGTGTTGATCCCTCCAATGCTCTGGTAAGTACCCTTTCACAACCTCTACTGCGACACCAAAGGGGTGGTTTCACCAGAACCCTGAGTTAAAAATGGACCTCTTTGGTGCCTCAGATTTTACTGATGGGATTGTAAAGTGGTGCAACCTTTTTGCTAAAGTTTCCCAATATCTATCAGGAGTCTAAGGGCAATCCTTTCTGAGCCCAGCAATCTCCCTCTGAATTATAATCCCCCCAAATACTCAGAATTGAGGACAAAAGATTGCTGATAAAAATGTTCACATCAGGATTGTTTGAATGATATAAAATTGGAAACAATGGGGACTTTGTAAATAATTATGGTATATCTGCATGATGAATTATGATACATTTAAAAATATACATATATTGCCCTGACTGGTTTGGCTCAGTGGATAGAGCGTCGGCCTGCGGACTGAAGGGTCCCAGGTTTGATTCCGGCCAGGGGCATGTACCTTGGTTGCGGGCACATCCCCAGTAGGAGGTGTGCAGGAGGCAGCTGATTGATGTTTCTCTCTCATCGATGTTTCTTTTTTTTTTAATTTTTTTATTGCTTAAAGTATTACAAAGGGTATTACTTTTGTGTCCTTTTTTTCCCCCCGCCCTTGACAATCCCCTGGCCTCCCTCATCGATGTTTCTAACTCTCTGTCCCTCTCTCTTCTTCTCTGTGAAAAAATCAATAAAACATATTTAAAAAATAAAAATATACATATGTTTTTATTGATTTCGTAGAGGAAGGGAGAGGGAGCAAGAGATAGAAACCTCAATGATGAGAGAAAATCATTGATTGGCTGCCTCCTGCATGCCCCCAACATCTGCACAGCATTTGTTTCAAGGGACCTGGTGTATATGGCATACTGTTCTTAATATGTTTGCTCCCCTTCTTGGGGCTATGTGTTTTACCCAAGGTCATCTCTCCGAGAAAGGTTGTTTCCCCAGGTAGGGATTTTTCCCTGAAGTTAGGGAGGGAATAAAACCCCTTAACTAAGTGCCAGGCGGGTAGTTAATCACTTTAACTATAAACAACCACGCTTAAGCTACATAATCTTTACTCCCTGGAATGGAGATAAGAAACACCCTAACCTTTGGAATAGAAATTGATAGGATTAAAATCAACTGGTATAAATACAGATGTAACAAGACAATAAACACAGAACCTGGCTGGAGATCCTGGCTGGAGAACCTGGCTAGGCTGCTAATCAACTGAACGCTGTCTCCGTGTGATTCCTTCTTCGCCGACTCCATCCACACCTTTGGGAACCCCTGGACCTGCTGGGGTTGGACCCCAACGCATTCTGACTAGGAGCTGCATTTGTGCCAAAGCCACTCCAACGGGCATTTCTGCTGAAAATGAGACAAAAGCCAGGTTTGACCAGAACAGAGGTTCTGAGCAGCACAAAGCAAAAATCAAGTCGGAGAAGACCTTCGGTTCTGGGGACTGAGGAACAGAAGGGTCAGCAGGGAGTGGTCCCATGGATGACTCAAACAGAGGCAGGCCGTGCCCAAACACAGCCTAAGTGCCACAGCTCCCAGGAGGCAGGTACGGGGGGCCTGCCAGCCCCCACCCCTTCACCCATCCTGAATCCATCCTCTCCTCCCATCCCCGTGGTTACCGAAGATGCAAGGAATAGAGACATTCTGCATTCCTGTGTCCTGCTTTAGCAATAGAGTGGAATAAATCACAAGAGAAGCAAAACAACAACAATAAAACAAAACAAAAAACCCCAAAACACTTCATTCATTGCCCGTGGGGAGAACTGGGTGTTCAAAATAAAAGGGGAAGGGAGATTTTCACTGCACATCCTTTTGTGCCCATTGAAATCTTTTAAAAAAATAAGAAACCTTAAAGGAAGCAGCAGCTGGGAAGGCCCAAGGACAGACTAAGCCTTGCTGGATGGATGGCTGATAAGCAGTGCAGTGTGGTGGCGGCTCATTTACAAAGATGTGAAGGGCAAGGAGACCCAGGGCTTGGAGCCGCCCCCTGGCGCCACTAGCAACAGCGCTCCTACTCCCCACTGCCTCCCTGAGAGACTCCCGGAGGCAGCCTCCCAGGCTGTGTGTGACCTTCCTTCCAGGGCACAGCCAGCCTGATTGTTACGGTTAATTTTATGTGTCAATTTGGCTAAGTCACAGGGCATCCAGATATTTGGCTGGATGTGTCTGTGAGAGCTTCCAGATGAGATTAACATACGAACCTGTGAATCCAGTAAAGCCGATTGCCCTCCTCAATATGGGTGAGCATCATCCAACCCATTTACGGTCTGAATGGAACATATGGCAGAGGAAGAAAGAATTAGTTTCTTCTCTATTCGTATAAACTAGGACATGGTCTTCTCTTACACTTAGACTGGGATTTACTCTATCAACTCCCTTACTTCTTAGACCTTCGGACTCAGGCTTCGATAACAGTGACTCTCTTGGTTCTCAGGCTTTCAGACTCAGTCTGAACTTCACCATCACTTTTCAGGGGTCTCTATAACTTGCGGATGGTGGATCATAGGACTTCTTAGAACTCTATTTGTTGTGTTTCTCTGCAGAATTCTGAATAACACAAATGCTTTTCCAAATGAAATTTTGGAAAAACAGAAGAACTAAGAAAGAATGAATGATGGTAAAACAAACCAAAAATCTATTTCCAATATAATAATACTAGGTGTACCGGTTAATAATGGCGGATTTTGTAATCAAGGAAAACATGATAATTTCAAGAGAATTATCAAAAGTGCTTCAGTCAAAGTAATGTCCACCACTAGCTGCACATTTCCCCTATCTTTCAGTAAATTTGTGGGTACTGTCCCAATATAACTTTTCTTGTTTTGAGGCAAACCATTCAGAGACCCAATTTTCCACTTCTTCGCACATTTTGAAGTGCTGCTCAGAAAGTGCGTGTGCCATCGATCTGAAGGAGCAAGGTCTGGTGAATATGGCGGGTGGGTTAATACTTCCCAGGCAACATCTTTTAACGTGTCTTTAACTGGTTTTGAAGTGTGTGATGGTCCGTTATCATGAAGCAAAATTACTTTGCCGTGTCTTCTGGCACATTCTGGTCGTTTCATGATCAAAGCCTGGTTCAAATTGATTATTTGTTGTCAGTAGCGATCAGTATTAATGGTCACCTGGTTTTAGAAGCTCATAATATACCACACCTTCCTGATCCCACCAAATGCAGAACATTGTCTTCTTTCCGAAGCGATTTGGCCTTGCAGTCGATGTTGGTGGTTGACCTGGATCAACCCATGATTTTGTGCCTTTGGGATTCTCAAAATAAATCCACTTTTCATCGCCACTCACAGTTGGATGTAAAAAAGACTTTCTTTCATGCCATTGAAGCAACATTTTACTGATGACTTTTCGGTTTTTCATTTGTCTTTCGTTCAGTTGATGTGGCACCCATTTTCCTTCCTTTAAAATCTTTCCCATTGCTTGTAAACGATCAGAAATTGTTTGCTGAGCAACGTTTAATCTTTCTGCAACTTGTTTTGAGTTTGACACGCATCTTCACCCAATAATGCTTGTAATTGTTGGTCTTCAAACTTTTTCAGTTGACCTGGATGTTCTTTGTCTTTCACATCAAAATAATCACTTTTAAAGAGTTTAAATCAGCGATCACAAGTATCTTGAGATGGAGCATGTTCACCATAAGCTTCCTGAAATATATGATAATTTTTTCTTCATAATAAAGTAATGAATTAAAACTTCCCGCAAATGCTCTTATTTTGGCATAAAATTCGACATTTTTAAGTGTAAAAATATTTGTGATGTTAACACCTTCAGCAAATTTGACAGTTTTGAAGCTTGCTGTCAATACAATAAAATAGCATACATGTCAAATCGCATATATATATCAACATATGTATAACTCCATCTATTGAAAAAAATCCGCATTATTAACTGGTATGCCTAGTATATGACTAAAAATATGTATTTATGCTGGATATAGTAAAACAGAATTTAGATTCTATTCCTTACCTTTTCAACTCTTAAAGATAATCACAAGTTTAACATATATGTGTGTGTCTGCATGCATTGATATATTTATGTAGCTACACATATATTATGGCTAAGTCATGGTCTGCATTGGATATATCTGTGTGGTTTTTATTTTTTTTTTAAATATATTTTATTGATTTTTTACAGAGAGGAAGGGAGAGAGATAGAGATTTAGAAACATCGATGAGAGAGAGAAACATCGATCAGCCGCCTCCTGCACACCCCCCACTGGGGATGTGCCCGCAACCCAGGTACATGCCCTTGACCGGAATCGAACCCGGGACCCTTGAGTCCGCAGGCCGATGCTCTATCCACTGAGCCAAACCGGTTTCGGCTCTGTGTGGTTTTTAAACTGGATTCATTTACTGTCTCAATCTAGTTCCTTCTTTATTCTTTTTTCATCTATTTATATGGTATATATTCTACATTCTGTTTTCTAAGCCTTGACTTTTTTATTCTTTAGAATCCTTTATTCACACACGCAAAACAGAAAATCTGTCTTTTTAAATAAATTTTGAGAGAGAAACAGTGATATGTTGTTCCACATATTTAGGCATTCATTTATTGATCATTGTATGCAGTAGTTCTCAATCTGTGGGTCGCGACCCCTTTGGTGGTCAAACGACCTTTTCACAGGGGTCGCCTAAGACCATCCGGCATATCAGATATTTACATTGTGATTCATAACAGTAGCAACATTACAGTTATGAAGTAGCAACGAAAATAATTTTATGGTTGGGTCACAGAACAGAGAACCCAGAAATCAACACAAGCCATTACATTCAATTAATATTTGACAAAGGAGGCAAGAGCATACAATGGAGTCAGGACAGTCTCTTCAATAAATGGTGTTAGGAAAATTGGACAGATACATGCAAAAAAATGAAACTAAACCACCAACTTACACTATACACAAGAGCTCAAAATGGATAAAAGGCTTAAATGTAAGTCAGGAAACCATGAAAATCCTAGAAAAAACCGTAAGCAACAAAAACTCAGACATCTCTCCTAGCAATATGTTTACAGATACATCACCTTAGGCAAAGGAAATGAAGGAGAAAATAAACAAATGGGACTACATCAAAATAAAAAGCTTCTGCACAGCAAAAGAAACCATCAACAAAATGAAAAGTGGGCCCCGCTGTATGGGAGAACATATTTGGCAATGATACATCTGATAAAGGGTTAATATCCAAAATATATAAGAAACTCATACAACTTAACAAAAGGAAGACAAACAATCCAATTAAAAAAATGGGCAAGGGACCTAAATAGACACATCTCCAAAGAGGACATACAGAAGGCCAAGAGACATGTGAAAAAATGCTCAAAGTCACTAATTATCCTAGAGATGCAAATCAAAACGACAATGAGGTACCATCTCACACCTGTCAGAATGGCTACATCAACAAATGACAAGTACTGGTGAGGATGTGGAGAAAAGGAAACCCTTGTGCTGGTGGGAATGCAGAATGGTGCAACCGTTATGGTATGCAGTATGGAGTTTCCTTGTTGTTGTTTTTTAACATTTATATTTATTCATTAAAAATGTTTCATAAGCGCTTATATACTTTATCGTGGGAATAAAAAAAAGGAAAATACATGTGCTCTCTTTGGGGAAGGTAAATATATAAAAAATACAGGTAGAATTAAATGAATGCTATAATAGATATCCTACACAAGGGGTTGTGCAGCAGAGAAAAAAAGGATAGTCTTTTGGGAGATGTGAAAGACCTGAGGAGAGGAATTTTATGTGTCTGACAATGAGCAAGGTGGGAAAGGCATGCTGAACAGTGAGACACACATTATAGTGAGAAAATATAAGTGTTTCTCCCAGGTTATGCAATCACACAGTAAAATTCTTTCATTGAAATTGGTGTGAAAATTAGATATGTCAAGTGTCCCCTGTGGAGAGCAGCTCTTAATACTTTAGTACAGTTCCCGGTTATGCCTAGGTATTTTTAAAGTTCAAAAAAGTCGGTTTTAGGGGAATTATGTGCAGCAATCAGTTGTTCACTACAAATTGCCATTATTTTTTTTGCAGAGGAGAAAGGATATGAATCTCTTGGCTTATTTTTAAACAGCAATGAGTTTAGGAATCATGGCCTCAGAACGGGTTTCTCTTCTGCCTGCCCTGTGTGGTCACATAGGCTACAATGAGAGGACAGCCCTCTAGCTTCAGGAGTAGCCGTAGCCGTGCTACGTGGTTAATGAAATGAGGAGGGCTTGTTAGATGGTGACCACAACCTGTTGGTTTCCACAGAAAAGAGAGAAGCATGATCAGCTGCTTTATCATTTGCATACTTTTCCAAGTCTTACACGTTGCAGAGGGCAAGGAGCGCTGCTCTGGGGTCAAGACAGAAGATACTTGCTCTTACTGCTACTGTGCTGAGAAATGTGGTCTTTTCTTCCAATTGACAAATCACAGAGTAAATTCTATGGTCTAAGATTTTGAAACTTAAAAGCTAAGGGTTTGTTCCTCTACTTACTCATTTTGCTAGCATCTATATATCTGGAGATTCCCTATGAATTATAGAATTTTAAATATTACAAATTCTCATGGTTAAGCTGGTTTTATTGAAAAGGATAATCTTTTTTTTTGTTTATGTGCTTATCTCTCAGTTGAAATTATGTAAATGCTGAAATTCCTATTTTGGGGATCCATAATTACATGAAATGTGGTAAGCGAGTTTCCTAGCAAATATTTTTCATATTGGAAAGCATAGTGCTCAAGTGGCAACCTAAATAATATTGCTTTAGAAAGTTTTTATTCATTGTGTTTTTATTACAAACTTTTTGCTGTAGCGATTTTTTTTTACCTGTTATGTACAGTTCCCATCCCCATGAATTGTCCTGATGCCTAACGGAGGTGTTCAGAACTGATCATCGGTAGGCTTTTCTGTTTAATGCTGGAAGAACAAGCTGCTTATGATGACCCAACAGAGACGTGAAGAAGGCTTGTGAAAAGGGTGTATTCATCCAGCTCTAATCCTGTTTTCAGAAAGGCAGTGTCCCTAAGTGTTCCCTAATTAGCTAAGAGATATGGTTGTAAATTCTTGTAGACACCTCTTTTGTAGGACAGAGATAGATGCCTGGCTCATTTAAATCTTTGTTTTACACTTAAGTGAAATTTTAATATGAACATTTAGCAATAAGAAATAGGAAAAGGGATTATTTTAAACATATAATGATTGCTGTTTTATCAGTGTGCTCCATTATATTTCTTTTTTAACATCATCATAGTTAGAAACTCGAGAATATTATGTGTAAGATAGTGTCTACAAAATAAAAGATGGTTTTATTTTTTGTTTTCCTGCTTGCTTGTTTGTTCTGCTGATCTCTTGGTATACATAAAATAATGTTTACTGCTATGAAATAAATTCTTTGGGGTTTGGTAAAATTGCTTCTACTAGTCACCTAGGAAATGCAAGCTAGGGAACAAGACACTGATATTTAGGCATAGCAAGAGGAAATATATTGCTTCAGTGAACTGAATATAAAACATGATCAGTGAAAACACCTGGAAATCAAAAAGAACAGATTTTAGTTATGCTTCTCCTTTTCAAAGAACTTAAGTGCTTAGCTATTATTGTTAGTACTAGAGTAGTAAGTTGGCAGTGACATTTGAAATATGATAAATAAAAGCATACAGAATGTCTGATTCTACTTTTAGCACTTGTCTGACTCCTTCTCCAGAAATTGCATAATGGAAACTACCATAGAGTTAATGCGACTCTAATATACAACCTTCCTTGTTGTAATAAATGTATTCGCTATTACTGTGTAATCATAAAGCCATAGTTATTGAAACCGCCAAAGTTATTGAAACAGAGGGATAGGAGCTTTTGCCTTTATCACCTGTATTATTAATTGGAGATAATTACTGCAGAGCAGCTGGCTGTTGATTTTAGGGAGCACCAATTGTTCTTCTCACCCAGCTGTTGACTAATAAGGATAGTCAACACATCTGTTTCAACAGCTGGTAATTAACAAAAGCCTAATTGCTGCAACTCTTTTAACATCCAATCTGTGAAAAAGAAGGGATGTGGAAGAATATTATTTACTTTGTGCTTTGCGCTTTCTAAGACTGGTTTCTCTTTTTTCTTTCTCCCTCCACTTTTTTTTCCTTACTTTGAACACCACTGCCTTTGTATGGAGCATTGAATGGCAGGAGAACACAATATGGTAATCCAGAGCTTAACTTTTTCAGATCTTTGTTGGTGTTTCTTATTGCAACATTTCTTTGCTAACTTGCAAGATAAAATGGATCAAAAGCATTTTGAGTAGTTCCATACAACAGTTAAAATCCGCAGCAGTGTGCCCTAGGCTGGGTTGCTGTTGTCTGCAGCATCCAAAAGGAAACAGGGAAATCTCTTTTCTTGTGCTTTTCACATGCCTGGACACAACTTGCAAGTAATTTCCACATTCGTATACAGAACTTTTGTTTAAATTACTATATATATTAACAGAAATGAAGTCAGGTTTAGAAATTCCTCTTCCTTTGGTTAAAACTAAACTGTCATCTCTTAAAACTTTGCTTTTTTAATGCCTATATATCAGCTCAGAGTATTCAAGAAAACTTTTATTTATGAAATTTTGCTTGATCTGCTTTTCTTTAAAATGTGTTTTTGCCTTTTTTAAAAAAATGCCTTTGGTTCATGTAACTTCAATTATTTCTTACTGATTGTTGTAATAAATGAATAGAAAATTTGCTGGCTTAGTCTTGGATATCTGAATAAAACAGTTTCACAAATGAGAGAGCTATAAATTAAATTTATTTGGATTCTTTCAGCATCCTATTTAATTATGAACTATTTTAATAAAATATATTTCATAAAGCATTGGTGGTAAAGCTTTATTTATATTTATGTGTTTATAATTATAAGTTTTTACTAGTTATATATTAATGTTTACATATTTAAAACACATAGTTTTCTGGTTGACATGGCTGACTTGTCAGTGGCCCTTTCCATAGTCTTTTACACCGTCTTTATAGCCTGTACATATAAAAACTTTTTAATGAATGAAAAATCTATTTTTATTAATTAAAAATCACATAACTGATTTTCCTGTTAATACATTCATACAATTTTGCATTAATGTTAAGGTTATTTTGGTAGAAACAATTATTGTACTTATTTAATTTGTGTATCTGAGAAGCCCTTAGCTAAACTGTTAGTCAAGTTCACTTGATTAAACTCGCTTCACTAACTTTTCAGTTGGCAATATTTCTATGCAGGCAGTTCTTTAATTGTCATTAGGTATGTTGAAAGGTATAGAAGAAATTCTACCCAAGTGCTTTGCATGGACTGAATTGCAGATTGCATAATTTTAAATTTTTTTTTCTGGCAAGACAAGTTTAGTTCAGCAGGTGTTCAGGTATGAAGTGTATTATAGATGTCGTGAAAAAACATACACGATCCTGAACAAATAAACAAAATACTGCTGACTAAAGTTCTAACTAAATAGAAGGGCACTGGCATGTAGAGAAATGTTTACAACTCAAGTGTAAAGGAGGGGAATATTGTCATTTTGGGAAATGTTTGCTTCTTGAGTTTAAATAAGAATTTAATTTTCTCTGTGTGCTCATGTTCTTAGGTAGTACCAAAGAAAGCAAGCTTAGTGAGAGGAATGTATTGTGCCATGAGAAAGGAGAATGGACTTTTGGGGGGAACTCATTTTCCCCCTGATGCTTTCTGTGTTTTCTTGCATATAATTTTTTTTTCTTGAGGAAATGACCTCATGATCAAGTGGTGTGGTAGACAGAAACTCAGTAATTTTATAGGTGTTTTCTGAGGACTTTTTGTAAATACTACATTATTAACCTGTTTTCTGGATGTTAAAAAGGCAAATATCACTAAATGATGGGTAGGTTATTAGTGAAGCCAGTGAGGTGATCAGTGATTTTGTACATATCAGTATGAATCACTTTCAGAGGCATAGTCAAGAAGTCTCAGAGGCCAAACATCTAACTATCAACAAACTTAAGGTCATGGTAAGCATTTCCTGAGAACAGGGTTCATTCGATGAAAAGATAAAGCTTCCACAGTCTGAATTAATGCGCAAAGAACTGGTTCAAAACAAATATGTTAAATTACTTATGACTTAAAATGTAAATGATATACAAATATTTTATGACATCATAAAAATAATAAGTACAAAGGGAAGGTTTGAAAGTAAATGACTGTGAATGGGGAAAAAAGCTAGAAATTGGAGTAGATGGTATCATCCCTGGAGTCATTGCAGTGGGATGCATGGCATGTTTAGATTTGGGGAAGCAGTTGGATTATTTGGAAGACTCAGGATTATTTACTGGACTGTTTGTCTAGAGTTCTGAGTTCAGATTCTGGTTCTCTTATTTGTAACCTGAAAAACTGAGAGGATTTAAGTAAATCATTTCCTAACAAGTGGTTCTTCCACCCTGTGATGTTTTTTCCCCCTGATGGGTTCACACTGTTAAAGACGGTTATGGAGAATGTTTCAATTTCTACTTTTCAGCATTTTATCAATTAAAGAATTGCATATCTTCTCCCTTTAAAAAGAGTGATACTATGAAACCTCTATATGTTCAGTTAGAATATGTGGCAGTTATTGGAGAGCAGACACATGATAAGCTTATAACAGAGTCAGTGCTTGCTGCTGTAGTGGTTCTGACCATTAAACTATTTAAAATAGTTTTAATTCTTAATTGATCTTGTGTTTCATGTAGAACAGGAGAGACTGATGTTTCAAGACAGGAAGTAAAAGAAATATAATGTTGTCACACAAGTTAATACAGACCTTAAAAGTGATGATATTGGAAATTTATCTCATGATGCTCTTAAAATCTGATCAAAATTCTTATGTAGCCAATCTTTATACCTCAATACTTCCATAAAACAGAGAAAAGTATTGTTAGGTGAACTATATCCAAATTTTTACTTGCTTTTCATATATTTGAGTTTTAGCCCCACAGTGGGTTGTTTCAGAGAAGGGCTTGCAAATGGCAATCTGGCCCAGCTAGCATGGCTCAGTGGTTGAGCATTGACCTATGAGCCAGGGGGTTATGGTTCAATTCCAAGTCAGAGCATGTGCCTGGGTTGGGGGCTCAATCCCCAGTGGGGGGCATGCCATCTCATTTAGTAGAATAAGCAATGTTTTTTGGATACTTGTATTCTAGTACCCACTTTCCTTTGTAATCAGCTCTAAAACCTTGGATAATTTCCAAATGTTTCTTTAAATAAGTTGTATTAGCAACAATTTTCTCACCTATAAAAGTAGGGAACTCTGTTACCTCTAAGACCCTTTTCAGGTCTAAAATTATTTGGTTCTGTGATTTAATTTGTACTGTATGTTTCTTTATTTAGCAGATATCATACATAAGATCAAATGCTTCTGTTCTCTGATAAAAACAGAGTTCCATTAATGGTCTTGGAGTTACCAAAGGAAGGCTTAACTATATAAAACTATTACCATTAAAAACACATTCAAACCAAACATAACAAGATTTTAAAGTAAGATAAAAGTGGTTTCTCAACAAAATCCAAAACAAATAGCTTTCAGTGATATGAAAAGTATAGTGTTTTCTTTGTCTATCATTCTAAATTACTAGAAAAAACTGTAAGGAAACAGTTTATTTCTAATACAGTGGCAGTACAGTGGCTGACACTGTTTAAGATATATAATTTAAGAATAATGAGACATTTACTAGTAATTATATGACTAACCTAACATTAGTTAACCAACCTTTTTTTTTTCAGTCACTTAAAGTAAATAAGTTCTGGAGATGTGATGTACAGAATGGTAACTAAAGTTAACAGTACAGTATCATATATTTGAAAGTTCCCAAGAGAATAAATCTTAACATCACGAGGAAAAATATTATATGTGAGGTAATGAATGTTAACTAAACTTATTGTGATAATCATTTTGCAATATACACGTACATTAAATCATTATATTGTACAACTAATATAGTGTTTTATGTCAATTATATCTCAATGAAAGTAGAAAGAAAAAAGATGTTACCAAAATATTTAAGGTATATTGAGAAAATACTGAAGTTATAAAACATACACTGATTAAACTGTAAACTTTCATTATTATCAATAACTGTTGTCGAATGATGATTTGATTCATTATTTCACCTGGAATTATAATGTTCAGCTGCTCCTTCCCGGTGTTTTAAACAATACCTCTAACATGTTGGGAAGCATGTACAAAAGGTAGTTGGAGACTGCAATAAAACTTCAGCGTTTTCTCTATGTAAAAAAACCAAAGGAAGGATGGGGAATGTTGTAGTTTTCTTTATTTAATAGAGAATACTAAACAAAAAGGATAAGGTGGGGATATTGTGAGTGGGGTGAGGAGATGAGCAAAATTTTAAAACACATGCTGCAAGCAGGAAAAAATATTTTGGTATTGCTTAGAAGAGAATTTTATTGTTTTGGAGGGGGAAATAATTTGGGTTAGTATCATTTCACATTTTAACATTGCCATATGCTTGTTACAATAGATGATATCTTAGAAGTATAATTGGCCTGATTTTTCTGCATAAAATTATGGTGTATTTTAAGATCCATAGCATCTTAGATTCAATAAAATTTGGTGATAATTTTATAAAGTTTGTTTAGAGAGTGTTAAGAGTATAGTTGTGATTATATAGACTTAGGAATACTTTTTTGTTACAATAGTAAAATTATTGGATTTAGGAGAAATCTTAGCTAAGACAAATGTTTTTATAGGCAAATTTTGGTGGATCAAGCAACAGAATATTCATATTACTGCTACTATTACAGAGAGCAATACATTTGAACATGACTTGGAGAAACAGAAGATACAACTAACATTAAATGCAGTCATGACTCCCAGTTGTTCTATTACTAAGACTAACTACACACATGACTCCCATTTATTAGGCTCCTTCATGCCCATAACATTATATGGATCAAACTGAATGTAAATGATGTACATAATTATTAGCAGTACAGCAACAAGTTTCTTGCATTTTTACCTTGGGTAGGATTTTGGTAAAGAGTGGATGGAGTAAGACTGAGGAGTTAGAATTAAAAAAAAAAAAAGTATAATCATATGTGGAAAGACTTAAATGATATACAAAAAGATGGCATGAGGAGGCAGTTCAAGATGGTGGCACAGAAAGACCCTGAACTCACCTCCTCCCACAGACACAACAAATATACAACTAGAAAAGGAGCAGTTCCCTCTGATAAGAACTTGAGAACTAGCTGAACACCTCCACCTCAAAGGAGAAAAGGGCTTTGTTGAGATTTGAAGGAGAGGCAGAGACACACTCTCACTGAAAGCCCCTCCCCTGCTACAGTGACCCTCAGAAAAACAAAGGACATAATACGTATGTAAATGGATTTTCTCCTTAAGGAGCAGCAGTTTTGTACCCCACACAGGCACCCTAGCCCTTTGCTCCTGCACTGGAGAGATGAGTCCCCAAGACATTTGGCTTTGTTTGTTTTTTTAATTTCTTTATTGATGAAGGTATTACATATTTGTCCTTATCCCACCATAACCCCCCCCCCAACCTCCCCAACTCATGCCCTCACCCCACTGTTGTCTGTGTCCATTAGTTAGGCTTATATGCATGCATACAAGTCCTTTGGTTGATTTCTCCCCCTGACCCCCACCCTCCCCTACCTTCCCTCTGGGGTTTGACAGTCTGATTGATGCTTCCCCGTCTCTGGATCTGATTTTGTTAATTAGTTTATGTTGTTCATTATGTTCCATAAATGAGTGACATCATGTGATATTTGTCTCTCTCTAACTGGCTTACTTCACTTAGCATAATGCTCTCCAGATCCATCCATGCTGCTGCAAATGGTAAGAATTCCTTCTTTTTGACCACAGCATAGTATTCCATTGTGTAGATGTACCAAAGTTTTTTAATCCACTCATCTACTGATGGGCACTTAGGCTGTTTCCAAATCTTAGCTATGGTGAATTGTGCTGCTATGAACATAGGGATGCATATATCCTTTCTGATTGGTGTTTCTAGTTTCTTCAGATATATTCCTAGAAGTGGGATCACTGGGTGAAATGGGAGTTCCATTTTTAGTTTTGGCTTTGAAACCAAACTCACACTCAGGAGAAACAGAGGATTGTAGAGAACAAGGATTCCACTCTTTTTTATTTTTTATTGCTTAAAGTATTACAAAGAGTATTACATATATCTCCTTTTCTTTTCCCCCTTGACCTTCCCCCAGCCTCCCCTAACCCCCAGTGTCTTGTGTCCATTGGTTATGCTTATATGTCTGCATACAAGTCCTTCAGTTGATCTCTAACCCCCACCCCAACCCTCCATGGCCTTCCTGCTGTAGTTTGACAGTCTGTTTGATCCTTCTCTGCCTCTGTATCTATTTTTGTTCATCAGTTTATAATGGTCTTTATTATCCATAAATGAGTAAGATCATGTGGTATTTTTCTTTCATTGACTGACTTACTTCACTTAGCATAATGCTCTCCAGTTCCATCCATGCTGCTGCAAATGGTAAGAATTCCTTCTTTTTTATAACAGCATAGTATTCTATTGTGTAGATGTACCACAGTTTTCTAATCCATTCATCTGCTGATGGGCACTTAGGCTGTTTCCAAATCTTAGCGATGGTAAATTGTGCTGCTATGAACATAGGGGTGCATATATCCTTTCTGATTGGTGTTCCTGGTTTCTTGGGATATATTCCTAGAAGTGGGATCACTGGGTCAAATGGGAGTTACATTTTTAACTTTTTGAGGAAACTCCATACTGTCTTCCATAGTGGCTTCACCAATCTGCATTCTCACCAGCAGTGCATGAGTGTTCCTTTTTCTCCGCATCCTCTCCAGCACTTGTCATTTGTTGATTTGTTGATGATAGCCATTCTGACAGGTGTGAGATGGTACCTCATTGTTTTTATTTGCATCTCTCGGATGATTAGTGACTTTGAGCATGTTTTCACATGTCTCTTGGTTTTCTGAATGTCCTCTTTCGAAAAGTGTCTATTTAGATCCTTTGCCCATTTTTTGATTGGATTGTTTATCTTCCTTTTGTTGAGCTGTATGAGTTCCCTATAAATGTTGGAAATTAAACCCTTATCGGTGATAACATTGGCAAATATGTTCTCCCATGGAGTGGGCTTTCTTGTTGTTTTGTTGATGGTTTCTTTTGCTGTGCAGAAGCTTTTATTTTGATGTAGTCCCATTTGTTTATTTTCTCTTTAGTTTGCAATGCCCTAGGAGTTGTATCAGTGAAGAAATTGCTTCAGCATATGTCTGAGATTTTGTTGCCTTTTAATTCCTCTAGTATTTTTATGGTTTCCCGTCTTACATTTAAGTCCTTTATCCATTTTGAGTTTATTTTTGTGTGTGGTGTAAGTTGGTGGTCTAGTTTCATTTTTTTGCATGTATCTGTCCAATTTTCCCAACACCATTTATTGAAGAGACTGTCTTGACCCCTTTGTATGTTCTTGCCTCCTTTGTCAAATATTAATTGAGCATATTGATTTGGGTCGATTTCTGGGTTCTCTATTCTATTCCTTGATCTATATGTCTGTTCTTGTGCCAGTAAGGATTCCACTCTTAACTGGCTTGTGCATAGATGCACGTGCCCTAGGACATAGCACAAAAAAAACCAGTTCACCAGCTAGAATTGAAGCATCTGCGAGAGAGCCAGGAATGTGTTGGGATTCCCCCTGGGATACCATCTTTGCCAGCTTCCTCTACCTTGGTGGCATCAGTGCAGGTGGGTACCATTTTGTGCCCCCATTTTAACCTACTAACAGAGGCAGGAAAACAGCACTGCCCCTACCTCGTGTCACTCATACAACCTGACAAATATGGCTCCAGCCTCCCACATAGCTCGCTAGACCCTGCCAGAGCCAATGGTACAAAAAGAGACCACAGGGGAAGCCCATTGAGCCCCAGGATTAGGTGGCCAAAGGGGACAACATTTCTGGACACCACGGGTCTGAAACAATCAGAGCAAGAGCTTGAGAGACAACCAAGAGCTACAGCAAGGTTATATGGTAAGATTCATGTCCTGCATAGAGCTGCTCCTTCTAGACATGTGAGAGCTGTGTAGCATAATACACAGAAACAAACACAGAAAGTCACAAAAAATGAGTAAACAAATGTTCCAAATGAAGGAACAGGTAAAACCCCGGAAAGAAACCTCAGTGAAACAGAGACAAGTATTTTACCTGATAAAGAGTTCAAAGTAGGACATAAAAATGCTCACCAAATTAGGAGGACGAAGGGATGAACACATTGAAAACTTCAACAAAGAGAAAATATAAGAAAGTACCAAACCGTACTTGCAGAGATGAAAATACAATAACTGAACAGAAAAATACACAAGTGGGAATCTATAGCAGACTAGAGGAAACAGAATGGATCAGTGACCTGGAACACATGGAAGTGGAAATTACCCAAATAGAACAACACATATTTTTTAGGTGAGGATAGCTTAAGGAACCTGTGGGACAACATCAAGCACATAGACATTGACATTATAGGGATCCCAGAGGCAGAAGACAAAGAGAAAAGGGCAGAAAACTTATATGAAAAAATAATTTGAAAACTTGCCTATATTCTAGGGAAGGAAACAAATATCCTTATCCAGGAAGCATGGAATCCCAAACAATATGAGCCCAAAGATATCTACATCAAGACACATTATAATTTAAAGTCTAAAGTGAAAGATAAAGAATCTTTAGCTCTGATAGCATGGCTCAGTTATTGAGCATTGACCTATGAACCAGGAGGTCACAGTTTGATTCCTGGTCAGGGCATATGCCTGGGTTGCAGGCTCAATTCCCAGTAAGAGGCATGCAGGAAGCAGCCGATCAGTGATTCTCATCATTAATGTTTCTATCTCTCTCCCTCTCCCTTCCTCTCTGAAATCAATAAAAAAAATATTTTTAAAAAAGAATCTTTAAAAGCAGGAAGAAAATAACAACTAGTTACCTATAAGGGCAACTTCATAAGACTGTTAGTTCATTTTTCAGTAGAAATTATGCAAGCCAGAAGGGATTGGCATGATATATTCAAAATACAGAAAGGAAAAACCTCCAACTAAGAATACCCAGTAAGGGTATAATTCAGAATTGAAGGAGAAAGTGTTCAAGACAAGCAAAAGCTAAAGGAGTTCATCACCACTAAACTGGCTTTACAAAAAATGTTAAAGTGGCTTTATTAAGCTAAAAAGAGAGAGAGAGAGAGAAAGAGAGCTATAGCTAGAAATAAAATATATGAAGGAAGGAAATTCTATCATGTAAAGGCAAATATATAGAAAAGGTAGTAGATCAACCATATGTAAATCTAGTATGAAGGTAAAAAGACAAAAGTAGTCAAATCAACTATAGCTACAATTAGTTAAGGGTTACACAAAATAAAAAGATGTAAAGTTTGACATCTAAAACGAGGGAGTAGAAATGTAGTGTTAATAATAGATACACAAACAGTAACTACCATATGGTCCAGCGATTTCACTTCTATATATATATATATATATATATATATATATATATATATATATAATGAAAACACTAATTTGAAATTATATATATATATATGTACCCTTATCCTCATTGCAGCATTACTTAAAGTAGCCAAGTGTCCATCAATAGATGAATGAGGAAAAAGATGTGTTGAATATACACAGTGAAATATTACTCAGCCATAAAGGAGTGAAATCGCCATTTGCAACAAAATGGATGCACTTGAGAGTATTATGCTTGGTGAAATAAGTCAGAAATAGAAAGACAAATGCCATATGATTTAACTTATATGTGGAATCTATGATAAAAACAAAATAAAACACAAAAAACAGAAACCAATCTTATGGACACCAAAAACAGATGGTTGCCAGGGGACCCAGGGGTAGGCAAAATGGGTGAAGAGAACCAAAAGATACAAACTTCTAGTTATAAGATAAACAAGTCATGGAATGGAATGTACAGCAGGGAGTATAGATAATATTTTACCAACTTTGTATGGAGACAAATGGTCACTAGACTTACTGTGATAATGTCATAATGTATATGTCAAATCACTATATTGTACACCTGAAACTAATAGAATATTTTTTTTTAGTTATATCTCAATACAAATAAATAAATAAATAAATAAATAAATAGGTGGCATACTCGAAAGTATCTGGTACATCTCTGCTTGTCCTTTTCCCTGCCGGTGTGGCTGTGACGGTTATAAATTAACCAGGTTTTTGTCAACCCACAGATTTTTTTGTGTTTCAAATTACTGAATAAAATTTTTCTTGTCTGTCATGTTCTTGAGAATATAGATTGATTTAAAATATATATACAGATGTTTATATGTACTGGTATGTGGTTGTATGTACATATACATACAACCACATACATATATGTGTATACATAGTGTGTGTGTGTGTGTGTGTGTGTGTGTGTGTGTGTGTAGGGCAAATACAATGTATTTGGACCAAACTGGCCTGAATTTGTATTTCAGTTGTATTAGTCACTAGCTGTGTTATATTTACACGTGATTTAATGTCCATGAGTCTTATTTTATCACCTGTAAAATAGGAATGATAGGAATTGTCTCATAGTGTAGCTGTGAGGATAGACTATATAATGTATTTCAAACACTTGATACAGTACCCGACCTCCTTTAATAGGCATTCAACAAGTGGCATTGCTAGTAGTTAAGCACAGATTCTTGAAAGTTTTATAAATTTAGGCAACAAGATTGGCAGTTTATAATCTATATAACTCTATAAAGTACATATATATTATATAGACAGTACATGTATTATGTATGCACATATACCATAGAAGTCAGTAATTCCACTCCTTGGTATTTATTTAGGAGAAACGAAGGTATATTTCCACAAAATTGCCTATATGCAGATGTTTATAGCAGCTTTTTAAATAATTCCAAAATCTGAAAGCAACCCAAATGTCCATCAACTGATGAATGGATATACAAATTATGTTATATCCATACAATGGAGTACTATTCAGTGATATAAAGAATGAACCAATACATGTAATAATATGAACAAATTTTAAAAGCTCTAAGTTAAGTGAAAGAAGTCAAATTCAAAAGGCTACCTACCATGTGAATCCATTTATCTGACATTCTAGAAAAGGCAAAACTATAGGGATAAAAATCACATAAGTGGTTGACAGGGTTGAGTGTAACATGATGGCATTGACTGTAATGGTGCCCAGGGGAACATTGTATAAAGATAAGTATTATCAGAATGGATTCTTGTATCAATAAGAATAATAGAAGTATAATATGGACCAAAAAAGCAATTGTCTGTAAAATATTTAGAGTATCTTTATATAATGTTTAAAGACCTGTAAACAGTGAGATATATTATCTGTCAGTACATAACTGTGTATTTGAAAATGATGATCCCAAATCATGCAAGTGTTTCAGTTTGGTGGTGCGATAGAAGGCAGGGAATGTGACTAGTCAGTGTGATGCACGTGCTGAGGTGGAGGAATTTTTTTTGGAGGCAAAACAGCAAAATATATTTCAATTTAAAATAAGGTTTATGATTGTAAAGAATGTCATCAATATTATAAATAGGTATATTTAGTTGCAAATATACATATGTGTGTACACCACCTCTGGAAGGATATACAACAAACAGGTAACTAATAATATCAGGGGGGATTTGTAGTTCTGAGAGTTGGAGGTGGCAGAAAGATTTACTTAACATTGTATCTTTTTTAAACTTTTTGAATTTTGTTTTTTTACATGTATTTTTATGTGAGTATAAACATAAATGAATACATGCAGTTTTTATAAAATAATTGCCAAAGATTATGGGAAATATAATGGCACAAAACCAGGAAAAATACCTGGTTTGTTAATTTTCTTAATGTTGGTGATATGAAATTTATTTTTGATGTGTAACGTGTTGGAATTATGTGCTATTAATAAAATTAGAAAATGCAATAGAAACAGCACATTTAAATTAGTTAGATTTTTTGTAGTTTTATTTTCTTACAATACATATAACATAAATCCAACTCAAACTAGCATAAATGCAAAGAAACAAAAGGTTACTGTACCCAGGAAGTCCAAGAAATGGATGAGAATTTGTTTGGTCCTCAGGGATCCGGGGACACAAATGTCATCAGGATTATTTTCTCCTTAGGCCTAATGGTTTAGAGCAACCTGGATCATATCTACCTGAGTTCATCCCCCGGGACTGAACAAGATCACTGTGGCATAGGGCATTTCCCTCCAAAAAAGATGTGGTGGCCAGATAAAACATACTGGTAGAGGAAGGAGGTTGTAACGCCACAAAAGTTTATCATAGCTTTGAAGGCGGTCTCCAGTGCCTCAGCAGAAGATTAGATGTTTGGAATTGATAAATTAAGTTGATTGCTGTAACACAACACCAAATCTTTATAACCAACTATATGTGGAAAGTGAAATTTTCAATATTACCCAAAACTTAGGAATTTAAATAAAGTTTTCATGATTCTATTTTTATGGCAGAACTTTCTTAAGCAGAAGCTTCATTATGGCGTTTTCCTGCTAGAACATGGGTTTATATTTTTGGGTTGTGTGTTTTTTCCCCAGAAGTACCAGGTAAAAAAAAAAGTCAGAATAATCAATGAAAGTAACACTTATTTAGCAAATTGTCTGTTACCTGTCTAATATTGATATTCCTTAAATACATGTAAATTTAATATGATATGTGCTTTTTTTGTATGAATCTTTTTTACTTGCCACTGACACAGTGGTTATCTGTGTCTCCCAAGCTACTATTTCAATCACATTTTATATTATACTGAAAGATGGCAAAGTTGTTAATTGTTGGCATCAAGAACCAGGCACCTATTTTATTTTAGATGCTTTTTAATAATTTATGAGAATGGTTCATCTATGATTCTAGAATGTAACATAAAACAAGTGCTCAAACATCTTAGATTTAATTTTTAATTAAATTTATTGGCGTGACATTGGTCAATAGGATCATATTGGTTTCAGGTATGGGTTTGTATGTTATAAGATCTGTATATTTCACTGTGTGCCCACCACCCAAAGTCAAGTCATCTTCCTGCACCATATTAGGTCCCTCCACCCACCACCACCTCCCCACCCGCTTCCCTGTGGTAGCCATCACACTGCTGTTTGTGTCCACGAGTTTCAGTTTTATAGCCTGCATATGAGTGAAATCATATGGTTCTTAGCTTTTTCTGCCTGACTTATTTCACTTTGTAACATTCTCATGGTCCATCTGTTGTCACAAATGGTAGTATTTCATATTTTCTTATGGCTGAGTAGTATTCTATTGTATGAGGTAATTGTTAGAATTTGCTAGCCCAGATAGAAAAAAATTAATTAATTTAGTGCCTAAATTTATACACAAAGATCCATACTGCTGTATGTTTTTATAATTCTCTGTTATTAAAATAGAAAAGTGGCATTGTTTAGTGATCACTTATATTACACTATGATCAGGATTTCACAGTTTGTCTTATGACTTCATCCTTATGTAAGAAAATAATTCCAGTAAATCATATGAGTTCAGCAAAATTAGTGAATTTCTGCCTCTATTGCATTAGTGTAGTTTGTGGGATGTGTGATAATAATTTGCTCTGTACTCTCTATCAAACATCATTTAAAGTGAAAGACATTGTTTTCATGCAAATTAAACTCCACATAAACAAAACTGAAACCTGATTTTTCAGTCCCATATTTTAAAAGTTACATTGAGAACATTTTGGCTATGCCTGAAATCCAATAGAAATGATGATTAGAAGGTGGCAATTCTTTTAAAATTACTAGTTTGAGCCCTTTAGAAATACTGATTCCAGAACCTTTAGTTTGAATTTTATAGGCAGAGAGGAACAATAGCATTTCTGGAATAAAATATCTCTAATATTCAGGATTGCTCCCATTCTCCCTTTAGAGACTTTTTTCCTGCAGAAAAAGAATGGAAAAGGTTAAATCATATCTGTAGGAATCAGTCTTGTGTGTGTGTGTTTTTTAATGTTAAATATCAAAGATGGCTTAACAACATATTTAGAATTTTCTGAGTTTTACTATTAATAAAGTTAAAAGAAAATCTAGTCTGATCAGGCAGTGGAGCCACATTAAATTTGTATCTGAAATACCCAGTGTGCTTATCTCAACTCTTGATAGTGCTCTGAACCCCTGTTCCACATTCTGAATTCTGTGTTAAAGTTAAACATTGCAGAAGGGCATATATCTGATGATACAGATGAATAAGGTTGAAGTTCAGGAATGAGAAAAGTTGGTATATTTTTAATAGGTTCAAGTCTGCAGTATTTCTGTTATTGATACAATTGGATTATTTTTTATAAAATTATTAAACACTCCTAAAAATACTGATAGGTTTAGAACTATCATAAATTTAAAACTCCTATTCATACTATGGTACTGCATTTTAACATATCAAACTAATTTTAAATTTCTTAAAATATTTGATTGCTTGCAGGCAAAGTTGTTAGCCATGCAACAAGCCAGAGAAACTGCAGTTCAACAGTACAAAAAACTGGAGGAAGAAATCCAGACACTTCGAGTTTATTACAGGTAAAATTCTTTTTAGCCTGGTCATAAGTGAATGTTGGTTTGGGAAATGCTTGTACCCAATTTTACAGTGATGAGTGAGCAAATACCTCAATGAAATTAAACATAATGCACTTAAAGCATTTTTTGTAATTTTAAAATGATTCTGTCAAAACATGTTCATTATTTTACCTCTTTTCCTTCCTGCATTTGGTAAGGTTTAAGTTTAGACTCCCATCAGATTTATAAAACTTATATAACTCATAACCAGTTGTCTAAATGCAGCCTGGTCAGCTGTCGAACTATTGACTCACCTAAATTCCACCTCTAAAATGACGACATGTATTTTCAAAGTAGTACATGAATATCAGTAATAACAGCCTTTCACCTATTACAATCTAACTAGAGGCCCGATGCACGAATTCATGCATGGGTGGGGTCCCTCAGGGTGGCCTGCAAGAATTGGGCCCCAGCTCGAGCCCCTGGGCTCACAGCCCCAGCTCATGCCCCCAGGCTCGCAACCCCACCTTGCACCCCACCCTGTCCTGGCGCCGCCCACTTACCTGCTCCACCATCCTGCCACAGTCCCGTTCTCGTCGGGGCCGGCAGTGCCTCCACTGCCAGCACCGCATTGCCGATGCCCACCATGTTTTGTGCCGCCCCCTCGTGGTCAGCACATGTCATAGCTAGTGGTCGAACTCCTGATCTCCGAGTCTAACTCTAGGTCCAACAACCACCTGAGGGGACAATTTGCATATTAGGCTTTTATTATATAGGATATGAGAAGTTTCTAAAGGAATGCCACTAAAGGGTTTTTAAGCTTTATTTAATTTACTAGAGGCCTGGTGCATGAAAATTAATGCACTGGAGGGGGAGGTCCCTCAGCCAGGCCTGCCCCCTTTCACAGTCCAGGAGCCCTCAGGGGCGGGAGGCAACCTGGCAATCAGGGGAAGGCAATGCCCCATCACACCTCTGCTGCTGCCACTGCTGGCAGTGCAAGCCTCAGCCAGCCCTGGTTACCTGCGCCTCGGCCGGTCCTGGTTACCTGAGCCTTGGGGCGGCTCTGGGCAGCTGGGGGGCTGAGGGGACTGGGCATCGCAATCTTTGATAGCGTGACAGTCAATTAGAATATTCCCTTATTGGCTGTGGGCGCCGCCATCTATGAGGTCAGGACAATTAGCATATCCCCCCCTTATTGGCTGTGGGCGCCACCATCTTTGAGGACAGGACAGTCAATTAGCATATTCCCTCCTATTGGCCGTGGGCACCGCCATCTTTGTGGGCAGGACAGTCAATTAGCATATTCTCTCCTTATTGGCTGTGGGCGCCTCCATCTTTGTGACAGTGTGAGGGTCAATTAGCATATTCCCTCTTTATTAGATAGGATACTACAAGAGTAGTTGTGAAGTTAATTCAGTAGATCACACTGGCATTTTTAATGGAAAGAAATAAAATATAAATGGCAGGATGCATCTCTTGTAGGAAGGGTAAATACTGTTTTGTGATACTTTTGTTTCAGTTTTGCGTTGCATGAGAGAGAGAGAGAGAGAGAGAGAGAGAGAGAGAGAGAGAGAGAAAGAGAGTGCTAAGATTGTGTATGGGGCTATGTATAAAATATATAACCTCACAGTGGTTCATGATTTTTAAAAAGATTTGAAAAATGATGTACAAATTTCTGTATATGCTTTGATACTGAGATTGAGAAAAAGACAAAAACCTCAAGTCTGAAATGCAAGAACTCACTAACCTGGGACTGTAGGTTATTGATAGATTTTTAAAACTTTGACCTTCCTTTCAGAATAATGTTAAGTGCATAAAATGCAATAAATCAAAATAAGTTTTACTGAAATTCAATTATGAAAGTATTATCTTCTGGTATTTAGTATATACATAAGTCATTATTCATACATTAAATCCCTAACTAGATTTAATGTATGAATTAAATTAACAGTAAGGCTATGAACAGTAAGGCTATGAACAGTAAGGCTATGAACAACTGTAATTTCAAAGTAATGAAGACTGTGAATGGTATTTTGGCAATAACTGAAAGTACTGAAATGTGACATGAAAATACCAATAGTGTCTATGGGTACAAATTCTTAAGAACCACCAGTACCACTAGTGTAGTTTGTTACCTATATTCATAATTGTAGGAAATGCTGAATTTCCATGAGAGCTATGTCTGCTTTGGAACAGTGTTACTGGCATATACAGTAGTTGGTTAGTGTTGTGAGATGAATTGTGTCCCTCAAAAAAAGATACGTTGAAGTCCTAACTTCTAGCACCTAAGAATTTGACCTTATTTGGAAATAGGGTCTTTACAGAGGTAATCAAATGAAGCCATTAGCATGGAAATTTGGACACAGAGACACATGCATAGAGGGAACTATAATGAAGGCACAGGGAGATGAAAACCTTGTCCCTGGAGTGATGCATCTACAAGCCAAGGAACACCCATGATTGGCAGAAAACACCGAAAGCTAGAAGAGGTGTGGAATGATTCTCTCTTATAGCCTAGCAGACATCTGGATTTTTAGCTTCCAGACCTGTGAGGCAATACATTTCAGTTGTTTTAAGCCCCCCAGTTTGTGGTACTTTGTAATAGCAGCCCTAGGAAACTAATACAGTATGTTTGGTTGATGACTGTCTGTGGGAAATCATTTGCTTGCAGTTAGAAGCAGCGTCTATATGTGACTGTATAAGTAGCCAGAACCCGGATAGTAGATGAAGACAACCTTTTTTTAAAACTTTAGAGGGAGCCGAAACCGGTTTGGCTCAGTGGATAGAGTGTCGGCCTGCGGACTGAAGGGTCCCAGGTTCAATTTCGGTCAAGGGCATGTACCTGGGTTGCGGGCACATCCCCAGTGGGAGATGTGCAGGAGGCGGCTGATCGATGTTTCTCTCTCATCGATGTTTCTAACTCTCTATCTCTCTCCCTTCCTCTCTGTAAAAAATCAATAAAATATATATATATAAAAAAAACTTTAGAGGGAATATGACAGTCTTCCCTTTATATTTTATAACAGTGGATTCTCAACTGTAGATGGGCATTAAAATCACTTGAAGACCCTCTAAAAATACTGATCCCTATCCCATCTCAGACCAATTACATCAGAGTATCTTGAGGTAGGACTCAGCTACCAGTGTGTTTTAAAGTTCCCTAGAAATTCCCATGTGGGGCCAAGTTTGAGGGCCACACATTTCAGTTAGCTAATTAAATTAGGGTCTTTTCTTGGTAGAATAATAGAAGCATATCTTAAACCCTTTATTAAAATTTATGAAAACTGTGATTTGTGCCTGGACCTTAGATATTGCAGTAGCCTCACCCCATAGAAAGGAGAATTTTTTTGGAACCTTCTTCTGCCATCCTTGTGAGATAGGACACAAGATGCTCAGTCGATAAAGAAACAGTGTCCATCAGACCGTCAAACCTTAGAGGGAAGGTAGGGGAGAGTGGGGGTAAGGGAGAGAGATCAACCAAAAGACTTATATGCAAGCATATAGGCCTAACCAATGGATACAGACACCAGGGGGGTGAGGGCATGAGTGGAGGAGATGGGGGGTAATGTGGGGATAAGAACACATATGTAATAACTTAATCAATAAAGAAATTTAAAAAAAGAAGCTCTCCAAGAATTCCAAGAGGCATATGATAATTTTTCATGAACTGACATTACTTTTTTAAAATATGTTTTTATTGATTTCAGAGAGAGAAGGGGAGAGGGAGAGAGATATAGAAACATCATTGATGAGAGAGAATCATTGATTGGCTGCATCCTGCACACACCTTACTGGGGATTGAGCCCAAAACCGAGGCAGGTGCCCTGACTGGGAATTGAATTGTGATCTGGTTTATGGGTCGATGCTCAACCACTGAGTCACACTGGCCAGGCCTGGCATTATGTTTTTATATTTTTATTGATTTCAGAGAGGAAAGGAGAAGGAGAGAGGAACACCAATGATGACAGAGAATCATTGATTGGCTTCCTCTTGCATAGCCCCACTGAAGATTGAGCCCACAACCTGGGCATGTGCCCTTGACCAGAATCGAACCTGGGACTCTTTAATCCGCAGGCTGACGCTCTATCCATTGAATCATACCAGCTAGGGCATGGCATTAATTTTTTTTTCTGTTCAAGTATTCTTCTTTAATTTTATTTTATTGTTTAAAGTATTACAGATAGTAGTACATATGTCTCCTTTTTTTTCCTCCCCATTGACCTTCCCCTGGCCTCCCCTACCCCCGGCACATGCCCTCAACTCACCGCCCCAGTGTCTTGTGTTCATTGGTTATGCTTATATGCATGCATGCAAGTCCTTCAGTTGTTCTCTTACCTCCCCCCTCCCACAACCCTCCCCGGCCTTCCCGCTGTAATTTGACAGTCTGTTCCATGCTTCTCTGCCTCTGTATCTACCTTTCTTCATCAGGTTATAATGGTCTTTATTATCTATAAATGAGTGAGATCATGTGGTGTTTTTCTTTTACTTCCTGGCTTATTTCACTTAGCATAATGCTCTCAAGTTCCATCCAAGCTGCTGCAAATGGTAAGAATTCCTTCTTTTTTATAGCAGCATAGTATTCCATTGTGTAGATGTACCATAGTTTTCTAATCCACTCATCAGTTGATGGGCATTTAGGTTGTTTCCAAATCGTAGCTATTGTAAACTGTGCTGCTATCAACATAGGGGTGCATCTATCCTTTCTGATTGGTGTTTCTGTTTTCTTGAGATATATTCCTAGAAGTGGTATTACTGGATCAAATGGCAGTTCCATTTTTAAATTTTTGAAGAAATGCCATACTGTTTTCCACAATGGCTGCACCAGTCTGCATTCCCACCAGCAGTGAAGGAGGGTTCCTTTTTCTCCGCATCCTCTCCAGCACTTGTCATTTGTTGATGATAGCCATTCTGACAGGTGTAAGGTGGAACCTCATTGTCGTTTTGATTTGCATCCCTCAGATGATTAGTGACTTTGAGCATGTTTCCATGTGTCTCTTGGCTTTCTGAGTGTCCTCTTTTGAAAAGATTCTATTTAGTTCCTTTGCCCATTTCTTGATTGGATTGTTTATTTTCCTTTTGTTGAATTGTATGAGTTCCCTGTAAATGCTGGAGACTAAACCCTTATCAGAGATAACATTGGCAAATATGTTCTCCCATGCAGTGGGCTTTCTTATTGTTTTCTTGATGGTTTCTTTTACTGTGCAGAACCTTTTTATTTTGATGTAATCCCATTTGTTTATTTTCTCCTTAATCTCTCTTGCCCTAGGATCTGTGTCTGTAAAGATATTGCTATGACATATGTCTGCAATTTTGCTACCTATGGCGTCTTGTAAGATTTTTATGGTTTCCCGTCTTACATTCAAGTCCTTTAGCCATTTTGAGTTTGTTTTAGTGTATGGTGTAAGTTGGTGGTCTAGTTTCATTCTTTTGCATGTATCTGACCAAATTTTCCAGCACCATTTATTAAAGAGGCTGTTTTGACTCCATTGTATGCTCTTGCCTCATTTGTTGAATATTAATTGAGTATAATGGCTTGGGTCAATTTCTGAGTCCCCTATTCTGTTCCATTGGTCTATCTGTCTGTTCTTGTGCCAGTACCAGGCAGTTTTGAGAACCATGGCTTGGTAATATGGTTTGATGTCTGGTATTGTGATCCCTTCAACTTTGTTCTTTCTCAGGATAGCTGTGGCTATTTGGGGTCTTTTTTTATTTTAGATGAATTTTTGGAGAGTTTGTTCTAGATCTTTGAAATATGCCATTGGTATTTTAATAGGTATTGCATTGAATCTATAGATTGCTTTAGGTAGTATGGACATTTTAATGATGTTGATTCTACCAATCCATGAACATGGTATGTTCTTCCATTTGTTTATGTCTTCCTCTATCTCTTTTTTCAATGTCCTGTAATTTTCTGAGTACAGGTCTTTTACGTCCTTGGTTAAGTTTATTCCTAGGTATCTTAATATTTTTGGTGCAATGGTAAATGGGATTTTTTTTTTTCATTTCTCTTTCTGTGAGTTCATTATTTGTGTATAAAAGTGCCATAGATTTCTGGGTGTTAAGTTTGCAGGCTACATTGCCAAATTCATTTATTAGGTCTAGTAGTTTTTTGATGGAGTCTTTGGGGTTTTCTATGTATAATATCATGTCCTCTGCAAACAAGGACAGTTTTACTTCTTCTTTTCCAATTTGGATGCCTTTTATTTTTTCTTCTTGTCTGATCTCTATGGCTAGTACTTCTAGTACTATATCGAAAAGGAGTGCTGAAAGTGGGCATCCATGTCTTGTTCCTGTTCTTAGGGGAAATGGATTTAGTTTTTGCCCATTGAGTATGATGTTGGCTGTAGGTTTGTCACATAGGGCTTTTATTATGTTGAGGTATGATCCCTCTATTCCCACTTTGCTGAGAGTTTTTATCAAGAAAGCATGTTGGATTTTTCAAATACTTTTTCTGCATCAATTGATATGATTATTTGATTTTTGTCTCTCAGTTTATGTGATGTATCACATTTATTGATTTGCGGATATTGAACCATCCTTGCATCCCTGAAATAAATCCCACTAGGTCATGGTGTATGATCTTTCTAATGTATTGCTGAATCCAATTTGCTAGGATTTTGTTGAGGATTTCAGCATCTATGTTCATGAAGGATATTGGCCTGTAATTCTCTTTTTTGTGTTGTCTTTATCTGGTTTTGGGATTAGGGTAACACTGGCTTCATAGAAAGAGCTTGAAAGTGTGCCTTCCTCTTGAATTTTTTAGAATAGTCTGAGTAGGATAGGTTTTAGTTCTTCTTTGAATGCTTGGTAGAACTCCCCTGTAAAGCCGTCCGGACCAGGGCTTTATTTGCTGGAAGGTTTTTGATCGCTATTTCAATTTCTTCGGTAGTTATAGACCTATTCAGGTTTTTTGACTCTTCTTTGTTGAGTTATGGACATATTTTTCTAAGAATATGTGCATTTCATCTAGGTTGTTCATTTTGTTGGAATAGAGTTGTTCATAGTATTTTTTCATAATCATTTGTATTTCTGTGGGATTGGTTGTTATTTCACCTCTTTCATTTCTGATTTTGTTTATTTGGGTCCTCTCTCTGCTTCTTGGTGGGCCTGGCTAGAGGTTCATGAATCTTGTGTATCCTCTCAAAGAACCAGCTCATGGTTTTGTTGACCTTTTGTATTGTTTTTTTGGTCTCTATGTCGTTTATCTTTGCTCTGATCTTTATTATTTCCTTCCTTCTGCTTACGCTGGGCTTTTCTTGTAGCTCTCTTTCTAACTCCTTGAGTTATAGGTTTAGATAATTTATTACCATTATTTCTTGTTTTTTGAGGCAGGCCTGTAGAGCTATGAACTTCCCTCTCAAGACTGCTTTCACTGTGTCCCATAGATTTTGGATTGTTGTGTTTTCATTGTCGTTTGTTGCCATGATGCTTTTTATTTCTTCTTTGATCTCTCTGGTAACCCAGTCATTGTTTAATAGCATGCTATTTAGCCTCCAGATGTTTGATTTTTAAAAATTGTTTTTATTATTATTGATTTCTAGTTTTATGCCATTGTGGTCTGAGATGGTGCTTGATATGATTTCTGTCTTCTTGAATTTGAAGAGACTTTGCCTCTGACCCAATAATATATGGTCTATCTTTGAAAATGACCCATGTACACTTGAGAAGAATGTAAATGCTGTAGCTTTGGAGTGAAATGTTCTGAAGATGTCAATTAATTCCATCTGATCTAGTGTATCATTTAGGATTGATGTTTCTTTGCTGATTTTTTGTTTAGAGGGTTTGTCTAATGGTGATAGTGGGATATTAAAGTCCCCTACTATGACTGTATTGCTATCAATCTCTCCCTTGATATCCTCCAGAAGTTTTTTTATGTATTTGGGTTCTCCTGTATTGGGTGCATATATGTTTACCAGAGTTATATTTTCTTGTTGGATTGCTCCCTTTAGTATTATGAAGTGGCCTTCCTTATCTCTTGGTATGTCCGTCACTTTGAGATCTAATTTGTCCGATATAAGTATTGTTACCCCAGCTTTTTTTTCATTCCCATTCACCTGAAAAATCTTTTTCTATCACTTCACCGTCAATCTGTGTGAGTCCTTTTTTCTGAGGTGGTTTTCCTGTAGACGGCAGATTATATGGGTCATGTTTTCTTATCCACTCAGCTACCCTATGTCTTTTAATTGTGGCATTTAATCCATTAACATTTAAAGTTATTATTGATAGGTACTTGTTTGTCACCATTTTTATTCTTTATGCCTATGTTCCTTCTTTTCCTATTTCTGCTTTTTACAGCAGACCCTTTAGCATTTCTTGCATTGCTGGTTTGGTGGTAATAAACTCCCATAGTCCTTTTTTGTCTGTGAAGCTTCTGATTTCACCCTCAATTTTGATTGATAGCCTTGCTGGGTACAGTATTCTTGGATTAAGACCCTTCCTTTGCATGACTTTGTATATTTCATTTCATTCCCTTCTTGCCTGATGTGTTTCTGTTGAGAAATCAGTCGCTAGTCTGATGGGGGATCCTTTGTAGGTAACTTTCTGTCTCTCTCTGGCCGCTTTTAGGATTCTTACTTTGTCATTGGTGTTTGCCAATTTAATTATAATGTGCCTTGGCATTGGTCTTTTTGGGTTCATTTTGTTTGGGACTCTGTGAGCTTCTTGGATTTGTATGAGTTTTTTCTTCCCTATATCAGGGAAGTTTTCTGTCATTATTTCTCCAAACAGATTTTCTATTCCTTGCTCAGTTTCCTCTCCTTCTGGGACCCCTATTATTCAGATGTTGTTTCATTTCGTGTTGTCCCAAAGTTCCCTTAGGCTCTCCTCCTGTTTTTTAATTTTTTTTCTAGATGCTGCTCTGCTTGGGTATTTTTTCCTACCTTGTCTTCTAGCTCGCTGATGCAGTCCTCTGCTTCTTCTAGTCTACTGTTAATGCTTTTCATTGAGTTCTTTGTAGTAGTGATGTCATTTTTTCATTTCTTCTTGGTTCTTCTTCATTTCCTCTTGGTTCTTACACATATTATTGAATTTGTCTTCCCTTCTTTTCAGCCACCTTATGATCATTTCTCTGAATTCTTTTTCTGACATATTTCCTGCCTCCTTTTTGTTTACTTCCTTTTCTTGTGATGCCTCCTTTTCTTTCACTTGCAGGCTGTTTCTTTGTCTCCCCATGATCTCTCTTCTCTGGGTGTCCGGTTATGTAGCTCTCTCTCTCCTTCTGTGAGGAGGAGCAGGGCTCGTCTGAGTCCACGTATTCACGCTGCTTGAGATCCGGTGTTCCTTGTTCGTAGCTGGTCCCTGGGTGCCATGGTTGCAGGGTCCCTGGATGTATATGCTTCCGTTAACAGCCACTCTCCCCTTCAAGATGGCGCAGTCTCCGCGGCACAGCCGACCATCCGGGAGAGATTTAAGCAGCAGTAGAGGCTGCCCAATTAGGGGAGCCCAAATCGGCAGTCTCCACCAGTCCCCTGGAGTAGAGCTATTGCTCACCCACAAATTTACACTCTCCCGTACTTGCACACCTTCTCCCTTCGTTCTCTCAACTCACACACTATCTTGCTGTCTGCCTTCCCGTCAGCAGCCATCTTCCCCCATGGCATTACTTTTTGAAAAAAGATAGAGATACCTTGATGCCAAATCTTGACACTCTTCTTTGATAAATTGCAGAAGATTATTGAAATATTTCGGAAAATAAATACTTAAGTAGTTGTTTTCTTTTTTTTTTTAATTAAATCTTTATTGTTCAGATTATTACATTAGTTACTCTTTTTTCCCACCATAACTCCCCTCCACCCAGTTCCCACCCCACCCACTGCCCTCACTCCCCTCCCAGTGTCCTAATCCATAGGTGCACGATTATTGCCCAATCTCTTCCCTCACCTCCCACATACCCCCCCCCCCCAAGAATAGTCAGTCCATTCCCATTCTATGTCCCTGATTCTATTACAATCACCAGTTCATACTGTTCATCAGATTATTTATTCACTTGATTTTTAGATTCACTTGTTGATAGATGTGTATTTGTTTTTCATAGTTTGTATCTTTACCTTTTTCTTCTTCTTCCTCTTCTTAAAGGATACCTTTCAGCATTTCATATAATACTGGTTTGGTGGTGATGAACTCCTTTAGCTTTTTCTTATCTGTGAAGCTCTTTATCTGACCTTCAATTCTGAATGATAGCTTTGCTGGATAAAGTAATCTTGGTTGTAGGTTCTTGGTATTCATCACTTTGAATATTTCTTGCCACTCCCTTCTGGCCTGCAAAGTTTCTGTTGAGAAATCAGCTGACAGTCGTATGGGTACTCCCTTGTAGGTAACTGATTTTCTTTCTCTTGCTGCTTTTAAGATTCTCTCTTTGTCTTTTGCTCTTGGCATTTTAATTATGATGTGTCTTGGTGTGGTCCTCTTTGGGTTCCTTTTGTTTGGGGTCCTATGCGCTTCTTGGACTTGGAAGTCTATTTCTTTCACCAGGTAGGGGAAGTTTTCTGTCATTATTTCTTCAAATAGGTTTTCAATATCTTGCTCTCTCTCTTCTTCTGGCACCCCTATAATTCGAATGTTGCTACGCTTGAAGCTGTCCCAGAGGCTCCTGACACTATCTTCGTATTTTTGGATTCTTTTTTCATTTTGCTTTTCTGGTTGGGTGTTTTTTGCTTTTTCGTATTTCAAATCTTTGACTTGATTCTTGTGATCCTCTGGTCTGCTGTTGGGAGTCTGTATAATATTCTTTATTTCAGTCAGTGTATGCTTAATTTCTAGTTGGTTCTTTATCACAACATCGAGGGTTTCACCAGTCTTCTTGAAGATCTCACTACATTTATCGGCGGCTTCTAGACAGTTCTTTAAAGACCTTAAAAGTGTGGTTTTGAACTCTATATCCAGCAGTTTGCTTTCCTCCAATTCTGTCGTTTGTGTTCTATTTCTTTGTCTCGGCATTTTTTATGCTTCGCTGTGTCGATAGAGTGCCTTTCTGTGCTAAGTGTCCCAATTACCTGAGGTAGACACTCTTGGTGCACCCCCTTGTGGGCTTTGTGCACAGTCTTGTTGTGGTTAAGCCTTGATTGTTGTAGTTATCACTGTGAGGAATTGACCTCCAGGCCAATTGGCTGTGAGAATCAGCTGTGTCTGTGGTGGGAGAACTTCTGTGCTGGAGACACCCCTCTGGGGCTAGACTTGCTTCGATGGGGCTTTTGTGCTCACTGAGTCTGCCCCCTGAGTGTGTCTTTTATGGTTCCACGGAGCTGCAAGCTGGATGGTCCCACTCTGACCTCTGGGCTTCCTGGCTCCTGGATCTCTAGGGAGGTGCTAATCTAGCCTTTGCCTGAGGCTATCCAGCAAAAGCCTCCCTGCAGGGCTTGGGCGGGGCGGGTCCCATGGGATCAACAGGGCGGGATTAGCAATTATGGCTGCTCTCAGTCTTGCCCTCAGAGGCTCTGCTTCTCAGTGTCCCAGTAGTCGCTGCAAGCCCCACTGAGAGAAAGCTGCCCTAGTGTTCTGAGCGATGCCAGAGAGTCCCGCTTCTCCCGTATGAGTGTGGGTCCTTAGAGACTCGCCCGGAACTGGAGCTCAGAGCCTGAGACTCCCTCCTGATTGAAAACGACAACCGCACCCTCAGCCTCCAGCCCGCTCCGCATGCACTCCGAACCTTAGTATTTTACTTCAGCACTGCGCCTCCTCTGAGCCTCGGTATGCTTTTCTCTTTCCTCCTAGTTGTAGAACTTCCACTCAGCCAGCTTTCTTGTGGTTCTGGATGATGTCCGTTCCGTCCTTTAGTTGTATTTTTGAAGTGGTTGTTCGAGGCAGCAAACTCCCGTGTTTACCTATGCCGCCATCTTGGTTTCTCTCAAGTAGTTGTTTTCAAAGACTGTTTGTTATCTCCATGAATTTAACAGAGTTAAATGATCTTTTCTAAATAGTTAACAGTTATGGCTCAAAGGTATGCTTTACAAGTATCCCTGTCACTGTTACTTTTTAACAGTTGCTGGCAGTAAAGTAAGTCTACTGTGATTTGCTGTTGGTCATCCTTGCCTCATGTGACCTTGCATAGACAAGCCTCACCAAGACCACCTTCTTTTTATAGAATGAGAATTATAGTTCCTACCTAATAGAGTTGTTTTAAGTGTATACAGATCTTAGCACATATTTGGATTATTTTTAGTGCTCAACTAATGTTAAGATAAATTTCTTTTTATAACAAGAAGTCAGTGAGATAGGAGTAAAATAAAAAACTATGATTTCACTGAAGCTAAGGAAGGAGATTTAAAAATATTTTAAAAAGTCAAATATTGCTAATGGTTAAGTAAGATAAGGACAAAAAGTGTCTATTTTGTTTGAAATTAGGTTGTCATTAATGACCTCCTCCCCGGTGGTTTTAATAAAGTATTAGCTATAGAAGCCAATTTTCTGTGAGTTGAGAAGTGATTAGAAGTAAAGAAGCATAGCAGTTTGGACAATAGTGTGGTCCTTGAAGAAACATGAATAAACAGCCCTGGCCTGTGTAGCTCTATTGGTTGGACATCATCCAGTGCACCAGAAGGTTGCTGGTTCTATTCCCAGTCAGGGCACAAGCCCAGGTTGCAGGCTTTATCCCTGGTGGGGGCGTGCAGGAGACAACCGATCGATGTTTCTCTTTCTTTCCCCCTTTATCTCTCTCTAAAAATCAATAAAAATATTTGTATAAACATAAAAAGACAATCATAAATAAGAAAGATGTTAATGATAGTTGAGATAAAAGGGAGGTAGGTTAAGGATTTGGCGTTTTGGTTTTGAAAAATGGCAGATACTTGAGCATGTGTATGGCTAATTGGAAGGAGCCAATAGAGAGAATTTTTATGAAACAGGATTTCCCAAGTAGGATGAGATAGAATTTAGAATCTGCTGAATGCAGAAGAGTTTGCCTTGAACAGAAAGGTGATCACCTTGTGCCTATAGACAGGAGTGAAGGACATGTGAAGAGCTGTGAATGTAAAGTTCACTTCACAATTAATAATTTTTCTGTGAAATAAGGGTCACGATGGGCTTCTGAAGTGAGAAGGCAGGCAGCTTTGAAAGGAATACTGAAGGCAATGGGAGAAAAGAACTGAATAAAGATAAGAACAAAGTTAAGCAATCTTGAAGACTGATCTGGGAATGAATGCCATAAATTTGTATGAGTTCCAGTTTGTACAGTTGTGTAATTTAACACAATTAACTGTGCTTCTATAGCAGCACAGAAGCCAAAGGATCAAATTGGTTCAAGATTATGAATTTGTGAGACTATAATTATGGAGAGAAGAGTGATTGAGGGCACACTAGCAGAAGAGTTGTTGAAATGTTAAGTGATAGTATAAGCTCAATAGGGCAGGAAATAAAATTGAAAGGACATGCATGCTGAGAGAAAAAGGAGGAATCAAGAAATCACAAATCTTGAGGAGATTATAGAACAAATGTAGAGGTAATATGAAAATTTAAAAACTAAAAGGATTGGAAGTCACAGTCAGAAAGTGGAACATTGCTATTTACTAGTAAGATATGAGATGAAGCACTCGATCTGAGCAATGACAATGTTTAAGACATTGCCTTAGAAATGGGTGTTTGGAATTGAGAGAAGCTGAGAGTCACTAGCTATGAAGTGACAGATTTATGACACTAAAATATTAAATGCCCATTTGGATATTGTCTCTGAAAACATTGGCACAAGTTGGGTTACTGACTGTAAATATAATAATAGAAAGTGACCTAGCAATTGCTAAATAAAAGCTACATGTTGAAATAAAGAGAGATGTATAGTTAGATGTATCAAAAGAAGAAAACTGTCCAGTATGGGATGCATGAAAAAATGTGTTGTATTCCCTCAAGAAAAATAGGAAAGTTGTATCCTTTTGGGAGATCCATGTTTTTATGAAAACAAAAAGGTACAGAGAACTTTTTGGCATTGCTGATGGGAATGTAAAATACTACATCTGCTTTGGAAAATGGTTTGGTGGTTCTTCAAAAAGTTACACACAGAGGTCCCATATGATCCAGCAATTCCCCACCTAGCTATATAACCCAAAATAATTGAAAGCAATTACTCAAACCACATACTTGTACACCAATGTTCATAACAGCATTTTTCACATTATCCAAAAGGATGAAATGCCGCAACCTTTTGCAGCAAGGATTCAGAATCTGGAGAAGGGCCCACACACAAATGGATATGGATATACTAGATAAGAAATATAAATTTGGAAGGCATTGGGGGAACGAGGCAGAGACCCTTCTCTAGTGGAATGGCTCCCTGAATGTCCGGACCCATAGCTTTTTATTTACTAGAATATACATTTGCCCTTTAGCAAACCAAACATATCAAAGGTAAGGTTTGGTAAACAGTAAAAGATTATCAGATTAGGAGATTGCCTTCAGCCACCATTTTCTCAACGGAACAATTGGTGCATAACTTTTAGCTCTTGCTAAAGCTCAAGGTCCATCAGCCCTCTGATGGACCTCTTGCATTTATTATGCTAACTACTTGTTGGTCTTTGCCTCCAACAATGAAACAACCCTGGTGTCCCTCAACCGATACATAAATAAACAAAATGTGTGTTATGTATATGCCTACAATGGAATATTGTTAGCCATTAAAAGGAATGAAATTCTGATGCATGTTACAACATGGATGATTCTTAAAAACATAATGTTAATTGAAATAAGGCAGACAGAATAGACAAATATATGATTCCCCTTCTATGAGGTACATAGAATAGGCTAATTTATAGAAACAGAAAGCAGAGTAGAGATTACCAAGACCTAGGGAAGTGAGGAATGATGGTTGCCAGGAAATTCGGGAAAGACAAGAGAGTTATTGTTTGATGGGGAAAAGAGTTTTGGAGAAAAGTTCTGAAAATGGATAGTGGTGATCGTTATGAAACATTGTCAGTGTACTTCATGCCACTGAATTGTACACTTAAAAATGGTTAACACTACGGTGTCGGGTGAATTTCCCGCCAAAATATAAGATGGCGCAGGCAATTATTTAGGTTTCCCGCGCAAAATCAGGGATTTTTATGATACCTATTACCCCAATGGGTATGAAACGGTTCGCATACGCAGGTAGGTATCTTTGTGAACGGCAAACAAACATATTTGGTAATACGCAGTTACAATCGGCCCGAGTTTACACGTTTCCCGCACTCCACCGCAAATCTATATGAACCGAGTTAAGACAGCTCCCGCGGAGTACGCGCAATTCACGCGAGCCGACTTAACTCGTTTCCCGCACTCCAAGTGCTAAAATGGTGGGTTTTATGTTATTTTTTTACCACATTTCTTAAAGGCACAAAAAATGTTCTCTGAGGGTGTACAGAAATTTATTTTAAATGGAATAGTGGTAAGGTCCTTGAAATAAAAAACTCTAGGATGGAAGAGATAATTGGTGTAAACAACAAAGCTTAAATTTTCTGTAAGTTTACATTCAGGTTCAAGTTGATTTAAATGAAAATACCCATTATTTTCTTATACCCTAAATAGATGGTGCCTATGCATCAATACATGAAACACAACTATTTCATAGAGATATTAGTTTTTTACTCAGAGTTTCCTGTTACAGAGGAAATAATAAATAATCTTTATTGTTGAGAGTATTACAGATATCCCCCATTTTCCTCCCAATGCTACCCCACCCCAGGCGTTCAATAAAAATTCCACTTTTATATAAAGAAATCTAAGGCTAATTCTTTCATTTTCATGTGTATGTGTGTATGAAGAATTCATATTGGATTTCATTTAGCAAAGTTTAAGAAAAAATACATTTTCCATATTTCAAATTTTATACTTCCACATATATATGGTGCTGGATCCTAGAGCGAGTCACTATCAGCTTGCATGTAGACCATGAAACCAAATGAATATGAGAATAAGCCTCAAAAATAAGTCTGGCCATGGTCAGGGCACACCTCTCTCTCTCTCTCTCTCTCTCTCTCTCTCTAATAAATCAATATATTTAAAGAATAAGCCTGGCTGTCAACTTTGCAACAGCCAAAGCAGTGGAGGATGTTTAGTCTTAAGGGCAGATTAAAATGGCTGGGGACTTCCATTTTCCCGTGCCTTTAATTCTACCAATTAGTGATATTGACCTTTTTATTCCTCAAAAACTAATTACATTTTGCTGGATTATGCTAAGAACTACTATTACTTAAGCACTGCATTTCACTGTATGGAAGTAAGGAATATGGTAATATATTTTTCTGAGTTTCTCTATTCTGTTCATTTCCTCTGAGTTGTAGAAGACTTTGGGGTACTAAGAAAAGGAAATGTTGGCCTTTGTTTCTGTTGGTGGAGTTAGAGAAGGGGCAAGTGAGGTGCATGGGTAAGGATACTAAACTTATAACTGACAGCTCTTTTGCATTAAGCAGAAGGGATAGCGAGAGAGGAATAACAACATAAGATTTTATTTTATTTTATTTTATTTATGAGAGATAGAGATAGAGGTGGGGGGGGGATGGGGGGGGAAAGAGGAAGAGAGAAACATCATGTGAGAGAGACACATGGACTGGTTGCCTCCTGCATGCAGTCCAAGGAGCGAACCTACAATCTAGGTATGTGCCCTCAACCGGGAATTGAACCTGCGACCCTTTGGTGCACAGGCCAACCTCTAACCATTGAGCACACTGGCCATGGCAACAATATATGAGTTAAAATAAATTTCCTTTATTACAAAAGTGCTAAGAAGTATTAGTACTTCCTTGTTGCTGTGCTGAATGTTGAATTCTTTGCAATAGCTTTGTTACTGTAAATCTAAACAGCTCCAACAGGGAAGTGTCTTAAACTGGTAAGGGTTAGATTTGTATTTGGTAATGACTTTTTCCTGTTGTTGTAAACCTGTAGTGCTGCATTCCTAAGTTCAGGAGGCATAATAATAACAAACTCATTGCTAATCAAGAGACTGCCTTAGTTTCAATGTTGGCTGATTTTATAGTGCTTCCTTATATTTTCTTTTGCTTAAAGAGTGTAAATTCAATATGAATATAAGAATTAGATCCTGTTGTTTGGTGCCAATAGGCTAGGATTTAATATACTTACTTATAATAACAGCAGTTTATATTTTAAAACTTTATTATGTGTAATTGCATGTAGAAAGTTGTAATGTCTTTCAAGACATGGTAAATTTCATTTTTGACCAAAACTATTGAATAGAATGCTCAATATTTTAAGATAGTAAGTTTCCTATGAATGTGCTAGTATTTTTTTAAATAAGTAAATAGAATACTTATGTGTTTGACATAGTGAAAACTATACTAAACATAAACTCTACTCACTGCGTCCGTTATGTACATTTCAAAGTCATAAAAGCCATAAAGATAGAGCCAGTAAAAGAAATATACTCAAAAAGAGAGTGAAATTCTTAATTTTCCTCTATGTTCTTTTTATAAATTTTATTTAGTATGGGTCTTTGTCTTTTTACATACACTCTGCCTGAATGTATGCAAATCTTAACAGTCGAAAATATTGCTGTCACTAGGATCTGGTCAGGGGTTTTTATGGTGGTGATAGTTTCTCGTTGAACCAGGTGTTCTCTCAGTCAGAACTATACACTGATAAGGTAGCACCCAAACCCCAGCCATGAGCAACTTTGTTCTCACAACAAATCCCTCATCAAAAGCAGTTGAACACTGGCTCCTGACCTCACTAGTTCTGAGTTCTAATCATCTGTGCTAATTGGGCTACCCTGCAACATAAACATTTTGTCACATCTATATTTTCCACAGGAATTAACTGTCCGTGGATCTGTGTTGTGGTTCCATACTGCTAAACTAGTATTAAAAAGAACAACAAAAAAATGTAGGCAAGCTCCGAATTTTCTAGGTTTCAGTTTTGACATGTAAGGCTTTTTCTAATTCTAACCTTTTGTGAAATTTTGTCACCCTTTCATATGAGGTAGATTAAATTTTTATTGAATTATATTTAGAATCAAAAGCTATAAGAAGCCGAAACCGGTTTGGCTCAGTGGATAGAGCGTCAGCCTGCGGACTGAAGGGTCCCAGGTTCGATTCGGTCAAGGGCATGTACCTGGGTTGCGGGCACATCCCCAGTGGGAGATGTGCAGGAGGCAGCTGATCGATGTTTCTCTCTCATCGATGTTTCTAACTCTCTATCTCTCTCCCTTCCTCTCTGTAAAAAATCAATAAAATATATTTTTTTAAAAAAGCTATAAGAAAACATGTCTTCTTTACCATTAAGATGTACCTATTTTCAAGACCTTTGTAATGTATAGCTTGCTTCACCTTTACTGTTCAGGTCACCATATGTATTTATTGGTAACTCTGAAATGCCCAACAAAAAGAAAATTAAAGTGAAGTTTCAAAAACAAAACCTTAAAGTTTTTATTTTTTACCAGTCTTGTGATTTGAAATATAATTATTAGAGAGTCTTTCTTTCCTCCTCTCAACATTATAGAATGTGACATTTAATAAGTTACTTAACTTCTGAATGTCAGTTTCTTTACCTCTAACAGAGATCATATCTGACCTGCTTATTATGAAAATCAATGAGATGATATATAGGTATGTTTTCGAAACTGAAAAACACTATACAAAGGAAATATGTTAATAGTATTTTTGATAAAATTACTTTAAGAGTTTTACTTTATTGCCCTACCGGGTTTGGCTCAGTGGAGAGAACATTGGCCTACAGACTGAAGGGTCCTGGGTTTGATTCCAGTCAAGGGCACAGACCACGGTTGCAGGCTCAATCCTGGGCCTGGTCGGGGTGTGTGCAAGGACAACCAATCGATGTGTTTCTCTCACATCGATGCCTCTCTCTGTCTCTCTCCCTTCCACTCTCTCTACAAATCAATGGAAAAAATATCCTCAGGTGACGATTAACAAAGAGGCTATTTCTACTGAACTATTTTATATCTGCTATGACTTTGTATCCAGAGGACATTTTTGCATTATTGGATTTCACTATTTTCTATTTTATACCAACAGTAAGTTACAAGAATAAGACTAAACTTCATTATTAGATCTCAACTGTTATCTGTTATTTTATAAAATGATCCAGGCTTCTCTTTTTAGATCAGTTTATGAAATATCTTGCCATTTAATAATTGTGGCTTTCAAAAGGCCCAGAGTTAGAATGGCCTTGCCAAGTATAGGTCCTGAGGTTTGCTATCTGTTAACATTATTTCTATCAGCTGGAGAAAATTTAATTTTGTATTTTGTTAGATAAAAAAGTAAAGTGTCTCCCTTCATCTTGGCTCTTAGAATCACCATTAATATAATTCCACAGATGCCAGTTGCCTTCTACTTAGGTAATCTTTGATTTGTTCTTTTTCACAAATTTAATCAGTAAACAAATTTTGCTAGATTTTTTTTCTTGTATTGTCCATTATTTTTGCCATCTTACTTTTTAAAGTTCCTACCTTAGACCAGACTTGTATAATTCCATGCCCAGGCTTCCCTTACTACTTTACCTACTGGTCTCCATTCCTTATCTCTTAAGATCCCTGAAACATAACATTGTTGTCCTCTCCCTCAACCATCAGCAGGATTTAATGACATCACCTTACCTGTATTAAAGGTAAGTTTGTATTAAATCCAAACTTTTTAACCTATCGTTCATGAACCCTTGATTTTGCTGCCAACTCTCTTTCTGATTTAATGTTTCACCAATTGTCTTTTTACCTTCCAATTTCATTCATATTTGTGTCACTGATGCAGTACACTGCCCCACACATAGTAGGTACTCAAAAAATGTTTGTTGTAGTGTACTCACTATTATTTGCACTTCCAAAATGAATCATTCACTATTTCCTAGACATACCCGAAATTTCCCACTTCAGTGCTTTCCCTTATGTCACCTATTGTTCCTGGAATACTTCCTCTCTGTCCATCAGATTCTTATTGAGCCTTCAGAACACAACTTAAATATCAACTATTCCATTAATCTTTTTCTGATCTTCACAACCAGAAGTGATTTCATTCTACCTAAAGCTATCACAGTTACTCACAGTGGCTCTCTCACATACTTGTTTGGTAAATATTTGCCAACCAAAATAATAAACAATCAAATTTAACACTAGATTGAAGGTTTCTTTAGATTAAATGTTTCTTCTGCAGAGCAGTAGTCTGTGCAATGCATATAATGATAGCTCGATGATGAATGAAATGATTGGATGTTAACATGGACCTAGTCCAGCGTAATAGTTAATAATTTGCAGATGTGTGGGGCAAAACAAGTTATATCATCTTCCAGAAAAGTTTATTTTATCCAGACCAATAGTGTTCCTATTTGAAAACCATTATCAGAAGCATTTGTTGGATTTTACCTTTCTTGAAATTAAGAATAAATTAAAAAATTTAGGAAACAATATCATTATCTCATGTTCATTGTAGTATTGTTTCTTACAGTGAAAAAAATAAATTAGAATCTTTTCAAAGGGTGTTTTCTTTTGTCAGTACATATTTAAAAGTGTTAAGTTAATTGTCAAAATAAAAACTGGAATACCTGCCAACATGGCACCCTTAGGATTATGGTATGTGCATTAGTCAAGGTTCTCCAGAGAAACCAAAGCAATGAACTGGGTATATACAGGGGAGAGGTTTATTTCAAGAAGTTGCCTCATCTCGTTGTGGAGGCTGGCAAGTCCAAAATGTTCAGGCAAGCCCGCTGGTTGGAGAACCAAGGAGAGTAGATGTTGCAGTCAAGGGCCCCAAGATGCAGAATTCCTTCTGCCTTGGGGGAAATCTCAATCTTTCTCTTAAAGCCTTCAACCGATTGGCTGAGGCCCACCCAGATTGTAGAGAGTAAATCTGCTTTCCTCAAATTCTACTGATATAAATAGGCATATGCATTGGCCCATGGATATCTCTTTAACCTCATTTCTTAACATGTTTCTACTTTTGCTTTACACCAGCCTCATTAGCTCCCTTATTACCTCAAACATTCTAAGACTGCTCCCAACTCAAGGCCCTGGCTTCTTTTTTTCTCTGTCTGGAGTAACCTGCCCCCCAAAGGGCACAAATCTGCTCCCTCACTTTGTTCAACTTTCTGCTTAAATATCCCTGAACACACTATCTAAAATAGCCTACCCACTCACTGCATCACTCTATTTGTTACCCTCCTTTATTTCCCTTCATAGTAGATATGCCTGCATGGCACTCTACTATGTTTGTGGATTGTCCTCTAGAGATTAAATTCTGCAAGGACAGGGATTTTGTTTGTTTTCCACTGTATCTTATACCTGAATCGGTGCTCAGCTCATCTTTAACGGTCATTAAAAATTTTCTGAATGTAAGAATATATGCTTAAACATTGTGATACATCAGCAATTTAACAGCAGGTTTTCTGGGAAGTGGGACTGACTCTAGCTGTTAGATGTATTATACATGTGCCAAGTGAGAGGAGAGGAAATTTTAACTTGCATTTTATACCCTATAAAGTGTTTGACTTTTTTATGAGTGTTACTTTTAAGTAAAAATGATTTTGTAAATTTTTTAAAAGTAACATAATAACCTGAACAATTTAAATGTTATGCCTAGAAATAAATAAGCAATCTGAAAAATAGATATGTGTGTATGTATATATGACAGTGAAGTTCATTTTCTTTGGTAGATTAGTGTTGTGCTTTACAAAAAAAGATGAAATATATAAGGGAATGACAATCCAAAGTAGATTCACCTACTTTATTAGTTAGGTCTCTATAAATAATAACCTCACTTAGGCTTTTCGTTTGCCAAATATTTTCACTATTTTCAAAGTACTTTCATTTCATAAATTCAAGTACTTTTAAAAAATAATATGTTAAAAAAATATTACCAACTTTAAAAAGTATTAACCTTAACATTCTTACTACTTGGTAGAAGCAGGGGCCCATGACAGGTTAGTGAGGAAAAGGATGCCTTTTTACAAAACTTTAATCCTGTGAACATTAGCTATGATCAGAAATGACTGTGATAAGGGAGAATTCCTTCATATTTCAAGAGACTTCACTCAGTAAGCTATGTAGCATATTTGAATTCTAAATGTTTTCTCTTTGCTTTCTATACATGACATATACACATAATTAAATGCATTAAAGTTTCATTGAATCTGAATGACTTTAAAATATTTGACAAATGAAAATAATAGTTAATAATTGAAGAAGACCTTTGTTCAGAAACATTCTGATCCATTAATTGCAAAAACAATAAATAACAATGTTAACATACAGAACAAGATATAATAAACGGAGGTCTTTGAGCTACTGTTGATTTCTATAAACTTTCTAATGCCACTGCTATCCCAAAGAGCTTAGCAAATATTGACTGAGGATGACAGTGATGATCCAACGGTATTTTTAAGACTTGGTGGCACTGGCAGTACAGTCAGTATCCGGGACCTAACATTGTCATTTTGCCTCAGGGCCCTTTCACCTGGGCCTCTCCCAAAAGGACAAATATTTACCTGCCGTTAGGCATTTAAATGTGTAAATATTCCAGTCCCAATTATATGTGAAATGGCTAGAGTTTTCACTCATTAAATCATGCAGTAGTTGTTCTCAGAAGTTTAAATTGGTGTTTCAAAAGTTTGAAAAGGTAAAAATAGGCTAATTAAATGTTTTTCTAATAATTCCAAACAAAAATTTGTTTCATGATCTTAGTCAATATAAAAATATTTTATTTCTCTTATTATTTTAAACCCAAGTTATTTATGAAACTTCTGAGTTTATTAGGGTTTAATTTGCTATTCTGTTTAGTTGTTAAGTTTTAAATGTTGTTCAGTATATCTTGTTCCCTTTGGGCTTATGATGGCTTTATGACTATTCGTATTCTATTAATATAGTTCCAGTTATTTTCCCAAATAACTGGTTCTAGTTAAATTAGAAATAAACAATATTCAGTTGCTATACAAAACAATCAAGAAATTCAAAAGCTTAGGGATTTGTTAGTTAAGTTTTATTAGATAGTATTGATCTGATAACTATTTCAAGTCACTAATTCATGTAAAGTTTAGTTGACCTGTCAAGCTCAGTTAGCTGTTCTGAACTGTAAAAAGTGAAAATTTTCTTAAACATCAATTTTTTCTACAAAGTTGGACACACTTCTGATTCTGTTTATTTTGGTTTCATTTGTTTTTGAATATTTGTTGTTGTTTTTTTTGTTGTATATGATTCAGGATTGAAATAACCATTTTTTTTTACTTATTCTACTCTTTTTTTAATTAATTAATTTATTTATTGTTTAAGGTATTACAAATAGTAGTACATAGGTCTCCTTTTTTTTGCCCATTGACCTCCCTCCCGCCTCCCCTTCTGCCCCCCACCCCACTTGCCCTCCCCCCCCCCCCTTGCGTCTATTGGTTGTGCTTATATGCATGCATACAAGTCCTTCGGTTGATCTCTTACTCCCCACCTCTCCCCTACCTTTCCCCTGTAGTTTGACAGTCTGTTCGATGCTTCTTTGCCTCTATCTATTTTTGTTCAACAATTTATAATGTTCTTTATATTCCATAAATGAGTGAGATCATGTGGTATTCTACTCTTACCTGAAAACTAAGATGAAATTAAAAATCAAGTATCAGGAGTCCCGAGAGCTATGGGCAGGGATGTTGGCCTTGGCCAGGCTGGCCAGATGCTGACACAATGATAAACTAGATAATCCACAGGGACAATGGTGCCTCTCAAGGGTGGGGGCCCAAACCCAGCTCTGCTTCCTGGCTCCCCCACCTAACCTAGGCCCGCCCTGCCCTGATTCTCCACTGGCAACCTGCAAAGCCAAGCCTGGGCTCCAATCGCCTGGGTAAGCAACCGGCCTCTTCCCTACCTATATCCCCGCCCCCCCGCCCCCCCCCCCCCCCCCCAGGAGAAAGGCACAGGAGCCTCTCTGCAGCTTTGAAACCCTCATCAGTATCTTCCTCTTCATCAACCTTTCCTGAGCGGACCCCCCCCCCCCGCCCCCCCCCCGCTCCACTCCCGCCTGAGTGGCCAACTGGCTGGTGGGTGGGCAGGGGTGGGGCATCCTGAGCCTTGTTCCCACTGGCTCTTAGAGTTACCTCCCAGATGGCACACGGGCTGGGGATGGATAGTGTTGCCCTCGGCGTCCTTCCAGTCCACGCTGGTGTTCCGCTCCTTCAGCGTCTTCTTTGTGGAGTTTGTGGCGGTGTTTGACAGCAAGCAGCACAGTCTCCTGCATCACCTTCATAGGAATCCTGGTGCAGCAGTTTGGGAGCCCAGTGGGCAGTGCCCCAAGCACAGAGATCGTGGTGATGGCTGGGGGCATCATGGCCCCATGGGGATGCTGATCACCTTCTCTGCTACCTCCTTGACCCCATCTGTACCTGGGTACTCGGCTGCTCCCAGGCGCTGGGTGGGCCTGACCTTCACTCCACACAGGCCTGCTATCTCGTTACTTCTCTCCCCACCAATCCCTGGCCTTGGGGCTGGCACTGACTGGTGTGAGCCTCTCCTGCTTTGCCTCTGCCCCACTCTTCCAATGGCTGCTCAGCCACTGTGCCTGGCAGGGGGGCCCCCTACTGCTGGTGTCTGTCCTCTCCCTCCACCTGGTGGCCTGTGGTGCTCTCCCCCTCCCACTCTCCGGAACTGAGGACCCTGCCATGAGTGGCTCTGGGGCCCAACTCGCCTCCCTCCTCCATCATGGCTCTTTCCTCCATCACATCAACCTTAGCCACTTCATTCCCTCTGTGCACCTGCTGGCCCATCTCCAGGACCTGGATTAGGATCCGCTGCTGCTGGCTTCCTACTCCGGGTGATTGCTATTTCTGACCTCCTGGTGGCTGTGGTTTCTGGGTAGCTGGAGGATGCAGGCCCAGGGTCTGTGGCACGACTCCTGATGCTCTGGACCACCCTGACTGGGTGTCACTGGCCCTGTTCCCTGTGGCTCATGTTCCCACAGCCCTGGTGGCTCTAGGTGTGGCCTACGGGTTTACACAGGGGCCCTGACCCCAGTGGCCTTCTCCATGCTGCCTAAACTGGTGGGAACTGGAAGGATATACTGTGGCCTAGGGCTGGTGCTGATGGTAGAAAGCATCGGGGGACCGTTGGGGGCTCCTCTGTCAGGCTAGGACCATGCTGTGACAGGCAACACACAGCTTCTTTTGTGGTGGCTGGGGCCTTCCTTATTACAGGGAGTGGAGTTCTCATCTCTCTGCCCCATTTCTGCTTCTCAGCTCCTACCTCCAAACCCCAGGGCCTTGTCACAGAGGCACTGGGTACCAAAGTCCCCCTGGCCACGGAAGCGCTGGGAGAAGACTGAACTCCAAAAAGACCAGGAAGCCAGAGATTGGCAGCTTCAGTCTTCTCCTGCCCCATATAGGTGCCCCTAGAACCAGTGCCATAAGCATCTTGATCTCTCTTCCACCACAGCAGTCCTGGGGCTCCTTCGATGTGCTTTCCAACCCTTTGTATTTTGTTGAGGACTCCTATCTCTTCTTTGCTTCCACAGCCTTTTCTGCAGGATCCAAGAGAGCCTCCTCCACTGAGCCATGAACCAACTGTGAAAATCAAAGGCCAAGGGACTTATTATGTTTTGCAAGTGATCTTTAGTGTTGTCTACTAAGTTTCTTCTCTGAAGACAGATGTTTGGGAAAGAGATACCCCTTTGAGATAAAACTGAATAAGAAAACTGGATAATAATCAGAACCTAAAAAAAAAAGTCAAATATTAATCTTTTGTGTCCTAACTTGATTTTTTAATAGGTATTTCTTGTTGGTTTTTAATTAGTAGCATGATTAAAAGATGACATAAAATATACTTAAATTATAATTTGCATAAAGAAAACATTATTTCTAAATCTGATTTGATTGGGTCTTTGTTTATCTTTTTATTTGTAAAATTTTTATTTTGCATTCATTATTTTGGTACAATAGTGTTTTATTTCAGAATTGACACCACACGAAAACAGATGGTGTAGGTTCTAATATAATTATTAGAACCACTTTAAGCCTCAATTTCCTGACCTATAAATTGGAATTGTAATAATACCTGCCTCATATTATTTTTGAGAAAAAATAAAATGAAATAATGTGTGTCAAAAGCAATACCCAGGTAAAGACTTAGATATTAATAAATGTCAACTATTGTTATTATAATTCCTATGCTGAGTTTATACTGATTTGTCATTCACTTTTCTTTGAGATTCTGTTAATACATCCCAATTTTTTTTTTCGTATTTTGGCTCAAAATACAATATTGTGATTACAATGTGGAATTATTTGGTTTTTCATGAATACGTTTTTACTGGAATTAGAGGTGCGTTTTTTTTTTTCTTGATGTAGGACACTTTGAAAAAATATTTAGTCCAGATAATATGCTTGAACTTAGATTTGGCCATTTTTTGACAACCAGTTATTTTCAGGAGTTGTTTAGTCACTTGGGAACATTTTAATGTTCAGAAATCTGAGGATTAGAAAATTAAAAATATTTTCATTTTTCTTCTACCCTTTTAAAAACATATTTATGGAGTACAAATTAATAATATACTATTTCTCACAATGCTTTCTGTTATAAATGTGCGCCAGAAAATAATAAGAATGTAATTTTAAAGCTATGTTTCTAATTCTTTCTATCTTGAGGCTTGGATTTCTATAAATAAACTTTATCTTCTTTAATCCCTTTAACATCTTTGGGAGGTATTATCCTTTTTTTACAGATGAGGAAACTGAAATACAGAGCTTTGAACTAACTTGCCCTAGGACACAGAAGGGCTATAACAGAAGTCTAAATATTACCTAACCCATCTGCTACATGGGCCTTTAACTCTATGTACTAGACACCTTCCCCCAACCCTGCCTCTCTTAGAATTTCTGCTGAGGCAAAACTGGTACTTCAATATTATTTCCTGATTTGTATATGCTTGATATGTTTATCACATAAAACACACCTCTGAGACCAAGTTAAAGACATGTTAAAATGATAATAGAATCTGACCTGCTTTGGAGTTTAACAGTCTTTGTCTGTGTTCAACCAGACTATACAGATTACAACCACAGCCAATGTCTGGATTTATAAATAGACCACTTCTGAATTTCTTTTAGAACCTTTAAGCTTTAGCATTATATCATATGTCAGACTACAAAAGGTAAATACTGTGCCTAAAAGTAATTTTACCCACACAATCATTATTTTTACTTGTATGGTATAGTATTGATATTGTTGTTTTATCAGCACAATCACCAATAGAACATTAGCCATATTTAGAAGTAATCATTAAAAAATAGTCATTTTCAGTCCTATGTGAATTTATTAAGAGTATACTTTCTACTATACACTATGCAGTCTCCTATTGAAAACAGAGTAACAAAGATGCAAATGCTACCCTCAAATAAATTAGAATTAAGTAGAAAGAAAAAATGTACTTAAAATGAGCAAATAAGATTATATACTATTAAATAAAATAATTTGATATTACCATGGAAAGTTACAGAAGGGAAAAATTATAGATTGAAATAAACAAAGTTTTATGGAATGCTTGGGAATTGAGGTATAAGCAAATGGGATTCTGTTAGAGAGGAGGAGGAAGAAGGGCATTCTAGACTAGAACAGTATAAGGAAAAGTGAAGAAGTTGTAATGAGCATATTGTGTTACATTATGGGATTGAAAGAAAGTTGCAGAAATTTGAATACTAACATGCATTTAATTTGGAATCTGTATTCCCTAGGGATACCAAGCCTTGGGATTATGCAAATTTTTATTTAAAACATTAAAAATTAAATTTTAAATTGGCAAACCCCTACCTAGACTCACTAAGGAAAAAAGGGAAAAGATCGATATAAACAAAATCAGAAATGAGAGAGAAGTCATACCACTATAAAATGACTGAGTCAAAGAAGAAATAAAAGATGAGATCAAAATATATATAGAGATAAATGAGAATGACAATACAACATATCAAAACCTTTGGGATGCAACAAAAACAGTGATAAGAGGGAAGTTTATATCGTTACAGGCCTATCTCAAGAAACAAGGGAAATACCAACTGAACAATCTAACAACACATCTTAAAGAATTAGATAAGAACAAAAGCAACAAAAAGTCAGCAGAATGAAGGAAATTTAAAAAAAATAGAGTAGAATTGATAACAAAACAAAGAGCTGGTTCTTTGAAAAGATTAATAAAATTGATAAACCCCTGACTAGACTCAGTAAGGAAAAAAGGGAAAAGACCCATATAAACAAAATAAAAAATGAGAGAGAAGTCACCACAGACATCACAGGTATATACCAGGTATACCAGTTACTAATGCGGATTCTTTTCAATAGATGGAGTTACACATATGTTGATATATATGTGTTTTGATATGTATGCTATTTTGTTGTATTGACAGCAAGCTTCAAAACTTCATATGTCAAATTTGCTGAAGGTGTTAACATCATAGATATTTTTACGCTTAAAAATGTCGAATTTTGGTTAGAGTGGCCATTATCAATAAGACAAGCAATAACGAGTGTTGGAGAGGTTGTGGGAAAAAAGGAACCCCATTCACTGCTGGTGGGAATGTAGGCTGGTACAACCACTATTGCAAGGGCGTTTAGTCATAAACATGAAACAAAAGGCTTTCAGATTGGAGAAGAAGAAGAAAAACTATAACATGACATAATTATGTATAAAGGAAATCCCATGAATCCACTAAAACACTGTTAGAACTAATAAGTTTGATAAGGTTGCAGAATACAAAATCAATATACAGAACTTATATGCATATATCTATAACCCATGGACACAAAAAATAGTGCAGTGAAGGCCTGGTGGGGGTGGAGGGGGTCAATGGGGGAATGTTACAATAACATCAAAAAAGTGAAATACTTAGGAATAAAATTTTTAAAGAAGTACAAATTTACACTTCGTTTTTTTTAAATTTTATTTTATTGTTTAAAATATTACAAGTAGTAGTACATATATCTCCTTTTTTTTCCCATTGACCTTCCCTTGGCCTCCCCTACCCATCTCCCCAGTGTCTTGCGTCCATTGGTTATGCTTATATGCATGCATACAAGCACTTCGGTTGATCTCTTACCTCCCCTCTCCCCCCCCCCCCCCCCCCCGCAACCCTCCCAGCGTTCCTGCTGTAGTTTGACAGTCTTGACAGCCTGTTTGATGCTTCTCTGCCTCTGTATCTATTTTGGTTCATCCGTTTATAATGTTCTTTATTATCCATAAATGAGTGTGATCATGAGGTATTTTTCTTTCACTGACTGGCTTATTTCACTTAGCATAATGCTCTCCAGTTCCATCCATGCTGTTGCAAATGGTAAGAATTCCTTCTTTTTTATAGCAGCGTAGTATTCCATTATGTAGATGTACCACAGTTTTTTAATCCACTCATCTGTTGATGGGCATTTAGGCTATTTCCAAATCTTTGCTATGGTGAATTGTGCTGCTATGAATATAGGGATGCATATATCCTTTCTGATTGGTGTTTCTGTTTTCTTGGGATATATTCCTAGAAGTGGTATAGTGGGTCAAATGCCAGTTCCATTTTTAATTTTTTGAGGAAACGCCATACTGTCTTCCACAGTGGCTGCACCAGTCTGCATTCCCACCAGCAGTGTAGGAGGGTTCCTTTTTCTCCAAATCCTCACAGGCACTTGCCATTTGTTGATTTGTTGATGATAGCCAGCCTGACAGGTGTGAGGTGGTACCTCATTGTTGTTTTGATTTGCATCTCTCAGATGATTAGTGACTTTGAGTATGTTTTCATGTGTCTCTTGGCTTTCTAAATGTTCTCTTTTGAAAAGTGTCTATTTAGGTCCTTTGCCCATTTTTTGATTGGATTGTTTATCTTCCTTGGTTAAGTTGTATGAGTTCCCTGTAAATGTTGGAGATTAAACCCTTATTGGTGATAACATTGGCAAATATGTTCTCCCATGCAGTGGGTTTTCCTGTTGTTGTTGTTGTTGTTTTTTAAAGTTGACTTTTTTATTGTATTTTATTTTATTTATTTATTTATTTTACATAATTTTTTTACTGTGGAGACATTTGAAAGCAGCTATGGTTTCTTTTGATGTGCAGAAGCTTTTTATTTTGATGTAGTCCCATTTGTTTATTTTCTCTTTAGTCTCAATTGCCCTAGGAGCTGTATCGGTAAAGATATTGCTATGACAAATATCTGCTATTTTGCTACCTATGGCTTCTTCTAAGATTTTTATGGTTTCCCATATTACGTTTAAATCCTTTATCCATTTTGAGTTTATTTTTGTATATGGTGTAAGTTGCTGGTCTGGTTTCATTTTTTTGCAAGTATCTGTCCAGTTTTCCCAACACCGTTTATTGAAGAGACTGTCTTGACTCCATTGTATGCTCTTGCCTCCTTTGTCGAATATTAATTGAGCATAATGGCTTGGGTCGATTTCTGGGTTCTCTGTTCTGTTCCACTGGTCTATATGTCTATTTTTGTGCCAGTATCAGGCTGTTTTGAGGACAGCGGCTTGTAGTATAGTTTGATATCTGGTATTATGATCCCTCTGACATTGTTTTTCTTTCTCGAGATTGCTGCAGCTATTTGGGGTCTTTTTTTATTCCAGATGAATTTTTGGAGAATTTGTTCTAGGTCTTTGAAGTATGCCGTTGGTATTTTAATGGAGATTGCATTGAATTTATAGATTGCTTTGGGTAGTATGGACATTTTAATGATGTTGATTCTACCAATCCATGAACATGGTATATTCTTCCATTTGTTCATGTCTTCTTCTATCTCTTTTTTTAGTGTCCTGAAATTTTGAGTACAGGTCCTTTGTCTCCTTGGTTAAGTTTATTCCTAGGTATCTTAATTTTTTTGTTGCAATGGTAAATGGGATTGCTTTTTAAATTTCCACTTCTGTGAGTTCATTATTGGTGTATAGAAAAGCCATAGACTTCTGGGTGTTAATTTTGTATCCTGCTACATTGCCAAATTTATTTATTAAGTCTAGTGGTTTTTTGATGGAGACTTTGGAGTTTTCTATGTACAATATCATGCGGTCTGCGAATAAGGACAGTTTTACTTCTTCTTTTCCAATTTTGATGCCTTTTATTTCTTCTTCTTGTCTGATCGCAATGGCTAGTACTTCCAGTACTATGAGGAATAGGAGTGGTGAGAGTGGGTATCCCTGTCTTGTTCCTGTTCTTAGGGGAAATGGTTTTAGTTTTTGCCCATTGAGTATGATGTTGATTGTGAGCTTGTCATATATGGCTTTTATTATGTTTAGGTATGGTCCTTCTATTCCCACCTTGCTGAGAGTTTTTATCAAGAAAGGGTGTTGGATTTTGCCAAATGCTTTTTCTGCATCAATGGATATGATTATATGGTTTTTATCTCTCAGTGTGTTTATGTGGTGTATCACATTTATTGATTTGCAGATATTGTACCATCCCTGCATCCCCAGAATAAATCCCACTTGGTCATGGTGTATGATATTTCTAATGCAATGCTGGAGTCGATTTGCTAGAATTTTGTTGAGCATTTTGGCGTCTATGTTCATGACGGGTATTGACCTGTAATTCTCATTCTTTGTATTATCTTTATCTAGTTTTGGGATTAGGGTAATTCTGGCTTTGTAGAAAGAGCTTGGAAGTGCTCTTTCCTCTTGAGTTTTTTTGAATAGTCTTGAGAAGATAGGTTTTATTTCTTCTTTGAATGTTTGATAAAACTCCTCTGTAAAGCCGTCTGGTTCAGGGCTTTTGTTTGTTGGAAGTTTTTTGATCACTGCTTCAATTTCTTCCATAGTTATCAGCCTATTCAGATTTTTTGATTCCTTCTGGTTGAGTTTTGGAACATCGTATTTTTCTAGGAATATGTCCATGTCTTCTAGGATGACCAGTTTGTTGGACTAGAGTTGCTCATAGTATTTTTTTACGATTCTTAGTATTTCTGTGGGGTCTGTTGTTATTTCACCTCTTTCATTTCTGTTTTTGCTTATTGGGTCCTCTCTCTTTGCTTCTTGGTGAGCCTTGCTAGAGGTTCATCAATCTTGTTTCTCCTTTCAAAGAACCAGCTCTTAGTTTCATTGATATTTTGTATTTTTTTTTTTTTTTTTTTGGTCTCTATGTCATTTATCTTCACTCTGATCTTTATTATTTCCTTCCTTCTGCTCACACTGGGCTTTTCTTGTTTCTCTCTAATTCTTCAAGTTGCAGAGTCAGATGGTTAATTACCAGTTTTTCTTGTTTTTTTTTAGTTAGGCCTGTAATGCTATAAACTTTCCTCTCAAGACTGCTTTCACTGTGCCCCATAGATTTTGGATTGTTGTGTTTTCATTGTCATTTGTTTCCAGGATGTTTTTTATTTCTTCTTTGATCTCTTTGGTAACCCACTAATTGTTTAATATTATGTTATTCAGCCTCCAAGTGTTTGAATTTTTGTGATTGTTTTTACTGTAGTTGAATTCTAATTTTATGCCATTGTGATCTGAGAAGATGCCTGATGATTTCAATCTTCTTGAATTTGGAGAGTCTTTGCATGTGTCCCAATATGTGGTCTATCTTTGAAAATGTCCCTTGTGTGCTTGAGAAGAATGTACACTAAGTGGCCACATTATTATGACCACCCCATCAGTCCTTCGTTGGGCTACCTTTTACCTTCAATACTGCGGCGATTCTTCTTGGCACTGACTCCATGAGAAGTTGAAAGGTGATGCGAGGAATCTGACACCATGCCTGATGAATAGCTCTGTCCAGTTCTATAAGATTTGATGGTTGTAGAACCAGCTTCCTGATGGCTCTTTTTACTTCGTCCCACAAATGCTCAATTGGATTGAAATCTGGTGATTGTGGGGGCCACCTAAGCAAGGTAAAGTCTCCCTCATGTTCTTGAAACCACTCCTGCACAATACAAGCACCATGGCATGGCACATTGTCTTGTTGGAAGAAGCCATCTCCTTTGGGATATGCCATCAACATGATAGGATAAAGTTGATCAGCAATGATACTTAGGTATGTTGTGCTATTCAGACATTGTTCCACATGAATTAAAGGGCCCAAATCATGCCAGGAAAACATGTCCCAAACCATAACACTGCCCCCACCAGCTTGAAGGGTTGTACTCATGCATGTGGGGTACATGCTTTCATGCTGTTTCTGCCAAATTCTCACTCTGCCATCTGCATGATGCAACTGGAAACGTGATTCATCGGACTGCATGACTTTTTTCCAATGCTCAACTGTCCAATCCTTGTGTTCCTATGCGAATTGGAGATGTTTTATCTTGCTAACTGCAGACAACAAATGTGTTCGAACAGGCCTTCAGCTTTCATATCCCATAGGATGCAGTGTACGGCTAATTTGCCTATAAACGTCAGGTGGTCATAATAATCTGGCCACGCAGTATATATTCTGTAGTTTTGGGGTGGAATGTTCTAAAGATGCCAATTAAATCCATCTGATCTAGTGAGTCGTTTAGGATTGATGTTTCTTTGCTAATTTTTTGTCTAGAGGATTTATCCAGTGATGTTAATGGGGTATTAAAGTCTCCTACTATGATTGTGTTGCTGTCAATCTCTCCCCTGATATCTTCCAGAAGTTTTTTTATGTATTTGGTGCTCCTGCATTGGGTACATAAATGTTTACCAGAGTTATATCCTCTTGTTGTATCGATTCTTTTAGAATTATGAAGTGGCCTTTCTTGTCTCTTGTTATGGTCTTTACTTGGAGGTCTATTTTGTCAAATATAAGTATTGCTACCCCAGCTCTTTTTCCCTTTCCATTTGCCTGGTAGATATTTTTCCATCCCTTCACTTCAGTTTGTGTGAGTCCCTTGTTCTGAGGTGGGTCTCCTGTAGACAGCATATATATGGGTCATGTTTTCTTATTCATTCAGTCACTTGATGTCTTTTGATTGGAGCATTTAATCCAATGACCTTTGAAGTTATTATTGATAGGTACTTGTTTGTAGCCATTTCTGTATTTTATGCCTTTGTTCCTTCCTCCCTTTCTATTTCTTCCTTTTACAGTGTTCCCTTTAGCATTTCTTGCAATACTGGCTTGGTCGTGATGAACCCCCCTAGCCTTTTTTTTTTCGGCGAAGTTCCTGATTTCCCCTTCAATTTTGATTGATAGTCTTGCTGGATAGAGTATTCTGGGACTCATACCTTTGCTTTGCATCACTTTGTATACTTCCTTGCATTCCCTTCTAGTTTGATGTGTTTCTGTTGAGAAATCATTCGATAATCTGATGGGGGATCCTAACTCTATTTCTCTCTCTTGCAGCCTTTGATTCTCTTTGTTGTTAACATTTGCCACTGTAATTACGATGTGTCTTGGTGTGGGTCTTTTGGGATTCATCTTGCTTGGGACTCTCTGTACTTATGTAACTTTTTTCTTCCCCATGTCAGGGAAGTTTTCTGTCATTATTTCTTCAAATAGATTCTCTAATCCTTGCTGCTCTTCTTGTCATTCTGGCACCCCTATTATACATATATTACTTTGTTTTGTGTTGTCCCAAAGCTCCTTGTGCTCTCTTTTTGCTTTTTAATTTTTTTCTCCAGTTGCTGTTCAGATTGGGTTTGCTTCTCTACCTTATCTTCTAACTCACTTATTTGGTCCTCTGCTTCTTCTAGTCTACTGTTGAAACCTCCCATGGTGTTTTTGATTGTAGCTATATCACTTTTGATTTCTTCCTGATTTTTGCTAAGTTGTTGATTTTCTCATTCATCCGGTGTATGAACTATACGACCATTACTCTGAATTCTTTTTCCGTCATGTAGCATGCCTCCATTTCACTTATTTCCTTTCTGGCGATTTCTCTTTTTCTTTCCTCTGGGGCAGTGGTTCTCAACCTTCCTAATGCTGTGACCCTTTAATATAGTTTCTCATGTTGTGCTGACCCCCAATTTCATTGTTACAAATTGAATATAATTAAAGCATAGTGATTAATCACAAAAACAATATGTAATTTATATGTGTTTTCTGATGGTCTTAGGCAACCCCTGTGAAAGGGTCGTTCAACCCCCAAAGGGGTCGCGACCCACAGGTTGAAAACCACTGCTCTGGGGATTATTTTGTTCTCTCCCCATTCTAACTATCACCAGAAGGTTCAAACGTTGAGTTGTGTGGGCCTGGGTGGTGTGCAGTGGGAGCTTCGCACTACCTGAGTGTCACTGAAGATTTCTGACACCAAGACATGTGGCTGCCATGGGTTAGTGGGAGGCACGCTCGCCCAGGATCAGAGTCACGGGTGCTCAGTGCAGCCTCGAGCATGCACCTAGAATCAGGAACCCTGCCTGCACTGTGCTGATAAGAGTCCCCGCTAGTGTGTGCCAAAAATCAGAATCCCCTAGCACATGCCAGGAGTCAGAATTCCCCTGTGCCCGTGCGGAGAATCGAGTATCAGAGTCTCTGTTGCTTAGTGCGGCCTCCTGCTGAGAATCCGGGTCCTGTGTGCGCATGCACCGAGAGTTGGAATGACTGGTTCTTAGTGTGCATGCACTGGGAATCAGGGATCCCAGGCACGTGTGATGAGAAATAGAGCAAAGTCACTGGTGCTCAGTGCTGCCTCTCAGGCTGAGAATCAGTGTCCCCCGCCTGCTTGGGGGATTGGGTTGCACAGCTGCCCTGTGTCAGCAGGAGGTCCATTCCTGCGCTGTGAAAAACAGACTTCCGTGTGCGCTTGCCCGGAATCAAAGTCAGGTGGCACTGCTGCCCTGTGTGGGCGTGGGGTCTGGTCGCGCACTTGCGCTCTGTGGATAGTAGTTTCCCAGTGTCCACGCACCTAGGCTCAAATTCAGGCAGAGAACCCGGAGCCGCCCTATGTGGGCGTGGGGTCTGGCCTCTGCGGGAAGCAAATTCCCAGTGTCCATGCGCCCGAGCTCAAATTTGGGCAGTGGAACAGGAGCCACCCTGTGTGGGGGTGGGGTCTGGTTGTGTGGCTAGAGATCTGTGCGAAGCAGATTCCCAGTGTCCATGTGTCCAGGCTCAAATTCGGGCAGCAGAGCCGGAGCCACCCTGTGTGGGCAGGAGGCCTGCTTGCATGGGTTGGGACCAGCAGTTCCTATGGCTATGGCAGTGCAGCGAGCCTGTGGGGAGGGGGATGGGCTCTGTAACTCACAGAGCCGGGAAATCTGGATTCTTGGTGTCTGTGGATCTGCAACTGTGGTCACAGGTCTTTGTCCCTAGTGACTGTAAGGTCCCAGTTTGCATCTGAGACCAGTTTGAGTCCAAATTTACACTTTGAGAACTATATAACATTGTTAAAAGAAATTAAATATCTAAATAATTGGAAAAATATTCCATGTTCTTGGATCAGAAGACTATATTGTTAAGATGGCACTACTCTTCAAATTGATTTATGAATTCAGTATAGTTTGTATCTTGTAGATATTGTATATGGAATTGCCAGGGTCTCAGAACAGCAAAAATAATATTGGAAAACAACAAAGTAGACAGACTCACATTTACTGATTTCAAAATTTACTACACACAGATAACAGTATGGTGACACAGATAACAGTATGGTGATTACCAGATAGACAGGGGATGGGGCAGGTAGAAGAGCATAAAGGAGGGATAAATGATGATGGAAGGAGACTTGACTTGGGGTGGGGAACACACAATACAATATACAGATGGTGTAGAATTGTACACCTGAAACCAATATAATTTTATTAGCCAATGTTATCCCAATTAATTAAGTTTAAAACACACACACACACACACACACACACACAAACTTACTACAAAGCTACAGTAATTGAAAGTGTGGTACTAGCGTAAGGGTAGACATCTAGATAATTGAAATGGAATCGAGAGTCTAGAAATAAACTCGTATCTGACATAAAAAGAAATGGAAACTCTGAACAGTCCAAAGGCTATTAAAGAAATTGAATTAATAATTTTAAATATTCCACAATGAAACTCTAAGCCCAGGTGTCTTCCTGGGCTTTGTCAACGATTTAAGGAAGATAATAACAATTCTAACACACACTCTTTCAGAAACTAGAGGAGAAGAGAATACTTCCCAGCTCAGTTGATTATGTCAATTTACATTAATACAAAAGCCAGGTGAAGGCATTACAAGAAATAGAAACTATAAGTCAATGTTCCTCATGAACATAGACTCAAAAAGTCCTCAACAAAAACTGGGAGATCAAATCCCACAGTGGGTGAAAAGTATACTACCTTATGGCAATGCAACTTTGGTTTAACATTTAAGAACCAGTATAATTCACCATGTAAACATGAAAAAAATCATCTCAATGGACACAGAGAAAATATGATAAAATTCAGTTCAACTGCTCTATCTGACTGACAAAGAACATCTGGAGGAAAACATATAGCTAGCATATTTAATGATGAAGAACCAATGCTTTCTATGTAAGAACTAGAACAAGGCCAGGATGAATCTACCATTTCAATTCAGCTTTCTATAGGAAGTCAGAATCCTTGAAATTTGAAAAGAAATGAAGGTTCCTTTATTTACTGAGGGTATGATCGCATACATGAAAAATCCTAAGGAATTTTCCAAAAAGATACTAGAGTAGGTCAATTCAGGTCAGCATGCAAAAATCAATTGTATTTTTATCTATGAGCAGAAGGCAGATGGAAAATTAAATTTTCAAATATAGTGTCTTTTATGAAAAATTTAAGGTTGAATTTAACACTACCCTGAAAACTAAAAAGATTGCTGAAAGTAATTATGGAAGAGCTAAGTAAATGGAGAAATACATAGTGTTCATAAATGGTAATACTTTTCTAAGTCTTAAATATTGCTAAGATATTAATTCTCTCAAAATTGATCTGTGTATTTAGCACTATCCTAATAAAATTTACATCAGTCTTTATTCTAGATATTGACAAGCTAATTCTAAAATTTATATGGAAATGCAATTGATTTATAATTATGAAAGGAATTTCATAAAAGAAACAGTAGGAAGAATTATGCTACCTTATTTTAAGATTTATTCTGTAAAGTCACAGATATCAAAACACTGGTAATGATGAAAGGATGGAACACCACATTGATTATGGGAATAAAATAAAGTCCCACACATAGATGGTCTGTTTATTTTCAACAATGAACACAAGGTCATTTCATAGGGAAAAAGGAAAGTCTATTCAACAAATAGTGATAGAAAAACTGGATAACTATGTAAAAAATTAACATTAACCCTAATCTCACATCATTCATAAAGAATTACCTTAACAGAGACTTTGTCTTATTTTAATTTTTATTCCAGCATCTGATATAATATATACTGCTCAGATGATAGGCGATGCTAAAACTTTGTTTTAATTTAAAATAATAACCCAATTAGACAGATTCCGGTGCCCTGATTTCACTGTATCAGTCCAGGTAGCTTTCTAGTTATAGCTTCCAGATATACTTACATGTGCACTGAAATAATTAATCATTTTAGAGATATTTCTTTGTGTCGTTGCAGTGGTAGGTATTGGAAGCTGCAAGAACAAGAACGTGTTAAGTAGAGTAACAAGAAGAGAACAATGATATGTGCCTGTGAATAATCAGTACCATTTGTTGATGCAGCTGATTTGCATTTTACTGGCAGCTAGAGTCAATATGACACATTCATTTACCCAAATATTTAATTCCAGTAAGATATCTTTTTAAAATAATATAAGCAAAATGTGCCATACACCAAAGGTTGTGGGTTCAATTCCCAATTCAGTTTTGGGTTTGATCCCTGGTTGGGACATAGTTGATTGATGTTTCTCTCTCCCCCTTCCTCTCTCTCTAAAATCAATAAACATGTCCTCAGGTGAGCATTAATAATAATAATAATGGCATAATGCAACTATTTTGCTCAAAGAAGTTAAAAGATGTTGGTACCTATCTTTTCAATATATGGGTGGATAGACAGTGATTAATGTTGGTCGATGAACTAAAGGGGTAAGTTGACTTGACCATTGACACAGAAGAGCAAGATTTGGAGGCAGAGTTCAGGACTCCTAATGACTGATTTTATAAAACAACAAGAGGCCCAGTGCACAAAATTCATGCACTGGGTGGGCCTAAGCCTGCAGTCGGACAGCCTTAGCGCTGCTGCAGAGGCAGGAGAGGCTTCCACCACCACCATTGTGCTCACCAGTCTTGAGCCCAGCTTCTGGCTGAGCGGCGCTCCCCCTGTGGGAGCACACTGAACACCAGGGGGCAGCTCCTGCATTAAGCGTCTGCCCCCTGGTGGTCAGTGCCAGTCATAGCGACCGGTCATTCCACTGTTTGGTCTATTTACTTATTAGCCTTTTATTATATAGGACTAGAGGCCTGGTGCACAAATTCGTGCATGGGTGGAGTCCGGCCAGCCAGCCCCAATGGGGGCCAAAGGGACCAGGCCAGCGGTTGGCTGGCCAGCCCTGCCCCCGATCGGGGGGGCGATTAGGGGTGGGGCCAGCCAAGGATAGGGGCCATGGGCAGTTGGCTGGCTGGCCCCACCCCCAACTGGGGTGGGGTGGGTGGGCCGACTGGGGACAGAGCCAGCCAAAGGGAGGGGCCGCTGGTGGTTGGCTGGCTGGCTCTGCCCCCAATCAGGGTGTGGGAGGCCGGCCATGGGGAGGGGCCACGGGAGATTGACCAGCCCCCTCTGCCCCAATCTGCCCGGGGCCAGCCGGGGAGAGGCCACCCCCTGATCAAGCTGATTGGCCAGCCACAGTGCATCATAGCAACTGGTCATTCCGGTCATTTGGTCGTTCTAGTTGTTCCAGCATTCCGGTCGCTTGGTTTTTATATATATAGATTTTTTAAAGAAATAGGCTATATTATAGAATACCTCCCTCATCACATGGTTGCAAACTGGATATGCTCTTAAAAATAAAACAAAAAAAGTCTATCAGAAAACAAAATGCTTCTCAAAACCTGTTTTATGTCATTACTTTTATCACTACAACAGAAAGAAAATCCCAGCTAGTTCCAGTAGCCCTTTATGATTCTTCCATACTTGCACCCCTTCTTTTGAAGGAGGACAGCCTTTACCATAGCAATAGCAGCAGTAGCCAGTGTGGGCTGATGTAGGACTGGAGAAGTATTGCAGAGGGCAACACATACTCTGAAACAAGAATGTGAATCAGGGTGTCTTCTTTATGCTCCTTAGTTTGACACTGATTTTTCTAAGTTCTAGTATCATGTTGTTTATCTATAAAGTGACTACTGAGTCACCTGCAGGAAATTGCATTAGTTTTAATTAATGTTATTAAAAATAAGTTATATTGTGTAGGAAAATTCTTTTTTTTACATTTTATTGTTTAAAGTATTACACATAGTAGTACATATATCTCCTTTTCCCCCCCATTGACCTTCCCCCAGCCTCCCCTACCCCCCGTCGCATGCCCTTATCCCACCCCTCCCCCCGCCCAGTGTCTTGTGTCCATTGGTTGTGCTTATATGCATGCATACAAGTCCTTCGGTTCATCTCTTTCACCCCTCCCCAAAACTCCCCAGCCTTCCCGCTGTAATTTGACAGTCTGTTCGATGCTTTACTGCCTCTGTATCTATCTTTTTGTTCATCAGGGTATAATGTTCTTTATTTTCCATAAATGAGTGAGATCATGTGGTATTTTTCTTTCATTGCCTGGCTTATTTCACTTAGCATAATGCTTTCCAGTTCCATCCATGCTGTTGCAAATGGTAAGAGTTCCTTCTTTTTTATAGCAGCGTAGAATTCCATTGTGTAGATGTACCATGGTTTTCTGATCCACTCATCTGCTGATGGGCACTTAGGCTATTTCCAAATCTTAGCTATGGTAAATTGTGCTGCTATGAACATAGGGGTGCATATATCCTTTCTGATTGGTGTTTCTAGTTTCTTGGGATATATTCCTAGAAGTGGGATTACTGGGTCAAATGGGAGTTCCATTTTTAGTTTTTTGAGGAAACTCCCTACTGTTCTTCACAGTGGCTGCACCAGTCTGCATTCCCATCAGCAGTGCACGAGGGTTCCTTTTTCTCCGCATCCTCATCAGCACTTGTCGTTTGTTGATTTGTTGATTATTGCCATTCTGACAGGTGTGAGATGGACCCGCATTGTCATTTTGATTTGCATCTCTCAGATAATTAGTGACTTTGAGCATGTTTTCATATGTCTCTTGACCTTCCTTCTGTCTTCTTTTGAAAAGTATCTACGTATTTAAGTCCATTGCCCATTTTTTGATTGGATTGTTTATCTTCCTTTTATTAAGTTGTATGAGTTCCCTGTAAATGTTGGAGATTAAACCTTTATAAGTGATAATATTTGCAAATATGTTCTCCCATAAAGTGGGCTTTCTTGTTGTTTTGTTGATGGTTTCTTTTGTTGTGCAAAAGCTTTTTATTTTGATGTAGTCCCATTTGTTTATTTTCTCTTTAGTTTCCATTGCCGTAGGATCGATATCGGTGAAGAAATTGCTTTAGCATATGTCTGAGATTTTGTTGCCTGTGGATTCCTCTAGTATTTTTATGGTTTCCTGTCTTATGTTTAAGTCCTTTATCCATTTGGACCTTATTTTTGTGTATGGTGTAAGTTGGTGATCTAGTTTAATTTTTTTGCATGTATCTGTCCAGTTTTCCCAACACCATTTATTGAAGAGACTGTCTTGACTCCATTGTATGTTCATGCCTCCTTTGTCAAATATTAATTGAGCATAGTGGTTTGGGTCGATATCTGGGTTCTCTGTTCTATTCCATTGATCTATATGTCTGTTCTTGTGCCAGTACCAGGCTGTTTTGAGAACAGTGGCATTGTAATACAGCTTGAAATCTGGTATTGAGATCCCACCTACTTTTTTCTTCTTTCTCAGGATTGCTGTGGCTACTCAGGGTCTTTTTTTATTCCAGATGAATTTTTGGAGAGTTCTTTCTAGGTCTGTGAAATATGCTGTTGGTATTTTAATGGGGAATGCATTGAATCTATAGATTGCCTTGGGTAGTATAGATATTTTAATGATGTTGATTCTACCAATCCATGAACATGGTGTGTTCTTCCATCTGTTTATATCTTCCTCTATCTCTTTTTTCAGTGTCCTGTAGTTTTCCGTGTATAGGTCTTTTACCTTCTTAGTTAAGTTTATTTCTAGGTATCTTAATTTTGGGGGTGATGGTAAATGGGATTGCTTTTTTAGTCTCTCATTCTGCAAGTTCACTATTGTTGTATAGAAATGCCATAGATTTCTTGGTGTTAATTTTGTATCCTGCTACATTGCCGAATTCATTTATTAAGTTTAATAGTTTTTTGATGGAGTCTTTAGGGTTTTTTATGTACAATTTCATGTCATCTGCAAATAATGACAGTTTTACTTCTTCTTTTCCAATTTGGATGCCTTTTATTTCTTCTTCTTGTCTAATCACAATAGCTAATACTTTCAGTACTATGTCGAACAGGAGTGGTGAGCGTGGGCATCCCTGTCTTGTTCCTGTTCTTAGAGGAAATAGTTTTTGCCCATTGAGTATGATGTTGGCTGTGGGTTTGTCATATATGGCTTTTATTATGTTGAGGTATGATCCTTCTGTTGCCACCTTGCTGAGAGTTTTTATCAAAAATGGGTGTTGGATTTTGTCAAATGCTCTTTCTGCATCAATTGATATGATTATGTGGTTTTTATCTCTCAATATGTTTGTTTATGTGATGTATCACGTTTATTGATTTTCAGATATTGTACCATCCTTGCATCCCTGAGGTAAATCCTACTTGGTCATGGTGTATGATCTTTCTGATGTACTGCTAGATCCTATTTGCTAAGATTTTGTTGAAGATTTTGGCATCTATGTTCATGAGGGATATTGGCCTGTAATTCTCTTTCATTGTGTTGTCTTTCTCTGGTTTTGGTATTAGGGTGATGCTGGCTTCGTAGAATGAGCTTGGAAGTGTTCCTTCCTCTTGAATTTTTTGGAATAGGTTTTAGTTCTTTCTTGAATGTTTGGTAAAACTCCCCTGTGAAGCCGTCTGGCCCCGGGCTTTTGTTTGCTGGAAGCTTTTTGATTACTACTACAATTTCTTCTGTAGCTATTGGACTATTGAGATTTTTAGATTCTTCCTGATTGAGTTTTAGTAGGTTGTATTTTTCTAGGAATATGTCCATTTCCTCCAGGTTGTCCAGTTTGTTGGAATAGAGTTGTTCATAGTATTTTTTAACAATCATTTGTATTTCTGTGGGGTCTGTTGTTATTTCTCCTCTTTCATTTCTGATTTTGCTTATTTGGGTCCTCTCTCTTTGCTTCTTGGTGAGCCTGGCTAGAGGTTCATCAATCTTGTTTATCCTTTCAAAGAACCAGCTCTTGGTTTTGTTGATCTTTTGTATTGTTTTTTTTTTATCTCTAAGTCATTTATCTCCACTCTGACTTTTATTATTTCCTTCCTTCTGCTTACACTGGGCTTTTCTTGTTGCTGTCTTTCTAACTCTTTGAGTTGTAGGGTTAGGTAATTTATTGCCATTGTTTCTTTTTTTTTTCAGTAGGCTTGTAGAGCTATAAACTTCCCTCTCAAGACTGCTTTCATTGTGTCCCATAGATTTTGGATTGTTGTGTTTTCATTGTCGTTTGTTGCCACAATGGTTTTTATTTCTTCTTTGATATCTCTGATAACCCAGTGATTGTGTAATAGCATGCTACTTAGTCTCCATGTGTTTGATTTTTTTGGATTGTTTTTATTGTAGTTGATTTCTAGTTTTATGCCATTGTGATCTGAGACGATGCTTGATATGATTTCTATCTTCAGGAATTTGAAGAGACTTTGCCTGTGACCCAATATATGGTCTATCTTTGAAAATGACCCATGTGCTCTTGAGAAGAATGTATATTCTGTGGTTTTGGGGTGAAATGTTCTGAAGGTGTCAATTAATTCCATTTGATCTAGTGAGTCATTTAGGATTGATGTTTCTTTGCTGATTTTTTGTTTAGAGGATTTGTCCAATGGTGATAGTGGGGTATTAATGTCCCGTACTATGATTGTATTGCTGTCAATCTCTCCCTTGATATCCTCCAGAAGATTTTTTATGTATTTGGGTGCTCCTGTATTGGGTGCGTATATGTTTACCAGAGTTATATTTTCTTGTTGGATTGCTCCCTTTAGTATTATGAAGTGGCCTTCCTTATCTCTTTTTATGTCCTTCACTTTGAGATCTAATTTGTCAGATATAAGTATTGTTACCCCAGCTTTTTTTTTCATTTCCATTCACCTGAATAACCTTTTTCCATCCCTTCACTGTCAGTCTGTGTGGATCTTTTTTTCTGAGGTGGGTTTCCTATAGACAGCAGATATATGGCTCATGTTTTCTTATCCACTCAGTTACCCTATGTCTTTTGATAGGGCATTTAATCCATTTACATTTAAAGTTATTATTGATAGATACTTGTTTGTCGCCATTTTTATTCTTTACCCCTGTGTTCCTTCTTCGTTTCCTATTTCTTCTTTTTACGGCAGACCCTTTAGCATTTCTTGCATTGCTGGTTTGGTGGTAATAAACTCCCTTAGTCCTTTTTTATCTGTGAAACTCCTGATTTCACCCTCAATTTTGATTGATAGCCTTGCTGGGTACAGTATTCTTGGATTAAGACCCTTCCTTTGCATGACTTTGTATATTTCATTCCATTCCCTTCTTGCCTGATGTGTTTCTGTTGAGAAATCAGTCGCTAGTCTGATGGGGGATCCTTTGTAGGTAACGTTCTGTCTCTCTCTGGCCACTTTTAAGATTCTTACTTTTTCATTGGTGTTTGCCAACTTAATTATAATGTGCCTTGGTGTTGGTCTTTTGGGGTTCATTTTGTTTGGGACTCTGGGAGCTTCTTGGTTTTGTGTGAGTTTTTTCTTTCCTATCAGGGAAGTTTTCTGTCATTATTTCTTCAAACAGGTTTTCTATTCCTTGCTCAGTTTCCTCTCCTTTTGGTACCCCTATTATGTGGATATTTGTTTCATGTTGTCCCAAAATTCTCTTAGGCTTTCCTGCTTTTTAATTTTTTTTTCTAGATGCTGCTCTGTTTTGGTATTTTTACCTACCTTGTCTTCCAGCTCACTAGTGCGGTCCTCTGCTTCTTCTAGTCTATTATTGATGCTTTCTATTGAGTTCTTTATAGCAGCGATGTCATTTTTCATTTCTTCTTGGTTCTTCATTTCCTCTTGGTTCTTACACATATTTTTGAATTTGTCTTCCATTCTTTTCATCCACCTATGACCTTTTCTCTGAATTCTTTCTATGACAGGTTGCTTGCCTCCATTTCATTTATTTCCTTTTCTGGTGATGCCTGCTTTTCATTTATGTGCAGGCTGTTTCTTTATCTCCCCATGATCTCTCTTCTCCAGGTGTCTGGTTATGTAATTCTCTCTCTCCTGCATTGATTTAAATGCACAAAATACAACACAACAAGGCACAATGCACAAGGCACTGATCACAAATGTATTCATGATACTAATAACACCAAATAAAGGTGACCACCAGAGAAAAGAGAATTAGGGGATAAGAAAGAAAGAAGAAGAGAAAAAGAAAAAGAGAAAAAAAAAGGAGTGCAAAAATTAAATTGGGAAAAGGAAAAAAAGTAAGAAAAAAAAGAAAGAGAATAAAGAAGAAGAGGGGAAAAACTATATGGGTAGAACACTCCAATAGAACAGCCACTAATCCCAATAAATGCCAGCTACAAATACCTAGAGATGAATGCAAACTACAAACAACAACTAATATCAAGCAAGGCAAGGGAAAACAGAAGCAAAAAACAAAACAAACAAAAAAACAAAAAGAAAAAGCGAAACAATCTCTCAAGCAAGCATAAAAAAACGATATAATCAACAATCAAGCAAACAACAACAAAAGGACAGAGAGAAAAAAATTTGGATGGTGAAGAAAGAGAAGAGAGAGGTGTGTATGGACTTAGATCAGGGGATTGGAAATTAGATATATAAGTAGGGTGAAATTTTAACAGGGGGTAAAAAGAAGGAATAGGGAAAATCTAAAGTTGGAATAGGGTAAGAGAAACAGGACAACAAAAGGGGAAAAGTGAGGAAGAAAGTGTTGGCAAAAAGGTAAAGTTGAGATAGAGTAAAATGATGCTAAAGGAAAGATGAAAATAGAATGTAGAACACTAATCCCAAAATAAAATAAAGAGAAAATAAAATGACACTTTTTTAAAGAAAAGGTAAAATAGTAGTAGTAATAATACCGATTAAAAATAAAAATGTAATAATTAAAAAGGTAAAATCAAGTGAGGAAAAAAAATGTAGTTTCTTAAGTAAAAGAAGAAATAAAAATAAAAATGTGCAGTAGTGAAGGTCATTCACTACCTCTACTGTTCTGTTTGGCACATCTGTTTCCTAGTCAGGACAGTATTGAAGTTCCCTGCGTTCCACTGCTCCTCAGTGTTGTAGGCCACAGTCCTGATTTTCAAGCAGGCAGTACTTCTTTGTTTCTTATGCTCCTTTATTTGTGTTTACACAGGAGTCAATTTGTGATTCAACCCCTGGGTGGCAGTGTTTCTGGATTGACCTCCGGGTCTATAGGTCCTCTCTAGCTAGTGTTTAGATTTTGTTTTCCCTGTGGCACTTAATACTGGTTTGGGGGAATGGGCTGCCCCAGAGCTGATTCTCTGATAGTTATTCCCCGCTCTGATCCCCAGGTTCCACAAAAACAACTTTCCCCTGCAGTTTCTTAGAGTGTCCCCAATTGGGTGATCCTATGTATTGGGCTTAATAATCAAAAGCAAGCGTTTAAAGAGGGGGAAAAAGAGAGAGAGAAAAAAGAGCCAGAGTAAGTGCGTGAACTCCAGCGCTGCGGCGTAAGTCTGTGCAGTCTTTTTTCCCCTGGGGTCTAAGCAGCAGGCACACTGTTAACATTTTTAGGCCGCCCTTTTGTGCCCAGTTCAGCTATGGGTTGCTTTTTAGAGTTTCCTTCTGTTAGCAGCCCTGTGGATCCTCTTCCACTTTCCTGGATCACGGCAGCCCCAGGCCATGGAGTTTTCTGGGCACAGACTTCCCTGGATCCTCCAGCTCCGGCCATGTGCGTTTCTCTCTCCTGCCCAGACCACAGACCTCACCTTATCCCAGGCGAAATCTGACCTTTCAGTACAGGGGTGCAGACCTCCTCTGAATCTGCGTGCTCGTGCCGCTTGGGGCCCAGTGTTCCCGGGTTCGCAGCTGGTCGCTGGGTGTCATTGTTGTAGATTCCCGGGATTTTCAGGCTTCGGACAACATCCACTCTCCCCTTCAAGATGGTGCGGTCTCAGAGTCAGAGCTGGTCGCTCTGAGAGGGATCCCAGCAGCAGTGGAGGCTGCCCGGTCAGGGGAACCCTATCCCGCAATCCCCCACAGTCCCCTGGAGTATAGCTGCCCCTCAACTCACAAACACTCCCCGTGCGACCACACTCCCTTCATTCTCTCACTCACTATCTTACAGTCTGCCTTCCCGTCGGCAGCCATCTTCCTTCTCTCTCAGGAAAATTCTTTTAATTTGACTGAACTATTGACTTTTTTCTTAAATGATTGATTTACCAATAAATACATGTTAATAACAACTAGCAAAATCATTAACAGCTTTCAGTCTCAATAGTTCACTTTCTTTCTTACAGATTAAATAGATTTAAAATCTTTACAAGGAAGTTAATATTGTTTATTGTGCTGTTGCCTTTTAAAATCAGTAGGGTACGGTTAAGCAAGGGTATAAAACTTCCTAAAGGGATATTAGAGAACTGAAAGTCTTCCTTTACATTATTAATTATACTAAAAGAATAACAGGACCTCAAATTTCAAAATCAGTATTCTTTCACATGTATGAACATCACTCATAGCTTTTGCTTTAATATTTGTTAATAAATATATATACTGTGTTCAAATTCCATGGCAGACATGGTCCTTTATATCTTCAAGTTTAAGTTCTTTAGGTATTTATATTTACCTAACTTTAACATTTTTTAACTCATATATGACATTCTCAAAGATCACTGTAAAATAATTTCTGTTGGTTTATGCCAACAAAAAAAGGAATAGCAGCGAGATCACATTCTTTCTTCTGTCACCTGAAGAGTATTTTTTACATTCCATACATTAGTACTTGATCAGACAAGTTGCTGAAATTTTCGCCATGTCAAAGTCATTTCTAAGAATTAATAGCTCTATTCCATTTTCTTTTCATCTCAACTGATATATCAATTTTAAAAATGGAAAAAATCTTTGACAAAGATAATCCACCAATACTTGTCACAATACTCAAATAAGACTACATACACTTAGGTTATATTTTAAGTAATTATGTGTGTCATATAAGCTCTGACAAAATGCAGACTTCTGGAAAACACTGAAATAGCAAACACAGATTATTTAAAGAACTCTTATTGCTATAAGAAGTGTTCAACAAGTTGAATGAAGGTAGAGAATTTGAATTTTATTTTCTCTTTTCTCTACCTGTCCTTCAGTGGAATTACTAATGAAATTTTTCTGCTTTATATACATGTTGATGTTAAGAACTAAAAATTTTATCTTTGAAAAAATAGGAAGCAACGTTATTGACCATGCTGGCCATATGGTATTCAAGATTTATAGTTCTTTTTTTCGGATTGAGTTTGTCAGTCCCTGTGCCAAAAAAGAATGTTTTTTGGATTGAGACAAAAGGATTTTTTTTTCTCCATCAAATACTTGCAGTCATACCATATTTTGTCTTTCTTATTTGAGCCATGACTTTCTTGTACAGTTGTTTTATCCTGTCTGAAATTTCTAATTACCTTTCTTTTTCTTGGATCGTGTGCTTTATTATTTCAGCTTTTCCCATCTTGTCACTCTTATTTTCTGTTTTATGTCGTTCCCTTTTGCAGCGGAGCCCTCTATACTCCTGCCATAATCTGGACCTATTGCTGCTCTCTAGGCTGCTGCAGAGCTGTCATCCCAGGATTTCTCTCTACCGCTCTACTGGGTTGGTTTCACTGTTTCTCTGATTCTTTTGTCTTTATTCCCTGTTCAAGTAACTACCCCTCCCCCCCAAAAAAAGGGTAGATGATAGAGTTTTCTGAATATATAATTCAAATGTAAAACATTCATATCTTCAAAACTTTTAAGGCATTACTCTTCTTTTTCTGCTTCCATTAACTGATTCCAGAATGATTCAAATTGGTCTTCCTTTGTAGACTCTTCTCATAAAAGATTTTAAATGTTTTCCAGCATGGCATTCTTAAATCTAATAAGGAGGTGTCAGAGAGTGGATCTTCTTTCATTTATTGTGTTCTATACTTATAGGTGCTTTCAATTTGAAGATTCTTGTCTTTCATCTCTGAGAAATGCTTCTTAAGATTATTTGATAGTTTTCTCCTCTGCTTTTTTCTTTCTGATGTCTCTTTCTGGTTTTCTAATTCCCAGATGTTGTATATTCTGAACTGATTCTTTCCTATTTTTCTTTATATTTTCTAAATCTTTAATTTTCTGATAAATGATTTTAGAAACCTCAACTTTATTTAAAGTTTGTTTTTTTGGGGGGTCAGTAGATTTGAAACATATATTTGTATACATATAAAAAAGCATTCTACTGCCTCATTGTAGTTTTTAAATAGCTTTTCATTTCCAAGAATAACAATAAGTTGATACAAAATTTTTACCACAACTATCGGCTAAGAGGAGCTTTTGGGGTAAATATTTTCCCATTAGCAAGTTGCATGAAAGTTTACATTGTTTTATTGTAGTAAAATATATATAACAAAACTTACCATTTTAACCATTTTTGAGTGTGCAGTTCAGTGGCATAAGTACATTCACATTGTTGTGCATAGGATTGTTTAATGAGAGAAAAATATATGTATATAATAGAAAAAGAATTGACATTCAACTGATTTTAAAAATCAAAGCATGACTTAAAGCAAAGGATTGTTTTTTAGGGGGAAACTATATAAAATAAATGTTCTGCTTAGTTGTACCAGTATTTGTCAAAGCATATCAAACAAATTATTGTGAACCCTAAAGTTCTTTTGTCTGTTCTCTTTGCCTAGCACTTGACCACCAAGGGCTTGAGATGAAAAGAAAGAGATATGGCTACTCAACAGTCTCTCTTTTCAATGCAGTTGGAATAACAAAGTATGACATCTGGAACACAGCCAAGTGTTAGTTATTAATATCTTAAAATGATTTTAATGTAGATTTGCATTTATTAAAATTTGATAAGGTAGAAAAGCATGAATTACAGAAATAGTCTCATGAATATGAACAGCAAATTGATTAAAGGTGGCCATGTCAAGCATTCCTCACTTGAAGTATCCTGCCAGCTCCTGAGTAATGCTTTGATTTGGTTTGAACCTTTTGTGTGTAACATTTTTTAGAGCAAGTTACTACAGTTCTTTCTGGATAATACAGGTCATGAGAAGTTCATTTGTAGGTGGGGCAGCTGTACTACTTTGGGGGACTGTCTTAATAGATCCATTTCATTAATTGTCATGAATTTTTTATTAACAAAACCAGTACATCAGGTTTAGCCGGCCAAAAACTGTTCTCATACTAGTAGTTGTTATCTTTATTGTCAGAAATAATATTACAAAAATAGGGAATTACTGCACATGCTTTAACTCTTGATTAAGCAGAGGAATGGCACTATCTATGAACAATAACTTAGGGGCATATTATCAAGTTGACATACGGTGTTTGGTTGTGCAACTCCCATTAACTTTAAAGCCCTGAGCTTTAATTTCAGTGTTTTCTAGTTAGGAGTAATGCCATAACTGTCTGTTAGGTACTCTGAGTTAATGTGATTAATGTCAAGTAGCAGGATGTTCATTCTTTCTTCCTTAAGCTTTGTTCCTTAGGTATTTTTGGTTAAACAGCTTTTTAAGGAATTGCCTTTCAGAAACCAGGCAGAGGTATTAAGAAGCAGCAATAATGGATTGAAAATGAATTATGTTAGCATGTGTATTTTATTTACCTATGGAAGATTTTTTTTTTAATTTTAGGAAATTCCAAAAGCTTTCTTAGATATATGATAGGCAATTATAATATTACTAGAGTCCCAGTGCATGAATTTGTGCACCAGTGGGGTCCCTCAGCCTGGCCTGCAGGAGTGGACTGAAACAGGCTTTCCAGCATGCCCCTAGGGGTCCCAGATTGCAAGAGGATGCAGGACAGGCTGAGGGACCCCACTGATACACGATTAGAGCCAGGAAGAGACGCAGACAGTTGGCCAGCTGGGGAGGGACCACAGGAATGCTCCAGGGCATGTCTGGCTCCTCTCACTCAGTCCCCGATCGGCCAGACCTCAGCAGCAAGCTAACCTACCAGTCATCTGCCCCCTGGTGGTCAGTGCACATCATAGCAACTGGTTGACCAGTCGACTGTCTGTTCCCTGGTGGTCAGTGCACATCATAGCGAGTGGTTGAGCGGCCTTATCATATCATTAACATATATGATTGGTTGAATGGCCAACTGGTCAACTGACACTTAGCATATTAGGCTTTTATTATATAGGATTATTCCTGTGTTTTCCATATCAAGTTCATAAGCACTTTTTATTTCCCACCTCTTGTAAGATAATTAATAGGATGAGTTACTATCTTTGTAAAAATTGTTTAAAAAGTGAAACAGGAAGAGGGTTAGTGGTTTTCTTAGGCTCCCTCAACTAATCGTTGATATACTACATAATAGAATTTGTCACATGTACTGATTGTATTTGATTAAACATGAATCATAAAATCTTACGGCTGAGAGAGTCCAGAAAAAATTTTATTTTAATAAACAAAAATGACATAATTTTGGAAGAAGGCATATCATGATTGGAATTCTGGCTCACCCATACTTGGTTGAGTAAGTTAGCCTCGTTAGCCTCCATTTTCTCATTTTATATGAAAATGGTAACCACCTTTCAGGGTTATTGCACATAATGTGTATAATGCATAGATAATACCCACATGAGCACACAAAATATTGAAAGCACTCAATAAAACAATAGGCATCATTTTACTATCTGCAGATCTAGAAGTTAAACAGGATCAGTTGAAGTAATTCTGTTACTTCAACTTGTTAGTGGTGAGGATAGAATTAGAACCAGTGTGTCCTAACCAAATTCATTGTTCTTTGCATATCCAATGTTATAATGAAATTGTCTAGGCTATTTAGTCAGAATTATTCATTGGTGAAAACTCACATTACTCAATAATACCATCATTTTCTTTATCTGTCCCCAAAATTTAAAATTTGAATGTCTGTCAGGCCAGAATGCCTTTTTTTTTTTTCATGATATGTATAAAATATCCTGTTCTTTTTTTAAAAATATGTTTTATTGATTTTTTTACAGAGAGGAAGGGAGAGGGATAGAGAGTTAGAAACATCGATCAGCTGCTTCCTGCACACCTCCTACTGGGGAGGTGCCTGCAACCAAGGTACATGCTCTTGACCGGAATCGAACCTGGGATCTTTCAGTCCACAGGCCAACGTTCTATCCACTGAGCCAAACCGGTTAGGGCTATCCTATTCTTTTTAAAGAGATATTATTAAACTATTATAATCAAGAGAGGTTCTCCAGTAGCCATTTATCAGAATCTCCAAGGTGGATCTGGTTAGCTATGACCTAGAATAAGTGACATAGGACATTTCCACTCTAGATTGTCCAGTTGCTTTAGTGTAAAGGCCTGCCAATCTGTAGAACCTGGTGTTCTGTCTACTGGCTCTGTGCACGACTCTGCATGCTCTCTGACCTGAACTGTGCTCATAGAGCCAGATCCCTTATTTCTCTGGACTGTAGGCTTCTGGGTCTACCTAAGTTTGGCCTTCTCTGGGGCTAGTTCCAACCTTCACTTCTCATGCTGTCTTGGTAGTCCACCTCAGAAGGGATAGTGAGGGTGTTAGCTAATACTTACCTAGAGCTTTACTTTTGGCAGAGTTCTTTCATAATCATAATCTAAGTTGATCCTCTAACAGCTGAGTGAAGTAAGCAGTATTAGCTGCCTTACAATTGAGGTATCTAAAATTCAGTTAAGTAATTTGCCCAAACTCAGACAGATAAATGGAAGAGCCCAGGTCCTATGACCACAAACCTCATGTGTTTTTTTTTTACCTCTCAATCACTGCTCAAGATCCTGGTGTTGACAAGTGATAACAAAGTGTAAAAAAAAATAAATGAATGAAAATATAAAGTTCTATGTTGTGATGTGGGAGCTATATAGAAAAGGCATCTATATATATACATCCATGTGAGAAATACAGTATTGCCAAAGTGTTAACTAGGAAGTCAGGCTTACTCTCATTTCTCTCAATACTGAGCACATAGGAGCTAGATGATCTCTTCTAGGGAAAATGAAATCTTACTATGATTTTATTATAACTATCTCTTAGCAATTTCTCATTGTTTGTGATAATTTTTCTTTAAGTCTTTTCCCTGGATCCCCTCCATTTATCCCTCTGATTTTAACTCTTACGATATGCTAATGGCTCTTAAATGCAGATGTGCAGCCCAGACCTTTCTCTTTAGTTTCAGTTTTTATATGAAAATTATCTTCTGGACATTTCCAGATGCTATTTTATGGACAGCCCAACTCAGAATGTCTAAAACCCAAGGCAGTAACTTTCTTTAACAAACATTCCTCTGAATGCCTGAGTCAATGACACCCATCTATTTCACTTCTTAAATATTTCTTGAATCTGTCTTCTCATTGCTGTGGTGACTACCAGTACCCCATTCAGATCCTAATTATACTATATCACTCGAAGTACTGAAATAGCCTCCTAAATAACTTCTCTACAGCTTGTTCTCTTCAGATCCATCCCTACTCCTGACTGCCATTTCCCTTTTTAAAACCTTTCAATAATAGTCCTTCGTTTCCATAAGATAATGTCATGGTTTTCAAGACTCAGTGATCTACCCCACGACTGCCTCTTCAGCTTCACCTTTTCCCTTTTCTGCCAGTATCTTGAGGCTCCATACAAACCGGACTGCTTATAGATGCCCATATTCTGTTCTTTTCTTGCCACTATGCTTTTATTTTATGTGGTCCCTTGCTTTTTTTCAGGAATTATTCTCTTCTAAATAACATATTGCCTCCCTTACTTCCCATTCATCAGCCAAATTAGATGTACCTCATCCCTGTTTATAACTAGAGGCCCGGTGCATGAGATTCATGCACTTGGGGGGCTAGGGGCGGGGGGTGGGTCCCTCAGCCCAGCCTCACCTTCTCGAAGTCTGAGACCCCTCAGGGGATGTCCGCCTGCTGGCTTAAGCCCGATCCCCCAAGCCAGCAGTCAGACATCCCTCTCGCAGTACAGGGCTCTTGCAGTCTTGGACCCCTCACTCCTTACTGCCCACCTGCAGCGGAGATGGCAGGAGAAGCTCCCACCACCACCACCGCTGCACTCACCAGCCATGAGCCTGGCTTCTGGCTTAGTGGTGCTCCTCCTGTGGGAGTGCACTGACCACCAGGGGGCAACTCCTGTGTTGAGCGTCTGCTCCCTGGTGGTCAGTGCATGTCATAGTGATCGATCATTCTGCAGTCTGTCGATTTGCATATTAGCCTTTTATTATATAGGATTATTGGTCTTCTCAAATGCACTCTGAATTGCTTAAAGCAGGGCTGCTCTTATTCAGTTTATAGCACTAGGGCTAGTAGTGTGTTTGGTACATTATAGACAGATATTTTTGAAATACACACACATTTAGAAATTGTCTTATTCATGAAAACTACATTTTTAATTTTTAAAATTTATTTCCTTGTAATATCAATGACCTCCTTTATAGCTCAAATTTGGAAAATTCATGTTTACTAAATTGGACATAAATGACAAATTTCATTTTATGTCATTTCCTCATTAAAATAAATAATCAGTTGCTATTGTATTCTGTTTTGCAGTGTGCTTCAATGAATTACAAAAAAAAAAGAGTATATGCTAACAATGTTATTGCCGATGCACTGTCTCATTAATATCATGTAGATGAAAATATAGGTTTATTAAACATTATATTAGTATTGGCAGCTTTTAATTTTTGTATTCATCATCCCCATAGCAGGAACAAACAGAATAAAATAAATTAAAGATCAACTTTCAATTTATTTATTTCAGAATAAATAAATTAAAGACCAATTCTTAACCATCAAAATAAGTGTTCCTTTATATTTTTTCCTAATTGAATCTATCTTTCTATTATCAGATATTTTCTTAAGTAGTGAACAAAATCAACTGTATATTCCCCAACTTAAATAAATATAGCTACGTGATATTTGTTTATAGAATATTCTCGAAGTAAAGAACAAGTTATAGTTGTATTATGGATAAGTCCAATACATACCTAACATAGAAACTTTTAAAATAAAAATCATGCATGTTATAGCTATGAATTTTTCAGCTAAAGTAAGTACAATCTTGCTTATTGGAAGGAGCCTAACATTCTTTTTTAAAAATATATATATATTTTTACTTATTTCAGAGAGGAAGGGAGAGGGAGAGAGAGATAGAAACATCAATAATGAGAAAGAATCATTGATTGGCTGCCTCCTGCACACCCCTACTGGGGACTGAGCCCACAACCTGGGCATGTGCCCTTAACCAGAATTGAACCCAGGACCCTTCAGTCTGCAGGCCAACATTCTATCCACTGAGGCAAACCGGCTAGGGCCTAACATTCTTTGTTACAGAAAGCTCAGCAGCAGTGTTATCTTGTCCTAATCCACTATTTCAGTCTAAAACCAGCTAAATATTGGCCTTTACGGACAAAAAAAAAAAGAAAACAAAAAACAACTTCCTTGCTATATCATTTAGCTGTTAGTTTGTTAGATTGTTTGATTTGTTTTGATAATTTACTTGCTTCAAAGAGATGTGTTAGGTGTACTTGCCACTCCCAAAAGTAATTACTGGAATATAGATAAATATATTGAAATATTATAAAATATAGTATTTATTATTTCAGACCTTTTTGGAGTATCAAAATAGTTTAGTTCATCTCAATTTTTTTCTCATAAGAATACATCTTTTGGAAAATAAGCGTAAATATGTGAAAACTCACTTTACAGGCTACTTTGAAGGAGTGGTTTTTACAATTATATAGTTCTCAAAAATTGTAACTATTATTATTTTTGGTGTTTGCATAATATTCTGATATATCTTTACTATTAAAGGGAGCATATTATAGCACTATATACTTTGTTCAAAGCAAGTTTATTTTAGAGATACATGTAATAAAAAAGAGGGCTCATCATGAAAATATAAAATTTGAAGTAAAGCATTAGTTACAAAAACAACCAACTGATATCTGGGAGTCTTGTTATAGAGGGTAGAGTGGAAAATACGGGAGAGGTTAGGGCCTCTTGGACCAGGCTGCAGGTGAGGTCTCCGGAAAGGGACCTGACTTGCCAGGTGGGTGTTTGCTAAAGCTGGATACACTTCATTCTCAGTTTCACAAGAGTAGGGAACGTGGTCTGTTTTATTCATTGCTCTCTCCCTGGTGCCTAGCACGAAGTAGGTGTTCTGTAAATATCTGGTGAGTGAATAAATGATATCAGTGAAAATGAGCGTGTCCGCTGCCAGACCGCAGAGTGTCCGCACATTGGCCTCCCAGCAGACAGAGCACCAGCCATTCCCTCCCTTGGTTTCAGAGATTACTGGAAAGTAGGAGAATACTCTTTCTCTCCTAAGATAATTTCCCCCTCCCCCACTTATACACATGTGAAGGTTTCCATATTTGTAAGTGCATAAAGAGTTCTATATTTTCTGCCAAATTTTTCTCATACCACCATGCTGATACACACGACCTCCTTTAGCTGGACTACCCTTTATTTATCTTTGTTTGATTGAGCAACTCCTACTTGTTTTTGGAGACGCAGCTTAGACATCATGTGTTCTAAGAATCCCTACTACCCTCATCCCTCTATTTGGGTTAGGTCTCCTATTGTGTACAACCATAGCTTTGTCTGCTTGTGTTTTGAAAATTTTCCAAGCTAGGTAGTTTCTGAAGAAATTAAGTAAGTAGTTTAGAACTAAATAACCTATGGCATCACAACATATATTATTTGGTCTCAGAAATTAGCTGGCTGTAAAATGTAGTTTATGCGATTTGTCATTGTACATTATAATAGACAATTGTTTATCAGAGCCAGAAAAAAAATGGTTTTAAATTTCCAATTGAGGTACCTATCTATTTCAGCAGCAGTACACTGAATATACATTTTCCCCACTTACATCAGTAATTGATTACCTGTGCAACATAAGTTAACGAGCACCATATTTTTAATTTATTCCAGTGAGGTTTTTGTGACCATTTTAAATTGAGGCCTCAGACCTGTACCTACTGACCTGCCCCGAGTTTTGATCTGACCTGAGTAGTGACCAAAACTTGAGAAGTAGTGAAATATCATTGTAACACTTTAGAGATCAAAATCAATGTAGACATGTCTTCAAGAGATGAAACCAGAAAACTAATTTAAAAACGTATTCTCTGTTTATGTTGTTTATTATATTCAACAAATGAGTGAAATCATGTAATATTTATATTTCTCTGACTGGCTTATTTCGCTTATCATAATGCTTTCCATGTCCATCCATGCTGTTGCAAATGAGAAGTGAGAGTTTTCTTTTTTACAGCAGCATAGCATTCCATTGTGTAGATGTACCATAGTTTTTTAATCCACTCATCTGCTGATGGGCACTTAAGGCTGTTTCCAAATCTTAGCTATGGTGAATTGTGCTGCTATGAACATAAGGGTGCATATGTCCTTTCTGATTGGTGTTTCTGATTTCTTGGGGTATATTCCTAGAGTGAGATCACTGGGTCAAGTGGGAGTTCCATTTTAACTTTTTGAGGAAACTCCATACTGTCTTCCACAGTGGCTGCACCAGTCTGCATTCCCACCAGCAGTGAAGGAGGGTTCCTTTTTTTCCACATCCTTGCCAGCACTTGCCATTTGTTGATTTGTTGATGATAGCGATTCTGACAAGTGTGAGATGGTACCTCATTGTTGTTTTGATTTGCATCTCTCAGATGATTAGTGACTTTGAGCATGTTTTCATGTGTCTCTTGGCCTTCTGTATGTCCTCTTTTGAAAAGTGTCTATTTAAGTCCTTTGCCCATTTTTTGATTGGATTGTTTATCTTCCTTTTGTTAAGATGTACAAGTTCCCTATAAATTTTGGAGATTAGGCCTTTGTTGGATATAACATTGACAAATATGTTCTCCCTTGCAGTGGGCTTTCTTGTTGTTTTGTTGATGATTTTTTTTGCTGTGCAGAAACTTTTTATTTTGATGTAGACCCATTTGTTTATTTTCTCCTTAGTTTCCATTGCCCTAGGAGCTATATCATAAAGATATTGCTACGACATATGTCTGCTATTTTGCTGCCTATGGATTCTTCTAAGATTTTTATGATTTCCCATCTTACGTTTAAGTCTTTTATCCATTTTGAATTTAGAAATAGAGACAGGGAAGCATCGAACAGACTGTCAAACTTCAGAGGGAAGAAAGGGGAGGGGAAGGTGGTAAGAGATCAACCAAAGGACTTGTATACATGCATATAAGCATAACCAATGGACAGAGACACTAGGGGGCTGAGGGCATGTGCGGGGGAGGAGGGTAAGGGTGGCTGGGGAGAGGTCAATGGGGGGAAAAGAAGACATGTAATGCTATAGGTAATACTTTAAATAATAAAGAATTAAAAATAAATAAATTAGTAAAACAAAAAAATCTGTGGTACATTTACACAATAGAATACTATACACCTATAAAAAATAAGGATCTCTCTGTCTGGCCATGATGGCTCAGTGGTTGACCTATGAACCAGGAGGTCACAGTTTGATTCCCGGTCAGGACATATGCACAGGTTGCGGGCTTGATCAATGATTCTCTTTTATCAGAGATGTTTCTATCTCTCTCTCCCTCTCCCTTCTTCTCTGAAATCAATAAATATATATTAAATAAATAAATAAAAAGAAGGATCTCTTACCCTTTGAGACAACATGGAGGGACCTAGAAATTACTATGCTAAGCAAAATAAGCCAGGCAGTGTAAGGCAATTATCACATGATCTCACTTATATGTGGAATCTAATGAACAAAATAAATTGGCAGGAAGAGATGAACCAAAGAACTTGTATGCATATATGCCTAACCCATGGGCACAGACAATAGCGCATTGAAGGTCTGGAGAGGAAGGTCAATGGGTGGTTGGGGGGAGAAAGAGGGTCATTTGTAATACTTTCAACAATAAAGATAAATTTTAAAAAGTAAAAACATATTCTATACCATCTTTCCAAACTTTGACACACTGAGGTCAGCAATGTGGAAAATGAAACTTCTTTTAAAGTTGGAGCATGGCACCTTGCCCTCTCAAAGTGTACAACACCATATTATTAATTAACTTTTAGTATTTTAGGAAAAATTCAGAAACCTTGCCTTCAGAGCAATTGGATCATCAGTAATGATACCCTAAAGATTAACTTCATATGACACTGATAGCAGGAGGCTATTTCTCTTCCATCCACCAGCCATGTTAGGCAAAAAATATATATAAACATTCCTTTCAGATCACCACAAGGTAAAATAAACAGAATATATTGCAAAATATATTACAATATTGCAAAATCCAGAGTTTCCACCTCAAATCTGGCACATTTGTAATATCTTTTCATGCTGAAAACTTAACTCTTTACTCTCATACTTTTTAAAAAAATTTTAACCCTTTTGATGTAGGATGCATCTTGAAGAAACATTAATACAGTAGAATGCTTTGAGTCATCAGCTCTTATCTGATACTTGGGAAATAATTTATGACTTTCTAAAGTGAGGCTATTATCTTCATAAGTCAGTCAGTATTAAATTTAGTATTAAATTTTTAGACAGAGATATATGCCAGAATTTTTTAAAAAGTGTTAACTTTCTTTAAAATCTGTAAGTGTAAAGTAAATGTAAATTTAAAGAAATGAGCCTCTTTTTAGAAAGATCCTAAGCAATTATCAAGTATTCTCATAACACTTAAGTCTGAAGATATTTCTTCCTTATTTAAAAACAAAAAAACAAAAGGCTGTCATTTTTTTCTTGCCTAGTTAGGAGTTAGATTAAGTAAAATAAGGAAGCCTAAGACTCGATAGATAATTTAAAAGGTCAGGATGCAAATAAAACCCAACCTTTACTATGTTGAACAAAAAGCAAAAATCTGAATGTCTTCTGATTTTTGTAGAGCATGTGGCCGACTCTCTAGCAACAGAAACTTTGCAGCCTTTCCTACAACAGCAGCTGCAAAGCGGGTGTAAGCAAGTCTGGTGTGGGGTTTAGTAAAGAGAAAGGGCCTAAGCTGTTTTGATTTGACATTTCACCAAGGAGAGAAGTTTGGTGGTAATTTGTTTTCCCTCTCCCTTTTGGGTGACGTAGTACTGATTGAAATGAGCATTTTAAAAATATGAATTCTTCTTTGGTCTTTTTCCAAACAAGATACTTAAGAAAATGAAATCCAAATGCTTTTATACCTACACACTATACTGCTGAGCAGGTTATTTATGGAAGAGAAGGCAAGATAAAGTTGCTTTTAAGAGTCCTTTAATATATCAGTTTGATAACTAGCAAAACACCTTTACTGCCATTAAATATTTACCAAGACTTGGCTTTGTGCAGGGGGGCAGTTTAGTGCAATACATTTAACTCTGTGCAATGCCATTGATTAGCTATCAGAAGGACATAGTTAATAAGTAACTTGAGGTATTACAGAGCACTCCACATTCTTGTCAAATCTTTTCTCTGAAGATGACCTAAAAACAAAATCCAGTTACAATCAACATTCACCCCAGCAATGATTACACAAGCACGGCTAGGAAGAAATAAAGGCCAGGCACATCAGTTGAGCAGTACTTGGGCAATCTTTCCTAGTGACTGTTGTCATTGCTGCTGGACTTTAGAACTGAACATGTTTACATTTAATTAGAAAGGACACACAGTTTACAGCACAGTAGCTATCAATATCGGATCAGAATTGATTTCCGCTTTCTCCCCAGTGATTGCTTCCTTCAAGCTAATTAAAAAAAGGCATATAACCAAAATGACTCACATAAATTTTAAAGCAAAGTAAACAATATTTCCTGGAGACCAAAACAAAAGTAAATGACATTCATCGTGATTATTAGGTACATTTTTTTAAAGAATTCTGATGTCTATAAATGTGATATAAGGCATGATTTAGTGTTATCAGACTGCTGATAAACCAAGCATTCCCTTTTGAAGAAACCTGAATGAATGCTTTATTGAGTAGTTAGCGCTCAAAGAAACAATAACCTTACTTTTATCTTTATAATCCCTAAAGCATGTAGATAAATCAGTCTGAGAGAAGCTGGGGCTGATTTTATTCCAGTGTTCATTTTTCACATAAGATACAGAGAAACAGCTAAAAAAACCAAAACAAAATAAATAACAAATTGATTTCCTTTTAAATACGGTGATTAGAGCACATGTGAAATTTGCTAAAGTTAAGTAATTATCCTAGTGTGTGAATAGCATTTCTTTATAATTACCACAGCCAGAAGCAAGTTATGATGAGATATTGTCTTATAACTCTACTCACTATAAAGAGACTTGCTTTTATCAAACAGACTGTCAAACCTCAGAGGGAAGGTAGGGGAGGATGGAAGGGGGTGAGGGTAAGAGATCAATCAAAGGACTTGTATGCACACATATAAGCATAAGCAATGGACACAGACAGTAAGGGGGTGAGGGCCTGTGCTGGGGGGTAGGAGCGGGCGGGGAGAAGTCAATGGGGTGAAAAGGAAACATATGTGATACTTTCAACAATATAGAATTTTTAAAAAGGAGAGAGACCTGCTTTAAATTTCATAAGCTAAAATTTATTGGCAATTACACTAAATTATGGTAAAAAATGATTTTAAAATTAGAGAAATGAGGAAAATCTGAAAGACGTGGAGGTTACCTCCAGAAGAATTATGTCACAGCCCTCCTTCCTTATCTACGGACCGGCCATGGCATGCCACATCTAGAATGGAAGGCCCTCAAGATGTAAGGAAATTCAGAATGATTCAGATTACAAGCTGCCCTTAAGACACATTCATTCATTAATTCACAAGTATTTGGTAATCAATTCTTTTAGTTACTTAAGATACAATGGTGAGCAAAAAACTCTGTGAGATCATACATTTTTATTTGCCTCTGTTAATATTGTATCCCCAAGCATTTACTATGTACTTGGCACTAAATATATAGTTGCTCAATAAATATTTATTGAATGAATGACCCCTTTCAAGGATTATTTTACTACAAACAGTTGTTCACTCAGCCACCAGGGGTCCTCCAGTAGCACTTGTTTCTAGTATTCCAGGAAAACTACTGAAATTCACAATGATGCTATAGCAATGAGAGTCTATTAATTTATTTATTTACTTACTTATTTACTTATTTGTAATTTAAATTCTTTATTGTTTAAAGTATTACATGTCTCTTTTTTCCCCCATTGAATGAGAGTTTATTTAAATCCCCTTCCAGAATAGAATAACTTATGTAAGTTAGTTTTGCTTTTATTTCTTTCTTTTCTTTTTAATCTTAAGCTTTTTATTACTCTTACTGCCCACAAGCAATCAATCTGTAAGCCTTATTGATTAACTACAGATCAGTATTAGACATCCATAGTTTATATTCTCTGCAAGGCTCACAACAATCACAAAGATTCTAGTCAGCCATGGGACATAAAAAAATTAAGAACTACATGATGCAGGCCTAAGGAACCAGTAATAATTAATCAATCCCATAAATATGTATTAAAAACTTTTCTAAGCACTAGATATCAAATAGGGGGAAGGGGAGAGGCAATTGTTTGATATCTATCCAGTTGAAAAGTTAGAATACTTTAGGAACACATGAGAGGATCACCTAAACTGGACAACAGGTCGTATTTCCTGGAGAAACTCAAATCCAAGCTGAGACCTGAAGGATGAGTAGGAACTAGTTAAGTAAAAGTGGATAGAGTCAGTGTTCTAGGGGATGTTCATCTTGGCTGGAGTATAGAGGCAAATAGGTGAATAACGAGCAGTGAGCTGGAAGGCAAAGCATGAAGAGCACTGTAAATGATGTCTACAGAATTTTGGGTTTTTAAAATTTTATTTTGATTTTTTAATTTATTTTATTTTTTTCTTTATTTTCTTTTAACCATCACCATTTATCCCCCTTATTCCCTCAATCACCTCCACTCACGCCCCTCCCCCCTATCTAAAGAATTTGGACTTTATCCTGGGAACAGTGAGGAGTCTTTGAAGAGTTTTATTCCAGGTAGTGATGCCTTCCTAGTTGTGCTTTAGAAAATTCATTCAAGGCAAGAAAACAAGGGAAAGACTATTGCAGTAATCCACTTAAGGAAATAATAGCAGGCACTCTAAATTAAGATAATGGTAATGGGGGCTAGAAATAAACAAAAGATCCAAGGGAGATTTAAGTTTCAATCAAAAGGATTCATTAAATTGTGTGGTGAGAAATAGATGTCAAAGATGATGAATAGGTTTGGGGCTTAAACACTGATGGTGCCCAGTGAGAGGGGAGGAAGAGTAAAGGCTGATTTGGAGAGGAGAATAAAACGAGATCATGAATTCAGTTTTAGGCACATTGAATTGTAGACATTTGCAGAATGGTCAAGTGCAGATGTCTACTAGATGGTTATGTATATCTGGTGCTCATTATAGAAAACTGAGCTGAAGAGAAATACTTCCGAGTTAGGAGTCATTGCTATATAGATGAGTAAAGGCATGGGAGTGGGTTGAAATCAAGTGAGAGTGGGTAGAATGAGAGGTGAAGACACACCACCAATAATTGAGGGTTGGATAGAGGAAAAGAAGCCCCAAAAGGGGGTTGAGAAGCATTAAGAAATACTTTTGACAAAACAGAAAGCCAGAAGTGTATTTTCATTGAAAGCAGGGAAAGAACACCTTTCCATGAAGAATTGGCTTTAGATTGGTCAAATAAGATAAAGATTAAATTGTCTTTTATATTTAGCAACCAGATCATTGGCGCAGTTGTGGACAGAGCAGATTTGAGAACCATGAATAGAATTTGAGAAGGTAAAGGCAGCAAGCACAATTTGATTCAAAAGGAGGTGATCCCAAACTAGGTCCAAGAGAAATCCCATCTTTGAGACCATACTGGAATATCTTTAGAACTTAGTGAGTCAGAATCCCTAGCAGAAAACAAACAAACAAAAAACTTCATAAGTAGTATATATGGCCCAAGTAGCTAAAAGGTGAGTTCTGGAACTTTTATTTCCTAAATTTGGGCCTCAGTATAGTTCCATGTTTTCTTGAAATTCCAGAGCTATCACAATCAGAGAAGGAACAAGGGAAGTCTTACCAGTTAGAGGCTATTTGTCCTATCAGGTCATGGAGACACACAGAATACCCACAGCCAGAGCAGTTTTTTAGAAGCCAAATCTTATTACCCTCTTTAAAATCCTCCAGTAGCTACTCATTTGCCTCAGGACAAAGACCAAAACACTTCTTATGTTCCAGAAAGTCCCTATGTGACCTAAGCCCCACCACCACTTTTTCACTGGTCTCTTAACACTAACACTAGCTAACTAGCTTCATTTACCTCCCGGACCATCCTTTCTCTTATTATAAGGCCTTTGCACATGCTCTTCCCTATGCCTTGAAGTCTTCCTCTACCCTTTCTCTAATTATCAGGTATACCTACTCTGATCTTTAAATCTCAGCTCAAATATCACATCCTTTTCTGTATAGCATTTATAATTTGAAATGTGTGTTTAGTGACCACACTAGCTCTAGCTCCAGCAAAGCGCCCATCATCTGTAGTCATTCATGTGAGGAAGGGAAACAGGTCTTGAGGTATCAATGCAGCCACCCAGTTCCAAGTAAAACAAAGCACGTGCTTCCACTATGCGTGTACTGACTGACCCCTTTATTCAACAAGTCAGTAATCAACTGGCTATTCAGCAAAGCCATGTATCAGACACTCTGCACTTGTAATGGTCTCATAAAATGAATGAGAGTTTCTGTTGTTCCACATCCTCACCTGAATTTGGTATTGTTCCTTTTTTTATTTGGTCATTCTCATAGTTGTATAGTGATATCTCATGGTCATATTTCCCAATTCCTTGGTGATATATGATGTTAAGCATCTTTTCATATGTTTATTTGTTATCTGTATTTCTTCTTTGGTGAGGTATCTGTTCAGATCTTCGTTCATTTTTGGAGTGGTTTGTTTTCTTATTCTTAAGTTTGTTTTTTTAAACATTTTTTTTAAATAATAGATTTACTTTAATTTTTATTATTAAATCTTTATTGTTCAGATTATTACATTTGTTCCTCTTTTTTCCCCCCATAACTCCCCTCCACCCAGTTCCCACCCCACCCTCCACCCTCACTCCCCACCCACTGTCCTCATCCATAGGTGCGCGATTTTTGTCCAGTCTCTTCCCGCATCCCCCACACCCCTTTCCCCCCCAAGAATAGTCAGTCCATTCTCTTTCTATGTCCCTGATTCATTATAATCACCAGTTCATTCTGTACATCAGATTATTTATTCACTTGATTTTTAGATTCACTTGTTGATAGATGCATATTTATTGTTCATAATTTGTATCTTTACCTTTTTCTTCTTCTTCCTCTTCTTAAAGGATACCTTTCAGCATTTCATATAAATAGTGGTTTGGTGGTGATGAACTCCTTTAGCTTTTTCTTATCTGTGAAGCTCTTTATCTGACCTTCAATTCTGAATGATAGCTTTGCTGGATAAAGTAATCTTGGTTGTAGGTTCTTGGCATTCATCACTTTGAATATTTCTTGCTACTCCCATCTGGCCTGCAAAAGTTTCTGTTGAGAAATCAGCTGACAGTCGTATGGGTACTCCCTTGTAGGTAACTGACTATTTTCTCTTGCTGCTTTTAAGACTCTCTCTTTGTCTTTTGCTCTTGGCATTTTAATTATGATGTGTCTTGGTGTGGTCCTCTTTGGATTCCTTTTGTTTGGGGTTCTCTGTGCTTCCTGGACTTGTAAGTCTATTTCTTTCACCAGGTAGGGGAAGTTTTCTGCCATTATTTCTTCAAATAGGTTTTCAATATCTTGCTCTCTCTCTTCCTCTGGCACCCCCATAATTCAGATATTGGTACGCTTGAAGTTGTCCCAGAGGCTCCTTACACTATCTTCATGTTTTTGGATTCTTTTTTCATTTTGCTTTTCCGGTTGGGTGTTTTTTGCTTCTTCGTATTTCAAATCTTTGACTTGATTCTTGCAATCCTCTAGTCTGCTGTTGGGAGTCTGTATAATATTCTTTATTTCAGTCAGTGTATGCTTAATTTCTAGTTGGTTCTTTATCACAACATCGAGGGTCTCACTAGATTTCTTGAGGATCTCACTACATTTATCCGTGGTCTCACCAGTCTTTTCGAGGGTCTTACTAAATTTATCAGCGGCTTCTAGACAGTTCTTGAAAAACCTTAAAAGTGTGGTTTTGAACTCTATATCCAGCAGTTTGCTTTCCTCCAATCTGTCATTTGTGTCCTGTTTCTTTGTCTCCGCATTGTTTATGCTTCCCTGTGTTGATAAAGTTGTTTTCTGTGCTAAGTGTCCTCTAGGGCCCAGTGGTTCAGCCTCCTCAATTACCTGAGGAGGACACTCTTGGTGCACCCCCTTGTGGTGTTGGTGCACAGTCTTGTTGTAGTTAAGCCTTGATTGTTGTAGGTATCACTGGGAGGAATTGACCTCCAGGCCAATTGGCTGTGAGAATCAGCTGTGTCTGCAGTGGGAGAACTTCTGTCCTGGATCTCTAGGGAGGTGCTAATCTAGCCTCTGCCTGAGGCTATCCAGCAAATGCCTCCGTACAAGGCTTGGGTGGGGTAGGTCCCAGGGGATCAACAGGGCGGGCGGAGCAAGCAGTTATGGCTGCTCTCAGTCCTGCCTTCAGAGGCCCCGCTTCTCAGTGTCCCAGCAATTGCTGCAAGTACCTCTGAGAGAAAGCTGCCCTCGAGTTCCGACCGATGCCAGACAGTCCCGCTTCTCCCATATGAGTCTGGGTCCCCAGAGACTCGCCTGGAACTGGAGCTCAGAGCCTGAGACTCCCTCCCATTTGAAAAAGATAACTGCGCCCTCAGCTGCCAGCCCGCTCCGCGTGCGCCTCTGTACCTTAGTATTTTACTTCCGCACCGCACCTCCTCTGAGTCTCGGTATGCTTTTCTCTTTCCTTCTAGTTGTAGAATTTCCACTCATCCAGCCTTCCTGTGGTTCTGGGTGATGTCCGTTCCGTCTTTTAGTTGTATTTTTGAAGTGGTTGTGCGAGGCAGCAAACTCCAGTGTTTACCTATGCCACCATCTTGGTCTTTCCCCTCTTATTCTTAAGTTTTACGTTCTTTGTATATTTTGCATACTTTTCCTTTATGAGATATGTGTTTTGCAAAGATTTTCTCTTAGGCTGTAAGTTATCTGTTCATTCTCTTAACAGTGTGTCTTACAGCAGAAAAATAAATGTTTTTCAATTTAAGATCTAATATATATGTTTTATAGATTATGTTTTGTTATATCTAAAACTCATTACAAACCCAAGGTTACCTCAATTTTCTCCTGTTATCTTCAACAAGTTATATAGTTTTTCATTTTACTCTTCAGGCCCATGATCCATTTTTAGTTACATTTGGTAAAGCTGTAAGTTCTCAGTCTAGATTTCTTTTTCTTTTTTTCTTTTTTTTTTCTCATGTATGTCAAGTTGTTCCAGCACCATTTGTTCAAAAAAGGCTATCCCTTATTCACTGAACTGCCTTTTCTCTTTTGTCAAAGACCAGTTGACCATATTGGTGTGGATCTATTTGAGGGATCTCTATTTTCTTCAGTTGATCTATCTGACTATTTTTTCACCAATGTGATATTATCTTGATTTCTATTCCTTCATAATAAGTCTTGAAGTTGGGTGGTGTCACTCCTCTGATTTTGTTATCCTTCAATTGAGTTGGCTCTTCTGGACCTTTTGCCTCTCCATATAAATTTTAAAATCAGTTGTCAATATCTAAAAATAATTCTCTGGGATTTTGGTTAGAATTGCAGTGAATACATTGATCAAGTTTGGAAAAATTAACATCTTAACAATAGCCGTGCAAATGAAATATCTCTCCATTTATTTAGGCCTTCTTTGATTTGTTTCATCAGAGTTTTCATCATATATATCCTTTACCTATTTTGTTAGATTTATATCTAAATATTTCATTTTGGGGAGTGGTAGTAAGTGGTTTTGTGTTTTAATTTTAAATTTCAATTGTTCACTGCTGCTACATGGGAAAGTAGTTGACTTTATATTAACCTTATATTCTGCAACCTTGCTATCATGGCTTATTAGTTTTAGGAGTTTTTGTTGTTGTTTTGTTTTGTTTTGTTTTTGTTGAGTCTTTGAGATTATCTACATAGATAATCATGTCATCTGTGAACAAAGAAAGTTTTATTTCATCCTTCCTAATATGTACACCTTTATTTCCTTTTCTTGTCTTATTGCATTAGCTAGAATTTACAGTACTGTGTTGAATAGGAGTGGTGGGAGGAGACATCCTGATCTTTTGGAAAAGGTATTTATTTTCTCACCATTAGGTATTATGTTAGCTTCAGGCTTTTTGTAAATGTTTAATATCAAGTTGAGAAATCTCTTCTCTATTTCTAGTTTGCTGAAAGTTTTAAAAATCATGAATGGCTGTTGGATTTTTGTCAAATGCTTTTTCTATATTTATTGGTATGATCAAATTATTTTTCTCCTTTATACTGTTTGGTGGATTACTTTGATTTTGAATGTTGAACCAGCCGTGCATATCTGGAACAAACCCCAGATGGTCATAGTGCATAACTCTTTTATCTATGTTGCTGTTTTGATTTGCTGAGGATTTTGCATCCATATTCACAAGAGGTATTATTCTGTAAGTTTTCCTTTCTTGTAATATCTTTATCTGATTTGGTATTAGGGTAATACTGATCTCACAGATTGAGTTAGGAAGTGTTTTCTCTGTTTATGTGTTCTGTAAGAGATTGTAGAGCATTGGTATTACTTCTTCCTTAAATGTTTTTTTTTTTTTTTTTTTTAAATTAAATCTTTATTGTTCAGATTATTACATTAGTTACTCTTTTTTCCCACCATAACTCCCCTCCACCCAGTTCCAACCCCACCCTCTGCCCTCACTCCCCACCCACTGTCCTCATCCATAGGTGCACGATTGTTGTCTAATCTCTTCACTCACCCCCACACCCCTTTCTCCCCCCCCCCCAAGAATAGTCAGTCCATTCCCTTTCTATGTCCCTGATTCTATTACAATCACCAGTTCATCAGATTATTTATTCACTTGATTTTTAGATTCACTTGTTGATAGATGTGTATTTGTTGTTCATAATTTGTATCTTTACCTTTTTCTTCTTCTTCCTCTTCTTACAGGATACCTTTCAGCATTTCATATAATACTGGTTTGGTGGTGATGAACTCCTTTAGCTTTTTCTTATCTGTGAAGCTCTTTATCTGGCCTTCACTTCTGAATGATAGCTTTGCTGGATAAAGTAGTCTTGGTTGTAGGTTCTTGGTATTCATCACTTTGAATATTTCTTGCCATTCCCTTCTGGCCTGCAAAGTTTCTGTTGAGAAATCAGCTGACAGTCGTATGGGTACTCCCTTGTAGGTAACTGATTTTCTTTCTCTTGCTGCTTTTAGGATTCTCTCTTTGTCTTTTGCTCTTGGCATTTTAATGATGATGTGTCTTGGTGTGGTCCTCTTTGGATTCCTTTTGTTTGGGGTTCTCTGTGCTTCCTGGACTTGGAAGTCTATTCCTTTCACCAGGTAGAGGAAGTTTTCTGTCATTATTTCTTCAAATAGGTTTTCAATATCTTGCTCTCTCTCATCTTCTGGCACCCCTATAATTCGGATGTTGGTACGCTTGAAGCTGTCCCAGAGGCTCCTTACACTATCTTCATATTTTTGGATTCTTTTTTCATTTTGCTTTTCCGGTTGGGTGTTTTTTGCTTCTTCGTATTTCAAATCTTTGACTTGATCCTTGCGACCCTCTGGTCTGCTGTTGGGAGTCTGTATAATATTCTTTATTTCAGTCAGTGTATGCTTAATTTCTAGTTGGTCCTTTATCACAACATCGAGGGTCTCATTAGATTTCTTGAGGATCTCACTACATTTATCGGCGGTCTTACCAGTCTTTTCGAGGGCTTCTAAACAGTTCTTTAAAGACCTTAAAAGTGTGGTTTTGAACTCTATATCCAACAGTTTGCTTTCCTCCAATTCTGTCGTTTGTGTCCTGTTTCTTTGTCTCGGCATTTTTTTATGCTTTGCTGTGTCGATAGAGTGCCTTTCTGTGCTAAGTGTCCCAATTACCTAAGGTAGACACTCTTGGTGCACCTCCTTGTGGGCTTTGTGCACAGTCTTGTTGTGGTTAAGCCTTGATTGTTGTAGTTATCACTGTGAGGAATTGACCTCCAGGTCAATTGGCTGTGAGAATCAGCTGTGTCTGCGGTGGGAGAACTTCTGTGCTGGAGACACCCCTCTGGGGCTAGACTTGCTTCGATGGGGCTTTGGTGCTCCTTCTTCCTTAAATGTTTGATGAATTCATCTGGGACTAGTGTTTTCTTTTTTAGAATATAATTGATTATTGATTCAATTTCTCTAATTGATAAAGATTTATTCAGATTATTTATTTCTCCTTGTATAAATTTTAATAGCTTGTATCTTGCAAGGAACTTGGTCCATTTTATCTAAGTTATTAAATTTGTGGATATAGAGTTCATAAAATTCTTTAATTATCCTTTTTTAAAATTCTTTATTATTGAAAGTATTACATGTGTCCTCTTTTTCCCCCGTTGACCTCTTCTAGCCCACCCCTGCCTCTGCCCCAGGCATTTGATACCCTATTGTCTGTGTCCATGGGTTATGCATATATGCATATAAGTTCTCTGGTTGATCTCTTCCAATCCAACCACTCTCCCCCACCTTCCCTCTGAGATTCCATGCTTCTCTGTATCTGGATCTATTTTGTTCACCAGTTTATTTTGTTCATTAGATTCCACATATGAGTGAGATTATGTAATACTTGTCTTTCTCTGACTGGCTTATTTTGCTTAGCATAATCTCCAGGTCCCACCATGCTGTGTCAAAGGGTAAGAGATCCTTCTTTTTTATTGCTGCATAGTATTCCATGGAATACATATACCATAGGTTTTTCATCCACTCATCTACTGATGGGCACTTGGGCTGTTTCCAGATATTTGCTATTGTAAGTTGTACTGCTATGAGCATAGGGGTGCATACATTTTTTCTAATTGATGTTTCCGGTTCCTTAGGATATATTCCTAGAAGTGGGATCCCTGGGTCAAATAGCAGTTCCACATTTAATTTTTTGAGGAAATTCCATACTGTTTTCCATAGTGGCTGCACCAGTCTGCATTCCCACCAGCAGTGTACTAGGGTTCCCTTTTCTCCACATCCTCCCCAGCACTTGTCACTTGTTGATTTGTTGATGGCAACCATTCTGACAGGTGTGAAGTGATATCTCATTGTCATTTTAATTTGCATCTCTCACATGATCAGTGACTGAGCATTTTTTCATTGGCCATCTGTATGTCCTCTTTGGAGATATGTCTATTGAGGTCCTTTGCCCATATTTTTACTGGGTTGTTTGTTTTCCTTGTAAGTTGTTTTAATTCCTCATATATTTTGGATATTAACCCTTTATCAGATGTATCATTGCCAAATATGTTCTCCTGTACAGTCGTTTTATTATTGTTTTAATGTCGCTGGCAAAAGTAGTGATGACCTCTCATTTCTGATCCTAGTAATTTGTGTCTTCTCTCTTTTTTTTTCTTGGTTAGCCTAGCCAGAGGTTTATCAATGTTATAGATTGTAATAAGGCAAATATGGTCCCCCAAGCACATCCACATTAAATCACTGGACCCTTAGATTGTTGCCTAACTTGGCCAAAGATTTTATTAAGTTGGAGTTTTCACACTACCTGATATCAAACTATACTATAAGGTCATAGTAATTAAAACAGCATAATACTGTCATAAAAAGTAAACATAGAGATAATGGAATAGAGTGCCCCAAAATAAACCTACGCTTTTATGGCCCATTAATATTTGACAAATACCATATGATCACATATGTATAGACTCTAAGGAACAAAAACAAAATAGGAACAAACTCATAAATACAGAAAACAGACTGATGAAGGAGGCAAGAACTTACAATGTGGTAAAGACTGTCTGTTCAATCAACAGAATTAGGAAAATTGGATAGGTACATGCAAAAAAAATGAAACTAGACTACCTCCTAACACCATACACAAGAATAAACTCAAAATGGATTAAAGATTTAAATGTAAAACTTGAAACCATAAAAATCATAGAAGAAAACATAGGCAGTAAAATAGACATTTTCCATAGCAATATTTTTTCTGATATATCTCTTTGTGCAAGGGAAAATAAATACATAAATAAATGGGACTACAAAAGGTTATTTTACAAATATTTTCCAAAGATATAATGGAATGGAATGTGGTGAGAGAAAGCAGTGGAGCATGCAGGGCTCACATTAAGATAAGGAGATGTCCAGTCGGTGTGGCTCAGTGGTTGAGCGTCGGACCTATGAACCAGGAGGTCATGATTCAATTCCCTGTCAGGACACATGCCCGGGTTGTGGGTTTGATTCCCAATAGGGGGCATGCAGGACGCAGCCCAACAATGATTCTCTCTCATCATTGATGTTTCTCTCTCTCTCTCTCTTCCTCTCTGAAATCAATAAAACTATATTTTTTTAAAAGATGAGAAAGGGAAGATAAATAAAATAGATGTGACTATTTTATAATACTAGAGCCCACTTCTTCAAATGGAGCATTTAAGCAACACTGTTCAATAAATACTTTTTATATGCTTCCTAGAGAGAAGCCACTGTGTTAGGCCTTAGAACAAAACAAAGAAGAGTAAAACATGGTCCCTTCCTTCAGCAGTATTAGACTCTAGCAGGGAAGATAAAACAAGTATACAGTAGCTATAGAGGATAGTATAAAGCGATGAATATATTGAAGGGATATGGAACTAGTATGGAAGCTTGGAGGAAGGAGTGTCAGGGTGCAAGCTTTGGTCAGGTTGTGGAGTGTGCCTCGTGATAGCTGTGGCAGTTGACATGGATCTTGTGTAGTGACACGGGAGAGACAGGGAAAGAGCATTCACCTGGAGGCAACAGGGTGAGCAGTAATCCAAACTGAAAAGTGTGAGGGCATCTTCAAAGAACAGCTTATATTTCCATTTGACTAGAATGAAATTTTTTTTAGCGTAGGAAGGAAGAAGTCTGAAAAGAAAAGGAAACCAGAATTTTGGAGCACCTTGAGTGTCAGGCTAACATTTGGGACATCACACTAGAATTTTATATCCAATGAATTCATCCTGCAAAAGTGGAGGAGAAACAAAGACTTTCTCTAACAAACAAAAACTGAGGGAATTTGACATCTGTATACCTTCCTTGCAAGAAATGTTCTTCAACGAGAAGGTAAATCACATAGGTCAAAACCTCAGATCAAACTAATTGATACGGTAAACAAGGAAATGAGAACAGACACTGTCCTCTCAGAAAATGTATACTTAGGACAAGGAGGCACATACTTTTGCCTTTCATACTTGCTTTATCTTTATTTATTTTAATTCAGTAAAAACAAGCCAAACCTGCCTCTTTTTTTTCTTCAGAAAGATTTAAGAATGCTATCAGTTAAGTGATAAAGGTTAGGAAAATTAGTTTACCTCTCCCAATTCATAAAAACCTGTAGAAACAGGCAACAGTTTTTCATCAAAGTGTTTATAAAATGTCTGAGTATTGTGTAAGATCTTATACAAAGTTAATTATTTCTTTTAAAAATCATACCTGTATGAATGCCTGTTCTTTGGCAGGTATTGCAGATACTTTCACGTGGATAGGTCACCTAATTTTGTTCTCATATTACCTCCATGGGATTTTTTTCTGATCGTTTTAGAGTTGAGGAGATTGGTCCTTAAATGGATATTTTTGTCAAGGTCATGCAGAGTGATGGCAGAACTAAAATCTGAATCTACTTCTTCAAAGTCCAACCCAGAACCTTTCCATCTACACCACGTTTGGCATTGTTGACACATTAGAGTGGACAGTTCTTTGCTGTGGGGTCTGTCCTCACTTTCAGGATGTTTATTGGTATCTCTGGCCTCTCCCACGAATTGCTAGCAGCATCCCCACCACCATTTGTGACAAACAAAAATGTCTCCAGATGTTTCAAAATGTCCTTTGAGGGACAAAATACTTCTAGTGAAGAACTACTGATCTATACTGGCGATTTTCAACCCGTGTGCCGCTTAGATTGCCAAATAAATTTAACAAATGGCAACAGCCAACACAATAGCCATCTGGTGTGAACGAATCAAAACTACACCTTTTATTTTTATCAGGTAAAATATGTATTTTTGGTGTGCCACAGAATTTTAGTAATTTATATGTGCACTGAGTTTAAAAAGGTTGAAAATCGCTGGTCTGTACTGTGGTAACTTACCTCTAAATTTTTAATCCAAAAATATCCATTCCATTTTTAAAAGCAGTATATATGGGTACATTATTGATTGTGCAATTACTGTAAATAAATGAAGCATAGGCAGAAGAATAGGTGCGCATTGTGGGATGGTGAGTAAAGTGATCTCATACAAGAACTTGAGTAACACCTGATGGAGATAAGAGAGGAAGCCAGGAAAAGTAACGTCAGAACTTGATATAAATGGAAAAGTACTAGTTACAAGAATAAGCTGAATTGATGTGTGACATTACAGTTGAGAGAGGGTGTTCCACAAGCCGGTTAAAAGACAGGCTGAGAATATAAATAAATATCTGCAAGCAAATATGAAAGTGGGTCATAAGCCCAAAAATTCCAAGATGTTTTAAGGAGTCAGGGACTAGGGAAATAATTAGGACCACAGACATGAGGGAAAAGATCCAGAGACACTGAAATGATTGGATCCAATGCGGCAGGCAGCACAGGAAATGGTGTGCTGTCTCATTTGCTGTGTATTGGAACTATGATAACATGAAAGTATTAAGTAAAAACAGTTTTAAAGTCTTACTTTCTATTCTAAAGTCAAAAAATTAAATCTGTTAAGAATCACATAATTTTAAAACTAGAAGAGTTCATTGAAACTTTATGATATTACTTCATTACTTTCATAAAAATCAGGTAGTTATCATCCAATGGCAGTTTTGTGAGCCATGCTGTTGGTTACATGCTTTGAAAATTCTGAGAGGATTAATGGCTATTCTGTCATTGTTTTATCATGATTCTTACTATAACTTAAAATATTCCCCATACAATGTCATCTAAGTGCCAATAAATTAAATGCTGTTATGCAGAAAATGCATCCAATGATCAACAACTTTGACAAGAAGTTAAATGTGAGTTACTCTGTGAGAAAAAACTAAACAATGTGGCCCTGTTGTCATTTTAGGAAAGAGAACTCTGAGGGGGAAAACAGCACTAAAACAAAAATGTGCTTCAAAGACTATCTATATAATATAAAAGGCTAATATGCTAAGTGTCCTCTGATCGGTAGCTATGACTCGCACTAACCACCAGGGAGCAGACGCTCAATGCAGGAGCTGCTGAGCTGCAGTGACTTGGCAGCCGTGGTTCTTGAATGACACACCCCAAAACCAGAAAGGAAGGAGCCCGATTCCTTACGGGCTGTATGATTCCACCTTCGGCCGTGGGTTATGTTGTTGCTGGGGCACTGTCACCCCGAATCTGGTTCACTGCACACTTGCATTTGCATTCCACATCCTGTATGACAGCAACTTTGCAGAGTGCCCTCTGGCACTCCGGGACCCCTCTGTGGATGTTGGAGAGCTGGTTTTGGCCCGATCCCCACAGGCCAGGCTGAGGGACCCCACCTGCTGGAGGGACCCCGCTCACTCTACAGACACCCTTTGAGCCACCGTGCCACCCCAGGTGCAGCTGGCCGGGGAGAGACTGAGGAAGGTTGGCTCCAGGGCATGTCCGGCCCTTCTCACCCAGCCCCACCCTGCTGGCCACCTTCTAATTAATTTCCTTTCAATGTGCACAAATCTGTGCACCGGGTCACTAGTAGATTTATATATGCTGAGAATGTAGTTCCTACAAGAAAATTATAAACATTTTGATTTTTTTGAAGTTCTTAAGGAACAAGTTTTTTCCATAAAATAAAATTTCTCGGTGTAAATGGAGCATTAATATGTTGGAATTGGGAAGTAAATCACAAGCTGAAACTGAAAAAAAACTACAAATTGTTTTAAGTTCTAAGAAGGAAAAGGTTAGGGTTAATTAGATCGTAACAAAGAAGGAACATAGGAGTTTCGATGGAAGAGTCATAAAATAGGTTTAGCTGAGAAAGCAGGATTTGTGCTGAGACCTGGTTTGTCAGGTAGAGGAAGAAAAGGCACTCTGTACAAATGCCTCAAGAGGGAAAAGCGTGGTGTACTTCAGAAGCTAATGTCTGGCAAAAGGTGAGGAGGTACAGATGCTACAGGGCCGTGTAGCTCATGGCAAGTAGCGAGGAGTGGTCCGGCCCAGGGATAAAGGCTGTGGGTTCAGATTCTAGCTCTGCTAGGCGTGTGAGGTTAATTAAATTACCTGCCTCTGTTTCAACTTATTGTCAGTAAAAAAAAAATAATTTGGACAGTACTTCTCATAGGTTTTGAGGTTAAGCGAGTTAAAATAGTAATTGTTTTCATTTTTTGAGATTTATCCTGAATGCAATACGATGCTATTGCAGAATTTTAAGTGGCATTATTTAATTTATCTTTTAAAAGCTTACTCCAGCAACTGCTTCTATTTGTGAAAGTCTGGATGGGAATTTAAAGATTTCCAAGGAATTTGAGTGCTGAATAGCTTTTTGAGCATTAAAGTCACAGGTTCATCTGAGAGCAAAATCAGGTATAAATTTGCCAAAAAAAAAGATTAAATGATAGAAGAGTAGGAGGTGATGAATAATTAGGGAATTAAGTCGGGACACTATGATCCTCATGATGAGATTTTGAAAACTGAATTATGGATTCTTAATATTTAATTGGTTAGAGTATATTGAATAATGATTTAGATACCATACACAAATGCAGACTTCCCTAAGCCCACTGTGAGCTCTAAGTGAGATCATGTATGTGATATTAAAATATAAAGGAATGGGGTAGGCTAAGGTTTTTTAAGTAGGACACAAGAAGCACTGCCAGTAAAGAAACAATTATAAATTGGACTTCAGTAAATTAAGAATTTACTTTCATCGAAAGACAACATTAAGAGAATGAAATGTCATTGCAGCCCTGTTAGAATGGCTGAAGTTAACAGCACTGCAAAGCCACGCTGAGGGAGCATGTTTGAACAACTGGAACTTCTACTTCGCTGGGAAGAGTGTAAATTGCTACGACCACTTTGGGAAACTGTATGCAGCATCTACTAAATATAAACGTACTACACACCCTATGGGTAAATTCTTTTCCAGAAATGAGTACTGATATCAGTTATATCTCAATAAAGCTCGGGGAGCGGGGGAGTGGAATGAGTACTTAGGTCCATCAAAAGACATGTACATGAATATTAATAGCAACAATAGTGAATTCATTAAGTAAATTGTTGGATATTTATAGAACAGAATAATTTATAGCAGTAAAAAATAAGCTATATTCAACTACAGGAGGAATCTCATAAAACCTGTGTTAAGCAAAAAAAAAAAAAAAAAAAAAAAAGACAGACAAAAAGTTCAGAAACAGGCAATACTAATCTTAATAGAGGTTGGACTGGTGATTACATTGGGGGAGGGTAATCTGCTGGGAGGGAACACTGGGAGCCAACCTTCTTGTGTTTTGTTCTGTGTTTTGTTCTTTACATTTTGTCAAGCTGAATACTTTAAATTTGTACACTTTATGTAATTTAAAATATAATTAACAATTAAAATATAAGTGATAATGTTTTAAACGTTTAAAAACATAAAAACAGACTTGTCTTTTTAAAGATTTTTTGTTTGTTTGTTTTTAGTTTCTTTCTATCTTGGGTCTTTCAAATAGACAAAGACGGTGGGCTGACGAAAATTGAAGCTGGAATAGGAAGGATGCAGAAAGTGTGAAAGGGCATAGAACAGGAAAATGGACAGGAGACTGGTGTCTTTAGACATGTGGGATGATAGAACTGAGAAGAAGTGAAATAAGGTGAAATCTATAAAGATCGTTCTTTACACTTACCATTCTTATTTTATATGTAGTAATCAGTTGCCCACAGTTTAACAGCAGTCCTTCCTCTTAAGAACTAATTTGAATCCTGAAATGATTTCTTTTAGATGCGAACTGTCCCTGTTTCAAGTCCTCTGACACCTTCTCCAAAGTGAGCACGCTGGAAAGGCTTATAGGTTACTTAAATGAAAGGAAGAAGTTTATAATTACTTTAGTTTGAACAGTTGTCAACAAGGTATCATAAGAGGTATTCTGCCAGTGCCAAAAGTTCCCTGACTAGCTTTTTGCAGCTGCGAGAATTATATTACTTTCTTTCACATTATCAATCTGGAATATATAGTTAGGTTGTTTTACTTTAAGTCTCCCATTGACATTTCTTTTATATGCATATAATGAAATGATTTTATTTCATAAAAAAGAACATCTCCTGTGTGGATTTTAAATTTTCCTTATTAAATATTTATATTTTCAAAATGTCCTTATTTAATTGAGTGAGGTGCTTGGTGCCATTTCAAAATAACCTCAGGTGGTAGGTGTAATGACATATCAAAAATTTGACCTTTAGCATTTTAGGATTCTATTTTTGTCTGCATTTTCTTCTGCATTCAGTCTTAATTTATATGCTATTTCTCTGTAACTTAATGAATGGATATAGTTGACATAAGATTCATTAACGAAAAGAAAATGTATCGGAATACATATTATTTCTGTGCAGTCTGACTAATGATTTTAACTTCATTCATATCTCAACTAGGACAAGTAGAAAATTCTTTGTATGAGGCTGATTGGTATTTGTATAAACCTCATTCATTCTCAGTAAGTGCTCAGCCCAATAGACCCCGGATCTACTAAACTGACGATGCCCACTCTCTCACTTCTCACTTATTTGCAGTCAGATTATTATACTATTTTATTAACCTAGAGATTCTTTATTTTTTAATTTTCTGCTTTTCCTTTTAAAGAAAATTGAATGTAATATTTACAGGGATACAATTCAGTTAACATCTTGCAGCATCTTTTTGTATGCCGTGGTAGCATAGATAATTATTTTTCTGGGTAGCTTTCAGCCTAGATGCAGAGAAATGGAATAATTATCATGTATAATATTCTAATATAAAAATTATTTTCATTTACTTATCTAAGTATGTCTTTATTGATTTTTAGAAATGTATATTTCTAACTAGGGATTTTTGTTAGATGGCTTATTGGTCAGTCAGCCTACATATTTATGTTTAAATTATCTCTTTTTGTATTTTCTCAGTTTACACAAATCTTTATCCCAAGAAGAAAACCTGAAGGATCAGTTTAACCATACCCTTACTACCTATGAAGAAGCTTTAAAGAATAGAGAGAACATTGTTTCCATCACTCAGCAACAAAATGAGGAGCTGGCTGCCCAACTGCAGCACGCCCTGGCAGACCGCGTGAACCTGGAATCAGAGCTGCGGCTCGCGGTGGAGGCCTCCCAGGCGGCCGATGACAAGGTTCAGAAGTGAGTAAAATGATCTCGCACTATTTCGAAAGCATGAAACAAAACAAAAACACTCTTTTTTTAGCCACTAAATAACATATTATTTATTACTCAGGCTATTAATACTTTAAGACAAAAGTTTATTGAGCCAAATAAACTCTTTTTGACTGTCTGTCATATCCACGTTTGGGATCAAAAACCATTTACTTGGGAATGTTGGTTACTGTTTAGGGCAAACCATTTTTATTTGATATCTGATCTTCATCAGTTCATGGAGGCCATACTATTAAAATCATTTCATAGATAATAAAGTTATTAGCAAGGGGAAGAGGCAGTCAAATTTCCAACTTGACTCATTTAGCTTCAAGATAATCCTGCTTGAATCCAGATCATCTGTGACCTAGTAATCTGAGACCTCTAGTCACACAGAATAAGGTACAGTGTAATTAATTTTCAGTATTGTTCTTCTGAAGTATTCAGTACAGCTTTTCACAGTGCATAATTGTATTTGTTTATTTTCAATGATCTTTGCATTTTTTATTAAAATTTAAATAAAGCTGCATAATAAGTCAGCCCTTATTATAGCCCACAAAATGTTAATAAATAATTTACCAGACAAGGAAGTCACTTGTCAACCTATGGGACTTGAACATTGTAGCAGAGTTTCCTAAGGTAGCTTTAATGTAATGGAAATGTCATTTTAACTGAGCCCTTCTTTATGGATTGTTAACAGCATTACATCATTCACATACCTAATCACCTTCAATTTCTAATACATACATTTTTCCTTAACAACTTTATTTTTTTAGTTTCACAGTATGAAGAATTAATGCTAATTTCAAAGTTTCTTATTTCTCACCACTTTTTATTTGAAAATAAGTCATCTCAACCATTTCCCCAACACTCCTGAAATTATGTTTTAAGTACTAGCCCAAGGTCAGGTAAATCTGTAGTCAAGACCATTTTAAAACAGATTAGGAATTATGCATATTAATCTGTGCTATCAGTGTGCCTTAAACTTGTGATTTATAGTATTTTATTTTTTATAGATTTAAAGATTAGATTTATATTCAGTCAGAAACTGTACCAGTTATTCACAATGTACAATACCATTCTAAGAATACCAAGATATATAGGTAGATCTTACTTCATTGTAAAATATAAATCAGTAACTTTTGACAGGACCTGATTTAGCTCTGTTTGTTTAAAATCTACAAATAATTACAAATTTCAAGTGTAATTATTTTTACATTTTTATGTAATTCTTTATATGTAATCTTTTAATTTCTATAGATAGCTAATATCCCCTACAAGTGTTTCCCAGAAAACAATTAGATTTCTAAAAAAAAAAAAAAAAAAAAAATCTTTGGAAATGTTATCATACCAACCTTTTATTTCTTAGATCTCATCAACTATTGTAATTTTTTAAAGAAATAACTTTGTACAGCAAGAAGTAGAAATAACATCATCTCAGATAATGCTTTAAATTGAATAAATTTAATCTTTTGAAAACATATTGCCCTTATTCCTCACATTTAACCTCAATAGATTAAAACTTTTTAGTGGAATGGTGTCAGTTCATTAAAGGAGTTTAAGTGCAACAATTATGTCATTTGTAAGAATTAAATGTTAAATTCTAATTTAAATGTTTAATCTTTTATTCCGATTTCCAGCAATAAGACCCAGATGAAATTTTGTCAGGTTTTCCTTTTCGTATTCAATCCATTTTATTTCACTTTTAATTTCCCTCAATTGGGCAATGTATCTTCCCTGCACTTAATGTGCACATCAGTCTATTTTATTGGATTTAAGAGGATAACCTTCCAGGAAACCAATTTATATGAGTTTGTTAGACGGTATTAGTATTCTCTATCCAATCTTAAATTTATATTATTAGAAATTATTTATGAAGGTCCTTTGTAAACATGCCAGTATTCCAGGCAATAATTACAATGTAAGCTAAGATGTTCATGTTTCCACCTTCTCCCATCAAAACCAAATTTCTTGAATATCTAACCTATATTCGCTACCTTGAATTTTTTAATTCCCATTTACTCCTCTGCCACTCAATGCACGATGGCTAGTTCCTCTACTGGAATTGTTGTCCTTAAGATTACCAGTAATTTCCTAACTGTTAAATACAATGGGCCACTTCTAATTATATTTTTATTATAAAACTAATATATGATCATGATAAAAAAATAAGAAAAGATGGTCATATATCTTCAGCAATATCACATAGTGGTTTAAAAGCTCAGGCTCCGATTCAGAATGCATAGGTATGTGAACTTTTACATTTTATTTTAAAACACTATTCTGATGTGCACATTAATAGTCCTACCTCATAATAAATGGTGATAAGTGGAGATTTGACTTTGGGTGGTGGACACACAATACAGCATACAGATGATGTGTATAAAATTTGCATCTGAAACCTGTAAAATTTTGTTAACTAGTGTCACCACAATAAATTCAATAAAAAAAGAAATATAATAATAATTATGAAATGAGAAAAAAATTGGTAAGATCATTCCTGTAATGCTTTTAGAACAACGCTTGTTACATAGACCCTCCTTCTCTTACCACCTTACTCCACAATGCACTCTCTCCTTCTGCAGAAGGGCTCTGCCTTCTCAAGACTGAATGCCTTTGTATATGTAGGTCCCTCTGTTTGGAGCTCTTTGCTCTTTTCCCCCATGAGAAACTTACTCATCCTCTGAGATTCAGTGCAACATAGAGGATAGCGACAGGCTTTGCAGTCTAGTCAGACAGACATGCGTTTGAATCCCTGCTTTTCTACTTATTTGCTGGGAGATTGGGGGCAATAACCCTAGAAGCAAAAGTTCCTCAGTTAAAAGATTCAGACAGTAATACTGGTCTCACAGGCAGGACTAATGTGAGGAATAAACTGGATAGCATGTAAAATGCCCAGTTCAGTGCCTGTTATTTTATTATTAACATCCTATAAGTTACATTATTAGTATCATCATATTCATCAAACTAGCAAGACTAGTTCAGTTTCCTCTTCTCTACAAAGTCATTCTCTTCTTTGTGCTTTCCTAGTAATTTTGTTGAAAATTACTCCCTAGAAAATCAAGCTCCCTCCTGTATTTCCTGCCTCAGGTAATGGTTTTCAGCAATTTCAACGCTGTCCTTGTTCCCTCACTCTTTCTTACCATTTGCATTCACTTTGCCATCAATCTCTGTTTTGTCTTTTGTATTTTTTTCCAAGCTCTGTTTTATCTACTGCTTAAGCATCACCTGATTCCTTTCACCCCATCCTCACACATTAATTGCATGAATTTAGGCCCTCATCATCACTCATCCAAACTATCATAAAACTAGTTTACCTGCCTGTAGTTCTCTCAAGTTTATCTTCCTCACTGCCACCAGAGTTGATTTTTCTAAAGCATAAACCAGGTTAAATTACTTTCTTATTTAAAACTAGAGGCCTGATGCATGAAATTCATGCAATAGTAGGCCTTCCTTGACCTGGCTGCTGGCACCGGCTTCCCTCCGGCACCTGGGACCCGGGCTTCGCTCCCAGCCCCAGCTTCGTCCAGAAGATCATCCAGAAGGACGTCCAGTCTAATGAGCATATTACACTTTTATTATTATAGACTAGAGACCCGGTGCACCAAATTCGTGCCCAAGGGGGTGTCCCTCAGCCCAGCCTGCACCCTCTCCAATCTGGGACCCCTCGAGGGATGTCCAACTGCCCGTTTAGGCCCGATTCCAGTGAGATCAGGCCTAAACAGGCAGTCGGACATCCCTTTCACAATCCAGGACTGCTGGGTCCCAACCACTTGCCTGCCTGCCTGATTGCCCCTAACCACTTCTGCCTGCCAGCCTGAACACCCCCTAACCACTCCCCTGCCAGCCTGATCGACGCCTAACTGCCCTCCCCTGCCAGCCTGATTGCCCCTAACTGCCCTCCCTTGCCAGCCTGGTCACCCCTAATGCCCTCCCCTGCCAGCCTAGTCCCCCACAACTGCCCTCCCCTGCCGGCCTGGTCCCCCACAACTGCCCTCCCCTGCCGGCCTGGTCCCCCTCAACCACCCTCCCCTGCAGGCCTGGTCCCCCCCAACTGCCCTCCCCTGCAGGCCTGGTTGCCCCCAACTGCCCTCCCCTGCAGGCCTGGTTGCCCCTAACTGCCCTCCCCTGCAGGCCTGGTCTCCCCCAACTACCCTCCCTTTCAGGCCTGGTCCCTCCCAACTGCCCACCCCTGCTGGCCTGATCACCCACAACTGCCCTCCCCTGCCAGCCACCTTGTGTCCACATGGGGGCAACCATCTTGTGTGTTGGGGTGATGATCCATTTGCATATTACCTCTTTATTATATAGGCTTTTCAGGGGCTCTTTCTCCCCTACAAGTTAAAGTATAACCAACCTAGTATGACATATGAGGCCTATCAGTAGCCTTCTCCCATTTGTCCAGTATAATTTCCTCCCACGACCACTACCACAATATCTCTGCATGTACTATTTCTTCTTCGTCTTAGAACATGTCCCCACTCTTAGTACCTAGCCAAGTTTTTGTTACTCATTAAAGTCCAGTCTAAATGTTACCCCTAAAATGTTTCTTTAGATTTTCATTCTTTGTTGTGGTCATAGAACTTAGTCCATACCTCTATTCAAGGTCTTAGTCATCTATGTGTAATAATCATTTTGTATATCTATTTCCTCTCTGTTTCACTCCCTGCAAATTTACCCATTGTCGAGCGTTCCCAAGACCTGGATAGTGTCCTATTCATCTTTTTATTCCAGTCTCCTCCAAGTACTCACACACATGCCTGCTGTAAAGTAAGCACTTATAAACAAACGAACTAGAACTATTTAATAAAGTGCTAGAATGATGGAGCAAAATAAAAGCAGGTTGGGTCAGGAATACATATGAAAATTTCAGATGTGGTATGATCTGCTTTAAGCCCTAGCTTAAACTATTTTATTCCAACCCAGTATCCGATTTCAATGAGCTTACCATTTTCATTGAAAACTATGACCCTTGCCCTAACCAGTTTGGCTTAGTGGATAGAGCGACGGCCTGCGGACTCAAGGGTCCTGGGTTTGATACCGGTCAAGGCCATGTACCTTGGTTGCGGGCACATACCCAGTAGGGAGTTTGCAGGAGGCAGCTGATTGATGTTTCTCTCTCATCGATGTTTCTACCTCTCTATGCTTCTCCTTTCCTCTCTGTAAAAAAATCAATAAATTATATTTTAAAAAAATAAAAGAAAGAAAACTATGACCCTTTATGTCTACCTCCCTCCCCTCACTGGCACCTCCATTCCTTATACTCTCCTCAGAGTTGGGATGTCTTACTTCCTAGTGATCAGCTTCTATTCTAACCACCAACTTCCATTAAGTTTAATTACATTTAAAAAGACCTGAAATCTTCAGTAATAGTGGAGAGAGACTATATACTATCTCTAAGAATAATAGAATTTTAAGTTTATATTTTATTTTCTTTCAGAGTCAAAATTTTTTTTTTTAATTTATCAACCTATGGGAGTATTCCTGGAAAGGAAAATTGTGCACAATTAGTATCCATAGGTCAACCAATATTTATAAATAGTCACTTGCTGGGGTCCAACCCCAGCAGGTCCAGGGGTCCCCAAAGGTGTGGACGGAGTCGGCGAAGAAGGAATGACACGGAGACAGCCTTCAGTTGATCAGCAGCCTAGTCAGGACCTCTAGCCAGGATCTCCAGCCAAAGTTCTGGTTAGGAACTCCAGCCAAGCTCTGGTTAGGATCTGATCAGGATCTGATGAGGATCTGATGTTTATTGTCTTGTTACATCTATATTTATACCAGCCGATTTTAATCCTGTCAATTTCTATTACAAAGGTTAGGGCGTTTCTTATCTCCATTCCAGGGAGTAAAGATTATGTAGCTTAACTACCCGCCTGGCACTTAATTAAGGGGTTGTATCCCCTCCCTAACCTCAGGGAAAAATCCCCACCTGGGGAAACAACCTTTCTCGGAGAGGTGACCTTGGTTAAAACACATGGCGCTAAGGAGAGCAAACATATTAAGAACAATATGCTATATATGCCAGGTCCCTTGAAACATATGCTGTGCAGATGTTTCTTTCCTGCAGCGACTGTGTCAAGCAGCAAGGATGGACCGGCTTCCGGCAGTCACTTACAGAGTAAAATATTATGAATGCAGGACTTCATTGTCCAAAAATAGCTTCTTGGCCCAGGTGTCACAATGCCTAAAGCTTCACCAACAAAAATCCATTCCCTTGGTTTATTCTCCTTATGTATGTCTCTTTTAAAACATGTATATGCTTATGGAAGAAGAGCACATTGTGATTTCGCTTTAGATTGCTCTTTTGCTGATCCTGGATGCCCTGGGTTTGGGAGAATTATGTGGAGGTAAGGGAGCTAAAGAGCTTGTTGAGAGCACAGGAACTTTGTAAAAAAAGCTCTTAGTTTTTCCAGGGATCACATGCTCATTTATTAAAGAGGACGCTGACACACCAATTCATTAACTGATGTTTTTATCATCACAAGAGATTTAAAACTCTATGGTTCATTATCATTATACTGTACTTTGTTTTCTTACTGTGCTTCCATCTACAGATAGGCTTCTTATGGCCTACAACAAAAGTTTTCTAAAGGGTTTTTAAAATATATTTTACTATACTTAACATGCCTAGGCTACACATAGTTACATAAGATAATAGTATTTACAGCGAGGCTTATAAGGTCAGAATATCTACCAAAGATCTAGGTTTTACAATAAAATATTTTTTCTCACATATCATCTTTACTGTGGGCCAGATTTACACTGATACGATTAAAATTCTCTCATAAATTGTAGCTGCATAAGGAATATATTGGACAAAAATATGTAGGAAAAAATCGTACACTTTTAAACAAGTTCTCAAGAAAAAATATATCCACTCTTAACATTTTTTTTTCAATTTTTTCTTTTAAAAAATTTGTTACTTAAGATTTGCATGTATTCTGTTAATTTTTAACTGCATAATTAAAATATCAAAGACATTTCATTTTAAAACTTGTGGCATACTGTGTCTTTTGAGTGGCGTTGATAGAAAAAAAAATGAACATATAAAGCTAACAAAAGTCTTTCCTGTCTTTTGGCCAAATACTTGGTTTCTATGAAGAAGTTGAGATTACAAAGAAATTGTGAATTCTCAGTCTGGTTTCCCTGCTGATGAGCAAGAACTGTCTGTAGTTCTCTTCGAGGTGTCAGGGGAGTCACCATAGTGTCACACAAGGGTTCTTAGCGTCGAGCAAACATACTTTCCACAAACTCAGCTGCTTAATCTGTTTGCAGGTTGAATTATAGAACAGGGTAGATGACTCCGGGTGCAGGGAAGGGAACAGAACATTTCCACAGTCTCTTGATTTAAAAAAGAAAAATAAAGCCTGCTATTCTTATTTTAAAAAAAGAAAAGCCTACAGTTGTCATCAAGAGACTTCACCAAACTCTTTTTAGTTTTGTTGCTGGTTTCAGAATCTGATTTTAACCATGATTAAAAATAATTGTGCTAAAGATTCTTACAAAGTTTAATGTGAAAGCTATCAGTGAATTTTTATAATTGCATTGTCTTTTCATTAAAATTATTCTGCTTCTTGCCAACTTTACCTGTGATATTTTTCCTATAAATTCTTGGTTGGACTATAAGTTGCAAGGCAATATTAGACATGTCTGAACATTTTGTAAATACTTGTTGATTGATTCAAAGAAAAAGTTTCACAAATTATCAACTCAGCATAAGGTTTAAATCACTATTTAATATAATGTTGAAAGTTGATTTTGAGTTATTAATATTACTAATAAATTGGAAGATTTAAAACTTTTCTTAAATTGCTCTTCAAAAAATTGTGTTTGAGATTTAAAAGCTCTGAAATATGAAATATACATCAGCAAATAATAAGTCAAATAGTTCATTTACTTGTGATAATTTATGTACAATTGCACATCCCAATCAACTTTAAAAGACACATTCTAAATCTATATCTAATTAGATTCAGCTTTATTATCATTTATATATGGAAGATAGACTCAGATGACTCTTAAGCAATCATTTTAAGATGTACAACATCTAATATGCTTAATTTTTATTCTTGAACAATGATATCCTTTTAAGATTCTAATATTCTAGATTTGTAAATCATAACACATCTTTAAATTAAATACATATTTAACTTAGGAAATATAAGTCTTGTGCTCCAGCAAATTAGTATGTATTTTATTAAAAATTTAATTCCATTACATATTTGTATAGTGGATCACATTTCTCATCCATTGAGTATATAAAGTGGGTCTCTAGAGCTACTTTTATTATATATTTGATAGATATATAATTATAGTCATGTCTTTATAAAAACTAAAGAATTTGGGCTTATACCTTCAGGAAATATCTCACTTCCTAGCTCATTCCTTTTACCAAGGAAGGATTAATGTGCGATTACTAAAATTGGAACCTAACCCAAAATATGAGAAATTGCAATGCAGTGGAAAGTGAAGGATCCAGGCTACAGAAGAAAAGGGATTCTCTAGACCTAAGAATCAGCACTTTCCCTGATAACTTCCCTCTTGTAGCTAACTTTATGGAATGAATCACAAATAGCATGAACGTAGGGACTAAATGTTAAATTAGCACAGGGCTTCTCACATTTGACCTGCTTCTTCATCAGAAACTTCCATGGATGATCTAGAGTTGGGCTAGTATATGTGTCTGCCTACTAATGCCGATGAAACATGTTTCAGATGAGCATCATGAAGAGGAATAGAGAAAAAGAACAAAAGACTCAATTAGGAGAGAGATCCATACTGGTTAGGTTTAAAACTAAATAAAATGCAGGAATTTTTGTTGCTTTTTTGATCCCAGTGTTACAGTAATTAAAAGTCAGAAATGGAATTCCTATTATTTTAGGGAAATTATAGGATCCACCTAATGATGATCATGTACATTTTAACTAGAACTTGGCAGGCTAAAAAAAAATACAACAGGAGTTCTTATACCTCTGAGATGTGATTTTCACACACGTATAGGAAATGTAAGTTTCTTAGAGTGGCTATATAACCTAACAAGTATCCTTTTCTTTGGTTCTGTTCTTAGCTCCAGTTAAAAGCCTTCTTACTGTTTAACCTTTGACAGGCTACATAGCTCCTAGTTACTTCTGTGAATATAGGCGAACTCATCCATCTTACCTGAGAGTAGTTTTTCAATTGATAAAAATAAGATATAGGTGATTTGAACTTCCTAGGATAGGTAACAGTAGCACTATCCACTAGTGTACTTAAGAATACTTTTGTTGTACTAAGGTGGGAAAAGGACGCTATTGTAGAAATTCGACTTTTAGAAGTTTCCATCATTCTTGCTTGAATGTTGCTTAACCTCATCGTACTTGAGAACTCACTCAGAGCTTCCTTCTTTGTTTTCTCTATTCTTAAATACATAGAAGATCAAATGTAATGTGCCTACCTGCTGATGTAGAAAATGTCTACATTTTTCCATAAGTTGGGGTCTTCTTTTCATGTAATAAATCCCCATTATACTCATCTAAAATCTGATGGATACTTCCTTACAAGGTACAGGTTTTTCTTTCAAAATATAATTGGGGGGGAGTGGGTACTAAATTATACCCAGAGCAAGTAGAAATATAAATTTCACTTGGATTCTAAGACTCCATGTTTATTTCTCCCCCACTTGGTCAGAGATTTGCCCATGTGCACATTTAACCATTGATAAATACAGGATGAAAGAATCTTTTGCTTATTTCAGTGTAACTTTACCTGATAGTGAAATCATAAATATTGTCCATTCATAAACTTCATTCTTTTTAAAAAATATATTTTTTATTGATTTTAGAGAGGAAGAGAGAGAGAGAGAGAGAGAGAGAGAGAGAGAGAAACATCAATGGTGAGAAACATCAATGGTGAGAGAGAATCACTGACCGGCTGCCTCTTGCACGCCCCTTACTGGGATCAAGCCACAACTTGGGCATGTGCCCTGACTGGGAATCAAACCTGTACCTCCTGGTTCATAGGTCGACACTCAGCCATTGTGCCACACCGGCCAGGCCATAAACATCATTCTTGATCATTCACACTAAAGAGAAAAGTCATTCTAAGACATTGTATTTTATAGTAGCAGGTGAAATGCATCTTCTTCCTTTATATATAGGGGTGGGTAAAAGTGGATTTATAGTTGTGAGTATGTGAAACACCGAGTTTCTTGTATTATCATTAATTATTGTATTATTTATTTGTATTACAACTGTAAACCTGTGTTTGACCACCTCTGTATTCTTCAACAACTCAACAGAAATAATTTTTTTCTTCAGTTCTTAACCTAAGTATAATTTTTAAAAATACTTATACTACTAAAAATTACTTTATTAGGTGTTTCTGTAGAAAGACTGAATGCAAGTGAAAAACGAGACTCCAAATATTACATAATAAACAATATTTTGGAACTTACTAAACATTAATTTTTATTGCTTTAGCATATATACCATTCAAACTAATAGTTCTTCTAATATCATCATCATTTGACTTTTTCCTTTGCCACATTTAACAGTATTCTCAAAGCATATGAAAGCATATTTTATTTCTCTTTATGTAACTATATGCCATTTGACAAGCTACATAATGGTAAAAATGACATATAAACATATTTTAAATCTTGAAACATCTTCTTCCTTAAATTAAACTAGTCTGCCTTCTGAGTTATGTGTGATTTGTATTAGTCTTCAAGAAGTTCTCTACTACTGACTGAAATGGATGGCCTAATCTTTCCCGGGATGATGGAAGTAGCACAGTTCAAGAACAAGAATGAATCTGTATAATCACACCACAATGCGAGGCGACCCTAAGGCAGAGCACTGACCAGATACACATATGGGTTTTAGAAGACTTTCTGATGCTCTTTTTTAACACAGCTGTGAGAAGAATGTGGCTAAGACCCCGTAGTCATTCTTGAGTAGAGCTGGCAAAGGAAGCCATGAGGAGAAGAGAATTTAACACAGGGGTGTAAGAGAGTGCAGCTTCATTGATGGGATCTGAGGGGAATGCCTAATGACTGGAAGAATCAAACTTGGCAATGAAAACACAAAGCTCTTTTCATCAATTCAAACGCAGACTCTAAAGCTGCAGATGGTCACCTCCAGCCTTGTCTATTCAGTGTGAGGTTTTATAAAATGGCACTTTGGTGAATACTAATAGATCAAAACAAAGATTTAATAACATAAAGATGCGGTGTTCATTTTTAAATGAGTATACAGGTCAATGTCTCAGAAAAGGATAAAAAGAGTACTCTTTGCATGTGGGTCTAAAGTCTTTTTGTGATTTTTCAACTTGAAAAATAAATGACATTTATCTTCAAAAATAAATGACAAAGGTACAGATTGTGTTTAATGGAAAACAGTTTACATTGTGAAAAGAGACCGAAATTAGGGTTTATAGTTACTCCTGTTAACTTTATTGCTTCTATTTGAGGACTCTCAATTTATAATATTTGTTCATGTTATCCTAATATTTTCTTGAAGTTCACAGGATAGGATAAGTATCTGTTGTCATTCTCAAGGATGAATCAATCTAATTAAAAATGTAGGCCAAAATATTTTGTACTTGGAAGAGAACTTTTTTCCTTACCTCTCCAGAGAATGCAGAGACATTATTTAGTACAAAGGAAGCCAGTATTGAAATTTAAACCAGTATTGAAATTACATTATTGTTACTTTGCATTTGCTTTTCTAAGATTTTTTTAAAATTCATAATTTCTATATATTAAAAGGTATTTCACTGTATTCAACTTGAGATTTATGCTTACATAACTGGTGTATTTTTCAAGAATAAATTTTATTAGACTTGGTTAGCACTTTATAGTTTGAAAGATTCTTGAGCTAAACCCAAACAAATTAAGCTTAATTATCCAAAATAAGTTTAAAATATGAACTTAACTAAAATACAGCATTCATATTTCTAGTATTTGTGAAGCAAATATAATGAGTAAGTCTGTATTCCAAATACTTTTAGCTAGTGGCACTATTATATAATAAATTAAAAGACTAGGATTGAAAGTTAAAAGGGAGGCAACTTAGTATCTAGTAGAAATATCAGTAAACTAACAGGACCCTTGACCATCATAAACTGGGCATGTACAAGTCATTAAATTGTGTTTCTTCTCAGTTTCCTCATCTGGAAGGAAGAGCTGACATTCTTGCACTATCTATTGCAAAACATGGCTGCAAAGATCAAATAAAATGCATGTGCATAAAAATACTTTGCAAAGTGTAATGTGCTCTATAAAATCATACTTTAGCTGAAGAATATCTTCTACTCATACATTTAAATAAAAAGTTATAATCACCTCATTGGAACCAGAAATAGTAAATGAGAAAAATAATACTTTAGCCTCAGAGACATAATGTAAATACCATGTAATTTTGGGAAAAAAGAGTATTTACATAGATCTTAGAAACTAGAATTAAAGAGGATTCTGTATGTGTTCATACATTACTGGTGAAAATGCAAAATGATAAAAACCCCTATGGAGGACAATTGGATGATATCTAACAGATATTTTATATATATAAAAGCCAAGCAACAGGAAGGCTGGAACAACCAGAATGACAGGTCACTGTGATGTGTACTGTGGTGGCCAACTGGCCAATTGGGGCCCCGATCGCCCCCCCTGATTGGGGGCAGGGCCAACCAGCCAATCTCCTGCATCCCTTGCCCTGCCCCCGCCGGCCCGGCCCCAATCCGCCCCCATCGGGGTAGGCCAGCAGGACCCCACCTGTACACAAATTCCTGCACCAGGCCTCTAGTATATACATATATTCCTAGGTCAAATGGCAGTTCCATATTTAATTTCTGGAGTAAACTTGATACTGTTTTCCATAATGGCTACACCAGTCTCTATTCCCAACAGCAGTGTACTAGGGTTCCTTTTTCTCCACATCCTTTCCAGCTCTTGTCATTTGTTGATTTGTTGATGGTAGCCATTCTGACAAGTGTGAGGTGATACCTCATTGTTGTTTTAATTTGTATCTCCCTGATGTTCTGTGAGTTTGAGCATTTTTTCATTTGTCTCTTGGCCATCTGCATGTCCACTTTGGAGAAGTGGCTATTTAGGTCCTTTGCCCGTTTTTTTTTTTTGTGGGGGGGATGGGAGGGATTGTTTGTCTTCCTTTTGTTAAGTTAGATGAGTTCCTTATATTTTTGGATATTAACCCTTTATCAGATGTATCATTGCCAAATATGTTCTCCCATAGTGTGAACTCCCTTTCTGTTTTGTTGATGGTTTCTTTTGCTGTGCAGAAGCTTTTTATTTTGATGTAGTCCTATTTGTTTACTAGGTGTACCGGTTAATAATGAAGATTTTTTAATCAAAGAAAACACGATAATTTCAAGAGAAACATCAAAAGTGCTTTATTCAAAGTAATGTCCATCGATAGCTACACAGTTCCCCCATCTTTCAGGTAATTTGTGGATACGGTCCCAATAGAACTTTTCTTGTTTTGAGGCAAACCATTCAGAGACCTAATTTTCCACTTCCTCGTATGTTTTGAAGTGCTGCTCAGAAAGTGCGTGTGCCATGGATCGGAACAAGTGGTAATCTGAAGGAGCAAGGTCTGGTGAATATGCGGGTGGGTTAATACTTCCCAGGCAAGATCTTTTAACGTGTCTTTAACTGGTTTTGAAGTGTGTGATGGTGCATTATCATGAAGCAAAATTACTTTGCCATGTCTTCTGGCCCGTTCTGGTTGTTTTACAACCAAAGCGTGGTTTAAATTGACCTGGGCGTTTTGTCTTCACATCGAAATCATTACTTTTAAAGCGTTTAAATCAGCGTTCACAAGTATCTTGAGATGGAGCATCTTCACCATAAGCTTCCCAAAGTATACGATAACTTTCAGCAGCACTTTTCTTCAAAATAATGAATTAAAATTCCCACAAATGCTCTTTTTTGGACACAAAATTCAACATTTTTAAGTGTAAAAATATCTATGATGTTAACACCTTCAGCAAATTTGACATATGAAGTTTTAAAGCTTGTTGTAAATACAACAAAATAGCATACTTATCAAATCGCATATATATCAACATATGTGTAACTCCATCTATTGAAAAAAATCTGCATTATTAACCAGTACACCTAGTATTTTTCTCCTCAGTTTCCTTTGCCCTAGGAGATGTATCCTTAAACATATTTCTACAAGAGACATCTGAGATTTTGCTGCCTAGGGTTTTTTCTAGGATTTTTATTGTTTCATGACTTACATTTCAGTCTTTTATTCATTGTGAGTTTATTCTTATGTATGGTATAAGTTGGTGGTCTAGTTTCATTTTTGCACACATCTGTCCAATTTTCCCAACACCATGTCTTGACTCCATTGTATGTCCTTGCTTCTTTTGTCAAATATTAATTGAGTATAATGGCTTGGGTCGACTTCTGGGGTCTCTGTTCTGTTCCATTGATCTATATGCCTGTTCTTGTGCCAGAACCAGGCTGTTTTGATTATGGTCGCTTGGTAATATAGCTTGATATCTGGTATTGTGATTCTTCCAACTTTGTTCTTCTTTCTCAAGCTTGCTGCACCTATTCAGAGTCTTTTTTGATTCCATATGAATTTTTGGAGTATTTGTTCTAAGTCTGTGAAATATGCTGTTGGCATTTTAATAGGGATTGTTTGAATCTGTAGATTGCCTTGGGTAGTATGAACATTTTAATGATGTTGATTCTACCAATCCATGAACAATGGTATATTATTCCACTTGTTTATGTCTTTTTCTATCTCTTTTTTCAACATCCTGTAGTTTTCCAAGTACAATTTTTTTACCTGCTTGGTTAAGTTTATTCCTAAGTATCTTAATTTTTTTTTTGCAATGATAAATGGGATTGTTTGTTTAGTTTCTCTTTCTGAGAATTCAGTATTGGTGTATAAAAGAGACATCAATTTTTAGGTGTTGATTTTGTATCCTGCTACATTGCCAAATTCATTTTTTAAATCTAGTGGATTTTTGGTGGAGTCTTTAGGGTTTTCATTGTACAATATCATGTCATCTGCGAATAATGAGAGTTTTACTTCCTCCTTTCCAATTTGGATGCCTTTTATTTCTTCATCTTGTCTGATCGCTGTGGCTAGGACTTCCAGTACTATGTTGAATAAGAATAGTGAAAGCGAACATCCCTGTCTTGTTCCTTTTCTTAGGGGAAATGGTTTTAGTTTTTGCCCATTGAGTATGATATTGCCTATAGGTTTGTCATATATGGCCTTTATCATGTTGTGATGCTCCTTCTATTCCCACCTTGCTGAGAGTTGTTATCGAAAATGGGTGTTGGATTTTGTAGAATGTTTCTTCTGCATCTATTGTTATGACCATGTGATTTTTTTTTTCAGTTTGTAACTTTATTTGACCATGAGCATTAGTTCTCCTCCACATTAATGGTCTTTAGATTTTTGAAAGTGGTGACAGGTACATAGGTGACCAATGTATACAGCTTGTTTGTTGAATCTTCATCCTCATTATGTTTTCTGGACAAACATACCTGAATACAATATGGGACATTGCTTTATTCCTTTGACCCAGACAGATTTGTTCAGCCTGGCATCAGAGTGCATGTCTGGAGTCCCTGTCTCCTTCATGGCAAATTTCCGGATCTGCTTGAGTGCCCGAGGGGGACGCTTCTTAAAACCCATGCCGTGAATGCAGTTGGAATGTTGATGGTGTACTCCCTGGCCACCATCTTGTTGATGGCAGAGCAGCCCTTCTTCTTCTCACCACCTTTCTTTGCGGGAGCCATCGTGCCCAGCAATTTGGAAAGAAAGAGTGGTTATTGTGGGAGAGGGAACGCAGGGTTGCAAGTACAACTTTCGGGTTGCCTGGAGAAGGCTGATCATGTGATTTTTGTCTTTCAATTTGCATATGTGTTGTATTACATTTATTGATTTGTGAATATTGTACCAGCCTTGCAGCCCTGGAATAAATCCCACTTGGTCATGGTATGTACTAGTTTGATGTTTTTAATATATTGCTGGATGCGATTTGCTAATATTTTGTTGAGGATTTTAGCATCTATGTTTATCCGGGATATTGGCCTGTAATTCTCTTTCTTTATAGTGTCTTTATCTGGTTTTAGAATTAGGGTAATGCTAGCATCATAAAAAGAGCTTGGAAGTGTTCCTTCCTCTTGGATTTTTTGGAATAGATTGAGGAGGATAAGTGTTAGTTCTTCTTTGAATGCTTGGTAAAACTTCCCTGTGAAGCCATCTGGACCCAGGCTTTTGTTTGCTGGGAGTTTTTTGATTACTGCTTCTATTTTCTCAGTTGTTATTGTCCTATTCATGTTTTCTGATTCTTCCTGATTCCAATTTGGAAGATGGTATTTTTTTAGGAATTTGTCCATTTCATCCACATTGTCCAGCTGATTGCCATGTAGTTGTTCATAGTATTTCCTTACAATCCTTTGTATTTTTGTGGTGTCGGTGGTTACTTCTCTGCTTTCATTTCTGATTTTATTTATTTGGATCCTCTTTCTTTGTTTCTTGATGAGTCTGGCTAATGGTTCATCTATCTTGTTTGTCTTTTCGCAGAAGCAACTCTTGGTTTAATTTATTTTTTTGTATTATTTTTTTAGTCTCTATGTCATTTTTTCTGGTGTAATCTTTATTATTTCTTTCCTTCTACTTACTCTGGGAAATTTTTGTTGTTATCTTTCTAGTTCTTTAAGTTGCAGGGTTAAATAGTATATTATTAACTTTTCTTGTTTTGTGAGGTAGGCCATTAGTGCTATGAACTCCCTTCTCAGGACTGCTTTTGCTATGTCCCTGAAATTTGGGGTTGTTGTGTGTTCCTTTTCATTTGTTTCCAGGAAGTTTTTTATTTCTTTCTTGATATCATTGGTAACACATTTATTGTTTAATAACATGTGTTTGAATGTTTTTGGGTGTTTTTACTGTAGTTGATTTCTAATTTCATTCCATTGTGACCTGAGAAGATGTTTGATATGATTTCAGTCTTCTTGAACTTGTAGAGACTTGTTTTGTGTCCTAACATGTGGTCTATCTTTGAATGACCCATGTGCACTTGAGAAGAATGTATATTCTGCTGCTTTGGGTTAAAATGCTCTATAAATGTCAATTAAATCTATCTGATGCAGTGTGTCCTTTAGGGTCACTGTTTCCTTGTTAATGTTTTGTCTGGAAGATCTATCCAGTGAAGTCAACAGGGTGTTAAAGTCCCCTACTATGACTATATTGTTGTTGATCTCTTCTTTAAAGTCCTCTAGAAGTTTTTTTTATATATTTAGGTGCTCCTATATTGGGTGCATATATGCTTACCAGGGTTATATCCTGTTCTTGCATCAATCCTTTACTATTATGTAGTGACCTTTGTTGTCTCTTGTGGTGGCCTTCATTTTTAAGTCTATTTTGTCAGATATGAGTATTGCTACCTCAGCTTTTTTTTTTTTTCTTTTCCATTTGCATGGAAAATTTTTTCCCATCCCTTCACTCTCATCCTGTGTGTGTCTTTTGTTTTGAGGTGGGTCTCTTGTAGACAGCATATAGTTGGGTCATGTTTTTGTATCCATTCAGCTACCCTATGCCTTTTGATTGGAACATTTAATACATTTACATTTAAGGTTATTATTGATAGTTTCTTATTTATTGCCATTTTATTTTAGTATGTCTAGGTTTCTCTCTTCTTCTCATTACAGCAGTCCCTTAGAATTTCTTATAATGCTGGCTTGGTAGTGATGAACTCCTTTAGCCTTTTTTTTTTTGTCTGAGAAGCTCTTTATTTCACAGTCTATTTTGAATGATAGCCTTGCTGGATATAGTAATCTTGATTTCAGATCCTTGCTTTCCATTATCTTGAGTACTGCATGCCATTTCCTTCTGGCCTGTAGAGTTTCTGATGAGAAATCAGGTGCCAGCCTTGTGGGAGCTCCTTTATAGGTAACAGTTTGCTTTTCTCCTACTGCCTTTAAGATTCTCTCTTTGTCTTTAATTTTTGGCATTTTAATTATAATGTGTCTATGCATGGGCCTTTTTGGGTTCTTCTTGCTTGGGACTCTCTGTGTCTCCTGAACTTGTGTGACTTTTTCCTTCATGGGATGTGGGAACCATGCCAGGTCTCTGGATAGTCAAGGCTAGTGGGAGTATAGAGGCCTTTATTATTAATACACCAGAATGGCCAAAGGCCACTCTGGGCATGAGCCTAATTGGAATGTCCAAGGACTCAGCCTGGGAATCCTAATCAGTTCAAGATACCATGCGTAGGTGCAAGGGCACACGTACACGGTGCTCTTCAGTAGCCAATATGATTGATGTAACTATTGGCATGAAGCATTCTTTGTCTAAATAGTGTAAAAGTAGGTTACTGACCAGCTAGTTAGCTGGAGTCAGCTGAGGCTGGAGTGAGAAGAAGTCTGCTGGAGTATGGAGAGAGAGCAGCTAGGATGGAGTGTGTTAAGAAGTCTGCTAGAGAGAGCAGCTGGACAGGAGAGACAGGAGAAGCTGCTGAACCAGAGAGTTCAGGTACTGCTGTGACGAGAGGTGGTGAGAAGGTAGCATGAGGCTGCTCAGAGAATAGCTGTGGGTACAGAAGCTGATGCTGTTTTATGGGAAAGATATATGTTCACCAGCTGGTGTCTGGCTGCCTGCCTGTATGGACTTTGCTGTGAGGGCTGTTCATGTCTGGTGGCTATATGGCCACTGGTTTCAGCAATAAAGACTCATTCTTATATACCCACAACTTCTCCATCTCCCATGACCCTCTACCAAGCTCTTCCCAGACTCAGAACAGCTGTGCCCTTGAGCAGTACTCTAACACTGGGTTAGGGAAGTTTTTTGTCATTATGTCTTCAAACACCTTCTCTATCCCTTTCTGCCTCTTCTGGCACACCTGCTATGCCAATATTGTTATGTTTCATGTTGTCCCACAGCTCTCTTAAGCTGTCTTCTTGTTTTTAATTGTTTTTTTCTTTTTGGTTCTCTGATTGATTTTTTTTAACCCTATTTTCTAATTCACTGATCGATCCTCAGCTTCCCCTAATATGCTGTGTATTCCTTCCAATGTGTTGTGCTATGTCATTCTTTGTTTCTGTTTTCATAGTTACTATGTCTTTTCTCATGCTATTGATCATCTTTACCATCATTATTCTGAACTCTATATCAGATAAATTTCTTATCTCCATTTCATTTATCTCTTCTGGAGAATTCTCTTGTTCTCTCATTGGGGGGTTGTTTCTTTGTCTCCTCATTTTGGCTGTCTGTTTGGGTTTGTGAGTATGTATTAGATAAATCTGCTACACCTCTCAATCGCTAGTGCAGGATATGTCAAATGCTGTTTCTGTCTAATTAGGTCAGGCAAAGATTCAAAGCCTCCAGAGACCACCTCTGCTTGCAAACTGATTGGATTTAGTCTTGAATAGACTTCAGACAATCATCCACAGGTGTGGCCAGAGTTTTTCCTAACAGAGTAGGGTGATTGCTTCTGCCTGGAGGCTAACTGTTATTCTCAGTCTCTTAACACACTGTATGCGGGTAGCTTTCATCAGGCGCTAACAGGTGGCGCGTGGCGCGGGCCATTTTTGCTAATTTTTTTGCGCAAATGGCAACGTTCAGTAAAATTATGATAACTTTAGTTTACGTATTTATACGTTACCCGCATTCTACTGCTAGTCTATAAAAAAAAAAAGTATTAAGACGGCTCCCGCGGAGTACGCGCAATTCACGCGAGCCGACTTAACTCGTTTCCCACAACCCAAGTGTTAATGGGCCTCAGCAACTCCACACCATGGGCCAATGTGTTTTCCCCATGGAAATAGGGTGGGTCAGCTGTCTTCCCCCAGGAAAAAACACTTACCATAGATTGCAATTGTTTGCATGAGAAAGATGACCTCTGCAGTGTGAGGGAATGACTCAGCACAGGAATCCTGGGTGTCTGCCTTCTGAGCTCTAACCCAAGAGCCCCCAACCCTGGCTTCTGTTTTCACAGCTCCAGTCTACTCTTCCCTCCTTCTGCCAGAGCACAAGGTTAGTGGCTGCACAGGGAATTTTGTGCATTGGCCCTTTAAGAGGGTGCCTGCTTTTCCAGCTGTCTCTCTGCTGCTTTGCACAGCCAGCTGTTATGTTGGTATCTTTCTCAGTTCTTGTGCTCTCTGCTGGGGACCCAGCTTGGGGATTAGACCCTAGAGTTCTCAGTGGCAAACCCCCACAGTTGAGATATCTCTTCAGAACTTCAGCTGCTGTCTGTGGGAGCCCAGCCAGCCCTTTTCGTGCCTCTGTCCCTCCTACCAGTCTCTATGCATTCTCTACTTTCCATTCTTGGTTATTAAGGCTCTCCCCAGAGAGTCTTCAGTTGATTATTCAGGAAGTTTTTCTGTATGTTAGTTGTAATTCCAGTTTGGTTCTAGGAGTGTGTCCATGCAGCATCCACTTACTCCACTGCCATTTTTAGGTTGCTGGTTCTATTCCCAGCTAGAGCACATGCACAGGTTGCAGGTTGGATCCCCAGTAGGGGGTGTGCAGGAGCTAGCTGATCAATGTTCTCTAAAGTATTATTTTTAATAGCACACTGAAACAACCCAAATAAATAGGAGAGTAGTTGAATAAACTATGACACATTCACATAGTAGAATACCATGCAACCATTATAAAAAGACTGCTCTGGCCAGTGTGTCTCTGTTGGATCATCCTTTCGTACACCAAAAGGTGTTGGGTTCCATTCCCAGTCAGGGTACATACCCAGCTTTCAAGTTCAATCCCCTGTCAGGGTGTGTAGTGGAGGAGGCCGATTGATGTTTCTATCTCACATCCATGTCTCTCTCTCTCTCTCTCTCTCTCTCTCTTCCTCTCTCTCTAAAAAAAAATCAGTTAAAAAAAAAACAACTAAAGAAGATGTCTATACACAGACAACAGTATAGTGGTTACCAGAGTGAAGGGGGTGGAGGATAGTAAAGGGTGAAAGGGGTCAAATATATGATGACAGAAAAAGATTTGATTTTAGGTGGTAAGCACATAATGCAATATACAGGTGATGTATCATAGAATTGTACACTTGAAACCTATCTTATATAATAAAAGAGAAACATGCAAATTGACCCTACCTCGGCTACACCCACAAGCCACGCCCACCAACCAATCAGGAGCAAGTATGCAAATAAAGCCAACCAAGATGGCAGCGGTCATGGAGCTGGAGCGAACAGGAGGCTTGGGTTGCCCCTGGCAATGGAGGAAGCCAAGCTTCCTGCCTGCCCTGCTGGCCCTGAGCTCTGCTCAAGGCTACAAAGTTTCAATTATAGAAGATAAATAAATCCCAGATACCTGCTTCCAGCCACTGTGGCCTCTGCTCAAGGAGGGTCTGGGAGCCTGGGTTGCCCGGGGCCATGGCCAGCCTGCAAACAGCCCTCAGCCCCTCACCCAGGCTGGCCAAACCCCCCAGCCGGGACCCCCACCCTGAAGGGGGTGTGGCCAGCCTGAAAATGGCCCTCAGCCCCTCGCCCAGGTCACCCCACACCCACCCTGATCCAGGACACCCTTCAGGGCAAACCAGCCAGCCCCCACCCATGCACCAGGCCTCTATCCTATCTAATAATAGACAAACATGGTAATTGACCGTACCTTCGCTATGCCTCCGATTGGCTAATCAGTGCGATATGCAAAATAACTGCCAACAAAGATGGCTAATTTGCATTCTGCAGGCAGGGTGAGACAGTGCCATCCCGCCTGCCCTGCTGCCGTCCGGGCCTGCTATCTGCGATCCTGGGTGGCGGGGGTCCTGTGTGAGACCCAACCGGGGGTGGCTGGGCAGGGCAGCAGCTATCCATCGGCCCACCCAGGCGTCCCGTGTGTGGCCCGGGGCGGCGCCCCAACCCCTGGATTCGTCCTGCCCTGTGCGCGACCGGGGCTGTGCCCCCAACCCCCGGATTGGCCCTGCCGAGTGTGCGACCCAGGGCGGCGCCCCAAGCCCCCATCAGCCCTGCCCTGTGCGTGACTGGGGCGGCGCCCCAACCCCCCCGATCGGCCCTGCCCTGTGCGCGACCTGGGGAGGCGGGGCAGGCACCAAGGGATGGGGCCTGCCATCTGCCACCTGGGGAGTGGGCCTAAGCCAGCAGGTAGTTATCTCCCGAGGGTTCCCAGACTGTGAGAGGGCACAAGTGGGGCTGAGGGACACCCCCCACCCCTGCCAGTGCACAAATTTTTATGCACCGGGCCTCTAGTCTATACTAATAAAAGGGTAATATGCTAATTAGACTGGGAGACCTTCCAGGAGACCTTCCGGATGTTCTTCTGGACAAAGCCATGGTGGCGGGGCCAAGGTAGAGGCGGTTAGAGGCCAAGAGGGGAGGGCAGTTGTGGGGGATGGGGCCATTGGGGGTAAGCAGACCTGCAAGGGGGGGTCAGTTGGAGGTGATCAGGACAGCGGGGGGGGGGCAGTTTAGAGTGAGCAGGCCAGCAGGGGGGCAGTTGGAGGCGAGCAGGCCAGTGGGGAGGGAATGTGGGGGAGAGCAGGCCAGCAGGGGGGGCAGTTGGGGGTGATTAGGCTGGCGGGGGGGGGGGGGCATTTGTGGGCAAGCAGGCCGGTGGCAGGGGGCAGTTGGGGGTGAGCAGGCTGGCAGGCAGAGTGTTTAGGGGCAATCAGGCAGGCAGGCAGGCAGGCAGGTGTGCGGTTAGGAGCCAGCAGTCCTGGATTGCAAGAGGGATGTCTGACTGCCAGTTTAGGCCTGATCCCTGTAAACTGGCAGTAGGACATCCTTCAAGGGGTCCCAGATTGGAGAGGGTGCAGGTGGGCTGAGGAACACCTCCTCCCCCGTGCACAAATTTTGTACACCAGGCCACTAGTATAATTATATTAACTAATGTCACCTCAATAAATTTAATTAAAACGAAAACAGATGCCTATAAACTGATACTGAATGATCTCTAGGACAGAGGTTCTCAACCTGTGGGTCGTGACCCCTTTGGGGGTCAAACAACCCTTTCACAGGGGTCGCCTAAGACCATCGGAAATCACATATATAATTACATATTGTTTTTGTGATTAATCACTATGCTTTAATTATGTTCAACTTGTAACAGTTAAATTGGGGCCCATCACAACATGAGGAACTGTATTAAAGAGTCGCGGCATTAGGTAGGTTGAGAACCACTCCTCTAGGACATCTTGTTAACAGGAAAAAACTAGTATTTATAATATGCTGCTTTTTATGTGAGAAATAGGAATAAAAGCAACAGGAAGGATAAACCAGAAACTAATAAAAAATGTTACCTTTGGTGGTGGATGAGAAATAGATGCAGGCATAGGATAGGAATTCAACTTTTCTGATTATGCCATTTTGTATAGCTTTGACTTTTGAATCATGTATATGTTTTAAATATTCAGAAATAAAATAAAGTAGAGTATAAGAATAAACCGTGATAGAGAATACAAATAAACATAAATGTACCTAACTGTATATCAAATTGATAAGATACTTATAAAGAAAAAATAATTCAAGTATCTTTTGATACTTGAATAGTTAAGTAGACTTTGACTATACATTCTCAGTGGCATATATTCTAAGGACAAAAAGAAATGCAAAGAGACCCTAAACTTTGCTCAGTGTATTCATACTCAGTTGTACTGATGCTTATTTAGATTTTGAAAGTATCTTATGTACATTTTAGATTGAGCAATCAAGTAAATAAATAATATTGGCAGCCAAGATTTTTACCATAAAATAAACAGTATTAGGAAAAAGAAATTGTAATGTTAACTTGAATTGAAACTATCAATATGTATTCATGATTTAAAAATTATGTATGTTTTCTTAGCTCTCTCCACTGAAAAGGCTTTAGAAGCAATGGACGCACCTAACACCCAGATTTTAGTTTTTAAATACATTACCCATTAAAGAGTACCAGAGCTCCCATGTGTGCAGCAATGAAAGTGCAGTGAGTCTAGAATGTAGTTTTGTGCCAGAAAGCATGAAGTACTCAAAGACTAAGAAGTTTATGTTGAAAGAACATGGGAACCCATTTAAAAAGGTTTGTATTGACCAAATTTGGGATAATTTGTGCATCAAAAAAAAAACTGTGTTTTCTTATGGAATATTTAATTGCTACATCTTCGAGTGTATAAAGATACTAAAAAAAGATGGAGGATGGAAAGAAAGAAGCTCTTTTGTACAAAAAAATGGCAGTTGCCCTGGCCAGGTTGGGTGTCATCCTGTGCACCAAAATGTTGCTGGTTCAATTTCCAATTAGGGCAGAGACCTGGGTTGTAGGCTTGGTCCCTGGTGAGGGCGTGCGGGAGGCAACTTATCAATGCTCTCACGTTGATATTTCTCTTTCTCCCTCCGCCTTCCTCTCTCTGTAAAAGTCAATAAAATATTTTTTTAAAGAAAAATGGCAGTTAATATATGTAGCTAGAATGATAGATTTAGAAAATCACCACCTTACAATCCCCAGTGTAATTAATTCAAGCAAAGACCATCCATCTGCCATATAATGAGTTAAAACAGTGGTCAGCAAACTGCGGCTTGCGAGCCACATGCGGCTCTTTGGCCCCTTGAGTGTGGCTCGTCCACAAAATACCGACTTCTGCGCATGGGCCACGAAGTTTCAATCGCACTGTATGTGCCCGCACGTGGTATTTTGTGGAAGAGCCACATTCAAGGGGCCAAAGAGCCGCATGTGGCTCGCGAGCCGCAGTTTGCCAACCACTGAAAAAGAAGCTATTTTGGCACTAGAATCAGTCAGTTTAGTTTGTGAAAACTTACTTAGCATATACCAAGAAGTTTAAAGTTTAAAAATCAGAGAGAGCTTAGATATGGGGATTTAGGATGTCAACTACCTTCGAACAATATTTAGGGATTTGTTATTAAATTTGCTTTAAAATTTTTTCTTGCTCAAATATATGTGCTTATGTAAATGATAGCAGGTAAACCTAAACCATTCAGCCTTTTATCAAAATTTATCTTTTAAAGAAACTCCCTACAATGTAAAGAAGTTTTGCCTGAGATTTTTATCAATTTTTGACAAGGTACTGATCCTTTATTTAAATTTTAATATTTTGTGTATCAGAGTTTTTTTGTTAATTTGTGTTTTTAAATATTACATTAAAACATTATTTATCTTGGTTAATAAAGGGTTTTTTACACTTCTTTAAATTTTTCATCTAAATTTAGTGCCTAATTCACCTCACCCTACTGCTAGACTAAATATTCTATAAAAGATGAAAAAGACACTAATGGAGAAAAAAAGCACTTCTACTTTACTCTTATTCAAGAAGTAATAACAATGAAAAATAAACCTGACTGTGTGATTTCTACTGAAGGGTGTTTCATGTTCAGACATGACAGTGATATAATGGAGTTGAACAAAGGTGTTTCTTCCCACCCTGTGGAATTGGGCCAGGTTTTTACTTATATACTTACTGTCCAGAAAGCCTGAATTTCTGTCTGAATTTCTATTACTTACCCCATGGTTATTACCTGCACTCGAGTTAACTGTTGCTTTGTCTTTAATTCCAACATCTGTGTAGATCAGTCATCATATCTATCAACAGTAGGGTTGTAATTATGTATATTCTAGACCCTAATTGTTGATTTTAATTTGAGAATATATGATTTTTTAGGAATCAAAGATAAATCAGGTAGAGAAAATTGCTGTGACAATGCCAGCTTAATAAATTGAATATTACTGTACTTTTACTTTTTAGGTCCCTGGCTTAGTCTGAAGTTTGAAGGTGCACTGTTATATTATCTCTACTGGTCCCAAAGGATGTTGCCTGTCTTTTGAATTAATCTTGAATAAGGTTCATTTGTATTCCCTGTTAATCAAAATTTGAAATGTTGACATTAGAAAATTTCATTCAGTGCTAATTATATAGAACTTTTATGAAAGTTAGGAAGGAAAGAATCCTACATTTGAAAGTTTAGTATCAGCCTAAAGCCGTATGAAAACAATAGTGAGTAGCTTAATAAGCCATTTTAATAAGATGCCTTAATAAAACTAACCAGCTGTTCGAGCCTGCTGCATTTCACTTGGCAGTATGAAAGTCAGTGACTCACTTCCTCTGTCCTTAATTGAAATTTTTCTGGATTTAAAATGATCAAAAACCTCAGCAATGTTACAGCAATGTTTCCCAACCTTCTTTACTCTTAAATCCCTTTCATAGTAATACACATTCTCTAGGTAGAGTTGTAAGCATATTTTTTTTTTGCAGTGGTATAAGATAAAATTAATTTGCATTGATTGCTTTATAAATTTTATTTAAAACAATCTTTAATATTAATAATATGTAACATCACATAGTGTTTGCTTTAATGTAATAGAAAAACCACAATGTATTAAGTTTTATAATGATATATTGAGTTTGCTTTAGGGACTAAATACATATAAGAAAGTAGATTTAAATGTAATAGTATGTTATGACATTAAATAACTGCTTGTAAAATGATATTTAGAATTCTTAACATTTTACTTTTAAAATGAAATAATAGTGGTTTTAAGCCTCTATTTGCTAAAATATTTCCACAAATAGCACATTATGGCCTGGCCAGCGTGGCTCAGTGGTTGAACATCGACCTAGGAACCAGGAGGTCAGGGTTCGATTCTCGGTCAGGGCACATGCCCGGATTTCGGGCTCGATCCCCAGGGTGGGGTGTACAGGAGGCAGCCAATCAATGATTCCCTCTCGTTATTAATGTTTCTATCTCTCTCTCCCTCTTCCTTCCTCTCTGAAATCAATAAAAATATACCTTAAAAGTAAATAGCACATTATGGGTGTTTAGGGTTTTACTTCAATATATGTAAAACTAAATTTAACACATATTACTACTATTCCAATGATTTTTCTCTTTAATTTTTCTTTAAGTAGCAGCTACTAAATTGGCGATTTGAGTAGTTTGATCAAATGAACACAACTTAGAGATCTGGTGAAGAGAATCTTGAGGTGAATTTGCTTTTTATGCCCCTCATTAATTTGTTTTTCAACATCAATATACTTTCTGCTTTCTCTAAGTATTCAGTGGTCCAATAGGGGTGGGAATTAAACAACTTACAACTGAGAAAGAAAAAAATTATGCTCAAAAACAACATGTTGACCATCTATGTTCAGCTGAATGATAAATCAACAGAGAAAAAGTCATCAACATTATGCTGACCTTCGCTTCACCGCCTCTGCTCATTAACATGCACTCAGAAATCCTTAAACTACTCTATTTTAAAAGTCTTAAAAAAGAAATAAAATAAAGGCTAAAAATGTTATGCTTTAGTTTCAAAAGTAGAACTCAGAACAGACATTGCCACCTTTGACTGTATGATCTGTGCATTTTTAAATTATAAAATAAAAAAATGATGCTTGAGAGAATTTCAATATATAGTTTTGCACACCCTTTTTACTTTTTGTAGATTTAAACACATATAGTTTTAAAAAAACATTTATTTTGCCCTGCTGGCATGGCTCAGTGTTTGAGCATCGACCTATGAACCAGGAGTTCAGAGTTCGATTCCAATTCCCAGTCAGGGCACATGCCTGGGTTGTGGGCTTGATCCCCAGTAGGGAGCATGCAGGAGGCAGCCGATCATTGATTCTCTCTCATCATTGATGTTTCTATCTCTCTCTTCCTCCCCTTTCCTCTCTGAAATCAATAAAAAATACTTTAAAAAGTCCACATATTTATTTCCTCAAAAATATGTTATTAACCGGTTCCCCAAATACACATTAAAGTCAAACCAATTACCTGAATTTTAGTTAAATTAGGAAATGTTATTGAAAGAAAGGAATCACTTGCTAGAAATAGTATGCATCAGCATATTAAAGAAATGTTAATGGATTCTTTTCAATATCCTCAAATAAGAGAACATTTTTAAAAATGAAAATTTAATAGTTTATTATAGAATAATTGTATCCTTTAAAATACTAAGTATTTTTCTCATAATGACCAATGTGTACAACTCTATGACCTGATTTGTTTGTGTTAGTGAACTTGCCAAATATTGGTTTCTGCTAGTCCAGTTTATACTATTTATTTTTCCTATGCCAACACTCTGATTTTGCTCTGAAGTACTCTACAGCTTGCTGTTACATGATACTAGTTATGAAGCTAGCTTTTCCAGTTTACTGAGTATAAATCAGAAAAACCTTTTTGTAATGTACAAGTTCCTATCACTACAAAGCAGTTATTAGCAAACCGTAAGTGAACACAAGTCCAAAAAAGGTATGTTGTGATTATACTGATTCTGAAAATATTTGACTTTCATAGAATGCATGATTTATTATGTGGTATAAATTGGTTGTAGTATTGTTCATAATTTTGTAAATAATAAATCCAGTAAATAGTAAAACAATAAAAATGCTTATATCCTAAGAATATATTTTAAGTAATTATTCTGAAGAGCTACATGTTAGTGGTATCTTTCAGCAAATTAATAAATATGAGTCACATTTTTTGGTTAGGGAATGAAACTGGGACCTGCTAATAAAAATGATATTTTTAGTAACTGATTTTTCTATTTGTTTCCTACATTTTCTATATCATATTTATGATAGCAAAAATGCATTAAAACTTTTAAATAACATTTAAGCAACAATTTAAACACAATAAACTGCATTGATTAAATAAATGTGTTTAGGAAGGAATAAAATAAATGCATCAAAGAATTTACTTAGCATTCATGCCATCTTGCTCATTTTTTAAATAATTCCTGCTTAATGTAATATTTCATTACTCATTAAATTTGACCAAGTCTTATTTTTATAATGTTTTGCCTGGGAATATTATTTTTCCTTTTTTATTAAATGTATTGGAGTGACATTTGTTTTTTTTGTTTTTTTTTTTTATTTTTTTTATTTTTATCGATTTCAGAGTGGAAGGGAGAGATAGAAACATCAATGATGAGAGAGAATCGTTGGTCAGCTGCCTCTTGCATGCCCCCTACTGGGGATGAGCCTGCAACTTGACTGGAATCGAACCAGGACCCTTCAATCTGCAGGCCGATTGGAGTGACATTTGTTAATAAGATTACATAGGGTTAATAAGATTACATAGGTTTCAAGTGTACAATTCTATGACATATCATCTGTATATTACATTGTGTGCCTACCACCCAAAGTCAAAGACCCATATGTTGACTCCCTTTACCTTTTACTACCCCTTTCCCTCAAAATTTGATTAAGTCTTAAATAGCTAACTCATCTGTCTGCCTAATTATTTACTGAGACTCTACTCCTATGATATACTAGTAACATAGCTTTAATACTTTTTCATGATATATTTTATTGCTTTCAAAATAGCCCTTTTGACTACTAGAAAGTGGTGTTTGTATTTATAGTTGATGTAGCTGTGTTATTACTTATTATAAAGTGAAGAACTAAGTACAAATCATTACAGTTGAATTGATTGAGGAAATAGATGAGTTATAATAGCCATGCCAGATACCTCAGAAAACAAATGTATTTTATTTTAAATGAAAAAGATGAAAAAGAAAATTCCTAATGGATGAAAGGCCATGATTTAACTATCTTTGCAATTATGGTTACAGTAAGCAAGATCTTGAATGATTTATCCATGTCTTTATTCAACAAATATTTTTTAAATATGTACTGTGCAATGAACAAAATGAACTATCAAGCAAAATAGAGAAAGACCCATAAACAGAGAACAGACTGACAGCTGTTGCGGGGGAGGGTTGCAGGGCTGAGTTGAGGGGAGGGGTTGAAGAAAAAAGAAAGAAAGAAAAACTAATGGACACAGATAACAGTATGGGGATTGCCAGGGGAGGCGGGTGGGAGGCAGTGGAGGAAGGTATAGGGGGAATAAATGGTGATGGAAGGAGACTTGACTTGCTGTGGTGAACACACAATACAGTGTACAGAGGATGTGTTGTGGAATTGTGTACCTGAAATCTGTATAATATTGTTAACCAGTGTCATCCCAATAGATTCAATTAAAAGGAAAGAAATATGTATTATGTGTTAGGACTATGTCAGGCATTGGTGAGCAAAATCATACTGTTCCTTGACTTCATCAAGCAGAACTTCCAGAAGAGACAAGTATTAAATATTCATACAAATGAGTATATAACTACAAATTGTATTTAATGCAATAAGGAAAAATTCTCATGAGCTAAAAGAGAATATAACAGGGAGATCTAAATTAGATTTGTGTTAGGGAAAGACGTTTTCTCCTAACTATAAATAGGACTTAGCCAAGAGGGAAACCCTTCCATGTAGAAGCCAAAGCAAAGAATGTGGCACATCGGAGAAACTGAAGGAAGATCTTGGGGGCCAGAGAGTGCAGCATGGAACACAAAAGGAGGATAGTATAGAACGCAGTCAGGTCTTGAACAACCTTATAACCCTTGTTAAGGTTTCTGTCTGTTTTTATTTTTTAACCTCATCATACAAGCAGTAGAAGTAACTTATAGATTTTAATCAGGAAACATTGTTCTGATTTGCATTTTTAAAAGAGTAACCCTGGCTGCTGTGTGGAGGATAAATTGGAATGGGACAAGAGTAGAAGTAGAAAGACTCATTAAGAAGGAATAGCACTTGTGAGAAATTGTGATGACTTGGACCAGGGCTATTTCATTGGAGACGAAGGGAAGTCATGGGACTTGAGATCCCCATGGCGTCCAGACAGTAAACTTCCTACACGGGATGCAGGGTGTTAAGGAGAACTCCCAAACTTTAGTCTTGAGCAACCTGATAGATGGAAATACCATGTATTGAGATTGGAAAGACAAAGGGATGAGTTGACATGGAAAGACATTTTTAATGAATAAAATTTGAGTAGTATACAAAACACTTAAATAGATGTCCTTGATATTTTAGTTTCTGAAAGACTTACACTTAAAACAGGTAATCCTTCAGAATTGTTAATAGGTACATTTAAGAAAACATTTGGGATTTATAGCTTATATTTATTGTAAAAAATTTTAATGAAGAGAGGAGAACCTGCAGTTTTCTCACATGATAATCTTACCATTCCGCTATGAGGAGGCCTGATAACATCCCATAATGTTTGATGTCTACAATACCAGGCATAATGTAACAATACTACTTAGTATATTTTTCCATCCAATATAACAGGTCATTTTTATCTAAACGTTTTCATTGAACCATCTTGCCAAGAATCAGTTTAGGTTTTAAAACCATAATTCACATATATATGTCAATGTTTTGTGCCACAATTCTTCTTTGAAGGGAATTAGTATTCCCTGCTAATAATGAACTCATATCATATCAAAAGATATAATGGATTCATATTAACCAGACAAGTATATAATTTGAAGCCATAATTTTATGTTACATTTTGTTTTAGGACAAAAAAAATGTTTTGCTTTGGAGGTTTATATTAGTTTAGTTATGTACTGATGTATAACAAATTACCCCAAAATTTAGTGGCTTAAAACAGCTATTATTATCTCACAGTTGCTGTGGGTCTGGAATTTCAGTGTGGCCCAGCTGCGTCCTCTGGCTCTGCGTCTCTCATAAGGATGCCATCTCTCAAGGCCTGACTGGGAAGAGTCTGCTTTCTAGATAACTCACATGTTGTCAGAATTCGGTTCTCACAGGTCCTTAGACTAAAGTTTCAGTTCCTCTCACAATCAAGGCCTTTTTTAAAAAATATATTTTATTGATTTTTTACAGAGAGGAAGGAAGAGGGATAGAGAGTTAGAAACATCGATGAGAGAGAGACATCGATCAGCTGCCTCCTGCACATTCCCTACTGGGGATGTGCCTGCAACCCAGATACATGCCCTTGACTGGAATCGAACCTGGGACCTTTGAGTCCGCAGGCTGACGCTCTATCCACTGAGCCAAACCGGTTAGGGCAAGGCTTTTTTTCTGTGCAGGTTCTCCATATAGCACCTTCCAACATGGCAGGTGGCTTCACTGGAACGAGTGAGAGTGAGCAAAATGGAAGTCAGAGAGAAAGAGAGAGCTAGCAGAATGGAAGTCACAACCTTTTGTAACCTAATCATAAAAGTGACAACTCATCACCTTTGCCATGTTATCTTCATTAGAAGCAAGTCACTATGTCCAGTCCATACCAGTGGGGAGGGGATTACACAATGGTGTGAATACCAGGAGGCACAGATCGTTGAGAGCCATGTTAGAATTAGAAGCTGCCTCCCACAGTTTTTTCAAGATGTTTTTTTTTTTTTTATTGGGCCTTGGGTAGCTAAAAATTGGTGGTCTGTAAGACGTTCAGTTAGTTATATTGCTTCATGAGCATTGACAATTGTGGGAAAACAGACAACCACAATCTGACCTTCAGATACCATCACAATCCTCTGAAAACATACAAGATTCTGTCTAAAGAAAGCAGAGGTCGTGGCAGGGTCAAAACTTCTAAAGAAACCAAAGCCTGAGCCAAAATTAAGTTCCAAGATTCATGCATATTCAGAAACTAATGATCATGAACAGGGCAGTAAGCAGGACCTGTCTGTGTTGCCCACAGTTCTGGCCAGCATTCTACTTAAAAATTTGAATTGTAAAATTCAAAGTCCCTCTAGCTAGTGAAAGAAACAAGGAAGGAGGAATTGGATTTTTAACTCTTTCAAATCAAAGTGAATGCAGAGAATCTGACTCAAGATTCACATTATTCCTACTAGTGAAAATGGTAAAAACAAAATAATGAGGGATGGAGTGGGGCAGTGCTCAGCTGAGGTGAATGTAGAAAGCCACTCAGTATTATTTGAATATATGCTGAAGTATAGCGATTTTATTGGTACTTCAAATCTCTTTGTTGTTGATATTGATATTAATGATAAGCATAGTTTTTTAAACAAAATTTCAATAGCAATAGAAATTCAGCAAAAAAAGTTACCAAATATAAATATTTAAAAACCAATGCTTTTTTAAAAAAAGAATAAATAATTATCATCATTAACCAAAAAGGTAGGCAAAAAATAAGTCAAAATAATAATAAACGTGATTATTGCCACAATAGAAATGTCAGTGAATGGACAGCTATTAAAATGGTGTAGTAAAATAAGACTAAAAAGAGCTTTAATTAATGAAAAGATTAAAGTTGAATGAGAGTAGTCCTTTACTAAATACCTTGAATTACTTGAAAGCACTTGGAAAATTTTTTGAAACTTATATCTTCTGCTCTTCAGTTCAATTATTTCCACCATGTACTGTTACCACATTGAGTTAGACACTGGGAATCACAAGTAAATAAAATTAAAGAGGCAGCACCTGCCATCACTGAGCTTACAATCTAGCAAGGGATTCTGGCTGTTATTATAGGGGAAGTGCATGGCACTATGAGAGCGCTTAAGAAGGGTACAAATTTCAGACTTCCATCAATCAGGGGAGGTTTCATAGTTGTGAAAGTATATATGTTCCCTTAACTCTGTGGGTTGTGTTGCTAGGAATCTTGTCTACCTGTTAGAGCTTGCCATAACAACTTGTCTAAAATTAAAGATTTAGGATCCTCTCTCTTTTTTTCTTTATGAGTCTGGTTAAAGGCTTGTCAATCTTCTCTATTTTTTCAAAGAACCAGCTCTAAGTTTCATTTATCTTTTCTTATTATTGCAGGAGCCCCCCTTCTTTTGTATTTTTTTTTTTTAGCTTCGGTCATTTATTTCTGTTCTAATCTTTTTTAAAAATCCTCACCTGAAGACATGCTTTTTTAAATGATTTGAGAGAGAGAAGAGGGAAAGAGAAAAACACATTGATATGAGAGAGAGAAACATCAATTGGTTGCCTCCTATACTTGCCCCAACCGGGGATCGAAGCCGCAACCTGTTGGTGTACAGGAGCCACCGGAGCCACCAGAGCGGCTGCTCTAATCTTTATTAATTCCTTCTTTCTACTTACTCAGGGCTCTATTTTCTGTGTGTGTGTGTGTGTGTGTGTGTGTGTGTGTGTGTGTGGCGGCGGTGGGGTGTCTGCTAGTTCTTTTATTTGTCATTTTTTGAGATTTTTCTTGCTTCTTGAGGTAGACCTATATTGCTATAAGTTTCTATAGATTCTAAGCATTCCTATCAAAATACCATAGGCATATTTCACAGAACTAGAAGAAATAATCCAAAAATTTATATGGAAACATAAAAGACTTTGAATAGCCTTGGCGACAATTTTGAGAAAGAAGAACAAAGTTGTAGGTATCACCTGATATCAGACTATACTACAAGACATACTAATCAAAACAGCGTGGTACTGGCATAAAAACAGACATATAGATCAATGGAACAGAGAGAGCTTCAAGTTCTCATTGTAGCCCAAATACAAGCTGTTTTGACCTTCTTCCTTAAAACTCTTTCTTCACAATTCTGTGAATCTGATCTGTTTTAATCAAATCATTCTGCCCACTCATGAATAAGAATGTATACTGATGTGCCCAAGAAAGGTAAAGACAAATGTGTAGATAGTAATAGTGCTAAAAAAAATTAACTTTGACATCTCAGCCCAAAATACTATCAACTTTCTTACAGATTTTTAAAAATATAACCACTGATTGTTAATTTCCAGCCAATACAAAACATTGTAAAATTTAAATTTATTTCAATCTTTAAAAAATTACTCTATGCATATATATTTTGTAGACTAGGGTGCAAATTCTGTGAGAAAATAATTTGGGTTTGCTTTAATTTGCTGTTACAAACAATGTAATGAGTGAACAGCCTTTCTTAAACATATTTCTTTATGGTTCTTGCAATAGATCTGTAGAATAAATTCCTAGAATTGAAATAGTTAAGGTTCAAAAAATGTGTTCCTTTTCAATTACAAGTATTACCAAATTGTTCTTTTAAAAAGTTATATGAGGCTCTGGCTAGGTAACTCAGCTGGTTGGAGTGTCATCCCAAAACACCAAAGTTGTGGTTCGATTACTGGTCAGGGCACATACAAGAATCAACCAATGAATGCATAATAAGTGGAACAACAAATTGATGTTTCTCTCCCTCTCTCTCTCTTCCCTCCCTTCCTCTCTAAAATTAATAAATAAATAAATAAATTTAAAGTTATATGAACAACTGATAACCTATGAGAATGCTGATTGCCCTAAGCTTTACCACTATTTAGTATTATATCTCATTTTAATATGCTTATTTAACTTAAATCATGAATAAGATTAAGCAGCTTTTATATTTTTATTTGCAATATATTTTTCTTTTTATGTGACTGTTAATTTTTATTAATTAATGTGAACTTGGATAGTAAATAAATTAGCTTTTTATTATATGTACTGTAAACATATTTCCCCACTTAAAGCATTGCTTATGTTACTTTTTAACAGTTTCTTGTTTTTTACATTGTCAGGTTTATTTGTTAAATTGTGGTGTTTTATGATAACTAAGGCAGCTTGCCTTCTCTTGAGTTGCCTACTGGAGATTATTTATAATTAAATGCCTAGAACAAGAATGAGAACTATTTATAAACTTAGTCGTGTTGTACTTTTTTTCTTTTAAACAAAAGGTTGTTTTTATTAATTAATAGCTCATGGATAATAGTTTTTATACCTTACTAATTCAGGGTGGTTTATCTTAGCAAATAGCTATTTAGTCATAGTTCTTCAGCCATAAATCTCCTGTTCCAAAGCAAATATCCTGCAAGGATAGAACAAACAGGATCAAAACACAGTGAGAGTTTTGAACTCTTATATGCTGGATTGGCCTCAATGGGTGTGGGAGATTAAAGGAAAGTACCTGAGATAGCTTTGACTGTATAAGGAAATGTGCCTTTTAGTTCAAATAATTTTTTTTATTTTTAAATACTTAATTAGCAAAATTGTACAGCCTTTATTCATGATGTTAAAAAACAATTAAATAGTTATTTCTTCTTTGTGTACCATGTCCCCTTATTTTATTTTTCTAGTAAAATTATAGGTATTAACTAAAATTATAAAACCTGTATATAATAAACTTACCAAATATAAATACTTTAAAGCCATCTGTAACTCTTAAGCCTCATGCTTTCTGTCAGCCTAGTAGAATCCTCAAATATGTGGAGGATTCAACAAAACCAAATGAGATGGGAAGAGAAAAAGGTTGCATTTTTCTCTTTCAAGTGCCCTGTCATTCACTTTAGTGGTTAATTACATGTTCATCTTTATTGAGATAAATATTAAATAATATCGTTTTTATAGTCCAAATATTTTTAAATGCTTTTTAACCACAATATGTATTTTTGCAAATTACTAAAGCAATATTCATTAATTTAAGAAGAAAATGTAAATATTGCTAAGCAATTTGGTATTTTTTCACATTTTTTTTATATAACACATACAGTACAACCTGATTCACTTAATGTTATGAGTAGCTTTCCATGTTATTATACATACTATTTTACTAAATAATTTAAATGACTTTAAATCTATTATATAGTGTATCATAATTTATTTAACTAATTCATTATTGTTACTACTTAGTTGTTTTTAAAATACTGCTGTAATGAACATAATTACAGCTAAATATTTCCCATATCTGCAATATTGCAGGGGACACAAATTTCTGGAAATGGAATTGTTGAGTTAAAAACTATTTAGAATTATTAGAAAAGGTTTCTGTTAATTAGAAAAACTATTAGGCTCTCTATGAAGATGCAATTGAAAAACTACAGATTTTAAATCTCTTCAGGTATATGGGAAAGAGAGAATGATAGTGCTAGGATTTTTATAGGATATGGATTAACATTTCATCTTGCCTTTCAATTATAAAACACATTATAATAAATAATTTATGTGATAAGAAAAACCTACATTATAAACACTGTATATATAAAGATATGTAGTGATAGCTAGAATTTAATTCAGAAGTACTTCTTATGGTTCAAGGACTAAGAATTTTATTCAAAATTTCTATACTTTTTAAATATGGCTTTTTTTTATACTCTTCAAAGACACTGGCACATAATAGAGCAGAATGATGTAAAGCTGGAAAAGGCAGAGTGTGTGTCCCATCAAAGAGTTGCCCTGTAGTGGAGTTCAGACTGAGAAAGTTTAGACAGGAGTTAATAGCTTGCTTTGAGGATAGCAAGTCATGCTCTATTTTCACAAGTATATCAAAACAGTGGACCAGCGCTTTGACAGATTAATATGAATGACTTAAGTCTGTGGGTGTGTGTGCATAGCTTTAGAAGCACCCTGCCTATGGAAGCTTTTTGGCAAAAAGGTAACAACTATGAATTAGATTAACTCTTTTAACTTGTTCCATTACAGCTGGCAGTATCTCTTCTAGATATTTCACTGTAAGCATTAATACAAAAAGTTTCTTGTTAGTCTTACTACTTACTATATGTAATTAAAAATTGGAAAGATATGGGATTTTAGTGAGAAATAAAGATCAGTATGGGGGGAAGCAATAAATTAGTATTATGTTTTCATCTCTATTACTATTATTACAAAACATAGAGACAACTCATAAAAATTATGTACTTAGCTCTCTATTAAATTTGGTGGAATCAATAAAAGGTATGCTATGGCTCTTGCCCACAAGAAGTTTAAAGCATTGATATTCAGTTATTCCCAAATACTACTTCATTGTACATAGTTGTAGCTAATATTTAGAGAAGGTACAAATACCTGGATGTGGAATGTTTGAGTTAAAAAGTATTTGACATCCTGCATCTTGATAATCTGATATAATGCATATATAGCTTTATTGGCATTTTATAGAATAGAAGGGTACTGAATAATCTGTTAATTGTTCAGTGCAGGTAACACAGAGAAAAGGAAGCCTCAAGAAAATTGACCTTGGCCCTGTAGAGTGGGTGGGATACGAATAAGCAGAGAGGGAAGAAGAGAGGCTAAAGAGGAAAGGAGGAGCAAAATGAAGCAGAGGTGCTGAGAGGGGACAGTACAAAGGTCAGCTGGCAGGAGCCGAGGTTCCTGTGATGACATCAGGTCATCTAGGCTAGGCTTAGTTCCTGAGTGCCTTCAAAAGTATGCACAGGCATTTAGATTTCATGTGACAGGGAGTAAGAAGCCATCATAGTGTTTTGTAAGCAGCAAAGGTTACTTGATGGAAATAGCATTTTAGGAGCATCAGTCTCACTTAGTATTGTGGAAGATTAACTGAAGCAGGCTCGTGTTAGAGGACAGACTACTAGCTACCAGTAAGAAGCCATCACAATAATATAGTATAGACAGCTGGTGTGCTGGTGTCGGCTGGAAGGAAGGGATTTGTATCAGAAACACTATAGAGAAAAACACTGTAGACTAAAGAGATGTGAGGAGTAAAGAAGTACTAGTAGTTGGTATTTAAGATTTTTCTGCCTAAGAGGTAGGAACAACACAGTGCCATTAATAGAATGTCTTTAGTTCAGTGCTAAAAACTAATTTCATTTTCTTTTTGTGTAACCCTAACTTATAAACTTATGAGAAAAAATATTAACTTGAGTTTGAGAACAGTACTGTGTGATGGCAGATATAAAACTCATCAAAATTGGCTTCTAGAAACTGAAGAGCAAAAGAAAGGAGGGGCTTGAAAGGCTTCTTCCCTGAGAATAATGAAAATACCCATGAGAATGTCTTTGGAATGACAGTAATTTTTATTACATAACTCTATTTCCCACATAATTAAATTCTTTCTGTAGAGTTTAGTGCTGGAAGTTAGAATGTCCAAAGTTATTCTGAATGATAAAGATTATTCTTCAGAGCTGTATTTCAAGCCATTCAAAGACAGGCCAATGTCAAGGCTGTGGTTTGAACTGTCATTCATAACTCCTCTACTGGGCAAACAGAGGCTCAGTTCCTGGGATGATTTCACCAGGAAGAACTATCTAAACCAGACTAGTGGTTGGATGTCTAAAAGTCCAGATTTAAGCATGTGAAAGCATCATGGGGAAAGAATTTTTATAGCTTTTTTTGTTTAAAAAGGCACATGATAAGAATGGGCTATTAGCAAAGATTTACAACAATTATTCATTAATATCATCTAGGTTATTTACTCAAAAGAAGTATTTCTACCAATTTAGGTAGCAAAACATATATCAGAAGACATAAACACTACTGTATTGACCAAACTTACACTAATCTAAGGAAAAATAATAATAAATTATAATTTATGTATCGTGCTTTATAGAATACTAGAGGCCTGGTGCACAACATCCGTGCACTGAAGGGGTCCCTCAGCCCGGCCTGTGCCCTCTCACAATCTGGGAGCCCTGAGGGGTTGTCCGCCTGACTGCTGTAGGGTGGACATCCCCCGAGGGGTCCTTAGCGCTGCCGTGTGGAGGCAGAGCACTTGCCAGCCTTGAGCCCGCCCGGCTTCTGGCTGAGCGGCGCTCCCCCTGTGGTCAGTGCGCGTCATAGCAACCGGTTGTTCTGCTGTTTGGTTAATTTGCATATTAGCCTTTTATTATATAGGATTTGAAAAACCTTTAGGATTTTATCAGTGTTTTCAAAAGGCAGATATGAGGTTCAGTTCTGCATACCCAGATGGGAATGCCCGACCAATTAAAATTTAAAAATAGTTTTCATTGGCCTTACAAAATGCCATTTAGTACTGTGCAAATAATAATTATTATAAATACATGAAGTCTTATTTATTATCTTTGCTGCCAAATTTAAGATAGTTTCTAGAATATGAAAATCTATATTTTTACTAGTGTAAATACTGTTACTGTAAGTCTAAAGGAAATCACATGAAAAATCTATCTCAGTGAATAAATTACTTACTATAAATAGATTTGAACAGAAGTATAATTCACATTTAAGATCACTCTAACTCAGTCCTCTAAGGCAATTTACTAAATAGTGTCCTGTCAGCTCAAAAGAGTTAATGTGTTCCTATGTCACTAACTTACCACCAATGAATAACTTAATCTAGATACTGATACTAAAGCCCATTAAGCCTTAATACTAACACTTTAACACATAAAAGAAAGATGTATGTGATTTAATTTCAAGTTTTCTATAGTGCTTGAAAAGTATTAACTGTGAAGTGAATGGATATTAAAAAATGGAAATTGCTTTTACAAGTGGCATATAAAAATGAGAAATGAGAAAGAAATGAAATTCAGTCAGAAATGCTTATCTTTCTATGCACCCATAATTCCTTATGTATAAAGTACAAAACAAAAGAAACCATCAACAAAATGAAAAGGGAACTCACTGTATGGGAGAACATATTTCCCAATGATACATATGATAAGGGATTAATTTCCAAAATATATAAAGAACTTATACAACTAAACCCCAGGAAGACAAACAATCCAGTTAAAAAAGTGGGCAAAGGACCTGAATAACACTTCTCCATAGAAGACATACAGATGGCTAGTAAAGATATGAAAAAATGATTGATGTTACTAATCATCAGAGAAATGCAAATTAAAACCACAATGACATATCACCTCACACCTGTCAGAATGCCTACCATCGATAAATCAACAAACAACCAGTGCTGGCAAGGATGTGGAGAAAAGAGAACCCTAGTACACTGCTGGTGGGAATGTGGACTGGTGCAACCACTGTGGTAAATAGTATGGAGTTTCCTCATAGATAAAAATGGAACTGTTGACCCAGCGATCCCACTTCTAGGACTGTATCCAAAGAAACCCAAAACACCAATTTAAAAGACTGTATCCACTCCTTTGTTCACTGCAGTGTTACCTACAATAGCTTAATCTGGAAACAGCCTAAATGCCCAACAGTAGATAAGTGGATAAAAAAAAAACTGTGGTACAATTTTACAAAATCAGCAACAATTGATTTCAGAGAGGAAGAGAGATGAAGACAGAGATAGAAACATCAATGATGAGAGAGAATCATTGGTCACTGCCTCCTGCATGCCCAGTGGGGATCGAGCCTGAAACCCAGGCATGTGCCCTGACCGAGATTGAACTGTGACTTCTGGTCCATAGGTCAATGCTCAACCACTGAGACACACTGGCCAAGCTCTTTCTTTAATTTTGAAACCTACTTTTAGGATTCATCATCAAATTTACGTTCCATTACTTTAGAATTGAAACTATAAATTAAATTACTCCTAGTTCCCAATGTGTGTGTGTGTGTGTGTGTGTGTGTGTGTGATATTCATTCATAAATAAATAAGCAATATTCCATTGGTTTTTCCAGAGCCTGCTCTGCTAGTAACCAAGAATACAGTGATGAACAAAATACACATTGTCCAATATCATTGAGCATCATGGGCTTGTTACTGGTGTTGAGTTTTCTTGAGAATCTTACATAATTTAAATATCCTCTGATAGACAAAGTGAAAGAACCCAATAAATTGTCACTTGATCTTAATTCATCCTATTATCTCAGTCACTTTCTGGTGTTAAGTTAGGGGTATAAGCAAAATAACTCCATTATCTTCTGTAAGCACTTTCCTAAAAGTATTATCCATTGCACTAGTGCTTCCATAGACTGACTGGAATTCAGCAGACTATCTAGACATCTGATTCATTAACAAAGTCTTAATTAATCCCTGGATAAATTATACCAAAGTTATTATTTTAAAATCTAAAACTTAGAGATATATAAAGAAGGAAATATAGTTTTAATCCTTTTCCATGTTCTAATTTTTAAATGGAATAAAACAAAAGTATAAGATGCCTAGTTTACATATTTTGATTGTTCTATGTCTAACTTTTATGTTTATTAGTCATGTAAATTAATACTAATTGACATTATGATTGATTGGTGAGCCTAATTTTTCAGGGTTACATAGAGGAGAGCAAATGTTAGTTTGTTTTAAATATAGGTAACTGTTTATTTAGTGCCTTGTCTATCTTAGTTATTAGTGACATTGAATAAGGAATGTCATATTTCTTTGTGGGGACTGCTTAAAACAACATAAAATTTATTATTTTAACAGTTGTGGAGATCAGAGGTCCAAAATCATTTAATTTTTACTGTTGAGAGTATTACAGATGTTTCCCTCCCCGCCCCCCCGAATTGTTCCCCTCCACCCAGTTCCCACCCAACCCCAGGCCTTCATCACCCTACTGTCTGTGTCCATAGGTAAGATCTTTGGTTAATCTCTTCCTGCTCCCCTCTACCCACTTCCCTCTAAGATATGTCAGTCTATTCCATGCTTCCATGACTCTGATTGTATTTTATTTACCAGTTTATTTTGTTCATTATATTTCTTGTTTATTTTTATTTTTAGATTCAATTCTTGATAGATATGTATTGTTGCCATTTTAATGTTCATATTTTTTATCTCTTCTTCTTCTCCCTCTTCTTAAAGAATACCCTTCAACATTTCATGTAATATTGGTTTGGGGGTGATGAACTCCTTTAGCTTTTTCTTGTCTGTGAAGCTCTTTATCTGACCTTCAATTCTAAATGATAGCTTTGCTACGTAAAGTAATCTTGGTTGTAGGTCCTTACTATTCTTACTATTCGTCACTTTAAATATTTCTTTCCACTCCCTTCAGGCCTGCAAAGTTTCTGTTGACAAATCAGCTGACAGTCATATGGGTGCTCCCTTGTAGGTAACTAACTGCTTCTTTCTTGCTGCTTTTAAGATTCTTTCTTTGTCTTTAACCCTTGGCACTTTAATTATGATGTGTCTTGTTATGGGCCTCTTTGAGTTCCTCTTGATTGGGACTCTCTTTGCTTCCTGGACTTGTAAGTCTATTTCTTTCACCAGGTAGGGGACGTTTTCTGTCATTATTTCTTCAAATAGATTTTCAGTATCTTGCTTTCTCTCTTCTCCTTTTGGCTTCCCCATAATACAAATATTGTTATGCTTGAAGTTGTCCCAGAAGATCCTTACACTATCTTCATATTTTTGGATTTTTTTCTTTGTGCTCTTCTGATTGGGTGCTTTTTGCATTCTCATATTCCAAATCATTGATTTGATTCTTGGAATCATCTACTATTGAATCTCTTTAAAGTATTCTTTATTTCCGTTAGTGTATGCTTAATTTCTGACTGGTCCTTTTTCATGTCTTTGACTTTCTTACTAAGATCCTTGAAAGTCTTATGAAGATCCTTTAGTAATCTTATAACCATGGATTTTGAACTCTGTATTCAGTAGTTTCCTTGCTTCCATTTCTTTCATTTGTTTGAAAGAAATTTTATTTTTGTCTCTGCATTTTGGCTGCTTCCCTATGTTTGTTTCTATGCATTAGGTAGAGCTGCTATGTCTCCTGGAATTGGTTGAGTGGCCTTGCATAGTAGGTGTCCTATAGGGCCCAGTGGCTCAGCCTCCCCAGTCACCTGAGCTGGGCACTCTAGGTGTGCCCTGTGTCGGCTGTGTGCACAGTCTTGTAATTGAGCTTTGATTGCTGTTGGCATCACTGGGAGGAGTTGACCTCCAGGCCAATTGGCTTTGAGGACCAGCTGCGACTACAGTGGGAGAGCTGCTGTGCAGGAAACACCCCTATGGAGCAGGATTTGTTTCAGTGGAGCTTTGCTGTTCACTGAGTCTACCCCTTAAGTGTGTCACTTGTGCATGTGTAGAGTTGTAATCTGCTGTGGTCTGAAGCTGTCCACTGGGTACACTGCCTCTGGGGCCTCCAGGGAGGTGCAAGGTCAGCTACTGCCTGGGGCCACCTGTCAGGAGCTACAGAAGGATCTGCAGATGGCTGTTACTTGCTATTTCTGTTGGGTTGAAGATGCCCAGGCGAGGCCCAGCTATGAAGTAAGGCAGGCTGGTGCTAGTGCCGGGTTTGGGGCCTTTTATTGATTGGTTTGGGGCATGCTGACACTATCTGCAGCTTGTTTGAGAGATTGTAGCAAAGTCTGAAGCTTGAGCCAAGACAGGCCATTAGTATGAAAAAGCTGCTGCAAACAGCTTAGGTGTGGCTGCAAATTGGATAGGGTAGGTTCTCAGGGAATCCCTAGGGCAGAGCAAACAGTGTGCTCCAGGCTGATAGAGACTCAACTACGGCTACCAGTGAGCCCTGAGAAAGGCGAGATTCCCAGCACAGGAACAATGACTCCTATGAGCACCCCCATCTGGGAGAAAGCTGCCCCTGAGTTCCTACCCCAATGCCAGGCAGTCCAGTCCCTCCCCATATGTGTCTGGGTCCCCCAGAGCAGCCCAGTGCTGGGAATCTGAGTAAGTTCATGTGCCCGCCCTTTAAATGGAATAACTGGGTCTCCAGCAGCCTCCATGTGACTCAGCCACAATTCCTGCTGGCCTTTACAGCCCATAGTGGCAGGGACTTCTCTTCCCAGTCTGGAACCTTGGCCTGTGGGTCTAGTGTGGGGCTGGGACCCCTTGTTCCTCATGGGTGGCCTCCACAGAGACGCTCTCCCTCCTGATAAAAAATAACAAAACAAAAAAAAACACACACATGGGTGTCGGACCAGCCCATTCTGCACCTCCACCCCTCCTTCCAGTCTCTGTGTGCTTTCTTTTTTACTTCTCTAGTTGTTGGACTTCCATTCAGCTTGCTTTCACACAGTTCTAAATGATGATTATTCTGTATTTTAGTTGTAATTTTGATGTGGTTGTGGGAGGCAGCAAGTACAGGCATTTACCTTTGCTGCCATCTTGGTTTCAACCCAAAATCATTTAAACTGGGCTAAGATCAAAGAGTCTGCAGGCTGTATTCATCCTGGAGGTTCTCTGAAATCTATTTCTTGAGGCTATGCTTGCCTTGTGTGGCCTCTTATCTTAAAGCCAGCCGAACACAGAATTCTTCCTCTCTCTCTCTCTCTCCTTCTCTCTCTCTCTCTCTCTCTCTCCCTCTCTTCTCAACACTGTTCCCATGGTCACATCTTCTCTCTCAGGAACATCATCCTTCTAATCTAAGCACAATTAAATAGGCATATACTAACTTTTTCTTTGTCCTATTTTATCTCAAGGATAAATCCAAGCTTTTTGCTTAATTTCAAGGTGGGAAGCAATTGCTTGATGTTAATATAAATCTAAAAGTAAAGCTAAACAAAGCATGGTAAATAAAATGACCCAGGAGTTGTGATGTCTGCGTACAGCATATTCCCACTTTCCCATTATCTCCCTGTGTAGCACACCCTCTTCTTCACAATATTTAAAAGTGTAGAACTACTTTTAAATGGTATAACCTAGAGCTCACTATATTATAACTTGCTATAGCTGAGAGGATTTTTTTACAGTCCATCTTTATTTACAGAGGATCTCATATTTGTAAAAAGACTTTGTGTGACATATATCTACAGTAGACACACCTAAAAACTTTGTAGGCCACAACTGTTCAGAAGGTGGCAGTTATAGAATTAAGTACCCAAGAAATAAACAATCCAATCAAAATGTTAGTGCTTGATACAGTGACTAAATTAATCTGTCCCTATTATTTCTTTGTATCATTTATTTTAACAACTCAAAATATCTTTTTATAAAGCAAAATATTTGGGGGAAAGGATTGAGTTAGGTTTATTAATGTGAAAATTATAGTAGAAATTAACAAAATGATTTGTAAATGGTTAGTAATGATGCTTTACATCTAAATATTTTTGATTGAATGCACCCAATTTTTTGCCGTTTTTCCTTTCTTCTTTTATTAATAAATGTAGACCCAATCACAAAGACCAGTTGACAACAAATAAGAACAATCTTATATGTAGACAAAGATGATAGTCACATCCTTGGTATTACTTAAAGGATAATGCAATTCCCAAAATATATTTATTGTGATGCTGAAATTCCTCCATGAAATTCATATGTTTGGGAGCTTTATATTATAATAAAATGCACATAGATATACTTAGTGTCTGGGAGATGCCGCTGGCGGGAGCCACATGTACAGATAGTCAGGGGCTGGCTCGGGTGCCAGGGAGGCACAGCTGGAGGAATCATGTGCGCCGACAGTCAGGGGTGGCTTGGGATGCGTGGGACCTATGCCGCCCCAGCAAGTAGGTGGCAGGGGAAGGCCCTCCAGGATCACAATTCCAGATATCAAGCTATACTACAAAGCCACTGTCCTCAAAACTGCCTGGTACTGGCATAAGAACAGACATATAAACCAATGGAACAGAACAGAGAAATCGACCCAAGCCATTATGCTCAGTTAATATTTGACAAACGAGGCAAGAGTGCACAATGGAGTCAAGACAGTCTCTTCAATAAATGGTGTTGGGAAAATTGGACAGATACATGCAAACAAATGAAACTAGACCATCAACTTATACCATACACAAAAATAAACTCAAAATGGATAAAAGACTTAAATGTAAGATGGGAAACCATAAAAATCTTAGAAGAAGCCAAAGGCAGCAAAATAGCACACATTTGTCATAGCAATATCTTTACTGACACAGCTCCTAGGGCAATGGAAACTAAGGAGAAAATAAACAAATGGAACTACATCAAAATAAAAGGCTTCTGAGCAGCAAAAGAAACCATCAACAAAACAAGAAAGCCCACTGCATGGGAGAACATATTTGCCAATGTTATCTCTGATAAGGGTTTGATCTCCAAAATTTATAGGGAACCCATACAACTTAACAAAAGGAAGATAAACAATCCAATCAAAAAATGGGCAAAAGACCTAAGTAGACACTTTTTTGAAAGAGGACATACAGAAGGCCAAGAGACATATGAAAACATGCTCAAAGTCACCAATCATCCGAGAGATGCAAATCAAAACAACAATGAGGTACCATCTCACACCTGTCAGAATGGCTATCATCAACAAATCAACAAACGACAAGTGCCAGAGAGGATTTGGAGAAAAAGGAACCCTCGTGCACTGCTGGTGGGAATGCAGACTGGTGCAGCCACTGTGGAGAACAGTATGTGGGGTTTCCTCAAAAAATTAAAAATGGGATTTCCATTTGACCCAGTAATACCACTTCTAGGAATATATCCCAAGAAACCAGAAACACCAATCAGAAAGGATATATGCACCCCTATGTTCATAGCAGCACAATTTACAACTGGTCTTTTTGATTGGGTCTACATTTATTAATAAAAGAAGAAAGGAAAAACAGCAAAAAAATGGGTGCATTCAGTCAAAGATTTGAAAACAGCCTAATTGCCCACCATCAGATGAGTGGATTAGAAAACTGTGGTACATCTACACAATGGAATACTACACTGCTGTAAAAAAAAAAGAAGTAATTCTTACCATTTGCAACAGCATGGATGGAACTGGAGAGCATTATGCTAAGTGAAATAAGCCAGTCGGAGAAAGATAAATATCACATGATCTCACTCCTTTGTGGAATATAATGAACAACATAAACTGATGAACAAAAATAGAACCAGAGTCATAGAAGCATCGAACAGACCATCCAACCTCAAAGGAAAGGCGGGGTGGGAGGGGGAGGGAAGGGGGGAGGGACAGCGGTGAGGGGGTAAGAGATCAACCAAAGGACTTATGTGCATGCATATGAGCATAACCAATGGACACAGATGGGGATGGAGTGGAAGGGTGAGGGCATATGCTGGGGGGTGGGGGCAGTCGGGCAGAGGTCAACGGGTGAAAAAGCAGACTTATGTAATACTTTAAACAATAAAGAATTTAAATTTTAAAAAAGGTATCATGTTCATCCCTTGTACTTTAGTGTCTTCCAATAGTCTTCCCTCCCATAACCCATAAACATATTCCTGTGCCATCCACTTCTTTAAAAATGTCCTCAGCCTAACATCCCCCTATAACTGCAGTCCACTTTACTTTCTAACCAAGCTCTTATAAAACAGCCTTTAGTTAGTCTTCACTTTTTCACATTCCATTCAGGCTTCCTCCTACTTCCATCATGCTATTAAAACTGCCCTGAAAAGGTTGTCATTCCCTCATCAAATGCATACTTTTCACTTTGATCTAGTTTAAGTATTTAAACCTGTTGATCACGCCCTTCTTGAAATTCTCTTCTCTGGATTCTGTTACAGCACCTACTCTTGATCCATCTTTTACTTTCCTGTTTTCTCAAATTCTCTTGTCAACCTCTTTACTTTAAATATTTGTTTTCACTTTGGTTCTGTCTTCCTCCCATCTCACTTCTCCTTTGTTTCTCTCTTTAAATATTTCCATCCACTTCAATGGCTTCAGTTGCAACTTAGAGCAAAACCTAGTTATGGCCCACCAGCCTCATTTCAGCTATTCTCAGCCTCCTCTCCTGCATGATCCTAAGAAACCATGCTACTGGCAGGACTTGACACATCATGCTTTCCTTCCTCTGTGCCTTCACACACATTATTTTTTCTTCCTGGAATGCCTGCCTTACCCCCTCCCATACCACCCTTCTCAATGTGACTCTTTCCGTCTTATCCTTCAATACTTAACTCAGGCATCATCATGAAGCTTTTAAGACTCCTTCTTTCCCGACCCTTTCTTACCCTTTCTGTTTAATACTGTGCTTATCCTTTTATGATGGCATTTACCAGTAACTTACTAAAGTTATCCATATAAAGATCTACGTTCCCTCCTTATTTCTCTTACAAGCAGGGCCCATGTCCTGTTTTTTGAATAATCAGTGCTAGAACAATAACTGGTACATAGAAATTACAAAACAAATGCTTACTGATTGAACTGAAATCTGTGTCACAAACCTAGAATTCTTTCTTCAACATATACTCTTATATACATTGCCTACTTACCATCCCTACTTACTGTTGCACCAACATGTCAAATTTGTACGTACCAAACTGAATTCATCCTCCACACACACATACTCCCCAACAAAATTTTCTGCTCTTCCTCTCCACTGTGTTGGTCAGCAGAAGGCTGTCTGTCTATTCATGAAAACCAGACACCTGGGAGCCATCCTTCTTGACCACCTCATCTCACTTGACCTACTCTCAAAAGTCACAAGGTCCTTTTGATTCCGTATTCTAGATATCTTTCAAATTCATCCCCTTCTTTCCATCTTCATGGCTGCAGCTCTGGTTCAAATCTTCATAACATAAAATTTGCCAGTTTAACTATTTTTAAAGTGTACAGTTTTGTGGTCTTAAGTACATTCACATTGTTGTGCTTATTAGAATAATTTTAATAAAATACTGTCTGGACTTCCTACCTATAGGCTAACTGCCTCCATCCCAGTGTGATCGTTCTAAAATGAAAACAATGGTACTAGATGAATTAAAGCCCTTTCATTGCCTCCAGCTGTCTACATTAATGGTTTTAGCACAAAGTTTTCACAGGTTCAAACTGAAGTAAGAAAATATATATATGTGTGTATATATATATATATATATATATATAATCACGTTCCTCTAGATTTTCTCAGTGTAGAGGTTGAGTGAATTAATAAACAATAATATTAATCAAGATAAGAAATACTGAAGTGCCGAAACCGGTTTGGCTCAGTGGATAGAGCGTCGGCCTGCGGACTGAAGGGTCCCGGGTTCGATTCTGGTCAAGGGCATGTACCTTGGTTGCGGGGCACATCTCCAGTGGGGGGTGTGCGGGAGGCAGCTGATCGATGTTTCTCTCTCATCGATGTTTCTAACTCTATCTCTCTCCCTTCCTCTCTGTAAAAAATCAATAAAATAAAAAAAATAAAAAAATAAATACTGAAGTACACAAAGGAGGTAAGGAAAGTTTTGTTTTAGATAAGAAGCAAGAGGGGGTGACTTGAGGGCAGTTGCATATGTGAATCTAAAACTCAGAAAAGAGTTGAGATAAAGATCTATATTTGGAAGTTCTAGTATTTAAGTGGAATCAAGGAAGCAAATAATATATCTTAAGGAAATCATGAAAAGTATAAAGAAATATTGATAAAATAAAAAGATCAGAGAAAGAACAGCTATCATAGAAAAAGGAAAAAAAAATACATTTCAAGTCTTCTCACCCTGCTGCCATGGTTGAAGGAGGACTAGGCCTTAGAAACTAATGGAAAACTTGAAGGGCAGCACTTTTCAAGGCTTCTGGAAGATGGTTGTTATCCATCTCTCTTGAAATTCCCTGGTTCTTTCTCTTTGAAAAAAAAAATAATTTTAAGGTAACTATGTTTGATGGGGTAACCTCATTGCCTAAATAATGGGAATGGTTTTTCTGGAGAAGATTGTCTAGCCAATAAGAATGCTACTCTCACATTGACAAGTACACAATTACTCTCAAAATGAGGAATTTGTTCTGTTTTTACTCCTTTCTGTCACTTTGCAACAAAATTATCAAGTCAATAAGAGTAATTCAAGCCCACAATTTAGAAATGAACCTTCAAAGTCACAGTACTTTTGAAAGAGGTATCACACTGGAGAGATGAGGGATGATAATTAACCTAGCTTGCATCTGGAATTCACTAGCAGTGTAGCACTGATCTAATTACTTTTGGTTTTGTCATGGAGTTATAATAAAAATTAAATATGTGCATAAATTATTTCTCATAGGCCCTGGTATGTAGTACCCATTTAGTGTTACTTGCCTTTTTAAATATATCAAAATATTCTATAAAAGTAAAAATTAGAAGTAAATCAATTAGAAAAATTGTAAATAATTTACGGTTCATCGACTTGATGGAAAGCCATGTATTTCCATAGACACAGGCATCAGTGTGGTGAGAGCCAGAGGGAAAGGGGGGTGGAGGTAGGTGGATGTGGGCAATGGGTGCATGACACAGTATACAGATGTTTTATTGAGTTGTACACTTGAAACCTTTACAGTTTTGTGAACCAATGTCACCACAATAAATCTAATTTAATAAAATAAGATGAAAATAAAACTATGCATTTTGTTGTATTAGATACATATTACATAGATACATAGAAAATATAAAAATAACTAGAGGCCCGGTACAAGAAATTCGGGCACAGGTAGGGTCCCTAGGCCTGGCTAATGATCAGTGTTGATAGGAGCCTTCCGGCTGCTGGCCAGGACCTTCCTTTGTTTCGTGCCGCCCCCTGGTGGTCAGTGTATATCATAGCAAGCAATCGAACCCCCGAGGAGACACTTTGCATATTAGCCTTTTATATATATAGACTAGTAGCCCGGTGCACGAAATTCGTGCACTGGGGTAGGGGGGAAAGAGGCCCCACAGTCTGGCCTGCACCCTCTCCAATCTGAGACCCCTCAGGGAATGTCCAACTCCCTGTTTGTGCCCACACTTTTAACAGATGACAGCTCCATTGTTGTTTCTTTCTTATGCTTAAAACCATTGGAATTAGTAGGTATTCAAAGTGTGTATACATTTTGGGGGGACACCCTGTATATCTCTAGTCAGCGGTGAAAGAAACCAACAGCAGATTTGGAACCCCCAGACAGGGAACCTCGCTCACTCCCCACATGTCTCCCCACTTCACTTTCCACCTTTGTGGGCAGCAGGAGAATCAACGTTTTCTCTCATTAATTCGGAAAAGCACATCCTGAACCCACTGCCCGGCAGGAGTGAGCTAGGCCCCAAGCAAGCGAGGCTCAGTCAGGGCAGCCTTCGCTCATGGGTGCTGGCACCCAAAGTGCACATTCCTCCTCTACAGTTGCCCCGACTATCCCACTGTTTCACTGAGAGGACGGAATTCCTCTCCGCCTCTGGGTTCTTGATCTTGAATGCTGACCAAAGGCACCTCAGCAAGGGCCGCCCGCGCCCATGAGGTGTGTCTATCTGCATCTGCTCCCGCCTCAGCACCTGCATTAACCCCCCAGAGGTGGTCTCGTAGCTGCACTGGCCTTCGTGGGAACAGAGCTTCACCACTCCGCCCTCTCACTGTCATCTCACGGGCACCCACCCTCAGCACCCAGAACACCCAGACACTCTCCAAAGGATGTGAGCGCATCAGAGGGGATGTGTGCACATCCTGTGGGGGTGTTAGGCATGCTGGGTTGATGGAAGTGCGGTGGAGAGGTGGGGGGAACTTGTGCATGCCTTGGTTTGCAACTGTTGCAGGCGCAGGAGGGTGACAGTGTGCTGGGGGATGTTCGCACGCCAGGTGGGGGATGTGCACACCGGAGGCCTCTGGCTTTGCAGATCCGCAAACCCCCGTGGTGCGGCCAGGAGGACGTCAGTCTGGCCCGCCACGGTGGCTGTCCCTGCGATCCTGCACCTTCTGGGCCAGGAGGCGGATCTTGCGCAGCCACTCCTGGGCGCTGATGGCCTGCAGGCGCTACTTCAGCTCAGCCTGCAGGCTCCGCTTGACGCACTCACAGCTGTCACCACCGCCATGTGGGGAGTACAGGCCGCCTTCCGCCGGCCTGCCTCCCCTGTCCAGAGGCTCTCTGCGCTGCTCACCTGCCCGGAGTGACTGGGGCTGGGCGGAAGCCAGGCGTCCTGCCCTGCCCAACCCTGGCCGATCCGCTCCTGTGCGAGCTGCCACCCCACCGGGAAGGGTCATGGATCCGGGTCCTGGGACCGCAGACAGCCTCAAGCACTGACGCCCCCCTGGCAGGGTCACAGATCCGTGTCTTGGTCCACAGACAGCCTCAAGCACTGCCCCCCGCCCGGCAGGGTCACAGATCCATGTCTTGGTCCTGTGGACAGCCTCAAGCACTGCCCTCCGCTCGGCAGGGTCACAGATCCAGGTCCCAGACCACGGACAGCCTCAAGCGCTGCTGCCCCGCCCGCCAGGTCACGGATCCGGGTCCCAGACCGCGGACAACCTTGCCCGCTGCCACCCGCCTGGGAGGGTCACAGATCCAGGTCCCGGACCACGGACAGCCTTTCCCACTGCCGCCTGCCTTCAGTATGCAAATTAGCTGCCATCTTGTTGCTTCAGGGTGGGGCTCCAGCTTGGGTGCCTGGCCAGTCTGGGTGAGGGGCTGAGGGCTGTTTGCAGCTGGTCACACCCCCTTCAGGGTGGCGGTCACCACTGGGGTGCCTGGCCAGTCTGGGTGAGGGGCTGAGGGCCGTTTTCAGGCTGGCGGGCGACTGAAGCTCCCAACCTCTCCTTTTTTCTTTTTCTTTTTTATTCTGGGGTTTATTTACCTTCTATGGCTGTCACTGGAGCTGAGAGCTGGCTTTAATTCTGAGGCCTGGCTGCAGCTCTGAGACCTTGGCTGCTGAAAGCAAGGATCTGGGTTTGTTCTATAATTGAAACAATGTTGCGGTCCTGCTGGCTGAAGCCCGGCTGACTGAAAGCAGGTTTCTGGGTTTTGTTTAGCTTCTATATTTGTAACAATGTTTCTTAAACTGCAAGCTCAGAGGCTGGCAGCAGCAGGCGGGGAACGTTGGCTTCCTCCATCACTGAAGCAAGCAAGCCTCCTGTTCACTTCAGTGCCTGGCTGCCGGCCACCATCTTGGTTGGCAGTTAATTTGCATATCGCCCTGATTAGCCAATGGGAAGGGTCGCGGAGGTACAGCTAATTACCATGCTTGTCTATTATTAGATAGGATGTTCACTGCAAAAATAAGTTTTCTATCTAGAATATAGCTAAATATATTTTTAAGTTTATATAGAAATTACATTATAGCAAAAGTAGATTGTAACTACTAAATCCTATCTATATAATAAAAGCCTAAGTGACCATTATGGCAGAACGACCAGTCGCTATGATGCGCATTGACCACCAGGAGGCAGGCACTCAATGCACGAGCTGCCCCCTGGTGGTCTGTGAGCTCCCACAAGGGGAGCACTGCTCAGCCAGAAGCCCAGCTCATGGCTGGCGAACGCAGTGGCAGTGGCAGGAGCCTCTCCCGCCTCTATGGCAGCACTAAGGAACAGCTAGCTGAGTGGTAAGGAGCAGCGAGCAGGCAGGTGGTAAGGAGTGAGGGGTCCCGGACTGCAAGAGCACAGGCTGGGCTGAGGGACAACCCCAAGTGCACAAATTTTGTGCACCAGGACTCTAGTTTATGTATAATATCATCAGCTTACTTTTCTATAATGTGTTACTAAAATAATAGATGAAATACACCAACAAATGTGTTCCCAATTTGACTTAAGTAAGAATTTGAGAGAAAATTTTAATGAAGCTATTAAGACAAATAATCCATTTACCTATAATCTGAAATCTATAGTTCTCCAGTAACCCAAGCCCTAGTGGAAGTAGCTTTGAACTAAGAACAAGGAAACCAGGCCCAGATTTGTCACTGTTTTAACCACAACCTTGCATAAGGGTTTACTTGTCTGCGCTTCAGTGTCTTCATATTTAAAATAAGGAAATCCTAATCTTAGCTCTAACCTTTTTCCTATTTCATGAAGCCCTGGGGAAACTAGTGTTGAGTAAAATGTAAAGTAGCTGGAGCCTCTTTTAGTAACCGACATAATTTTTTAAAAGATATTATTGATTTGGACAGTGAAGAATAGCCCCCAGGCAGATCCTGCAAGGCGCTTCAACAGACATGCACACCTACCTTCCTGTTGGCACCGTCCACGCTTGGCATGTCTATCTCATTCCTTACAGGAAGGAATAGGTTCTTCATTGTGTTTCAGAAGTCAGTAAGCTTTTACAAAACTAAGTAATTGACATTTTTCTCATTTCTGAGATCAAATTTTCATAAATCATTCAACCTGGATAAACTGAGAATGTGGTCGATCTAGTAATTGTTGAAATATAGTAAAGACATTGCAAAACATGATATTTAAGTATTTCCTCCTAACCTCTTCCCTTAGCAATTTGTATTAGTTTGAAATGGGAAAAAGTCCTAATGTATAAAAAGGAAACAAAAGTAAGAGGAGCCTTTCTGTAAAGGAGAAGCCAAAAGAACCACACACAGATTCATCTCAGTAATTTGTGATTCCGCCAATTCAGAATTTGTAGTGATAATAGCTATGCCGAATAGAGCTTACTTTTATATTACAAGGAAGTTTTTTAATATTGCAGATGATTTTGTGGAGGAGGTATATATTTAACCAACTTGGAAGTAATGATTTCCTGACTTTTTACAATATATGTGGAGATATGCTCTTAATGTCTTCTTAAGATTCCTGCTGGCAGCTATTTGTCAATAGTTAATTCAAGTTCTATCATCTCTTAACAATGCACTTTAAATTCCATACTGACATTTCCCCCCTCCTCTGCAATTCAAGTTAGTGAAACATTGTCTGAATTAAAGGATTTATGTAATTCTATGAACCATAATATTCAGAGTTTATTACCTCTAGTTTTGGTCAGTAGTCCAACTTATACAAACTGGTCTGTGAATAAAGTGAATTGTCCAGTGAATCTTCTAGTTCAAGTAGTTGCACCAATAGGCTGAAGTTGTGAATGTATAAAACTTATGTATAGCTTGTATTTGAGAAATTTGTAGTAACAAATGTAGGACAGATTTGCATTTTCACTCTAAGATCATTACTACATTTCTCAAAGCAAAGATTTTTTTAAAAATATATTTTATTGATTTCTTACAGAGAGGAAGGGAGAGGGATAGAGAGTTAGAAACATCGATGAGAGAAACATCGACCAGCTGCCTCCTGCACACTCCCCACCGGGGATGTGCCCGCAACCAAGGTACATGCCCTTGACTGGAATAGAACCTGGGACCCTTGAGTCCACAGGCTGACGCTCTATCCACTGAGCCAAACAGGTTAGGGCAAAGCAAAGATTTTTGACGCATCAGATTCTTTCATTTCATATTTGTGTTTTCTAACAGGACTCGATATATGCAGAATCATCCAATAGCCTGGAGCTAGTTTTCAGTGTTGGATGCAGCTGACCAGTATGTACGACACTAAGAATGCCTTCATTCCTTTAGTGTCTAGCTCTGTACTAGGTTTATTTGCAAAGAACCCTCATGCATGGGTCCCTATAAATGAGGCACGCTGCTCCCATATAAATGAGGCAAGCTGGAGCAGATTAGACTAAGTTGCTCAGCTGTCTCTGAGAAATGAAGATAGTGTATATATGTATGGGCATGATTTTTGCGATTAATGAAGACTTCTCTGTATATAACAAGCAAATTTTTAGTTAATGTTTTATACTTTCAGTAAAGAAAATAAAAGAAAAACAATTAATGGTCTGATTCCATCATTTTTTGTCAAGCAAAACTCTCACTGACCCACAGGAATGTGGTCTCTCTCCCCTAGAGTCGACTAAAAACACCACAGAATGGGCTTCTGAACTTTCACTCTATTTTCCGTATAATGGACGAGTTTTTGATCAACTGAAAATCACCTACCTTGGACTAAAAAGCATATTTAGTCATTTCTAGCCTATTTATACTTCTCAAGAATAGAAAGTTTTTTTGTTTTTGTTTTGTTGTTGTTTTTTTACTATTACCATTAGTTACTTTATTAAATGGGAAAGCATGGCGCATGATTTTATCTTTCTCTTTCTTAATTTTGTTTTATTGCTTAAAATATTACAAAGAGTAGTATGCAGAAAGTTTTTAAATGTAGTACAGAAAGTCTGTTTTTATCACCATCAAATCATTTGTATATATTTAAATTATTTTCATGCCACTGAGACGAGAAGTTTTTCCTGCTAGTCCCCTAATTCCTGGCTGTATTAGCTAACTCTATGAAAAAGAAATTTAATGCATAAGAATTGTACAATATGCCCATGTGTCACTTATTTAGCTAAGTAACAGGTGTAAGATTGCTAACATTTCTATATTGAAATAAGGTAAATCAGTTTCAAACTGCTCTCCATTTAATGTGTCATCCTGTCATTACATGGACGTCATTAATCCACAACCTTAACACAAATAGGTAAATGTATTGAAATGCGTACCTTCTGTTTTTCATGTAGCATCGAATGCTCACATAAGCTGAAGATCTGGGTTAAAGTTTGTGTTGTTGCTGTTTTTTTTTTAACCTCAGATACTTGGCACTTGGCACCAGTGTCTCCTGCTTACAGTAATGTTTTATTTCTTAACATGACTACCACCAGGATTGCTTGGTCGCAGGCAACCACTGTCCTTTTTCTGCCAAAACATTCCTGACAATAACTGCACTTTCTGTATTCATTTTTCCCTTTCCGCCCCTTGCTCCTAACAGGTTGGAGAGGCTGGTGGACGTCCTGCGGAAGAAGGTTGGAGCAGGGCCCGTGAGGACAGTGATCTGACTGAAAGCGGCAGTCTGGGAAGCAGTCACATCTGGTGACCAGGCTGATTCATTCAACGCTGTGTAAACACTAAAGCCTTAACTTAGCAAACAGTTGTTAGAAGTGGGACACTCCAACCACATTCCAAGCTGAGATAAAATCAAATCACAAATGTTTAACCACTTTGTTGCTGACTTGGGTTATTTATCCAAATGTATTAACTACAGACTTTTACCAATGGATAGCTATGAAGTTGTAGTTTATTTGTAACAATTTTCTGCCTCACTATATTTAACATAACGCTTTTTACTGAGAGACTATTATAGAAACATTGTGAAGTTGGTCAGGATTATGTCTTCACATATGGCCCTTTCTGAATCAAAATGCAGCAAAGTAAATATTGTCTAAACCTTAATCCACTGTGTTAGGTCAAAACTTCAAATACACGCATTTTTCAATATAGAGTTTATTTCTTACCTGATGAGAGTTTATAGTCTTCCTTCAATGCATGCATGTAATCTTTGTTAGTATTTAAGAATATTAAGTATGGATACTAAGAATTAAATGTATAATTTCTTTTAATAAGAGTTTGGTACATTAAAATTATCATGATTTTTGTTTCAATAAAAACAATACAGACTATCTTCAATGAAAAGAGGATATTGTTACTGTGTACTTGTAAATTCAATATTTTCAATGCTTTGATGAATAATTATCTAAACTTTATTTAAACTGTAGAAATTGCCAAGTTTATCTAATAGATTGGGACACTTTGGCTTGAAAATCTGTCTGTGCCGCATGGAGGGGGCCATCCAACTTGTTGCACATGCTTTTGATGATCTTTACTTAGATTACCATTTGAATGGTGGAGGAAGAGAAATTGATATGTAACTTACAATAAAATGATAATGTTGTGGAGGAAGAGAAACTGATATGTAACTTACAATAAAATGATAATGTAAAAACACATGGTCTTAGAAAAGAGAAAACCTACAATTTGGTTCAGGTTACATACTTTTTTCATTCATAACTTAAAATAGTTATAGCATAGTCACTTCTAACCATATGAAATTATTAATAAAACTTAAGATTTGTAGATATGGCTGTAGGAAAAACGTGTTCTTTTTTAGATTGAATAGATGAGAGGCCAATAGAAAATGACTATGTCTAGAATTGGGTGAAAAAGACAAGTAGAGAATAAATTCATGAAAAAATTTTAGGCAAGTGAAAATGTTTCTAAATTCATACACTTCTTTTATTCATCTTTAAGATTGAGGTAAATTATCTACCATTGCCTATTTTCAAGACAAGTACAGAGTAATTTATGCACCATTTCTTCATACACCATTGGAGATTATCTGTTTGAATTCTTTTTTTCACTCTGTGGTACTTTATCACAGAGTGACGAAAGGACCATAATGCTAACATCAGTTTCTTCCTTATTTTATCCATTAAATTAACTGAGAGTTAGAATCATGCCATTGAATTTAAATTTAAAATTTACTCATATTATCTGCTTTTAATTATTTTTATGCTATAAGAGTTAGAAAATAAAGAACAGCAGGGGCTAAAATTAAGCTACCTAGATCTACTCTATAGTTCTAACGATAATTGTAGCCTCTCCTAGGCCAGAGACTATAGAAATAGAGAAATTTTCAATAATTGGGTCATGCATAGAGTCTTGTCCCAAGGCTCTAATAGAAACATACAGCTTAATGTGTGAAGGAACAAGTCACGGAGGTAAGTAAAGAGAAACAATTTTTGTCACAAAATTATCCATTCCTGAATCCTCTTCAGATGAATCACATGGAAACTTGAATTTTCAGTTTAGTCCTAAAGAATTGACAAGTCTTTCTTGAATTATTTTGCTTGGGGTTTTCTAATACACAAAGTGTAGCATAAAGACATTTTACAATTTTCAAACATTTCTTCCTATACCTAAATGATCATATTAGAACAAGCAATTCCTGTAATTAGTATTCAGAACATTTCTAGAATTTGATATTATAAACTTAAATTTACAAAACAATTCAAACATCTACTATTGTTCAATGTAGGTAATCACCCCAAAATATCACACGTCCCCATGAAAATGAGTTGTCTACAAAATTACATATGCTAAGTATTATAGCCAAATATTATCATTAGTTGATTTCTTGCACTTAAAAAATGTTCACCACCAATATTCCAAATTGTCTATTTTTTTATGAAGGAAAAACCTTGTTCACTGAAGATCAGTTCTCTACATATTCAATAGTAAAGCAACTTCAGAAGTATTTGAAGATACCCTGAGATGTTTCTTTGAGTTTGCTTTAAACATCAAGTCTAATCCCTACAGTAACGTGATAAATCATTTCTTAGAAAAATAAGTAGTTCAGAAGAAAATCAGAAAAGATAACACAAACATGCATAGCACTTGATTTGTTTTTTTGCTTTTATATTTGTATTCTTTCAACCAAATAATAACAACAATAATAATAGATTATATGTATGAGCCACATAATCATGCTGCTGCTGATTTTAGTATTATTGTTATTATTACATACATTTTACAGATGATGAAACAGACCCAGAGAGGCTAGGAACTTGCCAAGGATTAGCTGGGATTTACAACTGAGGTCTTATAACTAAAACTCCATGCAAACCATAGGTCTCCAAACCCTTCAAAATAAAATAAAATAAAAAATTGTTAATAAAGATTTAAACTCTTACAATCTGTTATTGTACCATTTCTTTTATACACTTATGTATGAATGCTCTAAAAATCAAGATTGTATGTATTGTGTGTGTGTGTGTGTGTGTGTGTTAATCTACACCCGAGAATATTTTTCCACTGATATTTAGAGAGAATGGAATGGTGGGGGTAGGGAGGCGTGGAGACAGGGAGAGATAAACATCAACGTGAGAGAGACATTTGGAATGGTTGCCTCTCAAACGCGCTGGGGATTGAGCCTGCAACCAAGGTACATGCCCTTGACCAGAATCAAACCCAAGATCCTTCAGTCCTTGGGCTGGTAGCCTATCCACTGAGGCAAACTGGCTGGGGCTGTATGCATTTCTTTCAATGAAGAACAAAAATGTGAATTGAACTGCACATGTATATAGATAGCATCATATCATTGCTAACTCTCTGTAGGGTTATAGTAGCAGCATGCTTTGTCTTAGCCTTCACTAATTGGGAATATTGTGACAATTCATCATTAATAAAAAATAACCTTGAGTTGCTTTTTACTATTTTAATTTGGCCTATGCTAAAACCTGACAGTGTAGTTTTATCAAAAGGAAGCCTAAACTTCAAGGCTTCCTCTACCTACCTGAGGAACTGGCAAAGATAAAACCAGTTATAGGCAAGTTGTTAGCAAGGTTATTGATTATAAGCAAGGTAAAAGCAGTTATAATGAAGTCAATAATTAATTTTTATATAAATAAGCCATGTTAGAATTATTTAAAATATTTTACCTAATAAAATATTTTCTCCTTTTCAATAAGAAACTGGATCCCTTCTATAATTCCTTATTTAAATAAACTGAAGAATCTTCTTATTAGATCACTTACTGACAGGATTAATTGTTTTGAAGGGGTTTTCTTTCACACAAAAACAGGTTGGAATATTAAAAATTTGTTGCCAAAACCAGTTTGGCTCAGTGGATAGAGCGTCAGCCTGCGGACTCAAGGGTCCCGGGTTCGATTCAAGGGCATGTACCTGGGTTGCGGGCACATCCCCAGTGGGGGGGGGGGGGGGGGTACAGGATGCAGCTGATCGATGTTTCTCTCTCATCGATGTTTCTAACTCTATATCTCTCTCCCTTCCTCTCTGTAAAAAATCAATAAAATATATTTTAAAAAAATTTGTTGTTTTTATATTGGAGATAGTTGCCTAGAAAAGCATTTTTATGTGTAGTATTTTGAATTATTTTTAAAGTTTCTATTTTGTTAAAATGTTCATGATTAATGAGTCATATTATAATGATAAAATAGCCATGGCTTACACATTTTCTCTACTCACATATAGTTTGTACGGAACACAAATTTTTCACAAGACAATATTATATTGTTGATAACTATTATTGATAACTAGAGGCCCAATGCACAAAATTCATGCAAGAGTAGGTCTTCCTTCCTCTGGCTGCCAGCACTGGCTTCCCTCTGTCATCCAGGATTCGGGCTTTCCTCTAGCCCCAGCTTCGTCCCGAAGGACGTCCGGAATGCTGTCCGGTCTAATTAGCATATTATGCTTTTATTATTATAGATTAAACTGTCTATTCATATCCATATACATATATAAGATGTATCTTTATACATAGACATATACTACATGTATACAACTATATACATAGGTATATACACACAGACACATACAGAAAAGTACATTTGCCTTTTATAAATATTGATTTGTAAGACAACTGTTAGGCTCCAGTGATTTCAGTATTTTGTCCACGTTTTATTAGAAATACACATGGTTTCTGAGGTTTTTAAACAAATACATGGGATGGTTGAAAGATTTATATTGCTTGAGCTTAGCTAAATATGTCATCTCTAGAGGAGATGTAGTTTATTTTGGCTCTGTTTTAAAAACTCAAATATTTTAAACATTTGTTAAGTTGGAGCTTGCACATTTGAACTAGTAGCATAGGTTCCAGAATAGCATCTCAAGTTACCAAACTTGTAATCCTTTTGCTAGAATAATCTTTATGAAAAATTATTTTTCTCTTTTATGTACTTTAAATTTATAAAGGTTGAAGTTATTATTTTTAATGTAAAATTTCATAAATAGAAGTTGACGATGATAAATGTACTTTTGAGAATGATTAAAATATTGTATATCACTAATATTTCTTTTCAGAAATCCAATATACATATTTATTGGGGTTTTTTTTGTTTTCTAAATATAGTTTTGGAATATGCTAGTACTTTGGAAGACACCAGTTTCTCAACTATCTAATTATTAACTCAGATGCATTTTAATGCTCAAACTCAAATATCTGAAATATATATTTACTTTTTATTCACATAAAATCCTCTATTGTAAATTCTACATACTTCAGTGCAGTTCTTATATATTGATCTTAATCAAATTTATAAGTGTACAATCCTGAAGACAGGATATGCACTATAAAATATACTGCAGTAAGACAACAGATTAAGTTCACTCTGAAACTGTCTGACTTCCTTAACCATTTTAATAAAGATAAAAGTCAATATGAACAAATTTGTTAGGTACCTTAGGAACCTTTCTAAATTATACTATATAATAAGAGGCTAATATGCAAATTGTTCCCTTGACCAGGAGTTTGACCTGGGAACGGGGCTGGCCAGCCAACCGCTTGCAGCCCCTCCCCCTCAACCAACCCCCCCTGATTGGCCCTCTCCATCCCAATCAGGGGTGGGGCCGGCCAGCCAACCTCCCATGTCCCCTCCCTCTGCCAGCCCAGCCCAATTGGCCCTGATCCGGGCAGGCTGGCTGGACCCCACCCATGCACAAATTCATGCACCAGCCTCTAGTTTAGATATAAGCTAAAATTTTAGTAATAAAATATTAAAGAAAAACATTATTTTTGGCAAAATGGTTAGAAAAACCGTAAGGAAAGAGATCAAATTCTAATTAAAAAATAATAGACCGAGTCAAGTCTACTACAAAGTACCTCTACTAATTGTGAAATGTGCAAGTGGAACCAACAGCTGAAATCTGAAAATGCTGCTTCTGTTGGGTTTGATTACTCAATCATGACAAGAGAAATATAAACAGACTATATAACAGTCTATCACCTGTAGTGAACTTAAAATTTAAAGCTTAAGGTACATGGCTAAAAGAGGACCAGGGAGGGGGGTGGGCCATAGAAGTCTTCAGGGCAAAGATTCTATAAATTGGTAATATCTAAATTGCCATTACTGTATATTAAAATAATGATGCCTTGCCTTGGCCAGTGTGGTTCAGTTGGTTGGCCGTTGTGCACCAAGAGGTCGCAGGTTCGACTCCTGGTCCAGGCATATGCCCTAGTTGCAGTCTTGATCCCAGGTAGAGGGCGTGCAGGAGGCAGCTGATTGATGTTTCTCATCGATGTTTCTCTCTCTCTCTCTCTCTCTCTCTCTCTCTCTCTCTCTCTCTCTCCCCCTCTCCCTTCCTTTCTCCCTAAATATATTTATAACCTATGGACACAGACAATAGTGTGGTGAAGGCCTGGGGAGGGGTGCAGGGAAAAAAGGGGGACATATGTAATACTTTCAACAACAACAAAAAAAATGTCTCACCATGTATGATCTTTGTGATCTTATTGCCATACATTTTACTCCTACATATGTACACAGTAATAACAATGTTATTTTTCCTTTAAGCAGCCAAATATTTTCAGGAATTAAAAAATCAGAACATTATTATATACTACATTTTTACCATTTTCAGTGCTTTTCTTTGTGTAGATCTAAATTTCCATTGGTTATCGTTTACCTTATTCCACAAGTACTTATCATTTATACCAGTGGTTGGCAAACTGCAGCTCGGCAAACTGCAGCTTGCGAGCCACATGCGGCTCTTTGGCCCCTTGAGTGTGGCTCTTCCACAAAATACCAGCTCTTCCACAAAATACCGACTTCTGTGCATGGGCCACGAAGTTTCAATCGCACTATACGTGCGCGCCTGCATGTGGTATTTTGTGGAAGAGCCACACTCAAGGGGCCAAAGAGCCACATGTGGCTCGTGAGCCTCGGTTTGCCGACCACGGATTTATACTAATACTAGAGGCCCGGTGCACAAAAGTTGTGCACTTGGGGGGTCCCTCAGCCTGGCCTGTACCCTCTCGCAGTCCAGGAGCCCTTGGGGGATGTCCAACTGATGGCTTAGGCCCGCTCCCCAGCAGTCGGACATCCTTAGCACTGCCACAGAGGCGGGAGAGGGCCTGCCAGCCCTGAGCCCAGCTTCTGGCTGAGCAGCACTCCCCCTGTGGGATCCAGCTGAAACCGGCTCTCTGACATCCCCCGAGGGGTCCCGGATTGTGAGAGGGCGCAGGCCAGGCTGAGGGACCCCACTGGTGCATGATCAGAGGAATGCAGGAGGTGGGCCAGCCAGGGAGGAACTGCAGGAGGGCTCTAGGGTGTGTCCAGCCCATCCTGCTGTCATTCTTATTTTTGTTCTCTATATATAATATGTCCTCTGACTGCTTTAAAGGTTTTTCCATTTGTCCTATAACTCTTTTAAAATGTCAATTTCTTGGAATCTTTCCTGATAAGAAATCAGCTGTCAATCTCTCTTCTGTGTTGCCCTTTTTTACTCTATGTGCATTATAAAGTAAATTTGAATTTTCAAAATTACCTATCTTTCATTTCACCAATCCTGTCTTCTTCTGTCAAAGTCATCTATTGAATTTTAAATTTCAAATTTGGTATTTTTCAATTCTATAGTTTCCTCCTGATTTTTTTTTTTTTTGGTACATTCCAATTCTCTGGTGAAATATTCATCTTTCTAATTATACTGTCTCCGCCTTTTGCCTCTGTTTTCTTGAACATACTGGTCACAGTTATTTAAAAGTCTATGTCTACTAACTTCAATATCTGAATCACCTATGGGTCTTTCTCTACTGTCTGTTTTGTTTCTTGATTTCTAGATTCATGGTCCTGTCTCTTGGCATGCCTCTTAACTGTTGATTGAATGTAAAACATCCTGAACCTTCAGATGGTGTTTTCTTCCTCCAGTGAGGGCTTAGCCTTTCCTCTGTTGGGAAATTTGAGTGGAAGTTATTGTGCTGAGCGGATACATTTTGAATAAGACTCAGTTTTGTCTGGTTTGCCTCTCTTCCTATGGCGTAGTTCACTAAGTCTTTCAAAGGTGAAAGTGATATCTTCATTGGAGCCCTTTTAGATATTCTCATCTAAGTTTTTTCTTAACCTCCCACTTGGGACAGCTCAAAATTTGCCACATATTTTGAAAGGGAAACGAGGCATGTGTTTCAGGCCCTTTGGCTCTCCATATCTGTCACTCAGCCTTGCAAGATGGCCAAAATACTGCTGGTTCCTCTGTCCCTAACAACTGTCTTCTGCCAGAACAAAGCTGAGCTTATCATCCTGTCACCTTCTCCCAGAACCAGCAAAATGTCTCTGGGGAAGAGCAGCTGCGTGTCATCAGTTTACCTCTCTGGTCTCTATTCTCTGGAATCTTCATCCCTCCAGTTGCCTTTGTTTCAACCTCTCTATAATACTTTTAAACAAATAAATTTTATATTTGATCCAGCTTTTCTAGTTATTCTTGGCAGGAGCAGTGGTCTGCCACAAACTACTCTGCCTGGAAGCAGAATTTCAGTGAGTTTTGCATTTCTGTCATATTTTTTATCTTTGGAGGTTATATTCTGATCATCCCCAAATCTATTTGGTAATTTTTATGATTTCTTGTTCCCATCTCATTTTCAATACCTTCTTTATTTTCTTATGCTTAAAATAAACCTGCTTATTCTATACTTAATTTCTGATTATTTTAATTTCTCAAGTATTTAATGCTCGAATTTTGCTTTCTATTATTTCTACTAGCACATTTATGTTGCCTAATTTATTTGAATGTTTGATGCTTCATGAATGTGAGCTTCTATTTCTTAGAATTATCCTTAGTGGGACTTTTCCAGGCCTGTGTTTGAATGGGTTCCTCCACAGAAGTTTTGCATGTGCTTCTGCCAGTCACCTGGGAACATGTGCAGGCTTTTGAATACTTTAAAATATTAATTTGGATTCTACTGGGCAACTTAAGTAATGATAATTTGGGTTGAAAACCGACACGAGGGCTAGCTTATGGTTATAAAATTAATAGTGAATCCCACTTTCATGGAATAAAATAATTAATATTGCTAAAATGTCCATACTACAGAAAGCCATCTATAGATTTGATACAATCCCTATCAAGATTTCAATAGCATTTTTATAGAAGCAGAAAAAAAATCTTCAAATTTATGTGTAACCACAAAAGACCCACAAATAGCCAAAGCAATCCTGAAAAAAAGAAAAAGCAGGTGGCATCACACTTCCTGATTTTAAGCTATACTATAAAGCTATAGTAACCCAAACAGTATGTCACTAACATGAAAACAGACAAATAGATCACTACAACAGAATTGAGAGCCCAGAAATAAAACTAAACACATATAGTCAACTAATAATTGACAAGAATACTCAATGGAGAAAAGGCAGTCTTTTCAATAGATGGTGCTGAGATAATTGGGTATTCACATGTAAAAGAATGAAACTAAATCCTTATCTTATATCACTCACAAAAATCAACTCAAAATGGATTAAAGACTAAAATGTAAGACATGAAACCATAAAACTCCTAGAAGTAAGCATAGGGGTTAATATGCAAAATATATAAAGAACTTATACAACTCAATAATAATAATAATCTAATTTTAAAATGGGCAAAAGACCTGAATAGACATTTTTTATAAAGAAAATATAATAGTATGAAAGACCAACAAGTACATAAAAAGATGCTCAACATCACTAGTTATTAGGGAAATGCAAATCAAACCCTCAATGTGATATCACCTCACACCTGTTAAGATGGGCATCATCAAAAGACAAGAGATAAAAGAAATGCTGGTGAGGATGTGGAGAAAAGGGAATACTTGTACACTGTTGGTGTGATTGTAAACTGATACAGTTACTGTGGGAAGCAGTATGGAGGATCCTCAAAAAAATTAAAAATAGAAATCATATGATCCAGCAACTCTACTTCTGGAAATATTTCCAAAGGAAACAAAAACAGTAACTCGAAAAGGTATCTGTACCCCCATGTTTGTTGCAGCCTTGTTAACAATAGCCAAGACATAGAAACAACCTAGTGCCCATCATCAGATGTATGCATAAAGAAGCTGTGATTTTTATATATATACTAGAGGCCCAGTGCATGAAATCCATGCATGGGGGAGTGTGGGGAAGGGGGGCCCTCAGCCCTGTCTGCATCCTCTTGGTATCCGGGACCCCTCGGGGGATGTTGGACCTAACCTGGCAGTTGGACATCCCTCTCTCAATCCAGAATGCTGCATGCACCAGTGACCATACTTTTCATACACTTGTATGAAAGGCATCTTGCTATTGTATGGGCAACTTCATATCTTTGCCCTGATTATAAAAAGTACATGATCCTTCTGAGGCAGTAGTACCATTTTCCCCATCTTATGGGTGGAAAAACTGAAGCAGAGAGAAGTTAAGTAAACGGCTTTGTCACACCACTATAAGTGTCAGGATCAGGGCTGACCACAAAATGTGCAAGCCAGAGTCTATGCATGTCTTTGCTGCATCATCCTGTTTTTTCAGTTTTAGAGTTTTAATTTTTAAATCTAAGAAACTGTTCTCAATATATAAGGTAGAGTCCCTAGGCCTGGCCGGTGATCAGGGCCATCTGCGGGGTGACCAGTGGGCAGGGCAATTAGGGGCCCCCACTGGCATCGCCTTGGTTGGCGACCTGGTGCCGCCCGCTGGCCGGCCCTGACCCCTGATCACTGCTGCTGGTTGCCTCCCTCTCAGTGGGGGGTGTAGATGCCCAACGCAGGTCAGGGGCAGCTCCTGCGTTGAGCGTCTGGCCCCTCGTGGTTAGTGCACGTCAGAGCGATGGGTCATTCTGCCGTTTGGTTGATTTGCATATTAGGGTTTTATTATATAGGATAAATTCTGCCATAAAAAGAATAAGGAAATCCTGCCATTTGCAACAATGTAGATGGACCTTGAGGGCATGATGCTAAGTGAAATAAGACAGAGAAGACAAATACTATATGATCTCATATGTGGAATCTTAAAAAAATATCACAGGGGAATTTTTTTTATTGATAGCCTGAGTTCAAGATTTATCTCTTTGGGTGGACCCTGAACTTTATCTCTATCCCCTGCTCCACTAGAAGGTTATGGATATCACCCCTATCCTAAGGCAAATGCTTTCAAGGTAAAAAAAAAAAAAAAAAGAAAAAGAAATGAACTGCCTTTTGTGCTTCACTTACCGTTAAGAATTCACGATTTTACTTCGGGTTTGGCCTCTCAATACCAACCTACCAACTCGCCGACATTCTGAGGCATTTGAGAAGATGTTTGTCATTTTCTACCCAGCGTTTTTAGCTGCTTAATGAGAGAGGTTCCAGGTTCATCATAGCAGGAAACAGTAGTCAGGGTTGAATGCTATTAAATTCACACACACACATATTTGTACTGCTAACAAAATGTTCTGAATGTAGTTCCACATTTAGTATCACTTATGTATCTGATGGAAATGAGTAGGTAACAAGTTTACCTTCCAGGATCCATAATTGCAACTCTTTGTCCCCACCAGTAACTACAAGCAGTTTTTCATTAGAGAAAAGAATTATGATTGAATAATCTGAATTAGCCTGGGCAAGAAAACTAACAGCTGCCTTAAATGAAATGTTTGAATTATGAACCATGTGCCACTTTGGTTTATCTGTAGCCAGAATGTTCAGGATCCTTATTCAGTTAACCACGTTGCTGGGGAGGCCTGGCTGCCCTGCCTGAGCGCTGCCTGGTGATGAGTAAGGGATCCGTGACACACAAGTTCAGACCTTGCAACTCTGTTTTGTTGTTTGAACTCTCTTCTCCGTTGTAGCTAGGGATCCGTCGTGGAATTTAAACACTTGTGTGGTAACTCCATTCCTTCAGCCATTGTGTTTCTTAAGCTCTAGCTAATGAACTTTTAACACTGGATCCACGTGAAGCAAGACCTAGAAAACGGCAGCAACCAACATTACTGGTTTGTGTGTTTTTTCTTCATTAAAATGTATAATTTATGACTTCAGGCAAGTAGATGATGCTTTTGCCTGTCTAGTCCAAAAAGCAGCCTTCATACTATGTACAAAAAATAAAATGAAAAATTAACCAAATTGCACCTAAGAACACTCAAATTAAGAAGTGACTCTCATTTCAAAAGACACACCTATTGTAACAGAAACTTTAAAATGCGTGCCTGCTGTAAAACTCAGGAACTTTGCCTAAAATAGAGGAACCAAAATCACATATTTGAAAAGGCGAGAGCTGCCAAATGCGCCGGTAAAGTATACTTTGTCTCACGTGGCCTTTTCTTTCAAGCCAACACTCCGGTTGCTCAGGGAGATCCTCCAGATAATGTCACAGAGCATGTTTCTCAGACCGTATGATTAGGCACACACTGGGCTTGCTAAAGACAAGTTTTGACTTTAAATCTCTCAGCTTCATTTTGCTTCTAAACATATTGTTTTGAAACCAAAACCAGGTGACTAAAAGAAAGCAGAATGAATTTCTTCTCCAAGTCATAAACCAGTTCTGAAGATAATTCTGGAGCAGGAAAATGCAAATACAGCTTTAACAATGATATGATAATTTGACATGAAATGTCTCTGCTACTCCTCTGAAGAACTACTCTTTACTTAATGTGTGCATTGATGGCTAATGTTTTATATCGGAGTCTTATCACTTTGCAAAATTATATTAGCTTCCTGTATCTTCTTTTCTTAACCTGTGGTGATATTATACAGAGCAATTGTATACTTCTGTTTTGGTGACAGAGAGGAATGTGAATACGTAATTTTGTTTGTCAAGTACAAGTGAGGAAAAATTTTGAAATCAGAAGTTTCCTTTCACGTCCTCAATCATACCCAAATCCTTACCTCATTTCTGCTTTTATAAAAATTGCAACAACTTTTTCAAGAAATATAGCTATATTGTGGACTGAACGTTGAAATATTTTAGGTATTGTCTTTACGTTGTAGTAAGACAAGCTGTGGCTTCATCGGCTCTAGAATCAAAGAACAAAGTATGTGTACTTTTTATTTTTTAGATTTTAGGAAGATTTTTCTGGGTCCATATTGAATTTTTTTTTTTTTTTTGAAGAACCAATTGCCCAGATCACGCATTGAAGTTCTGACACATTATGCTGTTTTCATATGAATGGCAAGAAAGTTACTAAAAGTGACTTCCATCCTTACTAATACCTTGGACCCTAATGCTCCAAGCATACACCCCATTTCAGTTCTTATCCTTGTGCTTTATTTAATTCATTTGCCATAGGTAATCCTCTACTCTGTCAATCCACCTTCATGGGTTTAAATCCAATTCATTTTTCAAGAATACTTATATGCCAGCCCTGCATGGAGCTTTCCCTAATTCCCCACCAAGTCACAGCTAATCTCTCTTCTCTGCCTTGCAGCCCTTTCTTCCTCTCAGTTAGAGCAGTTGTTGGGTTTCCTCTTCCCTCAGTTTCCCTGCACTCTCTCCCGTTAGGAAGCAGCCTCTGGAGGTCAGAGATTCAGTCGCATTCATATTTTTTCTTCCTGATAAATACTTGACAAATAATCATTGTAGTTGATAATGAAACCTCAGTTTTCAGAATTTACTTTTGTTTTATAAACACTGTGTGACCCATCTTCCTAAGAATAGATATATTAGAAGATTAAGATTTGAATACCCTTTCCTAAAATAATGGCATTAAAGTACACAATTATGTCAAGTTATCTAGCACCTGCCACATCACCAGGTAAAACACTGTGCTCACCTGAAGACTTTAACTTTTAACCATGTCAATTTACAGTGGAAAGTTTTGGAGTTTTTGGTTGGTTTCTGTTTGTTTGTTTTTATTTAATTTGGTTTGCGTTTTTTTAATCAGAATTTCTTATGTAGCTGTTAAATTTTAGTCCCATACATTCCAAAGTTTGAAAATTTCACTCTATGATGAAATGAAGACATGGTTTCATTGTCTTGGGAAGTTTATACAAAATCTCCAGACCACAACATTGGACACGTAAAACTTTATGAACAACGGTTATAACCAAATTGCTTTCTGAAACTAAGTGTGCCAAAACTCAGGCAAAGATAGAGATCAGGCAAGTGATGTATAAATCAATGTGGGGAGTTTTCCTTCTGATATTGCTTCAATGTGCTTTAAATCATAACTTAGTGACACCTCGTTTCCTAAAAGTAACTAAAGTTTTCTGAATTTTTATTATTGTAATAAATTTTCTTGAGAATTTTACTTTCTGGTTACATATTATTTTTTCAGTACCTGAACCATACATATTTTAAGATATTTGAGAGCAAAAATAATTTGCGCATGAACATTACCCAACAAGCTATAATTTCAAAAATTAATATTTAGTTACTAATTTTATCTCATCTCTACTTTAGTCTCCACCAATTTTCATCACGTTACTTGTTGAATGAAAATCCTAAAGCTTAAAAAATATCCATACATTCTTCAATAAATAGGTCAGTTATATCAAAGGCTTTTTAAACACTCAAGCATAAAATATTCACTGCATTTTACGTGTATGACCATGACATTAACACACAGAAACCTTTAAGAGTGTCTTCTCATTAATCTATCTTGGCTGCGTCTAATCAAATTACGTTTTTCAGGGTAGTGTGGCCTTCTCTGAAACTCTTTCTAGCACGCACCTCTTCACTATCTTGTTACACTTGTTTGCCAGCAGACTGACTCGCTTTCAATAACAGTATTCGTAATTTTCTAGGAAATACAGTTTCTTTACTCACCGAGCAACAGTAAACCAAAACTACCAACATTGTTTAAATTAAAGTCATCTTAATGAATAGTGCTCAAATGCTGCACATGGCCCAATGCATCATCTCTGTCTTAGAGGAGCAAAAAGTGAAGATACTAATTGAGATTTATTTTTCCTCCAAATGTGTCAGACAAGAAATGAAAATGCTATAGAGTCTTAGCTTTTGTCTTGAACATCTGAAGTCCTCTTCGCTACTGAGTTTTACTTAGAATGAGGTCTTTAATCCAAGGATCCCTTATCCTTTTGAAACCAGTTAATTAAAACAATAGTCACCTTATGGAACTTTCATATTTGGGTAAAATGAGAACAAAGGAATTAAACAACTTTCATAATGTGACATAAGCAGGCATATTCGGAGCTGGAAGTGCAAATGGGCATCCATTCCTCAGCTCCTGCTTCCCTGTTTCTTTTAAGAGCTGAAATTTGTGCCATCATGGTTAATGTTTTGACAGGTTTTATCATAAACCTTGCTGTTGTAAACTTGCCTTGAGCCAAAATTTAACATGTAGTAAGCTCAAAAACAGTTTTTACTGTTAGTGACCAGAAAAGGAAATAAATCAATTACGTTCCTTTGAATGATAAGAGTATAGAGTTTAACTCTTTAAAAGCTACACATTACTTGAAATTTGGAAGAAATTCTTATTTTGTATGTACAAGACCTCTCAACTGTCAATAAAACATACATAAACACTTTTGTGAGTATTACAAGGAAGAATGTACCAAAAGAAATGTTTTGGGGCTTAAATAGGCTCATTAAATTTTATAGCCAACAGTGGATAGAGCATCGGCCTGCGGACTCAAGGGTCCCGGGTTCGATTCCGGTCAAGGGCATGTACCTGGGTTGCGGGCACATCCCAGTAGGGGGTGTGCAGGAGGCAGCTGATCAATGTTTCTCTCTCATCGATGTTTCTAACTCTCTATCCCTCTCCCTTCCTCTCTGTGAAAAAATCAATAAAATATATTTTTAAAAAAATTTTATAGCCAAAATATTATCCCTATTTTTTTTTAATCATAAAGCCCTTTGCCTTAGTATATGGAGTCAAAAATTTAAGCCCTCAACATGTGATTGATTCAAAACTATCGAGTAGCCACTTGGTTTCCAAATAACTTATCAGCAGCCTCTTCGGTTAGGCCCTATTTTGATGGTGGTTGTCATCTACTATTTTATCACTACTTAGAATATTTCATTAACATACTCCTCGCCCTGGCCAGTGGCTCTGTCAGTTGGAGTGTCCTCTCATACACCAAAAAGATGTGGGTTGGATTCCTGGTCAGGGTACATATCTACGTGGCTGTTTCAATCCCTGGTCGGGGAGCATGCGGGAGGCAACCAATCGATGTTTATCTCTCTCTCTCCCCCACCTTTCCTCTTTCTCTAAAATCAATAAAAACATATCCTGGGGTAAGAATTTAAAAAAAAAAATACTCCCAATCACTGCTATTCCTAACAAACAGCCTGCAGATTCAGATTTTTTTCCTTCTCATATATTTTCAATGACCATGACCAATAATATTTACCCATAAATGCATTTACACATGGGCTCAACCATAGCACATCAGTGAAGAAAAAAAAGAGTTGTTACCCAGTTCTTTATTCTAGAATAAATCAAATCAACAAATATTTATTGAATGTCTACTATGTGCAAATAGCCCTGGACTTTTAAAAGCCATCCAACTTTTCACATTGAAAATCAAAGCATTATCATTTCAAGCATTGCAGAAGCTGCCTCCATGTCCTTTAGGTGAGAAAGCCTGTGAGGACCCTACTGTTCCGTGGGATAAAGGAAGACAAGGAAGAGAAAGTTCATTCACAGACTGAAAGAAGAAAAAGAATAACCTAAAGTAGCCCCACCGATGGATTGCATCAAGTATGTATGTGTGTGTATGTATATATGTGTGCATGAGTGTATAGTATGTATGTGTGTATACATTTGTATATATACACACACACAAAAAGAATGAATGATTTTGAGAAAAATAGATTGCTATGGTGAGTAGACATTTTGGACATTTATATTTGAATCCAGAGGTTTGCTTTTAAAAGGGGCTTCCTAGTTCAGCTAGTGTTAAGTCCTAGGGTATCATGAAACCAAAATAAGTCATGTATAACAGAAAGATACTCAACTGGGCACCCCAAGTTCTAAAACCTAAGTTGCTCTAAAGTGTATAATCTTATTAATCATAAATAATAGTAGCTGCTTAAAAGTTCATTTTAAAGATTCTAATTGTTATTAGAAACTAAATAAACACTACCAGTAAGAAACAAAACTTGTATATTTCAGTATACTATATTAGAGAACACTATTTTATTATACTATATTATTTTTTACTGTATATAATGCTATATAATACCATCGTATTATGCTATCATAGGCTACATATTTCATTTTTTTAATCTGTAAAAGATAAAATAACATACTACCTACCACATCAAGTAATTAAATGTGTTTTCTTAGTGAGATATAAAAGGGAGGCTGGGGCTAATTTCCAGCTTTACCAAATAAAATTAATCCTGGCTACTTGGCATAAAAAGTAGGCATCGGTTGGCCTTGAAGGTATTGTCATTGACAGTCTCCCGTGAGATGTCTGGTATCAATTTTAAAATATTTGTTTAGGAGGAGTAATTTTTAATATCAATTTTTGCCTCTAAATGGGTAGGTTAAGTTTAATTTCTAATGAAAAACAAAGCAGACCCTTTAAATAACCTTTTCAAGCAGTAGCTTTTGTCTTTCCTGAAATGCCTAAAATTAATTTCTCAATTTTTGTGTGTGGGGAAAAAAAACTGCTATAGATCTGTTATTCAAACTTTACACTTCTGCTGTGAAATTGTTGGTTATTAAGACCACAAATATCTTCTTAATTATTTACTTATAATTTATTTTCAAAGAATACCCTAGTTCCTCTGTAGTAAATTTTGAATTCCTTCTCAGCAACAGTCTTTCTCTTCTTCACAAAACCATACTATTGGCCTTTGTAAATGTAGTTAGCACTTGCAATGTGTAACTACATTGGTTTGATGTCTTTCATTTATTTTCTTGGTATATTGCAGTGAATGTCTTTGGATATAATCTAACTAAAATTTCACTTGGATGAGCCAGATCTAATGCTTCTGTTCATGAAGAAACATCATCTTTAGAGTTGTTTCTAATTTTCATTTCATCTTTTCCCTTTTTTGGCCAGAATTTCCAGTGCTGAGACCCTCTCACCTAGGACCTAGCCTGGATTCACCTGCCCCCTTGTGGTGTTCCTCTCTGAATAGTTCATTGATTTCTGAATTTTGAATTTGTTATTATATAGCCTGAGAAGAAAAATCTCATTACTCTTGTCCAGCAGTTTAAGGCCTGAAAATTTTATTCTGTTAGTCACTGACTGACATGAAAAGATGGATGGGTGTGTGTGTGTGTGTGTGTGTGTGTGTGTGTGTTTTAATTTATTTCAGATCACAGGAAGGAAATTAGGTCTATAAAGAAATAAGTATCTTGGAATAGATAATGATGTTTTATCTAGAATCAATATTAGTGACCTGCAGATTGATAAGCCGAAGAAATGTTTAGGAAAGTCTCATAAACTTAAAATCAAGTTTCTTCTATGTCAGTGTGTCCTTTTTTAGTCAGTGGAGGAGGAGGGGTGAATGCTATTCTGTTTTATTTAAATTTTAAATATACTTTCTACTTCCTTTCATAAGAATTAATCCATAAATATAAAAAATAAATTAAACTATATATTCTGCGTGGTTGGATACGTCTGATACGATGTATACAAACAGGTTTTTATTTCCCTCTCTTCCAAAAGGAACTCCCTCACCTGCCGCAGGACTAACTTGCATCTTCGGGTGGAGCCCATAGGTTTGCATATGGGAAAGGAATGTATATGTTCAATGAGCTTATTACCTGGCCACCAATTCAGGGACATTTCACAAGAATAAAAAATTAAGAATTTGGCCTCTAGTCAATAAAGATAAAAGAAAGAAAAAAGGGAAGAACGCACTATTTATATAAATAATTATTTTCTGAGAAGGAAGAGATAGATGAATAAATTATTAACTGATTCTAAGTAAAATTTTAAAGATAGTTTTTCTAACTGTAAAGTAAATATTTCTAGGGGAAAGGATATCTCTTTCTATGCTGTTCCACCTCCCATCCCTCCCTTCCCCCAAAGCCGGATTTGATTGAATAATAGTGTTCCTCTGCGGCATCTTAAATATCATGCCCCCTCACTTGAGGACTAGAAGAAGAAAAAGCAGCATGCAGGCTTTCCTAAGGCTATTTGTAGCCCAACTCCCAAATTTCAGGCACCTACCGTTCCTTTGCAGCTTCTCACACATTTGTAACAGTTGACCTACTAACAGGTTCCCAGAAACACAGGTTCAAATTTTGGCAGGCTTACCTCACCTCTTTGTCCTTCCAAAGTACATAAATGCTAAACTGTGTTCACAGTGAGGAAGGGAGAGTCATTCCAGTGAGACTTTAAAACCAAGACCCTTTCTTGCCCCTACCAAGTTACTGCCATCTTCGCCAAAGGAATAAAGCTTTGTCAGTGCGCCCCTGGCATAATTTCCTCAGCCTGGATTAAACACAGGTGACTGGGAGTCTACCTTATCTCCACAGGGCATTAGTCACTCTATAAAAGTGAAATTTATTATGAAATGCTTTGTTTGTGTTAACATATATCTGCTCTGGGAAGTTGGAGACAAAGGCATGTCCTTTAAGACTCCATATGGGGAAAACACATCCTCCTGTGGAATTTAACCTTAATTTGAACCAAGATCTGTGAAAGAAAAGCACTTTAGTGTATTGTTCCCTTGCTCCACCCATCTATCCCCTTATCTAAATGGGGTTACTGTTGCTTCATGTTGTTTAACTCTTCTCCTTCCAAACCTTGCTTTCCAGAGTTAAAAATTTATTGTAGAAGGGAAGTATATTTTAAAAATGTGGCAAACAATTAAGCTTTGCTTTTAAGGATACGTGGTTTTGTGCAATATATGAATTCTGATATCTTTAAAATTAAATAAATGTACAGTCAGGTTGTACTCATATATCTTATTGTTAATTTTGTTAATTTCTTTTATCTTTATTAACTAGAGGTCTGATTCTTAATTCCTTAACAAATGACACATTGTAAAGAATATTGTATTTCTTAAAAATTGTATTTCTTAAAAATTGTCTCTAAGATTCTCTTCCTAGCAAACATTGTCATGTATGCATAGTTTATTAGAATTAAAAATAATTAGAAGAAACTTTTACATTAGGAATGTTGACGAGGTATGTTTGAAAATCCAATTTTCGACCTTTTCCCCTTCAGTCTGTTGCAATCTTTATGTCTTTAATGTACCCGAATCTATAGATGTACCAGACTTTTTTAAAAAAAACCCAAAACCAAAACCCCCATTGCTGCTACTCCATCATAACAGACCAAGGAAACTATTTCCAAAAATAATTTTTAAATTGACATTTAAAAAACACTGCTTATATGAGTGCTTATATTTTCTTTAATAGCATCTACTGACAAACTTGTAATTTGTTAGATGATTTTTCTTCATTGACTTTTGTTACATTAAGGAAAAAAATCACAAACTAACTTTTAATATAAGCTTAGATATTTATTTATTCTAAAAAATATGTATGAACATCATTTTAAATAGATATGTCCTCAACTCCTCTACTCAATAACACCTTCAGCATTATTAAATTGAACATTTCTTAGCAAAACAAAACAAAACAAAACACCATAGCAATACATTTACAGATTCCTTTGGTCACGTATTTCATTATCACATAGTATATTTCATTTAAGCTATAATGTTTAAGTTAGCTTGATAAAAATGTTTTGTAGAAATCTGGGATATGTGCATAATACATTTAGGATATTAGGACATTTCTTAAAGGTAATATCAAATCAGGGCATCACTGCTCTCCTCCTCAGCCCCACCTATACTTGGTTCTGCACTAACCAATCTTCATGTGAAAGTCATTGAAGTTTAGTTCTATTACTTGTGAACACTTGTCAAAGAAAAGAATGAAAAGTGTGAACTTTGTAGATAATGGGAAGAAACAATTGGGCAAAAACTGAAAGAAAGGAGCAAAGGTAATTCCAAACTATCACATATATGGATTCTGGTAATTCTCAAAGTATTTGTAAAATTGGATAAAAGAGGGTAGGGGTATGTGTGTGTGTGTGTGTGTGTGTGTGTGTGTGTGTGTTTATAAAAATGAAGACAATAGCCCTATCTAGTTTGGCTCAGTGGCTAGAGCGTCAGCCTGTGGACTGAATGGTCCTGGGTTCGATTCCAGGCAAAGGGTTGCAGGCTGGATGCCCAATAGGGGGCTTGCAGGAGGCTGCCGATCAATGATTCTCTCTCATCATTGATGTTTCTATCTTTCTCTCCCTCTGTAACATCTATAACATCTCCCTCTATAGGAACATCTTCATAGACAATGAGCTATAGTACTAGACAAAACTGTGTTAGGTAAAATTTTTAAAAATAAATTATAACATAAATTCTATGGAAGGTATTTATTTATATTAATTCTTATCTTTGAATCTTCAGCACTAACTAGAACATATGAGCATAAGAAACACTTAGAAATTTTTAGCTAAATCAAAATACTCCTTGCCCAGTGAAATCACAACACAGTAGAGTCACAAGAAGTGTAGATAATGATCTATGGCATTGTGTGAGGGCTAGGGGACAAGAGAATCAGTTGTAAAATAGCTACATTTTATTAATATACTAATCATTTAATGACTTACAGTATTTACCCTACAAGTGAAGGTGAAAGTAGTGTTATCAAAGGAAATGTTTCTATTCTGATATATTTGGAAGTCTTCAGTATTTTTCTAAAAGTGTATCTATATAAGAGAATTGAAAGAGATAATAGAGGGGGTTTATTGTTCTATTTCTCAATAATTTAGACAACACCATACCAGATGCTGGAGATATAAAGTTGAATAAGACACAGCATCTGCTCTCATGAAAACTGCAGTCCAGAGGGAAGATATAATTATAGATCGTTATAATACAGTATGATAGGTACTATAACAGAATTGGGCTCAGAATGCTTTAGCAGAATAGGTAAAAGGGTATCTTGCCCTTTCTCTAAGATTAAGGAAGGCTTCCCAGAGGAGATGGAGTTTGAGCTAACTGCCATTGGGGTTGGCAATTAAGGAGTCCATGGTGGTTTCAATGAAAGCAGTTTCTACTGCAATGAGAGGGGAAAAAATCCAGATTGCAGGGAATTAAGAAGTGAATGAAAAATGTAGAAATGGAGAGAGTCAATATAGACTACTTTTCCCAGGAACTTGTCTGCTAACTCTTCTTACTTGCTACCTCCGGAAAAAAATAAGGCATATCACATTGCATAGCATAAGTAAGTCTAATGATAGTAATGTATTTTTTCTAAGTGCTAGTGAATGAACTGCATTCCACTTGTACAAGCTCAATAACATGAATCCTTCCAGCAAGAGCTTCAGCACCTGAAGGAGGGTTATAGCTACACCTTTGCATTATAAATATCTTTGATGCTGAATTCTTCTATTTCCCCTTCTTATTCTGGAGCTCCACAGTCTCAGTTGCCAAGTGCACCACAATGAAACTTTCTCTTTCCTTTCACTTTCATCTTATTCATAATTCTCTCTGTACTTCTAACAATATATCCTCAAGTGATTCAAATATTTTATTATCCATGCCTTATCTTTCTAATGCTAAATATTACCTACTGAATAAATTCCAAACTCCTTAGAACATGCAAGACCATCCAGATTTTTGTTCCAACCTACTTTATCAGCTTTGTCTTCCTGAGCTTCCTCTTTCATGCCTCAACTGTACTTTTCCCTCTATGCACCCTGAACTTCCTGGCTTCCATTTCCTGATACTGTTGCCTCCACCTGCAATTTCATATCTAGATGTATCTGACATTCATGGTCTTACTCAGTTGTCATATTCTGCATACAAACTTTTCTTGACCTTCCTACATACAACTTTTTTCTAAACTCAGTATTTATATGTGCCTCTCTGAGCCCTTCATTCATTAGTTTATTCATTCATTCAACAAACCTTTATTGAGTACCTACTATGTGCCAGAAACTGAAGTTGCCGTTTTCTACTTTTTTCCCATATTTGAATAACTGTTTTGTCTCATCACTCCTATCAGATTATAAATTCTTAGAGATCAAAAATCATCTAATATAACTCTAGAAGTATCTTTTATGTTTTACATAGGTAATTGTTCAACAAATGTGTTTATTATGTTAATGAATAAATTAATCTCAAATGATGATTTGTCCCTGAAATTCATTAAGACAAAGCTAACAGCCAAATCTTTTAGCCTCCTTGCCATGAAGTTCCCTCCTACTATTATCTGCAAGAATATTTCTCACTGTCTCAGCTTAATTGTCTGAAAATAGATTTTAAAAGTAAATAAATGGTATTTGACTTCATTGTATTTATTCTTTTAAACTTTTTCCTGTTTCAGCTCCATCAGTTCCACTGAAAGACTCCACAAGTTATAGTATTAACCAAATCCTTCCATTGACCTCCATTACTGCCTCACTTAGCTGGTAACCATATTTCAATGTCCTTCTTAAAGGGGTCACTCAACTCTAGTCATTTCCTTCTTTCAATCCATCCTAAACAAGTTAGGTTTGAATATAAATTCAGGTTATATTCCTTTTTAAATATTTCTCTAGACATTATAAAACTATTTAATACTAACACACTTCCTTTCCAACTTCGTGCTACTTTCCAACAATCTTTAGTTTAAAATGTTCTTCACCTCCAGAACATTCTACCTCTTCACTTCCAACAGCAGAATTTACTATCACTCCAGCTATTGAGAATGCAGCTTAAAATCTATTTTCAAGGGAGTTGTTTTTTTTATTAACCTAGCTTCATGTATTCCTGTACTCATTTTCTACATATTGTTCAACTACTATGTTAATTTTAATTAAATATGCATTTATGAAACTTGCCTCTCTATGAGACTCCTTCCTCTGTTAAAGAAATTATCTAATCCAAACAGTGTAAACTCCAGTACAAATCCAATACATTTATTTGTATCCTAAGTTAATGGTTTGCTCTTCATAAAGATGTTACTCTGTAGTTTTCTGTCCTTTAGGTAAGACAAACATGCTAAATTAAATAGTACCAAAATATTCAACTCTTCTAGAATTATAATATGTAACCAGGTGACCTTTATTGACTAATCACCCAAAATTTACAGAAAAATAAATGCTACCATAACGTGACCTCAAATATGAATAAGAGAGTAAATTTGAAAGTTGAATATCAATTCTACTATTCTGTTATACACAATATCTGGCATTTAATTTTTAAAAGAAAGGAAAAAGATCCATGTGGAAAGTTAATATAATGAATAGAGCCAGACCCAGAGATGTTAGAATTATCAGAGACTTTAAAAAGAGAAAAAAGAATAAAAATACATAAATTTCAAAATAGTAACAATAAGACTGTCAGTTAACTTCTCAGAGAAACAGATCAGAATAAAATGAAATACCATCTTTAAAGTGCTGAAAGTAAAAAAAATATAAACAACCTAGAATTAAATGCCGAGAGAGAGAGAGAGAGAGAGAGAGAGAGAGAGAAAATAACACAAAACAGAAATCCACTAAAAGAAATTCTAAATGGAAAGTGACATAGATGGAATCATCTATACTAATGGAAAGTGACATAGATGGAATTACCTATACTAATAAAAAGGTAATATGCTAATTAGACTGGGTCAACTGGACATCTTCCGGTCGTCCTGCCTTCCTTCCGGACAAAGCCAAGGTGGCGGGGGCCGAGGCAGAGGTGGTTAGGGGCAATCAGGCTGGCAAGGGAGCAAGCAGTTAGGGGGCGATCAGGCCAGCAGGCAGAGGTGGTTAGGGGTGATCAGGCAGGCAGGCAAGTGGTTAGGAGCCAGCAGTCCTGGCTTGTGAGAGAGAAGACTGACTGCCAGTTTAGACCTGATCCCTGTGGACATCCCCCGAGGGGTCCCAGATTGGAGACGGTGTAGACCAGACTGAGGGACACCCCCTTCCCCATGCATTTCATACACTGGGCCTCTAGTGGTATTATAAGAAAGAATGAGAGCAGCAGAAAAGGCAAATGTGTAAGATAAGATAAATGAATATTAAATATTTAAATAAAGCATGAACTAGAGAGAAATATTTACCTGAGTGGTCATCTAGTTTACTTGAATGTTCAATGTTGATAAGCTTACTATTTCCTGAGGTATATATAACCATGCTACAAATGTCTTTATAATGAGTTGTAATCTGTAATCCTCTCTAATTTCTACCTTCTGGCCCTCATTCTGCTTCAATAAATAATCTAATTTCTCTAACACATACTTTAAATAACTACAGTATCCTCCAATGTAACAGAAATTGTTCATTCTTTGGCCAAACATCCCCAGCATAAACCATTCATCACAAGGCATGCTCTAGTTCTTCTCTAACTCAGGATATTCTAAATGCACCTCTCTTTCTCTGTATTTCTCAATGAACAGTCTCCAACTCATAAAACACAATCTTGTGGTGACCAAAGCATTCCATGTGTGCAGCAATGGCATTTATCTCTTCTAGGGGGGCCAAATCATGCAATTAATTCATATATAATTCCTAATTTAACCTCTGTGAAAACGCTAGCCTCAAGAAGTTAAGACTTATTTGTGTTTACTCAAAGCTATTGTTCAGGGATATTAGGCTAGAATGGTGCACAGACAAGAACTGGTTAAAGAGATACTGGAGGCTATTTCAACAGATAGTGGACAGAATGGACTAAAATTGGGACCTTTGGCATGTCAAGGAAGGAAAGCTTGGGGAAATGGGGGTATTGATAGGGCATATTAATTAAGTGAAGATGTATGGACAATAGAAGGGATAAGTCAATGATGAACATGACTTTTCAAGCCTGAGTAATAAAGAGAATGAGAAAAAATATGGATGTCAGGAGGCATGCCTTGTAATTTAGAGACATGTTTTGCTATAATTTAAATGTATTGCATATTCATGAAAATAGCTTGTATGCAAGTATAGAAATAAGATGGGAGCTTTTGTTAGAGGATAAGGATGCTTTTACTTTGGTATGTGATAGCTCAAGGCATGAAACCAAGGAACAAAGGGCCTACCATTGTCCTCTATGCAGACCTTCAGGGACATACCTACAGTAGAACAAAGTTAGGTTAACTGCTTGTTGCAGATAAGGGAGACAACATACTCTAGAGAACCGTGTGGGATTTCAGTTAGAGGGTGTTAGGAAGTACTTACAGGGTTGGGCTTCTGATTTCGGCGAGGGTTCAAGAAAGTGGGACTTTGAATTGGATGCTATGAGGGTAATTCTATGATTGGGCATCTTAAGAAATCTTATCTAGGAGGAAAGGCAAGAACAAAGCTAAAGCTGTAATTTGTAAAAGAAACAAGTTATTAGTACTAGTTAGCTAGGATGGGGAAATTTTTACTATTTTTGTGGTTTGCAGTGACTTTGGTTTTATTTGTGCTTGGACAAAATTACAAAGTGGTCTTCTTTTTGTCTCATTTCTCCGTGGTTATAGAGTGGCCTTGTCTATCGCTGGAGTTCAGTGAAATTGTTTACATTTGACAAGAGAACATTTAGGTCTAACTATGAGTGCCAGAGCCTTGACACCAGAGCCTTGCTGGAAGTGGCCAGCCAGTTTACAAGTGTGAGGGACTGTTTTTTCTCTCGCAGGCCACGGATGTAGCCTTGGAGAACAACCGTGGAGGGTGGAGTAGGCAGAGCAAACAGTTACAGAGATTGAGAAGCAGTCAACAGGAGATGGAAAATGATGATAGGCGGGTGCCAAGGAGTCTTTGGTGGAAGAGTGTTCAACATTGCTAAGAATATTCAAAACTATTAAGGTTGTTTGAAACTCAGAGGGGAAAAAAAGGAGTAAAAACAACATTGAATCAAGGCATCACTGATGATCTTTAAGAAAGAAGTTTATGGGGCCACAGGTCAGATTGCAAGGCTGTGGAGAAGTGGAAACTGGGCCGTGGAGAAGTGGAAACTATGGATGGAAACCACTCATTTAAAAAGTTTGCAAATAGCAGCACAATTCACCATAGCTAAGATTTGGAAACAGCCTAAGTGCCCATCAGCAGATGAGTGGATTAAAAAACTGTGGTACATCTACACAATGGAATACTATGCTGTGGTAAAAAAAAAAGAAGGAATTCTTGCCATTTGCAACAGCATGGATGGAACTGGAGAGCATTATGCTAAGTGAAATAAGCCAGTCAGAGAGACAAATATCACATGATCTCACTCATTTGTGGAATATAGTGAACAACATAGACTGATAAACAGGGACAGATCCAGAGACAGAGAAGCAGCAATCAGACTGTCAAACATCAGAGGGAAGGTAGGGGAGGGTGGGGGTAAGGGGAAGAGATCAACCAAAGGACTTGTATGCTAGCATATAAGCCCAACCAAAGGACACAGACAACAGGGGAATGAGAGCATGAGTGGGCGGGGGGGGGGGGGGGGGGTTATGGGGGATAAGGTCACATGTGTAATACCTTAATCAATAAAGAAATTAAAGCTTGAAAATAATAATAATAATAAAAAGTTTGTAGTGAAAAGGAGAGCAAGGGGATGTTAACTGGAAGATTTTGTGAAACCAATGTCAGGAGTTTTTTTCTCTCCCTCAAATAGAGATTACCATTATGTGTTTGAAGCTGAAGAGACAAAGCCATTGGAAAAACAAACAGTAAAGATGCTAGTAGAGCAGTGAAACCCAGAGAATAAAAAGTCTGGAGCCGAACCCTAACCAGTTTGGCTCAGTAGATAGAGCGTCGGCCTGCGGACTCAGGGGTTGCAGGTTCAATTCCGGTCAAGGGCATGTATCTTGATTGTGGGCACATCCCCAGTAGGGGGTGTGCAGGAGGCAGCTGATTGATATTTCTCTCTCATCAATGTTTCTAACTCTCTCTCTCCCTTTCTCTCTGTAAAAAATCAATAAAATATATTTTTTTTAAAAAGTTTGGAGCCGAGAACGTCAGTGGACATGTTTGTCCTGGCAAGGGATGGGAGTCGTGTCCTCCTGAACGGAGCAGAGGAGGCATTGGGACAGACAGAGAAATCTGGAGTTGGAATGGAGGGGAGATGGAGGAATGGGTGGCAGGTAAAGTCTTTTCTTTTTTATTCTTTTGCAGTGAAGTTAGAAACAAGATCACCGGCCAGGTTTGGGAGAAAAGTAGATGAAAGAGCCTGGAGAAGGTATGAGCCATCTGTTGAGAAGTTGTCTAGTGAATCAGCAAAAGATGCTATTTTCCATAAAACCCTCCATTTTATAAGAGAAAAAAAATGCAACTGTTGCTGTATGTAGTGGATTTATGGAGGATTTAGTGGTGAGAACCCATTTATTCTCTAAAATTAATGGGATGGTACAAACAAGCCTTTTCTTGGGATACTCATGCTAGATTAAATATTATTTGATACAAATAATTTGTAACTTTTATTTTGGCTTTTGGACTGTGTCTCCTAAAGGAAAAACATCTTGCTATTTTTAAAGACTAAATAGAACATCAACCAGAGACAACAGCCATCCAGGAGGATGAGTTCCACAGTTTCTGGAGCAAAGAAAGTTAACATTAACATTTCCACTTCGTCGTAAAATGGACCCCCACTCCCACTTGAATTCTGTTTCTGTGTGTATCTAAATAACTAGATGCCTCCTCATTCCTGGTATTAGGTGTGATTGAGAGATAACTTACTCAGAGGCGGCAGCAGCTTCTCTGCACGCCGTAGCCATGCTCTTGTGAGCATCAAAAGGAGATGAAGCCTGATTAACCATTTTGAAATCTATCGGATGAGGAGAAGTCCTTACAAAACAACTTTTATACGCTTTAATTAAAAACGTGTTCCGGCAGCTCAGAGCTGAATGGGCTTCAGGGGGAGCAGGGCTGAGCGCGTTGCTATGACGACACCAAATCTTTTCACGCCTGGCCCTTCCTCTAAGCACACTGTCTAGCTCTCTCCAGCCACTAATTGCCTCCGTCCCATCTCTCATTCCCTCAATCTCTTGGTCTGTGAGTCTATATAAGAACCGATCCTTTCTGCTTTTTCCACTATGGTACCTCTCTCGCCCTCCCTCCCTACCTCTCATTTTTTCATCCCTTACATTTCCCCGGCAATCTCTAGTGTCTTGTCTCTCTTGAAAACAAGTTTATTCCCTGAGTTGAAAACACAGAAACACACACACACACAAAGTCACAGCACGGTAATCATTAGTTATTACCCCTCAAGTAAAACAATAAATATATTTTTAGGGGCCTTGACTGTAGTCAAGAATGATCTATGTTCTACTTTTTTTATTTTTCAGGTTGAACACTGGCTACTACATCACCCTTTCTGTTGTGTAAGACAAGGCTAAAATAAAAAGGGCTGTGTTTTACTCTCTTAAAGGTAATTTATGCTAATTATTAAAATCACAGATTATTCCACAGACAGTATCATCTGGTAACAATTGCAAGTCTATATTAAAATATGTCCCCAAAAATGCAGCCCTTATTTTATTTAAGAAGGCCCTTTGAATATTGTCAAAGTGCTACTCATTCAAGGATTTAAACAAAACCCAACACTTTCACTTACTATACCATATGAAACAAGAATTGGTAGAACTTGCCCATCTCAGAACCCAACCACCAACTTGTTAGGAGCTGATATCTTTGCCATTTTGTTTTCATTGCATTTATATGGAGTATAATATTATTACACAACTTCTTAATGTTACTCTTTGAGTCATCAGAGGCCTTACAAACTTTTGTTTTGATTACAATTTCCCTTTTCCGTTTCACCTATTATATTTTCTGAGATGAGATAGGTGAGTGGAATGCAGTGGAAATCATTTCTCATTTGCTCTCCCTACTTAACTCATAGTCTGTTCCTACTATGATTATACTTCCAAATTAAAGTATCTGTCAGATTGTTAAGCATTTCCTCTAATTGCCTGACTCAGTCAAGATGTTGTAACTTAAGATGTGGGTGTGGTCTGGAGTGTTATTTCTTGCCATAGCATGGCCCAGTGGTCACCATACCGAAAAGGGTGAATCCTTGGGAGCCCAGAGTCTAGTTTTGAGTCTCAGACTCCAAATTATAATGCAGCTTTGAAGCCTCAGCTTCTGCACCTCTGAGACTGAAATGTAAAAGTTTAGCTTTTCTTCAGAAGTTTTATAATGAACTTCCTTGGTCTCTTTACTATACTGTACTCCAACAGATTTCTGATAAGCCACATGTAAATCTGTGAGCCACGAATTAACAAATACTCTAAACTCTCTCCAGTATGAGAAAGAGAAATTTTTCTAAATGATCCAACCCCTAGGTTTCTAGGTCCTGTTCTTATGATAAGAACTTACCATATTTTAAGAAGCTGAGGTCCTTTGACTTCTTACAATAGTCATATTCAAAGGTGAGGAGGTTGCCCTGGCTGGGTAGCTCAGTTGGTTAAAGTCTCATCCCAATATTTCAAGTTGCCGGTTCAATCCCCGGTCAGGGCACATACAAGAATCAACCAAATAAATGCATAAACAAGTGGAACAACAAACAAATGTTTCTCTCTCCTCATTTTCCTCCTCCACATCCTTCTCCCCCTTCTCTCTCTATCTAAAATCAATCAATCAATCAATAAGATTAAAAGGTGAGGAAATTGCATGATGTAACTCTTAATATTTGGGTGACATTGCATAAATGGGCCAAGCCTCCTGTTTATAATGCTGGTGTGATTAAAAGAAAATATTAAGGTTTAATCTTATTTTTCCTTCTCAGTATTAAGGATATAAAGCCAAATGCTTACACATGTTAAAAGTGTTTTCCCACCTGAGGCACTTTATTTGGATCAATCTCAGGTGGTAACTAAGGAAAGTAAATGTGTATAGATTGGCTAAATAATTAGTTAGAGGGGCAGGCATTCAGGTATCTGAAACAGGTTTGAGACCTAATGAAAATGAATCTTCAAAGAGGCATACAGTAAATGTACGTGGATTTTATATAAATATCAGAGAAAATATTCCATTGGCAAAATGTTTTGCCCTGTGAATATAGTGCTTCTCCATTACATTGATAAACACGGAAAATGGGAGTCTGTCAATTCTTGACATTTAAATCTATTCCGGACATGGCTTGGGAAAGCTCTGAGGGAAGTGATCTTGCAGGTGAGTGGACTAGACAACATAAGTACTTTCCATCGCTATATTCTATGGTCCCATGATTCAGTTAATCTCAAGGCTCAAGGGGTTGCACCTTTAATAACATTGAATTCTCATTTCTACTGAAATGTTTTGTTCCTAATTTTGTCTCTTAGCAAAAGACATGAAAATTGTGGTATCTTTTGTTTAGTAAGTAATTCATCCATCCTGTGGTGCCCAGCTCATCAGAAGTCATCATCTCTCATGTGTGCTCTGGCACGAGACAAATTGTTTATGTGATAAACCACAGTACTGTCCTGTGGCTTCTGTGGTCTGGTGGGTATGTCAGAATTAAAGCTCTTTGGGTGGCTGTTTTGAACATAATTGTTATTCATGGAAGAGTTCTTACACTGAGTCCAGAATGTGGTTACTCTGAAGTCTTCAAAATAATCATAAAAATTAATTCCCAAATGGCTATACCTACATAGAACTTATTCTGGGCATACATGTTGTGTTAAACTATTCAAATTGCTAATCCTTGAAAATCTAAATCACTGCTACTTTTATCCTGTATAAAGGCCGGTCCCTCCCCAGTATTTCTAAACACGTGATAATGAAAAGGCAGAGGAAGCACAGCAGCCTGCCAGGTGCAGAATGTTGTGTCACAACTAAGGACACAGATCAAGCCTCCATTCGATGGTGCAGAGGAGATTTTATAAAAGGTGACTGAAGTGGCACCACACTGTACATGTGTTGGTCACCAAGATTCAAACCGATTCTTTAATAAGTTCATAGAAATTGGGGTAAGGGTTCAGAAGATAAGTCACTCGTTCTTTGATAACTTGTAATAAATATTTGGAGTTTCATAGCTCATGTAAGAATAGCATTACTCATAGATTCTTTAGTAGAGACTCAGAATATATTCAAGGTAAATGTGTTACATTTTCTATGTAAATGAATGCCATAAAGACCTCACAAAAGTAAATATGTAATGTTTTTAATGTAAGTGAATTCAGGATGCTCTTCATCTATAAGAAAAAAGGGGGAGAGGGAAAGGAAAAGGAAAGGAGAACGAACTGGAATATTCTCTGTAGTCTTACCTGTCACAAGGAAGTTTTTCTCCTCTCCCTTCCCCAAGTGCCTAGGCCTAAAAATTGAAGGAATTGGTCAGAGTTCCATGGGCTGAACTTGTAAATTTTGATCTGCTGAAGGGACTTAAATAACTAAATTCCTATTCCCTCCTAGCAGAAAGTCTTAAATGTTTTTCTTGGTTTATCCTGAAGCAGCATAACAATTTATAACAATTTATTGTTTTCCTGCTTTGGGAACAGAGTGGTGGACTATATGTGTGTTCTCTCTCTCTCTCTCTCTCTCTCTCTCTCTCTCTCTCTCTCTCTTTCTCTCTCCCTCTCCTGTTGGCTCTAATTCCCGAAGAGAAAGGTGAAGAGCCTAGAAGTAGTGGATCGCTGGAAGACTGGGATAGTCATGATTAATTGACAGGAACTGATCCATGGGTACTACCGTTGAGCATTCCATAAGTGTTCTTGAAAAAGAAAAAGCACTTTAATTCTGGCATTATTATTCTTTATCCGACTGAAATAAAACTGCAATACATACTTTTCTCAATGGGTGAGAACACAGGGTTGGGTAGGAAGTAGCCCAGTAATTCACACACACACACACACACACACACACACACACACATACACGCTGAGGTCCAGGCACGTGACGAGCTGGCTTCGCCTCGGTGCGCTCAGGAGAGCAGAGAAGCCGGCGCTGAAAGGGCGAGGGTGGCCGTGGGACCGGGGAGGAAGCGCTCACGTGGAGGCCGCTGTTCCTGGCAGTGTTCACCGAGCAAGCGAAGGAGGCTAAGGGGGCGAAGGGGGCGGCACTACACGCCCGGAGCCCGGAGCCCGCGTTCCGGTGCCAGACGTGGCGCGCCCACGGTCGCGGCCCAGGCTCCCGGAGCGCCGTTCGGCGATCAGAGCCGCTGGGTGGCGTGAAAGCTAGTGGGCACCGGGCAGGGAGATAAAACCCCGTTTATCTGCGCTGGGTGCGAGTAACGCTGGCGCTGAGCCCGGGGCGCCGGGGCGGGGCGGGGCGGCGGGGTGTTCCGCGTCCTTCCCGCGCAGCCTGGGGCGTCGGCGGCCGGCGTGCCCCTCGGGCTCGGGGTCCCGGGGCTGCTTCGCTGCCGGAGGCGGGCACTGAACAGGGTCAACGCCCATCCCTCGGGGAATGGTTGCAAAGCGGGACGCGAAAAATAAATCAAACCGGAGAGCCGCCCCGCCCCCGCCCGCGCGGCTTCTGCTGGCCAGTCACCTGTCTCGCAGCCTCTACGGGGACCCGCACCCCCCGCGCCCCGGCACCGAGGGAGCGGCCTCTCCGGCCCGGCCGGCCCAGACTAAGCGCCCGAGCGGGTCCCCGGAGCCCACCTCGCCCTCCTGCAGCCCCGCCCGGCCGGGCCCCTCGGGCAGGATAGAGCCCCGCTTTGCTCTTTTCGTTGGCCCAGCACAATTGTGTTATTGGAGATAATGAATTCAATCCCCATCAAAGGGCATTAGGCTCGCCCGGGCCCTGGAGTTGCTGATGCCTTAAAAAAAAAAAAAAAAAAGAATGAAAGACTGAAAAGGCAAAAAAAAAAAAAAAAAAATCTCTGGGGGAGCCTTGCCCCTGGTCGCCGCTTTTGAAGTGAAGGGCCGGGCATTGTTGTTCACCTCGCGGCCCATACGGCTGGGGAAAGCTGGGCTTTTTATGGGCTGAGAACCGCCTCGCAGGCAACACCACGTCGGGCCGCGCGGCCTGCGGGCAACCTGCGTCGCGGCCACCCGGGCACCGTCTGGCGGGCGGGGCGCAGGCCGGGCGGGGAGGGGGCTCCGCGCGCTCGGCCCGGGCGCCCGGACACGAGAAGGCCCTCACCCGGGGGCAGCGCTCCCGGGGCCCCAGGCCTCCACCAGAGCCTCGGGCTCTCGCGCCCACGTGGTGGCCAAGCGCAGGGGCTCCGTCGGTGGTTACTCAGTGAAGATCTGGGGCGGGAGGTCAGACCGCCCTTTGCAGATGAGGGTGGAGAAGGCAGGGGTCTCGCCGAGTGCAAATGGCCAGGGTGGCTGGACGTCTGTTCTTTAGCCACTGGGACCAGCATCTAGGGGGCTTGGCTCAGCGAGAGCTTGATGGTCTCGGGAGGTGTTCCCCGCAGAGAGGGGCTCCGCTCGACCGGCCGTTGGAATGGTCACCTGTGACTGCACAGGGCCGCGGGGCGGGGGCGGGGGCGCAGCGAGAGGGAAGACCCGCACTCAGCCCGAAGGGATGTTTCTCCAGCGTCCGCGGCGTCTGGCCTCGCAGTTCTGAACCCAGGAAAGCACATTAGCATCAGATAACATTTTTAAAAAACTGTTGCCGTCATTTAAGTTTGTTTTCAGTGCTTGCAACGTGAACTTTCCTCACCTCGGTTCTCATGCGCTCCTCCCCCCCAGCCCCGCCCGCCTCTGAACTCCTCTGGCCCAAGGGTCAGAGACTGGAGCTAGCGATTTGGTTCCCTTCCCTCCCTGCCTGGTCTCCAGCCCCGCCATCTCTCCTCAAAGGCTCTGGGTTATCCGCCCCATTAGTATGTTAGCCAGGCATAACCCAGGGAAGCGCGTGTCAGCAGAAGGCCGTGTGGAGGAGAGAGGCGAGGGAGCCGGTCCGCGCCCTGTGCTGCAGCACGGCTCATTGCAGTCCGAGCGTGTGAATCGGCCTCCACCTCGGAAAACGCAGTGGAGAGCGCTGCGGGAGTCGGTGCGCAGGCTGAGCCCCTGCTGGGTTAGGCGTTCGTAGCTGGGCTGTGGGAACAAAGCCCAAGGCTCCCAGGTGGGACCCAGAACCAGGGAAATATTACAAAAGCACCCCACTCACCTGAATAACGCAAAAAGCCTCTTTCCTCCTTCTTGCATAATGGGGCCTTAAAAGTAAACATGTAACCGATACAAACCACCACAAAGCCCCTTACATTCATGTCATTAAGTTGTTTGTGTTTTAAAATAACGAGAGAGAGAGAGAGAGAGAGAGAGAGAGAGAGAGAGAGACCAGAATTGACCTGGGACGTGATTAAACAAGCACTAACATTTCATGGGAGAGGGGAAAAAACTAAGGAGGTTTCCAGTTGAATGTTTTGTTCCCTATTTCCAGGCAATGCTTTGGGGGAGTATTTTCAGGTTGTTTTTCTTGGTGGCTGGGATTTTTTAAAATGTGTCTAAAAGCCCCTAATGTATAATCTTGAAGAGCAGTTGAAGAGAGAAGTGGAAAGTCAACCCAAAGCACCCCCACACTTAGAACTCCGAGTCAGGCCTGCCATGCCACGGGCCAGGTTCTGAAGTCGACTTGACCAGCATCCCACCTGAACCCCTAGGTCCTCAAGGGGTACTCTAAGCCCTTTCTTTGCTGGATATTGAGGGAGAGTGTTCTGCTTTTATACTCTCACTAGAACATAGAAAACCCTAAAATACCATGAAGTGGCATCTAGCTAGAGTGATGCTCCTCACTTCCCAGGGCTGCAGAGGGGAGCTCAGGCTCCCCATGGGTTTTGCTTTCGTGCTGTGTGGTTATAGCGGACATAATTGGAGAAATGAGGGAGTTAGAAAGTGAAAGGCAGCAAGTGAGGCTTTCCCCCCTGTCCGATTTTTAAAGACATACAGTAGGAAAGTTAAAATGGAACTGCATAGGTATTTTCCACCCCCAACCCCCTTATTGCTTGCTGGAGTGATGGCTGGAGAAAAACAAAAAAACAAACAAAAAAGGGGAGGGCTGCAGTCGGAGCTGTCCAAAGGTCAATGAGCCAAGTGAGACTGGGAGCTAAAAAGAGAAACACTAGTGGAACCATTGTGACCTCGAACTTAACTATCTGGAAGGAGAAAAAACAATATTTAAAGCAATCTATTATTAAATGTTATTTGAATAGAACAAATAGAATCATCAGTAGAAAATAAAATTTGTATAAATGGCTACTTTAAGAAAACCTGGTATCTCCTCAAATGTATTCTATTTCTAAATAGGAAGATTGTAATATCTTACAAATTGTTTAATTTTATTACAGTCTTACTCTCGTGAGTTTCCATTGATGCTAATGATTCTTACCATTTGGGGAAAAAACTTATTTCTAAATTTCAGCATAATGTAATTACATACTTAGCCCAAGATAGCCTACAAATCATCACCTTTTTGCACATAATTATCTTGAAGTAATTAAACATTATCTTAACTACTTTTAGTTACAGAACACATTTTACTACAATTCAATAGACAATTAAAATTTAACTATGAAGGTAAAATATTTTTTACAAATTTAGTAGGCATCTAATGAATAACTTTATCTTTTCAACAAATTTTTCCCCTTGACATATTGAGGTATCACATTAAAATACATTATGGCTAAATGTTCTACAATATTACTTCTAAATCAACAGAAAACCAATTGATCTTTAGGAAAGGTTAATTAATTTAGGCTACAGGTCTCCTACTTTAGTCTGCATCGAATGGAATTTGTATTGATTGGAGACGTTTTTATAAAGAAATTTAATAAGCATTTTTCTGGAATTGAGATCAACTTTTTAAAGTGCCCAAACAACGAGGTACAATTTTGTCACTCCAAAAATACTTTTGTGCTATGGTTCATTCAAATCTGTTCGAGTCCTGTAAAAACGCAATGTTTTTCTACTTTCAGGGAAATCAGTTGGGTATCTGGCCGGCAGAAAATGAAAACAGAAGTTAAGAACTTTAATAGGATTTTGTTTGTTTAATCCTTCCTCCCATAACAATTCTCACCAGTCCATTCTGCTATGAGGGGACCATGAAGGACAATGTAAGTTAAATTTCTTCCTTGATTTAAACACTGCATTTGCCATAATGTAGGAAACAGACTGAGCTGCCTTCTCCTTGGAAACACTTCTAAGTCGAGTAGTTTCTGCTGAATTGAACTGGTGAGCTTTTCTTTTTCCTTATCTATATTTAGTTGTCTTTTCGCTTTATCAATTTAAAAAAAATGTTTCAGGCCTGGAACAAGGTGAAAGTAACATTTGAAGTTTCCTTCCAGGCACTATACTCACTCCTAGCACACTTTTCTTTTTTCTGAATGTTTGCTCCGCAGCCTTGTCTGCGGATCTGAGGGCCTCCGGAGCTTTTTGCACTTGGGTGTGTTGCAAGGTTTTCCCTTCTCCCTCCCTCCCACCCTCCCGCCTCCCCCGGGGACCCCTCCCCCACCTCGGGCGAAATTCCTAAATAGAGCGAGCCCCGTGCCCCGCGGCTGTGCGGTCCGCACCCCCTTTTCGGGCCCTGGTCTGCGGGAGCATCCTTGGTGAAGAAACACCGAAGCTCGACGGAAAAGGGGGGAGCGGGTCGCGGGAAGCGGTGCGCGCGAGGAGGGTCCCGGCACCCCCGGAGCCACAGCTGTTCCCCGGCCCGGGCGCGGCGGCGGCGGTGGGTCCGCGTCTCCGAGGACAGGATTACGCGGCGGGGGCGGCCGCGCCGACGACGGGCGCCGGGGCCGCTCGAGCCGGCACGACGGGCCTGGCCTTCTTTGTTGACTTTTAAGTCTTGGGCTCAACAGCTGCATTCGCCAGGAGGGGAGAAGGCCCACACAAGGAGGGACTAACTGCACCGTCACCTCGAGATGCTTTGGTCCTGCTCTGCCCTCCTTCCCGGCCCGGCCCGCGCGAGTCCCAACGCGCCGGGACCGATGGCAACGCCCGGGGGTGGCGGAGCGGGCGGAAGGTGCCCAGAGGCGGCCGCAAACCCAGGGAGAAGCCCCGAGGCGAGACCCGCCATTCTAGCTCCAGGCAGGTCCCCGAAGTGGCCGCGAGCCTGAAGCCCGGGGCTTCTCGCCCCGAAGCCCGTAGAAAGTTTCCGCCCAGGAGGAGAGCGAGCTGAGCCGCCTTCCCACCGGGGTGCGGGCAGAACGTAGGCACTGTCCCGCAGAGAGAGCGCAGGGAGCTGCACGGAGGGGACGCTCGCAAACGGTTTAGATTCCGTGCGGCCGGATAAAATCCCGAGGCCCAAGCTCTCGCCTTACATTACATTTGGAATTCAAATTTGCCAACGTCTGTTTACCCGCTCTCTAAATATAAATACATGTTGGGATTGAAAGCTTTATCCTCTTTGGACCTTTAGTGTCCTTCCCCGGCCTCCAAATTAGGTTTTGAAATTACTCAAACCAGCAATTTCCCTCTCCTCCTTTCATTAGCTGAGGTGAGAGCGGGGGTTTTGGGATTTCTGGATTTTTCTCAAGTGCTGCATGGCACCCCTTCTCTCATCTGGGGAGGCAATTACTCGACAATTAAGGGACTCACACAGCTCTTTTTATCTTGTCCTCTGTGTGGAGTGGGGCGATCAAAGTAAAGGCTGTCCAAGTTCAAGCCCTGGCCACGATGGGGTTCACACACAAGGCCTCAGGCGGGCCAGCCTCTGCTTGGGCTGGTGTTGTTATTGTTGATGTCAATCCTAACAAGGCTTACAAAGAAATAGGTGGACTGGAAAGTGAGCCTACTATCAAAGGAGATTAATGATTTGGTGATCTCAAGCAACTGTAGGGGTGTGAAGTTGCATTTTAAAGCTTCTTAGAAGGCTTTAAGTTCTCGGGAACAATATTTTTCAGAAACAATATTTTAAAAATATCTTCACACAACACAAAACAGCAGCTAGTGAAACGGCCTGCTGGCACAAAGCTTCCCCTGCAGGAGTGAATTAGCTGGCCTTCCTTGTCCCCTGCAAAGCTACCATGATGGTTAAGTTTTGTTTCTCTTTTTAATGTAAAGAGGATTCAGGATTCTCTGTTGCAGACAACTTAATTTTAACAGCCACATCTGATATTTTATTCTCATTCAAATACTTTTCAGATAAAGGAAAATGGTATCTTGGGAAGGAGGGAAGGTTAAATTAATTGTATTTATTTCAGTTTATTTAATTGTGTATTTAATTTCAAAGAGGTCCATGATCCACTGGTAGATCTCAAAGGAAACATAGTAGATTTAAGCCCATGTCAAAAATTGAAGTAAACATTACTGAAAATAAAGAATCTTAATTTCAATTCTTGGGATATTAAATCAATTTATCTATCCAGTTTTATTGAACTTCTTTAACCTTTTTTTTTTTACTAACTACATGTTCCTATAATAAACATTCACAAAACAATTTTGTTTTAGATTATTTTCCTTTTTGTCACTTATATTCAGTGCCAGACTTTGAAAAATATCATATTCAGATTATCTATTTTGGATTTAATTAAGGAAAATAACAAAAATACTTTTTGTTAACATTTGATTTATTTAAAGTCCTTAACTGCAAATGATCAAGAACATGTGCCACGGCTTAAAATTTATTTTCATTATTTAAATCAAAATATTTTAATTACAATCACATTGATAGAAATTAACATTTTAATTTGTATCTTTAACCATCATTTAAAGCAATTTCAACTGTAAAGAAAAAAAGAATAAACCATGCAATAAATTAACATTGAGGAAGCAAAAAGGAATAATAATGAAACCCGTCTGACTATACTAACACCATGTCCAACTGTGAAAAGTGCATTAACACTGAATGAACAAGCACACGATGACAATAATTAAAATTACCACAATCAATTGGATTTTGGAATCTTGAACCAAATTTTGAAATATGGCTCCCTATAACATCTCTCCTCAAACATTGTAATATTCCCTTTTTTTCTGGAGAAAAATATTCTTTAAATGGTATAGATACATAGAAGCTAATTTTATACATGTTATCTGACCTCAGAATGACATGACCATGGTACTCTGCAAAGTAAGAAGCAGAGTCACTGAGAGGAACAATTCTTGGGGAATTGATTCCCAGGGCTATCTGTGGGTAGAGAGGACAAGGAGGGGGTGTGTTTGTAATTTCTTGGTCAGGCAACTCTTGAAAATGTAGCATGTATACCACCTACCTAGTACCTCTATGCGTTATGTAAATATATGGAGGATGTCTACATATCTGAACATGTGCATAAATGTTGGTACATAATACATTGTATTTCATTTTTAAGTATTTCATTTTAAGACAGCTGCTATCTGACTGTATCAGAAATGTAAGCTGAAAAATAAATGGCTCTGATGTTGATAATGTTTATGTTTTGCTACATAATAGCAGTATTGTCCTTCAATACTTTTAACAGCCCATAGTGTCTACTTGCTTCCTCACTCTTTGAGTTCTTATGGTTAAGAGTATTGCCATAGACCTGTAAACTTGTGTGTAGTGTGTGTGTGGAGGGAGGGGCGGAGGTAGGGGAAGAGGAGGGTCAGGTGAAGAGGGAAAAAAAGTACAAACAAATATTTTACAAGCTTGACCATCTTTCTTTCTTTTTTAAATAAAGCCTGCACACACTAGAATGTGTCTGGATGGGAAAGAGGAAAGAAAGGGATAAGGAAGTAGGAATATTTGATATATACACTTGTGGATCATTAAACTTTGCAGGGAAAAATTCAGTTGGTTTGGGGTCGGTTTTCTTCCTACTGATATACACAGGCATTTGAATAACAACAAAGTAACAGTCCTTTGCACTGGGAAAAAGATTGTGCGCACACACACAAAAAGAAATAAAAATAGTTGGTATTTTATTCTGCTGTCGTCAGCTTGGTATGTATGGTTTTGTTTGCTGCTGTTTTCCCCCCTCTCCTGCTACCAGCATGGTCACGACAAACAAACCCCTAGTCTAGGACAGCTAGGAAGTGTTTAGGACAGGTCTGGAATACACACCTTGGTAGTAGGCCGGCTCCAGGGCTGAGGGCTCAATGGGGCTCCTGGTGGCCACCGACGCGCTGCCCAGTGGCAGGCTGGCAGGCAATGAGGCGCTGTAGGGTGAGTACTGTATCGCCTGCTCATATGCCTTGAAGTCCAGCTTGTGCTGCTGATCCGAGGACATGAGGTTGTTGATGGAGAAGGGGTGGTTGAAGGAGTAGTGGGGGTCCCCTTTCAGGTGGAGCTGGGACTCGTGGGGTGCCAGACCATGCACTGGGTGGGAGGGGGGCACAGATACCAGAGCCCCAGGCCCGGAGCTGATCGGGGGCGCAGCTGAGGAGGCTGGAGTTTTCAACTCCGAGGCGCCCCCTGTCGCCGTCGCCCCGCTGTGGTCCAGAGTCTGGGGGCTGGCAGTGGGCCCCGGGGCGGGTGCGCCCTCTAGCTGGCCGGCCTTACCGTGAACCCCTCGATGAAGGGGTGAGTCCCCGCTGCTGTTGGCCGAGGCCGAGGGGTCCTTTCGACTCTCGGGCCCGCCCTTGGCGCCACCACTGCCCCCGCTCCCGCCCCCGGCCCCAGGCTGCTTCTCGCACTTGAAGCGCTTCTGGCGGCGCAGGTAACAGCCGTTTTCAAACATGTTGCCGGAGTCCGGGTGCAGCGTCCAGTAGGAGCCCTTGCCCGGCTTGTCGGGGGAGCGCGCCACTTTGACGAAGCAGTCGTTGAAGGACAGCGAGTGGCGGATGGAGTTCTGCCAGCGCTGCTGGTTCTGCCGGTAATAGGGGAAGAGGTCCATGATCCACTGGTAGATCTCACTCAGCGTGAGCATCTTGCTGGGGGCCTGCTGGATGGCCATGGTGATGAGCGAGATGTAGGAGTAGGGCGGCTTGGCATGAGGGTAGCTGCGCTTGAAAGTCTTGGCGTCGCCACTGCCCCCGGCCCGGCTGCGGCCCAGGTTGGACGGCGCGTAGGCCATGGGGCTCATGCAGGGGTTCATGGCTGCGGCGTAGGGGCCCAGGCCGTTCATGGAGGCCGCGGGCTGCGCGCCCATGGCGCCCATGCCCCCTGGGCTCAGCGTCGTCCCCATGGCCGTCACTCCCGCGGCTGTCATGCTGTTCATGGCTCCCGCGGAGCCCCCAGGCATGCCAGCCACCGTGCCAGGGCTCAGGCCGGCGCCCAGGCCCGGATTTGCGTAGGACATATTGAACGAAGCTGGGGTCATGTTGCCGCTTGTGGTCATGGTGTTCATAGTCATGTAGGTGTTCATGGAATTCATGGAGCCCAGGCCCGAGTTCATGTTGCTGACCGGGACTGAGGAATAGGCCTGGAGTGGAGAAAGCGGGCGAAGAGGCCCCGAAGGGCAGAGTTAGCAGTGCGCGAACCCCACGGCTAGAGGAGAGCATAGATCCCCTTACCCAGGGCAAAGCGACAGGCGCTCTCCCCAGAACGAACAAATGTCTTGCACCACAGGGAAAAAATCCTAGCGTGGCAGGCATGAAAGACAAGCTCACAGCAAATGTTCCCAGGAAAATGTGTAACCTCCTTACACCCCAGACGCCAGGGCTGGCTTCGGGGGTCTCTCCACCACCCCTTCCTTCCAGGCCAGGAGGCCTCCGCAAAGAAAGTGCCCTTTGGTTAAAAGGAGTTAAAACTCCGAAAACAGGATTAATCTCTGACCCTCTGGTTACTCACTCCACCGTTAGAGTGCGGTGGGTTGGCAAGAACTCAGCACCCATCTCACCTACACCTGCCAGGCTGGCTGACCGAATAGCAGCCATGTATCTGTGGGGTGGCTATGAATTAAACTCTCTTGATAGAATAAAGCATCCACAGCCATATGACTATCCATTTCTCAACTGGCTTTACTGTCTTGGCAGCTTTTGTCAAATGGTGACTTTGTGTTGTTTATTATATTTAGAAATAGTATTTTCCACCTACCTGTAGCAACTGTAATATAGAGAGAAACTCGCAGGTTAAATGGGTTTTGGAAAAAAAATGCAAAATAGACCCACAACAGGGGAAGGTTCAGGAAGGGTTGCATGATAATATCAATGCCGTTAACTGTAACATGACTACATGTACACTTCTTCAAGCCATTCAAAAATGTGCACTGATTTCATTACGTATTTCCAGTCCCCTGATGTTTGAAGATTTTGTGACACAGCTTGTTGAAATATTCATCTATTTTTTTTTCCACATACTGACATGTTGCTGCTGATCATTACAAACCCTGGCTAATAGTTTTCAAATACTTTAAAATTCCAAAATCAAAGTCTACTTATTTTTTACTTCCCAAATCTCCGCTTTAACCTGTAAGGAACCCCCTTTTCCACAGAGGGCTTAATTAACCAGTGGGTTGAGATGACTGCATCTGAATTAAACCTGAGAAAGAGTTCTGAGCTCCTTTTAAAATCACCAGTAGGAAAAAACCCTTATCCACAGAAATTTTGGAATGCAATAGATATGTTAAAAATATAGAGTCCAGACATATAACAGCTACTTCTCTGATAACTTAATAAAAATAATGATATTCTTAAATTTATTTTCGTCAGGAAATACGACTTTATTTTAAAACAAAAGGTGAACAGATTTAACTGGGCACACGCTGCTATGGTATATGCAAATAAACTCTGAGTTAAGTTTGTGAAGATATAAATATACAAATCTAAATCAATTAATTACCATGACAATATTTCCTGATGCCATGTTTTTCTATGTCTTAAACTATGTTTCACTTGTTTTTTTTCTTTTCCTCTCCCCAAAACTGTCCAAGGCAGTTTCAATAATGATAAACATTTTGAGAGGTGATCACCATTTGTTTCCACAGAAATTTACTGGTGGTGGCCCGGCCAGTACCTGATTTTCCTCGCAATCCCTTTGTGCACACTGTAAAATAAACTATATGAACGTGCCACCATGGGGACAATAAAGAGAAACAGGTTCGCCTGGAGGAAAAGTCAGCTTGCACCAGCGCCACCCAGCGGTTCTAGGGAGGAACGAACACACTTCTCCTCAAACAGCTTTTGAAGAAGTTTTATAAAATTTTGGAATCGGCGCCTTATTAAGTCGCTCAACTGAGCGGCCAAGAGCTTTCATCAGAACACCTCTGCGAATTCAACTGCGGGAGGAAGAGCCGCCCTTGTAGGCAAATGATGGCTTTGTCACAGTGGCCCCAACTCCTGCCAGCGCCCACCCGCCAACCGCGGCACCTCGGGCCGGCTCGGGCTGGGGCTCCCCACGCGGAAGTGGAAAATGCTTCCCAGGGCGGGTGCTTTCAAAGCCCAGAATATCCTGAAATCCTTTCGCCCGTTCCCAGCGCCGCGCCATGTCCCGGCCCCCCTCGCGGGGCAGGGGGTTCGGCTCCACGGCCCCGCCAAGGTCGGGCCGGGGCCACACCGGGTGGGCGGGCAGCGGTGGCACCGAGGAGGCGTCCCCAGCCCGCCGGCCGGCCGCCCGGCCCGGCGTCCGCCTCGCCCGGCCTACCCCGGCACGGGCCCCCAGACTGTCCCGCCTGCTGCCCGTCTCTCACCTCCTGTGTGTCCGCGTAATAGCTGTTCCAGTCGCTGCTCTCATGCCCTTCCATCTTCACAGTTCCTAACATCCTGGAGTCACCCTCCCCGATGCAACCATACAGCCCTGTGCAAAGCGACAGGCGGCCGCGAGGGGCGAGGCGGGGAGCAGGGAGCCGAGCGCTGGCAGCCACCCGAGCGCCCGCGCCGGTCCAACGCCAGCCTAGCGAGCAGGAAGCCGGGCGCTGCGGGGCGCGGCGTGCGCGGCGGCGCGGCGGGCGGGGGCAGGCGGCAGCCGCGGAGCGCGGCGCCCGGGAGCGCCTCCGCGGGAAGTGAGCGGGCGGCCTCTGTGAGACGAGTGCAGTTGAGCTGATGTGGATCTTACGTCGCTCGAGTGCCCACCTCCTCGTCCTCTCCCCATTTGTCCGCCGCACAAAGACGCTCGCACCTACAAAGCCCGAGGTGCACCTGCGAGGCAGCCGCCCGCCAGTCCAGCCGCCGCGCCTCCCGCCCCGCGGCGCGGCCGCCGCGCGCGCCCCCTGGGCCCCCTCCCGCCAAGCCCCCTCCCCCAGACCCGGCCCTCACTTTGTTTGCAAAGCAGCGTAATTGGTTTAAGCCCGGAGGCTGGGGGAAGAGGGAAATGGGGTGGGGGTGGGGTGCAACCCCCTTTGGAAGAGGAAAAAAGAACAACAGCTTGGGCGGGCGAGCGGGCGAGGAGTGTCCATAGGACCCGCGCAGCCGGGGAAGAGCTGGGGCGGTGGCGTTGGAACCCAGACCCGGGGGCAGAGCTGGCTAAACCACCCAGGGTCTCTCCCCAGGGACCTGCAACCTTTTGGATGGCCCGACAGCACCCCGTCCCGCGCCCCTCCTGCTCCTCTGCTCGCGCCCAGCCCCCACCCTCCTGATTCCTGCCCTAAAGTACAACCTCACGCCCGCCCTTCCGGACTTCAGGCTTGAAAAAGAAAAAAGTCCCACTTTTGCCCGGTCACTAGAAACTCGGCCATCTGAGTCAGCCGAGCCCAGGGACGTTAGGCCGACCGGGCTCCTGGCTAGCAGAGTGGAGACGCTGCCACGAAAGCCGTACCTGCGGCTGAGAGCGGGTGAGTCATAGCACCGTTTTATACCTTTATGACATAACTTTTTTTTTCCCTGCCTCGGTCCGCTCTACTCCCCTTGTCATCTGCAGCAGTCATAAAGAGGAAGAAACTGAGAACAGATGTCTGCGTGATAGGGCAGGCGGATCTGAGTCGGGCAGTCCTCCCTCTGCCCAGCTCCTCCTCCCACCCCCCTTCCCCAGCCTTGGGGACTGAGCTGGAGGCGACCGTCCGGTTTCTGATAGGGAAAGGTCAGGGGGAGGGGACAGCTCCCTAATGAAGCGCCTTAGCTGGGAGAGCCGGGGCGCCGGCGCGGGAATGCAGCCGCTCGGCGAGGAAGGTGCCGGGCGGAGCCCGCGGTGGTCTGCGGCGGCGCCTGGCCCAGCCTCTGGCTTGGAGGGGCCGGGCTAGGACAGTAGGCTCTCACTGGGTTCCTAATCGGTCCGGACATTTGTGGGAAGTTCTCTCCTGAGCAAAGTCTCTCGACTCCCATGAGGCCCTGGGTAGTGGGTTGCCCACAAGTCCCGAGGAGACCAACTGAAGTGACTGGGAGACTGGCGCGAAATTGGTGATAGGTTTGCGTGACGGTGCATGTGTGAGTGTCTGAGCGTGTGTGTTTTAAATGTGACCGTGTGTTTCTGAGTGTGTCATACCCTCTGTAGAAGCACCAGGCTTCTTTAGCAATAAAATGACCAAGAATCCACAAAATATTCTTGTTTGGCAAAGTTTTAAAAATGTTATAATCTCATTTCGAGAAGTGTGTTTTAACTTGTCCTCCAAACCGATATCCCCCCCCCCTTTGTTCTTGTAAATCTTTCTTCCTTGAAATCTGGCATCAGAATCAGGTTAAATCCTTGAACCAAAGAAATCTCTTAAATCAGCAGGGGAGCAGAGAGGGTGAAGATGACCAGTTAAGGAAATAAAAAAAAAGATAAAAGCATTGGATTACAATTCCCCTTTTATTAACAAAAGGGGGGGTACCTCACATTGTAAGAAAAGGAACGAGAGTGAAATTAAATCCACCTGGAAATCAGAAGAGCGGGCGCCCTCCCTGAATGCAGCCTGCGCAAGTCAGACCCATCACTTTGTGTAAATGTGTTGAGAACCGTGGGGGTCTGCACATATTTCCCATCAGCAGCAGGACCTTAGTTCCACTTGTAAAGAGCACGGATGCTTCGCTTCCTCGGCCTGATTGGAGCGGGTGGGTGCGGGCGGGGGCGGGGGCTGGGGCTTTCAGTGCTAATGAGCTTCCTTGTTCCTTCCGTGGTGGCACTCCGACGCCGTCCTGGCATGACCAGGGCATGTTTCTATGGGTAGTGACAACTTAGGAACAGCTTTCATGGTGCACAGGAAGCTGGTGCTTTAAGGGGGCAAAACTGCTTTCACTTGAAAGGGGGTCAATGAAAGCAAGTATTTTTCCTCTTTTAGCCTACATTTGCCAAACCTACTAGGCCTCATCTCAAAAAGAAAAAGAAAAAGTCAGCCTAAGAAAAAGAATAAAGCCCTTGTTCACAGCGGGATGGCCAAAGCGAAGTTTCTCCTGAGCTTCCTCAAAGCCCAAGACCGGTGGTCAAGAGTGGACGCTGCCAGCTTTAGAGCCTGGATCCGGGGGGTTCCGCGATCCGAGGCATTGCCGTGAGCACAGCGCCTCCTGTCGTGGGGGAGGGAGCGCTGAATCCTTCCGATGGCGCCCCTAGCAAGCTTCCCCCGGGGAGACCGGGACCTGCACGCCTCCCGCGGCCAGAGATTTCGGTCACACAGCCGACTGCCTAAGGCCTAGGTAGAGGAAAGGTGGCACCTCGGTTAGCTCCCCGTCTCTCCATCTCAGTGGGCGGTATTCCAAGACACCTAATAAATTTAGGAGGTGAAGGTTTGGTGCACCCAGATCCAGCCAGTCATTTCCCCAAGGTTTAAAGACGAGTCATCTGGGCCATGCCGGATCTTTGATGTGGAAAATAAACAACAAATAAACAAAGCTGCTGCCTGGGGTTGATGGCCAGTGGGCAGTCAGGTGGCACCCCTGGCGGCTGCATCTCGGTGGTTTCCAACGTCTTCTCCCAATGGGCCCAGTATTTAGGCTTTGCAGAAGACTGCTGCGCTTTCCGGAGAGCTTGACCTGTATTCAGCCTTGGGGAGCCACGAGGGCAGCCGCATGGCGGCTCCTGGGGAGTCCCGGGCCAAACCTGGGCGAGAACGGGTCTGCGCGAGCCTGGGACGCCCCGGGTGCTGGGGCAGGCAGGCTCCTGAGGCAAAGAAGTCAGGGGGGCGGTCAGACAGTGGGTTTCGGGGCTACTCCTGGGGCCCCAGGGGAGAGGAAGCGGCTCCGCCCTTCCCGGAAGCTGAGCCTTCCACGCCCTTGGGGTCTGCGCCTCACACCCCCTCTCAGGGGGAGCAGGCGGCGCACGGTCCAGCGGCCAAACTCGGCACCTCCGCTCCCCTTTCCGACAGTGCCCGGCCGCAGCCCCTTCCCTAGATCTTCTCCGAGGCGGGGAGGAGGGGAGGGTGACCGCGGCGAGAGATGAATGAGAGGCGGGGGCAGGCGCCCCGGGTCCAGCGCTGCCTGGGCAGCGCCGGGGTCCTTCCCGGTTGGTGGGACCGCGAGCGCGCACAGAGCAGGACCCGAGGCGCAGCTCTGCGGGGCCCTCGGGGCCGCTCGAGGACTTTTTGCTCCGGTGTTTGCTAGTCCGTCCGCTTTCCCGCCGACCCTCTCCCCGACGGGGTTGGCGGGCAGGTCTCGGCCGCCGCGCTCTGCAGGGCGGTCCGGGCTCCTCCGCAGGCCCCCACTTGCGGGAGAGAATCGGAGGCACCGAAACCGAGACGGGTGGTCCGCGGTCTAGGGCCGAGGAAGGCCTGGCGCTGGTGCCACTGTGCGCCCTCGCGTGCGCCCGGCCTACGGGAACCACCGCGTGTGCGGGAGCTGGGAAGGGGCTCGGGCGCTGAGAGAGGCGGACCCCGCGCCTGCCCGCAGCCTCCGTCCCGCACCCGGGAGGCGCGGCCCAGCCCTGGGGCCCCACCGCTCGGACCAGCCTGAGGCTCAGGGGCAGGACAGACGCTCGGAGCTACAGTTCCTCCGGCCTTTCATTGCCTATTTCATTTCCTTTTTTTTTTTTCACACTTCCCTTCCTATCATTAAATAGTTAATGAAGAAATTGATTCGCCACTCACACGGCTCCCACCCGCAGGAGTAGGGGCCCTGGGCCCCTCCCTGGCCCGGTCCTGGCTCCGTGCGGAGAAGTCACGTTCCCGGCCTCCCGCTTGGCCATGTAGGTGTGTGTGGACCAATACAAACGCACACGTAGGGCTTCAACTTTACTAAAAAACCCCAATGTAACATTTCAATCCCAATTCTCTACCACTGCTGTCCCTTCCCCTGCTGCTGCCAGAGGCGCCCTCGGATCTCGGAGCTGCTCAGGCGCGGGCCGGAGCCGGATATTGGAGCCGGAGCTGCCCCTCACCCCTGGCCTCACCCTCGAGCGACAAAACGGTCCCTCTGGCTGCGAAAGAGCGTCGCCTTGCCAAAGTCAACTTGCATTTTCATGTATTCAAATGAGACAGATTGGGAGGGGCGCGTGCCCTCCTGGGCACTCACTAGCCTGGGAGGAAGGAGTAAGTGCTCCCTGGGTCTCCGCAGAGAACGGAACCTCCTTCCCTGGGCACGCGCCCCTGCCCAGGCCTGGTCCTCGCAGGCAGCCGTGGAGCATCCCCAGGCACCAGTGTTCCGAGTTCCGGGCTGCTTTATCCACGGGGGTCAGCGCCAGCTCGACCCCTGTGCGAATCTGGAGCCCTACCTCTGCCCAGTGGTGCCCACACTCTCCTCTGGCTACTTGAGAACCGCGGGGGTGGGGGCTCAGGGGAGGGATGGAAGTGCACATCTCAGATACAGAGTTGGAAAACTAGGGGGAAGCGCGACACATTTTAGGTCTGGTAGCAGGAATGGTCTAGGAGCAGAGTCCTACTGTGTGTCACAGACCGCGACCGCGGCGAGGCCTGGGCGAGGGTAGATCAGAACCTCCCCACATAGAAGCTCCAGATAATGGGGAGCTGTGATGGAAACTGAGGGCTCCAGAAAACTCTCTGAATGTCATTTCTTGCCTCCAGGCCGCCAGCGTCAGCTTGAATTCTTCCAGAACAGTCTAGGAGTATTAGCTCCTCAGGCACCAACACCACCACCACCACCCCTTCAATCCACCCCTGCCCCCCCCCCCCCCACACACACACACACATACCCAGGAGCTTTCCCAGGGCCTCTTGCTTGGACCTAGTGGTTTAGCTTTGGCTATTCAAATATGATGATCCTCAAATTTACATAGTTCTATTTAACAAAGCTTTTGTACCAATAAAAAACCACTCATATCTATTATATGGGGGGGGGGGGGGTAGTAAAAATTCACTCTAGCCAGGCATCCTGATTATCTCCTAATTTTAAAACTGTGGTTTGGACTGACAAAAGACTAATTTATTGGCACGACTGGAAGGTGGTTACATTCATTATTTAAAATTAAAATTCGATTGGAGGACACTGTTCAGAGTGGTTTCTGAGACTTCCAGCAGTTATTTCAAAACTAACATCAGAAGGAAGTTTTGTTTTAAAAATCATGCATTTGTTTGAAGTTGTTTGATTTTTCTTGTCCTATTGGCCACAGAGCAAAACCCAGTACCTAGCTCACATTGCAGTGACTTTGCTTCTAAACAGAAACACTAGGAAGAAACCCCTTTGGCAGCATTCCCTTTCGCTGGGTTACTAGCAAGATTTGCAGGAAGTTTGGCCACTTTCTGAATGCTGCAGTCCTGGTTGCCTATTGTAAATGGACCAAAGTAAGAAATGCAGCTGCCAACACTTATCATTATCTGTTGTAGCAAGTCCAGCCCAGCCTCCCTGGGTCTGTGATGAGGACTTTGCAACCTTCCCAACTAAATGAGCCTCTCTCCTCTCCTCTCTCCCTCTCTCTCTCTCCCTTGTTAATCCTCACCAGAGGATATTTTCTCCATTGCTTTTTAGAGAGAGTGGAAGGGAGGGGGAGAGACACACAGAGAAACATGGATGTGAGAGAGACACACGATTGGGAGACACACTGATTGGTTGCCTCCTGCATGCATCCGGACCAGGGACAGATATCCAGCCTGCAACTGAGGTATGTGCCCTTGACGGGAATCAAACCCCGGACCCTTCAGTCCAGGGGCTCCTGCTCTATCCACTGAGCCAAACTGGCTAGGGCTGAGTTCTTCTCCTTTTAGGTCCACACCTTGTTCTAGATTCCTGCCAGGCTTTTATTACGTTCCTAAAGCAAACTCCATTTGTGTGTGTGTGTGTGTGTGTGTGTTTTCTTTCATTTTATTTGTCATTGCCACTGGACTAGAAGCTCTGGGGAGCGGGGAGAACCACAGAGCAGAGCCTGGGACATAGTAGGCTTTCAGTAAAGATTTGTTGACTCAATCAATGAACCAATTACCCCGATCCAGACACTGGACATGCTGTTGTCAGGTGGGAAAGGATGCTGGAGTCTAGAAACCATATCTACCCATTCCAAAGTCTCCAAGTGAAAGTACACCAGAGACTGTCTCAGTCCAGCGGGCTTGTGGAATGAATGGACCAAGAGAGGAATGAATGGATGGAGGCAAATACTGCTGGCCAGGGTCTCAGAGTCCTGGCATCCCTGAGCTTCCAGGCCCACTGGGCCTGGCTCTCCCCTTGGCATCCCTTGTTAGTTTTAAACAACATTATCAGGTTGACATGATCAAATCAGAAACGCCCCCACTTCACCAGTGCCAGGACTTGGCAGAATCAATGCCCCCCGAGGGCCATCCATGTGTGGCCCAAGGCAATTATTTACCCCCCCCCCAAAGGCAGCAGCCATGCCTTTCAATAGCAGATATTGATTAAAAGTTAAAGAGCTGCATCAGCTTTCCATCAAGCAAAATATTTTACTTGTTGCTGTGAAGGAAACGTCCATGTTTAAATAGTATGTTTAAATTGGCAAACAAATGAAGCCAGCCCATGTAGTGAGAAGGAAAAGCCTTGCAGCAGAACTCCATGGTGGTGCTCTTGGGTTTCTAGGGTGTGGTCTGCAGCCTTCCCACCCTGAAGCTGGGGGGTGGTGGGGGCAGGCTGGGCAGAGAGAGTTACTGATATCCTGGGTGCCAGGCTCTTGGCTGCCTTGGCGATGGCAGCGCGGTTGAAATCATCAGGCGGTTACCTTATTTTCCTTCCTGTCTTTAGAATCCAAACCATTTTTATCCCACACACCTTACCTGTGTGGTGTAATGATTTTCTTAAAGGACCACACCCTCTGAACCTGCCTTGTTGCAAAGTATTAACTGGAGACCCCTCCTGAAGTTTCATTTGCAGTGAAAGCATGTGTGGGAGTCCCTGAGAGAGGCGCACGCGTGCCTCCTTTTCTTCTGGGCTGCTGTCCCTGGACAAGCCCCCTGGCTGCACGGTGCCCCAGCCACCTCTAGTGCTCTGATGTCCCCTACCTTCCGCGGGGTGCTGTGGGACTCCTGTAAGTTTGTTTTCTTTCAAATGCTTTCAATGATGCATTCAATCTGGGTGGATCTCACTCTCCTCACCCCACTGACCTCCTCCTGCCAAATACCTTCCATTGTGAATCGCTGGTCTCCTCTGACCTCCTCCTGACCCTCCCCTCACACTCCACCACAAGAAGTGGTTTCAATAAATAAAGTGCGCAGTCCTCGGGTTGAAGGTCAGTTTACACTGGGGCAGACGCTTCTAAAACTCCTGCAGGTGCTGGAATGAGAATAAACCAGGTCATTGTCCCAAGAGGCAGGAGAGGGAGGAAGCGAGGACTGGAGAGGATATGAGGAGATGCAGACAGGGGGTTGGAGAGGTGGGGAGCGTGGCCCTGTGGTCCAACCAAAGCAGAATGTTCTATGGAACTAGGGGAGACCCTTTGGGTCTCAGTTCCCTTCTTTTCCAAAGAGGAGCTTGGACTCCCAGTTCCAGCTATTGTGAGTTAAAGGAACAAAGCCTGGAGGAGCTGGGGTGACTGTGAGGCCTGATAACCCCACCCAGGGGCACCAGGACCTGTGTGAATCTAGGGAGGGTTGGTGCTGGGGATGATGCATCGTGTCTCTGCAGAAGGGGCAGGACACTCTGGGAGAACAGGCACCAGGAAGAAGAGCTCCCTCCCTTTTGCTCTAGTTTTTTAAAAAAATTATTTATTGTTTAAAGTATTACATATAGTATTACATATGTCTCCTTTTCCCCCCATTGACTTCTTCCACCCCCCAGCACATGCCCTCACCCCACTACTGACTGTGTCCATTGGTTATGCTTATATGCATGCATACAAGTCCTTTGGTTGATCTCTTGCTCCTCACCCCCTCCCCTACCACCCCCTCCCCCTCCGCTTCTTTCTGAAGTTTGACAGTCTATTCGATGCTTCTCTGTCTCTGGATCTATTTTTGTTCATCAGTTTATGTTGTTCATTATAGTCCACAAATGAGTGAGATCCTGTGATATTTATCTTTCTCTGACTGGCTTATTTTGCTTAGCGTAATGCTCTCCATGTCCATCTATGCTGTTGCGAATGGTAAGAGTTCTTTCTCTTTTACAGCAGCATAGTATTCCATTGTATAGATGTACCACAGTTTTGTGTTTGTTTGTTTGTTTTTTGTATCACTGTTTTTAATCTACTTATCTGCTGATGGGCACTTCGGCTGTTTCCAAATCTTAGCTATTGTAAACTGTGCTGCTATGAACATAGGGGTGCATATATCATTTCTGATTGGTGTTTCTGATTTCTTGGGATATATTCCTAGAAGTGGAATCACTGGGCCAAATGGGAGTTCCATTATTAATTTTTTGAGGAAACTCCATACTGTCTTCCATAGTGGCTGCACCAGTCTGCATTCCCACCAACAGTGCACGAGGGTTCCTTTTTCTCCACATCCTCGCCAGCACTTGTCCTTTGTTGATTTGTTGATGATAGCCATTCTGACAGGTGTGAGATAGTACCGCATTGTCATTTTGATTTGTATCTCTTGGATGATTAGTGACTTTGAGCATGTTTTTGTATCTTTTGCTCTAGTTTTGTGGTCTATGTTTCATGGTAAATTTGGGGCAAAAGTCTTTCCTTTTTCACTTCCAAGCATCTCTAAAGACAGCAAGCAGCAGGAGAGACAGAGAGAGAGAGAGAGAGAGAGAGAGAGAGAGAGAGAGAGAGATTTGTCTTCAGTTTCCAGGCACAGGCAAAGTCTCCTCAGCTAATAGAAGGCATGGAGCTGGGCACACTCCCCTGGCAGGGCTGGCTTCTTCTCAGAGGCTGAGGTCTCTCTCATTACACAAGCTCAAACTTGACTTGTTCATGCAATTGACAGGGATAATAGGGCTTATGTTTAAAGGCATGGGATTTGGAATCCCATCTGAATTCTAATCTGTACTCTGAGATTTGCTCTCTCTGAGCCTTTATTTTCTCACCTTAAAAGGGGTATGTGTATTAATACCTACCTCACACCAATTGTGTGCAGAGCAAATGCACTAAATGACAACAAAAATAAAGAGCCTTCTACTCTGGGGGCTTGGGTGGTGTAGGATGCTGAATGCGTGCTGGCAGGTACTGCAGACCTGCAATCCAGGCATGCTCGCCCCTCCTCTTACAGGTCTTTTACAGATGACCAGCCTGGCTCCCTGGAAATCGCAGTCCCTCCTGGCTACAGTCTGAGAGGAAAAGGGAGCTCCCATGTGGGGAGTGAGGTCCTGGTTTCCAGCCAGACCCACCTCTCAGCACCCATCAGGACCCTGCTTAGAATCCCTTCCTAGTTTCCCTGAGAAAAGCACACCTGAAGAGGATGTGGATACTGCCAGAGGCACAGGTTAAGGATCTTGGGGGGTGGGGGGAGGCTCAAGGTGGAAGAGATGAGAGATCCTATGCCTCCTGTGCCACCATCTCCCTGGCTATGGTGACTGCAGGCAAGACCTAGGACCTGGGTCCAGGAAGCATCCCTATAGGAAAGGTGAAGGAAGTGCGTCTTGGCTTCGAGGAGGCCATTCCCCCTTAGGACCTGAACTTGGGGAGTACTAAAATGAGAAATCAGGACCCTTAATTTATCCAGACACTTTCTCCTTTCTCCCTCATACCCTCTTCTCATGGACAGAGTTAGAAGGAACCACTTAAGACTCATTTGGAGAAGTATCACTTAAGTCATTTTCTAAAATCCTCAAACCCGAAAATATTACTGCAAAGAAACTTTAGTTGCTGTCTTTTAGAATTATTTGATACAGATTCCCTTAAAAAGTTTCTTCCTGGGAGTCTAAGTCCATCTGAAATGAAGCAAGCATACTAAGCTTATCATGGATACTTCAAATATTAAAGTCCCTAAATATTACCTTGCATGTGCAAGGAAGCTTAGTGGGGTGCCAGGGCCTACTTGTGACAAACAATATACTGTATGAAAAATCAAAACCACAAAATGGTTTCAACAGATATAAATCCATCTGCTGAGGTGAAGATTCATGAGTTGGAAGAGCTGGAGTTTTTGGGTGAATTCTTGGGCTCAATGAACGATGACCCACAAATTTTAGACAGGGCTTCAATGGGCTCTGTTTACCAGGCTCTGATAGTTTTTGAATTCTGCTTTACTTAGTAATCAGAACCAGGTGGATAGAAAAAATATTTCCTTCATTGGAGAACAGAAAACAACACATCTTTAAACTTATTATTCTCCCATGGATTGGTTCTGGGGGAGGTGCATTTGGCAAAAGTGGACTGGTGCACAGAAGTCCCAGGCAGCAAGCGATCTCCAGCTAAATGCAGCTTCTGTTTTTACAGCTTACTTAGGGAGAGCTGTTAGTTTTTCTAAGGATAAACCAGGCATTGGTTCTCTAAGCTCAATGTTTAGGCTACAAAGCACATCCAACAGTCTTACATGTCTACCTTTAGAAAAGGAATGGTTCTGACCTCAAACTCAGTAAAATCTCTAGTGCATTACGATACTTGGCGAACACCTAAGCAAACCCTTTGAAAGTGTAAAGTGTAACTGGAATGCTAAATACCAGCCACTACCCAAGAAAAAATAAACCCTTAATTCTCAGCCAGGTATACCTGTGTTGTACCCAGGTTGTTGGTGTTATTTGTATTTTTTTTCAAGTGGATAATTTTATTCACAGAGTTTTCTTTCTGCTCAGTGCTTGCTATTTTTATCTAATCTTAAACATCCTGAGATCAAGCTGGGTGGCCAGACTTCTGAGGCACCCTAGGGAAGGGCGAAGGCTGACTTCTCAGGGGTCCATTCCTAAGCTCCATTTGCTAATCAGGTCACCAGGGGGGAAATAGGGTAAGCAGGCTGGGGGTGAGCAATGCCAGGGAAGCAGCCTCCGTACATTAGTTTGTGTGGATTAAAGCATTGCAGGCAAATTGGGGTAGTGGACTTTGCTGGTTATTCTCTATTATTCTTCTGAGCTCCTTCCTCTGATCTGTTGTTCTCTGCCCCAGAAGCCAATCTCTATGGACTTCCCACTGGGTTTGGCCAATGTGGGACAATAGTGCAGGAAGGGAGGCCGGGAAGATAGAGCAGTAGGTGTACTCATTCCTTCTGCTTTCTCCCTACATCACTGTGGCTTTGTCCTTTAATGTCTCTCTGTGTCTACAGCTCCTGCCAGGTGGCCCCTCTTCCCAGCTTCAGCTCTCACCAGGCTCTGCTAACACCTCTTTCACCCTTGCCCCTTCATATCAAATGTGGCAATACCCCCTGTTGTTGCCAAACATTGAATGTTAGTTCTCTTACTTCTCTCTGCTCCCTGAACCCTGTTAAATCCTCTTGAACATACCACCTGTTTCCTGTGATGACCTAACTGAGGAGGAAAGGAATGAAGACTCATGCAAGTGCAATATGATGTCTTCCATTCTTTCCAGTGTCATCCTCATACTGTAACTCAGCAAAAGGCTCTACTCCTTCCTCATCACCATATTGGAGTGCAGCTGTAAAGGCTCCAGGGTTTCTGTGGTGGCTGCTTTCTGCAGGCAAGGCTGCCTTTGGGTCTAGCAGGGGAGCAAACTCTGAGTATATTTGCTTTCTATTCACCACTTTAACTTCTAATTTGCATTTTATATCACTGTTAAAGTAATTTATGTCAAAACCAAATATTGATAGTATCCAAGGTTGTTGTTGTTTTACCTTTAAATAACCAACCTTTGCTAAAAAACCATGGACTGAGACTTTTGCTAGTGGTGAATTGTTTGAATATAACCAGGCAGTGAAGTAGGTCCGGTGACCAAGGGGCTCATGGGTAATGTTCATGTACATTCCCCAAGGCCTGAGCATCTTTGGCTTCACATCTCTATAATGGTAAGTCTGTATGCCGGCAACAACTCAGTATGAGCTAATGCTAAATCAGTGACATTATTTAGATGTGTCCATGGGTGAGCACTCTCCATGTGCCAGGCATTGTGCTAGGCACTGAGGATACTAAATTTAAGCCAGGATTCATGCCTTCCAGTGATTAAAACAATGCTTCAATCATTATTGTTAAATTTACATGTCTCTGTGGTTAGAAAAAGTTAATAAAAGTGGAATCTCTAGGTCAAAAGACATGCAAGTTTTTAAGGCTTTTGAGACATTTTACTATATGACATCTAGCAAAATTAAAACAGAAATCTATGACTGATCCCATTTTCTTACTCCCATGCATGTATTCTGTTACTGAACTTTAAATTTGTTTGGCAAAAAATTGCATACCATTGTTTAATTTTGCATTTCTGAGATTACTACTCAAGTTGAGTATTTTTATATTTCTATTGGCCATAAATACTTCTCTTGGAAACTGCCAATTCATGTCTTCATTATTCAATTAAAAATTTTGACTGCTTGTCTATTTTTCATCCAAAGAATATTAATTCCATGCCTGCCATAAATGTGAGTTTTTCACCAGGCTTTTATTTGCAGTACTAGATGCCCGGTGCATGAAATTTGTGCACTGGGGATGGGTGGGGGGTCCCTTAGCCCAGCCTGTGCCCTCTCGCAGTCCGGGACCCCTCCCTCCTTACTGCCCACCTCCTTGCTGCTTCCTACGGCTTGGCTTGCTGCTCCTTAGTGCTGCCGTGAAGGCTCCCGCCACCGCCACTGCACTCGCCAGTTGTATTGATAGTATCCAAGGTTGTTGTTGTTGTTGTTTTACCTTTAAATAACCAACCTTTGCTAAAAAACCATGGACTGAGACTTTTGCTAGTGGTGAATTATTTGAATATAACCAGGCAGTGAAGTAGGTCCGGTGACCAAGGGGCTCATGGGTAATGTTCATGTACATTCCCCAAGGCCTGAGCATCTTTGGCTTCACATAACCAAAATATTACTGCAAAGAAACTTTAGTTGCTGTCTTTTAGAATTATTTGATACAGATTCCCTTAAAAAGTTTCTTCCTGGGAGTCTAAGTCCATCTGAAATGAAGCAAGCATACTAAGCTTATCATGGATACTTCAAATATTAAAGTCCCTAAATATTACCTTGCATGTGCAAGGAAGCTTAGTGGGGTGCCAGGGCCTACTTGTGACAAACAATATACTGTATGAATATACTGTTTGAATATATGTGAAGCCAAAGATGCTCAGGCCTTGGGGAATGTACATGAACATTACCCATGAGCCCCAAGTTCAGGTCCTAAGGGGGAATGGCCTCCTCGAAGCCAAGACGCACTTCCTTCACCTTTCCTATAGGGATGCTTCCTGGACCCAGGTCCTAGATCTTGCCTGCAGTCACCATAGCCAGGGAGATGGTGGCGCAGGAGGCATAGGACCGCCAGCGTACACATCTGCATGGGTAGGCCACCCTCTCCATGGTTTGCCAGGTGTGGCTGCTGCACAGTTGCCCTGGCCCCTGCTGTGGGTTGGAGCTCCTCTGCTACAGCAAAGGTTTGGGTTCCATTATGCCAGGGCATCTACTTAGGTTTCAGGTTGATCCCCGGTCGGGGCTGACTGCTGCTCAGGAAGTGACTGAGGACTGTGTGCTCTAGTCATTCGGTGGGGAGCTGGGGTTCCATTGCCAACCTGGCCGACTCTGATCCCCACTACCCCCTCTCCTACATCAAGGACGACTTCAACTATGGCAGCTGCGTGGCCTCCGCCAGCGTACACATCTGCATGGGTAGGCCACCCTCTCCGTGGCTCGCCAGGCGTGGCTGTTGCACAGTCGCCCCAGAGGTGGATTTCCGGGTTCCCAGGGAGAGCGCCCTCCACGCCGGACTCCCAGGGAGAGCTGGGTTGGAGGGAAAGCACTTTGCCTGGAGCAGAGCACCCGTCCTGTGCAGGGCTCGCAGGGTTTGTGTCTCTGATCCTGCCCTCAGCAGCCCCAGCGCTGAGGTGGTGGGCTTTGGGTCTGCTGAGTGCCAGGCCCTCCTGTGTGTTGTGTCTCTCATCCGGCCTCCAACAGCCCCAGCACCGCGGTGGCTGGCCTTGGATTTGCTGGGTGCCGGGCCTGTGGGTTTGTGTCTCTGATACCCCCAGCAGCCCCAGCACCTTGGTGGCAGGTCTTGGGGCTGCTGGGTGCTGGGGCTGCGGATCTGTGTCTTCAATCAGGCCCCAGCACCAAGGTGGTGGGCCTTGGGGCTGCTGGGTGCCGGGCCTGCATGTTTGTGTCTCTGATCGGGCCCCCAGCAGCCCCTGCAAGAATAGGGCTTCCTCAGGCCTATTGTGCCTCCAAGCCCCGCTGCCCAGGGCTGCACACGGGGGTCCCGGCTGGGGGCGGGGCTTAGGCGGCACACGGGGGCCCGGATGGCGGCTCGCACTGGCCTGCCCTGCCTGCAGTATGCAAATTAGCCGCCATCTTTGTTGGCGGTTAATTTGCATATCACGCTGATTAGCCAATGGGAGGCATAGCGAAGGTATGGTCAATTACCATGTTTGTCTGTTATTAGATAGGATGATTTTATTTTTAAGTGCATAGTTGTTTTAAAAATACCCATTAATATTTTTGTTTATACTTTCTGCCTCTTATGGTTTAACTAGAGGCCTGGTGCATGAAATTTTTGCAATGGTAGGGTCCCTAAGACTGGCCGGTGATCAAGGCTGATTGGGGTCTTCAGGCTGCCAGCTGGGGCCTTCCTTTGTTTTGTGCCACCCCTTGGTCGTCAGCACACATCATAGTGAGTGATCGAACTCTCAGTGTCCCGGTCGAAACTCCTGAGGGGACACTTTGCACATTAGCCTTTTATATATATAGATGCTTACAAGTCTTATCTACATCTGTGTAGGGAGCAGATATAGGGTTAAGCCTCGGACTGACCTGTTGGCAAAGCCACAAACAAGTCCCAGCTTAGAGGGCACAGCCCTCTTAGCATAATTAGGCTCGACCTTATGACTCTCCCTAGATCTTATCTGGGTAGCAAATGGGCTGTAGGAGGTGCAGCAAGTGCTGCCAAAACAAGTGAAACTCACAAGAACATTGTAACTATGGTGACCACTACCTTGTTTACCTCTGGCTATAAAATAAAGGCTCAGCTTGCCGTCTGGATCTCTCTCTGTGGCCTCAGCCAGGCACAGGAGATCCATCTATATCCAGCTTATTCTCTTTGTCTGTCTTTTCTACATCCTTTGCTGCCACCCCTCAGGCTCACTGAACCCTTGGCTGTGCTGGCCCGGCACACATCTGCTACTCTTATGTACAATAAAATCTTTCATCCAGTTGGAATTTATTTTGATGCATAATATGAAGTAAAGATCTAATTTCAATTATTTATTTTCTAAATAGTTTGACCTTTGGGCAAGCCCTAGTTGTGAGGGGCCTTGAATTCTCTTTGGAGAACTTTGTTTGGAATTTGTTCTGTGAGGATTCTGTGGAGCTATGGAAGCTGAATATTACACTGGATCTTCCTTTACTTGCTTTGTAGTGAACCAATAAGGGGCTCCAAAACTAGATGACAAGAGGAGTGTTAGGTGGTGGCTTGAGAGTGAAAAAAACTAGATGATATCGTAGTGTTTCAATGATTGCTTGAGTTATTTTTATGCTGCTCTTTTAAGACAGCACCAAAAGTATTAACATTTTCATATGAAGACATTACAATATCAACAATGAATTTGAAGTGCCTTTAGATCATAACTAATATTATTATTCATCCTTCTGCCCCTCCTTCTTTTCTTTCTCTCTTTCCTTCCCTGTTCCTCTCTCCCCTTTCCTCCTCACTCCCTTTCTCCTTCCTTTCTTCCTCCTCCCTCCTTTTCTCTCTTTCTTTCAGTGAAAGTAGACCTAGAATAGAGCTCTTAACACAGGATTGATTACTAGCTAGGGGGCCTAAGGTAAATCCTTAATGTCTTTGAACGTAGTACTTTATCTATAAAATGAAGCTATGCTATCTACCTCATGGATGGTATGATATTATATGATACTAGAGGCCTGGTGCATGAATTCGTGCACCAGTGGGGTCCCTTGACCTGGCCTGTGGGATCGGGCCAAAATCTGCTCTCCTACATCCTCCGAGGGGTCCCGGATTGCAAGAGGGTGCAGGCCAGGCCAAGGGGCCCCACTGGTGCATGATCGGGGTCAGGAAGGGATGTGGGAGGTTGGCCAGCCGGGGAGGGACTGAGGGAGGGCTCCAGGGCATGTGTGGCCCATCTTGCTTAGTTCCAATCAGCCAAACCTCAGCAGCAAGCTAACCTACCTGTCAGAGCGTTTGCCCCTTGGTGGTCAGTACATGTCATAGTGAGCGTTTGAGCAGACTTAGCATATCATTAGCATATTATGCTTTTATTGGTTGAACGGCTGACTGGACGACTGGACACTTAGCATATTAGGCTTTTATTATATAGCATTGGTATCTGAATACTTACTTACCATTTTTGATTATAAAAAGTATTAATGAAAAATATTTATTTTTTATTTAAACCTTTCAAAGTTACACTAATTTTCACATGTTTCCAATTTAGGAACATACCTATACATTATTTCTCTGCAGGATCTAGGATGGTAGCAAGAACAATGAGTCACTTCCTAAGCACTTGGGTTATTTGCACATGATTTTAATTAGCACAGAAAAGTAATTTACTTATTGTCTGGAGGGGTTGCTGCCACACTTAGAGAGAAGTTGCCCACATGGAGCACCCACAGGGCAGTGGGATGTGAGGTGGGTGCCAGGAAGTCTCAGGGGTGGCAGGTTTTTCTCTTTCCTGATCTTATTTATTAGTTGCCTGAGTATTTGTGGAGAGAAAGAGAGTTTGAGAGAGAGTAGAGGGATATAAAATAAATATTTGAGGGCCTGCTATGTGCCAGGCACTGAGCAAAGAACTACCATCTACACTATTTCATCTAACCGGGTTTTCTTTTTCTTTATGTCCTTTGATGCAATATAACACAGGAAAATGAGCAAAACAGAAAATAATGGTTTATCACAAATAAAAAAACTCAAGCAGTCATTATCAAGGTTAAAAAATAGAAAACCCCTAGCACAGGAAGACTCCTATACTGCGTTCCCACTCACCATCACTTTCCTCTCTCCCAAGAAGACTACCTTAACTGTTATGGTTATTACTTTCTTGCATTTATCTGTAATACATCAACTGAGCACACATCCATAAGTCCTATAGTTTTTGCTGACTTGGGTTTTTAACCTTTATGTGAACAGAATGGTATAGAATATACTCCCTTGTGTCTGGCTTAATAGCTGGATATTACATTTGTGAAAGATTCATCTATGCTGTTACCCACAGAGAAGTTTATTCATTTCTTTCATGCATGCCACTGCATTTTATACCACAATCAATTTATGCATCCTACTTCTGATGGACATTTGGGTTGTTACTAGTTTTTAGCTATTGTGAATGAAACTACTGTGAGTAGTGGTGTACGTGTTTATTGGCGCATATGTGAATGCCTTTCTATTGGGAGTGGAATGCTGGCTTATAGGATATGTGTATATTCAACTTTAATAGATGTCAATTATTGCTCGGTATAACCTTTTTTCTCTTGGACATCAGAAACTCTGAATATGGCCCAACCCGGTATTTTGATAGGAACTCTCCTGAATCTCATGCCTTTGATTTCAAGATTCTCTTCAGGAGTTGGGTTCTAGGTGGAAAGCATGGACGCCCTCCACCCTCTGAAACTGTGCCCTTAACTGGCATATAATGCAGACACATAATGTTGTCTTTTTTTTGTTTTTTAAGAAAAGCTTTAAGTTTCGTGGCCCAGCAACATTCATTTGCCCATCTGGTGCCTTCAGTTCTGAGGCTCTTGGGGACCAGTGTCGTCACCGCCCGGAGAGGTGAGGCTGCTCAACCCGGGTTTGGGTTCCTAGTCCGAAGACGCCCTGGCGCTGGTTCCGCGGGGCAGAAACTCGCTGGGTGGCGTCCACAGCACGGAGGGACCCGGGCCAGGGGCAGAGGGCGGGCGGAGGAGGGCGCGCGGCTTGTTGCTGGGCGACCGAGCGCGTTCATCCTTCCCCAGCGGCGCGAGCCCGCCCGACCGCTGGCCCCCGCAGGCCGGTTGGATGCTCGGCCGCGCGGCGGCGGTGCCAACCTTCCCGCACCCGAGTGGAGCTGAGGCGTCCCCGCAGGCGGGTGAGCGAAGGACGTGGACTGGGGCGCGGGTGACTTGTCTGGGAGGCTGTGGAAAGGGCAGGCTGCTACACTGGTCTCCAGTGCTCCCCCTCTCTAATCCGCTCTCATTTCCGGGGAAAATCTGGGCAGAAAACAGGGCGGGGCTGCTGTCGGGGTTGGGGCTGGAGAGCACCGGTTGGGGAGGAACTGGGAGCAGTGAAAACCTGGTGGAAGGGAAAAAAAAATAGGTAGATGTGACCACCAGGCTGTGGGGAAAGAAAAAGGGGGTTGTGAGGCAAAGAGGGGTAGGAATCAGAGGGCCTGTGGAGGGTGAGAGGTCACAGTGGAGGGAATTTCAGTTCCAATTCTCTGACCTTATCTGCTATCCCTTGACAGGGGCTGGCTTCATTACCTAACGCTCCCCTCCAGCACTGAGATCAATGTGCCTGCTTTTGGAATGGGGGGCTGTGTGCTGAGTGTGGCCCTAAAACCCTTTGATGGGCAGTGGGGCACTGTAGGCTTAGTGCAAGGATTATTTGGCATGGAAGGAGTTTAAAGGAGTTTCATAGTTCTTTTATTTTTAACATGCAAATATAAAAGCTCAGCAAATTGTTTTCTTCCTACTTACAACCTTATACTCAATAAACTGTGCAGAATGTACGATCTGTATCCTGTACAGGTGTACAATTTGATGAGTGTTGACAGATGTATACAACTTTGAAACAGTTACAGTAAACAAGGTAACCGAACCTTTCCATTCTTCTGCCCTGTTTGTTATCTACCCCTGTTCTCACCCCCTCCTACCACCCAACCAACTACAGATCTGCTGTGTGACACCATAGAATAGATAGCATTTTCTAGAAGTTTATATAAATGGAAACAGATAAGATATACTTTTTTTGGTGTCTGACTTCCTTTATTCAGCGTAATGATTTGCCAGGACCTTTGCCTGGATTACTGTAGATTTATAGGAAGGTTTGAAATTGTAAGTCCTCTAGCTGTTTCTTCTTAAAAATCACCTTTTAAAGTCATTTGAATTTCTGTATGCATTTTATAATCATCTTATAATTTCTATAAAAAAGCCTGCTGGAATTTTGACTGGGATTGCATGGAATCTATAGCTCTATTTGGAGGGGAATTGCCATTTTAACAATGTTGATTCTTCCAAACATGGTTTGGGGATTTTTGTAGGTCTTTCATTTCTCTTAGAAATGTTTTGTAATTTTCAGTGTGCAGATTTTGGACATTCTTTGTTAGGTTAATTTCAAAGTATTTAATTTGGAGGGGGGCATTATTTTCCAAAAGTTTGGTACTAGTATATAAAAGTACAGTTGATTTTGTGTGTTAACCTTGTATTGTACAACTTTGAAAATTTACTCATTAGCATTAGTAATTGTTTGTTGATTCACTGGGATTTTTTTTTTTTTTTCAGAGAGAAAGAGAGAAAGAACATCAATGAGAAAGAAACATCGACTGGGTTGCCTCTAGTACGTGCCCCAACCAGGACCAAACCCAAAACCTACGTAAGTGCCCTGACCAGGAATTGAACCCAAGACCTTTCAGTGTATGGAGTGATGCTCCAACTATCTGAGCTACCCTGCCAGGGCAATTCACTGGGATTTTTAACCTAAAAATCATGTCATCTGCAAATAGGGAGTTTTCCTTTTCAACCTTTATTGCTTTTCTTTCTTTTCCTCGCTATAATCTAATAGCTTAGGGCTTCCAGTACATTGCTGACTAGATGTAGTTAGTGTCGAGGCATCTTATCTATTTTTTGGTTTTAGGGGGAATCCAAAAATATAGTGTTAGCTCTACATTTTTTTTTTGTAAATTCTCTTAATCAGATTGAGGAGTTTAACTCATCTAGTCATGTTCCCTAAGATTCATAGCTTGCCTAGAATTATTTACTTATTTTTTATTATAAATGGGTATTGAATTTTGTTAAATGATTTTCCATTATCCATTGAAGTGATCATTTTTATCTCCTTGTATTCTGTTATTATGAATTATATTGACTTTCAAATTTTAAATCAAATTTTCAACTGTGGGATAAACTCTATATGATTAGGATATATTATGCTTTTAAAAAACATAGTTTTGGCCCTGGCCTGTGTTGCTAAGTGGTTAGAGTGTTGGCCCACACATTGAAGGATAATGGGTTTGATTCCCTTGGGCATGTACCTGGGTTTCTGGTTCGCTTCCCAACCCTGGTCAGGGCAGGTGCGGGAGGCAATCAGTTGATGTGTCTTTCTCACATTGATGTTTTTCTCTCCCCACTCCTCTTCTCTTCCTTCCACTCTCTTTGAAAAAAGCAATGGAAAAAATATGTTCATGTGCATTTTAACAACAACAAAATGTGTGTGTGTGTGTGTGTGTGTGTGTATAGTTTTGGTTTTGATATGATAATATTTTATTGAAGATTTTTGCATCTATGTTCATGAGGGATATTGGTATGTAGTTTCCTTTCTTTTTTTAAAAAAATACCCTTTTCAGGTTTGGTATTAGGGTTATGCAAGTTTCAGAAAATAAGTTCCTTTCTCCTCTATTTTCTGAAAACATTTGTGTAAGATTGGTGTTATTTCTTTCTTGAGTGTTTAAGAGAACCACATGGGCCTGGAACTTCCCTTGTTGTAAGATTTTTGGCAATGAATAAGTTTATTTATCATAGGACTCTTCAGATTTTCTTTTTTATGTTAATTTTGATAAGTTGAAATTCTCAGAGATTTGCCCATTTTATCTAAATTGTTGAATTTGTTGGCATAAAGTTATATTCTCTTATTATCCTTTACTATTTTAGGATCTGTAGTGAAAATCTCTTTTTATTCCTAATGTAGGTGAGTTTTGTTCTCTCACTTTTATTCTTGAACAATATAGCTAGGGGCTTTAAATATTTTGTTGATATTTTTGAAAGAACCGGCTCTTGGCTTTGTTAATGTTCTCAATTATTTTTCTGTTCTCTATTTTGATTGATTTATATCCTCATATTTATATCTTTCTATTTACTTTGCATATTCTTTACTCTTCTTTTTCTAGATTCTTAAGGTGGAATTCTAGGCTATTGATTTTAGACCTTTCTTTAGATTTAAGCATTTAAGCTGTACTGTTCCATCTAAGCACTGCTTTAGCTACACCCTCACATTCTGATATGTTGCATTTTCATTATTATTTACTCTAAAATATTTTCTAAGATTTAATAATACTTTTGTATTTCTTTTTATTATCTATTGACTTGTTAGTTATACCTCATTGTATTACTTTAAAAAATTGTTTCTTTAAGAATTACAATATACATCCTTAACATGTCACAGTCTAGAGTTAATATTGAACTAGTTTGCATAAAATGCAGAAACTTTCAACCATAGTTCCCTTACCCACCCTCATCCCAGGCTTTTTGATTGTTGTTATATATTACATCTGCATATACAAACACCCCACAAGACAACATTGTAATTTTTTATACAATTTTATTTATTTATTTATTTATTTATTTAAATCTTTATTGTTCAGATTATTACAGTTGTTCCTCTTTTTTCCCCCCCATAGCTCCCCTCCACTCGGTCCCCCCTGCACCCTCTGCCTTTACCGCCCCCCCCCCCCGCCACTGTCCTCATCCATAGGTTATGATTTTTGTCCAGTCTCTTCCCGCACCCCCCACACCCCTTTCCCCACCAAGAATTGTCAGTCCACTCCCTTTCTATGCCCCTGATTCTATTATATTCACCAGTTTATTCTGTTCATCAGATTATTTATTCACTTGATTTTTAGATTCACTTGTTGATAAATGTGTATTTGTTGTTCATAATTTGTATCTTTACCTTTTTCTTCTTCTTCTTCTTCTTAAAGGATACCTTTCAGCATTTCATATAATACTGGTTTGGTGGTGATGAACTCCTTTAGCTTTTTCTTATCTGTGAAGTTCTTTGTCTGACCTTCAATTCTGAATGACAGCTTTGTTGGGTAAAGTAATCTTGGTTGTAGGTTCTCGGTATTCATGACTTTGAATATTTCTTGCCACTCCCTTCTGGCCTGCATAGTTTCTGTTGAGAAATCAGCTGACAGTTGTATGGGTACTCTTTTGTAGGTAACTGACTTTTTTTCTCTTGCTGCTTTTAAGATTCTCTCTGTCTTTTGCCCTTGGCATTTTATGCTGGAAGCTGGTCCATCCTTGCTGCTTGACACAGTCGCTGCAGGGAAGAAACATCTGCATACCATATGCTTCAAGGGACCTGGTGTATATGGCATACTGTTCTTAATATGCTTGCTCCCCTTCTTAGCGCTATGTGTTTTAACCAAGGTCACCTCTCCGAGAAAGGTTGTTTCCCCAGGTGGGGATTTTTCCCTGGAGTTAGAGAGGGAATAAAACCCCTTAACTAAGTGCCAGGCGGGTAATTAATCACTTTAACTACAAACAATCACGCTTAAGCTACATAATCTTTGCTTAGGATAATCTCCTTCAGTTACTTCCTTGTAGCTTAATAGAACAATAGAGTAACATTGGAATGGAGATAAGAAATGCCCTAACAACCTTTGGAATAGAATGGATAGGATTAAAAACAACTGGTATAAATACAGATGTAACAAGACAATAAACACAGAACTTGGCTGGAGATCCTGGCTAGAGAACCTGGCTAGGCTCCTGATCAACTGAATGCTGTCTCCATGTCATTCCTTCTTCGCCAACTCTGTCTACACCTTTGGGAACTCCTGGACTTGCTGGGGCTGGACCCCAACAATTTAATTATGATGTGTCTTGGTGTGGTTCTCTTTGGATTCCTTTTGTTTGGGGTTCTCTGTGCTTCCTGGACTTGTAAGTTGATTTCTTTCACCAGGTATTGGAAGTTTTCTGTCATTATTTCTTCAAATAGGTTTTCAATATCTTGCTCTCTCTCTTCCTCTGGCACCTCCAAAATTCAGATGTTGGTACGCTTGAAGCTGTCCCAGAAGCTCCTTACACTATCTTCATATTTTTAGATTCTTTTTTCTTTTTTCTTTTCCGGTGGGTGTTTTTTGCTTCTTCGTATTTCAAATCTTTGACTTGATTCTTGCGATCCTCTAGTCTGCTGTTGGGAGTCTGTATAATATTCTTTATTTCAGTCAGTGTATGCTTAACACTTGGATTGCGGGAAACGAGTTAAGTCGGCTCGCGTGAATTGCGCGTACTCCGCGGGAGCCGTCTTAACTCGGTTCATCTAGATTTGCGGTGGAGTGCGGGAAACGTGTAAACTCGGGCCGATTGTAACTGCGTATTACCAAATATTTGTTTGTTTGCCGTTCACAAAGATACCTACCTGCGTATGCGAACCGTTTCATACCCATTGGGGTAATAGGTATCATAAAAATCCCTTGTAAGTAGAGAACACTTTATGGCGCTGGTCGAGTACAATACCGTTAGGGTACCAATGTATTGTTTTCTCATTTTATAACCGATATCCCTGGATATCTCACCATGCAAAGAGAATAGTTATTGAGAAATACTTCTTGTGTCCGGACGTCTTTAGTTTTGAGTTTTGTGAATATTATTACGTGTTTAAATATTTAAACTAACTCTGATTTTGCGCGGGAAACCTAAATAATTGCCCGCGCCATCTTATATTTTGGCGGGAAATTCACCCGACACCGTAGTGTTAATTTCTAGTTGGTCCTTTTTCATAACCTCGAGGGTCTCACTAGATTTCTTGAGGGTCTCACTAAATTTATCGGCGGTTTCTAGAAAATTCTTGAAAAACCTTATAAGTGTGGTTCTGAACTCTATATCCTATAGTTTGCTTTCCTCCATTTCTGTCATTTGTGACCTGTTTCTTTGTCTGCATTTTTTATGCTTCCCTGTGTTGGTAGAGTGGCTTTCTGTGCTAGGTGTCCTATAGGGCCCAGTGCTCAGCCTCCCCAATTACCTGAGGTGGACACTCTTGGTGCACCCCTCTGTGGGCTTTGTGCACAGTCTTGTTGTAGTTAAGCCTTGATTGTTGTAGGTATCACTGGGAGGAATTGACCTCCAGGCCAATTGGCTGTGAGAATCAGCTGTGTCTGCAGTGAGAGAACTTCTGAGCTGGAGACACCCTTCTGGGGCAAGACTTGCTTCAGTGGGGCTTTGGTGCTCACTGAGTCTGCCCCCTGAGTGAGTCCCTTATGGATCTGAGGAGTTATAATCTGGATGGTCCCACTCTGACCACTGGGTACACTGTCTCTTGGATCTCTAAGGAGGTGCTAATTTAGCCTCTGCCTGAGGCTACCCAACAGGAGCTACGAAGAGAGCTGCAGATTCCTCTTCTTTGTTTAGGGTTTGGAGGTGCCCAGATGTGGCCCAGCTGTGAAGCAATGCAAGCTGCTGTGGGGCCTTGGGCCTTCTTTTAGAAGTTCTGGGTCTCTCTGACCCAGCTGCAGTTTGTTAGGTAATTTTAAGATTGCAAAGGGCCCGGCCTTTCATATGCAAAAGCCTTTGTGCACAGCTTGGGTGGGGCGGGGTCCCAGGGGATCAACAGGGCGGAGCAAGCACCTCTGAGAGAAAGCAGCCCTTGAGTTCCTACTGATGCCAGACAGTCTAGTTTCTCCCCGTATGAGGCTGGGTCCCCAGAGACTTGCCTGGAACTGGAGTTCAGAGCAGTCGGGAGCTTGAGACTCCCTCCCGATTGAAAAAGACAACTGGGTCCTCAGTTGCCAGCCCTTTCTGCGTGTGCCTCTGTACCTCTGCACTTTACTTCCGCACCTCCTCTGAATCTCAGTGTGCTTTTCTCTGTCCTTCTAGTTGTAGAATTTCCACTCAGCCAGCCTTCCTGTGGTTCTGGATGATGTCTGTTTTGTTTTTTAGTTGTATTTCTGAAGTGGTTGTGCGAGGCAGCAATTTCCGGTGTTTACCTATGCCGCCATCTTGTTTTCTCTCCAAACAATTAAAAAAAAAAAAAGATTTAAAAATGGCCTTTTAAACTTAACCAGATAGTTGCCATTTCCGATTCTTCTTCATTTCTTTCTTTCTTTTTTGAATATGTTTTTATTGATTTCAGAGAGGAAGGGAGAGGGAGAGAGATATAGAAATATCAATGATGAGAGAGAATCATGGACCGGCTGCCTCCTGCATGCCCCCTACTGGGGAGCAAGCCCACAACCTAGGCATATGCCCTGACTGGGAATCGAACCAGTGGCCATAGGTCAATGCTCAACCACTGAGCCACACTGGCCAGGCTTATTTCTGAAGATTCAGTTTTCTTCTCATAAAACTTCTCTTTAGCCTGAAGAATTTTATCTTTAGCATTTCTTGTAGTTCTAGTTTGCTGGTAAATAATTTCCTTAGTTTTCCTGTATCTGAATGTCTCATTTTGCTGTCATTTTTAAAAGAATGTTTATTGGATATATAATTCTGGGTTGACTTTTTTTGTGTGTGTCTTTTAGCATGTAATAAATCCTATTTCACTGTCTTTTGGTCTCAGTCATGTTTGATGGGAAATCCATAGTCATTTTGGTTATACCCTGGACACTGTAAATGTTTTCCCTATAAATAATGTGTTGTTTTCTCTTTCTGCTTTCAGTATTTTATCTTTGTCTTATACCCTGGTTTCCAGCAGTTTACATGTGGTTTTCTTTTAATTTAACCTACTTGGAATGTAATGAGCTTCTTGAATCTATAAATGTATGTATTTCTCCAAATTTGGAATGTTCTCAGACATCATTTCTTCAAATATTTTTCTACCCCTTTCTGCCCTCTCCTTTTAGGATGTGGATTACCCATATGTCATAGCTTTTGATACTGTCTATAGGGCTCTGAGGGTTCTTTTTTAAAGCTTTTCTTTCTCTTTTTAAAATACTGAATAATTTCTGTTGATTTATCTTCCAATTCACTGACTCTTTCATCTGACATTTTCAAATATTATTTTTTCAGAAATAATATTTATATTTTTAATTTTAATTTTTCTGTTAAGATTTTCTATATTTTTAGTCATCTTTAGCACATTTCCTTTACTTCATGGAGCATAATTATAACAGCTGCCTTAAAGTCCTTGTTTAGTAATTGCAACACCTGGGTTATCTCCTGACTGACATCTTAAGTATCTTTGTCCTTGAAAATGGATCAGATTTTTCTAGATCTTTTTATGTCAAGTATTTTTTATTTATATCCTGGACATTGTGAATGTTCTGTTGTGTGGACTCTGACCTGTTATATCCCTCTGAAGAATGTTGATGGGTTTTTGTTTGTTCATTTGTTTTGCAGGCAATTCACCAGATTAGATTCATTGTAAACTCTACCTCATTCTCAACAGTTGGAGGTTACATTCAGCTAAATCTCATTTCAGCTCTTTAAGCCGTTGCTGTGTTGCTTTGAATTTGTCCCACATACGCACTGTTCAGAGGTCAGTCTAGACTTGTGTGGTGTTTAGACAGAATTGGGAGGTTCTTTCTTTGGCTCTCTCTCCTCTAGGATTTCTCTCTCATTCCTCCATAGGACCCAGGCGGGCTTTGCCTGGCCTGGCCGCAGACGCAGGTGCTGGCACCCAAGACCATGGGATGGTTGCCTGGGAGCTTTTCTCTGATTCTTCTGGCCAGAATGGTAAAGGGCTTTTATTGAAAACTAGAGGCCCAGTGCATGAAATTTGTGCATGGGAGGGGGGGCGGAGGTCCCTTAGACCGGCTTGCACCCTCTCCAATCCAGGACCCCTTGGGGGATGTTCAACTGCCTCTCGCAATCCAGGACCACTGGTTCCTAACCTTTCACCTGCCTGCCTGCCTGATTGTCCCTAACCACCTCTGCCTGCCTGCCTGATTACCCCTAACCACCTCTGCCTGTCTGCCTGATCGCCCCTAACTCCACCCCTACTGGCCTGATCGCCCCTAACTGCTTCCCTTCTGGCCTGATTGCCCCTAACTGCCTCTGCCTCGCCCTGCACCTGGGACCCAGGATACCCTCCTCCAGCCAGTCACAGGCACCCAGGACCCGGGCTGGCTTCGCCCGGGCTGGCTGCAGACGCAGGTGCTGGCACCCAGGACTGTGGGGTGGGCAGCTTGTTCCTCTGCCAGGCCGCAGGCTGGCTGGTCCCCATTCCTCTCTTGCAAGCTCTTTTGTGCCTGGCTGGTCCCCATTCCTCTCTCCCCAGTGTTTAGTGTCTGAGCCGTTATGGTGTGATGGCGTGAGGATGTGAGGGTGTGATGACTATTTGCATAGTAGCTCTTTATTATATAGGATTCTATGGACTTCTTACTAGTTTTAAAAAAGTTATTTTCTGAGTTTGATAACAACTTTTTTCTATATTCTATATCACTTTAATCCAGCATCATTTGTGTTATTTACTATTAGTATTATTGATATTATTAGGATTAAAGGTGGAAAAGCCAGTATTATAGAAAGTGTGGAAAAATAGAAAAAAGTTATCCCATTTTCTTAGCAAAATTGTTAAAATGTTTGTATATTTCCTTTTAGATTTCTTCATAAATTATCATCAGTACACAAAGAGATCTTGTTTCTACCACTGATATTTCAAAAGCAAATATTGTTTTCAGAATATTTTTATTTTTTCTGTAATGCTGATGATTTTATTAGATGAAATAAGCTGTCTTTGGGCTTAAATGTTTCTGTTGGAACTGTAGTGCTGTGCAGTGAAAGTTGATGTTTATGTGAAGTTTAGGAAGTGAATTGAGATGATATTTGGCAATGGATCCAGAGAACCTAAATCTTATTCTTGGTGGTTCATCCACCCCACTGAGTGGAGGAGGTCAAGGTGAAGTAATCCATATAACCAGCTGCGGCTTTGACTCCATTCCCAATGTCTGACTCTGATAACTCTTTTCCAGTGCACTGCTCAAATCAGCTAGGCTTACTGTAGAAGGACTCATTTCCCCATATGAAGTGTTCATGGAACTTGCAGCCAAGTCATCTGGTGGTCTGCTCTACTTATTTCTACCTTAGTTAGAGTTTAGAGTAGAGTTTTGTATCTTCTGTTCTAATAGGAGGAACAGCTACACCTGCAATAACCAGAGAGCAACCTGTCCCAGAGACTAGAGCAGGGGTCCTTAAACTTTTTAAACAGGGGGCCAGTTCACTGTCCCCCAGACCATTGGAGGGCCGGACTATAGTTTAAAAAAAAACTATGAACAAATTTCTATGCACACTGCACATATCTTATTTTGAAGTAAAAAAACAAAAACAAAATGGGAACAAATACAATATTTGTATTTGCATGTAGCCTGCGGGCCGTATTTTGAGGACCCCTGGACTAGAGCATTCACACAGGTAGCCCTTCCTGACTTTTAGCCATTTATGGCCAGTGAGCTTCCTTGTTATGTCTGACCAGACCTTGTGAGACAGTAGAGAGGGCTGGCTATTGACCTTTCTGACTACCTCATTTCTTAGACATTGACCCTCCTGGTAGAGCAGGAAGAAAAAGGCACAGAATTCTAATCATTGGGAAAAAAGAGGAGAGTGAAATTACTGCGCAGGTTGCAAAGATTTCAAGCACACTCTTTCCCAATTTAAAAAGTAAACTTAATCAACCTGGATTATGAGCAGCATGCTTAATACCTATGTAGATTAATACTTTCTTTTTTGTGATGGTTACATCATTTTTCCTTGAGTATCTCCAAATCAGACCTAGTCTCTTCTTTTTTAATAATTTACTACCAAGAAAAAGAGAGCACATTGTTTTCCCATAATATTGGATGTTTAAAAAGGATTTTACATGTTTTGCAGAATTGAGGGGTGGGGGTGGGGCTATAAAGGCACCAAGCTTTGATGGACTGGCCCATTTAGGATTGGGATACCACCTAGTTTGAAAACACAATAGAAGTTCCTGTCAACTAATTCTATTTCCTATTGGTTTATTTTTTAACATATAAAGAGCAACTTTCTTATGAAGAACTCAATAGAATGTAATGAGAAATGTTGAACAATAACCACCTGTTAAATGTCAACAACAAACTATAAGCCAGGAGAAGTTGGGAAGGGAATACAAAGCAGGAGCTAAGAAAAAAAAGGGAAGTGCAGTTGGGAGAGTCCAGTCAAATTCTCATAATGCATTAATGTATTTTTGGTCTGTGTTCTGTTCCAGGCACTACCTTTTAGTCTTTTATAGAAAGAAATGCAGATGGTGTCAGTATAGACCTATTACCACCTGTGCAAACAATAATAGTCAAAACACTATAAGAAAGATTCTACAGCATTTTAAAAATAAGGAAACTTCCTTGAGAGCTTTAGAAATAATTTCTAATGTTCATATATTATGGCCTTAAAAAGAGGCAAAAGATTATTATTTTCACTTTTTAATATGAAGTCTTATTACAGATAGAATTGAATCATCTAAGGTCTGGTCAGCAGTGGAGCTGCACAGAGAAAGAAAGCCTACTGATTCACAGATGAGAGCTCTGCATGTAGCAGGGTCTTGGGTTTGAGAACCAGCAATGGACATTTTGGAAATTAAAAGTAACATGACTATATTTACAGTCTGATAAATAGGATGTTTTCTTCATATTTCACATACCGTATGACAAATGAAGAAGACTAATTGTAAAAATAATTCTTTTAAGAATTGATATAAAGAAATTCAACCAAGAAATGTAAATAGCTGCTAAGCAAAGAAATGCCAATTAAAAAAGAACCCATTTTCCATGTCTAAGTCTTAAATCCATTGTGTTTTGAAGCATGCCATAAATTGAAGTGTAATTTCCCTCCCTACCCCCATACTATATTCAACCATTTGCCTTAGCATAATTTATTAATATTTCTTCTTTTATCACCAATTTAATACTGTATTTATAACATAAGCCATATTATTCATAATTCTTTTGCTCAGTCTATATGTTGATTCTAGTATCAGTGTATCAGTTTTAATGCTTGTATCTGTATAAGTTTTTAAAAAAATATTTTTATTGATTTCAGAGAGGAAGGGAGAAGGAGAGAGAGAGATAGAAACATCAATGATGAGAATCATTGATTGGCTACCTCCTGCCCACCCCACACTGGGGATTGAGCCCGCAAATCTGAGCATGTGCCCTGACCAAGAATCAAACCATGACCTCCTGGTTCATAGGTCGACACTCAACCACTGAGCCATCCATGCTGGCTGGGCTATATAAGTTTTAATTATCTTGTTGGACAAGTGCTTACTCATTTCCCTTTTCAAAATTTGGCTAATTTTCTATTTATTACTTCAAATGAATTTAGAATTACTCTTCAAAGTGTAAAATACAATTTTTAGATTTTGATTATGATAGCATTAAACCAATACAGTATTTTGGAAAGATCTGCTATAATTAAAATATTTGGTCTTCTCACCAAGGAACATTAACTTTTTATTTAATTGAGTCTCTTTTATGTACTTCAGAAAAATTTAAAAAATTAATTAATGCAGTTTTAGGACTTTTTTGTTCTGTTATTCCTAGATACTTTTAAAATAAATTATAAATGTTATATAATGGAATTCTAACATTTTGCTTTTGAATGTACCATTTTGATTTAAATGAAGTTATTTAAAAATTTAAATGTCTTGTACAACTCTATTATAATACTAACTAGAGGCCAGGTGCATGAAATTCATGCACTGGAGGGGGTCCCTCAGCCTGGCCTGCCCCCTCTCACAGTCTGGGAGCCCTCTGAGGTGGGAGGCTATCTGCTGATCAGGGGAAGGCGACGCCCTATCACACCTCTGCTGCTGCCACTGCCGGCAGCACAAGCCTTGGCCAGCCCTGGTTACCTGAGCCTCGGGCAGCCCTGGGCAGGTGGGCAGCCACTATCCGAGGCTTGCCTGTGCCTAGGGTGTCGGCTGGGTGGCTGGGGGGCTGAGGGGACTGGGGGACTCCAGAGGCAGGCATGTGGAGTGGCCAGGCCCCCCTGGGGGTGGGCCCAGCCTTACCACGCACCTGCCACCCCAGTGGGGCTGAGGGGACTGGGCGCTGCCATCTTGTGGCTGTGGGCGCCACCATCTTTGAGGGTGGGACAGTCAATTAGCATCTTCCCTCCTTATTGGCTGTGGGTTCCATCATCTTTGCGATGGCATGAGGGTCAATTAGCATATTCCCTCTTTATTAAATAGGATTAGCTTTTAGTGCTTAGGTTTTGTAGGTAGATAATCATATTTGGAAACAATGATGACATTCCAGAGGTGTTTCTGCTTTATTATTTTATTTATTGTCAAAGAACCTTGGCCTTGGGCTTTCTAAAAAATAAATAAGTTTTTCTAATTTATTATTTTCTGCTTTTATTTTCATTGTCTTACCCTTATTTTTTTAAAATATGTTTTTATTGATTTTAGAGAGAGAGGATGGGAGATGGAGAGAGAGAACATTGATTGGCTGCCTCCTGAACATCCCCTCTCAGGAACTGGTGATCTCTGGGTAACCGGTGACCTTTTGGTGCCTGGGGTGACACTCAACCCGGTCACATCTGCCAGGGTTCTTTTATCTTTACTCTCGAAACTCTTCTCTTCTTGGTTTCTGTGGAACTCTGTTCTTATTTTCCTAACTCATTTTTTCTCTCATCCATCCTACCTGCCACAGGTGACATTGCCAAACAATCTGTCATTAACCCTTTTCTATTTATATTTCCTGTCCTGTTTTTGGTAGTGACTTCAGAGCTCTTAACATCTCAAAATCCACTTATGATCATAGATAACTTGCCCTGCTGAATAGCAGAAGTGTTTTTCTTTAATTGTGCTAGTACACAAAACATAAAATTTACCATCTTAACTATTTTTAAGTGTACAGTGCAGTGAATAGCAGGTTTATTATGTATTTGGTTATGACCAAGACTTTATGAAGGTGATTCTAAGTTCCTGTTTTATGAAGAAGCTTTAATTGCTCCCACTTATTCCTAATCATTGGCCAGATCCTATCAGTTTTACCTTGTTAGGTCTCTGTTTTCACTCTGCTGGTTACCAAGGTCAGGCCTAAGGCTCAAGCTGTGGATACTCTTATTTGCTGTCCCTCCCTTTACTGTTTCTCCCACTCAAAATTAATATCCCTCCAGCACTAGATGGTGTCAAATCACTTTCCTATGGAAAAGTTTTGGAATAGTTTCTAGTAGTTCACAGAGAAAGTGCAATCACCTGGCCTGCAAGGCCTCATGATCTCACTGCAGCCTACCTGGTGGCTGCTGGGGCTCAGGTGGCACATGGAGGGAAGAGGGCTGGGTAAGGGATGGAGACACCCAGGACCAGCTGGAGGAGGAGGTGGCAAGTGCTATCCTGCCAGACTGCTTGAGGTTTTCTGTGCCTGTGTGCACTATGGTCTCTGTGTACTATGTGCACTATGCACTATGGAAGTGGGACACTACATTATAGTCTAAAAAGCTCATATGGAAATCGACCGAACAGGGGAAGACCAGTCGCTATGATGCGCACTGACCACCAGGGGGCAGATGCTCAAAGCAGGAGCTGCCCCCTGGTGGTCAGTGTGCTCCCACAGGGGGAACGCTGCTCAGCCAGAAGCCGGGCTGGGCACTCGGGGAGCCTCTCTTGCCTCAGCGACATGCCCTGAGGGCTCCTGGACTGCGAGGGGGCGCTGTGGGCTGAGGGACCCCCCCCCCCCCCCTCAGTGCAGAATAGAATTTAGTGAACCGGGTCTCTAGGGTTACAATAAATCCAATAGGGGTTTCAGAAACCGTAACCAAGGCTTTAAAGGTTTTCCATGGATCCTTTGAAAAGGTCAGTAGTTGATTTTAAAATGATATAAAGTACTACTGCCCACTGGTGTCTCGGGGAGCACCGGGAGAGGGCTGCGATGATAAGCTTTTTGAGTTGGAATGTTTGTCAACAGAACTTTTGATATATGTTAACATACTGTTATTTTGCAGGACAAGTTAGTCAAGATGTCCACGATTTCGAAGCACTTTGGACTGAGCTATAGAGAAGAATCGTACATCTTTAAAGAGCATGAGAAGGTTCGCCGGCAGACCAAAAAGGATTCTCTCCGATTGAAGCAGGAGTTGGCCTCCAAGACGTTAGCGAACAGAGTCCCCGTCTGCGACCTCAGGGCCCCCGGCCCGGCCTGGCCTGGGGAGAAGCGGGGCGTTCCCTGCGCTGGACCCCGGGAGCCGTCCGGGTTCCCTCGGCCTCAGGGCCCCGCGATCCCCGCGGCGAACCTCCTGCAGCGGGCGCTCCGCGGCGCAGGGCCCCGGGGCCCCGGCGAGGGGGCCGCGCCCTGGAGGCCCCGGCGGTTTCGCCCCCGGGACTTCTACCTGCGGAGCTCCGCGTTCCTCCGGCACCGGCCCCCGAAGGAGCCGCCGGTCATCGCCACCGGAGCCGGCACGTCCAGACCCGTGGTCCTGAGGCCGCCCCCGGCGTCAAGGAGGAAGCCCGGGGAGCGCAGGAGCCCTCCGCCCGCAGAGGCCCAGCGCGTCCCCGACTCGGCCCCGGCCCCCGCCCGGGTCCCGCCCCCGGCGCAGATCCCCAAGCTGGAGGCGGCTCCGCCCGCAGGGGCCTTGGCCGCCAGAGAGGTGAAGAGGCGCTCGACTCCCTGGACTTTCAGCGAGGAAGGCGAGGCGGCGGCCAGCCGGCGGCGGAGGGTGCGGATCCGCTCCCACGTCCTGTGCGAGGGCGCCCCGCGGGAAGCGCCCACGTCGTCCTCCAAAAGCAGCGAGGACGCGCTCCCGGCCAGCGACCCGCTGGCGGCCGTCCTGCTCTCGCCGCTGCCCGTGCGAGTGATCCCGACGTCCATCGAGGAGATCATCGCCTCGCTGCAGTCGGAGGCCCAGCTGGCCTCGGACCAGACGATCAGAGAGCTCATACAGATTGTCCTCGGCCAGAGCTACGACATTAAGATGGAAGTAGGTGCAAAAGGAGGAGAGTGGTAGTGCTCGCGGGTCAATGTAACCTTAGGAGACGTGCATAAAATGTTACAGTGCATACGGCGTGTGGCGAGCCAGATAAAGCACTGCAGGGTTAGTCAAGGTTTTGCATTTTGCATTTGGATTTTTAAGTTTCCCATCCAAGGAGAGTATCCTGTTTTCAAAGGGAAAAAACCGAGAGATTATTTCAAAAAACGGGTTCAAACAACAGTTATAGGCCTGAGTCACACATCACCGGTCACGTTTCCTTTCAGTCTCTGCGATTATTGAGTATTGAAATAACAGAGCAGATGTTTCATATGGAAACTCAAGTCTTTTCCTGTTACAGCTTAGTATTATTAGCAGTGAATTTATATCCTAAGATCAATATATTACTATTAAGAAATTGAATTTATAAGAGTACAGGTTTCAAGTATACAACTCAATAACAACATCATTTGTACACTGTATCATGTGCCCATCACCCAAAGCAAAGTCTTTTTCCATCTCCATTTATCTCCCCTTTGCTCACCTTCACCTACCCCCACTCCCCTATCACCACACTGTTGTCTCTCTCTCTCTATAGCAGTGATGGCGAACGTTTTGAGCTCAGCGTGTCAGCATTTTGAAAAACCCTAACTTAACTCTGGTGCCCTGTCACATATAGAAATTTTTTGATATTTGCAACCATAGTAATACAAAAATTTATATTTTTGATATTTATTTTATACTAGAGGCCTGGTGCACAAAAATTTGTGCACTGGGGGGGGAAGGGGGTCCCTCAGCCCATCCTGTGCCCTCTCGCAGTCTGGGACCCCTCAGGAGATAATGACCTGCTGGCTTAGGCCTGCTCCCGGGTGGAAGAGGGCAGGCCCAATCCCTAGGTGCAGCCCCTGGTCGGGCTCAGAGCAGGGCCAATTGGGGAGTTGGGGCGCTGCCCCCTGTCATGCACAGAGCAGGGCGGATCGGGAGGTTGCGATGCCACCCTCAGTCACGCTCAGGGTAGGGCCAATTGGGGTGTTGGGGCACCGCCCCCTGTCACACTCAAGGCAGGGTCGATGGGGAGGTTATGGCTCTACACCATCACACACAGAGCAGGGCCCGTGGGGGGGAGGGGCAGGGGTTGGGGCACCGCACCCTGTCACACACAGAGCAGGGCCGATCAGGGGGTTGGGGCGCTGCACCCTGTCACACACAGAGCAGGGCGGATAGGGAGGTTGTGGCCCCTCCCCCTGTCACACACAGAGCCGCAGGGCGATCAGGGGGTTTGGGTGCTGCCCCCTGTCACGCTGATCCCGGTGCCAGGAGGCCTCGCGGCTCCGCTGATCCCGGTGCTGGGAGGCATATTACCCTTTTACTATATAGAATAGAGGCCTGGTGCATGGGTGGGGGCTGGCTGGTTTGCGCTGAAGGGTGTCCTGGATCAGGGTGGGGGTCCCCACTGGGGTGCCTGGCCAGTCTGGCTGAGGGGCTGAGGGCCATTTTCAGGCTGGCAGGTGACTGAAGCTCCCAACCACTCCTTTTTTTCTTTCTTTTTTTATTCTGGGCCAGCTTTAGCTCTGAGGCCTCGGCTGCTGAAAGCAGGTTTCTGGCCTTTGTTTACCTTCTGTATTTGATACAATGTTGCGGTCCGGCTGGCTGAAGCCAGGCTGACTAAAGCAGGTTTCTGGGGTTTTGTTTAGCTTCTATATTTGCAACATAGTTGCTTAGAGTTGCAGCTGAGAGGCCAGCAAGTCAGGCGGGGAATGATGGAGTCCGCAGTCACTGGAGCAAGCAAGCCTCCCTGTTCTCTTCAGTGCATGGCTGCCGGCCACCATCTTGGCTGGCAGTTAATTTGCATATCGCCCTGATTAGCCAATGGGAAGGGTAGCGGATGTACAGCTAATTACCATGTTTCTCTTTTATTAGATAGGACTAGGGGCCCAGTGCACAAAATTCGTGCACTGGGTTGGGGGGGGAGTGTCCCTCAGCCCAGCCTGCCACCTCTCACATACTGGGAGCCCTCAGGTGTTGACCCCCATCACCCTCTGATCGCCTGATCGGCCCCTTGCCCAGGCCTGACGCCTCCGCCAGAGGTGTCAGGCTTGGACAGGGGACCCCCATCTCCCCCTGATCACTGGCTCTGACCCCCGCCCAGGCCTGATGCCTCTGGCCCAGGAATCATGCCTGGTCAGGGGACCCCCATCTCCCTCTGATCGCTTGCTCCACCCCCTGCCCGAGCCTGATGCCTCTGACCCAGGCTTCAAGGGGACCCTCATATCCCCCCAATCACCGGCTCTGCCCCCCACCCAAGTCTGATGCCTCTAGCCCAGGCATCAGGCCTGGGCAGGGGACCCCCAGCCCCCTCCGATTGCTGGCTCCGCCCCCTGCCCAGGCCTGATGCCTCGGCCAGAGGAGTTGACCCTCATCACCCTCCAATCGCCGATCACCAGATCGGCCCCTTGCCCAGGCCTGAGGCCTCTAGCAGAGGCGTCAGGCCTGGGCAGGGGACCCCCAGCTCCCACCATTCCTGGCTCTGCCCCGCTACCCACGATCTCTGGCACCACCCCTGCCAAGACCTAAGGCCTCTGGTGGAGGCATTAGTCCTGGGCAGGAGACCCCCAGCTCCCCGCGATCTCCCACTCTGCCCCTGCCTAGACCTAATGCCTCTGGCCAAGACGTTAGGCCTGGGCAGGGGACCCCCAGCTGCCCAGGATCACTGACTCCGCCCCTGCTCCCCGCGATGGCTGGTTCCGTCCCTGCCCAGGCCTAACGCCTCTGGCCAAGGCATTAGGCCTGGGCAGGGGACCCCCAGCTCCCCGCGATCTCCTGCTCTGCCCCTGCCCAGACCTAAGGCCTCTGACTGAGGCCTTAGGCCTGGGCAGGGGAACTCCAGCTCCCCACGATCTCCCGCTCTGCCCCTGCCCAGGCCTAACGCCTCTGGCTGAGGCATTAGGCCTAGGCAGGGGACCCCCAGCTCCCCGCGGTTGCAGGCTCCGCCCCTGCCCAGGCCTAAGGCCTCTGGCCAAGGCGTTAGGTCTGTGTAGAGGACCCCCAGCTCCCCACAATTGCAGGCTTCACCCCTGCCCAGGCCTAATGTCTTTGGCCAAGGCTTTAGGCCTGGGCAAGGGATCCCTAGCTCCCCGGACTGCCAGCAGGGGACCCCTTTGCCCTGCCCCTGGCTCTTAGCTCCCCGCTGGGTTTCCAATCACCGTAAGTGGAAGGGGGCTTCTTCCGTCCTTTCCCTTTCGCCTCCCAGCATTGTGCCTACATATGCAAATTAGCCGCCATCTTTGTTGGCGGTTAACCGCCATCTTGGCTGGCAGTTAATTTGCATATCGCCCTGATTAGCCAATGGGAAGGGTAGCGGTCGTATGCTAATTACCATGTTTCTCTTTTATTAGATGGATATTTAGATGCCATTTAACAAAGAAAAATCAACCAAAAAAATGAGTTCGTGTGTCACCTCTGACACGTGTGTCATAGGTTCGCCATCACTGCTCTATAGGAATCGAACCTGTAACCTCTTGGTTTTATAAGTTGATGCTCAACCACTGAGTCACATGGACCTTGCAGTACCACTGCTTTTTTTATCTACTACCTACTGATGGGCTCTTAGGCTGTTTCCAGATCTTGGCTATTTTAAATAGCACTGCAGTGAACTTAGGGGTGCATATATTCTTTTGAATTAGTGTTTTGGGTTTCTTCAGATATATTCCCAAAAGTGGGATCACTGGATAAAAAGGCAATTCAATTTTTAATTTTTTGAGGACACTTCATTCTGTTCTCCACAGTGGCTGCATTCCCATCAACAGTGCACAAGGGTTCCCTTTTCTCCACATCCTCACCAGCACTTTATTTATTGATGACTAGTGGCCCTGTGCACAAATTCGTGCACATTGAAAGGGAATTAATTACTTTGTCAAATATGAATTGACCATAAAGGTGTGGGTTTAATTCTGTGATCTCTATTCTGTTCCATTGATCTATATGCCTGTTCTTGTGCCAATACCATACTGTTTTGATTACTATGGCTTTGAAGTATAATTTGATATCAGGTAGTATGATACCTTCAATTTTGTTCTTTCTCAAGATTGCTGAGGTTAGTTGGGTCTTTTATGGTTCCTTATAAATTTTTGGAATATTTGTTCTCGTTCTGTAAAATATGCCATTGGTATCATGATAGGAATTGAGTGGAATCTGTAGATTGCTTTAGGTAGCATGGGCATTTTAGTGATGTTAATTTTTCCTATCTATGAATACTGTATATGCTTCCACTTATCTGTAGCTTCCTCGTACTTTCTTCAGTATCTTGGAATTTTCTGAGTATAGGTCTTTTATCTCTGTTGTTAAATTTATTCCTAGGTACCTTATTTTTTGTTGTTGTTGTTGTAGTAGTAAGTGGGATTGTTTTCTAAATTTCTCTTTATGATAGTTCATTATTAATGTATAAAAATGCCACCATTAATCAATTTCTGAATATTAATGTTTTATTCTGCTACTTTACTGAATTCATTTATTAGATGTAGTAGTTTTTGGTGCTGTCTTTAGAGTTTTGTATATTCAATATCATGACATCTAATGATAGTTTTACTTCCTCTTTTCCAATTAGGATGTCTGTTATTTTTTTTCTTGTCTGATTGCTATGGCTAAGACTTCCAATACTATGCTGAATATGCATGGGAAAGCAGATATCCCTGTCTTGTTTCTGATTTTGAGGGAAACCCTTGTAGTTTCTGCCCATTGAATATGATGTTGGCCTTGGGTTCATCATATATGACCTTTATTATGTTGAGGTGTGATCCTTCTATTCCCACTTTGCTGAGGTTTTTTATCATAAGTGGGTGCTGAATTTTATCAAATGCTTTTTCTGACTCTATTGATCTGATTATGCAGCTTTTATCCTTCATTTTATTTCATGATGTATCATGTTTATTAATTTATGAATATTGTACTAACTTTGCATATCCATAAAAAATCCCACTTGATAATGGTGTATGATCTTTTAAATGTATTGCTGGATCTGGTTTGCTAACATTTTGCTGAGGATTTTAATATCTATGTTCATTAGGGATATTGGCCTATAATTTTCTTTCTTTGAGGTGTCTTTATCTGGTTTTGGAATTATGATAATTTTGGCTTCATAAAAAGAGCTTGGAAATCTTCTCTCCTCTTGAATGTCTTTTTTATTTATTTTATTTTTTGTTAATCCTCACCTGAGGATATTTTTTCATTGATTTTTAAAGAGAGTGGAAGGGAAGGGGAGAGACAAAGAGAAACATCAGTGTGAGAGGTACACCTTGATTGGTTGACTCCTGCACATACCTTATCCAGGGCTGGGGTTTGAGCCTGCAACTGAGATATGTGCCCTTGATCGGAATTGAACCCAGGACCCTTCAGTCTGCGGGCTGATGCTCTGTTCACTGAGCCAAACCAGCTAGGGCCCTCCTCTTGAATTTTATGGAATAGTTTGAGAAGGATAGGTGTTATTCTTTGATTGTTTGGTAAAATTCACCTATGAAGCCATCCAGTCCAGGACTTTTCTTTTCTGGGAATTTTTAAAATTTTATTACTGCTCCTATTTCATTAGTTGTAATTGGTCTATTCAGATTTTCTAATTCTTCTTAAGTCAGTTTTGGAAGATTGTATATTTCTAGGAATTTATCCATTTCCTCCATGTTTTCCAATTTCTTGGCCTATAGTTGTCCATAGTATTTTCTTACAATCCTTTGTATTTCTTTTTTTTTTTGCTCTGAATTTTATTTTATTTTATTCCCTTTATTGAATAAGATATTACAAATGTGTCCCTATCCCCCCAATGTCCCCTCATCCCCCCAATCCTGCCCTCACCCTCACCCCCTGTTGTACACATCCATCACTTAGGCTCATATGCATGCATACAAGTCCTTTGGTTGATCTTTTCCCCTCACCCCCACCCTCCCCTGCCTTCCCTCTGAGTTTTGAGCATCTGATTGATGCTTCTCTGTCTCTACATCTGTTTTTGTTCATCGGTTTATGTTGTTTATTACAATCCACAAATGAGTGAGAGCATGTGATATTTATCTTTCTCTGACCTATTTCACTTAGCATAATGCTCTCCAGCTCCATCCATGCTGTTGCAAATGGTAGGAGTTCCTTCCTTTTTATAGCTGCATAGTATTCCATTGTGTAGATGTGCCAAAGTTTTTAAATCCGTTCATCTGCTGATGGGCACTTAGGCTGATTCCAAATCTTAGCTATTTTGTGGATAAGGTATGTGCAGGAGTCAACCAATCAAGGTGTACCTCTCACACTGATGTTTCTCTTTGTCTCTCCCCTTCCCTTCCACTCTTTTTAAAAATCAATGAAAAAATATCCTCAGGTGAGGATTAACAAAAAATAAAATAAATAAAAAAGACATTCAAGAGGAGAGAAGATTTCCAAGCTCTTTTTATGAAGCCAAATTATGTAAATTGTGCTGCTATGAACATAGGGATGCATATATCCTTTCTGATTGGTGTTTCTGGTTTCTTGGGATATAGTCCTAGAAGTGGGATCACTGGGTCAAATGGAAGTTCCATTTTTAGTTTTTTGAGGAAACTCCATACTGTTCTCTACAGTGGCTGCACCAGTTTGCATTCCCACCAGCAGTGCACGAGTGTTCTTTTTTCTCCGCATCCTTGCCAGCATTTGTCATTTGTTGATTTGTTGATGATAGCCATTCTGACAGGTGTGAGATGGTACCTCATTGTCGTTTTGATTTGCATCTCTCAGATGATTAGTGACTTTGAGCATGTTTTCATATGTCTCTCAGCCTTATGTATGTCCTCTTTCAAAAAGTGTCTATTTAGGTCCGTTGACCATTTTTTTATTGGGTTGTTTATCTTCCTTTTGTTAAGTTGTATAAGTTCCCTATAAATGTTGGAGATTAAACCTTTATCGGAGATATCATTGGCAAACATGTTCTCCCATGCAGTGGGTTTTCTTGTTGTTTTGTTGATGGTTTCTTTTGCTGTGCAGAAGCTTTTTATTTTGATATAGTCCCATTTGTTTATTTTCCCTTTAGTTTCCATTGCCCTAGGACAGTGATCGTGAACGTTTTGAGCTCGGCGTGTCAGCATTTTGAAAAACCCTAACTTAACTCTGGTGCCATGTCACATATAGAAATTCTTTGATATTTGCAACCATAGTAAAACAGAGATTTATATTTTTGATATTTATTTTATATATTTAAATGCCATTTAACAAAGAAAAATCAACCAAAAAAATGAGTTCGCGTGTCACCTCTGACACGCGTGTCATAGGTTCTCCATCACTGCCCTAGGAGCTGTGTCAGTGAAGAAATTCCTTCCGCATATATCTGAGATTTTGCTACCTGTGGATTCCTCTAATAATCTTATGGTTTCCTGTCTTATGTTTAAGTCCTTTATCCATTTTGAGTTTATTTTTGTGTATGATGTAAGTTGGTGGTGTAGTTTCATTTTTTTGCATGTGTCTGACCAAATTTCCCAACACCATTTATTGAAGAGACTGCCTTGACTCCATTGTATGTTCTTGCCTCCTTTGTCAAATACTAATTGAGCATAGTGGTTCGGGTCGATTTCTGGGTTTTCTATTCTATTCCATTGGTCTATATGTCTGTTCTTGTGCCAGTACCAGGCAGTTTTGAGAACAGTGGCTTTGTAATACAGCTTGATATCTGGCATTGAGATCCCTCCTACTTTGTTCTTCTTTCTCAGGATCGCTGCAGCTATTTGGGATCTTTTTTTTTTTCCAGATGAATTTTTGGAGAGTTCGTTCTAGATCTGTGAAGAAGGCCATTGGTATTTTAATGGGAAGTGCGTTGAATTTATAGATTGCTTTGGGTAGTATGGACATTTTCATGATGTTGATTCTACCAATCCAAGAACATGGTATGTTCTTCCATCTCTTTATGTCTTCCTCTATCTCTTTTTTCAATGTCCTGTAGTTTTCTGGGTAGAGGTCTTTTACCTCTTTAGTTAAGTTTATTCCTAGGTAACTTAATGTTTTTGGTGCGATGGTAAATGGGATTGTTTTTCTAATCTCTCTTTCTGAAAGTTCACTATTGGTGTATAGAAATGCCTCGGATTTCTTGGGGTTAACTTTGTATCCTGCTACATTGCCAAATTCATGTATTAAGTCTAGTAGTTTTTTGATGGAGTCTCTAGGGTTTTGTATGTATAATATCATGTCGTCTGCAAATAAGGACAGTTTTACTTCCTCTTTTCCAATTTGGATGCCTTTTATTTCTTCTTCTTGTCTAATTGCAATGGCTAATACTTCCAGGACTATGTTGAACAGGAGTGGTGAGAGTGGGCATCCCTGTCTTGTTCCTGTTCTTAGGGGAAATGGTGTTAGATTTGTCCATTGAGTATGATGTTGGCTGTGGGCCTGTCATATATGGCTTTTATTATGTTGAGGTATGATCCTTCTATTCCCACCTTGCTGAGAGTTTTTATCAAAAATGGGTGTTGGATTTTGTCGAATGCTTTTTCTGCATCACTTGATACGACCATGTGGTTTTTTTCTTTCAATTTTTTATGTGATGTATCACGTTTATTGATTTATGGATGTTGTACCATCCTTGCATCCCTGGGATAAATCCTACTTGGTCATGGTGTATGATCCTTCTGATGTACTGCTGGATCCGATTTGCTAAGATTTTGTTGAGGATTTTGGCATCTATGTTCATGAGGGATATTGGCCTGTAGTTCTCTTTCATTGTGTTGTCTTTACCTGGTTTTGGTATTAGGGTGATGCTAGCTTCATAGAATGTGCCTGGAAGTGTTCCTTCCTCTTGAACTTTTTGTAGTAATCTGAGGAGGATAGGTTTTAGTTCTTCCTTGAAAGTTTGATAAAACTCCCCTGAGAAGCGGTCCGGTCCTGGGCTTTTGTTTGCTGGAAGCTTTTTGATGACTGCTTCAATTTCTTCCATAGTTATTGGCCTATTGAGATTTTTTGATTCTTCCTGATTGAGTTTTGGAATGTTGTATTTTTCTAGGAATTTGTCCATTTCCTCCAGGTTGTCTAGTTTGTTGGAGTAGAGTTGTCCGTAGTATTGTTTAACAATCATTTGTATTTCTGTGGGGTCTGTTGTTATTTCGCCTCTATCGTTTCTGATTTGGTTTATTTGGGACCTCTCTCTTTGCTTCTTGGTGAGCCTGGCTAGGGGTTTGTCAATCTTGTTTATCCTTTCAAAGAACCAGCTCTTGGTTTCATTGATTTTCTGTATTGTTTTTTTGGTCTCTATGTCATTGATTTTGCCTCTAATCTTTATTATCTCCTTCCTTCTGCTCACTCTGGGGTTTTCTTGTTGCTCTCTTTCTAATTCTTTGAGTTGAAGAGTTAGATTATTTACTACCATTTTTTCTTGTTTTTTGAGATAGGCCTGTAGAGCTATAAACTTCCCTCTCAGGACTGCTTTCATTGTGTCCCAGAGGTTTTGGATTGTTGTGTTTTCATTGTCATTAGTGTCCAGGATGTTTTTAATTTCTTCTTTGATCTCATTGGTAACCCAATCAATATTTAATAACATGCTATTCAGCTTCCAAGTGTTTGAGTATTTTGGGTTGTTTTTATTGTAGTTTATTTCTAACATTATGCCATCGTGGTCTGAGAAGATGCTTTTTATGATTTTAATCTTCTTGAATTTGTGGAGACTTTGCTTGGACCCAATTTGTGGTCTATTTTTGAATATGTCCCATGAGCACCTGAGAGGAATGTATATTCCATGGCTTTGGGGTGGAGTGTTCTGAAGATGTCAATTAAGTCCATCTGCTCTAGTGAGTCATTTAGGATTGCTGTTTCTTTGCTGATTGTTTGTCTAGTGGACTTATCCAGTGATGTCAGTGGTGTATTAAAGTCCCCTACTATGATTATATTGTTGTCGATCTCTCCTTTGATATCTTCCAGGAGTTTTTTTTATGAATTTGGGTGCTCCTGCATTGTGTGCATATATGTTTACCAGGGTTATATCTTCTTGTTGTATTGATCCCTTTAGTATTATGAAGTGGCCTTCCTTATCTCTGGTTATGGCCTTCACTTTGAGATGTATTTTGTCCGATATAAGTATTGCTACTCCAGCTTTCTTTTCCTTTCCATTTGCGTGAAAGATATTTTTCCATCCCTTCACTTTCAGTCTGTGTGAGTCCCTTCTAATGAGGTGGGTCTCTTGTAGACAGCAGATGTATGGGTCATGTTTTTTTATCCATTCAGCCACTCGATGTCTTTTGGTTGGAGCATTTAGTCCGTTTACATTTAAAGTTATTATTGAAAGGTTCTTGTTTGTAGCCATTTCTTTTTGTGTGTGTGGCTGTTTTCTTTCTGAGGTTGTTATTTCTTCTTTTTACACCAGTCCCTTTAGCATTTCTTGCATGGCTGGCTTGGTGGTGATAAACTCCCTTAGCCTTTTTTTGTCTGTGAAGCTTCTTATTTCCCCTTCAATTTTGAATGATAGCCTTGCTGGATAGAGTATTCTTGGATTCAGTCCTTTGCTTTGCATCACTTTGTAGATTTCCGTCCATTCTTTTCTGGCCTGATGTGTTTCTGTTGAGAAATCATTTGATAATCTAATGGGAGATCCCTTGTATGTAACTTTCCGTCTCTCTCTTGCAGCCTGTAAGATTCTCTCTTTGTCCTGAACATTTGCCATGGTAATTATGATGTGTCTTGGTGTGGGTCTTTTCGGGTTCACCTTGTTTGGCACTCTCTGGGCTTGTGTGACTTTTTTCTTCCCCACCCCAGGGAAGTTTTCTGATATTATTTCTTCGAATAGGTTTTCTAATCCATGTTCATCTTTCTGTTGTTCTGGCACCCCTATTATTCATATGTTGTTTCGTTTCATGTTGTCCCAAAGCTCCCTTAGGCTCTCCTCCTGTCTTTTAATTTTTTTCTCCATTTGCAGTACAGTTTGAGTGTGTTTTGCTTCCTTGTCTTCTAATTCACTGATTCGGTCTTCTGCTTCTCCCAGTCTACTGTTGATACTTTCAATGGTGTTTTTTATTGCAGCTATATCGCTCTTCATTTCTTCTTGGGTCTTGCAAAAGTTATTGATCTTTTCATCTGTTTCTTCTTGCTTCTTGCATAAGTAGTTGATTTTTTCATCTGTTTCTTCTTGCTTCTTGTACATCCGGTGCATGTACTCTAGGACCCTTATTCTGAAATCTTTTTCCATCATGTTGCATATTTCTGTCTCACTTAGCTGCTTTTCTGGCGAGTCCTCCTTCTCTTTCCTTTGGGCATTTCTTTGTCTACCCATGTTTGATCTCACTGATATATCTAGTTGTTGAGTCATTCAGTGGTTGCTTCCTGGGTGGCAGTGGCTGCTCCCTGGGTAGCAGTGGCTCCTCGGGCTGTGGTTGCTCCTTGGGCGGTTGTGTTAGCAGCGGCTCCTCTGTTGATAGCAGGGCCTCTGGTGGGTGCTGTTCACAGCTGTGGTGGCTCTTCTGGTTGCTGGAGGGAGGCTTCATACATAGCAACTGTTCTCCAGACAGAGTGTGTGGTGATCAGGAGGCTGCTGTTGCTTGGATCTGCTGCGTTGATTTAAAGGCACAAAATACAACACAACAAGGCACAACGTACCAGGCACTGAACACGAATGTATTTACAATATTACTAACCCCAAATAAAGGTGGCCACCCGAACTAAGAGAGTTATGAGATAAGGAGGAAAGAAGAGAAAAAGGTGGAAGAGAAAAAAGAGAGAAAGAAAAAAAGAAAAAAAAAGGAGTGCAAAAAAGAAATTGGAAAAAGGGAGGGGCAAAAAGAAGAGGAAAAAAAAAAGAGAAAAGAGAATGAAGTATAAAAGGGGAAGAGACTATTTATATGAGGAGAAAACTCCTATAGATCTGCCACTAATACCACCAAATTACAGCAACAGATTCCTGGAGATGAATACAAACTACAAACAACCAATAATATCAAGCGACGCAAGGGAAAACAGAAGCACAGAAATAACCGGGGGGGGGGGGGGGGCGGGGGAGGGGCAGAAAAATAAAAAGAATAAGCAGACTAACCTCACAAACAATCCTAAAAAAAACCCCCAATATACTCGTCAATCAAGCAAACAACAATAAAACAATAGAGAGAGAAAAGAAGAAGAAGAAAAAAATTAGGATAGTGAAGGAAGATAGGGGAAAGGTGTGTAAGGGTTTAGAGTAGGGGATTGGACATAGGATATATAAGTAGGGTGAAATTTAGACAGGGGGTAGAAAGAATAGGGAAAATCTAAAGGTGGATTAGGGTAAGAGAAACAGGACAACAAAAGGGTAAAAGTGGGGAAGAGGGTTTAGCACAGAGGCAAGTTGAGGTAGAGAAAAATGTTGCTAAAGGAACGATGAAAATAGAATGGAGAACATTAGTCCCAAAATAAAATAAAGACAAAATAAAATGACACTTTAAAAAATGGTAAAATGGTAGTGGTAATAATACTAGTTAAAAAATAAAAATGTAGTAATTGAAAGGGTAAAATCAGGTGGTGGGGAAAAAAAAAGAAAAAAAAAGAAAGAAAAAGAAAAAATGTTTTCTTAGTTAAAAGGTGAAAAAGTAATTAAAAAAATAAAAATAAAAATGTGCAGTAATGCAGGTGCTTCAGATCTTCTACTCTTCTTTTTGGCACGCCCAGAATTCAGGAGAATGTTGAATTTTCCTCTGATACACTGTTCCTCCGTGTTGTAAGCCACAGTCCTGATTTTAAGGCAGGCTCTATTGGTTCCCGTACAGATACTGCCTTATCTGTATTTACAGAAGAGTCATTCCGTGGCTCTGCCTCTGGGTGGCAGTGTGTCTGGATTGACCTCCTACGCTATAAGTTCTCTCTGACCAGGAGTTCTCTATTGTACCTGAACCAGCTCTGCCCAGAGCTGGTTCCCCAGGCGTCACTTCCAGCTCTGTTTCCCAGGCTCCCCAAAAACGACCTTCCCCTACAAGCTCCGCTAGCGATCCCAACTGGGCAATCACATGCACTGGGATCAACAATCAAACTCACAGATTTAAGAGGAAGTGTGTAAACAAGAGCCTGGGAAGCTGTGCGAACCCGCAGGGCTCCACCTTCCAGAACTGCGCGTAGTCTCTGCGTGCAGTCTCTGGGCGCGCTCTGGCCCCTGGCACCAAGTAGTGGGTCACCAGGAGAATCTGAGGTTGCCTCTTTGCATCCAGTCCAACTATGGGCTTATTTATAGTGTTACCTTCTGCCAGCAGCCCTGCAGGAGCCCTCCCCACTTTCGGGTCACGCTGGCCTCTATGGGCACGGATTTTGGGGGCCTCAGATTTCCCCCTGCACACGCGCGCGCGTTCCTCACTCCAACCTGAATTGCAAACCGCACCTTTGGGGGAGGTCTAACCTTTCCGTGGAGGGAAGCAGGTCTCCTCTGAGTTCATGAAGTAGTCGCGCTGCTTAAGAGCCGTTGCCTCCGGGTTAGTAGCTGGTCTCTGGATGCGGATAACAGCTACTCAAGATGGCGCGGTCTCGCCGCTGGGCTGGCGCCCAGGGGGAGGTTTCAGCCTCAATCTCTAACCATCCCCATTTTCAAGGAGATCTCTGTCTTTCCTGGCTGCAGACTGTCTCTCAGCTGAATCTCCTTTGTTTGTTCGGGCTGATAGTTACCTGTTTCAGCTGCTCACCCTTATCTTCTCCGGGACAAAGCACCAACACATCTGTCTATGCCTCTGCCATTTTTTCGCCTCTCTCTGGGATTTTTTTTTTAATTTCTCTTTCTATAAGTTCACTATTGGCATATAAAAATGCCATAGATTTCTTGGCATTAATTTTGTATCCTGCTACATTGCCAAATTCATTTATTAGGTCTAATAATTTTTTGATGGAGTCTTTAGGGTTTTCTAAGTACAATATCATGTCATCTGCGAATAATGACAATTTTACTTGTTCTTTTCTGATTTGGATGCCTTTTATTTCTTCTTCTTCTCTGATCACTTTGGCTAGCACTTCCAGTACTATGTCGAACAGGAGTGGTGAAAGTGGGCATCCCTGTCTTGTTCCTGTTCTTAAGGGAAATGGTTTTAGTTTTTGCCCATTGAATATGATGTTGGCTGTAAGTTTGTCATATAAAGCTTTTATTATGTTGAGGTATGATCCCTCTATTCCCATTTTGCTGAGCGTTTTCATCAGAAAAGGGTGTTGGACTTTGTCAAATGCCTTTTCTGCATCAATCGATATGATTATGTGATTTTTGTTTCTCAACTTGTTTATGTAATGTATCACATTTATTGATTTGTGGATATTGTACCAGCCTTGCATTCCTGGAATAAATCCCACTTGGTCATGGTGTATGATCTTTCTAATGTAATGCTGGATCCAGTTTGCTAGAATTTTGTTGAGGATTTTAGAATCTATGTTCATCAGGGATATTGGCCTGTAATTCTCTTTGTGGTGTCTTTATCTGGTTTTGGGATTACGGTAATGCTGGCTTCATAGAAAGAACTTGGAAGTGTGCCTTACTCTGGAATTTTTTTGGAATAGTCTGAGAAGGATTGGCTTTAGTTCTTCTTTGAATGTTCGGTAAAACTCTCCTGTGAATCCATCTGGTCCAGGGCTTTTGTTTCCTGGAAGCTTTTTGATTACTGTTTCAATTTCATCAGTAGTTATTGGCCTATTCAGGTTTTTTTATTCTTCCTGATTGAGTTTTGGAAGCTTGTATTTTTCTAGGAATGTGTCCATTTTGTCAAGGTTGTCCAGTTTCTTGGAGTAGAGTTGTTCGTAGTATTTTTTGACAATCCTTTGTATATCAGTAGAATTAGTTGTTACTTCACCTCTTTCATTTCTGATTTTATTAAGAGGTTTCTTGGTGAGCCTGGCCTGAGGTTCATCAATCTTGTTAATCCTTTCAAAGAACTAGCTCTTGGTTTCATTGATCTTTTGTATTGTTTTTTTGGTCTCTATGTTATTTATTTCTGCTCTGATCTTTATTATTTCCTTCCTTCTGGATACTGTGGGCTTTTCTTGTTGCTCTGTTTCTAACTCTTTGAGTTGTAGGGTTAGATCATTTATTGCCAGTTTTTCTTTCTTTTTTTTTTTTTTGAGGTAGGCCTGTAGAGCTATGAACTTCCCTCTCAGGACTGCTTTCATTGTGTCCCATAGATTTTGGATTGTTGTGTTTTCATTGCCATTTGTTTCCAGGATGCTTTTTATTTCTTCTTTGATCTCTCTGGTAACCCAGTCATTGCTTAATAGCATGCTATTTAGCCTCCAAGCGTTTGATTTTTTTTCAATGTTTTTATTGTAGTTGATTTCTAATTTTATGCCATTGTGATCTGAGAAGATGCTTGTTATGATTTCTATTCTCTTGAATTTGAAGAGACTTTGCCTGTGTCCTAATTTATGGTCTATCTTTGAAAATGTCCCATGTGCACTGGAGAAGAATGTATATTCTGTAGCTTTGGGGTGAAATATTCTGAAGATGTCAATTAAGTCCATCTGATCTAGTGAGTCATTTAGGATTGCTGTTTCTTTGCTGATTTTTTGTTTAGAGGATTTATCCAGTGGTGTCAGTGGGGTATTGAAGTCCTCTACTATGACTGTATTGCTATCGATCTCCCCCTTGATATCTTCCAGAAGTTGTTTTTTGTATTTGGGTGCTCCTGTATTGGGTGCATATATGTTTACCAGAGTCATATCTTCTTGTTGAATTGCTCCCTTTAGTATTATGTAGTGGCCTTCCTTATCTCTTGTTATGGCCTTTACTTTGAGGTCTATTTTGTCAGATATAAGTATCGCAACCCCAGCTTTATTCTCATTTCCATTTGCCTGAGAAAATTTTTTCCATTCCTTCACTCTCAGTCTGTGTGAATCCTTTGTTCTGAGGTGGGTCTCTTGCAGACAGCAGATATATGGGTCATGTTTTTTTTTTTTTAAATATATTTTATTGATTTTTTACAGAGAGGAAGGGAGAGGGATAGAGAGCTAGAAACATCGATGAGAGAGAAACATTAATCAGCCGCCTCCTGCACACCCCCCACTGGGGATGTGCCCGCAATCAAGGTACATGCCCTTGACCAGAATTGAACCTGGGTCCCTTCAGTCTTCAGGCCGACGCTCTATCCACTAAGCCAAACCGGTTAGGGCGGGTCATGTTTTCTTATCCATTCAGTTACCCTGTGTCTTTTGATTGGAGCATTTAATCCATTTACATTTAATGTTATTATTGAAAAGTACTTGTTTGTGGTCATTTTTATTCTTAATGTTTGTGTTTCTTCTTGTCTTTCTGTTTCTTCTTTTTACAGCAGTCCCTTTAGCATTTCTTGCATTGCTGGTTTGGTGGTAATAAACTCTCTTAGCCTTTTTTGTCCGTGAAGCTCCTGATTCCACCTTCAATTTTGAATGTTAGCCTTGCTGGGTATAGTATTCTTGGATTCATTCCCTTGCTTTGCATCACTTTATTTATTCCATTCCCTTCTTGCCTGGTGTGTTTCTGTTGAGAAGTCAGCTGATATTCTAATAGGAGATCCCTTGTAGGTAACTTTCTGTCTCTCTCTGGCAGCCTTTAAGATTCTTACTTTGTTGTTGGTGTTTGCCAATTTAATTATGATGTGTCTTGGTGTTGGTCTTTTGGGGTTCATCTTTTTTGGCACTCTATGTGCTTCTTTGACTTGTGTAGTTTTTTTCTTGCCAGTATCAGGGAAGTTTTCTGTCATTATTTCTTCAAATAGGTGTTCTATTCCTTGCTTCTCCTCCTCTCCTTCTGGTACCCCTATTAAGCAAATGATGTTTCATTTTGCATTGTCCCAGAGCTCCCTTAGGCTCTCCTCTTGCTTTTTATGTTTTTTTTTCCCAGTTGCTCCTGTGTTTGTGTGTTTTTTTCCTACCTTGTCTTCTAATTCGCTGATGCGGTCCTCAGCCTCTTCTAGTCTGCTGTTTAAGCCTTCCATTGTGTTCTTTATTGCAGCTATGTCGTTCTTCATTTCCTCTTGGTTCCTTTTCATGTTGGTGACATTCTCATTCAGCTCCTTATAATTCTCATTGAGTTGTGTGTATTTGTCATCCAGCCGTTTGAGGATCCTTATAACCATTACTCTGAATTCTTTCTCTGATAAGTTAGTAGCTTCAATTTCATTTAACTCCCTTTCTGGTGAATCCTCTTTTTCTTTCCTTTGTGGATTGCTTTTTTGTCTTCCCATGTTTTGCTGTAATGTTTTAATTGTAGCTCTGATTGCTTTGCTACCCAGTTTCTTTAGGGTATGGTGCTACTGGTGTGACCTCTCAGGTCTCCTGGGTTTGGTAGTCTAGTGTAGCTCCCTACTTGAGCTATTTGGGTTCTCTTGATGTAGGCCTGCGAGCTGGAAAGGCACAACTGAGGTGTCTAGAAGTCAGCAGCTGTGGAGGGGGTGTTCCAATTTTTGCTGTCTTGTGCCCTTGGTTGAAATCACACGTGCCCAGCGGGGACTCACAGTGGCACCCAGGAACCGTCTGTTGGGGTGGTGGGGCTCAGGAAGCCTGCCTTCTGGCAAAGCGTGATTGTGGTGTCCAGAGTTCTGTCGTTGTGGGGTGTACAGACTCAGCTTTTGCTGCTGCCTCCGTGGTTGGATACGCGTGATCCCAGAGGCAGTTCACAGGGGCACCTGTGGTGTGTTTGCCAGCAGGGTGTACTGGCACACTCTGATGGGACCTGGCACTGAAGCCACTGGATTGCAGTGTCTGTGGGAAGGTATCCCAGAAAAGGGAATTCAGCGTTTCTACAGCCCAGCAGTGCACCCCTGTTTGTTTAAGTGCACAACCAGCAGGGCTTGCAGCAGGGCCCCAGGGCTGCCTGTGGAGTGGTGGTCTTGGGAGACCTGCACGCTGGAAAAGCATGCACTTGTAGTGTCCAGAGTTCTGCAGCTGTGGGGTGGGGAACCTCAGTTTTTGCTGATGCACCTGTGGTGGATAGGCGCGTGTTCCTGGTGGTGGCACACAGGAGCACCCACAGTGATTTTGCTAGCGCAGGCTCACTGAAGCACTCTGAAGGGCCCTGGCACGCTTAATCGAAGCATCTTTGGGTTGGTATCCAGGATAGGTGAATTCAGAATTTCTACTGCCCAGGGGAGTGCGTCCCTATTAGTCCAAGATCGGACCCAGCAGAGGCTCACTGCGGCTTCCCAAAGTGTCCTGTGGATAGATGGGCTCAGGGGGAGTGAGCAACTGTGGCAGTGCTGGCACTAACCTCTGACGCACTCTGAGGGACCCTGGCGCTGAAGTTGCGCAGCTGGGTGTGTGTGGGCAGTTATTCAGGCAGAGGGAATTCAGAATTTCTACCGGGGGGCAGTGCGCCTGTGTCTGTACAAATCACACCCAGCTGAGGCTCACAGTGACTCCTAAGAGGAGTCTATGGAGTGGTGTGCCTCGGAGACCTGCGCGCTGGAGATGCGGGAATGCGAGGTCGGAGGTCTGCGGCTGGGGAGGGGGAGGCTGCTGCGGGCGGGCGCGGTGCACCTTTGTTGGTGGAGATCCCAGGGTCTGCGAGTCTGCGGGTGTGGCTGCAGGATTTTGGCTGGAGTGGCTGCCAGGTCGCGGGTGTATCCCAGGCCTGTTTGGGTAGTGGTGCTGATGAGTTCTTAGAAGAGGCCCCTCTCCCCTTCAAGATGGCGTGGGCTTCGTGCCCGAGTCCCGCAGTCCGGGGAGTGCCACAGCGGTGGTAGTCTCTCCCTGTGCCAGAGAGCCTGGTCTGCCAGTCTCTGCTGCTCCTGCCGGATTTAACTGTCCCTCACTCACTCAAACACACACCACACACATCCACACACTCTCCTTTCATCCCCTCACTCACTCACTTCCTATCCCTCACCTCCATCCTGCCAGCCGCCATCTCCAATCCTTTGTATTTCTGCGGTATCAGTTTAAATTTGCTATTGCTTTGTTGATTTTTTGTTGGAAGATCTATCCATTGACGTCAGTGGAGTGTTAAAATTCCTTCCTACGACTGTATTGCTGTTGATGTTGCTCTTAATGTCCACTAATATTTTATTTACCTATCAGGCGCTCCCATGTTGGATGCATATTTATTTGCAAGGGTTATTTCATCCTGTTGGATCAATCCTATTAGTATTATGTAGTGAACGTCTTTATGGCGTTCGTTGTGAAGTTTATTTTATCTGATATAAGTATTGCTACTCCAGCTTTTATTCGTTTCCATTTGTATGGAATATTTTTTCCATGGAACATTTCTTTCATACTTTCAGTATGTGTGTATTTTTTTATTCTGAGGTAGGTTTCTTGTAGAGAGCATATATATGGGTCATGTTTTTTTTAATCCATTCAGATACCCTATAACTTTTAATTGGAACATTTAATCCATTTGCATTTAAGGTTATTATTGATAAGTACTTATTTATTGCCATTTTATGTTTATACCTATATTTCCCTGTTTCTTCTTCTTAAAGCATATCCTTTAACATTTCTTGCAATACTGATTTGGTGGTAATAAACTCCTTTAGCAGCCAAAACCGGTTTGGCTCAGTGGATAGAGCGTCGGCCTGCGGACTGAAAGGTCCCAGGTTCGATTCCGGTCAAGGGCATGTACCTGGGGTTGCGGGCACATCCCCAGTAGGAGATGTGCAGGAGGCAGCTGATCGATGTTTCTCTCTCATCAATGTTTCTAACTCTCTATCTCTCTCCCTTCCTCTCTGTAAAAAATCAATAAAATATGTTTTAAAAAATAAATAAATAAATAAACTCCTTTAGCTTTTTTTTTTCCCTGGGAAGCTCCTTATTTCACCTTTAATTTTAAATGATAGCCTTACTAGATTGAGTCTGCAGAAAGGGGCCAAGCACTTCATCCAGGTCCCAGACAACAGTGATACACACTCTGAATGTCCCAACTCCTAGCAGCACTCCCTTCACCCCTGCAGAGTTGAGCTCACAGCCAACTGGACTTGGGATGAAGGATCCAAACAGTCTCTCTCCCATTGCAGGCAGTGCCAGGAAGCTTGGGAGAAGAGGCGGGTACATCTTCCCCTTCCTGGGCAAAAGCAGGTCCCAGGTCCAAGTAGCTCATAGATTCCCCTGCTGGACTGAGCTCAGCATGGTCAGGACCCTGGCTGCCAGGAAGGCAGGTTAAATGAATCTCCTGTTGATGGAATAACACTGACTGGGCTAGCAGGGGGGATAGGAGTGCCCTCCCCCTTCCCCCCCAAACTGTAATGTAGCCACACAACCCAGCTCCTGCCTATCTGATTCCTGGACAAAAGCCTTCTGGGAAATGTGTTTGAAAATCCCGCCCTGTGCAAATCCCAGCTCTGGGTGGCACTCTGATTCCTCTGTGGAACAGAACTCAGCAGGGCAGGGCAACAGGGAGTAGAAGGGCAAAGCCAAGTGATTCAACGGGAAGGAAGCACTGGCTGTGCACTGGAGGTGGGGAAGAATGGTCCCCTTTCCAAAGTTGTACAGTTCCATCACTGTCTGAGTCTCTGCAAAGAGCTTCTCCAGAAAAAGAGTTCTTCAAAGGTCCATGCTGGGTGCAGCCAGCAGACCCCACTGCAGGACTGAGCACAGCAGAGCGGTGTTGCCAGTAGTTGGAGGACCGCGCAGTGCACTCCCCAGGCTGGTGCTATGACAGTAGGAGTGCGTGACCCTGGGAAGGCAGTGTCTGTCTCTCTAGCAGACTCTTCTCTCCAGGTGGACTGAGTCCCTGCTGCTTTTCACCATTAGATGCTATTTGAGTTCTTCTTCCCATCTCTGTTGCTCTGGATTGGGGATCCCTGCATAAAGCTGAGACCCCATGCTCCTGGACATATCCCTCCAGCTTCTCACCCATCAGGTACGGGGGGCAGCACTTTCTGTGTCTCTTCCCTTCTTACCAGTCTCTAAGTGGCTTCTTCTGTAAATCTTTGGTTATAATATTTCCATTCAGCTAGCCTTCAGTTGGTTATTCAGGTGGGTTGCTTTGTAATTTAGCTGTAAATCAGGTTTGGTGCTGGAAGCAGGTGAGTGTAGCTTCCACCTATTGTGCAGCCACCTTGCAATCCTCTCTTAAAATGTTTTTAAAAATTTACTTTTTAGGTCTTCCCAATTGTAGAGATTGTAAATGATTCTCATGTGCCAAGCACTATGGGACACAGTGTGTGTGCATTTTTGTCCCAACAATAACTCCATTAGGTGGATACTGGTAAGAGCCTCATGTTACACAGGAGGCTTCCTAGCAACTAATGCATGGTGGAGCTGGGATTCCATTCCACACTCCAGAGACTGGACTGGAACCATGCCAGGGCTGTCCATTTGTTGATTGTGATTTGTCCCTGGCAGGCAAGGAGCAAAGCTAGATAGGGTCATAGTTTAAGACATTTTGCTCCTTATATAGATTTTGCTCTGGCAAGGACATTCAAAACAAAAATAATGACAAGAGCGTCTGAATCCCACACAGAAAGTGGGGGGTGTGGTGGTGGAGAGGAAGAGAACAAAAGAGGCAGTAATTTTTTAGAATGGCAATGAGAATGACAGTAAGAGGGAAGATATATTCCTATTCTTGGCTGCAGCTCCAAACCTCTTGTTAGTACACAGAATATTGCTGCCACATTGTCTTTAAAATAAATCCAGGTCCAGAATACACTCTTGGCTGTGATTTAAAGAATGTGATCATAAAGCCCATTACAGCAACAAAAACATGTAAGGACAAGACTCCCCAGGGTTTTCTTTGACCTAATGTTTGTCAGCAGAGTAGGACAAATGTTTTCAATTAAGTCCCATACCTCCCTACCAGTTACTGAATAAGATCAGTGTGACTGATTGGGCCATTTCAAAATGGATATTTCTAATAAGGTTTTCTGTGGGTCTAATACAAAAAGGAATTGGAGAAGTGAATTGAAAGACTTAAGAGAGAGAACAACGGCCTCAGTGCCAGCCCCTGTGAGAAGGAACTCTGACATAGTCAAGGTACTTGACATGAGGAAGGGACTCAGAGGTCCTGTACAGTTGGGGAAAGTTACACTTTCAGAGCAAGGACCCTTGAGAGAGAGTACATTTTGAAGGGTTCAAGTAAAATAGAATACAAGAAGGGAGAGTGTCAAATGGCAAATGAATATCAGATATTGAATTCTGTTCTTTCTGTTATTCTATTTCTCATATGTATCCATTATTGACACTTCAGTTAACTGAATTGTTTTATGTAGGAGAGTGACCTCTAGCAGTAGAGTCAGAAGCCAAGGTACAAGCCATATATTATAAGACTTGGCCAGTCTGAAATTGCTTAGTCCCATCTCTGCCTTCCATTATATTAATTTTTAGCACAGCCTTGATTTAATTCTTGCTATTTCAATCTCCATTTCCCTGGCCCCAACAATTCCAGACCATGAAACTTTGCATAATCTATATATATAAAAGACTAAGAGACCATTTGACCATTCATCGTTTGACCATTTGACACACACTGACCACCAGGGAGCAGATGCTCAACACACAGGCATGGAAACATGGAACAGACTGATGAATCTAAGAGGAAAGGGGGGTTGGGGGAGGGCAGGAAGAGATTAAGCAAAGATCTTATATGCTTACTAGAGGCCCAATGCATGGGTTTGTGCACTGGTGGGGTCCCTTGGCCTGGCCTGTGGGAATCGGGCCAAAACTGCCTCTCTGACATCCCCTGAGGGGTCCTGGATTGCGAGAGGGCACAGGCCAGGCCGAGGGACTCCACTGGTACACCAATCCATGCACTCAGACTCTAGTTTTGAATAAAAGTGGTTTCACAAGATTTTTTTTTAGGGTGATAAGGGAACAATGTGGAATTTGTTGAAATGGCTGTGGCTGGGTGGGTGAGCGATAGTAATAAAAATATAAGTATAAAAGTGGTCTAAATTATGATTTAAGAATTATTAATATTAAATAAGGATATTTGTTTTAATCATTTGGAGTTTTTTTTATATTTTCACTAGAGGCCCGGTGCATGAAATTCATGCACCCCGGGGCGGGGGGGGGTCCCTCTCAGCCCAGCCTGCACCCTCTCCAATCCAGGACCCCTTGGGAGATGTCCGACTGCTGGTTTAGGCCCCTTAAACTGGCAGTTGGACATCCTCACAATTCTGGACCACTGGCCTCTAATCGTTCACCTGCCTGGTCGCTCCTAATTGCCCCCCCCCCCCCGCCAGCCTGATTGCCCCTCACTGCCTCTGCGTGATGGCCTGCTTGCTCCTAACTGCCCCCTCTGCCAGTCTGGTCAGCCTTTACTGCCCCCCCTGCTGACCTGGTTGTCCCCAACTGCCCTTCCCTGCCAGTCTGGTTGCCCCTAACTTCCCTCCCCTGCAGGCCTGGTCACCCCCAACTGCCCTCCCCTGCTTGCCTGGTTGCCCCTAACTACCCTCTCCTGCTGGCCTGATCGCTCACAACTGCCCTCCCCTACAGGCTATCTTGTGGTGGCCATCTTGTAACCATATCGGGGCGGCCATCTTTGATCACATTGCGGTGGCCATCTTGTGTGAGGGTGTGACGGTCAATTTGCATATTACCTCATTATTATATAGGATGGGTCATGTTAACTTATCCATTCAGCCACCTTATGTCTTTCGATTAGAGCATTTATCCATTTACATTTAAGGTTATTATTGGTAGGTACTTATTTGTTGCCATTTTTATTCTTTATGGCTGTGTTCTTTATTCCCTTTCTATTACTTCTTTTTACAGCAGTCCCTTTAGCATTTCTTGCATTGCTGGGTTGGTGGTAATAAACTCTCTTAGCCTTTTTAAAATCTGCATACATCCTGATTTCCCCTTCGATTTTTAATGATAGCCTTGCTGGATAGAGTATTCTTGGATTCATCCCTTGCTTTGCATCAATTTGTATACTTCATTCAATTCTCTTCTGGCCTGATGTGTTTCTGTTGCGAAATCAGTTGATAGTCTAATAGGAGATCCCTTGTAGGTAACTTTCTGTCTCTCTCTGGCAGCCTTTAAGATTCTTACTTTGAAGGAGAACCAAGAAGGCGGCATAGGTAAACACTGGAGTTTGCTTCCTCGAACAACCACTTCAAAAATACAACTAAAAGATGAAACGGACATCATCCAGAACCACAGGAAGGCTGGCTGAGTGGAAATCTTACAACTAGAAGGAAAGAGAAAATCATACCAAGACTCAGAGGAGGCGCAGTGCGGAAGTAAAATACTAAGGTGTGGAGGTTGCATGCGGAGGGGGCTGGAGGCTGAGGGCGCGGTTGTCGGTTTCAATTGGGAGGGAGTCTCAGGCTCTGAGCTCCAGTTCCGGGCGAGTCTCTAGGGACCCAGACTCATATGGGAGAAGCGGGACTGTCTGGCATTGGTCAGAACTCGAGGGCAGCTTTCTCTCCAAGCGGCTTGCAGCAATTACCAGGACATTAAGAAGCAAACCTCTGAGGGCAGGACTCAGAGGAGCCATAACTGCTAGCCCCGCCCTGTTGATCCCGTGGGACCGCCCCGCCCAAGCCCTGCAGGGAGGCTTTTGCTGAATAGCCGCAGGCAAAGGCTAGATTAGCACCTCCCTAGAGATCCAGGAGCCAGGAAGCCCAGAGGTCACAGTGGGACCATTCAGTTTGCAGCTCCATGGAACCATAAAAAACACACTCAGGGGGCAGACTCAGTGAGCACCAAAGCCCCATTTTTTTTTTATTTTTTTTATTTTTCGCTTAAAGTATTACAAAGGGTATTACATAAGTGTCCTTTTTTCCCCCCCGCCCTTGACAAACCCCTACCCTCCCTTACCCCCCAGTGTCTTATGTCCATTAGTTATGACCAAAGCCCCATTGAAGCAAGTCTTGCCCCAGAGGGGTGTCTCCAGCACAGAAGTTCTCCCACTGCAGACACAGCTGATTCTCACAGCCAATTGGTCTGGTGTTCAATTCCTCCCAGTGATAACTACAACAATCAAGGCGTAACTATAACAAGACTGTGCACAAAGCCCACAAGGGGGTGCACCAAGAGTGTCTACCTCAGGTAATTGGAACACAGCACAGAAAGGCACTCTATCAACACAGCGAAGCATAAAAAATGCCGAGACAAAGAAACAGGACACAAATGACAGAAATGGAAAAAAGCAAAATGCTGGATATAGAGTTCAAAACCACACTTTAAAGGTCTTTAAAGAACTGTTTAGAAGCTGCCGATAAATTGAGTAAGGCCCTCGAAAAGACTGGTAAGACCGCTGATAAATGTAGGAGATCCTCAAGAAATCTAGTGCGACCCTCGATGTTGTGATAAAGGACCAACTAGAAATTAAGCATACACTGACTGAAATAAAGAATATTATACAGACTCCCAACATTAGACCAGAGGAACGCAAGAATCAAGTCAAAGATTTGAAATATGAAGAATCAAAAAACACCCAACCGGAAAAGCAAAACGAAAAAAGAATCCAAAAATACGAAGATAGTGTAAGGAGCCTCTGGGACAGCTTCAAGCATACCAACATCAGAATTATAGGGGTGCCAGAAGAAGAGAGAGAACAAGATATTGAAAACCTATTTGAAGAAATATTGACAGAAAACTTCTCCTACCTGGTGAAAGAAATAGACTTACAAGTCCAGGAAGCCCAGAGAACCCCAAACAAAAGGAATCCAAAGAGGAGCACACCAAGACACATCATAATTAAAATGCCAAGAGCAAAAGACAAAGAGAGTATCCTAAAAGCAGCAAGAGAAAGAAAGTCAGTTACCTACAAAGGAGTACCCATACGACTGTCAGCTGATTTCTCAACAGAAACTTTGCAGGCCAGAAGGGAGTGGCAAGAAATATTCAAAGTGATGAATAGCAAGAACCTACAACCAAGATTACTTTATCCAGCAAAGCTATCATTCAGAAGTGAAGGTCAGATAAAGAGCTTCACAGATAAGAACAAGCTAAAGGAGTTCATCACCACCAAACCAGTATTATATGAAATGCTGAAAGGTATCCTTTAAGAAGAGGAGGAAGAAGAAAAAGGTAAAGATACAAACTATGAACAACAAATACACATCTATCAACAAGTGAATCTAAAAATCAAGTGAATAAATAATCTGATGAATAGTATGAACTGGTGATTGCAATAGAATCAGCGACATAGAAAGGGAATGGACTGACTATTCTTGGGGGTGGAAATGGGTGTGGGGGTGCGAGAAGAGATTGGACAATAACCGTGCACCTATGGATGAGGACAATGGGTGGGGAGTGAGGGCTGAGGGTGGGGTGGGAACTGGGTGGAGGGGAGTTATGGTGGGAAAAAAGAGGAACCAATGTAATAATCTGAACAATAAAGATTTAATTTAAAAAAAAACCTGATAAGAGTAGCATATAATTGTTTAGAACTAAATTCAGATTTCAGAAGTTATAAGCAGATTCTATAAAAAAAAAAGATTCTTACTTTGTTGTTGATGTTTGCCAATTTAATTACGATGTGAGTTGGTGTCAGTCTTTTTGGGTTCATCTTGTCTGGGACTCTCTGTGCTTCCTGGACTTGTGTAATTTTTTTTCTTCCCAAAGTCAGGGAAGGTTTCTGTCATTATTTTCGCAGACAAGTTTTCTATTCCTTGTTCAGCTTCCTCTCCTTCTGGCATCCCTATTATGCGGATGTTGTCCCAAACCTCCCTTTGATTCTCCTCCTGCTTTTTAAGTTTTTTGTTTTTTTTCCAGTTGCTGCTGTCCTTGGGTGTTTTTCTACTTTGTCGTCTACCTCGCTGATTCGGTCCTCAGCTGCTTCTAGTCTACAGTTAAAACATTCCATTGTGTTCTTTATTGCAGCTATGCCATTCTTTATTTCTCTTGATTCTTTCACATGTTGGTGAATTTCCCATCCAGCCATTTGAGCATCCTTATAACTATTACTCTGAATTTTTTCTCTGACAAACTGCTTGCTTCATTTCATTTATTTCCTTTTCTGTGATACCTCCTTTTCTTTCATATGGGGTTGTTTCTTTGTCTCCCCATTTTTTCTGTTCCTTTGTAATTGTTTCTATGTATTAAACTGCTATGCCACCCAGATTTTCTGAATTGGTCTTATGTAGTAGTTGTTTTGTTGGACCCAGTGGTGCAATCTCTCACATCTTCTGGGTTGGGTGTTCTAGGGAGGTTCCCTACTTGCGATTTTTGTGTTCTCTAGGTGTAGTTGGGTTTTGAATGTTATTGTTCCATTTGTAGATGGCATCTCCTCTCAGGGTGTTCGTTATGTGGCTAGTTCTCTACCACATCATGCCAGCCATTGTAGAGGTGCTGAATGCACAGCACAAAGTCATGACAAGACACGGCATAGAAGGAACAGAACACGAATGTATACAAGACACATATAGCCCCAAAGTGATCACCAGAGAAAAGAGAATTAGGAAAGAGAAAAGAGAACAAAAATTATATTGAGAAAAGAAAAATAAATAAAGAATATAGGGAGAAAGCACAACAAAACAAACAAATAAATAAAAAAGCACAAACAAAAAGCACCCAGAAAAAAAATGGGAGGGGGGAAAAATATGTAGAGGCAGAGTTTAAATACAGAAAATGAGGTTAAGGAATTGGATGAATAGGGGAAGAACCATGGTTTAGTATAGAGGAGGGGAAAAGAGAATGATTGGAAAAGAACAGAAAAAGTATTTATTTATTTATTTAGGAAAAGCAGAATAGAAGAGAGAACAGATAGGCCTGAATTTTGGAAGTAAAACCAATTGAAAAATTAGGAAAAGAAAAAAGCAAGAGTGGAAAGGGAAAAAAAAGTTGAGTAGTGAAGATAAAGAAAAGAGAAGGGGAAATGGAGTAGGAGCAGGGAATATGAAATTAGATATATGACTAAGCCAACAGAGATTACAAAAATAATAACATCAACAAAGCAGGTAAAGATGATGAATTTTTTAAAAGGGGTAAAAAGCCCTAACCGGTTTGGCACAGTGTCAGCCTGTGGACTCAAGGGTCCCAGGTTCGATTCCAGTCAAGGGCATGTACCTTGGTTGCGGGCACATCCCCAATAGGGGGTGTGCAAGAGGCAGCTGATTGATGTTTCTCTCTCATCGATGTTTCTAACTCTCTATCCCTCTCCCTTCCTCTCTGTAAAAAATCAATAAAATATATTTAAAAAAAATAAAAAGGGGTAAAAAAAAAGAAAGAGAAAGACTAAAATGGGGAAAGGAGAAGAAAAATAGGATGAATAAAGAAGAAGCAAAGAAGAAAAAGGTGAACATAAAAAATAAAATAACAATAAAAATATTAAAAATTCTACTAAAAATTTTTTAAAATAAAAAAATATTTTATTTCATTTTTTTTTATTGCTGAAAGTATTACAAAGGGTATTACATATGTGTCCTCCCCCCCCCTCCCCCCGCCCTTGACAATCCCCTTAAAAAAAAAATTTTAAAAAGTAAAGTGTGGTTCGCTTCAGCTGAGTTTTGATGCCCCATGGGAGCTGCTTTAGGACCCCACTCCCTTGTTCTGTCTGCCAATTCTGGGCTTCCTGTTAGGTATATAGGTGCTGACCATTGTCAGGCACTGTCTTTTGGCTTTTAGCTCCCTGTTGAAGCTCCAAGTGATCCACCACTTCTCTGCTTGTGTCTGTCTCCATAGGACTTGGCTGCAAGCAGTTGAGGCCAATCTATCTGCTTTGCCTGTCTACCAGCTGTCAGTCTTAATCACTGACAGGGCTTTAGGTCTGTGTGGTGCTGTTTTGCTTTCTAGGAATTAGATGGATGTTTTTTCCCTGACCCAGAGCTACTTCTCTGAGAGTGGCCCGAAATATTACTCTGGCCTTGGTTGGTCAGAGATCCGTGTATGGAGACCAATGCGTTTGGCTGGCAACCTGGAGTTTTTATCAGTCTGGTTCCTAGAACAGCGGGGCAGACTGGCCCCTCTTCCAGTCCAGTCACTGAGGGATCTTTGGGCCTATTCAGACCTCTGCCTTTGTTTCCTCTGTATAGTTCAAAATGCAAGCAGGGTGTGGCAGGCTGTATTACTTGCCTTGAGACTACTGGGAGGGGCTAGCTCTTCAGGGAAGAAATGGCAGCTTAGGTTTGGAAGCTTTAAGAATGTCCCAATGCTGGAATTCTGGCCACATCTCCCTTCCCTGCTTCCCTCCCCAGCCTCTCCTCAGGCACCTCGAGTCTGTGCCTCTCTCCCTGTGCCAAAGCCTCCGGTGAGTGTTTGCAACTGAAAAGTCCCGTGTTCTGGGTTTAGAGAATAAAAGCAAAGATGAAATAAAACCAAAAGAACCACAAAACTGCAGGTTTCTCTCCCCGCAGCATCGCGCTGCTCGGGCCGCCTCAGCCTTTTGCGGCTGTGGTCTTATGTCCAGATTCCCCGGCCAGCAGCAGCCCTGTGGCTTTGCTTCCCACAGTTGGATGTTACTCCTGTTGCCTAGGGATGCAGTTTTGGTTCACCCACAGCTCCCTCCTCACCATCTTGGCCTGCTGACAAGTGTCCCTCTCCAACCCAGACCCCCATTGCTACCATTCTCCAGGTGCCCTCTGCCCTTCCTTGTTGTGAATTATCTCCTCAGTTGTGTCTAATTTGTTAATTCTGGGTAGATGTTCTCTGATTTAGTTGCTTTTATAGTCTGGCCCTAGGACAAGGTGTATGACATGTTTGCCTGTTCGGCTGCCATTTTCTATTTGTACACATTGTTGACTTATTGTACATGGGAAGCTGTTTATTTTTTATTATTGAAAAATACAGTATTTGGTTGTGATTTAAGTCCACCATTCAACTGTAAACAGCCTGAATTTAGGCAACTGTGTATTTTTATAATGCTTATTTTAAAGCATAATAGGTAAGCAAGGTTATAAACTGTTTTGACAGTAAAATCAAAATGTTGAGAACTAGCTAAGCACAATTGTGTTTCAGTATCTCTCATAGTCTGTGTAGCACATTATTGAGTTGTGCTTATTATATATATTTCATTTTTGGAGGAATATTTTTTCACAAGTACCTGGTTTCCTTCATTTACTGCAAAGTGTGCTAAACCCTGGTCTCACCATAGAAGAGAAAGATGGCTTGATAAAATCAGCCATATTTATTATTTTTATGCATTTTTTCAAGCATAGTAGTTAAAAGATTAAATTCTTAGTATATTACATTGAGACTAAAAATAATACATTCTCATTTAATAAAATGTTTGACATATTTTACTTTGTTTTCTTATTATATGGAAAATAACTTTCAGAGTCTTGGTGATAACTTTTCCATAGTGTTCCCTTACCTTCATTTTTTTCATTAAAATAGTATCTGGAGCTGGAAGGTAACACAATGAACTTTATTTTAGAGATAACAAAACTGTGACTTAATGAGAAAAAGTGATTTTTGCAAGGCCATACAGCTAATTAGACAGTTTGGACCAGAACTTACTTAGTCTTGATAGCCAGACCAGAATTGTTTTTATTCTTGTTATGTCATGTTGATGGCACTTCCTTTTTCTTTGCTCCCATCTTTCCTCCTTTTTTCCCCTCATTGTCTTAAGACCTAGAATCCAGCTATCCAGAATTATTTCTCACTGTGTGTTCTCCTCTCTCATTTCTCTCTGATGACTCTGCATTAGTGTGAGGCTCATCATATTCTCCTCTCCTGGGATGACCATTATAGCCTCTTGATGGTGACTTCCAAGCCCAGCACACTCAAGCCTTGGGAAGGACAGCAAGAAGCAAGGATTTACTGCTCACAAAGCCCTGTAGTGATGGTAGAGATGGTGGGTGTGGGATGGGACTCAGGCTGGGCACATAACATACTATATTGTGTCATAAGGTGAAATGGTATAGGTGAGATGAATTACAGGTAGTTATGACATAAGTTGCTGGTTACATGATCACTAACTAGTGCATTCAGTCAAGTACCACTGTTTCTGCCAACTTAGGTTTCTATTAATATGAATAAAAGATAAAATCTCCATTATCTGTCATCTCTCATGTCACATAAAGACAGAGTAACTTCTATTTCATCTTATCAGCTTTATTCTATTTTGAAATCTTTGAGCTATGCTCATAGTGAAGAACTACCCACAAGTACTTTTTATTTTTAGCCCAGTTGGTATAGGTTATGAGTCCCCATTCTTTTGGGGAAGAAGATCTACTTTTGACATAGGACTTGAAATCTTATTATCTGTAGTAGGTTGGGTCTGTTGAGATGCCTTAACTTGAAAGAATGGAGTGTTGGGTTAGTGGCCTTACCCGGAATTCCCCAAAACCAGGAGGGAGAGCCAATGCTGATCATGTAACCAGCAACTTATGTCATTTTTGATAAAAAGTAAAATATCCTGCACCCTTTACCCTTTTCCCCACCTTGTAAAATAGTAGTCTGTCTTCTCTCTAGATCTCACAGATAATACAGTAAATAAAATTCCTGTCCTTTGCTTGGATTACTACAAATTTATTAGACACACAGGCAGAGATTATAATAAAGCCAGACCTCATCATTTCAGCCAGATTTCCTCTCAATAACGTTTTTAGTCTCAAGCTCTTCATCTCTCAATCATTGGCAATAGGGTTACGAAGAAATGAAAGATTGAGACAGCTGAGACACTTTTCATTGTTCTGATTTCATTATACTATTGAGACCTGCCTAGATGTACTGTCTGACAATCAATTATTACTCTGGAAAATGATTATTAAACAGTTCACTGAATTATGGATTTTTATGCATTACTATGTTCTATTACTTTTTAGGGTTAAGTGAAAAGGCTTACTGAGTATCCATTTACAATAGAATCTTTGAAAATGCTAAGTGGAATGCATAATTCATATAGGCTGTCATGAGTACAATGCCAAATCAGTTTAGCCAAATATCAAGTAACAAGGAAATGGGAGTAAGTGGCAGTCCTAATAGAACTAGTTCTGGGCAGCTAATGGGTGCCGATAATCAGAAAATCCAAAATAATAGTGATTTAGACAAGATGCAAGTTTATTTCTTCCTTGTAAAAGGTCATGTAAACAGAAATGTAGGACTGTCTTAGAGTTAGGGAAGCCAGTGTCCTGCTGTCTTATTGCTTCATTGACTGTGATCCTCATTATAAAGGTTATCCTAGGTTCAGTACAGCTGCTCTGGCCATCACATCTGCATTCCAGCCAGTAGGAAGGTTTTAAATAAGAAAACTGTGTCTAAAGTGGCCTGCTACTTCTGCTCATATTTTACTACCCAAACTTAACCACAAGACCACATTAGCTACAAAAGAGAAGAAAATGAAGTCACTGTTGTGGGTAACTGTGTGCCAATATTCACATTCTATTGTTATGAAAGAAGGGCAGTTTTTGTCATAGTCTGTATGAGTCATACACCGTCTATGGAGACTTTTGTGGCTTCCCTTTTCTAAAGATTTATGGAGCAGCTGTAATGTTTAGCATTGTACTAGGCACTAAGAATTGAAAGATTTTATATGACACATTTTTTATTTATTTTATTTAAAAATTTTTTTTATTGATTTCAGAGAGGAAGGGAGAGAGAGATAGAAACATCAATGATGAGAGAGAATCATTGATTGGCTGCCTCTTGCATGTCCCACACTGGGATCCGGGCATGTATCCTGCCCAGGAATCAAACCATGACCTCCTGGTTGATGGCCAACACACCAGCCAGAAGATGTGACACAATTTTTAGTATTAAAGAGTTAGGTGGCGAAACAAGAGAAGTAGCAAACAATGGAAAAATGGTGGAGAAAGCCCTGGGATTGCAGTTTAATGACCTAGAAAGTATCCTTGATTTGTAATTTATTTGTTCCTTAAAATTATTGGTGCCTCAATTTTCTCATCTGTGCAATACAGTCAATAATACTTACCTCATAATACTATGAGAGAAAGTGATCTTAAGTAAAACAACACATTTAAAATACTGCATTTTTAAAAGGTTCTTCATACATACATCCACATTGTCTTCCAGTAAAACTGAACCATCTGTATTCCTACAAATAGTGAGTACCTATCTGTTTCCCTATATCCTCACTAGCATTGTGCATTACTATGCTTTTGAGTCTTTGCTAATTTAAAGACCAATGGCTTTTTAATACTTGTCAGGTTTGGAAACCTTTCTTTAAATGAAATATTAAATGAGTATTAAAACCCCAAACATTTAATAGCATGGCAACAGTGTTTCTATTGGGAACAAGGGACCTGGAACCCAGCTACTTGCTGGATTCAGGTTCTTACCAGTATACTAGTTGGCTTTTAAAACATTCATCTACCCATCCAGTTTATAAAAATATTAGAGTGTAGTTGGCATGCAGTATATTAATTTCAGGTGTACAATATAGTGATGTGACATCTATACCTTGCAATGTGATCACCACACTAAGTCTATTAACCATCTGTCACCATGCAAAGTTATCATGATATTGACTTATATCCCCTTCACCTTTCCACCCATCCCCTCACTCCCTCTTCTCTGGCGACCATCAATTTGTTATCTATTTGTATGAGTCTGTTTTTGTTTTGTTTTGTTTGTTTGCTTTGGGTTCCACATATAAGTAAAATCACGTGATATTTGTCTTTCTCTGTCTTATTACACTTAGCCCAAAAATGATGAAAAGAAACTGAGAAGGGGAGCCAGGTGTGGGAGAAAAAACAGGAGAAGGTGTACGGTGTCTTGTAAATCAAGTGAATAAAGTATTTCCAAAAGGATGCAATAACTGTGTTAAATCCTGCAAAGTCAAGTAAGATGAGGACTTTAAGGTTTAACTATAACATTATAACTGTAACATTTAACCACATACACACACACCTATCTTGAAGATTTTTAAAAAATTACATTTATTGGGGTGACATTGGTCGACATGATCATATAGGTTTCAGGTGTGGGTTTCTAGGTTACAAGATTGGTATATTGCACTGTGTGCCCAGCACCCAAAGTCAGATCCGCTCCTGTCACCATATATTAGGATCTCCTTTACTCCCTACCTCCTTCCCTCTGGCAACCACCGCACTGCTGTTTGTGTTGACCAGTGTCAGTTTTATATCCCACACTAGAGGCCCAGTGCATGAAATTCGTGTGCGGCTACGGTCCCTAGGCCTGTGATCAGGACCATCTTCCCCGGCTGCAGGCAGTATTTTAAACGTGCTGTTTTACTTAAGATCACTTTCTCTTAGGCAGCTGCCCCGCCCTCCACGGCCATCCACCCCTGGTTCCCTGTTCACCATTGGGTGATCAGAGCCTGATGGCCATGGGAATGAACCGAGAGGTTGGCCATTCCTGCCCACTCACCGGCCTGGCCCCCGCCATGGGTCGCCCTCTGTGTGTGGGGCAACCAGCGGGGTGAGGGCCTTGGCCTGGCACCACCCGCATCCCCCGCCACCCACCCCTGGTTCCCTGTTCGCCATTGGGCAATCGGAACCTCCCAACCAGGAAAAGGGACCAAGAGGTGGTCAGTGCGCCTCATGGTGACTGATCCAGTCATTATTCTGGTTGTTCTGCCATTAGGGTCAATTTGCATATTACCCTTTTATTATATAGGCGATAAGTGAAATCACATGGTTCTTAGCTTTTTCTGACTGACTTATTTCACTTAGTATAATATTTTCAAGGTCTATCCATGTTGTTTCAAATGGCACTATTTCATGCTTTCTTATGGCTGAGTAGTATTCCATTGTATATATGTTATCACATCTTTGTTATGCAGTCCATTATGTGTTTCTGGCTCCTTTGTTGAAAATTATCTGTCTATATACATGTGATTTTATAGCTGAGCTCTGAACTCTGTTCCATTGATCTGTGTGTCTATTTCTCTGCCAATACCATGCTGTTTTGATTATTGTAGCTCTGTAGTATAATTTGAAGTCAGGTAGCATGATACCCCCAACTTGGTTCTTTTTTCTCAGGATTGTTTTGGCTATTTGGGATCTTTGTAGTTCCATACACATCTGATGATTTCTTGTTCTATTTTTTTAGAAAATGGCACTAGGGTTTTGATGGGGATTGCATTAAATCTGTATATTGCTTTGGGTAATATGGCCATTTTAACTATGTTGATTCATCCAATCCATGGACATAAGACTTTTTTCCATTTTGTTGTGTCTTTTTCAATCTCTTTTAATAATGCTTTGTAATTTTCAGTATAAAGGTCTTTCACGTTTTTTTGTTAAGTTTTTTTTCCTGTGTATTTCATTCTTTTGGTTGAAATGGCAAAAGGAATTTTTTTGTTTTTTTCCCATTTCTTTTTCTGAAGTTTTGTTGTTAGCATACAGGAAGGCAATGGATTTTTGCACATTGATTTTGTATCCTGCTACTTGACTGTATTTGTTTATTGTTTCTAATAGTTTTTTGGTGGAGTCTTTAGGGTCTTCTATATACAGATCATGTCATCCACAAACAGTGACAGTTTGAGTTCTTCCTTCCTTATTTGGATGCCCTTTATTTCTTTACCCTATTGCTCTAGCTAGGACTTCCAGCATTATCCTATATAATAAAAGGGTAATATGCAAATTGATCGAACAGCAAAATGACTGGAACACCTGCGGGCCCTCGCCCCGGCAGCCCTGCCCCAGAGCAGGCACCCCCACCTGGATGGGGGGCGGGCAGGGCCAGCCGCCAAACTGCCTGTGGCACCTCACCCCAGCCAGCCAGCCCACATGGCCCCCATAGCAGTGGGCCGGCAGGACCCCACCAGTGCATGAATTTGTGTACCGGGCCTCTAGTGTTGAAAAAGAGTGATGAAAGTGGACATTCTTGTCTTGTTCCTGATCTTAGAGGAAAAGCTTTCAGTTTTTCACCATTGAGTATGATATTATCTGAGGATTTATCATATATGGCCTTTGTTATGTTGAGGTACCTTCCTTCTATTCTTATTTTATTGAGTGTTTTAATTATAAAACAATGCTGTGTCTTATCAAATGCTTTTTCTGAACCTATTCTTAAGATCATATGATTTTTATCCTTTCTTTTGTTAATGTGCTGTATTACATTGCTTGATTTGTGTATGTTGAACCATCCTTGTGCCTCTGGAATGGAACCCATTTGATCATGATGTATTATTTTTTTGATGTAGTACTGTATTCAATTTGCTAGTATTTTGTTTAGGATTTTTGCATCCGTAGTCACCAGAGATATTAGTCTATAGTTTTCTTGTTTTGTGATATCTTTGCTAGGTATTTGTATCAGGGTTATGTTGGACTCATAAAATGTGTTAGGAAATATTGCCTCTTCAATTTTTTGGAGGAGTTTGAGAAGGATAGATTGTAAATCTTTGAACATTTGGTAAAATTCACTGGGGAAGCCACCTGGTCCTGGAATTAATTTTATTTGTTTATTTATTTATAAATGTATTTTTACTGATTTCAGAGAGGAATGGAGCAGGAGAGAGAGATAGAAACATCAATGATGAGGGAATCATTGGCTGGCTGCCTCCTGCATGCCTCACAGTGGGGATCGAGCCTGTAACCCGGGCATGTGCCCTGACTGGGAATCTAACCTTGACCTCCTGGTTCATAAGTCATTGCTCAACCACTGAGCCATTCTGGCCAGGTTGGACTTTTCTTTTTTGGGAGGTTTTTGATGCTTTCTTTCAATTTCCTTACTGCTGATTGGTCTATTTAGATTTTCCAATTCTTCATGATTTAGTCTAGGAAGGTTATATATTTCTGGGAACTTATCCGTTTCTTCTAGGTTATTGAATTTGGTGGCATTTAGCCTTTCATAATATTCTAACATGATCCTTTGTATATCTATTATGTTTGTGGTAACTTCTCCTTTCTCATTTATGACTTTGTTTAGATGGGTCTTTTCCCTTTTTTTCTTAGTGAGTCTAGTCAGAAGTTTATCAATTTTATTAATCTTTTCAAAGAACCAGCTCTTCGTTTTATTATTTTTTTTGTATAGTCTTTTTATTCTTTATTTTATCCAATTCTGCTCTAATTTATTTTTAAAAATATATTTTATTGATTTTACAGAGAATAAGGGAGAGAGGGATAGAGAGTTAGAAACATCGATGAGAGAGAAACATGGATCAGCTGCCTCCTGCACGCCCCCTACTGGGGATGTGCCCACAACCAAGGTACATGCCCTTGACTGGAATCGAACCTGGGACCCTTGAGTCCACAGGTTGACACTCTATCCACTGAGCCAAACCGGTTAGGGCTGCTCTAATTTTTATTATTTCCTTTCTTCTGCTGACTTTTTGTTGCTTTTGTTCTTTTTCTAGTTCTTAAGATGTGTTGTTAGGTTGTTTACTTGGTATTTCTCTTGTTTCTTGAGATATGCCTGCAATGATATCAATTTCCCTCTTATCACTGCTTTTGTTGTATCCCAGAAGTTTTGATATGTTCTATTGTCATTGTCACTTGTCTCTACATATCTTCTAATCTCATCTTTTATTTCTTCTTTGACCCAGTCATTTTATAGTAGTATGTTTAATCTCCACGTATTTGTGGATTTCTTTACTTCTTTTTTGCAATTGATTTTTAATTTCAATGCATAGTGGTCAGAGACTATACTTAGTATAATTTCAATCTTCTTGAATTTGTGGATGCTAGTTTTGTGAACAACATATGGTCTATCCTTGAGAAAGTTCCATGTGCACTGGAGAAGAATGTATAATCTGATGTTCTGGGATGAAAGGTTCTGTAAATGTCAATTATGTCCATTTGGTCTAGTGTTTCATTTAAGGCTGATGTTTGTAGATTTTCTGTTTGGTTGATCTGTCAAGAGCTGTCAATGGAGTATTAAGGTTCCCAAATATGATGTGTTTTGATCTGTTTTCCCCTTTAGTTCTGTGAGTAGTTGTTTTATATATTTCGGTGCTCCCTGGTTGGGTGCATATATATTAAGAAGTGTTATGTTGATGTAGTGTCCCCTTTATCATTATAAAGTGTACATGTTTGTCTCTTGTTATCTTGAAATCTATTTTGTCAGATAGAAGTATGTCTACAACTGCTTTTCTGTGGATGTTATTTACTTGGAGAACCTTTTCCATCCTTTTACTTTGAATTTACCTTTGTCTTTGCTGCTTAAATGTGTCTACTGTAGGCAACATATGTTTGGGTTTTGTTTTTTGAACCACTCTGCTACTCTGTACCTCTTTATTGGTGAATTCAGACCATTTACATTTAGGGTACTTATTGATGTATAATGATTTCCTACAGCCATTTTTTTCTTTTCTTTCTTTCTTTTTTTTTTTTTTTTTGTAAACTTTGTGCCTTCATTGGTTCTTTTCCTTTGTGTTTTATCTGTTGTTTTTGTTTGGTGGCATTCCATACTTCTTTTCTTTGTTTCCTTTTTCTTTTAAGCTATGTGACCTGGTTTGGGGATTTTTGTGTGTGGTTACCATCCTAATATATAAAAACCCTGGGTCTGTCACAACCAGAGGCTGACCAACCGGAAGTCAGTCCTGCAGTCAGTGCTGGGTTGCCGTGGGGACCCAGCACTGACTACTGTGGCTGCAGGCATGGTGACCCAGCATTGACTGCTGAGGGGACTGCAAATCAGGCCTGGAGAGAGGCCTGAAGAGAGAAGCAGGGTCTGATCCATTACCTCTGTGGCAGCTGTTGATCAGCACTTGCCTCTCTCTTTCTCTCCAGCAGGCACCTCCATTTCTCTCCAGGCCTCCACCAGGGCTGCTGATCAGCCCCACCTTTCTGATCAGGCCCCATTGATAGGCCCAGAAAAGCTGACTGGCATAGAAACTGACCAATCAGAACCAAATCTGGGTGAAGTGTGAGGAGCCAATGGCTGCCTAGGAGGCGGAGCTTTTGACACTGACTGGCACAGAAACTAACCAATCAGAACTAAATCTGGGTGAACTGTGAAGAGCCAATGGCTGCCTAGGAGGCAGAACTTTTGATGTTGACTGTCATAGAAACCGACCAATCAGAACCAAATCCAGGTGAACTGTGAAGAGCCAATGGTTGCCTAAGAGGCGAAGCTTTTGATGCTGACTGGCACAGAAACCGACCAATCAGAACCAAATCTGGGTGAACTGTCAGGAGCCAATGGCTGTCTAGGAGGCGGAGCTTTTGACACTGACTGGCACAGAAACTAACCAATCAGAACTAAATCTGGGTGAACTGTGAAGAGCCAATGGCTGCCTAGGAGGCAGAACTTTTGATGTTGACTGTCATAGAAACCGACCAATCAGAACCAAATCCAGGTGAACTGTGAAGAGCCAATGGTTGCCTAAGAGGTGAAGCTTTTGATGCTGACTGGCACAGAAACCGACCAATCAGAACCAAATCTGGGTGAACTGTCAGGAGCCAATGGCTGTCTAGGAGGCGGAGCTTTTGACACTGACTGGCTGCCGGAAGTCGGTCTATCCTTGCTGCTTGACACAGTCACTGCAGGAAAGAAACATCTGCACAGCATATGTTTCAAGGGACCTGGCGTGTATGGCATACTGTTCTTAATATGTTTACTCCCCTTCTTGGCGCTATGTGTTTTAACCAAGGTCACCTCTCCGAGAAAGGTTGTTTCCCCAGGTAGGGATTTTTCCCTGAAGTTAGGGAGGGGATAAAACCCCTTAACTAAGTGCCAGGCGGGTAGTTAATCACTTTAACTAAGAACAATCACGCTTAAGCTACATAATCTTTACTCCCTGGAATGGAGATAAGGAACGCCCTAACCTTTGCAATAGAAATTGACAGGATTAAAATCAGCTGGTATAAATACAGATGTAACAAGACAATAACCACTAGAACTTGGCTGGAGATCCTGGCTAGAGATCCTGACGAGGCTGCTGATCAACTGAACGCTGTCTCCGTGTCATTCCTTCATCGCCAACTCCGTCCACACCTTGGGGAACCCCTGGACCTGCTGGGGTTGGACCCCAACAACTGGCATAGAAACTGACCAATCAGAACCAAATTGGCCAGCAGAGGATGACAGTTGGGGGCAAGATCAGGCCGGCAGGGGAGAGCAGTTGGGAGCAAGATCAGGCTGGTAGGGGAGGGTAATTGGGGGCAACCAGGCCAGCAGGGGAGGGCAGTTGTGGGGGATCAGGCCTGCAGGGGAGGACAGTTGGCAGCAACCAGGCTTGTAGGGGAGGGCAGTTGGGCCAGCAGGCCAGCAGGGGAGGGCAGTTGGAGGGTACAGGCTTGCAGGGGAGGACAGTTGGGGGCCAGCAGGCCAGCAGGGGAGGGCAGTTGGGGGTGACCAGGCCAGCAGGAGAGGGCAGTTGGGGGCAATCGGGCTGGCAGGGAAGCAGCTAAATGTTAATCAGGCTGGCACAGGAGCAGTTAGGAGGTGATCAGGCTGGCAGGCAGAAGTGGTTAGGGGCAATCAGGCAGGCAGGCAGGCAAGCAGTTAGGAACCAGCAGTCCCAGATTGTGAGAGGGATGTCCAACTGCCATTTTAGGCCCGATCTCTGTGGGCCTAAACTGGCAGTCAGATATCCCCTGAGGGGTCCCAGATTGGAGACAGTGCAGGCTTGGCAAGGGACACCCTTCCCCCAGTGCATGAATTTCATGCACTAGGCCTCTAGTTAGGTTTATAAAAAATAAAGTTGTATATATACAGAATTTTTTTCTTTTGAGTGTATCTGATCTTCATCCTCCTTTGCCACTTCAGACTTTTACCCCCTCTCCTTTTATGTTGTAGTTGTCACAAATTATCCGTTTATGCTGAGAGTTTTTGTGTGTGATCTTACTTTTGCAGTGTTGTGACCTTATGTTCTGTTCTTTGTTTCAGGTAGAATGACTCCCTTGAGTATTTCCTACAATGGAGGTTTTCTGATGATAAAATCCCTCAGCTTCTGTATGTGTGGGGATGTCTTTATTTCTCCTTCACATTTAAAGGATAATTTTGCTGAATATATTATTCATGGCTAGTAATTTCTCTCTTTCAGACATTTGAATACTTGATTCCACTCTCTTCTGGCTTGTAGAGTTTCTGCTGAAAAGTCAGATGAAATTCTGATAGGTTTTCCTTTGTAGGTCACTTCCATTCTTGGCTTCTTTGAGAATTTTTCTTTGTCATTAATTTTTGACAATATTAGTACCCTTGGAGAGGGTATCTTTGGATTGAGGTAACTAGGTGTTTTGATTGCTTCTTGGATTCAGGGATCTAGTTCTTTCCATAGGCTTATAAATTTCTCATCCACTATTTGTTTGAATAGACTCTTCATTTCCTGCTTCCTCCTCTGGAATGCCTATTATTCTAATATTGTTTTTTTCTGATGGAGTCAGGTAGGTTTTATGGAGCTCTTTCACTTTTCTTTATGCTCAGGTTTCTATTTCCTTCCTTCTGTGTCATTTCTAGATTTCTACTTCAATATCACTAATTCTTTTCTCCATCTGGTTGACTCTGTTTTCTATGCTCAGTATTTTACTCTTAATCTCCTTAATCGCTTCATTTCCAGGATTTCTGATTGGTTCTTTTTTAAAGTTTCAATCTTTTTAGTACTCGTTTTGTTCATTGATTTACTTTCTGAGTGCATTGAATTGCCTGTTTGTATTTTGTCCCATCTCGTTGAGTATTTTTAGAATTGCAATCTTGAAATCTCTGTCATTTATATTACATATTTCCATGTGTTCCATCCTGCTTTCTGGGGATTTTTCATTTTCTTTTTGATCATCTTCATTACCATGATTATTCATGGTTTTTGCTGTTCTCCTTTGCCTAGGCATTTGTATCCATATATATTAATGGCTGAAGAGGTCTTTCTACTATTTTTCAGTAGATGGTGCTGAATTTCAAGCTTTTTACCTCTGTGATCTCCCAGTCTTGACTTCCAGGCTTGTGTCAGACAGTACAGCTGTGTGCTTGGGGATAGGGGTTGTTTTGCCCTCACTGTAATGGTGACTCCTGACCTCCATGTGCTCCTGCCCCAAGCACCTCTCATAGAGATAAGTCACAGAGGGAAACAGTGGTTCTACTGTAACAGCTCTTGGTTTACAAATAATATGCTCCTGGACTTGATTCCAAGGGCAATGGAGGTGAGTTTTGGGAGTCCAAGGGGTGGCAAGGCTCTGTGTTCTATTTCTTTGTCTGAACCATCACTGCCTGGCCCAACAGTGCAGAGCCACATGGCAGAAACCCGTGCTCTACCAGGTGTCTGCTCACTCAGACACTGTTTGCTCCCCCACCACTCACCCTGCCGGGCTGCCCACCCACAGTTCTCTGTTTCTCCCAGCCAAAAGAAGCACCTGCTACTTCTGGCTTCCTCTCTTCTCCAGGCCGAGTCATGAGCTCCTGGCTGCAGGGCTGCATCTGTGCTTTTTCTCTTCTTGTCTCCCCATTTATCCCTGGTTGCCCACCTTTGGAAGTTTCAATGTGCAGGTTTCTCAGGCATGCCTCTGTGTTGAGCCAGAAATTCTTTGTTGAATTATAGTTGGTTAGCTTGTTGAAACTTCAGGGGGAGAAGCCAAGGGGCTCTCTCACACCGCCTGCCATTCCTCTGATGTCACCTGTCTTGAAGATTTTTATTGATCTTTTGAATGGGATGCTTCTATTTACAGTTTAAATTGTTCTTTTTTTAATATTTGTTTTAATATTTTTATCATGTGCCCCATAGCCCCTCTGAACTCTTATTTGTGTGAATAGATTGCTTGTAGAAGCTATATATATAAAAGCCCAGCGACCATTATGGTGAAACGACCAGAACGACCGGTTGCTATGATGCGCACTGACCACCAGGGGGCAGACGCTCAATGCAGGAGCTGACTCCTGGTGGTCAGTGCGCTCCCACAGTGGGAGTGCCTCTCAGCCAGAAGCCGGGCTCATGGCTGGCAAGTGTGGCTGCGGCATGCGAGCCTCTCCCGCCTCCAGCAGGCACAATCTCCAGCGAATAGACTGCAGTCCTGACACCCGGGTGGTGGGGGTAGCCGAAATGACCACGGATCAGCTGCCACCAGCCCCTGAAACTCTCCCTTCGGATCCTGCGGCTGCACCGCACCCCTTACCTATCTCCCTCTGGGTCTCTGGATATGGGCTCAGGAAAAACCCACAGAGGTGCTTCATGCCCATACTGCCTGGGCCAGCCCCCATCTTGAGAGCGAGCGCCAGTGAAGCCCAGCCTAATGACCAACACCCACGAGTGTCCGTGGGTGAGCCCTTCGCAACTTCCACCTACCACCCGGCCCGGCCCCATCTCCTGGAAAGGTTGGCATCTCCTGGATCCCTTCAGAGTGCTGGTCAGCTCTGGTGGGCGGAGGGGCACCAGCAGGTGCTGGCCTGACCTGTTTGGTTCAGGCAGCCCCACACTTGGGCCGGAGTTGCATGGAAAAATCACCTCCTGTACACTGCAGGTACAATCTACTGTGAACAAATGCAGTGTGGAATGTTTGTGCGTGACCGAGACGACCTTGATACCAATGCAGCTCCTTGGAACTCCCCCTCAGGCATCAGGGCCACATTCCACCTCTTAGGTATTGCTGTGTTTCTTCGGATGCAGAACTGAAATACTAAGAATGTGCCTTACCTGCGATTATGATCAGCCTCTCCCTCCTTCCTTCTTACTACCCCCAGCTGCCACTTCCAAGCCATACTAGCCCCCACCTCTAGGGACAGTCCCGGAATAAAGTGAGAAAATCCCAATCCAATGAGCGGGTCTCCCACGCGTGTCCATGGCTGAGCCCATCGTGCCCTTCCTGGGCCTGGCCAGCATCTGAGCTCCCACGTTCCCTGCAGATCCCTGGCAGATGGACCCCCCGGTGGTGCTGGTACCCAGCCCCAAAGATGCCCATAGCTCATCCAGAACTTGCTGCGAGACACATACCCCATAAGCCTACTGGTACAATCTCCAGGGAACAGATGAAGTGCGGACACTTGGAGTAACCAGCACGAGCCTGATATCACCACTGGGCTCCTGGAACTCTGCCTCAGGCATCGAGATCAAATCTCATCCCTTACCAATTGATCCCCAAGCTACAGAGGAAGGCAGCAATATAAAAATGGCCACAAGGTGGCAACTGACAATGGGGTAAAAGTCAGAGAGATCGACCTGAAGGGTGGGGACATGGGCGAGAGAGCACCCCTACCCTCCAAGATTCCCAACTTTCTTATTGTTCACCTAAGAGCATCTCTTATCTAGCTCCGAGTGGTGGAAAGCGTTCAGCACAGCCCAAGGTGTCCATTGGGGACCTCCTGGCTGGCAAGGCGTGACCCTGGCCGCAGAAGGGACATTTGGAAATATTTTTTCAGGAAGCTCTGAGGAGGACAGACTCCCCACGTGACTTCCCAGCAGCTCACTGGGACATGGAAACTTCCCGGGCATGTGGGCGGGGGCTCCCGATTTCCTTTCAATGTGCACGAATCCATGCACCACGCCACTAGTTTCTTAATAAAATTGGTGTTTAATGTTAATGGTGGCATTGTGCACCCCTGTTTTATTCCTGACTTTAAAACAAAGCCTTGGTTCTTAGTGTCACCACTAAGTATGATGTTCTATAGCTTTTTGATAGATATTCTTTATGTTCACTTCCTTTCTCAGCTTGTTAAGAATTTTTATTATGAATGAGTGTTGAATTTTGTTGAATATTTTTTCTGCTTCCATTGCAATAATCATACTTTTCCTCCTTGATCTATTATTGTGATATATTAGTCCATCTAAATTCTCTTTGTGTTCTAGAAAAGCAGTCTTGGTTCTGTTATAGTTTGTTTTTATACACTGAGAATTTTTATTAGGGTTTTTGCATTTGTGTTCATATGTGAGATTGGTGTACATTTTTTATTGTACTACTTTTGTCCATTTTGGGTATCAAGACTGTACTAGCTGCATAGGTTAGACCAGGGGTGGGCAAACTTTTTGACTCGAGGGCCACAATGGGTTCTTAAACTGGACCGGAGGGCCGGAACTGCCGGGAGCCAGTCCATCCTTGCTGCTTGACACAGTCGCTGCAGGAAAGAAACATCTGCACAGCATATGTTTCAAGGGACCTGGTGTGTATGGCATACTGTTCTTAATATGTTTACTCCCCTTCTTGGCGCTATGTGTTTTAACCAAGGTCACCTCTCCGAGAAAGGTTGTTTCCCCAGGTAGGGATTTTTCCCTGAAGTTAGGGAGGGGATAAAACCCCTTAACTAAGTGCCAGGCGGGTAGTTAATCACTTTAACTAAGAACAATCATAAGCTACATAATCTTTACTCCCTGGAATGGAGATAAGAAATGCCCTAACCTTTGGAATAGAAATTGATAGGATTGGAATCAACTGGTATAAATACAGATGTAACAAGACAACAGAAGACAGAACCTAGAGACAGAACCTAGCAAAAGAACATGGCAAAAGATTCTGGACAGAACCTGGCTACAGAACTTCGCTGGAGAACCTAGACAGAACATGGCAGGAGAACCTAGACAGAACCTGGCTGGAGAACCTAACCAGAACTTCGCTGGAGATCCTGACCAGAACTTGGTTGGAGATCCTAGCCATAACTTCGCTGGAGATCCTGACCAGAACTTGGCTGGAGTTCCTGGGTAGAGATCCTGGTTAGGCTGCTGATCAACTGAATGCTGTCTCCGTGTCATTCCTTCTTTGCCGACTCCGTCCACACCTTTGAGGACCCCTGGACCCGCTGGGGCTGGACCCCAGCACGGAACAAAAGCATGGATGGAGTGTTTGTGTGAACTAATATAAATTCAAAGTAAACATCATTACATAAAAGGGTACAGTCTTTTTTTTTTTTTAGTTTTATTCATTTCAAACGGGCCGAATCCGGCCCGCAGGCCGTAGTTTGCCCACGGCTGGGTTAGACTTTTCTATCTTTTCCTATTTTCTAAAAACAGTTTGTATAAGAAAGCAATCATTAATTTATTCAGGCCTTTAATTCCCACCTCCACCCTTCGTCAATTTTGTGACATGTTTTTCTAGAAAATAATTTTTTAATCTAAGTTTCCCCATACTTATTGGCATGAAGTTATTCATAGATTATTACTTCTTATTCTGTGGTTTGGTCTTTTGATTTTATAGCTGCGGAGTCTGTCTCAGCATGTAGTGGGTATGAATCTCAGTCTCCAAGCACAGATGTGCAAGAAATATGTTTATTTCTCTAAAACACAATTTAGTCTTTATTTGAATTTTCCATGCCACGAGGACCACAGAAACTTGGTCTAGGCCAGCGGTCGCCAACCTTTCAGACTTCACGGACCACCGGTTGGCGACTGCTGTTCTAGGCAATTTGGAAACTCAGTCCCCATCCCTGGGTTATTTACAGAGTTCCTTAAGGTAATGTGCCATGCTGACCTCTGCTGACACTTCATACTTTCATTCTGGTGGTCCACGTAGGTCTCATTGGGAAAAGGGAGTCCTGAGCATGCAGTCTTTTTATCCCTACTTGTCTCATATGAATGGGCCTTGGGCCAGGAACACTTTCTTACCAAGAGATAGAGTCCTCATAACTTGTGCTGGGCTTTAACCTTGTGTGGGGATGTCTTTTCTTTAGACTTAATGTATGCTTCTTTGTCCTATTTAAGTGTATGCCTTATGGCACCTGACCAGCCATGCTACTGTATCTGTCCCCTATGGGGAGGGGACAGGTTTCTTTGTTCTGCAGCACAGGAGGGGTGTGTGAAGGCGTATGGTTTTGTATCGGCTGTCGGGAAGGCCCTGCTAGCCATGGCAGACTGATGGCCACTACGAAAGCTGATCTTGCTCTGTCTCTTCTTTATGTAACATTTTTTCTATCAGTGCTTGACTGTGTTGTGTTTTTTTGTTTTATTTTGTTTTTTGGCAACTCTAATACCAAGATGTAGTGGGCAGAAGTATTTGGACTTCTACTCCTGGTGATAGGCAACCAAAGCCATTTGCTGGACAGATCTTCCCTCCGTTGTCAGTCCACACAGGTCTCTGCTGAGTTGACCCTTGTTCACATGTCTAAGGCTCCTTCAGTTTCCCCAGATCACCCATCTGTGTTTGCAACTCTTGGGCATACAGAAGTCATTTTGCTGTTCTCAAGCCATGCTGGGGCCAGGTAAACTCTGTGAGATTATGTAAAACTCCATTTCCCTCAACACCCCCACGCGGCCGTTTCTTCTCTTGGATCTTGCTGCTTCCTGGCTTCTCCATAGGAAATGTTCTCAGATCTTATATCCTTTGGGCTTAGCCCTGGGGTGCTGAGTGTGAGTCCCTATCATCACTTCCCTGCCAACTTCCTCTGACCCAAGAATTTCATTCTTTTCTAGCTGCAGAGAGAGGAAATATTACTGAAAAAAAAAAAAAAACCACACAAAAAAACTCATCTTGTTTTCTCTCAAATTGATTGCCATCATCCTATGTTCTTTTGTTCCACAGGCTCCCTAGATTTTGGAAACCTGAAAGCCAGGGAAAGACCCTTGTTTTTACTTTGTGTTATGCAATAACACCTTTTACTTGAGGTTTTGGGCCCAGAAGGGCCAAGTTGGGTAAAGGGAGAAGGATATTGGGTATGTGTGTTGGCGGGAAACGTCAGTGGATATTTCAAAATTATCTCTTCAGACCCTTCTTTTAACAGGTGAAGAGACAGAATCTCAGAGACGTAACTGATTTTCCAAGGCTACAAACACTTAGTGGTGGAACAGAGAGAACAAACTCTGGATAACCTAACTACTACCCTTCTGTTCTTTGTTGTTAAATATTGTCTAACAGTTATTTGAAACATGGATTTTAGGTTTTACAACCCAATACATATTTTACCTAGATTTTTAAATACATTGTAACTGCCAGCCTGAGGCTTCTTAGCAAATGGATAAATTTAATTGCTGAAATTTCTTAATAATTATGGGTTCAGTCCTTTAAGGTCAAATATACCCTTTTTAATGTTTACTCTTTTCAGTAGAAACATTGTCTAGAATATGTTCTGCTTTTTCTCTTGGTAAAAACAGGTGTAACTTGTTTGTCCTTCCATTCACATCCCTGAGCTCGGGTAGGTCCTAGTGGAGGTGCTACGTGGATCCTTTGCTTGGGGACAAAGGGCACCACTTTGGATGTTGGTTCCTTATGCTATGCTATGGTATAGTTATGCTCAAGGTTTTACTGGGTGAATGAAGTGTTTGCCTCACACCCTATATTCAGCTGTGCTTTGACTTCTTTTGTTTCCTTTTTGTATTTTTTGTTTCCTCCTTCCCACTAGGCTGACTGCCCCTGTTTTGCAGTCAATATTTAAGTACACTGTAAGGTGCTCCTCTTCCACAGCTCTCTTTCTAATGTCTTATTTGTATTCTGCCTTGGGTTTTGAAACTAGATTAATAAGCCTGGTGATATTGTTTGTAAAGTGAGAGTAAACAGTCTCTGAGGGAGGGCCTCAGCAGCTTTCCTATGGGAAAGTTTGTGAGCTTCCTCTGCACAGGCCTTTGCTAACATCTCTTTTGCCTGCTCTAAGGCCTTTTTGGCTTACATCCTGCATCCTGTCTCTGCTAGATCCGTGAGGTTGCAGGATGTCTGCACAGTGAGCAGGTGAGGAATAACTGCTTTCCTCTTTTTTTGTTGTTGTTGATTCAGAGATACTGTAAAATATTTTGCATTAGAATAAGCTATATTCTTAGCATAGAGCTATTAACTAGGTATGTTGCAAATCAGAATAAAAAAAAAAATAACTGTAGAACCACAGAATACCTTTGGGCAATCTGATCATTTACGATGCAAACTATACCACTGACCTTGGGGGATTTTTGAACATAGCTGTCAGTTTAAACAAAACTCCAAACCTAATGAAACTTTTGTTGGAGAGGGTGCTAGTTTGAGAACTGGTTAGACAGCTTTTGAAATGTAATTATGCACTTCTTCCCTGGAAAACAAATAGAAGTACTGATACTTACTGCATATATTCTTTAAGGCTAACCATAAGGTCTTAGTTTTATCACTATTTGGAAAATGGAGAACAATTTCCTGCACACAGAGAGGGCCTCAGCAGCTTTCCTACGGGAAAGTTTGTGAGCTTCCTCACAAACATTAATTGTAATGTTTACAAATGTTCTTCACTTACTTGTTACATTGTAATGTTGAATGAAGCTCTTTTTTTCAGACCCCTCCCCTTTTCACACTCCTGTTTTTTCTTCTCATTCTTTCCTCCCGCCCCTCTTCCTGATACAATTAATAAGTTCTTAGTTTCCTGTCAGTAGGTATTTGAATATTTAAGCAAACATAGTCCACCTTTTCAATATTCACTTGGCTCTCAGAAGAAATTGAATGTTTATATTTTTTTTCATGATTCCCTTTTGGGTCATTTATGAAAACACTAAATTTTCCTTTCATAAATATTTACCAAGTGCCTTCAAGGTGCAAAATATTAGAGTTATATAATTAAATATATCATGTATTTAGTTCCATATTTATATACTAGAGGCTCGGTGCATGAAATTCGTGCATGGGTAGGGTCCCTAGGCCTGGCCGGCAATCAGGGCCTTCTGGCTGCCAGCCAGGGCCTTCCTGGTGGTCAGCACACAATCTCCTGGTCAAACTCCTGAGGGGACACTTTGCATATTAGCTTTTTATATATATAGATATGATCACATATGGAACATTTCTGCATGTGAGTTGTTTTATATGACTCAAGTATAGAGTGCAAGGTTGAGGTCGAACTGGGGGTGGGTGCAGAGACTGAAGGGAGATGTAGCTGGGAGGGCAGGCAGTGGCCAGTTTGTGGCCACGGGGAGGAGTTTAAGTTTGATTCTGATGGCATCGAGATACTGCTGTAGTAGTTTAAGCAAGGGAGTGACATGATACAATGAATGTTTTAGAAATATTATTCTGGCTGCAGTGCCAACATGGACTAGTGGGAAGCAAGAGTTAGGAGACTGAAGCCTTAATTCAAAAAGAAATGAAGAGTGCCTGAATTAAGGTAGGGCAGGTGGCTGGACAGCAGGGCACAACGAAACAGACAGCAAGAGGTATTCCAATGACAGACTCCAAATTTGATAGTGGTGACGACAGAAAGCCATGTGTTTTAACCACATGAAATTGCCGTTTTTATAGGTAAAAAATGATCAGGTCAGCAATTTAATATGGTTCAACTTAATCCATTGCAGCAGACTGAGGAGTGATAGAGAGGACCTGAGTAGATAATAATTTGCAGTAATATTGGCTATGATGGAAAGAAAAGAAATTGGACAATAGCTATAAGAAGTTATATAGGATTTTCTTTAAAAGGATGTTTATATGCTGAAGGGAAAAATGTATGTTCCTTTTTAATGACCCTTTCTCCTACTCGAAAAACTTTCACCCTAGTTTTCTGGGATTTCACAATGACATGACTTGACATGGTCCCTTATTTATTTGTGGGAGGCCCTCAGTAGCCCGTTCCTTCTGTTTTTTTTTTTTTAAACAATTTATTTAAACTAAAAAAGAAAGAAACAAAAGACAATTCACACTTTTTTTTTTTTTTTTACCCCCAATACCTTCTCTGGCAACCACCAATCTGTTCCCTGTATCTACAAGTGCTGGAGTCCAATCCCAGCGGGTCCAAGGGTCCCCAAAGGTGTGGACGGAATCGGCGAAGAAGGAATGACACGAAGACAGCCTTCAGTTGATCAGCAGCCTAATCAGGACCTCTAGCCAGGATCTCCAGCCAAAGTTCTGGTCGGAGTTCTGGTTAGGAACTGATGAGGATCTGATGAAGATCTGATGAGGATCTGATGTTTATTGTCTTGTTACATCCATATTTATACCAGCCGATTTTAATCCTGTCAATTTCTATTACAAAGGTTAGGGCGTTTCTTATCTCCATTCCAGGGAGTAAAGATTATGTAGCTTAACTACCCGCCTGGCACTTAATTAAGGGGTTGTATCTCCTCCCTAACCTCAGGGAAAAATCCCCACCTGGGGAAACAACCTTTCTCGGAGAGGTGACCTTGGTTAAAACACATGGCGCTAAACAGAGCAAACATATTAAGAACAATATGCTATATATGCCAGGTCCCTTGAAACATATGCTTTGCAGATATTTCTTTCCTGCAGCAACCGTGTCAAGCAGCAAGGATGGACCGGCTTCTGGCAAATTCCCCCTTTTTTATTTTTTAAATGATAGCGCATGCAAATCAGCGGCCACCTCTCAGATTGGGTTGTTTAAGACTCGGAAGAAGACTGGCAAGAAATGACAATAAGCATAGCTAACATAGTGGATGAAGCGCACAAGGAGCCCCGTTCCTTAGGAGGTTGCCGGCCTCTTCAGTCAAGAGATTTCAGCTGTCCTCAAGTCGGTGGTTTGGTTGTCCTTCTTGATCTGGCTAGTGGGCGGTGTCATTGGTGACGGGCTTCCCAAAGCATCAGCCAGTTGAAGGGCTGCATCAAAGGGTCCATCAGGGCCGTGCTTGATGGTGGTGTCGGTGTCCAAGGAGGAGTAAGCTGTGTCCTCTGGGTCAGCTGTTATAGAGGATGGAGGGTAGTAGAGAGAAAAAGAAAAGAAAGCAAAAGAACTACAAGGCATAGAAGTGTTTAGAAAAAAGAAGGAGAAGAAAAGGAAGAAGGCAGCATCCTGACACAGCCCTTCCCTTCATCTGCCCCTTTCCCTGTGGTCCAAGGTAGAAATGGGAAACAAGTCCTGTTGCAGTGAGAGGGCAGCTGCTGTCAGCCAGTCTCTTTCTTTACCTGGGTCCCGATCTGAGCTGGGCGTGGGAAGCGGGAAGCAGCCATGGGGACAGGAGACCTCCCTCAGAAGGGGCGAGTGTTCAAACCCCTGCATAGTTGGGGGGGTGATGATCTGTGCCCCACCTTTGTTGACCCCCAAGTTCTCTCCTGCCGGCCCCTCTGTGACTGTGCCTGTCTTAGGTTGTTCCTCCCTGAGGAATCTTACCCGTCTTTGACTAACCAGCCATCCTCCAGGGCCAAGCAGGGTGATGTGAGGTTCAGTTCTGTCTCCTAGGTAGCCTACGCCCCCGTAGCCTCCACGCCCAGCAACTGCCTTGGGATTCCCTTGCCTGCTGGCGGGGCCCTGACATTAATCACATATCTTGGGGAACCCAGGTTTCTTCTCCAGGGAGGGCCCAGCTCATGCCATTGGGTGAGAGACAGATCCATGGTACCAGCCACCATGAGGCTTCAACCTCAGCATGAACAGAGAGCTCAGGCAACAGCTATGGGCAATTGGATTGTAAGAAGAGGGTCCCTCTTGACACGAGGGTAAGAGGGGCCAATACAGGACAAAGGAGAGTCCCGGGACAGGGCTTTCTCAGCCCAGGATGTCAGGCTCTTGGCACAAGACAACTCTATGTATGGGACATATACCAGACACCCCCTAGTCATGGCAGAAAAGGGAGGTGCCCTTCCTGGAACAGTAGGGTAGGGAGATTCTAGAAAAGGCTGTGTTCAGGAGAGAAGGAGAAAGGCCAAAGAACCAGCAAACAAGTAGTTAGATTTAAAAAAAGGAAAAAGGAAAGAAGATGTGGGGCAAAGCTGGGACATATGGAGGCACATGTGATCCTCCCAATGGACAGATTGTTCCAGCTCAGGGCTGCACATCTGCTGCAGATGGGCACTGGTCAGGTGTGCTAGGATGAGGCAGAGACGGAGGGCAGTGAGACATAAGGTCGGACTAGACGGTCTGGAATCCACACAGGTGAGTCTGCGTCCTGTGGAAATATACAAGCATATCCTCTCCCCCGGGTTAAAAGTACATCAGGTCCCTTCCAGGCTCCTATAAGCAAGTCTCTCCATTTGACGAGGACTTTAGGTTTAGTTAGATCAGGGTTCCAATGCCTGTACATCGGGGAATTTCCCTCAGAATCTACATTTAGTATATTAATTACAAATAAAGTATGTTGTAGAACATGATGAGGAGAGGAATATTTAAACTCATTTTCTTGTAATTTTTTAATTTGTGTTTTTAAAGTTTGGTGAGCTCTTTCTACTATTGCTTGGCCTTGAGGATTGTAGGGTATTCCTGTAGTATGTGCAATGCCAAATGTAGAGCATACGTTTTTAAAAGCTCTAGAGGTATAGGCAGGCCCATTGTCTGTTTTAAGTGCCCTTGGTATTCTTAGGTAGGAAAAACATTAGAATAAATGTTGACTTATATCTTTAAAGGCTTCTCCTGTACGTGCAGAAGCAAGGATAACATGAGAAAAGGTATCAATACAAACATGCACATAGCAAAGTTTTCCAAAAGATGGGACATGAGTAATATCCATCTGCCATAAGTCACAGGGTCTAAGTCCTCTTGGATTAACTCCAGTAGCAGGGCTAGGAAAATGAGTAGGACAATGGCCGCAGTCACGCACAATACTTCGAGCAGCTTCTCTAGATATGTGATAATATAGATGGAGAGCAGAAGCATTTTGATGGTGAATGGCATGAGACCGCCGGGCTTCTTCTAGAGCTGTACAAACTACTGGGCGAGTTAGTAGATCCGCCTGATAATTTCCTTCGCTTAAGGGTCCTGGTAGGCAGGAATGAGCTCTAATATGTCCAATATAGAAAGCCTTTTCTCATTTATGAATGTAAGTTTGTAACTGAGTTAACAAAGAGAAAATGGCTGTTCTTCCTTGTGGGAGAGAGGCGGTCTCAATATGAGGAAATAATTTAACTATATATTGAGAGTCAGTGTACAAGTTAAAGGGAACCTGTTGCAATTGTTCAAAGGCATAAATGACTGCCAAAAGCTCTGTTCTCTGGGCTGACGTCTCTAGGGTTTGTTGAACATGGGTTATTGAGTCAATGATTGTTACTGCCTTACCATTAGAGGAGCCATCTGTGAATACTAAGGAGGCAGGAGGTGATAATGGCTCTTTTGAACATTTAATAGGAAATATAAACGGATGTAGGGAGAGAAATTGCAATATAGGTGATCTTGGCAAATGATGTAAAATTTGTCCTGGGAAGTTACCTATAGCTATTTGCCACTCTTCTTCAAATTGTAATAGTGTGTCTAATTGTTCTCTTTTATAAGGTATTATTATCTCAGTAACTTCTCTTCCAAAGAGTTCGATACTGCGTCGCCTACCTTTGATAATGAGAGTGGCCACTAGGGAGGGATAGGATGGTACAATCTTCCTAGGAGTGACAGGTAAATGTATCCATTCTAATGGTCCTTCCTGCCATAAACATCCTGTAGGAGTATATTTAGTGGCTAGAATAATTAAGGCCCAAGATTTGGAATAATCTAGATACTGTAGTTGCTGTTTATTGATGGCCTGTTCTATTTTTGCTATAGCCTTTTCTCCTTCTATAGTTAATTGTCGGGAAGACTTAGGGTTAGAATCTCCCTTTAAAATGTCAAATAGAGGTTTTAAGTCAAGAGTGGTTATTTTTAGATATGACCTGACCCAGTTGATATCACCTAATAGTTTCTGATAATCATTTAATGTGTTTAAATGATCTTTTCTTAATTGTAAAGGCTGATGGGTGATAGTAGAGGTATGTAATATTCTGCCTAAGTAGGAAAAAGAAGGTTCAGTCTGAATCTTTTCTGGGGCTATTTTTAGACCATGTTCTTCTAAAGCAAGGACGGTCTGAGTAAGAATTTCCTGTAAAGTAGCCCGATCTTTATGAGCTAGTAAAATATCATCCATATAATGAATAAGACATAGATCTGAAAATTTCTTTCTAATAACTTGAGATGCCTGATCTACAAACTTTTGACATAATGTAGGACTATTTTTCATCCCTTGTGGGAGAACCTTCCATTGATATCTCTGATAAGGCTGTTTAAAGTTTTCTGATGGTATGCTGAATGCAAATCTTTGACAATCAGCCGGGTGAAGAGGTATAGAGAAAAAACAATCCTGTAAGTCAATAACAACAACACAATACTCCTGTGGAATTGCCACAGGGGAGGGCAATCCAGGTTGTAAGGAGCCCATATCTTCCATGGTGTCATTTATGGCTCTTAGATCTTGCAAAAGTCTCCACTTGCCTGATTTCTTTTTTATTACAAATATGGGTGTGTTCCAGGGACTATTTGATGGCTCTATATGTCCCTCTGCTAATTGCTGATCAATTAATTGTCGGGCTGCTGATATTTTCTCAGATGTTAAGGGCCATTGCTCGACCCATACTGGTTGTGATGATTTCCAGACTATGGGATCAGCAGTCCTATGGGCAATGGCCCCAATTATAAATCCTGTCGAGGAGTGTGAGGTATTACTCTCTTTTCCTAATCCCTTTTCTGGATTAAATCCCATGTGCAGCATCTGTGATGTTACTCTATCACTGGGGCTATATAATAGAACTCCCATTTGAGACAAGATATCTCTTCCCCATAATGTAAAGGGGATAGTCGTAATTACATAGGGACAGAAGGTTCCTGAATGTTGATCTTCATCAGCCCAAGTTAAAATCTGAGAACTCTTTTTTACATTAGATGCCTTGCCTAGTCCTACTAGGGAAATGGAGGTGGTATGCGTGGGCCATGAAGAGGGCCAATCCTTCCCTGCTATGCAGGAAACATCTGCTCCTGTATCCAATATACCTTCAATTGGTTTTCCCTGAATTTGTAAAATTTTTGTAGGTCTAGTAGCATGGATTTCTTGTATCCAAAATGCTGCATCACTAGATCCAAAGCCTCCGGCCCCTCTAGCTTCCTGGGTAACAGCTGTCCCTATTTTATGTATTGGTAACAGGAGTAATTGGGCAATTCTCTGGTTGGGCTGAATCTGTATAGTTGTGGTGGGTGGGGAAAGTAAAATCTGTATTTCTCCTGTGTAGTCTGCATCAACAACTCCTGGGATGACTAAGATCCCCTGTAACGAGGTGGAGCTCAGCCCTAATATTAATCCTACAGTTCCCTCAGGCAGCGGCCCAGACACTCCTGTAGGAATGGCTGCTACTGGCGAGTCTGGGGTTAGTATTGCGTGGGTGGTTGAATGGAGGTCCAATCCTGCACTGCCTGGGGTTGCTCTGAAGAGGTCACTGACGGATTGAAATTTGCAGCAGAGGGGTTGAGGGTCGATGCCCCTATTATTGCAGGGGCCTGGGGCCGGCCCCTTCTCAAGTTTCCCAATTGAGGTGATGGGATATAACCTCCTTGGGAGCGATTTGTAGAATTTAAAGGCCGACCATTTTTATGGTATTTCGATCTACATTCCTTTGCCCAATGGAATCCTTTCTGACATCGGGGACAAATGGTTTTTGGAGGATTAATATTATTCCCTGATGTATTTCCAGGCTGTCGAGGAGCTTGCCATCTGGCTTGAGTATTATTATTTCTATTTGGGCATTCTCTGCTAAAGTGCCCAGATAAGCCACAAGAGTAGCAGTTCATATTTCTTTTATTACCTGTATTATTGCTGGCTTGTCCTATGCCCTGTACATATTGAGGGTATGTCTCCCCTTTGAGAGCTGCAGCTATAGCTACACCCTGTATAAATGCTGGACTTACATCAGCACACTGTTTTATAAAATCATTTATAGTTGCCGTTCTGCGAATCGGCCTTAATAAAGCCTGACAGGTATTATTAGCATTTTCAAAAGCCAGTTGTTTGATTAGGATATCGGCAGCCTCTTCATTATTGATTACTCTCTTGACTGCCTGTATGAGGCGAGAAAGGAAATCCTGACATGGTTCCTCGACCTTCTGTTTAATCTCTGTAAGGGAGGTTGTTTTTCCTGCTGTATAAGGTAGGGATTTCCAGGCATTTACTGCACAACTGTTTACTTTAATAAGTGCCTCTTTGGGCATATACATTTGCTCCTGAGCCGTGTTAAAATCACCTTCTCCTAATATCATGTCTAGGGTTATTCCTCCTCTGGATTTTTTGCTAGTGGCTACAGCTTTCTTAGCAAGATCGTCATATTCAGTTGTCCATAATAAGTAATTGCCTCCTGAGAGACAGGATTTACAAACCTGTGACCAATCATAAGGAGTCATCCATTTATTGGCTAGGGTTTCTACCAAGGTTAGTGTGTAAGGAGTTAGAGGTCCATATTCAGAGCAGGCCAATTTTAATTCTTTAAGTATTTTGTAAGGTATAGCCTCCCAGGTGGGGCTTTCGTCCTCATCAAACTCATTCTCATATGCAACTGGGAAGCAGAGTGAGAACTCAAGATCTCCATTAGCTTCAGCTTCTCTTATCGCCCTTTGAAATTTAGACATGGAGCTCCTAGGAGCTGCAGGACCTGGTTTAGGCTTCCTTTCTAATTTAGGGAGCCTGTTTTGAATGGGAGGGCCTCTCTCCTCTCTACTGACTGGAAAGGAACAATGATCATGTTTATGATATTTAGTCTCCTTCCAATCAGTAGGCATAGCTAAATTGCTCTTAGATTGAGCTGGAGACAATAATGATGTGTCCTCTCTAGGTGGATCCGAGGGACTATTTGAAGTTTGAGAACGTTCAATAGTTTCTGCCTCTGGTGCCAAGATGCCACGAATTGAATTCCAGAGGGAAAAGGTATTTTCCGGGACCTTCTGGTCCTGCGGATGGAAGGTGTGATAATTCATAAATTGCTCTCCTATTTTAGTCCAAGTTGTTAAGTTAACAGTTCCATCCTCAGGAACCCATTGACATGCATATTCTATAAAACTTTCTATCTGACTGGGAGTAACCTTAACTCCTCTGCTAGCAAGCAGATGCATTAAAAGATTAATACAGAGTCTTTTTTCTTTAGACTCAGTATGACCCATCTTGTCAATCTAAGTTTTGTACTAACTACCCGCTTACCCTACTTATCCTCTATAGCAGGGGTCTTCAGCACCCTACGGTGCAGTCCTATCCGTCCCAAGTATGTCCCAAGTACGGGGGACTTACCTAGATGCCCCACGTTGGGCACCAGTTGCTGGAGTCCAACCCCAGCAGGTCCAGGGGTCCCCAAAGGTGTGGACGGAATCGGCGAAGAAGGAATGACACGAAGACAGCCTTCAGTTGATCAGCAGCCTAGTCAGGACCTCTAGCCAGGATCTCCAGCCAAAGTTCTGGTCGGAGTTCTGGTTAGGAACTGATGAGGATCTGATGAGGATCTGATGTTTATTGTCTTGTTACATCCGTATTTATACCAGCCGATTTTAATCCTGTCAATTTCTATTACAAAGGTTAGGGCATTTCTTATCTCCATTCCAGGGAGTAAAGATTATGTAGCTTAACTACCTGCCTGGCACTTAATTAAGGGGTTGTATCTCCTCCCTAACCTCAGGGAAAAATCCCCACCTGGGGAAACAACCTTTCTCGGAGAGGTGACCTTGGTTAAAACACATGGCGCTAAGGAGAGCAAACATATTAAGAACAATATGCTATATACACCAGGTCCCTTGAAACATATGCTTTGCAGATGTTTCTTTCCTACAGCGACCTTGTCAAGCAGCAAGGATGGACCAGCTTCCGGCATACAAGCTTTTTTTTTTTATTTTGTTTTTTAGATTTTACATATAAGAGAGGTCAAATGATATTTGTCTTTCTCTGCCTTATTTCATTTAACAAAATCCCCTTGAGGTCCATCCATATTGCCCCAAATAGCAAGATTTCATTCTTTTTTTTTTTAAGATTGAATGTATATATCATAATTTCTTTGTACATTTAATCATAGATAGACACTTAAGTTGTTTTTATATATTAGCTATTGTAAATAATGCTGTAGTGAACATGAGGGTGCATATATCTTTTTGAGGTAGTATTTTTGGTTTTCTTTGGATAAATATCCAGAAGTAGAATTGTGATCACATAGTAGTTCTATCTTTGATTTTTTGAGGAACCTCCATACTGTTTTTCATAGTGGTTACATCGATTTACATTTTCAAAAAGAATGCACAGTGTTCCCCTTTCTCCACATCCTTGCCAACACTTGCTATTATTATTTATGATAATATACATCCTAATGTGAAGCAGTAATTCATTGTGGTTTTGATTTGCATTTTTCTAATGAAACAATGTTGAACATCTTTTCATGTACCTGTTGGCCATCTGTATGTCTTCTTTGAAAAAATGTCTGCTCATATCTTCTGCCTATTTTTTAAAAAATATGTTCTTATTGATTTTAGAGCAAGGAAGGGAGAGTGATGGAGAGATAGAAACAGCAATGAGAGAGAAACATTGATTGGCTGCCTCCTGCACCCTCCCCCCCACCTCCACTAGAGATCAAGCCTGCAACCCAGGCATGTGCTCTGAGCTGGAATCAAACTGGTGACCTCTTGATTCATGGGTTGACACTCAGTCACTGAGCTACACTGACTGGGCCTGCCAATTTTTAAAAAATAACTTAAAAAATTTTAATTACAATTAACACACAATATTATATTAGTTTTAGGTGTGCAAGATAGTGATTAGACATTTATATAACTTACTAGAGGCCCAGTGCATGACATTCGTGCACTGGGGGGGGGGGGTGGTCCCTCAGCCCGGCCTGTCCAGGAGCCCTCAGGGGATGTCTGACTGACAGCTTAGGCCCACTCCCCACCAAGCCACATTCAGACATCCTTAGTGTTGCTGTGGAGGTGGGAGAGGCTCTTGTCACCACCGCTGCTCTCACCAGCCATGAGCCCGTCTTGTGGCTGAGCAGTGCACACTGACCACCAGGGGGCAGCTCCTGCATTGAGCATCTGCCTCCTGGTGGTCAGTGTGCATCATAGTGACCTTCATTCTGCCATTCGGCCGATTTTCATATTAGCCTTTTTATTATATAAGATAAGGCAATCACTCTGTAAGTCTAGTACCTACCTGACACCATGCATAGTTATTAAAATACTAGAGGCCTGGTGCACGAAATTCGTGCACTTGGGGGTGGAGGTCCCTCAGCCTGGCCTGTGCCCTCTCACAGTCTGGGAGCCCTGCGGGCCTAAGCTGGCAGTTGGACATCCTTAGCACTGCTGTGGAGGTGGGAAAGGCTCCTGCCACTGCCGCTTCATTCACCAGCCATGAGCCCAGCTTCTGGCTGAGTGGCACTCCCCCTGTGGAATTGGGCCGAAACTGGCTCTCTGACATCCCCCAAGGGTTCCTGGATTGCGAGAGGGTGCAGGCCAGGCTGAGGAACCCTACCAGTGCACGATCAGGGCCAGGGGAAGATGAGAGAGGTTGGCCAACTGGGGAGGGACCACAGGAGGGCTCCAGGGCATGTCCGGCTCATCTTACTCAGTCCTGATCGGCTGGACCCCAGCAGCAAGCTAACCTACCAGTTGGAGTGTCTACCCCCTGGTGGTCAGTGCATGTCATAGTGATTGGTTGACTGGTTGACTGTCTGCCCCCTGGTGGTCAGTGCATGTCATAGTGAGCGATTGAGCGGCCTTAGCATATCATTAACATATTATGCTTTGATTGGTTGAATGGCTGACCGGTCGACTGGACACTTAGCATATTAGGCTTTTATTATATAGGATTATTGATTATATTCTTTATGCTGTACTTTACATCCCATGACTGCTTTTACAATGGGAAATTTGTAATCTTAACCCTTTCTCCTTTTTCACCCATCTCCCCAACTTCTGCTTACTTTTTAATTGATTGTATTTTTTTTGTTACTATTGAGTTACATGAGTTCTTTATGTATTTTTTATATTAGCCCCTTATCAGACATACATGATTTGAAAATATTTTCATCCATTCAGTAGGTTACCTTTTCATTTTGTTGATGATTTCCTTTGCAGCTCAGAAACTTTTTTAGTATGATGTAGTCACACATTTAATTTGTGTTTGTGGCTTTCGCTTTTGGTGTCAGATTCAAAACATTGTCAACAACACTTATGACAAGGAGCTTACCACTTATGTTTTCTTCTAGGAGTTTTATGGTTTCAGGTCATGTGTTTGAATCTTTAATCTATTTTGAGTTAAAGTTTGCGTATGTAAGATAGTGATTGAGCTTCATTCTTTTACACATGGGTGTTCAGTTTTCCCAGCACCATTTATTGAAGAGACTCTCTTTCTCTCATTGTATATTCTTGGCTCTTTTGTTGTAAATTAATTGACCATATATGCTTGAGTTTATTTCTGAGCTCTCTCTTCTGTCCCAGTAATCTATGTGTCTGCTTTTATACCAATACCATACCTTTTAAATTACTATGGCCTTGTAGTATAGTTTGAAATCAGAAGGCATGATGCCTCCACTTTTGTTTTTCTTTATCAAGATTGCTTTGGCTATTTAGAAATTTTTGAAGTTCTATAAAAATTTTAGGATTATTTTGTCTATTTTTTTGAAAAGTGCCATTGGCATTTTCATAGGGGTTGCACTGAATCTATAGAGAGCTTTGGATAATATGAACATTTTCACAATATTAATTCTTCCAATCTATTAGCATGGAATATCTTTCTATTTATTTGTATTTTAAAAAATTTTTTTATTAATATTTTATGGAGGTCTTTTACCTCCTTGGTAAAATTTATTTCTAGGTATTATTCTTTTTGATGCAATTGTAAATGGGATTGTTATCTTTATTTCTTTTTCTGATAGTTCATTATTAGTGTATAGAAATGCAGCAGATTTTTGCATGCTGGTTTTGTATCTTGCAACTTTACTAAATTTGTTTATTTGTTCAAATGGATTTTTTTAAATTGAGTCTTCAGGGTTTTTGTATGTATAATATCATGTCATCTGCAAATAGTGACAATTTTACTTCTTTAAATATGGATGCCTTTGATTTTTTTTTCTTGCCTAATTGTTCTGCCTAGGACTTTAAATAGTATATTGAAAAAGAGTGATGAGAGTGGGCATCCTTGTCTTATTGCCGATCTTAGGAGAAAGGCTTTCAGCTTTTCACCAGTGAGTACAATGTTAGCTATGGGCTTGTCTTGTATGGCCTTTATTATATTGAGGTATGTTTCCATTACACCCACTTTATTGAGAGTTTTATCATAAATGGGTGTTGAAAAGCTTCTCGTAGAACAAAGAGAAGACAATGAAGAGGAAAATAGGAGAGAAATATATAAAAATAAGAGTATCACCCTAGAGGACCAACATCCCAATACTAGGAGTTCCAGAAAGAGAGTATTAAAACAAAAGAGAATTTCCCAGCACTGGAAGTTATGAGTTATTAGAATATATTCAAAGTGCTGGAAGAAAACAAAATTTCAACCAGGAATACTCTATCTTGCAAAGTTTCATTCAGAATCCAATGAGAAATAAAGAGTTTTCCAGACCAGTGGAAGCTTTGAAGGTTAAACAACAAAAGTAGTAAAAATAACTGGTTACAATAATTAGTTAAGGGATACACAAGATAAAACGATATAAAATGTGACATCGAAAACATAAAACATGTGTGTGGCAGGGGAGGGAGAGTAAAAATATTGATATTTAGAAGAGGATCAAACATAAACACAGAGGCACTTTCTTTGTATTCAAGTACTCATTCCTGTGAGCATATTTTATTTTCAACACTTTCCATTTTCTGCTTTGGTGTGAGAGAGTTTTGGCTGCATGGAGGGAGATCTAGGAAGTTTATTGTCAGCCCCCCTTGCACTCTCACTTTTGGAGATTGACACCTCCAATTCCTTAATCTTTGTGATGTTTTATAGTAGGGCTTGTTTTGCTTCTGGGCTTCATTTTTGTAAATTGTGGCTACCTTTTTGATAAAATAATAGGAAAATATTTACAAGACATTCTCATGCCAGCTTATCAATGTTTACTGTTTTTAATGTGTACCTTTACTTATTTGTTTATATACTGGCAACTTACTATATATATTACAATAGTGAGACACAAGAATAAATAGCCGTCTTGTAGAATACATTTTGAGGTTCTTACTGCCTATCAAGTCATGGCCAAAGTAAACTTCCTTTAATATATTTGTTCCCAATTAGAAGAGTTTTTATTTAAAGCAATATCTTATTATAGCTAAAGCATGTTTAAGGTAATTATTTCTAAAAATGCTTTTTGGAGATCCTCTTTTTATTATTATTATTTTTAAATAAATCTTTATTGTTCAGATTATTATAGTTGTTCCTCTTTCCCCCCCATAGCTCCCCTCCACCCAGTTCCCACCCCACCCCCTGCCCTTACCGCCCCCACTGTCATAGTCCATAGGCATACGATTTTTGTCCAGTCTCTCGCCCCCCTCCCAAGACCCTTCCCCCCGCCTCCGAGAACTGTCAGACCACTCCTTTTCTATGCTCCTGATTCTATTCTATTCACCAGTTTATTTTGTTTGTCAGATTCTTTATTCACTTGATTTTTAGATTCACTTGTTGATAGATATGTATTTGTTGTCACTTTGTTGTTCATAATTTTTTATTTACCTTTTTCTTCTTCTTCCTCTTCTTAAAGAATACCCTTCAGCATTTCATATAATACTGGTTTGGTGGTGATGAACTCCTTTAGCTTTTTCTTGTCTGTGAAGCTCTTTATCTTGACCTTCAATTCTAAATGATAGCTTTGCTGGGTAGAGTATTCTTGGTTGTAGGTTCTTGCTATTCATCACTTTGAATATTTCTTGCCACCTCTTTCTGGCTTGCATAGTTTCTGTTGAGAAATCAGCTGACAGTTGTATGGGTACTCCCTTGTAGGTAACTGACTTTCTTTCTCTTGCTGCTTTTAAGATTCTCTCTTTGTCTTTTGCTCTTGGCATTTTAATTATGATGTGTCTTGGTGTGGTCCTCTTTGGATTCCTTTTGTTTGGGGTTCTCTGAGCTTCCTGGACTTGTAAGTCTATTTCTTTCACCAGGTGGGGGAAGTTTTCTGTCATTATTTCTTGAAATACGTTTTCTATATCTTGCTCTCTCTCTTCTTCTAGCACCCCTATAATTTGGATGTTGGTACACTTGAAGTTGTCCCAGAGGCTCCTTACACTATCTTCATATGTTTGTATTCTTTTTTCCTTTTACTTTTCTGATTGGGTGTTTTTTGCTTCTTTGCATTTCAAACCTTAATTTGATTCTTGGGATCCTCTAGTCTGCTGTTGGATCTCTGTATATTATTTATTTCAGTCAGTGTATGCTTAATTTCCAATTGGTCCTTTTTCATATCCTTGAGGGTCTCACTATATTTCTCAGAGGTTTCTAGAACTGTGATTTTGAACTCTATATCCAGTAGTTTGCTTTCCTCCATTTCTTTCATTTGTGACATGTTTCTTTGTCTCTGCATTTTGGCTGCTTTCCTATGTTGATAGAGTGGCTTTGTGTGCTAGGTGTCTTATAGGGCCCAGTGGCTCAGCCTCCTAATTACCTGAGGTGGACACTCTTGGTGCACCCCTTTGTGGGCTGTGTGCACAGTCTTGTTGTAGTTAAGCCTTGATTGTTGTAGGTATCACTGGGAGGAATTGACCTCCAGGCCAATTGGCTGTGAGGGCCAGTTGTGTCTACAATGGGAGAACTTCTGTGCTGGAGACACCCTTATGGGGCAGGACTTGCTTCAGTGAGACTTTGGCACTCACTGAGTCTGCCCCCTGAGTGTGTCTTTTATGGATGTGAAGAGTTGTAATCTGGATGGTCTCACTCTGACCCCTGTATACACCGGCTCTTGGATCTCTAAGGAGATACAAAGTCAGCCACTGCCTGAGGTCACCCAGCAGGAGCTATAGAGAGATCTGCAGATTCCTCCTCTTTGTTTGGGGTTTTGAGGTGCCCAGATGATACATAGCTGTAAAGCAATGCAAGCTGCTGACGAGCCTTAGGCATTCTTTTGGAAGCTCTGGGGTTCTCTGACCCAGCTGCAATTTGACAGGTTTTTAGGCGGAGAAAGGCCAGGCCATTTGTATGCAAAAGCTGCTGTGCACAGCTTGAGTGGGTTGTAAATTGGGAGGGGCGGGGTCTCAGGGAATCACCAGGGCGGAGCAAACAGCAGTGGCTGCCAGTCAGCCCTGCATTAGAGAGGTCCCCAAGTCTCTGCATTCTGTGCCCCCTGTGCAGGAACAAGGACCGCTGCAAGTACTTCTGCAAGAAAGCTGCCCTCACGTTCCGGCCCGTTGCCAGACAGTCCAGTTTCTCTCCGTATGAGTCTGGGACCCCCGATTTTCGCCTGGAACTGGATTTTAGAGCAGTTGGGAGCTTGTATCTCCCTTCCAATTGAAAAAGACAACAGTGTACCCAGTTGCCAGCCCCTTTCATGTGTGCCTCTGTACTTCCTCACTTCCACACCTCTGCACCTTCTACCGGACTCAATGTGCTTTTCTCTTTCCTTCTAGTTGTAGAATTTCCACTCAGCCAGTGTCCCGTGGTTCTGGATGATATTCATTTTGTCTTTTAGGTGTAATTTTAATGTGGTTGTGCACGGCAGCAAGTTCAGGTGTTTACCTATGCCATCATCTTGGTTGTCTCTAGAGATCCTCTTTTTATTGAAAAGATATTAAACATAACTTTAAGAAAATAGAAGTTATAACTGACTGAATTGTTATTCATGAATAACTAATTTTTCTCCTTTTTATTTAGTCTTATGAATTTAAGAGAAAATATACAGTTGGAACAGACAAAAGTTAAATTAGTTTAAATCATAGTACTCCCAGAAACATGAGTAAGTCAGGTACTGAGTCATTGAAAAATTTTGTTTTCTAATCCACAGGTAACGACGCTAGATTTTACAATCAACTGCAATCTCCTAATGTTAACCTGGAGATTATACTTTTCCATTTACCAATTGTTCTTTAAGTAGTTTCTAAATTCATACTAAATGTATGACTTCATTTCTCTGTGGATGGGTTTGAGAATATTATGAATGAGCTGTTCTGGCTGCTTAACAGCTCCTGACCCTTACGCTTCCTGCCCCCAGCTGTTAAACCATTTGCTTGTCTAGTGTAACAGCCTGGAGGAGGTTTTAACATAAAGACTGGAAAAGCAAGAATAATGGCCAGTACTACTCTTAAATTTTGATACTATAAAGATAAACATTTATGATGAAATATTAGTTGACAATTATGTTTATCTAAATAGAGAAACTGAATGATATCCAGAAGAGGAAGACTGAAAAGGGAAAAAAAGTACAAAATGGATATTTTTTCATATTAATTCTTTTATTTTCACTGTAATGTTCTGTATTTTAAGTTATTTCCAGCAGTTTTAAAATAAAACTTTATGTTTTAATGTCTATATTGCTATTTTGCTATCATGCTATTAATATGAGTCATGATAATCTTGAATTTATGAGAATGAAACAACCAGATTTAATCTTTCCTCCCAGAGATACTTTTGTGTCAATTTGAAGTAACCTTCCTTTCCCTTGAACTTTTTGCTATATATCTATAATGAAGGCACATGATATTCCTGTTTTAGATTTTTATTTTCCTAATAGCTCCTTCCAGGTTTATTCAGCATGACTCAGCTTCTTGAAAGCGCCTCAGTATCTTTTGTTGAGTACAAACCAACAAAAGATAATGAAATTGAAATAAGATGGTGAATTCCCAGGAAATGCAATCTGATACAATCATGACCCAATACTTCATTCACTGGTATTCGTAAGGGACTTTGCTACAAAATCACTCCTCTTTAGAATCTAAGGTTGAAGGCTGAACATCTTCAGACTCTTAACCACTTTTTAAAACTTTAGTTTGTTGGTTTTATTAAATCTGTAAAGTTGAAGTAATAACAGCTGCCACATAAATTTGTTATGAGAACTAAATGAAATAATGTTTGTAAAGTGTTCACCAATGTCTGGCACACTGTAAATGCTCAGTTATTGTTAGCTTTCATAGTCCACTAGAGGCCTGGTCACAAAAATTTGTGCACTCGGTGGCGGGAGGGAATCCCTCAGCCTGGCCTGCACCCTGTTACAGTCCGGGAGCCCTCAAGGGATGTCCGACTGACGGGGAGCAGACCTAAGCCATCAGTCAGACATCCTTAGTGCTGTGGAAGTGGGAGAGGCTCTTGCCTTCGCCGCTGCACTCACTAGCCGTGAGCCCAGCTTCTGGTTGAGTGGTGTTTCCCTTGTGGGAGTGCACTGACCACTAGGGGGCAGCTCCTGCATTGAGCATCTGCCCTCTTGTGGTCAGTGCATGTCATAGCGACTGGTTGTTCCGCCATTTGGTTGATTTGCATATTAGCCTTTTATTATATAGGACTAGTAGCCTGGTGCACAAAAATTTGTGCACTCGGCGGTGGGGGTGGGGGTCCTTCAGTTATTAAACATTTATCGGCACAACACTGACCACATTGGTGGTGGTGGTGGTCTTGTCAGAATGTGTTATATTATGCAGATGAAAATCTATTTAAACAGATTTGATGTAGATATTTTCAAAGATGGAAGAATTGTCCCTGTCAACTATTTTAGTTGATTCATATCTTTACTAATTGTCATCATTGCAAAGTTTTCAGTCCTCATATGGATTGCTGGATGTAATAGGTCATGCGCTGTCCCTGTCCTTTGTAGCCTTTGTTATCTTAAGGACTCTAGTTTTCCATTTATATGTTTAAGTACCAACCTTACCGGCTTAAAAATGTAAGCTTTTAACACTGCTCTCTCTGTTCGGTATCCTTCCGATGAAAAGTGGAGTTGGGTTGCAGCACAAGAGAGAAATTCAGAAGGGGAATATTGAAGTAATGACTGCAGTAGGAGAAGAGGGAACCTATTTCCCTGGCCACAGGCCTGGACCAAAGGTGGGCGGCTTCTTCCTCTGGCGGCTTCTTCTTCTTCTGTGCTTCCAGGGAGGGCCGTCAGTTATGTGTATATGTGTGTGCATGCAAACATAGGCATGTACAGGTGTGTATGTGGAAATCTGCTGGGCAAGTCAAAACCATAGAAGAGTTGCCCCCTATCTCTTGAATCTTCCAGAGATATCCCCCACTTTTTTATTCTATCACTACTGGAGAGTCAGTATTTGCAGCCAGCCAGCCAGTGACTCTCTCAGTGCCTATTTCTGACTTCTTCTTTCCCTGTCTGTCTTCCAACCCCTAATCATATTTCCACCTGGATGCATCATTTTTACTCTCAATATGCTGTATAGAGAAGGAGTCAGGATGCTGTCTTCCCATGAATAGTACTCAGTAACAAACCAATTGCGTTTTAGTTGGGCAATGCCCCTACCCACCCTTCAAATCCCTTCCACCATGCATTTCTGTTTCCTTTTTTGTTTGTTGGATTGTTCTGCTGCTCCTTCTCCTCACCCCACCACCCTTGGATCATAATGTAAAATTCTTTTACCATGTCAAGAAATTATTAAAAATACAAGTACTTTGAAAAAAAAAATACAGGTACTTCTCCAAACACCAGCGGGAGGAGGGGGGACTTCTCTGGTCACCGATCCCCGGCCAGAGGGTGGGCAGGGAAGAGGAAGCCGCTGGCGTCTGCCTCTTCCCTGCCCCCCTCCAGCTTCTCCGATCACCGGCTGGGGAGCGGGCAAAGGTGGCCCCGGTTTTCTGATCCAGGGCCGGGGGGCAGGACAAAGGCAGCCCCCAGGGATGCCTTTGCCCTGCCACCCGGCTCTTACCTGCCACCTGGGTTTCCAATCACCGTCCTTCCCCTTTCACCTCCCATCATTGTGCCTACGTATGCAAATTAACCGCCATCTTTGTTGGCAGTTAATTTGCATATCGCCTTGAGTAGCCTATGGGAAGCATAGCGAAGGTATGGTCAATTACCATGTTTGTCTATTATTAGATTAGATGGTAAATTACTTGAGAATAGATTGGATTTTTTTTGGAAAAAAACAAATATCATTTAAAGCAATGTCTTAGTGACTTTGATTGAACACTTTGATTATAGTAAACCCACTGTGGGTCAAAAATCCAGGTGTAGAAATGAAGAAGAGGACACATTTTCTTGTGTGGATGGCAAACTGTCTCTGAAAGCAATTCCAAAAATTACAGATTTATAGAACTTCCAAAATGGACTCCTGTATAGTAGTTGTCAACCTCAAGGATGCAAAGAAGAATAAGATCATTGGCCAGCATTAATGCAATCACAAAACATCTTTGAGCAGCCTTTGTGTGCCAGGTATGTGGTGTAGTCCCTGCCCTTGTGATCTGGTGGGAGAGACAGACTTCAAACACTAACACAATTTTGCAAGACACATGGTGCTATGACTGCCTGTGCTATGGATACGTGAACTAGTCAGAGATGTCAGTGTGTGTATATATTAATCAGAGTTTGATGTGAGAGGAATACCCTGACTCTAATGTGAGGAATGAATGATTGTGGTAGGAGGTGGTGAGATTGGTTGTGGGTTATAATAGTTAAGAGACTACAGTGGGGATTTGGATATTTAGGTAGAAATTTAATGGTTTGGTGATGAATTGGATTGGGGATAGGGGGGACATCAGAAAGACTCCCAATTTCTGTCATCTGCAGCTGGCTTCTTTGGGATTCCATTCCAGAGATGAGGAACATCAGAAGACAACCAGCTTCATAAGTCCTTAAAGATTAGAACTAATGATTCTTTTTTTAAAAAAATGTATCTTTATTGATTTCAGAGAGGAAAGGAGAGAGATAGAGAGTTAGAAACATTGATGATGAGAGAGAAACATTAATCATCTGCCTGCTGCACACCCCCTCCTGGGGATGTGCCCACAACCGAGGTACATGCCCTTGACTGGAATCGAACCCGGGACCCTTCAGTCTGCAGGCCAACACTCTATCCACTGAACCAAACAGTCCAGGGAGAGCTAATGATTCTTAAAGAACATTCTAATCAGGTAGAATGGCATAAAGGCTAAATAGAAATACAAGTATTGTGCTGGGGTCAATGAATTCTGAGTGAACTTTCAAGGAGGAGAGGCATTTCAATAAAAAAAAAAGGTTTCAAAATGTTTGAAAGATTTCTTAAAAAAAGGGAGGAATGAAAGAAGGAAGGAAAGGAGAAAGGAAGAAATAAACCCTTCTCCCCTCAACCCCCAAAAAAACCACAAGAGGAAAGAGAATTTCTGATGGAGGGATAAGCATAAGCAAGGATGTGGAGCCAAGAAAGGGCCCAATATATTTGGGAAACAGACTATTAAACTATGAATGATTTTAACAATATATAAAGAAACTAAAAGTGGATAATAAAGACCATTATAAACTTATGAACAATAATAGATATAGAGGCAGAGCTGCCTCAAACTGATTGTCAAACTGCAGTGGGAAGGCCAGGGAGGGTTGGGGGGCAGGAGGGAGGGGGGTAAGAGATCAACTGAAGGACTTGTATGCATGCATATAAGCATAACCAATGGACATAAGACACTGAGGGGTAGGGGAGGCCAGGGGATTGTCAAGGGCGGGGAAAAAAAAAAGACACATATGTAATACCCTTTGTAATACTTTAAGCAATAAAAAAATAAAAAAAATATATAAAAAAGAAACTAAAAGGTTTATTGATATACTTTATGAATTGAAAATTATTTAAAACATTGTTATTAAGTAATTTTTTTATGGATATCAGTTTTGTAAATATATTATTTTGACTAATAAAAATCTTGTTAAATTAAAGAGGTAAAGAAAATTAGAGTGGTTAATTCTTAGCCCTAAACTTTCAATGAGCAATCTCAATTTATCTGTTTTTCATACAATATGGTATGTAATGAGGTGATAAAATTAGAGTAACCCATGTAACTCTACATAAGGAGATGATTTCTTTTCTGCTATGTACCAACTCTTAAAGTAGTGTATTTGTTTTGTCTGAAATTCCAGAGTGAAGAACTCATTCCTTTGGTTCCCTTAAGAGATGTATTTTTCTCACAGAATGGTGATTTCTTATTATCAGTCATTTACTGGGGATCACCAAACTTTTTTTGTAAAGGGCTAGATAGCAAGCAATTTAAGCTTTGTGGGCCAAGAGGCAAAATCAAGGATGGCATTTTGGTACTTAAATAATGAGAGAAAATAAATTTCCACAAATGCATATAGATGAAATTCAAAACATTATCAATGAACACTAGAATTTGAATTTCATATACTTTTCACTTGTCATGAATATTATTCTCATTTTGATTTTTTAACCATTTAAAAATGTAAAAACCATTCTTAGCTTATGGGCCAAACAAAAACAAGTAATTGGAAAAGAGAGTCTAAATGGTGATGGACAAACAAAACAAAACACAAAAACAGGGGGTTTACTATATTTGGGGTGTGGACTGTTTTTTTCCAATTCTTAATTTACATTATATTGTGAAAGAGTTTTTCTGTCATTTTATGTGATCATATTTTTCGCTTTTGAACAAAAGAGAGAACATGGGGACATTGGTCATTGTTATTTGAAAGTGTGTACACAAATACACAAAAAAGGGGTAGTGGGACCTCTCTCTGGTGGAGGCATTTTTGGTTTGTCTAGTCTTGGCTTGCTGTTTATGGGAAAGACCTGGATAAGTAAAATGTCTGAAAAAATATTTCACCTTCATTTTTGAAGTGTTTGTAAAAATGAAATGATTATGGAAACTCATGACATTTTTTAGACTGTATCTGTGCACCCACTCTAAAATTTAGATTTTTGCTTAGCATAATACTCTCCAATTCCATCCATGCTGAAATAAGCCAGTCAGAGAAACATAGGTATGGCACGATCTCACTCATATGTGGAATCTAATAAACAAGATGAACAAAATCGATCCAGAGACATAGAAGCATGGAACAGACTGAGGAATTTTATAGGGAAGGAGGAGTTGGGAGAGAGATTAACTAGGGAACTTATATGCATACTAGAGGCTTGGTGCATGAAATTCGTGCACAGGTAGGGTCCCTAGGCCTGGCTGGTGATCAGGGCAGATTGGGGCCTTCTGGCTGCCGGATGGGGCCTTCCTTCATTCCGTGCCACCCCCTGGTGGTCAGTGCATGTCATAGTGAGCATTTGAACTCCTGGTCTCCCGGTCGAACTCCTGTGGGGACAATTTGCATATTAGGCTTTTATATATATAGATAGATATTCATAGCCCATGGACACAGACAATAGTGTGGTGAAGGCCTGGGAGGGGCTGGTGTAGGGTGGAGGGCATCAATGGGGAAAAAACAAAGAGAACACCTGTAATATTTTCAACAATACTAGTAAAGATAAATTTTTAAAATATAAAATTTAGATCTTAGTCTCACAAAACCATTATCATTGTGGGGCATGGAGTTTATTTTTCTTAAAATATAAATTACATGATGATTACCGAAATGACAAGTTGATTTCTTTTTGAAAAAATCTTTATTGTTAAGAGTATTACAGATGTCCACCTTTCCCCCTGACTATCACCCTCCTCCAGCCAGTTCCCACCCCACCCCAAGCCTTTACCACTCCATTGTCTGTGTCCGTAGGTAATGTATATATGCATATCAGTTATTTGGTTAATCTCTTCTTACCTCCCCCCCCTTCCCTCTGAGATTCATCAGTTGGTTTCATGTTTCCATGCCTTTGGTTTTATTTTATTCATCAGTTTATTTTATTTATTAGATTCCTTGTTCATTTATTTTTATTTTTATTTATTTATTTTATTTATTTATTTATTTATTTTTTTCATTTTCATAAGTTTTATTTTGGTAAAAGAAAACAAAGCAAAAATAGTGTGATTGAAAGTCTTTCTTGGCTTCTAAGTATATGCTACTGAACAAATGTGTTAACATTCTCTGCATCAAGAATCTTGTCCATTTAATGTAGCATCCTTTACCTACAGTAGTAACACATTAGCAATTTATTTTGATATACTCGTATATGAGCCAGATTACTGTTGTTTTTTCAAATGCCTACCTTAAATATATCTATTTTATTTTATTTTTTTTAAATGTATTTTTTTATTGCTTAAATTATTACAAAGAGTATTACATATTTCTCCTTTTTTCCCCCCACCCTTGACAATCCCCTGGCCTCCCCTACCCCCCAGTGTCTTATGTCCATTGGTTATGCTTATATGCATGCATACAAGTCCTTTGGTTGATCTCTTACCATCCCCTGTGACCCCCCACCCTCCCCGGCCTTCCTGCTTTAGTTTGATAGTGTGTTCGAGGCAACTCTGCCTCTGTATCTATTATTGTTCAAAAGTTTATAATGGTCTCTATTATCCATGAATGAGTGAGATCATGTGGTATTTTCCCTTCATTGACTGGCTTATTTCACTTAGCATAATGCTCTCCAGTTCCATCCATGCCATTGCAAATGGTAAGAGTTCCTTCTTTTTTACAGCAGCATAGTATTCCATCGTGTAGATGAACCAAAGTTTTCTAATCCATTCATCTACCGATGGGCACTTAGGCTGTTTCCAAATCTTAGCTATGGTGAATTGTGCTGCTATGAACATAGGGGTGCATATATCCTTTCTGATTGGTGTTTTTGGTTTCTTGGGATATATTCCTAGAAGTGGGATCACAGGGTCAAATGGGAGTTCCATTTCCAGCTTTTTGAGGAAACTCCATACTGTCTTCCATAGTGGCTGCACCAGTCGGCATTCCCACCAGCAGTGCACAAATGTTCCTTTTTCTCCACATCCTCTCCAGCACTTGTCGTTTGTTGATTTGTTGATGATAGCCATTCTGACAGGTGTGAGATGGTACCTCATTGTTGTTTTGATTTGCATCTCTCGGATGATTAGTGACTTTGAGCATGTTTTCATATGTCTCTTGGCTTTCTGAATGTCCTCTTTTAAAAGGTGTCTATTTAGGTCCTTTGCCCATTTTTTGATTGGATTGTTTATCTTCTTTTTGTTAAGTTGTATGAGTTCCCTATAAATGTTGGAGATTAGGCCCTTATCAGATATAATGTTGGCAAATATGTTCTCCCATGTAGTGGGTTTTCTTGTTGTTTTGTTGATGGTTTCTTTTGCTGTGCAGAAACTTTTTATTTTGATGTAGTCCCATTTGTTTATTTTCTCTTTAGTTACCAATGCCCTAGGATCTGTGTCGGTGAAGAAATTGCTTCGGCATATGTCTGAGATTTTGTTGCCTTTGGATTCTTCTAGTATTTTTATGGTTTCCCGTCGTATATTTAAGTCCTTTATCCATTTTGAGTTTATCTTTGTGTATGGTGTAAGTTGGTGGTCTAGTTTCATTTTCTTGCATGTATCTGTCCAATTTTCCCAACACCATTTATTGAAGAGACTGTCTTGACGCCATTGTATGTTCTTGCTTCCTTTGTCAAATATTAATTGAGCGTATTGGTTGGGGCTGATTTCTGGGCTCTCTATTCTATTCCATTGATCTATATGTCTGTTCTTGTGCCAGTACCAGGCAGTTTTGAGAACAGTGGCTTTGTAATACAGCTTGATATCTGGTATTGAGATCCCACCTACTTTGTTCTTTCTCAGGATCGCTGCAGCTATTCGGGGTCGTTTTTTATTCCAGATGAATTTTTGGAGAGTTCGTTCTAGGTCTGTGAAATATGCCATTGGTATTTTAATGGGAAGTGCGTTGAATTTATAGATTGCTTTGGGCAGTATGGACATTTTAATGATGTTGATTCTACCAATCCAAGAACATGGTATGTTCTTCCATCTCTTTATGTCTTCCTCTATCTCTTTTTTCAACGTCCTGTAGTTTTCTGAGTAGAGGTCTTTTACCTCTTTAGTTAAGTTTATTCCTAGGTAGCTTAATTTTTTTGGTGCTATGGTAAATGGGATTGCTTTTTTAGTCTCTCTTTCTGCAAGTTCACTATTGGTGTATAGAAATGCCATAGATTTCTTGGCGTTAATTCTGTATCCTGCTACATTGCCGAATTCTTTTATTAAATCTAATAGTTTTTTGATGGAGTCTTTAGGGTTTTTTAAGTATAATATCATGTCATCTGCAAATAAGGACAGTTTTACTTCTTCTTTTCCAATTTGGATACCTTTTATTTCTTCTTCTTGTCTAATTGCAATGGCTAATACTTCCAGTACTATGTCAAACAGGAGTGGTGAGAGTGGGCATCCCTGTCTTGTTCCTGTTCTTAGGGGAAATGGTGTTAGTTTATGTCCATTGAGTATGATGTTGGCTGTGGGTTTGTCATATATGGCTTTTATTATGTTGAGGTATGATCCTTCTATTCCCACCTTGCTGAGAGTTTTTAGATTCAATTGTTGATAGATATGTATTCATTGCCATTTTATTATTCATATTTCTTCTTCCTTCTCCTCCTCCTTCTCCCCCTCCTCCTTCTTCTTCTTCTTCTTCTTCTTCTTCTTCTTCTTCTTCTTCTTCTTCACTGCTTTTAAGATTCTGTCTTTAACCTTTGGCATTTTAACTATGATGTGTCTTGATGTGGGCTTCTTTGGGTTAATCTTGTTTGGGACTCTCTGTGCCTCCTGAACTTGTAAGTCTATTTCTTTCACCAGGTAGGGGAATCTTTCTGTCATTTTTTTCAAATAGGTTTTCAATATCTTGGCGCTCTCTCTCTTCTCCTTCTGGCACCACCATAATGCAAATATTGAAGTTGTTCCAGAGTCTCCTTACACTATCTTTTTAAAAATATATATATTTTATTGATTTTTTACGGAGAGGAAAGGAGAGGGATAGAGAGTTAGAAACATTGATGAGAGAGAAACATCGATCAGCTGCCTCCTGCACATCTCCCACTGGGGATGTGCCTGCAACCCAGGTACATGCCCCTGACCGGAATCGAACCTGGGACCTTTCAGTCCGCAGGCCGACGCTCTATCCACCGAGCCAAACCAGTTAGGGCTACTTACACTATCTTCATATTTTTGGATTATTTCTCTTTTTGCTGTTCTGATAGGGTGTTTTTTGCTTCCTCACATTCCAAATCATTGATTTGATTCTTGGAATCCTCTACTCTATTGTTGAATTCCTGTAAATTACTCTTCATTTCAGTTAGTGTATGCTTAATTTTTGATTGGTCCTTTTTCATGTCTTTGACATTCTCACTAAGATCCTTGAAAGTCTCACTAAATCCCTTGAAGCATTCATTAAGATCCTTGAGCATCCTTATAACCATTGTTTTAAACTCTGTATCTAGTAGTTTGCTTGCTTCCATTTCATTTCTTTTTCTGGAGATTTCTTCTGTTCTTTCACTTGTGATATGTTTCTTTGTCTCCACATCTTAGCTGCTTCCCTGTGTTTGTTTATATGTATTATGTGGAGATGCTATGTTTCCTGGAATTGGTAGAGTGGCCTTGTGTAGTAGGGCTCAGTGGCTGAGCCTCTCCACTCACCTGAGCTGAGCACTCTAGGTGCACCCCTGTGTGGGCTGTTTGCATAGTCTTGTTGCAGTTGAGCCTTGATTGCTATTGGCATCACTGGGATGAATTGACCTCCAGGCTAATTAGCTGTGAGGAACAGCTGAAGCTACAGCAGAAGAGTTGCTGTGTAGGGATGTCTCCTACAGGGGTGAGCAGGACTTGCTTCAGTGGCACTTTGGCGTGTACTGATTCTGTCCCTTGAGTGTGTCACTCGTGATTGTGTAAAGTTGTAATCTGGTATGGTCTGAAGCTGTCCTCTGGGTGCACTGGCTCTGGGGCCTCCAAGGAGGTGCAAAGTCATCCATTGCCTGGCAGGAGCTACAGAGTCATTTGCAGATGGTGCTACTTGTGTTTGGTATGGAAGTGCACAGGTGGGGCCAGGCTGTCTTGGGCTTCTTATTGCTAAGGATTAGGAACACTGACACTAGCTGCTACTTGTTTGAGAGATTTTAGGAAAGTCTGAAGCCTGAGTGAGGACAAACAATTCATATGGAAAATCTGCTGCAAACAGGTTAAGTGGGGCTGCAAATTGGATGGGGCGGGGTGTAAGGAAATCACCAGGGCAAAGAGAACAGTGTGAGTTAGGTTGATGGAAACTCAGATATGGCTGCCAGTCATCTCTGTGATGGGGAGGTCTCAGCACAGGAATAATGACCCCTGTGAGCTTCCCTGTCTGGGAGAAAGTTTTTCCCCAACTTCTTACTTTGATGCCAGACAATCCAGTTCTTCCTGTATGTCCACCTGAGCCATTGGATCCCGTGCTGGAACTCAGAGGGAACAATCCTGTGTAAGTTAATTCTCTGGCCCTTTAAGAGTAACTGCCTGGGTTTCCAGTGGCCTCCATGTCACTCATTCATAATCCCTGCTGGTTTTCACAGCCTGAAGTTATGGAAGTTATGGAGACTTCTCTTGCCAGCTCTGGAGCATGAAACTGAGGTCTGGTCTGGGGCTGGGACCCCTTGCTTTGCACGAGAGGCCTCTGCAGCCTAGATATCCCTCTGGATTGAAAAAAACAACACATGTGAGTGTTGGACCAGCCTGTTCCATGCTTCCGCCCCTCCTAACAGTCTCCATGCTTTCTGCTTTACTTCTCTCATTGTAGGACTGCCATTCAGCCAGCTTTCAGGTGGTTCTGAATGATGGTTGTTCTGTATTTTAGTTGTAATTCTGATGTGGTTGTGGAAGGTGGTGAGTACTATGTTTACCTATGCTGCCATCTTGGTTCTCTAGAAATTGATTTCAAGTGTTAATCTAAATCCTTAATTCTCTTAGTCATATTATCAAATGAAAACTTTTTTCTTTATTAGTTATGTCAATTACTTCAGACATGATGTTCATGATATATTTTATTGAATTTATTAGGGTGACATCCTAATATATAAAAACCCCGGGTCCATAATGACTGACCGAAGGCTCAACCGAACACCAGAAGTCAGTCCTGCCTCGAGTGCAGGTGTAGCGACCCAGCACTGACTGCTGAACCGGCTGCGGATCAGCCCCGGAGAGAGAGGCAGCTGTAGCAGCTGTTGATCAGCCATTGCCTCTCTCTTTCTCTCCGGGCTTCACCAGGAGCCACAACTCTGTTTCTCTCTGGGCCTCCATGGGGGCTGCTGATCAGCCCTGCCTCTCTGATCAGGCCTGGAGATAGGCCCAGAGATGCTCACTGGCATAGAAACCAACCAATCAGAACCAAATCTGGGTGAACTGTGAGGAGCCAATGGCTGCCTAGGAGGCAGGGCTTTTGACACTGACTGGCATAGAAACCCAACCAATCAGAACCAAATTGGCCAGCAGGGGAGGGCAGTAGGGGTGATCAGGAAGGCAGAGGAATTTAGGGGTGATCAGGCCGGCAGGAGAGAGCAGTTGGGGGCGAGATCAGGCCTGCAGGGGAGGGCACTTAGGGGTGAGATCAGGCCATCAGGGGAGGGCCTTTGGGGACAAGATCAGGCCGGCAGGAGGGGCCTTTGGGAGCAAGATCAGGCCGGCAAGGGAGAGCAGATAGGGGTGAGATCAGGCCAGCCGGGGAGGGTTGTTGGGGGTGAGATCAGGCCAGCAGGGGAGGGTTGTTGGGGGTGAGATCAGGCCAGCAGGGGAGGGCAGCTGGGGGCCACTGTTGATTGTCTGAAAGTAAAAGAATTGGCATGATGAAAGTTACTGTGGAATTTTATCTTATGAGAGGTTGGGCTCCCAAATGAGCACTTAAGTTGAAAATGATGAACAAATTACCCTTGAAAATCTCAAAGGAAAAGGGGCCATGTGTGATGACTACACTGTCTCCAAACATGTCCAAGGGACCTGAGTTGAGCCCAAGATATCCTGGCTGGTTAATGTTTAGGACTATACCACTCCTTGAAACCAGAATCACACCTTAAGTGTGATACTCATCCTTCGAGGCTGCAGTAGGAACTGAGACAATTTAGGCAGCCGCCCAGTTAAGCTTGTCATATCATGTACACACCAGACTTATTTTCCCTACTCCCAGTAGATATAGTTCAATATTGGGAGCTAAATGAATATATAGTTACAAAGCAACTTGCAAATAAAATGAGTTCTAAATATAAAGGTGATATATATTAAAAGCTAAAGCTTGCTTAGAGGCCCCCCCCAAGAAATTCTTTTTTTTTTTTTAAAGAATCTCTTCGATATAGCAAATAAAACCAGGGAAAGATGATATATATAGTAGTTATCCAAAACAATATATATATCCACAGAATATCTATTGAAATGATATGACATTAAAATTCTTCTCTAGAGTTATCTCATTGTTTTCTCATCTTTTGTGACTTTTTGAATGGACACCAATAGTTCTCCTGGTTTTTGCAGCCACAGAAATAGCATTACTACTTCCTCTAACATTGGCCTGGTCTTCTATTTACTTAAGTTTGGAAAGTTCTTAATGTCTTCTTGTTATTAAATTATTTCATTTTTCAATTATTTCATTTTTCAATTATCAATGAGATGTCAGGAGCTGGTTGTATATTTCCAGATTGCGAGGCTTAAAAATTGCAATAACCACACCTGAATTATTGTTTTTATTATAGAGTAATTTTAATATATCTTAGATTTACCCCATATAGAAAACAAGACTTCTTTGCACCTCAAAAATAATAAAAACTATTAAAAGGAAATTTATGGAATAGAAGAAAATATTTTCAAACCACATATCTCATAAGGGGTTAATATCCAAAATATTTAATGGACTCAGATAATTAAATATAATAATAATAATAATAATGATAATAAATTATCCAATAAAAATGGGCAAAATACTTGAATAGTCATGTTTTGAAAGAAGATATTCAAATAGCCAAAGAAACATGAAAAGGTTTTCAACATCACCAATTTTCAGAAAAATGCAAATCAAAACCACAATTAGATATCTTACACCTGTTAGAATGGCCATTATAAGAACACAATAGATAACAAGAGTTGGCGAGGATGTAGAGAAAGGGAACCCTTGTACACTGTTGGTGGGAATATAAATTAGTGCAGCCACTATGGAAAACAGTATAGAGGTTCCTCAAAAATTAGAAATAGAACTAGCATGCAATCTAGAAGTTCTAAGTGTATATCCAAAGAAAATGAAATCACTATATTGAAGATGTATCTGTACACCTGTCTTCATTGCAGCATTATGTGAGGCAGTGATGTTAACTAAACTCAGAGTTGTAAACTCAAAATTGTTATGTTGTACACCTTAAACTTATACAATGCTATATGCAAATTATATCTCAGTAAAATTTAAAAAAAACAACAACAACATTAAAAAAGGTGATCTACATTACATTGTAACTTAGCAAGAGCAGTGATTTCCACTGTCCTAGAGAGTCCTGGGGTCCCGTGGAGCGGGTAGGGGAGAGTGAGTCTGTAGGGCAGTGACCCTTGGGGTACTTTCCATCAGCCCCCACCTAACTGCAGCATTCCCTATGGATCTGCTTTATGTGCTGGACCTCCAAGTGTGTATGAATTTGTTTGACAAAAGGATCCTGCTTTTAAAAAGTTGAAAGACGCTGATTTGAAATGTATTTCCGATAGTTTTAATTTTCCAGTGCAAGCAGAGTGTCTGCTGAGGCCACTGGGGAGATTTCTTTTTTTCAGATGGTGGCTCTCTTATACTGCTGGTGGAATGCCTTGTCAGGGGGCAGAGGCTCCCTTAGGAGAACAGAGGAGAGGAAAAACAGAAGATATCCCCCAGACATGTTTGCTCTCAATTTGCTAAATACCTCCTCTGCTCCAACCTTATTATTTATTACCTATATCTTATGAGGGCACAGGAGAAGGACAATTATCCAACCCCATCCTATACCAGGGCTCTCAGGGTTGCAAAGTTATACTGTGATGGCACCAGGGCTACATTATGACTTGTGTGGGTTCTAGGCACTTTTGCCTTAGGAGCCCCTTATGCCATAAAAATATTAAAAACTTTTATGTTTGGGTTGGTATAAAGAGAAATATAATTCAGGCTATATTCATTATTACATGTCAATCATTATTATATACTTTTTCTTATTACATTAAAAGAAATAAAAACATTTTTGTAGGTCCTTAAAGAATCATGGGCCCTAGGCACTGTACCTACTGAGTGTATTGGATAAGCCAGCCCTGGCTGGGGCAGTGGGATTAGTTAGATTTGGGGAAGAGGATTATTCATCTCTTAATGGGACAGCATTAATTAAGTCTTTCATTGTGTACTTATAACACCCATCTTCATTTTCTGGTGCCCCCTCCACACTACCCCTCTCCCCAGTCCAACTTGTACCTACTGTGAATCAGACGAGTCCCATTGGGCTAAATCAGGAGACAAATCTGAGAGAGAGAATTGTCTCCTCTCTCAGAAGACCAAGACTTACTCACGGGGTTCTGCTCATCATATCTAGCTCCATTCTTCTTTGTTCCCCTCCTCCCAGGTGACTCTTCATGCAAATGAGATTTTGGGACATCTGTCCCACCAAACTTTGCCAGATACATTCAAATGTATCTGAGTCCCAATGTGAAGATTCCTTCCACCCTCAACCTGCTTATCTGCATTGAGTGGCATGTGTGTGCCTGCCTCAGGGATGAGAAAAGACCTGAAAATCTTCCCAAAGAGTCTTTTCTCACAAGGAATGACTTTCGTATCCACTGGGCACATTTAGTTCCTTTCTCTTATGGCCCATTTTAAGGAAATACTTGCTTTCTATTCTAAACCTATTTAATCTGCACCTTCTCACCCCAACTCTATGGTACAAATGTACTTTCTGCCTTTCTTATGACATGCATTATTACTAATGTACACACCAATATATATGTTTATCTAGACTGTGAATACTTAAGTGATTAGAATAGCGTCTTACTCGTCTTTTTATTTTTAGTTGGATGGATAAAATGAATGTGAATCTATCTTATAAGACTACAAACAACCTGGAGGCAAGATTACTTACCTTTTGCCCTTGTATCTCTTATATCACTCATCAGAATTCCTTGGACTTCCTAGTCACTCAGTAAGTAAATATTTATTGAATGATGTAAACAAAAAAAAAAATGCTTGCTCTTGGAGACCTGAATTTTCTTATTGAAGTATTTGTTTATGTTATGAAATCATGTATGAGATTAAGCTTCAAGCACATTCTTATGGATTCTTTAGAAAATTTATTTCCACTCCCAGATCCATATGAGAAAAGTTTGAAGGAGCTGGAATTTAGTATAGAGAAGAGATAACTAAAGGCTGAGTGTAAATGCTCCCTAGTGGATGCTTTTCATCAGTTATTCTTCATCTGAACAGAGGAAGGTGTATACATTGTCTTATATATAAACACTAGAGGCCGGCTGCACAAAATTAGTGTAAGAGAAGGCCTTTCTTCCCCTGCTGCCGGCACTGGCTTCCCTCCGGCCGCCGGCAGGCACCCAGGACCTGGGCTTCCTTCACAGCCCCGGGCTTCCCTCACAGCCCCGGCTTCATCCAGAAGGTCGTCCAGAAGGAGGTCCGGTCTAATTAGCTTATTACACTTTTATTATTATAGATAGATATACTGTTAGTTATAGATCTGTGTTACTTGGGGGACTTATAGAATTAGCTTTGTTTAATAATAGGACAGAGAATCATGTTCTTGGTGTGGATTTAGAACACATCTGACTTCTAGTAAGTTCTTTAATTCTTTGTGGTTATGTAGTTTTCACAAATACTGTAGTAACGGTGCATGGGATGTGTCTTTTGAAGTTGCTAACATATGTAATGAAATGTTAAAATATTTTGTGATGTATGAGATGTATGTGGGACAAAGAAAGGAGTATTAAGCATCACTCAGTATACATTCACATACCTTTTTTTTTTCCCCCCAAAGACCTAGTACAAAATGCTCCACTTTTCAATGGGTTTTCTAAAAAAATACATATCTTTAAAAAAGCTAAGAAAAATTACACAATATTAGATAATAAGGAAGAAAACACATACCTTCCTAAATAAATAATAATTGTTATATGATTTTGAGATCTTAGGTTCTTTAGGAAATGATACAAAATATCTGAAGAGCCAGAGTTATACCTTTGGAGCCCATTTTAATTATTTCTTTGTAACAAATTACTCTCAAACTTAGTTTAAGACAATGAGCATTTACTATTTTACACAGTCTTCATCTCTCTATATAAGCTGAAATCCTATTGAACTTGGAGCCCATGCATAATTATTATGCTTGATTAAATACATTGGGTTACATTTTAAAAAAATAATTATTTCTAGTCTGTCATTTTCAACTTTTTAACTATATTCTAATCTTCTTGAGGAAAATAATCTAGCCTTCTATTTCTCTTGGATTCCCAGACCCGAAGCACTGTAGCATGGTGTTGCTCACTTAGTTCTGTGGGTGATGAGTCCAGTTGCATCTTAGCTGTCTGATTCTGGCTCGAGAACCTCATGGGGTTGTGGTCAAGATCTTTTCGGGGGCTGCTGCTATTTGAAGACGTGATTGGGATGGAGGATCAGCCTCAGTGACACCTGGCAATTTGGTGCTGGCTGTTGGCAGGAAACCCCACTTGCCTACCATGTGGAGGGACTGCTCAGGGGCATGAATACCAGGAGGTAGAAATCACTGGGACCAACTTGGACAACGACTACCAGAGCCTTTTTGTAATAAGATCTGAAAATGGTTCTGCAAATGTTTTTGCTGAACATTAGCTGCATATTAAGTTTTATTTTCATTAAAATGTCTTGAACGATTTTACAATAGAAAACATTTAAGAAAATTAATTGAACTTATTTGAGTTAGGAGCAACAAAAACAGTTTTTCAGATTTAGTGTCATTCGAGAAGCAGCAACAACTATGTTTACTTATCCTTCCTCAGTTTGTATCTTGAAAATTTTAGTTTATTTATAGATTTCTGCTACTAAAAAACAAAATAGATATGAGACCTTTAACATTAAATAATGCAGGCGCACGCACAGCTGGTGTGGCTCAGTGGTTGAGCGGTCACCTAGGAATCAGGAGGTCACATTTCGATTCCTGGTCAAAGGCAACATGCCTGCGTTGCAGGCTTGATCCCCAGTGGGGAGCGTGCAGCAGGCAGCCGATCAGTGATTCTCTCTCATCATTGATGTTTCCATCTCTTTCCCTCTCCCTTCCTCTCTGAAATCAATAAAAATAATTAAAAAAATTAATGTAGACACATACTTATTTTCTTCCCCAAATTTATTTCTCAGTGGCATAATTGGAACTGGTGCATTTTCTGATATTTATACTCTCATCTTCATCTCTCTATTGAAATCCTATTGAACTTGGAGCCCGTGCATAATTATTATGCTTGATTGAATACATTGCATTGCATTTTAAAAAAATCATTATTTCTAGTCTTTTATTTTCATCTTTCTAACTATATTCTAATCTTCTAGAGGAAAATAATCTAGCCTTCTATTTCTCTTGGATTCCTAGACCCGAAGCACTGTAGCATGGTGTTGCTCACTTAGTTGATCATGATTCACTAAGTAGTCAGTGCCTATTCAGAGGAATGTTATATCTGAGACAGCAGATGCTATAACTTAGAAGCACGCATATTAATTTAAAAATAACTATAGATTTCTGAAAGGGAAAAATAACAAACAAAAACAGATTTTGTGTTGTGTTTCCTTGTATGAATGTCACAAAATAAAGGTGTTCAAGCCTGACCATTGGCTGGATCATATTTTGGAAATATTTTCCTGATTGCATCTGTTTTAGACAACCTGGATTAAACAAGCTTTTCATAAATGCTTCAATATTATCATTTTTCAAAAGCACTATGTAGTTTTATGGTATAGGACATCCATCGGGAAAGTGATATAAAAAGTGGAAATCTACTTGAAACACTGTGATTCTGGAAATATTTTGTTTTCTGAACAGGCTTAAATAATGGGCTATATCCTATTAGGACTTTGTAGAAAAAAACAGGTTTTGTATTGTGTTCCCTTGTACAAATGTCACGGAGTAAAGGAGTTCAAGCCTGACCATTGGCTGGATCATATATACATACTTTGTTATAGATAGTGTCTGCAGCAATTTTGATGTTTAAATTTATGTGGCAGCCAGTGAAGTTCTGGTTGGATTTTTCCCCCAAATAATATTTTTCAAAGCTGACAGTTTAATGAATGCTGGGTTCAGCCACCCAGAACTATCATATAAAATGTTTAATTTACTTTTTTTAAAAAAGTCAAATGTGGTTAAGAATGAATGCAAAGCAGCCCTGGCACGTTTTTTGTGCCTCTGAGCAGGATTCTACAGGCCAATGCCTGCAGGCTTTTGCCTGGGGGATGCAAGAGAGAGTCAATGCAAATCAGGGCCCTTTCTCAAGAAAGTAGCCTGTGTGGACAAGTATTTGTTTATGGCCATAAAAAATGCCTTTTTCTTTCCTTCTTTCTGAAACTTGAACTTTGTAGTAAGTTACTTAAAGGCAATATACCTGAATAAGTGCCAATGAAACCATAAAAGGGTATATGTTAGGAACACTCTTTTGCCTCATTTCTTTGTAGCCAGCTTCATTTGGGGACAACCTGGAGTCCATGAGGAAAGAGTGTGGGGAAGTTGCTCTCTGGAAGTTGCTCTCTTCTTTTTAAAAAAAATTTTATTATTTTTTTCTTTATTGATTAAGGTATTACATATGTGTCCTTACCTGCTCCCCCCCCCTCACCCCCCCATCTCCACCTCTTCTTTTAAAGGTGATTGAAAGATACTGGGCCTGCCTAACAGGCCAAGGAACACTGCTGCTTCTGTTGGCGCATCTGCTTGAAGCAGTTTAGGGAAAGACTGCGTACTCTGTTTTGAATACTACAAAGCTCTGGTTTAGTGCCTGTGAAATTTGTGTTTCCTTCAGACTCTGCTGATCTTTCCATTTCTTTCCAGCTCTGCCATTTTGGGTTCTAAGTTAGAAACTTCTTTGTGAAACACAAGAAAAATGCTTCCAGGATTGAGAAATTGGACTGCTCATGGCTTTATAAATGTTCAAATAGTGACAAAATTGTTCACCACTGTGCCAGCTCTTTAAACAATGTAGAAATATAACACTAATTATAGTTTTGGACTCAGTTATGGAGACAAGATAGAATTAATATGTTATTTTTTAAACATATATTGTATTTTTAATAAAAAATTCTCTTTGGTTTTCATCTGAGTCCCAAGTACAAGATTTTGATTCAAGGTAATTTTTATATCTCACTATTTTTTTAGTTTTCCTCACAGTTTTTAAGGCATTATTTTGGTAGTTTATAATTTTTGCTGTTTTTCTCATTTTGTCAATTTGTTTTTTGTGAATTGATTTGTATCTAAATAACCTTATTTCTAATAGTTTGCCATAGGTTTTTTTTTTTTTTTTTTAGTTTTTAAGCATATAGTCATAGCCTCTTCAAATCATAGTAATTCATTTTTTATGATTATATGTTTTATATCTAGAATTGCCAGTATAATGTCACATTATGTTGTTAACATCAGGCATCCTTATTTTGTTTTTTATCTTAATGTAAATAATAATAGCTATTATACACAAGCTATTTTCTGTTTTCATGTATTATTTCATTTACTCCTCACAATAAACATGTAAGGTGTATACTATTATTATACCCATTTAATAAAACTCAGTCCTAGAGAGATTAAATAATTGATATAATTCTGCCCTAAAGTGACTGAGTCAAGATTTGAATCCAAGCAGTTTGATAATAGAGCCTGTGTGCTCAACCAACTTATCTATCATGCTGCCTCCCATGTGATTTGCACTTGAAACTACTATTGAGATAATTATATGTGTGTTGTTGTTTTTTTCTTAATTTGACTTATAAACTAATGAATTTCCTAAGGTTAAATACAGCATTTCTTGCCCAAATTGATCTTTGGGAGTTCTTCCTTCCAGGCCATCATTTGCTTCCAGAATATGTCAGAATATCTATCTCTGGGTACAGTTGGAGACATCTGCTATATTTCTAATTAAATATTTTACAGAACATGTTTAGGAATGCTTTTATTATGACTGATTTTTTTTCCACCTGGAACATGAAAATGAAAATCCTTTTTAACTTACCTATACCTTTTTTTTTTCTTTCGAATCAGTTATATCTTTTTCTATCCAGCTACTGACTTTTGCTTATATTTCATGTACTTTTGTCTTCAGAAGCATCAGTTACCTCCACCTTGTCTCCATTTTCTCTCTTTGGTTTTATCACTGTCTTTCCATTGCCTCCCTTTGCTCATTTTTCTCTATATTTTGGAAGGCCTCATCATTTGTCCTCTACCTTCTGATTTCATTTTCATTATCATATTAAAAACTCTGCTTTTTAATATATAAATTTAACATTTAAATATTTTAATACTATCATTGCAGCTTATTTTCCTTCAAAGCTTCCTATTTTATTCAGCTTAAGTTTCATTTTCCTCTTGCTGTTGTTTCACCTAATTCTCTTTACTCTGCATGGATTTCTGTATGTTTTGATAGAATTCATATCTTTTTGCATCTTTTGAGCACATGACACAGTTTATTAAAACTTATTCCTTTGAGATTTCAAGGTGTTATCCTCTTTCTCTTATCCTACAGAGATTTTTCTTTCTTTTTTTCTCTCTCAAGAATAATAAGCATTTATTTGAGCAAAAGGAGTCCAGGAGACACATATTCAGGTAGCAACCTAAATTGTGTTCTGCCAAGATATAGGGGAGGCCACCTTTTATAAGGAAAGTTCTCAGCCAGATTCCCAATTAGGTCCATTTTATATAAATAAGGGTACAATTTGTGCAGTTCTGATCGGACTTGCAGGTCTCAGTCCTTCAGTGAAAAACCAGGGCTTCCGGTAGTGGTTGACTCAGACCCATAAACAAGCAGGGAATAGTTCAGGAAGCCAGAGTTGAAGGTTCACATCAAATGAATGCTTTTTCTCAGGGTCCACACCATGAATCATGTGGGACATGCTTAACATGCAGGTTCTGATTTAACTGGTCTGGGGTGGGACCTGAGCCCCTGGACATTGGATCACACTCGGAGGAGTGAGGCTGTAAGTCCTCTCCAGAGCCCCAACTGCTGTGCACGCAACAAAACCCCTGCTTGCAAGAAGCTCCCACCTCACTGTGTACCACCATGGCTGGCTTGTGTTTTTAAAAAGACCAGGCCTGGGACATAAATTAATTTTCACATTTGTAATATTATGATTTATAATGATATATATGCATATATATATAATATTGATCTTTGTTCTGTTAACGTAAAAAACATTCAAACCTGTAAAGAATTTTTGTGAGTTTATTTGAGCCAAACTGTTGACAATTGCTGGGAAGTGCTTTTGGAAGTATCAATGGATTGGGATAGTGCTCCAGAGAATGGTGGTTTCTCATCTATTTTTATACATTGCAATCAAAGGAAGGGATGTAGAATGGTTACGTGAAATCCATTGGTGATAGATTAGAGAGGTAGGAGAAAGCAAAGTGGGGAAACCCCTGGGATTGGGTAAAAAGTGAGATGATAGATGTACTTAGGTGGGTGCAGAAACAATTAACATGATAACAATGAAGGAATTTGTGGTATCTGTCCTGGCGCCCAGGCATCTTAGGTTGTGCTCTAAGGGATCCGGAAAAAGGGAAGTTACAAGTTACCCAGACATTTCAAGTGTATGTTATTATTGATGTAAAAAGACACGTGACCTCAATTAAGGTAAAGGTTGACCTTGTCAGTGAAGATACCGGCCTAGGACATAACTACCCACCATAACTGCTTTTAGTTAAAGTTTAATTTCAGACCATTCTTTGTGGTTACTTCAGGTCTATGAGTTCGCAAGACGGCCATGCAGGCCTTCCCTGAGCTTGTCAGGTTAACATGTGGCCCCTTTCATCCACAGTTCCATTCCTGGCACAGCTCCTAAAACTCTTGGAATTTCCTAAGTGATAAGAAGACAGTATAAAGGTGTCTTTAGTTGCAGAGGTGACTGTTGGAAAGTCCCTAGGTAACCTAAGGCTGGGAGCTGATTACTGGGGAATGAACCACGTGATCAGAGGGTTGAAACTTCCAGTCCCAGCCCCCACATCCTCCTATCCCCAGGAGATTGAGATCAGTCAAGAATGGCCAGAGATATAATCAATCATGCCTATACAATAGAACTTCCATAAAAACCCAAAACGGTGCCCTAACCAGTTTGGCTCAGTGGATAGAGTGTCAGCCTGCAGACTGAAGGGTCCCAGGTTCGATTCTGGTCAAAGGCATATGCCTTGGTTGCAGGCACATCCCCAGTGGGGAGTGTGCAGGAGGCAGTTGATTGATGTTTCTAACTCTCTATCCCTCTCCCTTCCTCTCTGTTAAAAAATTAATAAAATATATTAAAAAAAACACAAAAGGGCAAGTTCTGAGAGTTTTTGGGTTGGTGAACACATAGAGATTTGGGAAAAGAGACACTCAGAGAGGGGACAGAAGCCCCTCACCCCCTCCCACACACCTTACCTTATACCCTTTTATAATAAACTGATGATCTTGTAAATAAAATGTTTCTCTGAGTTATGTGAGTTGCTCTAATAAATTAAACCCAAGGAGGGGTTTGTGTCAAAATCCAATCTATAGCTTGTAGGTCAGAAGCACAGGTCACAACCTAGGCCTATGATTGGTGTCTGAAATGGTTGGAGCACAGCTTGTAGGACTGAGCCCTTAACCTGTGGGATCTGATGCTATCTTCAGGTAGACAGTGTTGACTTTATTTTACTTTTCAACTAGAGGCCTGGTGCACGAATTCGTGCACAGGTGGGGTCCCTAGTGTGGCCTGCAGGGATTGGGCCAAAACCAGCTGTCCAATGCTGCCTGCTGCTCCTGCCTACTGCTCTTACTCATGCCGGCCCTGCTGCACCTGCTGCAGGCTCACGTCCAGTCAGTCCTGATGGGGAGAGGCTCACACTGCTGCAGTGGCACTCACCAGCTGTGAACCCAGCATCTGGCGCCCATTCCGAGGGGTGTGTGTGTGGGGGGGGTGGCATGTGATCGGCCCTCCAGGTGGGCAGTGGGACACCCTTGGCCTAGGATCTGGATTCATCCTACTGACATTTACACCAGTTGTTGGGAGCTACCTGATGGCTGCTTTTATATCATTTCTTCCTTGTGGAGTATCTAGGGAGGGAAAGCGGTCACGGTGCCCAAGGTCAACTTCCAGGAGGCCGGCGATGCTGTCAGGATCGTGCCAGTGGTGCCGGTCTGTCAGTTACTGGCCTGTTCTCTGGAGATTGGACCTGCAGTGCCGGGAGCCGGTCCATCCTTGCTGCTTGACACAGTCGCTGCAGGAAAGAAACATCTGCACAGCATATGTTTCAAGGGACCTGGCACATATAGCATATTGTTCTTAATATGTTTGCTCTCTTTAGCGCCATGTGTTTTAACCAAGGTCACCTCTCCGAGAAAGGTTGTTTCCCCAGGTGGGGATCTTTCCCTGAGGTTAGGGAGGGGATACAACACCTTAATTAAGTACCAGGCGGGTAGTTAAGCTACATAATCTTTACTCCCTGGAATGGAGATAAGAAACGCCCTACCCTTTGTAATAGAAATTGACAGGATTAAAATCGGCTGGTATAAATACGAATATAACAAGACAATAAACATCAGATCCTGATCAGTTCCTAACCAGAACTCCGACCAGAACTTTGGCTGGAGATCCTGGCTAGAGGTCCTGACTAGGCTGCTGATCAACTGAAGGCTGTCTTCGTGTCATTCCTTCTTCGCCGACTCCGTCCACACCTTTGGGGACCCCTGGACCCGCTGGGATTGGACCCCAGCAACTGGCGCCCAACGTGGGGCATCTAGGTAAGTCCCCCCGTACTTGGGAAGTACTTGGGACGGATAGGACTGCACCGTAGGGTGCTGCAGACCCCTCCTATAGAGGATAAGTAGGGTAAGCGGGTAGTTAGTACAAAACTTAGATTGACAAGATGGGTCATACTGAGTCTAAAGAAAAAAGACTCTGTGTTAATCTTTTAATGCATCTGCTTGCTAGCAGAGGAGTTGAGATTACTCCCAGTCAGATAGAAAGTTTTATAGAATATGCATGTCAATGGGTTCCTGAGGATGGAACTGTTAATTTAACAACTTGGACTAAAATAGGAGAGCAATTTATGAATTATCACACCTTCCATCCGCAGGACCAGAAGGTCCCGGAAAATGCCTTTCCCCTCTGGAATTTAATTCATGGCATCTTGGCACCAGAGGCAGAAACTATTGAACGTTCTCAAACTTTAAATAGTCCCTCGGATCCACCTAGAGAAGACACATCATTATTGTCTCCAGCTCAATCTAAGAGCAATTTAGCTATGCCTACTGATCGGAAGGAGAATAAATATCATAAACATGATCATTGTTCCTTTCCAGTCAGTAGAGAGGAGAGAGGCCCTCCCATTCAAAACAGGCTCCCTAAATTAGAAAGGAAGCCTAAACCAGGTCCTGCAGCTCCTAGGAGCTCCATGTCTAAATTTCAAAGGGCGATAAGAGAAGCTGAAGCTAATGGAGATCTTGAGTTCTCACTCTGCTTCCCAGTTGCATATGAGAATGAGTTTGATGAGGACGAAAGCCCCACCTGGGAGGCTATACCTTACAAAATACTTAAAGAATTAAAATTGGCCTGCTCTGAATATGGACCTCTAGCTCCTTACACACTAACCTTGGTAGAAACCCTAGCCAATAAATGGATGACTCCTTATGATTGGTCACAGGTTTGTAAATCCTGTCTCTCAGGAGGCAATTACTTATTATGGAAAACTGAATATGACGATCTTGCTAAGAAAGCTGTAGCCACTAGCAAAAAATCCAGAGGAGGAGTAACCCTAGACATGATATTAGGAGAAGGTGATTTTAACACGGCTCAGGAGCAAATGTATATGCCCAAAGAGGCACTTATTAAAGTAAACAGTTGTGCAGTAAATGCCTGGAAATCCCTACCTTATACAGCAGGAAAAACAACCTCCCTTACAGAGATTAAACAGAAGGTCGAGGAACCATATCAGGATTTCCTTTCTCGCCTCATACAGGCAGTCAAGAGAGTAATCAATAATGAAGAGGCTGCCGATATCCTAATCAAACAACTGGCTTTTGAAAATGCTAATAATACCTGTCAGGCTTTATTAAGGCCGATTCGCAGAACGGCAACTATAAATGATTTTATAAAACAGTGTGCTGATGTAAGTCCAGCATTTATACAGGGTGTAGCTATAGCTGCAGCTCTCAAAGGGGAGACATACCCTCAATATGTACAGGGCATAGGACAAGCCAGCAATAATACAGGTAATAAAAGAAATATGAACTGCTACTCTTGTGGCTTATCTGGGCACTTTAGCAGAGAATGCCCAAATAGAAATAATAATACTCAAGCCAGATGGCAAGCTCCTCGACAGCCTGGAAATACATCAGGGAATAATATTAATCCTCCAAAAACCGTTTGTCCCCGATGTCAGAAAGGATTCCATTGGGCAAAGGAATGTAGATCGAAATACCATAAAAATGGTCGGCCTTTAAATTCTACAAATCGCTCCCAAGGAGGTTATATCCCATCACCTCAATTGGGAAACTTGAGAAGGGGCCGGCCCCAGGCCCCTGCAATAATAGGGGCATCGACCCTCAACCCCTCTGCTGCAAATTTCAATCCGTCAGTGACCTCTTCAGAGCAACCCCAGGCAGTGCAGGATTGGACCTCCATTCAACCACCCACGCAATACTAACCCCAGACTCGCCAGTAGCAGCCATTCCTACAGGAGTGTCTGGGCCGCTGCCTGAGGGAACTGTAGGATTAATATTAGGGCGGAGCTCCACCTCGTTACAGGGGATCTTAGTCATCCCAGGAGTTGTTGATGCAGACTACACAGGAGAAATACAGATTTTACTTTCCCCACCCACCACAACTATACAGATTCAGCCCAACCAGAGAATTGCCCAATTACTCCTGTTACCAATACATAAAATAGGGACAGCTGTTACCCAGGAAGCCAGAGGGGCCGGAGGCTTTGGATCTAGTGATGCAGCATTTTGGATACAAGAAATCCATGCTACTAGACCTACAAAAATTTTACAAATTCAGGGAAAACCAATTGAAGGTATATTGGATACCGGAGCAGATGTTTCCTGCATAGCAGGGAAGGATTGGCCCTCTTCATGGCCCACGCATACCACCTCCACTTCCCTAGTAGGACTAGGCAAGGCATCTAATGTAAAAAAGAGTTCTCAGATTTTAACTTGGGCTGATGAAGATCAACATTCAGGAACATTCTGTCCCTATGTAATTACGACTATCCCCTTTACATTATGGGGAAGAGATATCTTGTCTCAAATGGGAGTTCTATTATATAGCCCCAGTGATAGAGTAACATCACAGATGCTGCACATGGGATTTAATCCAGAAAAGGGATTAGGAAAAGAGAGTAATACCTCACACTCCTCGACAGGATTTATAATTGGGGCCATTGCCCATAGGACTGCTGATCCCATAGTCTGGAAATCATCACAACCAGTATGGGTCGAGCAATGGCCCTTAACATCTGAGAAAATATCAGCAGCCCGACAATTAATTGATCAGCAATTAGCAGAGGGACATATAGAGCCATCAAATAGTCCCTGGAACACACCTATATTTGTAATAAAAAAGAAATCAGGCAAGTGGAGACTTTTGCAAGATCTAAGAGCCATAAATGACACCATGGAAGATATGGGCTCCTTACAACCTGGATTGCCCTCCCCTGTGGCAATTCCACAGGAGTATTGTGTTGTTGTTATTGACTTACAGGATTGTTTTTTCACTATACCTCTTCACCCGGCTGATTGTCAAAGATTTGCATTCAGCATACCATCAGAAAACTTTAAACAGCCTTATCAGAGATATCAATGGAAGGTTCTCCCACAAGGGATGAAAAATAGTCCTACATTATGTCAAAAGTTTGTAGATCAGGCATTGCAAGTTATTAGAAAGAAATTTTCAGATCTATATCTTATTCATTATATGGATGATATTTTACTAGCTCATAAAGATCGGGCTACTTTACAGGAAATTCTTACTCAGACCGTCCTTGCTTTAGAAAATTATGGTCTAAAAATAGCCCCAGAAAAGATTCAGACTGAACCTTCTTTTTCCTACTTAGGCAGAATATTACATACCTCTACTATCACCCATCAGCCTTTACAATTAAGAAAAGATCATTTAAACACATTAAATGATTATCAGAAACTATTAGGTGATATCAACTGGGTCAGGCCATATCTAAAAATAACCACTCTTGACTTAAAACCTCTATTTGACATTTTAAAGGGAGATTCTAACCCTAAGTCTCCCCGACAATTAACTGTAGAAGGAGAAAAGGCTATAGCAAAAATAGAACAGGCCATCAATAAACAGCAACTACAGTATCTAGATTATTCCAAATCTTGGGCCTTAATTATTCTAGCCACTAAATATACTCCTACAGGATGTTTATGGCAGGAAGGACCATTAGAATGGATACATTTACCTGTCACTCCTAGGAAGATTGTACCATCCTATCCTTCCCTAGTGGCCACTCTCATTATCAAAGGTAGACGCCGCAGTATCGAACTCTTTGGAAGAGAAGTTACTGAGATAATAATACCTTATAAAAGAGAACAATTAGACACACTATTACAATTTGAAGAAGAGTGGCAAATAGCTATAGGTAACTTCCCAGGACAAATTTTACATCATTTGCCAAGATCACCTATATTGCAATTTCTCTCCCTACATCCATTTATATTTCCTATTAAATGTTCAAAAGAGCCATTATCACCTCCTGCCTCCTTAGTATTCACAGATGGCTCCTCTAATGGTAAGGCAGTAACAATCATTGACTCAATAACCCATGTTCAACAAACCCTAGAGACGTCAGCCCAGAGAACAGAGCTTTTGGCAGTCATTTATGCCTTTGAACAATTGCAACAGGTTCCCTTTAACTTGTACACTGACTCTCAATATATAGTTAAATTATTTCCTCATATTGAGACCGCCTCTCTCCCACAAGGAAGAACAGCCATTTTCTCTTTGTTAACTCAGCTACAAACTTACATTCATAAACGAGAAAAGGCTTTCTATATTGGACATATTAGAGCTCATTCCTGTCTACCAGGACCCTTAAGCGAAGGAAATTATCAGGCAGATCTACTAACTCGCCCAGTAGTTTGTACAGCTCTAGAAGAAGCCCGGCGGTCTCATGCCATTCATCATCAAAATGCTTCTGCTCTCCGTCTATATTATCGCATATCTAGAGAAGCTGCTCGAAGTATTGTGCGTGACTGCGGCCATTGTCCTACTCATTTTCCTAGCCCTGCTACTGGAGTTAATCCAAGAGGACTTAGACCCTGTGACTTATGGCAGATGGATATTACTCATGTCCCATCTTTTGGCAAACTTTGCTATGTGCATGTTTGTATTGATACCTTTTCTCATGTTATCCTTGCTTCTGCACGTACAGGAGAAGCCTTTAAAGATGTAAGTCAACATTTATTCCAATGTTTTTCCTACCTAGGAATACCAAGGGCACTTAAAACAGACAATGGGCCTGCCTATACCTCTAGAGCTTTTAAAAACTTATGCTCTACATTTGGCATCGCACATACTACAGGAATACCTTACAATCCTCAAGGCCAAGCAATAGTAGAAAGGGCTCACCAAACTTTAAAAACACAAATTAAAAAATTACAAGAAAATGAGTTTAAATATTCCTCTCCTCATCATGTTCTACAACATACTTTATTTGTAATTAATATACTAAATGTAGATTCTGAGGGAAATTCCCCGATGTACAGGCATTGGAACCCTGATCTAACTAAACCTAAAGTCCTCGTCAAATGGAGAGACTTGCTTACAGGAGCCTGGAAGGGACCTGATGTACTTTTAACCCGGGGGAGAGGATATGCTTGTATATTTCCACAGGACGCAGACTCACCTGTGTGGATTCCAGACCGTCTAGTCCGACCTTATGTCTCACCGCCCTCCGTTTCCACCTCACCCTAGCACACCTGACCAGTGCCCGTCTGCAGCAGATGTGCAGCCCTGAGCTGGAACAATCTGTCCATTGGGAGGATCACATGTGCCTCCATATGTCCCAGCTTTGCCCCACATCTTCTTTCCTTTTTCCTTTTTTTTTAAAATTTAACTACTTGTTTGCTGGTTCTTTGGCCTTTCTCCTTCTCTCCTGAACACAGCCTTTTCTAGAATCTCCCTACCCTACTGTTCCAGGAAGGGCACCTCCCTTTTCTGCCGTGACTATGGATGTTTGGTATATGTCCCATACATGGAGTTGTCTTGTGCCAAGAGCCTGACATCCTGGGCTGAGAAAGCCCTGTCCCGGGACTCTCCTTTTTCCTGTATTGGCCCCTCTGACCCTTGTGTCAAGAGGAACCCTCTTCTTACAATCCAATTGCCCACAGCTGTTGCCTGAGTTCTCTGTTAATGCTGAGGTCACGGTGGCTGGTACCATAGATCTGTCTCTCGCCCAATGGAGTGAGCTGGGTTCTCTCTGGAGAAGAAACCTGGGTTTCCCAAGATATGTGATCAATGCCGGGACCCCGCCAGCAGGCGAGGGGATCCAAAGGCAGTTGCTGGGCATGGAGGCCAGAGGGACATAGACTACCAAGGAGACAGAACTGAACCTCACATTACCCTGCTTGGCCCCGGAGCTTGGCTGGTTAGTCAAAGACGGGTAAGATTCCTCAGGGAGGAACAACCTAAGACAGGCACAGTCACAGAGGGGCCAGTAGGAGAGAACTTGGGGTTCAACAGAGGTGGGGCACAGATCCTCACCCCCCCAATGGTGCAGGGGCTTGAACACTTGCCCCTTCTGAGGAAGGTCTCCTTCCCCCATGGCTGCTTCTCGCTTCCCATGTCCAGCCCAGATAGGGACCCAGATAACGAATAGAGACTTGGCCCAGCTCAGATCGGGAACAGAAAGAGACTTGGTCCAGCTGAGATCAGTACCTAGATAAGAGACCTGGCTGACAGCAGCTTCCCTTTCATTGCAACAGGACTTGTCTCCCATTTCTACCTTGGACCACAGGGAAAGGGGCAGCTGAAAGAAAGGGCTGGAGCAGGATGCTGCCTTCTTCCCTTTCTTCTTCCTCTTTTTTCTGAACGCTTCTATGCCTTGTAGTTCTTTTGCTTTCTTTTCTTTTTCTCTCTACTACCCTCCATCCTCCATAACAGCTGACCCAGAGAACACAGCTTGCTCCTCCTTGGACGCCGACGCCACCATCAAGCACGGCCCTGATGGACCCTTTGATGCAGCCCTTCAACTCGCTGACATGTCGGGAAGCCCGTCGCCAGTGATGCCACCCGCTAGCCAGACCAACAAAGACAATCAAACCAACAACTTGAGGACAGCTGAAATCTCTTGACTGAAGAGGCCGGCAACCTCCTAAGGAACGGGGCTCCTTGTGCGCTCCATCCACTATGTTTATAGCTATGCTTATTGTCATTGCTTGCCAGTCTTCTTCCGAGTCTTAAACAGCCCAATCTGAGAGGTGGCCACTGATTTGCATGCGCTATCATTTAAAAAATAAAAAAGGGGGAATTTGCCGGGAGCCGGTCCATCCTTGCTGCTTGACACAGTCGCTGCAGGAAAGAAACATCTGCACAGCATATGTTTCAAGGGACCTGGCACATATAGCATATTGTTCTTAATATGTTTGCTCTCTTTAGCGCCATGTGTTTTAACCAAGGTCACCTCTCCGAGAAAGGTTGTTTCCCCAGGTGGGGATCTTTCCCTGAGGTTAGGGAGGGGATACAACACCTTAATTAAGTACCAGGCGGGTAGTTAAGCTACATAATCTTTACTCCCTGGAATGGAGATAAGAAACGCCCTACCCTTTGTAATAGAAATTGACAGGATTAAAATCGGCTGGTATAAATACGAATATAACAAGACAATAAACATCAGATCCTGATCAGTTCCTAACCAGAACTCCGACCAGAACTTTGGCTGGAGATCCTGGCTAGAGGTCCTGACTAGGCTGCTGATCAACTGAAGGCTGTCTTCGTGTCATTCCTTCTTCGCCGACTCCGTCCACACCTTTGGGGACCCCTGGACCCGCTGGGATTGGACCCCAGCACTGCAGGACTACTAAGGGAGTGAGTGGCTGCTGCTGGGCTGGTGGGGTGCCTGGACGGGTTGGTCAGCTGAGTGGCACTCCTGCTGTGGGAGCACACTGACCACCAGGAGGCAGCTCCTACATTGAACATATGCCCCCTGGTGGTCAGTGCACATCATAGTGACTGGTCAACCAGTTGTTTGGTCATTTGGTCATTTGGTTATTCAGTTGCTTAGGCTTTTATATATATATAGACGAGAGGCCCAGTGCATGAAAATCATGCATGGGGGTTCCCCTCAGCCCAGCCTGCACCCTCTCCAATCTGGGACCCCTTGGGGAATGTCCAACTGCCGGTTTTCAATGTCCCAGGATTAGGCCTAAACCGGCAGTTGGACATCTCTCTCACAATCTTGGACCGCTGGCTCCTAATCGCTTACCTGCCTGCCTGCCTGGTCACCCCTAACTGCCCCCCCTGCCAGCCTGATCATCCCTCACTGCCTCTGAGTGCCAGCCTGATTGCCCCTCACTGCCCCCCCCCCCCCGCCAGCCTGTTCTCCTTTAACTGCCCCCTGCTGCTGGCCAGGTCACCCTCAATTGCCCCCTTCCTGCCAGCCTGGTCACTTCTAACTGCCCCTGCTCCCACTGGCCGGGTCGCCCCCAACTGCCCTCCTCGCTGGCCTAGTCATCCCTCACTGCCCCTCATGCCAGCCTAATCGCCCCTTACTGCCCCCCCTTGTTGGCCTGATCACCCCCAACAGCACCCACCCTGCTGGCCTGGTCACCCCTAACTGTCCTCCCTGCTGGCCTGGTTGCCCCGGTTGCCCCAAGCAGCCCTCCTTCCCCTGCTGACCTGGTTGTTTGGTTGTCCCTCACTTACCCCCCTGCTGTCCTGGTCACCCCATGCAGCCTGCTTGTTCAATCATTTGGTTGCCCCTAATTGCCCCCACGCCAGTCTGGTTGCCTCTTACTGCTCCCCCCAACTGCCCCCCTCTGCTGGCTTGGTTGCCCCTAACTGCCCACCCTGCTGGCCTGGTTGCTCCCAACTGACCCCCCCTGCTGGCCTGGTTGATCCATGCAGCCTGCTTGTTAAGTCATTTGGTCATCCCTCACTAACCCCCCTACCTGCCTGGTTGTAGGCAGCCATCTTGTGAGGGCGTGAGGGTCAATTTGCACATCACCTCTTTATTATACAGGATTATTAACTCTATTCCATATGCTATACTTTACATCCCCATGACTAGTTTGTGATTACCAATGTGTACTTCTCATTCCCTTCACCCTTTTCATCCACTCCTTCCCTCTGGCATCCATTAATCTGTTCTCTGTATCTATGAGTCTGTTTCTATTTTGTTTATTCATTTATTTTTGCTCTTTAGATTCTACATATAAGTAAAACCATATGGTAATTGTCTTTTTCTACCTGACTTATTTCACTTAGCATCATACTCTCTAGATCTATTCATGCTGTTGCAAATGGTAAGATTTTATTTTTTTATGGCTGAGTAATATTCCATTGTATATGTACCACAACTTTTTTTATCCACTAGTCTATTGATGGGCACATGGGCTGTTTTCATAGTTTGATTGTTGTAAATAATGCTGCAATGAACATAGGTGTGCATATATTTTTTCAAATCAGTGTTTTGGGTTTCTTTGGATATATACTCAGAAGTGGAATTGCTGGATTGAAAAGCAGTTTGATTTTTAATTTTTGAGGAACCTCTATACTGTTTTCCATAGTGGCTGCACTATCTGCATTCCCATCAACAGTGCACAAAGGTTCCCTTTCTCCACATTCTCGCAGACACTTGTTGTTTGTTTACTTATTGATGATAGCCGTTCTGACAGGTGTGAGGTGATATTTCATTGTGGTTTTAATTTGCAATTCTGATTATAGTGATACTGAGCATCTTTCATATGTCTATTGGCCATCTGTAATACTCTCAACAATAAAGAGTTAATCAGTGAGTTAATTAATTAAGAAGTAATCGAATCATGATTAAGTCATTGTTCTTTCTGCTATACCACACTAAGAACTTCACTCCTGACCACCAACTCTTAATATCTAATTAGAAACTTAAAGTAACACACATGGAATAAATAATCTACACTAATAAAAGAGAAAAATGGTAATTGGCGTACGACCGCTACCCTTCCGATTGGCTAATCAGCGTATCCTTATGCAAATTAACTGTCAGCCAAGATGGCGGCCGGCAGCCAGGCAGCTGGAAGCGAACGTGAGGCTTGCTTGCTCCCGTGACTGCAGACTGCAACATTCCCCGCCTGACTTGCCAGACTCTGAGCTGGCAGTTTGAAACATTCTAACAAATATAGCTGGCTGGGATCTCAAAGCTGAAGTTATACATTGTTTCGATTATAGAACCCCAAACAAACCAGCAGCGGAAGCCTCAGAGCTAGAGCCAGAGCTAAAGCTGGCCCAGAAGAAAAAAAAAAAAGAAAAAAAGGAGTGGTTGGGAGCTTCAGTCAAAACCCCTAGCCTGAAAGCAGTCCTCAGCCCCTCACCCAGACTGTCCAGGCACCCCAGTGGGGACCCCCACCCTGAAGGGTGTGTGACCAGCTGCAAACAGCCATCATCCCCTCATCCAGGCTGGCCAGGCACCCCAGTGGGGACCCCCACCCTGATCCAGGACACCCTTCAGGGCAAACCAGCCAGCCCCCAGGCCTCTATCCTATATAGTAAAAGGGTAATATGCCTCCCAGCACAGGGATCAGCAGAGCCACGAGGCCTTCTGGCACCAGATCAGCATGACAGGGGGCAGCGCCCAAACCCCCTGATCGCCCTGCGGCTCTGTGTGTGACAGGGTGTGGCGTCCCAACCCCCTGATCGGCCCTGCTCTGTGTGTGACAGGGGGTGGTGCCTACCCCCCCCCCCCCCCCCACGGGCCCTGCTCTGTGTGTGACGGGGTAGAGCCATAACCTCCCCATCGGCCCTGCCCTGAGTGTGACAGTGGTGGCGCCCCAACCCCCTGATTGGCCCTGCTCTGTGGGTGACAGGGGGTGGTGCCCTAACTCCCCTATCGGCCCTACTCTGTGCGTGACAGGGGGGAGCTCCCCAACCCCCTGATGGGCCCTGCTCTGTGCGTGACAGGGGGGAGCTCCCCAACCCCCTGATGGGCCCTGCTCTGTGCGTGATGGGGGGGGGGCAGTGCCCCAACCCCCTGATTGGCCCTGCTCTGTGAGTGACAGGGGGCAGTGCCCCAACCCCCTGATTGGCCCTGCTCTGTGAGTCACAGGGGGTGGCGCCGCAACCTCCCCATTGAACCTGCCTTGAGTGTGACGGGGGCGGTGCCCCAACCCCCCAATCAGCCCTACCCTGAGCGTGACTGAGGGTGGCATCGCAACCTCCCAATCCGCCCTGCTCTGTGCATGACAGGGGGCGGTGCCCCAACTCCCCAATCAGCCCTGCTCTGAGCCCGACCAGGGGCTGCACCTAGGGATTGGGCTTGCCCTCTGCCACTCAGGAGCAGGCCTAAGCCAGCAGGTCGTTATCTCCCGAGGGGTCCCAGACTGCGAGAGGGCACAGGCCGGGCTGAGGGACCCCCTCTTCCCCCCCGAGTGCACAAATTTTTGTGCACCGGGCCTCTAGTCTACACTAATAAAAGACAAAGATGCTAATTAACCATACCTTTGCTATGCCTAAGCCACGCCCACCAGCCAATCAGAGCGACTATATGCAAATTAGCCCAACCAAGATGGCGTCCGGCAGCCACTGAGCTGGAGCAAGCAGGAGGCTTGGTTGCCCTGGTGATGGAGGAAGCCAAGCTTCCTGCCTGCCCTCGCCGGCTGTGGCCTCCACAAAAGGCAAAAAAGTTTCAATTCTAGAAGCTAAATAAATTCCAGATACCTACTTCCAGCCAGCCTCCAATGGGAGGTTGGGTGGCTGGGGGCTGTGGCCAGCCTGCAAACAGCCATCAGCCTCTCATCCAGGCTGGCCAGGTGTTGGGGTCCAACCCCTGCAGGTCCAGGGGTTCCCCATAGGTGTGGACCGAGTAGGCGAAGAAGGAATGACATGGAGGCAGCATTCAGGTGATCATCATAGTTGGGTTCCTCAGCCAGGTTCTGTTACCAGGTTCTCCAGGTTCTGTTGCCAGGTTCTCCAGCCAGGTTCTCATCTCTAGCCAGGATCTCCAGCCAAGTTCTGGTCAGGATCTCCAGCCAAGTTCTGGTGCCATGTTCTCTCGCTAGGTTCTCCAGGTTCTCCAGCCAGGTTCGGTTGCCAGGTTCTGTCTAGGTTCTCCAGCCAAGTTCTGTAGCCAGGTTCTGTCCAGGATCTTTTGCCATGTTCTCTTGCTAGGTTCTGTCTCTAGGTTCTGTCTCCTGTTGTCTTGTTACATCTGTATTTATACCAGTTGATTTTAATCCTGTCAATTTCTATTCCAAAGGTTAGGGCGTTGTTTCTTATCTCCATTCCAGGGAGTAAAGATTATGTAGCTTAAGCGTGATTGTTCTTAGTTAAAGTGATTAACTACCCACCTGGCACTTAGTTAAGGGGTTTTATTCCCTCCCTAACTTCAGGGAAAAATTCCTACCTGGGGAAACAATCTTTCTTGGAGAGGTGACCTTGGTTAAAACACACAGCGCCAAGAAGGGGAGCAAACATATTAAGAACAGTATGCCATATACGCCAGGTCCCTTGAAACATATGCTGTGCAGATGTTTCTTCTCTGCAGCGACTGTGTCAAGCAGCAAGGATGGACCGGCTCCCGGCAGCCAGGGAACCCAGCAGGACCCTTTACCCTGAAGGGGGTGTGGCCAGCCTGCAAATAGCTATCAGCCCTTCACCCAGACTGGCCAGGCACCCCAGCGGGGACCCCTACCCTGAAGGGGCTGTGGCCAGCCTGTAAACAGCCATCAGCCCCTCAACTGGGCTGGCCAGGCACCCCAGCAGGGACGCCCACCCTGAAGGGGTTGTGGCCAGCCTGCAAACAGCCATCAGCCCCTCACCTAGGATGGCCACACCGCCATGGGGTGAGGGTCCCCACTGAGGGCCTTGGCCAGCCAGAAAACAGTTATCAGCTCCTCACCCAGGCTGGCCACACCCTCATGGGGTAAGGGTCCCCGCTGGGGGACTTGGCCAGCCTGCAAACAGCCATAAGCCCCTCACCCAGGCTTGCCAGGCACCCCAGCAGCAGGGACCCCCACCCTGAAGGGGCTGTGGCCAGCCTGCAAACAGCCATCAGCCACTCACCCAGGCTGGCCAAGCACCCCAGCAGGACCCCCGTCCCTGAAGGGGGGGTGGCCAGCCTGAAAACGGCCCTCAGCCCCTCACCCAGGCTGTCCAGGCACCCCAGTGAGGACCCCCACCCTGAGGGGTGTGTGGCCAGTCTGAAAATGGCCCTCAGCCCCTCACCCAGGCTGACCAGGCACCCCAGCGGGACCCCCACCCTGATCCAGGACACCCGTCAGTGCAAACCAGCCGGCCCCCACCCATGCACCAGGCCCCTATCCTATCTAATAATACACAAACATGGTAATTAATCGTAACTTCGCTACCCTTCCCATTGACTAATCAGGGCGATATGCAAATTAACTGCCAACTAAGATGGCGGCTAATTTGCATACTGCAGGCAGGATGGGACAGCGCCATCCAGCTTGCCCCGCCGCCATCCGGGCCTGCTATCTGTGACCCGGGTGGCCGGCAACCCATGTGCGACCCGACCCAGGGCTGGCGGGCGTGACCTCAGTGATCTGCCACCGGCCAAGCCCCCAACCGGCCCTCCCGCAGGAGATTGGGGCTGGTGGGGTGACTGCAGCGGTCCACCAGCAGTCACACCCCCAACCGGCCCTCCCGCGGGAGATCCGGCACTGGATCCGGGCCTGCCATGTCTTGGGAGGGGTGGGTGGGGTGGGCGGGGCGGGTGGCAGCGTGATCTGAGCTGCTGTCCGCCCCAGTGTGGGATCCAGGCCTGCTGTGTCTGGGGTGGGGTGGGTGGGGAGGGGCGAACAGCAGCATGATCCGAGATGCTGTCCACACCAGCATGGGATCTGGGCCTGCCGTGTCTTGGGCGGGGCCGGCGGCAGCAGATCTAAGCGGATGCTCACCCCAGCGTGGGATCCAGGCCTGCGGTGTCTTGGGAGGGCTGGGCGGGCAGGGCTAGTGGCAGTGTGATCTGTGAGAGGGCACAGGTTGGGCTGAGGGACCCCCCTTCCCTGCCAGTGCACAAATTTTTGTGCACAGGCTTTCTAGTCCTATATAATAAAAGGGTAGTATGCAAATTGACCCTAACAGCAGAACGACTTGGAATTAGTGGTCACTATGACACACACTGACCACCAGGGGGCAGATACTCAATGCAGGAGCTGCCCCCTGGTGGTCAGTGTTCTCCCACAGGAGGAGCTTTGCTCAGCCACAAGCCAGGCTGATGGCTGCCAGTATAGCGGTGGTGGTGGGAGCCTCTCCCACCTCAGCAGCACAATGGATGTCCGACTTCAGCTAGGCCTGCTCCCCGCTGGCAAGTGGACATCCCTCAAGGGCTCCCGGGCTGCCAGAGGGATGGCTGACTTCCAGCTTAGGCCCAATCCCCCAGGGAGCGGGCCTAAGCCAGCAGATGGTCATCACCGGAGGGGTCCCAGACTGTGAGAGGGCACAGGCCAGGCTGAGGGACCCTTCCGAGTACACAAATTTTTGTGCACCGGGCCTCTAGTCTATATATATAAAAGGCTAATATGCTAAGTGTCTGTCTGACCAGTCTCTGTGATGCACACTGACCACCAAGGGGCAGATGCTCAGCTCAGGAGCTGCTGTTACACGCACTGGCCATTTACAGAGAAACAGCACTGTGGACCTGGAGCCCACAAAGCAATACTCGGCTTCCCCCAAGTGGGACACATGCCCCACCAACACTCCAGAGTGACACCCCACCAAATCACAGCTGACACTGCTGAGACCCCATGGCACAAAATGCTGCCCACAGCCTAGCCCAGCTCAGAAACAGTTGCTGTGGACCCCGAATAATCTTGGTTGTAGGTTCTTGCTATTCATCACTTTGAATATTTCTTGCCACTCCCTTCTGGTCTACAAATTTTCTGTTGAGAAATCAGCTGACAGTCATATGGGTGCTCCCTTGTAGGTAACTAACTGCTTTTCTCTTGCTGCTTTTAAGATTCCCTCTTTGTCATGAACCTTTGGCATTTTAATTATGATGTGTCTTGGTGTAGGTCTCTTGGAGTTCATCTCTACACTTCCTGGACTTGTGAGTCTATTTCTTTCACCAGGTAGGGGAAGTTTTCTGTCATTATATTTTCAAATAGGCTTTCAATTTCTTGCTCCCTCTCTTCTCCTTCTGGCACCCCCATGATGTGAATGTTGGTATGCTTGAAGTTGTCCCAGAGGCTCCTTACACTGTCTTCATATTTTTGGATTTTTTTCTCTTTTTGCTGTTCTGATTGGGTGTTTTTTTTGTTTCCTCATATTTCAGATCTCTAATTTGATTCTCAATGTCCTCTATTATTGATTTCCTTTAAATTATTCTTCCTTTCAGTTAGTGTATGCTTCATTTAGGATGGGTCCTTTTTTACGTTGTGGATGTTCTCACTAAGTTATTTGAAGTTCTCATTAAGTTCCTTGAGCATTCTTATAACCATTGTTTTGAACTCTATCTGGTAGTTTACTTGCTTCCATTTCATTCAGTCCTTTCATTTGCAACACGTTCCTTTGTCTCTGCATTTTGGCTGCTTCACTGTGTTGGTTTCCCTGTATTAGGTACAGATGCTATATCTCCTGGAATTGGTAGAGTGGCCTTGTGTAGTAGGTGTCCTATAGGGCCCAGTGGCTCAGCCTCCCCACTCACCTGAGTTGGGCACTCTAGGAGTGCCCTTGTGTGGGCTGTGTGCAATGTACTGTTGTAGTTGAGCCTTGATTGCTGTTGGCATCAGCTGTACCTCAGTTGGTAATTCTGGGTGTATATTCCCCACTTTAGTTTTATTTCAAGTCTGGCCCTGGGAAGAGGTTCACAAAAGGTCCACCTATTTAGCTGACATTTTCTTGATCTTAGCCATCCATTCTTATTTGTTTGCATATCTCATATTTTTTATTGTAAACTGAATAGTTAAAATAATATAATGTGATAGTTGTGGAAATCAGTGTCTTTTTTTGTCCCAGGTTTTGTTATTGTTGCTGTTTATTTTTGATTTTATTGTTGTCATTAAAAAAAAATTGTGACTTTAACTAATTTTGTAAAGTCCATATTACTTATTGTGTGTGGCCAGTAAAGTCTCTTCTTGTTTTTGTAGTGGTCAGGTAATGATTGAATATAAATTTCCATAAGTGTCTGGAGCCAATGTCTCTCAGCTTTTGCTATGTGTGTGTGTGTGTGTGTGTGTGTGTGTGTGTGTATCTTAGGACACACCTTCAGTGCTCAAGCAGGCAATTTACAACTCTCTTTTAGCTCTCACTTCCAGGTTTCCTAGAGCCTCAAGGTTAGCCAACGATGAAAAATTAGGGTTTATATGTCTTTTCTGAGCATGTGCACAGCCTTTGGCATGCACATCAATGTATTGTAAGCACCTGACAATTAGCTTTTTCTTTTTTTATTGTAATGTATGTGCTAGACATTAAGCTGTGGATTGCCAGGACATTCACTTCAAAGACACCTATACTGAATAAACATATTGCTAGTTACAAAATAGATAAAAAGAAAAGTTGCCAAACCCATGAAATGCCCCTTTTTGGGCATTATCTGGTTGACCTAGATAATTGACTGTTTAACTGACTGCATTTTTTTTTTTTCATTTCCACACTTATTTCCCACTCTTATTCACAATAAAGAATACATCTCTTGAATTCTGGGCACCCCAGCCTCAATGGCTTGGTTTGTGGCTCTGGGCATGTGTGCACCATCCACACTTGTAAGTAATAAAACTTTTCAAAGGTCCCTAATTATTGTTGAGGCACATCTTTAAATCATAACAAGAATGAAAGATCTGGTCTAGCTTCAACATTGGCTCCAGTCAGAGAAATGTCTGTGGGGTTTTACCACGAATAGTATCAGTCCAGGTGAGTGCCCACAGGTATTTCTAGCAGATAGCATCACTATTAATAGGTTGAGACCAACCCTAAGTAATCAGCCTATATATTCACATGGCTGCAAGTCATTAAAATATTTTATTGTTATCTTTATTTTTCAAGGCTACTGCTTAACTGAACAGCAGAGCATGGGAATAGGGCAAGTTAAAACACTAAAAAACTCACTATTTCTTCTGAAATTTATTCTTTTTATTGAATAAGTGCTCCCTGGGTTGTTATAAGTCTTTCAACAATAAATTATGAGACATGAAAATAAACAGTATGGTCCATACACAGAAAAAACAAACAAACAATTAATAGAAGCTGTTCTCGAAGAAGCCCAGGCATTGGACTTACTAGACAAATACTTTAAATTTTCAAACATTTTTGTTTTTATACTTATTTTATTGGGTGGTTAGGAGAATATACTTTTGGGCATTCGGATGCCATTTTAACCTGACCTCTTCTGCTCAATGTGTTTTTGAGATGCATTCATTTTATTGCTTATATTAGTAGGTCATTAAGAATGGAATCTTAACTGGTTATTGCTGGTCTGAAATTTTATTTGTTGAATTTATTTACTATGTTTAGTACTTTTACTTTGTTCTGATAATTTTTCAATTGATTTTCTTTTTTCAACCAAATCTATGGTCACATAATCTATTAATAGTGACATTTTGGTCCTTTCTTTTATCTTATTTTTATCACTTATTTTGTTTTCTTGTTAGATTGGGTCTGAGATGTGTAACATTTTATTATTAACTAGTGTTTGGTGCAGGAATCTGCAAATATCTCTTGTGGTGTTAAGAAAGTTTTCTTCTATTTCTAGTTACTTTTTACTCAGAAATAGATATTGAGTTTTATTTATTTTCCTCAGCACTTATTGCAATGATCATATAAAATGTCATGCTAATCTGTTGATCTCATAAGCTAGCAATGCATTTCTGGGAAAAACTTCCTTGGTCAAGATGTATTGTTTCTATACAGCATAAGGAGTATAGTCAACAATCCTATCCAATAATAGACAAACATGGTAATTGACCGTACCTTCGCTATGCCTCCCATTGGCTAATCAGTGCAATATGCAAATTAACGGCCAAAAAAAGATTGTGCCTAATTTGCATACTGCGGCAGGGTGGGACAGTGCAGCCACCATTGCGAGAGCTGCCATCCAGGCCCCCGTGTGTGACCCCAGAAGCCGCCTGCCTCCTGCTGTGATCGGATCCGATCCCAGCCCCAGAAGCCCCAGAAGCTGCCCAGAAGCTGGTGATCAGGGGCAGATGGGGGTCCCCTGCCCAGGCCTGAAACCTCTGGCGGAGGCGTCAGGCCTGGGCAAGGGGCCAATCCGGTGATCGGAGGGTGATAGGGGTCGACACCTCTGGCAGAGGCATCAGGCCTCGGCGAGGGGCCGATTCGGTGATCGAAGGGTGATGGGGGTCTACGCCTCGGCCCGAGGAGTCAGTCCTGGGCCAGGACAGAGCTGGTGATAGGAGGGAGATGGGGGTCAACGTCTCTGACAGAGGCGTTAGGTCTGGGCGAGGGCAGAGCTGGTGATCGGGGAGAGATGGGGGTCACCTGCCCAAGCCTGAAGCCTGGGCCAGAGTCATCAGGCCTGGGCTGGGGGGCCAAGCCGGCGATTGGTGTGAACTACAGAGAAAACACCTTTTCTGACCGCTCATTGGCAAAGCTCCCTGTATACCACTGGTAATATTCTTAGTAACTTGGGTAATAAGAATCCAAAAAGGTGATCTAGGTTTTTTCACCACACTCCTGGTGAAAAAAACAAAGGTCCGCTGCTGGAGGGCTAAGAAATGTCATATCCTGCCCTAGCTGTTTTGGCTCAGTGGATAATGCCTTGGCCTACCGATGGCAGGGTCTGGGTTCAATTCTGACCAAGGGCATGTACCTTGGTTGCAGGCTCCTCCCTGGCCGGGGCCCAGGTCAGGGCTCATGAAGGAGGCAACCAATCAAAGTGTTCCTCTCACTTTGATTTTTCTCTCTGTCTTTCCCTTTCTCTTCCACATTCTCTAAAAATCAGTGGAAACATATCATCAAGTAGGGATAAAAAAAATAATAAAGGAATTATTATTATACCAGAGGCCTGGTCCACAAAAATTTGTGCACTTGGGGGGGGTGTCCCTCAGCCCGGCCTGTGCCCTCTCGCAGTCTGGGACCCCTCGGGGGATGACCACCTGCTGGCTTAGGCCTGCTCCCCGGGGGATTGGGCCTAAGCTGGCAGTCAGACATCTCTCTGGCAGCCTGGGAGCCCTCAGGGGATATCCACTTGCCAGTGGGGAGCAGACCTAAGCTGCAGTCGGACATCCTTAGCGCTGCTGAGGAGGCAGGAGAGGCTCCCACCACCACCGCTGTACTGGGAGCCATCAGCCTGGCTTGTGGCTGAGCAGAGCTCCCCCTGTGGGAGCCCACTGACCACCAGGGGGAAGCTCCTGCATTGAGTGTCTGCCCCCTGGTGGTCAGTGTGTGTCATAGTGACCAGTCATTCCCAGTCTTTCTGCTGTTAGGGTCAGTTTGCATATTACCCTTTTGCTATATAGGATAGAGGCTTGGTGCACGGGTGGGGGCTGGCTGGTTTGCCCTGAAGGGTGTCCCGGATCAGGGTGGGGTCCCACTTGCGTTCCTGGCCAGCCTGGGTGAGGGGCTGATGGCTGTTTGCAGCTGGTCACACCCCCTTCAAGGAGGGGGGTCCCCACTGGGGTGCCTGGCCAATCTGGGTGAGGGGCTGAGGGCCATTTTCAGGCTGACCAGCGACTGAAGCTCCCAGCCTCTCCTTTTTTTCTTTTTTTTTTTATTCTGGGATTTATTTACCTTCTATAATTGAAACTTTGTTGCCATCCTGCTCGCTCCAGCTCTGAGGCCGTGGCTGGCTGAAAGCAGGAATCTGGGGTTTGTTTAGCTTCTATAATTGAAACATTGTTGCTTTCAGAGCTTAGAGCAGGCCGCGGCAGGCGGGTAACCTTGGCTTCCTCCATCACTGGAGCAAGCAAGCCTCCTGCTCGCTTCAGCTGTGTGGCTGCCGGCCACCATCTTGGTTGGCAGTTAATTTGCATATCTCGCTGATTAGCCAATGGGAAGTGTAGCGGAGGTACGGTTAATTACCCTTTTTGTGTTTTATTAGATAGGATGAAAGACAAATCTTGAAAATGAAAAGGAAAGTTGTCATTTTTTCATGGTGAAGGGACTGGAGACTGTGTTGATGAAAAAACCTTGCTGGCTGCGGTGACTGTCAGTGGCTGCAGCATCGGGGTGATGGGGCTGATGCCTTCCCCTGATCAGCCCAGTCACCTCCCACTAAGGGAGGCCAGACTGCAGCTTAGGCCCGCTCCCCAAGGGGAGCAGGGAGCGGGCCTAAGCCATCACTAGGACATCCCCCGAGGGCTCCCAGTATGTGAGAGGGGGCAGACTGGGCTGAGGGACACCCCCGCCCCCAGTGCACGAATTTCGTGCACCAGGCCCCTAGTATTGTAATGCATGGTGCCCAGAGGGTACAGGAAATATTTGGGGGAACACTTTGCAAAATATATAATTGTCTAACCACTATGCTATACACCTAAATGTAATACAAAATAATATTGAACATAAACTAATTTTAAAAAGTTGTATTGTTTATAAATATACTGATTTTTTTTATTTTAATTAAATCTTTATTGTTCAGATTATTACAGTTGTTCCTCTTTTTCCCCACATAGCTCCCCTCCACCTGGTTCCCACCCCACCCTCTGCACTTACCCCACCCCCCACTGTCCTCATCCATAGGTGTACGATTTTTGTCCAGTCTCTTCCCGCACCCCCCACACCCCTTTCCCCCCCGAGAATAGTCAGTCCATTCCCTTTCTATGCCCCTGATTCTATTATATTCACCAGTTTATTCTGTTCATCAGATTATTTATTCACTTGATTTTTAGATTCACTTGTTGATAGATGTGTATTTGTTGTTCATAATTTGTATCTTTACCTTTTTCTTATTCTTCTTCTTCTTAAAGGATACCTTTCAGCATTTCATGTAATATTGGTTTGGTGGTGATGAACTCCTTGAGCTTTTTCTTATCTGTGAAGCTCTTTATCTGACCTTCAATTCTGAATGATAGCTTTGCTGGGTAGAGTAATCTTGGTTGTAGGTTCTTGCTATTCATCACTTTGAATATTTATTGCCACTCCCTTCTGGCCTGCATCTGTTGAGAAATCAGCTGACAGGCATATGGGTACTCCCTTGTAGGTAACTGACTTTTTTTATCTTGCTGCTTTTAAGATTCTCTCTCGGTCTTTTGCTGTTGGTATTTCAATTATGATGTGTCTTGCTTTGGTCCTCTTTGGATTCCTTTTGTTTGGGGTCCTCTATGCTTCCTGGACTTGTAAGTCTATTTCTTTCACCAGGTAGGGGAAGTTTTCTGTCATTATTTCTTCAAATAGGTTTTCAATATCTTGCTCTCTCTATTCTTCTGGCAATCCCATAATTTGGATGTTGGTACGCTTGAAGTTGTCCCAGAGGCTCCTTACACTATCTTCATATTTTTGGACCCTTTTTTCTTTTTGTTTTTCCAGTTGGGTGTTTTTTGCTTCATCGTATTTCAAATCTTTGACTTGATTCTTGGGATCCTCTAGCCTGCTGTTGGAACTCTGTATAATATTCTTTATTTCAGTCAGTGTATGCTTAATTTCTAGTTGGTCCTTTTTGATATCCTTGAGGGTCTCACTAGATTTCTTGAGGGTCTCACTAAATTTATCGGCGGTTTCTAGAAAATTCCTGAGAAACCTTATAAGTGTGGTTTTGAACTCTATATCCTGTAGTTTGCTTTCCTCCATTTCTGTCATTTGTGACTTGTTTCTTTGTCTCCACATTTTTTATGCTTCCCTGTGTTGGTAGAGTGGCTTTGTGTGCTAGGTGTCCTATAGGGCCCAGTGGTTCAGCCTCCCCTATTACCTGAGGTGGACACTCTTGGTGCACCCCTTTGTGGGCTTTGTGCACAGTCTTGTTGTAGTTAAGCCTTGATTGTTATAGGTATCACTGGGAGGAATTGACCTCCAGGCCCACTGGCTGAGAGAATTAGCTGTGTCTACAGTGGGAGAACTTCTGTGCTGGAGACACCCTTCTGAGTCAAGACTTGCTTCATTGGGGCTTTGGTGCTCACTGAGTCTGCCCCCTGAGTGTGCCCTTATGGGTCTGAGGAGTTGTAATCTGGATGGTCCCACTCTGACCACTGGGTACACTGGCTCTTGGATCTCTAAGGAGGTGTTAATTTAGCTTCTACCTGGGGCTACCCAGCAGGAGCTATGGAGAGATCTGCAGATTCCTCTTCTTTGTTTGGTGTTTGGGGGTGCCTAGATGAGGCCCAGCTGTGAAGCAATGCAAGCTGCTGTGGGGCCTTGGGCCTTCTTTTGGAAGTTCTGGGTCTTTCTGACCTAGCTGCAATTTGATAGGTAATTTTAACATTGCAAAGGGCCCCGCCTTTCATATGCAAAATCCTCTGCAGACAGCTTGGGTGCGGTGGGGTCTCAGGGAATCAACAGGGCAGAGCAAACAGCTATGGCTGATCCTCAGCCCTGCCCTAAGAGGCCCCGGGTCTCAGTGTCCCGTGGTCATTGCTGCAAGCACCTCTGAGAAAGCCACCCTTAAGTTCTGAGCGATGCCAGACAGTCCAGTTTCTCCCCATATGAGTCTGGGTCCCCAGAGACTTGCCCGGAACTGGAGTTCAGAGCAGTTGGGAGCTTGTGACTCCCTCCCGATTGAAAAAGACAACCGCATCCTCAGTTGCCAGCTCTTTCTGTACTTGGCCCTCGGTTCCTGTGCAGTTTACTTCTGCACCTCCTCAGCGTGCTTTTCTCTTTCCTTCTAGTTGTAGAATTTTCACTCAGCCAGCCTTCCTGTGGTTCTGGATGACCTCTGTTTTGTCTTTTAGTTGTATTTTTGAAGTGGTTGTGCGAGGCAGCAATTTCCGGTGTTTACCTATGTTGCCATCTTGGTTTCTCCTTAAATATACTGATTAATTTCATTTGTAAATATTTTGAGATTTTTGCATTTATGTTCTTAAATGAGGTAAACTATAAGGTATTTTAAAAAGATATTTTTATTTATTTGTACATTTTTATTTTATCTAATTAAAATATGTTGAGAAATTTCTTTAAAGTGTTTGTATTATGAAATATTTCAACTGTAGAAAAAGTGTGAATCACTCAGATTCTTCAAAATTTAATAATTTTCATATAGCCCTCAGATTGTTTAAATAAATAGAAAATTGCAAGGAAAGTACAGGCCTCCTTTGTACTTCTTTCTAATAATTTCCTCCCTCCTCAGATGTGAATAATATTCTCAATTTGGTGTTTATTATTGTTATCTTTTCATACCAGTACTTTTAATTATATAATTTTAAACCTAAAAGGTTGTAAAAAATATTTTGCAGGCTTTCCCATTTCACATTAACTGTCTGGCTAGTATATTTGTGAAGTCTCTGGAGCAGATATAGTCTTGGTTTGAAATTTCCAACTATAACAATGAAATATTCTATTTTTATTCTCAGTTCTGTTAGTTTTTTGTTTTATGTCCTTTGAAGTTTTGTCATTAGTTTGTACTTTTATGTCTTTGGAGGAACTTGACACTTTTATTATGAAGTAATCCTCTTTCTCCCGCTACTATTTCTTGTTTTGAGGTCTACCATGTCTGATATAATTATAGCCTCTCCAGTTTTTTATGATTAGTATTTGCATGTTATATCTTCTTTCAGCCTTCTACTTTAACCTATTTATGTCTTTATACTTAAAAGTATATTTTTTATAACAATCATACAGTAGGATCTTGTTTTTCTTCTGCAGTTTGACAATCTGTCTTTCAATTTAAATGTTTAGAACCATTTGCATGTAATTATTGATATGATTTGGTTTATATTTATTATGTTGTTATTTGGTTTTTATTTGTCACATTTGTTTCTTTTTTTCTCTTTACTAGTCTTTTATTACTTTTTTAGCATTTCATGTTATTCCATATGATTTGCTTATTTATCTCTTTGTTTTATTATTTTAGTGACTGCTATATTGTTTATAATATGAATATTTAACTTATCTCAGGAAATAATATACCATTTCACATATAGTATAAGGGCCTTATAGCAATATATATATATTTTTTTCCATCAGTGTACTATTATTAATGCACTAGAGGCCTGGTGCATGAAATTCATGTGCTGGTTCGAGGGGTGGGATGTCCCTCAGCCCGGCCTGCACCCTCTCCAATCCGGGACCCCTTGGGGGATGTCCAACTGCCGGTTTAGACTGGCAGTCAGACATGCCTCTCGCAAATCGGGACTGTTGTCTCCTAACTGCCTGCCTGATTTCCCCTAACCACCTCTGCCTGCCTGCCTGATTGCTCCTAACTGGTCCCCTGCTGGCCTGATCACCCCTAACCACCTCTGCCTCAGACCCACACCTGGGACTCAGGATTCCCTCCTCCAGCTAGCTGCAGGCACCCGGGACCGGGGCTGACTTCGCCCGGGCCAGTTGCAACCACAGGGAACTGTGGTCGGGTGGCTTCACCCAGGCTACAGCCGCAGGAACCTGGGACCGTGGGGTGGGTGGCTTTGCCCCAGCCTAGCTTTGTCAGGAAGGACATCTGGAAGGTTGTTCGAAAGCCATCCAGTCTAATTAGCATATTACCCTTTTATTAGTATAGATACTTCACATGTATATATGTTACAGATCTCAATACATTATTTTGTATTTAAACAGCTAATTACATTTTAAAGAAATAATTAAAAACCAAAAAGTGTCTTTTATTTACCCACATTTTTATCATTTTACCATTTATTTCCATTGTGAACATTTAAGTTTTAATCTGATATAATTTTCTGTCTGCTTAAAGAATTTCCTTGAATATTTCTTATAATGCAGGTTTGATGATGCTTAATATTTTCCCCTTTTGTTTGCTGAAAAAGTAGTTCACCTTTGGTTTTGAAAGATATTTTTCTACATATAGAATTCTATGTGGACAATTGTGTTTTTTTCAGTGCAAATATTCTAGAATATGTTGCTTCCTTATCTTCTGGCTTCTATAGTTCTGACAAAAAGTCTGTAGCATTAATTTGTGGTAATTAGTCACTGGTAATTCTTTGTTTATTTATACTTAATGTTTCTCTGGATATTTATAAGATTTTTTTCTTTATTGCTGGTTTTTATAATTTTGATTATAATGTGCTTGGCACAATGTTTTTTGTGTGTTTCTGCTAAGAGTTCATGGAGCTTCTTGCAGTATGAGGTTTACAGTTGTCATAAAATTTGGAATCTTTGGGCCATTTTTTGTACAAATATTTTCTGCTCTCTCCACACCCTCTTTTTGGAACTCTAATTAAAATGTATGTTAGAGTGAATATTTGTTTTAGTTTTTATATCTCTCTGTAAATCATTTTGTATAGCTTCTATTCCTACGTCTTAATGAACTGATATTTTCTTCTGCAATGTCTTCTTTGCTATTAATGCCACCCAATGAAAATTTTTTTCAAAAAATGTATGTTTTTGTAGATGTTCCATTTGGTTTTTATTTTATACCATACACTTAATCCTCCTTATGTTTATATTTTTGAGTACTTATAGTATTTGTATTATATGCCTTGATGATTTTTAAAATTGACATTATTTTAATTATTTCTTTTTTTTCCTTCAAGGATATTTCTTTAATGGGAAAAATGTACTCGGACAGATCATATCACATGCAAACAGAACAAGGGTTACAGATAAGTACCGAGGAACCTCAAATGGTAAATACCTTCTTTAATAAAAATCTTCCTTGCCTATATTAAAGTAATAGTCTGCCTCCTGTTGCTTGAATGTTAGGGAGTTTTTAAAATCTCCTTTAATGTGTTTTAGAGGTGTGTTTAACTGTAAGCACACCTAATCCAGTAGCACATTGGGAGTCTTGGATATTTTGGATCACTGTTGCTGCCTATCAAAGACCTTCTCAGCTAATGTCCCAAACATTCATATCTTCTCATTTCAGCATCTCTCATATCTGTTTTTTTTTCCTACTTATTTTTCTCCTGGTTGTATATTATATATTTACTAGAGGCCCGGTGCACAAAAATTTGTGCACTCGGTGCGGGGGGGGTCCCCCAGCCTGGCCTGTGCCCTCTTGCAGTCTGGGACCCCTCGGGAGATAACGACCTGCTGGCTTAGGCCTGCTCCCGGGTGGCAGAGGGCAGGCCCAATCCCTAGGTGCAGCCCCTGGTCAGGCTCAGAGCAGGGCCAATTGGGGAGTTGGGGTGACACCCTGTCATGCACAGAGCAGGGCGGATCGGGAGGTTGCGATGCCACCCTCAGTCATGCTCAGGGTAGGGCCGATTGGGGGGTTGGGGCACCGCCCCCTGTCACACTCAAGGCAGGGTCGATGGGGAGGTTGGGGCGCTGCTCCCTGTCACTCACAGAGCAGGGCCAATCAGGGGGTTGGGGCACTGGCACTGTCACACTCGGGGCAGGGCTGATGGAGAGGTTATGGCTCTACCCTGTCACACACAGTGCAGGGTCCGTGGGGGGCGGGGGTTGGGGCGCCGCACCCTGTCATACACAGAGCCTCAGGGCGATCAGGGGATTGGGGAGCTCCCCCCTATCAGGCACAGAGCAGGGCTGATCAGGGGGTTGGGGTGCTGCACCCTGTCACACACAGAGCAGGGCTGATCAGGGGGTTGGGGCGCCTTCCCCTGTCACACACAGAGCTGCAGGGCAATCAGGGGGTTTGGGCACTGCCTCCTGTCATGCTGATCCCCGTGCCGGGAGGCCTCGCTGCTCCGCTGATCCCGGTGCCGGGAGGCATATTACCCTTTTACTATATAGAATAGAGGCCTGGTGAATGGGTGGGGGCTGGCTGGTTTGCCCTGAAGGGTGTCCTGGATCAGGGTGGGGGTCCCCACTGGGGTGCCTGGCCAGTCTGGGTGAGGGGCTGAGGGCTGTTTTCTGGCTGGCGAGTGACTGAAACTCCCAACTGCTCCTTGTTTTCTTTTTTTTAATTTTTATTCTGGGCCAGCTTTAGCTCTGAGGCCTCGCTGCTGAAAACATCGATACAATGTTGCGGTCTGGCTGGCTTTCAGTCCGGCTGGTTTCTGGGGTTTTGTTTAGCTTCTTATTTGCAACATAGTACATAGTTGCTTAGAGTTGCAGCTGAGAGGCTGGCAAGTTAGGCGGGGAACGTTGGAGTCCGCAGTCACTGAAGCAAGCAAGCCTCCCTGCTCGCTTCAGTGCATGGCTGCCAGCCGCCATCTTGGCTGACAGTTAATTTGCATAAGGATATGCTGATTAGCCAATGGGAAAGGTAGCAGTCGTATGCTAATTACCATGTTTCTCTTTTATTAGTGTAGATGATTTTTCTATAATTAATAACTTCTGATTGAATGATGAAAATTATAGTACTGGATTTGGTTGTTTTCATTTAAAAAAGTGTTAGAGTTTAATCTAACAGGCAGTTAAGCTACCTGAAGATCACCTGTATCTTTTTAAGTATTATTTAAAATGTTCAAGTTCAGAGAAACCTTACTCTGGAGCTCATTTAGCACTGCTGCTAATGTATGACCCTTCTGAGGTTTATGATGAATGTACCATGTACTCTGTCTGTCTGGTGGAAGAGCTAGTGATTCCCAGCTTGTGTGAGCTCTGGGAATTGTGGCTTACAGCTTTTTGGTAATTGTCCCTTCCCTCCACCCCCATTGGCAGTTTTTCTTTGTCTGGCCTCATGGATTTCACCATTGCACGTGAAAATTGGTATTCAGCCAAAGAGTCAAGGACTCTTTGGGGGTTTCTTCAGACTTCTGAAGCCTTTCTCCATACTGTGCCTAACAAATTCTACCCTCTTTGTCTTCTTATTCTAATTTCTGTCTCTTCAACTCAGTAAGACACTGGGCGCTGTATGGTTTCCCTTTCATTGTGTCATGTTCTGGAGATTGTGTAAAACAGAAATCTGGGGTAATTTAGCTCTTAACATTTTTTTGCATCCATATTCTTAGTCATCATAGTCTTGCATTGCCTGTTGTTCTTACATTTTGTTCAGTTTTATAGTTATTTATGACAAGAGGGTAGAGTAGAAGTCAGTGGTCTCAGATAGATTTTTTTTTGTAATGTAGCAAAGAAAAGGTAGGAAAACAGAGTTTTAAAGCACAATAAAGGTCCATATATTGCTATTGACATTATTAAAAGGCTAGGGGAGAAAAGTCATGTATGAATATAAAACTGAAGTGAAGGGAAGCAAAATAACTTCTGTTGATGCTTAATCTGTGTCTTTACAGTTTGGGTAGAAGTTGGGTCTCTTTATTCCTATCCAGTGTTAGATATTGTGCTGTGCTGTCTTCTTACCATTTCAGCTGTGTAGAGAGTATAATATAGAATTTAGCATTAGTAATAACAAAAATGACACTAACAGTTATACCTTTTAAACTTTAAGTATGTTCATATTATTTCTTGCTCTTGGTTAGATTAAATTTTAGCTTTGATTTTATCTTTCTTGTGTAAATATTTAATAGCAGTGATTTACAGTATCTGACTTAATATTACCTAATTGTCTTATTCAATCTGATAATATATCTATAGAGATCAATGATTTTAAAAGCCATAACATTGGAATAATAGACAACATGTTTTATTGTATCTTTTTTTCTGTATTTCTCATTTCATGCATAATATTGACTTGCTTATATTTCTCTTTTATATAGTCCTCATTTACTGAACTATATTGACTAGCATTTTGCTGCATTGAATAATATACCTTGATGATTTTTAAAATTGACACTATTTTAATTATTTCTCTTTTTCCTTCAAGGATATTTCTTTAATGGGGAAAATGAACGGGAACAGATCATCTCCAGTGCAAACAGAGCAAGGATTAGAGATAAGTATTGAGGAACCTCAAATGGTAAATACCTTCTTTAATAAAAATCTTCCTTGCCTATATTAAAGTAATAGTCTGCCTCCTGTTGCTTGAATGTTTATCTAGGGGGGTTTAAAAAATCTCCTTTAATGTGTTTTAGAGGTGTGTTTAACTGTAAGCACACCTAATCCAGTAGCACATTGGGAGTCTTGGATATTTTGGATCACTGTTGCTCCCTATCATAGAAGACCTTCTGAGTGAAGGTCCCAAACATTTTTCAGAGGGAAAGATTTTAACAGTTCTTTTGGTCTAGAGGCATTCAGATCCAGAAGATAGTTGGAGAATTAATTAAAAGTATTAGCTTCTAGCCCTCAGTGGTTTGGCTCAGTAGATAGAGCATCGGCCTGTGGACTAAAATGTCCCAGGTTTGATTCTAGTCAAGGGCACCAAGAAAAAAAAAAAAACAACTATTAGCTGTCTTAGCTTCTATGAATGTATCACATTATTCTTTATTTAGCTAGAAGAATTGTGAAAAATATTGACAAGGGGATAACTTTGTAGAATAATATGGACAGTTGGTGTCAGAAGTTTGTTTCAGAAATAAAGCTCTTTTTCCTCCATCATCGTCAAAATACTTATGGGATTCAAAGCAGTCTAGAACATGTTTCATGTGAATGGGAAGTGTCTCTCTGTATATAGAGATCCACATTTATGTAAAACAATGGTGGTGCGATGATCTCTTCCCTTAGAAAAGATTTATAAGGTATTGAATAGAAAGCTCCAATAGTTAGTTCCTGAAAATATGATTCCACATGCATAATAATTTAGATCTAACTTTGTTTTTAGGCTAATATATTATGTTCAGAAAGTGTATAGAATATTTTCACAAAAGCCATTGATCCTGTAATTTTAGAGTTATTTTAAATGGTTGAACTACCGGAAATCGAGACACTTCTGGGTCTAGACCATGTCTTATCCCCCTTGTAGTCACATCACCTGCCTCAGAACCCAGCATGTGTGGCATTAATGTGATAAATCAATTTTGAAGCCTTATCATATGTCCTATGGGCTTAATACTGTCTTTGAGTGTAGTTCCTCTAGGTTTCTCTACATTCACAGGTTGACATGAAAACCTCTGACCTCTAAGTTTCTAACAGGCATAATAAACTGAAAATATAATATGAGGTTTAGAAAAATAGAAATCATCACGAATAGAATAATTGACAATACCATTCACTACATATTTATATAAAGTATAAGGAAAGATACCATAGTGAAGAAAACTATGAAAAAGGCCAATTTTCAGGTACCTGGCTTAGACATCATCTTGATGATATAAAATAAAGATTTGAACAAAAATATTGATTTATTTGTAATTCTATGGGTATTGGTAATACTTTCAGCTTTGACATTTATGAGCAATCACTGGACCTCTTCTAGCTACTGGCTTTTTAAAATGAAGCTTACCACTTCTTTTTTTTAAAAAAAACTTTATTGTTGAGATTATCATAGATGTCCCTCTTCCCCCCACCCCCACCATAGCTCCCCACTACCCGGTTCCCACCCCACCCCAGGCCCTTGCCACCCTATTGTCTGTGTCCATAGGTAATGCATACATGCATATAAGATCTTTATCTAATCTCTTCCCGCACCCCCTACACCCCCTCCCCTCTGAGAATCATTAGTCTGTTCTATATCTATGCCCCTGATTCTATTTCATTCACCAGTTTATTCTGTTCATCAGATTTTTTATTCATTTGATTTTTAGATTCACTTGTTTTTTAATTAAATCTTTATTGTTCAGATTATTACAGTTGTTCCTCTTTTTCCCCCCATAGCTCCCCTCCACCCAGTTCCCACCCCACCCTCTGCCCTTACCACCCCCCCCACTGTCCTCATCCATAGGTGTACGATTTTTTTCCAGTCTCTTCCGCACCCTCCAAACCCCTTTCCCCCCGAGAATTGTTAGTCCATTCCCTTTCTATGCCCCTGATTCTATTATATTCATCAGTTTATTCTGTTCATCAGATTATTTATTCACTTAATTTTTAGATTCACTTGTTGATAGATGTGTATTTGTTATTCATAATTTGTATCTTTACCTTTTTCTTCTTCTTCCTCTTCTTAAAGGATACCTTTCAGCATTTCATATAATACTGGTTTGGTGGTGATGAACTCCTTGAGCTTTTCCTTATCTGTGAAGCTCTTTATCTGACCTTCAATTCTGAATGATAGCTTTTCTGGGTAAAGTAATCTTGGTTGTATGTTCTTGCTATTCATCACTTTGAATATTTCTTGCCACTCCCTTCTGGCCTGCATAGTTTCTATTGAGAAATCAACTGACAGTTGTATGGGTACTCCCTTGAAGGTAACTAACTGTTTTTCTCTTGCTGCTTTTAAGATTCTCTCTTTGTCTTTTTCTCTTGGCATTTTAATTATGATATGTCTTCGTGTGGTCCTCTTTGGATTCCTTTTGTTAGGGGTTCTCCGTGCTTCCTGGACTTGTAAGTCTATTTCTTTCACCAGGTAGGGGAAGTTTTCTGTCATTATTTCTTCAAATAGGTTTTCAATATTTTGCTCTCTCTCTTCTTCTGGCACCCCCATAATTCAGATGTTGGTACGCTTGAAGTTGTCCCAGAGGCTCCTTACACTATCTTCACATTTTTGGACCCTTTTTTCTTTTTGTTTTTCTGGTTGGGTGTTTTTTGCTTCTTTGTATTTCAAATGTTTGACTTGATTCTTGGGATCCTCTAGTGTGCTGTTGGATCTCTGTATAATATTCTTTATTTCAGTCAGTGTATGCTTAATTTCTAGTTGGTCCTTTTTCATATCCTCAAGGGTCTCACTGGATTTCTTGAGGGCTTCACTAAATTTATCGGCAGTTTCTAGAAAATTCTTGAAAAACCTTAAAAGTGTGGTTTTGAACTCTATATCCAGTAGTTTGCTTTCCTCCATTTCTGTCATTTGTGACTTGTTTCTTTGTCTCCACATTTTTTATGCTTCCCTGCGTTGATAGAGTTGCTTTCTGTGCTAGGTGTCCTATAGGGCCCAGTGGCTCAGCCTCCCCTATTACCTGAGGTGGACACTCTTGGTGCACCTCTTTGTGGGCTTGGTGCACAGTCTTGTTTTAGTTAAGCCTTGATTGTTGTTGGTATCACTGGGAGGAATTGACCTCCAGGCCAATTGGCTGTGAGAGTTAGCTGTGTCTACGGTGGGAGAACTTCTGTGCTGGAGACACCCTTCTGGGTCAAGACTTTCTTCAGTGGGACTTTGGTGCTCACTGAGTCTGCCCCCTGTGTGTGTCCCTTATGGATCTGAGGAGTTGTAATCTGGATGGTTCCACTCTGACCACTGGGTACACTGGCTCTTGGATCTCTAAGGAGGTGCTAATTTAGTCTCTGCCTGAGGCTCCCCAGCAGGAGATACGGAGAGATCTGCAGATTCTCTCTTCTTTGTTTGGGATTTGGAGGTGCCCAAATGAGGCCCAGCTATGAACCAATGCAAACTGCTGTGTGGCCTTGGGCCTTCTTTTGGATGTTCAGGATCTGTCTGGCCCAGCTGCAGTTTGTTAGGTAATTTTAGATTGCAAAGGGCCAGGCCATTCATATGCAAAAGCCTCTGTGCAAAGCTTGGGTGGGTCGGGGTCTCTGGAAATCAACAGGGTGGGGCAAGCAGCTATGGCTGATCCTTAGCCCTGCCCTAAGAGACCCAGGGTCTCAGTATCCGGTGGTAATTGCTGCAACCACTTCTGAGAGAAAGCTGCCCTGGAATTCCGCCTGATGCCAAACAGTCCAGTTTCTCCCCGTATGAGTCTGGGTCCCCAGAGACTTGCCCGGAACTGGAGTTCAGAGCCTTCGGGAGCTTGTGACTCTCTCTCGAGTGAAAAACACAACCATGTCCTCAGTTGCCAGCCCTTTTCGTGCCCTCCGTACCTCTGTGCTTTAATTCTGCACCTCCTCCAAGTCTCAGTGTGCTTTTCTCTTTCCTTCTAGTTGTAGAATTTCCACTCAGCCAGCCTTCCTGTGGTTCTGGATGATGTCCCTTTGTCTTTTAGTTGTATTTTTGAAGTGGTTGTGCAAGGCAGCAATTTCAGATGTTTACCTATGCCGCCATCTTGGTTTCTCTTCTAGATTCACTTGTTGATAGATATGTATTTGTTGTCACTGTGTTGTTCATAATTTTTTATTTTTACCTTTTTCTTCTTCTTCCTCTTCTTAAAGAATACCTTTCAGCATTTTATATAATACTGGGTTGGTGGTGATGAACTCCTTTAGCTTTTTCTTATCTGTGAAGCTCTTTATCTGACCTTCAATTCTAAATGATAGATTTGCTGGGTAGAGTATTCTTGGTTGTAGGTTCTTGCTATTCATCACTTTGAATATTTCTTGCCACTTCTTTCTGGCCTGCATAGTTTCTGTTGAGAAATTAGCTGACAGTCGTATGGGTACTCTCTTGTAGGTAACTAACTGTTTTTCTCTTGCTGCTTTTAAGATTCTCTCTTTTTGCCCTTGGCATTTTAGTTATGATGTGTCTTGGTGTGGTCATCTTTGGATTCCTCTTGTTTGGGGTTCTCTGTGCTTCCTGGACTTGTAAGTCTATTTCTTTCACCAGTTAGGGGAAGTTTTCTGTCATTATTTCTTCAAATAGGTTTTCAATATTTTGCTCTCTCTCTTCTTCTGGCACCCCCATAATTCAGATGTTGGTACGCTTGAAGTTGTCCCAGAGGCTCCTTACACTATCTTCATATTTTTGGATTATTTTTTCTTTTTGCTCTTCTGGTTGGGTGTTTTTTGCTTCCTCATATTTCAAATCATTGACTTGATTCTCGGGATCCTCTAGGTTACTGTTGAATCCCTATATATCACTTTTTATATCAGGCAGTGTATGCTTAATTTCTGACTGGTCCTTTTCCATTTTTTTTGGCATTTTCACTAAGATCCTTGAAGGTCTCATTAAGTTACTCAGCGATTTCTAGAAGATTCTTGAATAACCTTATAACTGTGGTTTTGAACTCTGTATCCAGTAGTTTGCTTTCTCCCATTTCTTTCATTTGTGACATGTTTCTTTGTCTCTGCATTTTGACTGCTTCCCTGTGTTTGTTTCTATGTACTCCGTAGCTGCTAAGTCTCCTTGAGTTGATAGAGTGGCCTTGTATAGTAGGTGTCCTATAGGGCCCAGTGTCTCAGCCTCCCCAACCACCTGAGGAGGACACTCTTCGTGCACCCCTTTGTGGGATGTGTGCACAGTCTTATTGTAGTTGAGCTTTGATTGCTGTTAGTATCACTGGGAGGAATTGACCTCCAGGCCAATTGGCTGTGGGGACCAGTGTGAGAGCTGCTGTGCAGGAGACACCCTTATGGGGTAGGACTTGCTTCAGTGGGGCTTTGGTGCTCTTTGAGTCTGCTCCTTCAGTGTGTCGCTTATGGATGTGAAGAGTTGTAATCTGGTATGATCTCACACTGACCACTGGGTACACTGGCTCTTGGATCTCCAAGGAGATGCAAAGTCAGCCACTGCCTGGGGCCACCCAGCAGGAGCTACAGAGAGATCTGCAGATTTCTCTTCTTTGTATTGGGTTTGGAAGTGCCCAGATGAGGCCTAGCTCTGATGCAAGGCAGGCTGGAGCTGATGCTGGCCTTGGGCCTTTTATTGATAGCTTTGGGGTTCCCTGGCCCACCTGCAGCTTGTTTGACAGGTTTTGGGCTGAGAAAGGACAGGGCATTCATATGCAAAAGACGCTGTGCACAGCTTGGGTGGGGTTATAAACTGGGTGGGGCGGGGTCTCAGGGAATTTCCAGGGCTGAGTGAAGAGAAATGTCTGCCAATCAGGATCTTAGTGAAAATGTCTGGCATCAGGAAGGTCCCAGCAGGGGAATAATGACTGCTGTGAGCACCTCTGTCTGGAAGAAAGCAACCCCTGAGTTCTTGCCCTGATGCCAGACAGTCCAGTTTCTCCCTGTATGTGTCTGGGTCCCCCAGAGCCTCACCCGGCACTGGAGCTCATAGCAAGCTGGAGCTTGTAAATTCAGTTTGCAGTGCCAGACTTTTAAGAGGAGCAGCCAGGTCTCTAGCAGCCTGTGTGTCACTCAGCCCCAATCCACACTGGTTTTTACAGTCAGTAGTTCTTACTGCCCGTAGGGACTTCTTTCCGCAGCTGTGGAACCCTGGGATTGGAGTCTGGTGTGGGGCTGGACTCCTTGCTCCTCCAGACAGCCTCTGCAGAGGCGATCTCCCTCCCAATTAAAAAAGTGGCACACCTGGGTTCTGGACCAGCCCGTTCCATGCCTTTGTACCTCCTACCAGTCTCAATGCACTTTCTTCTTTACCTCTTTAGTTGTAGTACTTCCACTCAGCCAGCTTTCCCACGGATCTGGATGATAGTTGTTCTGTATTTTAATTGTAATTTTGATGTGGTTGTGGGAGGCAGCAAGTACAGGCGTTTATCTATGCCACCATCTTGGTTCCCCTTACCACTTCTTTGGAGATAAAATACCTTTTAAGGTGACAATTGACCATGATACCTCTGTGGTATCTTTCATTCCAGGCACATTTTTTGGGTGCATACTCTGTGCCAGACAGCAGAATTATATCTGTCCATCTTTCTTGTTCCTTAGACTTCTAGAAGTTTTCTGGGTAAGATTTAAGTGGAAAGCAGTGGCCAACATGCTCTCATCCCAAGAAGGCCAGCCCTTTCAATGTGGTCCTGGCACCCTGCCTGCAGAGCATGGCGGCATCAATGTCGACATCTCAGTTCCACGGGGCAGATCTCTCTCATTTCTTTGATGCAACTTATTTTCTTTTTACAAAGGAGCATTTTTAATGGAATATCTTTTTTTAAAGTATCCACCATTTCAAATATAGTAGATTTTTTGAATTAAAATAATCAGCATTTATTTTTTATTGAATTTATTGGGTGACATTGGTTAGTAAAATTATATAGGTTTTAGGTGTACAATTCTATAATACATCATCTGCATGTTGTGTGTTCATCATCTGAAGTCAAGTCCCCTTCCATTACAATTTATCCTCCCTTTACCTTCTTCAGCCTCTCCCCATTCCCCTTTCCTTCTGGTGATCACCACACCGTTGTCTTTATGAGTTTTTTGTTTTGTTTTATTTTTGCTTAATCCCTTTACCTTTTTTACCCATCCCTGCAATGATCATGGAGAATTATTTCCTGACATAATTATAAAAAAAATCAAGGAATATATTTATTCATTTTCCCCGCTATAATGTGGCTGACATTGTTTTACTCATAGATTATAAAAGGTAGAAGAGACAGTTTTTTCTCCTTGAGGAATTTGTATGAAGAGCAATATATAAAGAGACAAATTACAATACTGTTTAATATATATCCTAAGTAGAGACTAATTGAATAGTAGAGAAAAATTGATATAATTTCATTTTATTTATTCATTCACTCATTGACAAATAACAGCAGAGAGTTTTCAATGATCCAAATGTTTGAGATATAAAATATAACTGATTCACAACTTTTAAAAAGGAATTTTCAAACTTTAAAGTTTTAAAGTACTTGAACATTTTGGTCTCAGGATACCTTTAAACTCTTAAAAATATTTACATTTTACAGGTCCATAGGAGTTTTAGTCTATGTGGATTATATCAACCAATTTTACCATATTATAAATTCAAACAGATAAAAATATAAAATATTTATTTATTAAAAAATAAGCCAATTACATATTAATACAAAACATTTTTTAGGAAAAATGTTATCCAAAAGAAAATAATTTAATGAGAAGGGTAGGATTGTGTTACATTTTTTTGCAAATCTCTTTAATATCTGATTTAATATAGACCTAGATTATCCTGTCTGCTTTTGCATTCAGTCTGTTGTATATGGTTTTTTGGTTGAAGTATATTAAGTAAATCTGGTCTCAAGTTAAAAAGGGAGTCATAGTTTAATAGCATTATTACATAGTTACAGATACTCTTGTTAATATACTAAAACTCTGAAAGTGTTAGTTTCTTAAAGATTAGTTGTAGTGGGGAATCTGAAGCCAGATAAATGAACTTACTGTGTATCATTACATTAAAATCTATTGATCCTTCTTGTTCTTTGAACAAATCTTTAACTCCTGCATGATTTTGTAATTTCATGTGTTAATCATTTGAAAAGTATTGGTCACTGTTTTATACCCCATGCTTTTCCATCATCAGTGCAAATGTCAACACAGTGAAAAAGGCAAATAAGCCTTAGTATTATTATGAAAATGGTTTTGACCTTGCAGATCCACTGAAAGGGTCTTGAAGACTATTAGGAGTCTGTGGACCACTAGTAAGAACCACTAGTCTATTGGGAGGAGGAAAAAGAGGTGAAGAGAGTATAATTTAGAATCAGGCTGTCTAGGTTCAAACACAGCTCTGCTACTTACTCTCAGTGTGACTGTGAGCAGGTTATTTAACTTCTCTAAGCCTCAGTTTCTTCATCCATAAAATGAGGCTACCAACAGGTCCTACTTCATGAAGTTGTGGTGAAGATTAAAATTAAATGAGACAGTACTCATATATATTGGATATTATAATAATCATTACTCAGACAATTATAGTATAGTATGATACATGCTAAAATAGAGGAAGGGACAGAGTGGTGATGAGAGCAGGAGAAACTTTGTAGAGGCAGTGATGCTGGGCACAGTCCAGAAGAGGGTCACTGCAGCTGGAGAGCTGTCACTGCCCTGTCCTCATGCTTTTCTTTCTCCATTTCCCCTTTTAAAAAAAATATGTTTTTATTGATTTCAGAGAGAACAAGGGAGAGGGAGAGAGGAATAGAAGCATCAATGATGAGAGCGAAACAGGCTGCCTCCTGCAGGCCCCCTACTGGGAATCGAGCCCACAACTCAGGCATGTGCTCTGACCGGGAATTGAACTGTGACCTCCTGGTTCATGAGTCTACCACTGAGCCACACCAACCATTTTCTATTTTGGAGGGTGGCACCTTCACCTATTCAGTCTCCCAAACCAGAACCCTGGGAGAGTTTGCTGAGAAGTCAGGAATAGAGAAATTAAAAAGAAAGGGAGTGCCAAAAGCTATGGCACATACAATGAATAAATTTGTCATAGGTAGACAGTATAGAGCCCATAACACATATTACCCCAGTGTATCTATTCTGCCATTTTTATGAAAAGGATTTTATTAAGTCCTTTTAGCCAATGAGGAAAATGAGGCTAAAAAGGGTAGGTAACTTGGCCAAGATCACTCATCTATTAATTGACAGATTCAGGATTTGAATTAATTCCTGTCTGGTTATAAAGATCTTACTCTTTCCACAGTATCATCCAGTAGATTTATAAAAATATGAGCTCCATGTTCAATTTGTGTTTTACCAATATAAATTTCTTGTTTCAGCCATCCCTTGCATATAAATAAACTTCTATAGCATTTTGTACTGTATGCCACCTTTACCATTTATTTTACTTATTAACAATCAAGTGTATCAAAGAACAAAGAGATATAATTGCATTTTCAATTCAGTCTATAGGATTCAGATTTTTATGTAATAATATTGGTTTTATCATCTGCTAACCTGAGGCAGTGAAGTTTTAATTGTCAGTGCTCCACAATCCCAAATAAGCTTGGTTCGAAATTGGGCCATACCCAAATATGGCTATAAAGATTGTTTCCTTAAGACTTGTGGAGATACAGATTAAGTTAGTGAGACATTTTTTTTGTGTGGCTGTGCCATTTCTTTTTATTATTAAATTTATTGTGATGACATTAGTTAATAAGATCAGATAAATTTCAAGTGTACCATTCTATGATACATGATCTGTATATTGTATTGTGTGCCCATCGCCCAAATCAAATTATCCTCTGTCACCATATATTTGGCCCCTGTTATCCTACACCCTTTGTCTCATCCCTCTAGTAGCCACCATACTGTTGTCTGTGTCTATGAGTTTCAGATTTATATCCCACATATGAGTGAAATCATATGGTTCTTAGCTTTTTCTGACTGATTTATTTTACTTAGCATAATATTTTCAAGGTCTATCCATGTTGTTGCAAATGGCAGTATTTCATCTTTTCTTATGGTTGAATAGTATTCCACAGTATACATGTACCATATCTTCTTTATCCAGTTCTCTATCAAAGGACATTTTGATTGTTTCTATGTCTTGGCCACTATGAATAATGTGGCAGTGAACATTTAATCTTTGCAAATAACTGTTTTTGATATTTTGGGGTAGATACCCAAGAGGGAGATTGCTGGGCCATATGGTAACTGTATACTTAATTTTTAAAAATATATCTTTTATTGATTTCAGAGAGGAAGGAAGAGGGAGAGAGAGAGAAAAACATCAATGATAAGAGAATCATTGATTGGCTGCCTCCTGCATGCCCCCTACTGGGGATTGAGCCCACAACCCAGGCATGTGCCCTTGACTGGAATTGAACCTGGGACCCTTCAGTTCACAGGTCGACGCTCTATCCACTGAGCCAAACCAGCATGGGCTGTGTTCTTAACGTTTTTAGGAACCTCCATACTGTTTTCCAAGGTGGCTGTCCCAGTTTACATTCACACCAGCAGTGAATGAGGGTTCCTTCTACTCTAATGCTCCCCAACACTTGGTACTGTCTTGTTGATAATAGCCATTCTAACAGGTTTGGGGAGGGAATCTCATTGTAGTTTTGATTTGCATTTCTCTAAAGCTAGTGATGTTGAGCATATATTTTTAAATATCTGTTGGCCATTTATATGGCTTCTTGGGAGAAGTGTTCATTCAGGTCCTCTGCCCAGTTTTTAATTTGATTGTTTTTGTTTGGTGTTGAATTGAGTTCTCTATATATTTTATATATTACCCCTTGTCAGAGCTGCTGTTTGCAAATAATATCTTCCATTTGGTTGGTTAATTTTTTGTTTTGTTGGTTGTTTCTTTTGCTGAAAAGAAGCTTTTTAATTAGATAAAGTTCCATTCATTTATTTTTGCCTTTACTTCCCTTGCCTTTGAGGTCAAGTTCACAACACATTCTCTAAGACCATGGTCGGTAAGTTTAGTACCTATGTTTTCTTCTATGTGATTTATTGTTTGAGATCTTACTTTTAGGTCTTTAATCCATTTTGAATTAATTTTTGTACATGGGGAAAAACTTTAATGTAGTTTCATTCTTTTGCATGTGGCTTTACAGTTCTCCCAGCACCATTTCTTGAAGAGACTTTCTTTTCTCCATTGTGTATTTTTGGTTCCTTTGTCAAAAATTATTTGCCAATATACATGTGATTTTATTTCTGATCTCTATTTTCTGTTCCATGAGTCTTTTTTTCTGCCAATACCATACTGTTTTGATTAACGTTGCTCTGTAGTATAATTTGAAGTCAGGTCCTGTAATACCTCCAGCTTTGTTCTTTTTTTTTTTTTTTCAGGATTATTTTGGCTATTTGGGATCTTTTGTGGTTCCATATAATTCTAATGATTTTTTTTGTTCTTTCTTTTAAAAAATGACATTGGGATTTTGATGATGATTGCATTTACTCTGCATATTGCTTTGGGTAATATGGAATTTTTTAAAAAAATTTAAATTCTTTATTGTTGAAAGAAGTTATGTGTCTCCTTTCCCTGCCCTTGACCTCTCCTGGCTGCTCCCACTCTCCTACTGTCTATGTCCATTGGTTATGCTTATATGCATGCATACAAGTCCTTTGGTTGATCACTGAATTTGTAGGTTTTAACATGTGATATACTTTAACCTATTGCAGTTATTTCATGCTCAAATTGTCCATCCCCTCTTTTTTTAAATAAATCTTTATTGTTCAGATTATTACAGTTGTTCCCCCTTTTTCCCCCCATAGCTCCCCTCCACCCAGTTCCCACCCCACCCTCTGCCTTTACCCGCCCCCCCTCCCCACTGTCCTCATCCATAGGTGTATGCTTTTTGTTGCCGGGTCAAAGATCATACACATGGGAACTGTAGCTATTTCCATCCGCGACGTGTCCCTGTGTTCGGAAAGGTCTCTCACGACTTGTTCACGCTCTACTCAGAAAGGGTACGGAGACACGTAACGGCTTTTTAAAATAATGTGTCCTCTTATGTTTAAAATGAGGATTTCGTTACCAAGAGTGAGGAGAAAGCAACACTACAGCTGCTCTCGCCCCTCTTGCCCTTCGGGTGATAGTTGTGCTTGGGGCTGCGTGCTGGTTCACGGGCCATCAATGAAGCTGTCTGGGTGGCTTGCGCGGTTCCGCTGGCTTCCCAGGGGCCGTCACAGCCTCACGGGGACCGTCGCAGCCTCACAGGGGCCCTCTCAGCCTCACAGGGACCATCTCAGCCTCACGGGGACCGTCTCAGCCTCACAGGGGCCGTTTCAGCCTCACTGGGACCGTCCTAGCCTCACAGGGACCGTCTCAGCCTCACAGGGACCATCTCAGCCTCACTGGGACCATCTCAGCCTCACAGGGGCCGTTTCAGCCTCACTGGGACCGTCTCAGCCTCACAGGGACCGTCTCAGCCTCACAGGGACTGTCTCAGCCTCACAGGGGCCGTTTCAGCCTCACTGGGACTGTCTCAGCCTCACAGGGACCGTCTCAGCCTCATAGGGGCTGGTAATATGGACATTTTAACTATGTTGATTCTTTCAGTCCATGAACATGAATATCTTGCCATTTCATTGTGTCTTTTTTTTAAATCTCCTTTAATAATGTTTTGTAGTTTTCAGTATATGGGTCTTTCACATTTTTGTTAAGTTTATTCCTAGGTATTTTATTCTTTTTATTGCAGTTGCACAGGAATTTTTTTTCATTTCTTTTTTTGAAATTTCATTGTTTGTATATAGAAATGCAGTGGATTGAATTTTTTCACATTGATTTTGTATCCTGCAATTATACTGTATTTATGTATTGTTTCTAATATTTGTTGGAGGAGGCTTTAGGGTATTCTATATACAGAATCATGTCATCTGCAAAAAGTGACACTTGTACTTCTTCATTCCCAATTTGGATGCCTTTTATTTCTTTCTCTTGCCTGATTGCTCTGGCTAGGACTTCCAGAATTGTGTGGAATAAGAATGGTGAGCGTGAGACATTTTTAAGGAACTCAAAGCAGGTGTAGAAGTGATATTTTTGTACGAATTTTTCATTTGGGCTTGGAATGGAGCTGGGGTGTCAGGGTGGTCTTCTTGAGGTCTCTGTGCCAGTTCTTCTCTGAGTACCTGAAGTCGGGGTTCTTGAAGAGCATCAAGGAACCCCATTTTTCAGGACCAAAGAACCTCAGGTTGGGCAAGGTTAGCTGTTTCAGTAGGCCTTGATTTTGTATGAGTTTGGGATACAGTCAGGGCCAGATTGGAGTTTTGTTATTTCCTTAGTGTTGGTGCGTAATAACTGGAGTAGCTATATTTCCTGAGAAAGGACTGAGGAAATTAATTTGCCAGACTTCATATTTTTCTTAAGTCAATTTGAGTTTCTCTTTATAAATATTCAAAGGGAACTTTATACCTCTTTTTAATTTCAATCATGCATTTTCATAATTATTTTGTTGTCAGAGAGAAAACATTCTATGACTTAAAAAAGACCAATAAAAAAAGCATTCCTACATATTTATGTTTTCCAACAGAATGAGACTGAGGAAATTTCTGAGACTGTATCAAGTGTTTTCCCAATTGAACAAGAAGATATATTAGAATGGGGAGCCTCAGACGCAGAAAGTATGTTATTTAAACCTCAGGAAACTTCAGAAATTCAGCAAGCTGATGACTCAAATAAACCTTTGGAAGATGAACAGTCTATAGGTGAATCAAAAACAGTGCATCGGCTATCTTTAAAGGTAAGACACTATTTATATCAAAAACAGAATTATGAGAGTTGAGAATGTACAGGTGTGAAGAAATGACCCAGGCAAAGGCCAAAGAATGTGGGGGGAATTCACCTTGAAAAAAGGCTCCCGATGTGCAAATTGCCTATTTGGGAAAATGGAACATCTATTTTGTTTGAAAGATTTTAGTCTCAAACCTAATCACAACGCTGAGGAGAAAATATTATATATATAGAGATTTTAATCCTCCCCTGAGGATATTTTTTTATTGATTTTTAGGGAGTGGAGAGAGAGGGAAAGATGAAGGGAAACATCAATGTGAGAGAAACACATCGATTGGTTGCCTCCTGCAGGGGCCAGGAGGAGCCTGAAATTGAGGTATGTGCCTTTGACCAGAATTAAACCTGGGACTCTTGGTCCACAGGCCAGTGCTCTATCCACTGCTCCATACTGGCTAGGGTAAGAGAGGTTTTTAAGGAGAGAAGGAATCTCAGGGCTTTTAGACTGAGTCTTCTTACCATCTTGAGGGAATCAGGAACTATAGCCCTGCGGCCAGGACTGGTAAATGTAGCATTTATAACTTTGTCTCTTTTAGATTTATCCTAATCCCTAAGTGTTTTCCTATTGTGAGAATGTTTTCCAGATTCATTTTCTTATTTATATTTTAAATAATTTTTAAATACCATATTTGCATATTACCTTACTATTTACTTAGTACTGTTCTTTAATTTGGGCCATCCTTTCCTTTGGCTTAAATAAATGAGTTTATTTTAAACTAGGTACATTACTCCTAGGATTTATAAAAAAGCTACTTTTCACTGAACCACAGCATATTATCTTGATTATCACCAGAGATCCTCTCTCTGACTGATTCCAATGGATACCACTTGGGTTAACAAACTTCCTGCTTAGTCTCTCTGTTTTTGGATCCTCCTCTTCTCACCAATGGCCATATTTCTCCTAAGATTTACCACAGTCAATTGACCATTACCAGTTCTTCAACTTTTGCCCCAAACTCCCAACTCTGAAACCTTGACTTTCTCTGTGACCTTACCCTTCCTTTGGCTTTACATATAATCAGTCTCCAAGGCCCAGATTGCTCCTAAACATTATTGGTTATGATTTTTTCCTTCTCTTTTCTAGTTGCTCCCCTCCTAGTCTGGGTCCTGGTTTTTATTAATTTCTCAAGTCCTACTTAGTTTCATCCTGTATGACACTAGCATATTGATCCTCTGGGAATATGAGTAATAAGGAAGATCCACAGGTAATAGTTGGCCAGAGAAAATCTACCACTGCTGTCAGGGAGAAGGGACTTATCCTGTGATTGCTACCGGCTCCTTTAAAAGTCATGCTGTCTTTCTAAAGATGCCCTTGGGATATGAAGTGAAGCCTGACATATCTAAACATAGCTAAACATAGCTTAAACATAGCTAAACCCACAGCCTTGCTAATCCCTCCAGTTAAATCCTGTGTTAGGCTGACACCTTCTAGGTGTGAAGACCTTAGAAAGCATCTTCAAAGACTATGACATCTTGAAAAAGTGTTAAACTGGTGGGCACAGGCAGTGTCACCTATTCTTCTACCTGAACATTGGGACTTTGGAAATAAAATGTGTTCATGAGAAGAAAATGGTTAGCTACTAAATGTGTCAAAGACAAATGGATTTTCTGGACAATGGTTTAACTACAATGGTCTATCAAGAATTTAAATTTCTCATTAGAAAAGTCCCCAAATGTTAATTCTTTTGGCTTATATTGGCTGCTATTAAGAAGTTATACAAAATTATGTATTTTTTTAATAAAAAGTGGCAGTCCTTTCTTTAAGTAACTAGATTTATTGAGTGTTGACTATGTGGGAACCACATTGCTAAGTGTTCTACATGATTTATCTTACTTTTTCTAGTAATAACCCTATTATTACTCTCATCTTATAGTTGAAAAAATTGAGTCATAAAGAAGGTAAATAACTTGCCCAAGTACAAACATCTGGTTAAATTGTAGGGGCAGGACTTGAACTGAGGTGGTCTAATTCTGGAACTTTCACTTTTTACTACTTATCAATACTGCTCTTTCATAACAACAATTAATAGGTATCTGGTTAAGTACAAGAACACATACTCTCAGAAGCAAAAATGACTAGGGATGGATGTCCCTCATGAAAGTAGGAAGAATAATTTGATAAGAGAGACTTGGAGAATGAATTGAGAGAGCTCTAAACTGAGAACAGAAGTGTTTCAAGGGGAGGAGAAGAGAAAGTCTGATAAAGCATGTGTTGTTTTGTTTGTTTGTTTTGTTGTTGTTGTTGTGGGATATTGTGGGGCACAACAGAAATGCCATAGGAAAAAGCATTGGAAGTGTTCCTATGACTCATCCCACCAAGTCTTCACCAATAATATGTATTTATTTATGTTAACATCTCAAGATCAGTTACCCTGTTTGGACATTTGAGGCCATAACGTTAGTCTCTAGCATTTCTGTCACAGGAATGAAGAACAATATATTTCAGGCCATATCAGTGGTAGAAGAAGACCACTTTTTTAAAAGATATTTTTTGACATAGCTCATAGCTAATAGAACTAGCACAGATGTGTTAAAGTAGCAGTGCAGAACTTTTATTGCTCACATATATACCATAAGTTCTCTTTCAATTAAAAAGTAGAAAATTTGGTCAATCTGTAATCTATTGGCCATTTCTACTCTTATAAGCTCATTAGTATAATAGAGATTATTAAGATTCTGGTCTAAGTTATGACTATCAAAAGGAGAAATTAGATAATGGAGATTTTGTGAAGAAATGACTGACACAAGAGCCCATCAGAGGATTGTTGAGCATTTTAGGAGGAAAAAAGTCAAAAGTCTATAAAAAAAAAGATTTAAGTATTATATAGATATAATTATATATATATAACTATAGATATAATTATATATACACATAATATATAATTATAACATATATAATTATATATATATTATATATATTATATATTAATATATATAAATGATTATATATAATTAATATATATATATATATATATATATATATAGAGAGAGAGAGAGAGAGAGAGAGAGAGAGATTCTAAATAGAAGGGAATTTCAGTGATGTGGGATGTGGCCCTGGCTGGATAGCTCTGTTGATTAGAGCATTGTGCCAATACTCCAAGTTTGCGGGTTCAATCCCCGGTCAGGGCACGTACAAGAAACAACCAATGAATGCATATATAGGAGGAACAGTGGGCCAATGTTTTCCTCTTTTTCCCCCTATCTCTTTTTTAAAAAATCAATACAAAATGTTTTATTTTTTAAAAAAGAGATGTGGGATGCCCCAAGACCTCCCAAATTCTCATAAAACAATTATGAATGATCTATTGCATTCAGTTTTAAAAATGCACACAAGATGAAAGAAGAAATACATATCCATAGATAGACATAAAAGTGGCATGTTGCTATAACAATTATATCAAGAAGGCTAAGATCCAGAATGGGTTGAGGCCTGTGAATAATGCTAAAAATAAAAAAGTATCTTTTTTTCATGTTAGTTTTGGAGCAAAGAGAGAAATATTTCGATGAATAATGTGATGACAACATATGACAGAGCTGCCTTAATTTATTTTTGGAAAAAGGGTGAGGTTTTAAATAAATAGAAAATATGACAGAGAAAAGGAAGCTGATAAACTTGCACTTTACTTCTCTTAAATCTGACGAGGAGAATGATCTTTAGTTTAAAAAGAAGAGAAAAAGAATTGATAAAAGAAACTTGAAGCCCAAGATTGGTAAAAGATTTTAAGAGTTAGCTTAGATGTTGAGCCTGTTGGTTTAGGCAGATAGGTTTAAGCCTGCTGGGCCTCTGTCAGCAGCAGCTTTGAGGAGCTGCTACAGTGGGAGAGGGAGGTGCTAGATGCCTGGAGACTGACAATGGCAAATCTGAGTTTTATTTTTCTAAGGGTAATGGTTATGGCTTCTGTGATGTATGATTTATCTTAGACAAAATTCTGGAATGATTTAATGAATCATTACAAGATTGGGAAAAAGCCCAGCCTGGTGGCTGAGTTGGTTGAGCATTGTCCCATACACCAAAAGATTGTGGGTTTGATTCCCAGTCAGGGCACATACCTAGGTTGTAGGTTGATTCCCGGTTGGGGTATGTACTGGTGGCAACCAACTGGTATTTCTCTCTCACATCGGTGTTCCTCTCTCTCCCTTCTTTTCTCTCTAAAAGAAAAACCAAACCAAACCAAACAAAGCAAAAAACACTGAATGGGAACAGGCAGGTAAACACAGTCAGAGCCTATAGGCTTACAAGAGATTGGAAATGTAATTATCAAGCCAATGACAAATACAGTTGCACATCTGAGGAAAAAAACACACAAAAGGATTGTGTTTTACCCCTTTTAAGAGGAAGCAACAACCACTTGGGACCAGCAGAGTTTCCCTGCGGGACACACCATGGAAAATCAACCTTATTTCTTTTCCTAGAATACTAGACTGAACATCAGTAAAGTGTTAGATTTGAAGTTCAAGACAAGAGTATTATGGTAAAGAGCCTGGTATACAAGAAAACTCAATACACATTAGTTGTTGTTATAATCCTTTGGACTTCAGCCATCCAATTATGAAAGTCTCCCAATGACAGATTGTAAACAAGACTGCAATCAGGAGAACTGCTAGATGGATTTGTAATTAGTTATGCAAAGGATGCAGAATTCGATATGAAAGTCCCTGTGGACTGCTATATGGCTGTGTCCAAGCCATTGTATATCCTAATAATTTTGATGAGAAAATGTAAGATTTACTGATTGGATTTGTAGGTAACATTCAAAATGTGACTGGTAGGATTTGGTTAGTCAGATCTCAGGTGAAATTTTTTAAAAATATATATTTTATTGATTTTTTACAAAGAGGAAGGGAGAGGGATAGAGAGCCAGAAACATCGATAAGAGAGAAACATCAATCAGCTGCCTCCTGCACGCCCCCCACTGGGGATGTGCCCACAACCAAGGTACATGCCCTTGACTGGAATCGAACCCGGGACCCTTGAGTCTGCAGGCTGACGCTCTATCCACTGAGCCAAACCGGTCCTGGCTGAAATTTAATCGGGATAAATGTACATAATGGTTCTGTCCTTGGGGCCACAAACTAAATGCATAGGCATGGGATGATGTGATTTAGAGTAAATGTGAAAAAGACTTCAGGATTTTAGACTATAATTTAGTGATAGGAAAGCAAATGCAATCATAGTTTGCATTGATTGACAAATACCATAAAAGAGGATCATCTTTTTTGTTGTTGAACTGATCACATCACACCTTACATACTGTGTTCAGATATCGGTATTCAATCCCAGGAGAAATACTGACAAATTGGAGACTGGAAGAAAACATTCAAAATGTTAAAGCACAGTACTTCCAAACCATGTCATGTAAGGTAGAGCTGAAGGGCCTCGGGGGTGTTTACTGGGGTAGCGTGGGAGGGGAGGTGCAGGTCTAGGGGAGTCAACTGTATTCAAATATTTGACTGTCAAATGGAAGAGAGCCAGATTGTGAGGTTTGAATTGAGACTAGTGGATGAAAGTTGTTAGGCTCTATAATAAATAAACAAAAATTTTAACAACCAGAGGAGTTTCAAAGACTTCCAAATCCTCTGCTCCTGATCAGGTTCAAGCCAGAATGAATAACCATTTGGTGGAGAAACTAGAGGAAATTTAAACATTAACTGGGTGGCGAGATGGAATGATCTGTACTCTGAGCTTTCCTTATTTGTCATCACTTTCTTACTCAAGAAATTGCAATATCTCCCTCCTTACTATTGCACTGAACCCAAACCGGCTACCTAATTTATAACCCCTCTTTTCTGGCCTCCTTCTATCTATTCAATCATATCTCTGCTTTCTCCAAGGAAAGCCAGCCTGCTTTCTTTCTCAAATCTAGTCTCAAAAAAAGTCAGAGTAACCCATGGAGAAAAATATTTTTAGATCAACTATTACCATGAATTCTGCAAGTTTTCTAGGAAATCTAGGAAAACAGTGCTCCTAATACCTATTATGATTAAAAGGCAATTATTTCAGAGACAGACATGCATTTGATTTTTTTCCAGGCAGTAGAAGAGAGTACAACTGTAAGGAAGTAAAAATTAATAAACATTGCTTAAAATAGGTATAAGAAAGCATTAAAGTTCATTTTGGCTTGTACTTGCAACCACCAGTCATGCCAAACTTTAAGAGGCTAAGGGTAAGAAAAAAAAAAAGAGAGAGAGACTAAGGGTAAGTCCCATTAAAAAATAACAATCAAGAAGAGTAGATTTATGGAGGGGAAAAAATCTTGTATTACTTCTTTACTAGTTTTAAGGCAAAAAAATATTATAAATAAATATGGTACTAATATTTTTATTGCTAGGAGGTTAGTAAAATTTTAGAAAGAGATTTAGAGGAATATATCAACTCACTTTTAGAATTTATATTTTTAAATAAAATATACATACAAATTAGGAGTTTAAATATGAGATGGACCATTAAATATGAGCGAAAGATCTAATTTCATGTGGCGACTTTTTTTAACAGCACACTTTTATATTTTTCAAAGGTGATAGCATCAGAATTATTGCAAATCAGAGGAAAAGAAGCTAAACGAACACAAAAAACTCAACCAAGAATTCCACGACCAAGAAAGTGTGGAAAATCCCAGCAGGATCAAAAACTATTAAAAACAAAGTAACTTCAGTTTATAAATTTTACTTTCTGAAGAGAGTTACTTAGTAGCATTGATACCTGGAAATGGATTTTTAAAGGAAATTGAATGTTTTAGAAGTTTATATATGAGATTTAAGTTAAACCTTCTCACAGAACAGTTGGTGGCAGTTAGGACATGTATGCTGTACTCCACACCTCTCTTTCTATTTTTGATCAAGGCACTTGGTTTAATGACATAACAATGCTAGAATAAAAATAGATGTTTGTGAGACTAAAGAAAATTAAATGTTAACATATTAGATTTTATTTCTTTCAATCATTGTAATGTCTAATTTAGATGAATTGCTTATTATGTTGGTTAATTTTATTTTTATAAAATAAAAGACAACCAACTCTGAGTTACCATTGGCCAATAGAACTGGTTATTTAGATGACTTTTTAATTCATCCCCCCTCCCTGCCCTCCTGCCACTACACTTTAAATGGAACTTCTTTTTATACCAGGATGTAGCTACAATTTTCAATTATAGTGTACAATTTAGATTTATGGTTTTATCTTTTGCCATTCACCTTGTTGAAAAGATTTTCTCCTTATTTCACCACTGGATTTTTATGGGTTGGTTTATTCTAGACTCTTCTTCATTTAACTATTTATGGGGGCTTAAAGAAGCTTTAATTATTAGCTTTTGTTGTTGCTTAGGGTACTGAAAGGTGTGCTGGTCATGGAAGACAACCGTTTTATGGCCAGCCTAAACTCTGTAAATGGATATTACTCACTATTTAGTAGCTGGAAATGGACTCATGGGAAAAGAATTCCAAAGTTTATGAAAGAGTCAAATTGGCATTTAAGTGACCCTGTACATGCCATTGCTTATCTGCATTGCTTTAAGCTCATTTAGTTAGCAAGATTATGTATTAAAACAAATAGTGACAGAGGACAACAGGTATTTTACCTTCAATAAATAGTTACTGTCAGATTATCAATGAAGCAGAAACTTCTTGATTTCCCCCCCTAAAAAACCTTGCATTTAGTGCATTAGGCAAAGTAGCATGGCCACACACAGAGTCAGAGCCTTTTCTTTTTTTATGTCTTAGTGTTTCAAAGAATGACAAATCGTCCTGTTTAAGGAGAGTATGCTATAAAAACACACAGCCTTTCTTGAGCATGCCAAAAATATTTGTAGATCTTTTTGATATGTATAGTGCTGAGTTAATTCATTAAAATGGAAATTAGAAATCTCCATTAGAAAAATAAGAATGAGATGCAGAGGAATAAAAATCTGATATTAAAAATTATATAATAAAAGAATTTTGGAAAATATATTTCTGAAAATCTTTTATTCCTTGCTTCTATTTTCTTAAACATTTTTTTTTACCTGACTCACCTGTGAGTAGACCCCAAATTAAATTGTCTTCTTGGGAATTGAGCCCTCTTTTGAAAATATAGCATTATTTAGCTCGATAACCAAGGGATATTCACTTACAGACCTATGTAATTAGAGTATGATGGGAACATAGGAATTCAGATTGGTTGTGTTGCTTTTTTAAGAAAAAAAAATAAAGTAATGTAATCTCTAGTACATTCCACTAGCCGGGACCTGTCCCAGACAGAATGATAATGTAGATGAGCTTGACATCAGAGCTCACCTTTTGTCCCTTATTTTTTTTTCTTCAGTTCTTAGGATCCCTATTTCCTGGACACCCATTTTCACTCTTCCAGTTAGGTCTCTTTGTCTGAGGCATTACCAAATATTTTAGATTTACCTCTTTTTATCCTCCTCCACTCGAACATGTACACATTTCATGTTCTGTGCTTTTTGGTGCCTGTGCTGTTTTAGAAGTGACACAAAACTATTCTATATTAGTGATTCAGTAATGCCTAGCAATGGGTTAGGTGCTGTGCAGTGAAAGTGACTAGAGCAGTGATGGCGAACCTTTTGAGCTCAGTGTGTCAGCATTTTGAAAAATCCTAACTTAACTCTGGTGCCGTGTCACATATAGAAATTTTTTGATATTTGCAACCATAGTAAAACAAAGGTTTATATTTTTGATATTTATTTTATATATTTAAATGCCATTTAACAAAGAAAAATCAACCAAAAAAATGAGTTCGCCATCACTGGACTAGAGCAATGCAAATAAAACAAGCACTGTCATCAATTGTCACAAAGGCAAAAGTTAGGGATTTTTTAAAAATATATTTTTATTGAAGGGAAAGGAGAGGGAGAGATAGAAACATCAATAATGAGAATCATTGATTGGCTGCCTCCTGCACACACCGGGGATCGAGCCCATAATCCAGGTATGTGCCTTTGACCAGAATTGAACCCAGGACCTTTTAGTCCTCAGGCTGACGCTCTATCCACTGAGCCAAACCAGCGAGGGCAAAAGTTAGGGATTTTTATTTTCATTTTTCAAAAGATATTTAGTGAGATCAATGATACAGCTTGCAAATGTTACAGCTGAGATTCTGATACAGGCCTGCCAATTCCAAACACTATATCCTCTATATTACAATATGCTGCTACCTAGACATGTACAGCAATTGGTGGGCAGACCTGCATTAACCTATTAGATAAATATGGGTAGCAAAAGAACAGGACGGTGTATGAAAAGAGATATATGTGAAAAAGGAAAATAATTAAAGTTTGCAGAGACGTTTGTCTTGGAGGTATTGTTTGAAGGATGCTTAGATATGGACAAAAGGACAGGCAGCATTCTATTTATAACTGAAGGAATGGACAGGCCTTGCTGGTCCTGTGAATTGTCCTGGAAACTAATAATAATAGCAAACGTCTGCCATGTGAGAGACACTATTTTAAATGCATTCCTTCCTTTATTTCTTAAAGTAATTTACCCAGGATGTGCTAATGTTGTTACTCCCAATTTACTGATAAAAAAAGAAATTAATTGTCTTGCTTATGACCATGTGATCATTTAAAATGGGATTTGAACAGGGGCAGTTTGACTTCACTTACTCTGCACTTTTAACCACTAGGTTAGAAATGGGGCCAGATCCTAGGAGCCTTGAAACTCAGAGAAAGGAAGTTAGGTGAATGCAGCAAGTAACGAAGAACCTTCATGCTAGGTGAAAGAGTATTTAAAGGTCAATGTGATAGGATTTTGCAGGCGATACTGGAGAGGAGAAAAGACAGAGGGTGCAGTGATTGATCCGACTGGCATTAGCCTGTGGCTAGTGCAGACTGAGGTGATGAGGACCTTGACTGTGTTGGAAGTGAGGAGGGAAAGGAGCTAGGCTGAGCAACCTGTGCAGGGGGAGGCTCAGTTTTTCATTGGCTAGCAGGCGAAGGAAAGGCAGTGTTTTGTATATCGAAGGTGAGGAATCTGAGTGAGACAGTGATACTGAAATGAGATTTGGGAGCTCTTAGTACAGAGGAACGAGCTGAGACACTGAAGCTGATATCTTTCAATGTAGAAAGAAAAATTCAACCTTGGAAGCCATACCCAGTTTAGAAGACGGAGAAGGAAAAGCCAGTGACTAAGTCAAATTGTGATGAATCTGATAGGCAGACATAGAGCTGAGACAGAGCAGGCTTTAACAAGCTCATGGAGGAAGAGCAATTGCAAGAAAGGTCATCAATATATCAGCTGTAGCTTCATAGAGAACACGATCAAAATATCTAAAGTTTATTTGATTTGAGGACAAGGTTGCCATTTGGTTGATGTAAGAGTATGACTTCAGTAGGGAGGCGGGGATGGAGTAGTACTGGATAAGGGCCACTTCCACCTCAGGGGTCATGAAGAGGCAGTAACAGGAAAATATTATGGCTTATAGCCAGCAGCATTGTGTTTAGATCCTAGTAGCCGCTCACTAATTTTGTGACTTATCCCAAATAAGCCTGCTGTGATGTAAGGATAATAATACCACCCACACAGGCTCATTGTTGAGAGACTGTAAATCTCTTAGCATGGAGTCTGGCACGCAGTAGGTGGTCAAAAAGCATTTGTCCATTGGATGGCAAGTGATGGTGGGGATTAAGAAAGCATTCTTCATGCCCTCTTCCCTATTTTGGAAAGGCAAGTTTTAGCCTAGTGGGAAGGGAGGTATCACATTAACTTAGACCAGGGGTTCCACTGATGCTAGTTAATGGGTAATGTTCTATATTTTCTACCTCTTCATGGACATTAGCAGTTGAGCAGAGCTGTAAAGGAGTAATGCATGATGGCTGGATATGGTGTCACAAACTGAGTTAGAGAATTCAGGAGAGAAGAGGTTTGGGGTGGGATGAAAATAAGTTTGCTTTTAAATCTGTTGATTCTAGGGTAACTATAAGACATACAGGTTGATATTTTAGCAGGCAGTTGGATATATGGCTTTGGAGATCTGGTCAATGGCCTGAGATTGTGATGTTAAATTTGTTAGAATTCACTGTTATCATTTTAAATCTCATCTCCTACATTTAGGCATCCTTTTCAGACCCTGCACTAATCTGTCAGTGTAAATGTATTTTATACCAAAAGAACACACAATGAAAAAAGAAGCCCACTTTCTTTTCTTTGTTGCAGAATTCCACAAGACCACTCCACTCCTACCCTTCATGACCTGTGCACCACTGTCCCAGCTCAGGTGCTGCCCATTGACTTGCATCTGGCTTCTCGAGTGTATCATACAGCCAGCAAGGAAGGCCACAGCACTATACTTGGAGTATTTGGGAATTCCTTCTTCGATGACCACTTTACAGCTAAAGAGCAAACAGATCGGTAAGAGTTCCACTGGTAATTCTGTTTTAAATGATTCAAATTGGCACAGAAATTCTGCCTTTTGAGGTTTAGATTTGAAGACTTGATTTTGTTCTTGGATACTAGAGAGGACAGTTTTTGTCTTTCCCTTCCCTTTCTATTGAATTTATCGCAATGACACTGGTTAACAAAAGTATACAGGTTTCAGGTGCACAATTCCACGACATCTCATCTGTATGCTGTATTGTGTGTTCATCTCCTCAAGTCAAGACTCCTTGCATCGCCATTTACCCCTCTATGCCACCCTCTCCCTCCCCTCCCCACAGCCACTGTTGCCCTTATCCATGAATTCTTTTTCTTTTTTTCTCAATTCCTCCACCTGCCCTCCTCCCCCAGCAACTGCCTCTGAGAGCTGTCAGCCTGCTCTCTATGAGTCTGTCTCTGTTTTGCTGAGTAATTCATTTTGTTCATTGGATTCCATATGAGAGTGAAATCATATGGTACTTGTCTTTCTCTGACTGGCTTATTTAACTTAGCATAATGCTCTCCAGGTCCCTCCATGCTGTCTCAAAGGGTAAGAGATCCTCCTTTTTTATGGCTGAGTAGTATTCCATTGTGTAAATGAACCAAAGCTATTTTACCCACTCATCTTCTCATGGACACTTGGGCTGCTACCAAATCTTGGCTACTATAAATAACACTGTAATAAAATAGGGGTGCATATATTCTTTCAAATTAGTGTTTTGGGTTTCTTCGGATAAATTCCCAGAAGTGGAATCACTGGGTAATAACACAGTTCCATTTTTAATTTTTTTGAAGAAACTCCACACTCTTTTCCACAGTGGCTGTACCACTCTGCATTCCCAACAGTGCACAAGGGTTTCCTTTTTTTCTGCATCTAGGCCATCACTTAATTGTTTATTGGTTAATGATGATAGCCATTCTGACAGATGTGAAGTGATATCTGATTGTGGTTTTAATTTGCATTTCTCTGATGATTAGTGACATTGAGCATCTTTTCATGTGTCTATTGGCCATCTGTATGTCCTCTTTGAAGAAGTGTCTATTCTTCCTTTGCCCGTTTTAGAATTAGATTGTTTTTTGGGTGTTGAGTTTTACAAGTTCTTTATAAATCTTGGATATTAACCCCCTACCAGATGCATTATTGGTGAATATGTTCTCTCATTCAGTGGATTGTCTTTTCATTTTATGGATGGTTTCCTTTGCTGTGCAAAAGCTTTTTAACTTGATGTAGTCCTGTTTTTGTTTTGTTTTGTTTCCCTTGCCTGAGGAGAGACATCAGAAAAAATATTGCTATGAGAAATGTGCAAGATTTCCTGCCTGTGTTTTCTTCTAGGAATTTTATGGTTTGAGTCTAGCATATAAATCTTTAATCCATTTGAGTTTATTCTTGTGTTTGGTGTAAGAAGGTAGTCTAGTGTCATTTTTTTGCACATATCTGTGTAATTGTCCAAACACCATCTATTAAGTAGACTATCTTTATCCCATTGTATGTTTTTTGCCTGCTTCATCAAATATTGACTATAAAGGCAGGGGTTTATTTATGGGCTCTCTTGTCTGTTCCATTGATCTATATGTCTGTTTTTATGACAGGACCATGCTGTTTTGATTTCTACTGCCTTGTAGTACAGTTTGATATCAGGTAGCATGATTCCTTTAACTTCATTCTTCTTAAGATTGCTGTTGCTACTCAGGGTCCGTATCAAATTTTGGAATATTTGTTCTAGTTCTGTCTTTTTCAATTTTTTTCCTGTACCTACACAGACTAGGTATCTTCAGTTCCTGCCACTAGCATGAACTGTCCCCTATCATAAGGTAACTTGAGTGGTTTTTGGTTCCCAAAGAATGTCATATACATTTTCTCATTTGTTCTTCACAACACCTTTGGAGTGTGTATGTTAAAATTGAGGCTCATAAAAAATCAAGTAACTTTGTCAGGTTTGTACGACTAAGAAAATCACGGATATGAGACTTGGTCTTAGATTTCACTGTCATTGGGCATACTTGGGTCCAGGGATCATGTACAAAAGTCATTGCCTCTGGAGTTTCTTCCATTTCTCCTTGTGTCATATTTTCTTTTGATTCTGAGTATTCTTTTGTGAAGAGTACAAAAGATAGGAGAAAAGAGAAGCAGCCAACATTTACTTAGCAGTAATTATACTTTTACTACTGTGTTTTGTGTTTTATATCTCTCCTACTTAAATTCCTCACTCCCGTAAGGAGCCTTTCTAGACTTTCTTTCCCCTAATTGGCCTATTACATTTTAATACCCAAAATATACTGTACATCTGTGTATGGTCCGGTATAGCTGTGTTATATACATAAAAAGAGTAAGCTTATATCAGCCCCCTCACAAGGCACCAATTTTTACCCCTTAGAAGCAATATCACCTGCCCATTTCGAATGCATGCTCTGAAGTCCCTTCAAAAGATATGCTAGGAATCCTGAAAAACTGTTTTCAGAATATTAAAAAAATATTAACAAGTTTAAATAGAAATGTTTTTAGTATTATATTTTAGCTATTTTAGGTCTATAGAATAATATTTTAAAAGATCATTTTTAATTACAAACTGGCATACCTCAATGTGGGATTGGGGGGATAAGAAGAGATAAACCAAATAACTTATATACTTACTAGTGGCCCAGTGCATGAAATTCATGCACATTAAAAGGGATTTAATTACAAGAAATATTGCTATTTTCCCTTTCTCTATAATAGATGAAAGAAAATTAGTAAAATGTATATGAAAATCTTCCTCCTGTCAGAGTCTGGGGCACACTGAGGGACCCAGAGTCAAGTCCCTGCCCACTTGTGGTGCCTCAAAATTGCATGAGACCCAAACCCAGCCGGCCCCACATCCACTGGGTGAGATCCAGACCCAGCTGGCCCCATCCTTGTCAAGCCCTGCCGGGCAGGGGGTGCAGCCTCAGGTCCCCTGGCCCAGGGCCAGGTGAGGGGCACAGCCTCAGGTCCCCCAGCACACACTGGGCAGGGGGCGCAACCTCAGGTCCACCAGTGCACCCTCAGGTCCCCCGGCCTTGCACCGGAGTGGGGGGCACGGCCTGAGGTCCCTCAGCCCGGTGACAGGGTGGGCAGCGTGGCCTGAGATCCCCCGTCAAGCCCCACCAGGTTGAGGGCGCAACCTGAGCTCCCCCAGCCTTGCACCAGGGTGGGGGGTCACAGCCTGAGGTCCCCCAGCCCAGGCCAAGGCAGGGGGTACACCTTGAGGTCCCCCGTCAAACCCTGTTGGGAAGAGGGTGCAGTCTGAGTTCCCCCTTCAAGCCCCACCAGGAGGGGCGCACAGCCTCAGGTCCCATGGCCTGGTGCCGTGAAGGGGGCACAGCCTCAGGTTTCCTGTCAAGCCCTGCTGGGTGGGGGGTGCAGCCTCAGGGCCCCCATCAAGCCCCACCTGGTGGAAGGGCGCAGCCTCAGGTCCCCCAGTGCCAGGATGGGGGGCATGGCCTGGGGTCCCCCAGTCTGGGTTGGGGGGAGCAGCCTGACATCCCCTGGCCCAGCACCAGGGTAGGGGACCCACCTTGAGGTCCCCTGTCAAGTCCCACTGGGCGGGGGGTGTGGCCTGAGGTCCCCTGTCAAGCCCTGTTGGGCGGGGGCCACAGTCTGAGGTCCCCTGTTAAGCCTCTACTGTGGGTGCAGCCATCTTGTGTTATGGAAACCCTGTCTCCTCTGTGGGTGCCACCATCTTTGTGATGGCATGATGGTCAATTTGCATATTCCTTCTAATAAAGATAGGATATGCATAGTCCATGGACACAGGCAATAGGGTAGTGAAGACCTGGGGCAGGGATAGGGGCTGGGAGGAAGAGGGAATGGGGGTGTGGAGGGAATGGCAGATAGCTGTAATACTATCAACAATAAAAATATATTATAAGATAATAATTACACTATCACAAAATTATTAGTAACTTATCTAGTCTTTTCATGGAATATACTGAGCCCATTTCCTCAAACTTGATTTTAGTAAAAATTGTAACACTTTGCTTCTTTTTTTCATGGTCCAAAATTATCTAGTTTCCCTGTTTAATAATCAGATTCAATTTGAATCCCATGTTTGTTTGCTATTTAGGCAAAAAGATATATTTTTAGGATTTGTTATTTATAAATTTATACATCTAAATATTTTAGTTTTAATTAATTAAGTCAATATTTGCTATATTAAAAGAATCATATGCGAAGAATTTTGGAAATTTCAAAACTGCTGCTATATCTCCTGGAATTGGCCTTGTGTAGAGGTGTCCTATAGAGCCCAGTGGCTCAGCCTCCCTAGTCACCTGAGCTTGGCATTCTAGGGATGCCCTAGTATGGTCTGTGTGCATAGTCTTGTTGCAGTTGAACCTTGATTGCTGTTGGCGTCACAAGAGTTATTAACCTCCAGGCCAATTGAGTGTGAGGACCAGTTGCAAATACAGTGGGAGAGCTGCTGTGCAGGAGACACCTCTATGGAGCAAGATTTGCTTCAGTGGGGCTTTGGTGCTCCCTGAATCCAACCTTTGAGTGTGTTGCTCGTGGATGTGTAGAACTGTATGTAATCTGGCATGGTCTGAAGCTGTCCTCTGGGTGCCCTGGCTCTGGGGCCTCCGAGGAGGTGCAAAGTCAGCCATTGTCTATGCCCTCCTTGGGGCCACCTAGCAAGTGCTAAAGAGCGATCTGCATATGGCTGCTACCTGTGTTGGGCTAAGAGGTGCCCAGAAAAGGCCAAGCTGTGAACCTTGGCAAGCTGCTGCTAGTGCTGGGCCTAGGGCCACTTGTCGAGAGGTAGGATACACACTGAGTCCAGCTGCTGCATGTTTGAGAGATTTTAGGAAAGTCTGAAGCCTGAGCCAGAACAGGCCATTCATATGGAAACAACATTGCAAACAGCTTGGAAGGGGTTGCAAATTTGGTGGGACAGGATCTCAGGGAATCACTAGGGCATGGTGAACAATGTGGGTCCGGTTGATGGAGATTCATATAGTGCCTGCCAGTCAGCTCTGTCAGGAGAAGGTCCCAGCACTTTTGTCTGGGAGAAGGCTGCCCTCAAGTTCTTTCCTTGATGCCGGACAATGTAGTTCCTCCTTGAATGTCCCTGGATCCTTTCAAACTGCTGCCCCACTGCTGAAGCTCAGAGGGAGTGAGTCTGAGTAAGCCCATGTACCAGCCCTTTAGGAGGACCTGCCTGGGACTCCAACAGCCTCCCTGTCACTCAGCCATAATCCCCACTGGTTTTTACAGCCCAAAGTTACAGGGACTTCTCTTCCCGGCACTGGAACCCTGGGCTGGGGGCCCAGGGTATGACTGCGGGAAGCTTCCTCAGCAAGATATTCCTCCCAATTAAAAACACACCACACATGGGTGTCAGACCAGCCCAATCTGTGCCTCCACCCCTCCTACCCGTATCAATGTGCTTTCTTGTTTACTTCTCTAGTTGTAGAACTTCCATTCAGCCAGCTTTCAGGTGGTTCTGAATGATGGTGGTTCTGTATTTTAGTTGTAATTTTGATGTGGTTGTGGGAAGATGCGAGTACCAGGTTTACCTATGTTGCCATCTTGGTTCCTCCGGAATGTCTCTTAAAAGCCTAAAACTGAGTGTAGAAAATAAACATAATCTAGTAGTCATGATACTACTCTTTTGAGTCATTTCCATTAGCAATCTATAAGCAAAAGATCATATTACAGCTTCTATTAGTCATGCAAAGTGTTAAAAATACGAATTTCTTTCTAACTCTAAATTTTTTTCAAGTATATCTCACTCTCTTTTTTCAAGAAAGTCAATAAATATTGTATTTGATGATGATAATTTAATTCTGGCAATTTGTTCCTAGGTACCAAATAAGTTCATTTAAGTACCAAATATTTAATTCTCTGCCCTCCATCTCTTGAGGATTACCTTGCTAAACATAGCTTAACCTTTTCAAAATACATCTGTCTGATAAGCCTGAAAATTCAGAGAAATGTATACTTTTTTTCTGTACTAATAAGTGTTCTCAAGTAAGATAATTGTAAACAGGAAACGAATGCCTTTTCACTTGTGTTAATTTCAATTAACTTTTTGGGTTTTCTGTGCAATAAACTGTTAACTACAAAGCATAATAATACCTGTGTTGTATAGTTTTAATACTTTTCCTAATTCTGTATATAGTTATTGTTATTTGTGACAAACACCAAGGAATATTTTAATAGTATAGCATGGGTACATAGTTAAGTTTATTTAAAGTAGCAATGTATTGTTCAAGCAGGTTTATTTTGCTAAAAAACAATTTTGATGAGAATTCTAAAAATGTCCTATATTGTTCATGATTTTGCTTTTAAAATGTCTGTATTATAAAGAGAACTTTATATATATTTAATTAGAATCCTTAGCATGGAATTTTAGATTTTGATATCTAAAATAAGGGAAATTACTAATGGCATTTAAACAACTAGATTAATGTGAAACACTTGGTGCACAGCCTTCTGAACATCTCTTGTATGTGCATATGTTTAAACTATGTATGCTATTTTATAGAAGGATCTTTTTTACTCAATATTATATGTGAACATTTAAATTATTTCATATTATTCATTAACTTAACCAAGAAGCAATGTAAGAAAATACCTAGGTGTGGAGTTATTTATTAAACTTTTGTTTTCAAAATTTTGATACATACTCTACCAACTTACACCTACCAACAATTATGACACTGTTCATTTCCTCTTACCCTGTCAAACTACTAATTGTCCATCTTCTATATATTTTTTTCTAATCCAATAAGGAAAATTATCTTTATTATTTTTTTTATTAATTTTCAGTAAGGGTGAACACATTTTTAGGTGTCTCTTGGCTATTTTTTTCCTTTTGAGAATTACCAGTTTATTCTGTTAAGTTGTCATTCATCTTTTTCTTGTGGATAAGTGATGTTTTTATATTAAAGATTTAATTATTTGTCATACATTGTAGTCTTCTTTTTACTTTGATGTTCGGTTTTCAGTATAGTTTTGGTGTTTTATGCTATATGGAAGTTTTAATTTTTATATACTAAAAATTAGCAATTTTTTAATGTATTCTAGTCTTGGTGCCATTCATAGAAATAGCATTTTAATGCTTAAATTTAAATGCATACTCCCATATTTTCATCAACTAATTTTATAGCTTTCTTTAAAAAAATTAAATCTCTAATCTATTATTAATTTGATAAGAAGAATAAGTATTATTTTTTTCTCAAATGACTAGCTAATTGCATAATATCATTTATTCAATAAATCCACTTTTACTTACTAGCTAGAAATGCCAGTTTTGCATATATTTAATTTCAATGCATTATTGAGTCTATTTATGTATGGATTTTTGTTCTATTTACTGGCTTATCTATGTAAAAGTGCTTGTGTAAGTTGTTGGTCTACCATTAATAAAGAGAGAGTTAGCAAAAATGCTACCCTATAAAAATTTGTTGACTTTCTCAAATCAAGTACCCCCTATAGTCAGCAGACCTAATCCTCAACTTGACTTCAAATTATAAGGGAAATTCCTAGTCACATTTAAAAAAATGTGGACTGACTTTTAGTTCTATACATTAAAACAACAGCAACTTCAACAATATTGGGAAACTAAAGTTTAAATGTCAGAATTCAGTGTTTAATATCATTTATGACTTTGTTGAAAAATAATAATAAAAATACAATATTTTAGCAAATATGCAAGAAAATGAAAAGAAGAAAAACAATTACTCAAAAGCATCCAGAGATAATATTGCTTACATTCTTAAATATAACTCCAGATTTGATTTTCTGTATGCAAATACATCATATTTATTTGAAATAATGATACATACATAGTGTTTTGTAACGTGATTTTTAAAACTTCTTATGTTATAAATATCATTCCATGTTGAGAACTAAAGATCTGAGTAGTCACTTAAAGTGATCAGCAAATATTTTTTGTGTACCTACTGTGTGGCAGGCATAGAATTAGACACTAGGGAAGCATCTACAAACAAGAGAAACAATCTCTGCCCTCAGAGAACTTGGAGAGTAGCAGAGACAGTAGATAGTGAATTAATTATTATAAATGTGGCCATTAATATGCAGATGTGCAGGGTGCTGTGGAAAAATGGAAGAAGAGTTCTTAATTATTTTGGGAAGTTTGAGGAAATGATACTTAAATTGAAACCTGAAGAATGAATAGAATATAACTAGGAGGAGGGGAAAGAATATATTTTTAGGGCCTTGCTACTCAAAAGTATAGTCCACAATCTAGCAGCAAACTTGTTAGAATTGCAGATGATTATTATGCACATTGAAGTTTGAGGGTCTCTGCTGTGGATCATTGGAACTCATCTGAGAATTGGAAAGAAGTCAAGCCTTAGGGAACAGGGGGAGCAGTGATGAAATTGAAACTAGAGAGGAGTCAAGAGTCTGCTTATGAAGGATTTTATAGATGCCCTGTATGTGTTTGCTAAGGCATGTGTATGATGGTTTGGGGCTTGGGGAGAGATTTTTCTTTTTAAAAAAAATTTTTTTTATTGTTGACAGTATTATAGATGTCCTCTATTTCCTACCCCCTTAGCCCTCCCCTCCTCCAACCAGCCCCTGCCCCACCCCGGTCTTCACCACCTTATTGTCTGTGTCCATGGTTATGTATATATGCATACAAATCCTTTGGTTGATCTCTTCCAACCCACCATCCCCGCCTTCCCTGTGAGATTCCACAGTCTGTTCCATGCTTCTATGTCTATGGATCTACTTTGTTCATCAGTTTAGTTTGTTCTTTAGATTCCAGATATGAGTGGGATCATGTGATACTTGTCTTTCTCTGCCTGGCTTATTTTGCTTAGCATAATACTCTCCAGGTATCTCCATGCTATCTCAAAGGGTAAGAAATCTTTGTGTTTTTACTGCTGCATAGTATTCCAGGGCATAAATATACCACAGCTTTTTGTATCTTCCTACATTTTCTAATTCATTTATTAAATCTAGCACTTTTTGGTGGAGTCTTTAGTTTTTTCTATTGTACAGTATCATTTCATCTGCGAATAATGAGAGTTTTATTTTCTCCTTTCCAATTTGGATGCCTTTTATGTTTTCTTCTTGGTTGATCACTGTGGCTCGGAATTCCAATACTATGTTGAATAAGAGTGGTGGAAGTAGACATCACTGTCTTGTTCCTGTTCTTAGGAGAAATGGTTTTAGTTTTTGCCCATTGAGTATGGTGCTGGCTGTAGGTTTGTGGTATATGGTTTTTATTATGTTGAGTTATGAACCCTCTAGTCTCTCTTTGCTGAAAGTTTTTATCAAAAATGGGTGTTGGATTTTGTCAAATGCTTTTTCTGCATCTATTGATAGGATCATGTGCTTTTTGTCTTTCAATTTGTTTCCGTGATATGTCATGTTTATTGATTTGCAAATATTGTACTGGCTTTGCATCCCCAGAACAAATCCTACTTGGTCATAGTATATGATTTTTTAAATATATTGGTGGATTGGATTTGCTAATATTTTCTTGAGGATTTTGCATCTATGTTCATTAGGGATATTGGCCTGTAATTCTCCGTCTTTGTAGTGTCTTTATCTGGTTTTTGGATTAGGATAATGCTGGCCTTGTAAAAAGAACTTAGAAGTATTCCTTACTCTGAGATTTTTTGGGAGTAGTTTTAGGAGTATAGGTTAGTCATTTAATGAAACTCCCCTGAGAAGCCATCTAGACCCAGGCTTTTGTAGATGCTTTCCTAGTGTCTAATTCTATGCCTGCCACACAGTAGGTACACAAAAAATATTTGCTGATCACTTTTTTTTATTACAGCTTCAATTTTATCAGTTGTTATTGGCCTATTCAGATTTTCTAATTCTTCCTAATTGAGTTTTGGAAGATTGTATTTTTCTAGGAATTTGTCCATTTCATCCACACTGTCCAGTTTGTTGGCATATAGTTGTTCATAGTATTTTCTTACAATCCCTTGTATTTCTGTGGTATTAGTTGTGACTTCACTGCTTGCATTTCTGATTTTATTTGGGTCCTCTCTCTTTGTTTCTTGATGAGTCTGGCTAGGGTTTCATCATTCTTGTTTATGTTTTCAAAGAAACAGCTCTTAGTTTCATTGATCTTTTGTATTTTTTTTTTTTTTTTTGCCTCTATGTCATTTATTTCTGCTCTAATCCTTTTTATTTCTTTCCTTCTACTTATTCTGGGATTTTCTTGTTCTCTTTCTAATTCTTTAAGTTGTAGGGTAAAATGTTTTATTATTAATATTTCTTGTTTTTTCAGATAGGCCTGTAGTGCTATGAACTTCTCTCTCAGGACTGCTTTTGCTGTGTCCCAGAGATTTTGGGTTGTGTGTTCATTTTCATTTGTTTCCACGAAGTTTTTGATTTCTTTCTTGATCTTATTGGTAACCCATTCACTGTTTAATAGCATGCTATTTAGCCTCCATATGTTAAAATGTTTTTGGGTGTTTTTACTGTAGTTGGTTTATAATTTCATTCTATTGTGATCTGAGAGGATGCTTAATATGATTTCAATCTTCTTGAACATGTATAGACTTGTTTTGTGTTCTATCATATTATCTATCTTTGAGAATGACTCATGTGCACTTGAGAAGAATGTATATTCTGTAGCTTTGTTATAAAATGTTCTATAAATAATTAAATCTATCTGATTCAGTATATCATTTAGAGTCACTGTTTCCTTGTTAATTTTTGTCTGGAAGATCTATCCAGTGAAGTCAGTGGGGTGTTAAAGTCTCCTATTATGACTGTATTACTGTCAATCTCTCCCTTAAAATCCTCCAGAAGTTTTTGTATATATTTAGGTGCTCCTATATTGGGTGTATATATGTTTATCAGGGTTATATCCTCTTGTTGGATCAATTGTTTTAGTATTATGTAGTGACCTTTATTGTCTCATGATGGTCTTCATTTTGAAGTCTATTTTGTCAGATATGAGTATGTATACTTAAGCTTTTTTCCTCTGCCATTTGCATGGAAAGTTTTCCCCCATCCTTTTACTCTCATCCTGTGTGAGTCTTTTGTTCTGAGGTGGGTCTCTTATAGATGACATATATTTGGGTATATTTTCTTATCCATCCAGCTACCCTGTCTTTAGATTGAAGCATTTAATCCATTGTAATTTAAGGTTATTATTGATAGGTATTTATTTATTGCCACTTTAATTCTTTATGCCCATGTTTCTTCTCTCTCTCTCTCTCTCTCTCTCTCTCTCTCTCTCTCTCTCTTTCTTTCTTCTTCTTCTCATTACAACAGTCCATTTAGCATTTCTTGCAGTGCTGGATTGGGGCTGATAAACTCCTTTAGCCTTTTTGATGGTCTAGGAAGCCCTTTATCTCATCATCTATTTTGAATGATAGCCTTGCCGGGTGTAGTAATCTTGTTTTCAGATCCTTGCTTTTCATTACCTTGAGTATTTAATGCCATTTCCTTCTGGACTGTGGAGTTTCTGATGAGAAATCAACTGACAACCTTATGGGAGGTGCTTTGTAGGCAACAAATTGCTTTTATTTTGTGACCTCTAAAATCTCTCTTTGTCTTTCATTTTTGACATTTTAATTATGATGTGTCTGGGCATGGGCCTGTTGGGTTCTTCTTATTTGGGACTCTCTGTGCCTTCTGAACTTGTGTGATTTTTTTTCTTGACCAGGTTAGGGAAGTTTTCTGCCATTATTTCTTCAAACAAGTTCTCTATCTCTTGCTCACTTTCTTCTCCTTCTGGTACTCCTACAATGCAAATATTGTTACATTTTATGTTGTCTCATAGGTCCCTTAGGCTGTTTTCCTGTTTGTTTGTTTTTTGTTGTTTTTGCCTTTTGAGCCTCTGATTGAGTGATTTTTTCCTACCCTGTCTTCTAATTCACTGTTCTGATCCTCAGTTTCCCCTAATCTGCTGTCTATTCCTCTGTGTTCTTTATTAGTGCTATGTCATTCTTTATTTCCAACTGTTCTTTTTTTCATAGTTACCATATCTTTTCTCATGCTGTTGCCATCATTATTCTGAACTCTATATCTGATAAATTTCTTATTTCCATTTCATTTATCTCTTCTTCTGGAGAATTCTCCCATTCTTTCGTTTGGGGCATGTTTCTTTGTCTCCCTATTTTGGCTGCCTATTTGGGTTTGTGTCTGTGTATTAGGTATATCTGCTATGACTCCAACTCTGTTGTGCAAGACTTTCAGATGCTGTTTCTGATTGGCCCTGAGTACCCTGTTTGGTGTTATCAGCAATCCACAGCTTGTGGCTTTCTCTGCTGGGGCTGGATACCTTAGGAAAGGACCAAGATGTACACCAAAGTCTGCTTTTCCTAGCCCCTGGCCCAGGATTGGATCAGGCAATGACTCAAAATCTCCAGAGATCTGCCTCTGCTTGCAATCTGATTGTTATTCAGTCTTGATTAGCCTCAGGCTATCGACCACAGAGTGGGGAGAGAGGTTTTCCCATAGGTGGGGCAATTGCTTCTGCCTGCAGGCTGTTATTCTCATCTCTTAATGGGCCTTAGAAACTCCATGGGGTGGGCAAGGGGTTTTTCAGTTGGGTGGGGCAATTGCTTTCCTCCCAGGCAAAAACTGCCTGGAAGGTAAAGGTCTGCAGGGAAAGATGTCCTCTGCAGTATGAAGGAATGACTCAGCGCAATAAACTGGTGTGTCTGCCTTCTGAGCTCTAAAACCAGAGTCCCCAATGCTGGTTCACACAGCTGTAGTCCACTCTGTGCTCCCTCTGCTGGACCCAAATGTGAGTGGCTGCACAGGAAGTTTTGTGTGTTGGCCTTATAAGAGGGTGCCATCATTTTCATCCATCTCTGGCTGGCAGATAGCAACCCTGCTGATTTTTATAGCCAGATGTTATGTGGGCACATTTCTCAGTTCTAGTGATCTGGGCCGGGGGCCACACTTGGGGTTTAGATCCCAGAGTCTCATTGGGAATCTCCCTCACCCTACACGCACATACACACACACAGCTGAGATATCCCTCTGGAACTTCAGCTGCTGTCTTTGGGAGCCAGGCCAGGCCTTTCTTGCCTCCACACTTCCTACCAGTCTCCACTTCCCATCCTTGGTTATCAGGGTTCTTTCCAGGTAATCTTCAGTTGATTATCCAGGATGGTTTTTCTGTATTTTAGTTGTAATTCCGTTTGATCCTTGTAACTTGTCAGTGTAGCTTCCATTTACTCCACCTGCCATTTTGGAACCCACAGATAACTGTTTATGGTGCATTTAATGATCGGATGGATTGCAGTCATGATGAAGAATGAAAGAAAGATCTGTGCACTCAAAGGAGGTGGAACGTAATATTATATAAATTCATTTGTGGTTATACAAAACATTTTTATGTGGAAGAAAATTCAAGGAACTGTTAATTTTGGTCCTGTTTTCATTGTAGATTGTACACTTAATTCATAAAAAATGAAATGTGCTTTGTCTTACTTTTTGCTTTATTTATATGTTCACCATTCCTTTCATTTTTAACCTTCTTATTCGTGTCTTTTATAGATTGCATAGACTTGAATATTTTAAAAGTCAATCAGATTTTTAAAAGAATATCTTTATTGTTATGAGTTTTATAGATGTGCCCCCTCTTTACCCCTCATTACCCTCCTCTACCAAGCCTTCAAAACCCTAATGTCTGTGTCCATGGGCAATGCATATATTCATATTCTTTAGTTAATTTCTTCCTGGTCCCTTGCCCCCTTCCCTCTTAAATTCATCAGTCTGTCCCATGTTTCCATGACTCTGGTGCTATAGTATTCATCAGTTTATTTTGTTCATTAGATTCCTTATTTGTTTATTTTGATTTTTAGATTAAATTGTTGATAGATTTGTATTTATTGCCATTTTACGTTCACATTTTTAATTTCTTATTTTCTTCTTCTTAAAGAAGACCCTTTAATATTTCTTGTATACTAGTTTGATTGTGATAAACTTTAGCTTCCTCTTATTCATGAAGCTCTTTAATCGGACCTTCAATTCTAAATGACAGCTTTGCTGAGTAATCTTGGTTGTAGTTCCTTGCTCTTGATTACTTTGAATGTCTTGCCATTCCCTACTGGCCTCCAAATTTTCTGTTGAGAAATCAACTGACAGTTGTATGGGTGCTCCCTTGTAGGTAACTAACTGCTTTTCTCTTACTGCTTTTAAGATTTTCTGTTTGTCTTTAAATTCCTGGAAGGCCCCAGAGCCAGTGTACCCAGTAGATAGCTTTAGACCATGCCAGATTACAACTCTACCACATCCACAAGCGACATACTTAAGGAGTGGACTGGGTGAGCACCAAAGCCCCACTGAAGCAAGTCCTACTCCATAGGGATGTGTCCTGCACAGCAGTTTTTCCACTATAGTTGCAGCTGATCCTCACAACCAATTGGCCAGGGGGTCAGTTCCTTCCAACAACCAAGGCTCAACTACAGGACTCTGCACATGCCCACACAGTGGCATACTTAGAGTGTACAGCTCAGGTGACGAGGTAGCCTAAGCCACTGGGCCCTACAAGACATCTACTACATGAGGCCATTCTACCAATTCTAGGAGACATAGCAGCTCTACCTAATACATGGAAACAAACAGGGAAGCAGCCAAAATGCAGAGACAAAAAAACATGTTACAAATGAAAGAACAGAAGAAATCTCCAGAAAAAGAACTAAATGAAGTGGAAGCAAGCAGAAATTTTTAAAAATAACAGATTGGATCACTCCATGTTAATTTGTTGTCACATCAGATATATTTGGTATTATTTTTGCCATCTTATTTTGTATTCTCTTTCCCTATTTTGCTTCTTTGTTATTTCCTATAATCTATCATGTCTGCCAACATTTGTCTATGTGGGTTTTTTTTGTTGTTGTTTGTATCATTATCTCTACTTCTTAATAGTTTACAAATTGAATATATAAAGTATGCTTCCAGTTGAAAGATTTTATCTGAACCCTACAAATAGGGTAGAACCTTATGAATAGTAAAAAAAGAAAAGTATCTATTGGAAAATGCATTGAGGTACATTTATCATGTAATTCAGTTTTAACAACAACTCTATGTAGTAGATAAATCATTCTATTTCCTAAATGAAGAATATGTGGTTCAGAGGTGAGCTTAAGTGTCTAGTACACATATAGAGAGCTAGGTAAGAACTAGGATTCATATTTCGCTGGTTCTAAATGTGGTTTCCATCATATCGCACTGTTTTGTGAATTTGTGAAGGCCCTCACGTTTCTTTTTTTTTCTTTCTATGCTTCATTCTGAATATTTGTTCTCAGAACCAAACCTGGTATAGCTAGGAAGAATGTGAGAGCTCTAGTTGAGTAATATGAGAAAAGCCTATTTTACCCACCCTTGGTGTTTTGGATTTGATCCATTGTGACCAACTTTGGAAGCAGAGTTTCTGCTTACAATAGGGTGGGTGTTCTATCTTATATTGCTTGATCTCTCTTAGAAATGGAAATCCTGTTTCTGAGTTCTAGGCCAGGACTGGGGCATTGACAACTGTGGGAGCCTTCCCTGATGTTAATTACTTAAATACTGAAAACCTGCATAAATACTACCAGGTTTTGTATTCCTGTCACTGGTTGCCCCTCACTTGAACATTGTCCCATGCTAGACTTTTCTGACGCCACCCGTAGTGCACCACCTGTGGTCTGTCATACTGGTATTAGAGTATTGTGTTCTGTCTTCTGCTCTACATTTCCTTCCAAAGTGGGTACCTGGAACTGACTTTCCCCCACCAGCCCCTGTTTCCTGCATTGTCCTGCCATTCCTCAATGGTCAGGTCCAGTCCTATCCTGCTCCCACCATACCCCTTACTTGGCTTTGTTCCTTGCTACATAATCCAGGCAAGAACCAAGATATTATACCACAACACATAAAACTTAATCCTTGCTTGCTCCAGCTAATGATGAGTCACAGAAATACCTATATCAGAGCCATAAGAGATCTTAGCCTTTCCCTACCTAAACTACTCATATTTAGGGATGAGGAAACTGAGGCAGAATTTTGCCTCAAACACAATTAGTGGCAGATTTAGAGCTGCAATTAATAGCGACTGCAATAAGATTTCTATTATATCGATTAAAAAAAAATAGCTCCTTCCTAAGTAAACCTATGCACATTTATAAAATGCAGATTGGGATGACAAGAAGTCATTTTATTATGCACTGTCAATGTTTGATAATAGATTAGATTATTGGATTTTTGTTTTTATATGGAAATACAAAAAAAGGGAATTATTTGGACATTGATCTGATTTTAAAGCTGCCAAGATGTGAAAGCTGGGATTTTTTTTAAAGCACAGCAATGTCATTCCACCAGATGTCACTGTTTGCATGTAGCAATGAAGTTATAATGATTAAAAATACCCCCTCCCTATTCATATTTTGTAAAAATATTAGTTATACACGTATTTTTTTTTAGATTTGTTATTTTATCAGGACTATATTCCCCGAATTTTTTGAAAGTATTCATTAAAGCTGATGCAGATTTTAAAGACTATTCCAGGGGTGGGCAAACTTTTTGACTCGAGGGCCACAATGGGTTCTTAAACTGGACCGGAGGGCCGGCACAAAAGCATGGATGGAGTGTTTGTGTGAACTAATATAAATTCAAAGTAAACATCATTACATAAAAGGGTACGGTGTTTTTTTTTTTAGTTTTATTCATTTCAAACCGGCCGGATCCTGCCTGCGGGCCGTAGTTTGCCCACGGCTGCACTATACTAAAGAAAAGTATAGTAGTTTAGCATCTTCAAGAAGGTGAACTCCCAAAATCTTTTCCAGATCTAGGGGTTAACTTTTCAAACAGCAGTTTTTGTAAGTTACTGTTTTCTGAATTTTAGATTGTGACCCAATAAATGGGTTATGAAATCAATTTAGTGGCTTGCTACCACCCCTTAAGAAATGGCTGGAATAGAATAATCTATTGGCTGTATTACTTGGTGAAACTTTTGTACATGAGCACTCTTAAAATATCCCTGTGTACATCTTTGAGTTACATAAAAGTGACTGTGTGCTCCATCCTGTGAAACCTCCCCGACGTTTTGTACCCCCAGGAGCAAAATTAATTCACCAAGGAAGGGAGAATGAAGATGTGTTGGGGGAACTTGGTTCAACTCACACCAAGGATGTGAGAGCCTTTTTCCATGCTTCACAGGATGGAGCTCATAATCACCTTTATGTAACTCACAGAATATGTGTGCAGAGATTTTTAACATGTGCTCACAGCTTAGTACAAATGTTTTATAAACCTTTCTGACAGCAATCTACAATAAGAAATACATTTTCTATCTCTGGCCCCGTGGGAGACCGATGTTGACAGGGAAGGAGATTTAACTCACTCTAGAGAGGTGGGTATTATTCTGTCATTCAGTCGCCTTAATCATAATAACAATGATTATCATATCAACCGTTTATTGAGCGTGTACTATGTGCAAACTTGCACATATATTATTTCTGAGCATTAGAGCCTAAAAAGCCTGATCACTGTTGCCGTATATGGATGAGGAAACAACTTAGGAAAGAAAAGTGACCTACTCCACATAGCACACTAAATGGCCAAACTGGGGTTAAAATCTTGTGTTTTAGCCTCATTCCAAAAGCTAGCTCTCCCCACTATATCAGTGATTTTTTTTAGGCTTCTCCTGAGGATAAGGACCATGTGGAATGTTTGGTAAGTGCATCAATTCTCAGACTCTATCTCAAACCCACTGAGTTAGAATCTCTAGAGGAGAAATCCGAGAAGCTATCGCAGCATATTCTAATGATTAGGCTGTTTTAGGCTAGACTGCAGTACATCAGTGGTTTTCGACCTTCAGCCTACATCAGAAGCATCTGCAGGGCTGGTTAAAACACCCATGGCTGGGCCCCACCTCCAGAGATTATGATTCATTAGGTGTGATGGGATTCAAGATTTTGCATTTCTAGCAGGTTCCCATGTGATGCCAAAATGTTAGGTAGAGAACTCACTTTGACAAACACTGCAGCACATCATGCTGACACATTGTTCTTAGTTCCCCAGGACAGGGTCTAAGACTAGCTGTTCCTGGGGGGCTTTTCTCCCTCAGCCAAAATTCAACAGTACTTATTCAGTACCTGCTACGTTTGCATTCATGGGAAACAGAAAGTGAATAAGAATTAATGTGGCCCTCCAAACCAACCTATGATCTACTCTGAAAAGATACGTGGAATAAACTGTACTTTATATTCTATAATGAAAGAGAAAATCAAATGCAACAGGAAAAGTAGGGAAGCAAAGATGAATTTTGACTTGGCAGAGGGGCATTGTAAAGGTCTCGTGGAGCCCTGGCCATTGTGACTCAGCTGGTTGGTGCACCGTTCTATACATTGAAAGGTGGGTTCAATTTCCATTCAGCGCTCATAACTAGGTGCAGTTTGAATCCCAGCATGGAAGACAAATAATCGATTGTTTTTCTCTCTCTCTTTCCCTGCCCTTCTCTCTAAAATAAGTAAATAGAACATATTCTCATGTGAGGATTTTAAAAAAAAGGTCTCATGGAGGAGTTGAGATCTGAAAGCATTGTTTTCGCCATTTTCATAGCCACACTGTGTGGTAATTTGGTTTGCTGTCTCCCCTTTGCCCTTGTAAAAATCTCAGCACTTAGAGTACCTTTTGCAGAGTGAATGTAGGTTGGGCCAGGTGTTAGGGGAGGGAAGTAGGACTGGCAAGGTAGATAGTGCCCAGACGGGAGGATTCAGAATGCCAGGCACAGGAGCGCAGGTGGAGTCATTAAAGTCTTTGATGACAACTCTGGCAGGGAATGTAGCATGGGTTGGGGGAGGGAGAGTTTGGAGGTAAGAGACCAGCAAACATGATATCATTGGAATCAGATGAGAGAAAAGGCAGTGGACCTGAGAGACTGTCTGGATGGAGAAGGATCAGTGTTAGTGATTCCTATTGGGAGTGAGGGAGAGCCTGGAGTAGAATAGACTTAGTCTGAACAACTGAAATGGAGGGTGTATTCCAAAGGGCAGAACTCTAGAAAGGATTGGTTCTTCCCTCTGGACATAAAGAAGGAAGCAGGGAACATGTGGAGAAGAATTTCAGAGTAAGTGACTTATCTTTGTCATACAAGAACAGTTGCTAACTTCGGGCAGCCTTCCCACTAAGGTTGCATCTTCATGTCTACCAGAGATGTGTATTCTAAAATGTCTAATGACTTCCTTCACTTTCCTTCCAATCAACCAGGATTTCTATTTCTCCAGTGCACATTTGGAATGTGAAAAGACAGTAAGTTGTGAAAGACCATTGCTACCTTGTTATTTGGTTTAGGAACAGATAAAAATACAGCAGGGCCTCAGGTAGCTTCTTGAGTCCCTCATCTCCTCTCTGACTTTAGAAATACTTTACTGGTCTTAGTGAATGCACTTTCTTGGCTCATTCTTCTAGCTCCTAGACCTTGCCCTGTTCTTTTTTATTTTTTATACATTAGTCAAGACTGAGTTGCAGAAAAAAGGAAATATTTTAGCTATTTTAAGCAAAAGGGGATTTAGTAATGGGAATTCAATGCTTATAACATCAATGGAAAGACTGGAAAATGGGTTTTATGCAGGGAGGGCTTCCACAGTTAACTCACACAGCATGTTTCACTGGCTTCTGGGAGCTGCTTCTCTGGCCTAGTCAGGAGGGAGGGAAATCTAGAACCATCACTGGCAACACACCAGTCACATTATGCCTGTTGATACGCTCACTGGAAATAAGCACACACAAAACATAAAAGAAGTAACTGAACACTGCTACATAATTCAATGTGATCATGACCGCTTGCCAACAAAAGACCAGAACCTTCTGCCTTCCAAACTGTATGTGAGTGGATCTTAAATTATATCTAGGACAGTGGTTCTCAATCTTCTGGCCCTTTAAATACAGTTCCTCATGTTGTGACCCAACCATAAAATTATTTTCGTTGCTACTTCATAACTGTAATGTTGCTACTGTTATGAATTGTAATGTAAATATCTGATATGCAGGATGGTTTTAGGCAACCCCTGTGAAAGGGTTGTTCGACCACCAAAGGGGTCGTGACCCACAGGTTGAGAACCACTGATCTAGGACATTGGCTGCAGGAGAGTTTTACCTGGCCATCCTCAACAGTTTAGAGGAGCACCTGAGAGTTAGGGTGGATTGGTTGTTGACTGGCAGTCTATCATAGTCACCATACTGGGAGTTGAACTTGATCTTCTCTCTGAATGCAAATATTTGACTACATGAAATAGAAAGCTTTTGTCCGTGACTCTGTTTTGGCAAAGCCCCATCTTCTCCAGCCTAGTTTTGGGTGGGCTTGTTTTCTAACAGCTGGAATGATGGAATTTGAAGGATTCAGTCAGCTAAAGTCAGGTGAGTTTGTGTACACTTAGTCTTCACATTTGGTGGCTTGTATGTGATTGTTCATATAATAATATATAAAAAAGTTAGAGGCAACATTGGCTCTAAATACTTCAGGTGAAATTGATTTAGTTATAGTTTGTGTAAGTTCACTTTACACTTATTTTATATTTCTTTTACAGTAATTGCTGCAACACAAAAATTAATGCATTTTCAGGTGGTCTGGAAGTCAGTCATTAGTGACATATGACCTTCAATTTTTATTTAGCTCATCTCTTTGGCTTAAATAAGGCTTTTGTTGATAAGTTTGTACCTCGTATATATCCTCATGTTTATGCAGTTTTCAGGGTAGAAGGAAAGACCTGATGCTATAACAGTTTTCTGTTTGTGCTAAATATGAATCAGAAATAGGACATTTTAATGTCAGAAGGGAGTTCTGCTAAGGCTGATGCTTTACCTTGGCCTAAGAAATGAAAGCACTTTCTGTGAGTTTGGAGTGGGGAGCAGGTTAGCAATCAGAGAGAACAACTTTTAATCTCTTATGTAACCAGGTTTACATAGGGTGAACTTATTATTCCAATGTAATAAAACAAAACCATCACAAAGGTTATGACTTAAATGTGTTTAGAAGCAAACATAAATTATTTTTTAATTATTTCCCATTTTGGATTATTTGACTTCTGAACAATCTCTATTTAATACAGTAATCAAAATGTTAATGTATTTATCTCCGTATAGATATAGAATGAGAGCAAATGCCTCTGGTTTGTCAATAAGGTAAACAAGAAATTTATTGTTTTTATCACACTGTAGAATAATGGAAGGAATCCCTCTTATGAGTGACAATCAAGCGTATGTTCCTGTCCTTCCAACAACGTCAGTGATACCACCTGAATTGGCACAAGAAACTAGACAGCATGCTCAGAAACCACACCTACAACTCTTTGGAGAGGAAGTAAGAACTTCCTTTAATATTAGTTTTCTCTACCTCTGAGGTTCTCAAATTTAAATTTCAGGGCTCTTTTTGTACTCTTAAAAATATTGGAGAACTCAATAATTATTTATGTGGGTTATATCTATTGATACAATGTTGGAAATTAAAACTGAGAAAATACTAAATGCTTATTTTTTGTTTATTAAAAATAACAGTAGCCCTAACCAGTTTGGCTCAGTGGATAGAGCATCGGCCTGCGTACTGAAGGGTCCCAGGTTCGATTCTGGTCAAGGGCATGTACCTTGGTTGCAGGCACATCCCGAATAGGGGGTGTGCAAGAGGCAGCTGATCGATGTTCCTCTCTCATTGATATTTCTAACTCTCTATCCTTCTCTCTTCCTCTCTTTAATCAATCAATAAAATATTTTTTAAAAAGTTTAAAAAAAATAACAGTAACAAAGTCATATATGTCAACATAAATAATGTATTTTTATGAAAAATAATTATATTTTTAAACAAAAAATTTGATGAGAAAACTAGGATTGTTATTTGTTTTAGAAATCTCTTTGTTTGGCTTAATAGAAGATGGTTGGATTCCCATGTCTGATTTTTTATTGTTGACACTATTATAGACGTCCCCCATTTGTCCCCCTCCATGCAGCCTTGGACCCCTCCCCCCAATCCCCAGCCTTCACCTCATTGTTGTTGTCTGTGTTCACAGGCTATGTATATATGCATAGATGTTCGTTGGCTAATCTCATCCAGTCCACCCCACTCCTCTGCCCTCTGAGATGAGACAGTTTATTCCATGTATCAATGCCTCTAGTCCTATGTTGTTCATCAGTTCATTTTGTTCATTATTCTACATATAAATGAGATCATATAGCATTTGTCTTTCTCTGACTGGCTTATTTCACTTAGCATAAAAATCTCTAGGAGCATTCATGCAGATGCAAAATGTAAGGTTTTCATCTTTTTTACAACTGTAGTATGTTACAAACCTAAAAGACCACAAATAGCCAAAGCAATCTTGAGAAAGAAGAAAAACAGCACAGGAATTATACTCTCTGATTTTAAACTATATTACAAAGCTATAATAATCAAAACAGTATGAGATTGGCATGAAAACACACATAGATTATTGAACAGATTAGAGAGCCTGGAAATAAACCCACACATATATGGTCACTTGACTTGGGACAAATGAGCCAGGATTATGCAATAGGGAAAGAACAGTCCCTTCAGTAAATGGTGTTTTGAAAACTGTACAATCAGATGCAAAAGAATGAAACTGGCTTGCTATCTTATACCACACATAAAAATGAACTCAAAAATAGATGAAAGACTGAAATAATAAAACTCCTAGAGAAAACATAGGCAGCAAGCTTCTTATCATCAGATAAGCAAAAAGGAAAAAGAAAGTCTTAATAAAGAAACAAAAACTATAGAAAATAAAAAAAATTTTAATTAAATATAATAATTAAAATAAAAAACTCAATGGATGGGTTTAAAAGTAGGATGGAGAAGACATGAAAGAATCAGTGATCAAGAAACCAAGATGGCAGCATAGGTAAACACTGGAAATTGCTGCCTCACACAATCACTTCAAAAATACAACTAACAGACAAAGGGACATCATCCAGAACCACAGAAAGGCTGGCTTAGTGGAAATTCTACAACTAGAAGGACAGAGAAAAGCACACCGAGACTCAGAGGAGGTGTGGAAGTAAAGTGCAGAGGTACAGAGGCGAACGTGGAAAGGGCTGGCAACTGAGGATGCGGTTGTCTTTTTCAATGGGGGTGGTGGGGGGGAGTCTCAAGCTCCTGACTGCTCTGAACTCCAGTTCTAGGTGAGTCTCTAGGGACTCAGACTCATACAGAGAGAAACTCGACTGTCTGGCATTGGGCAGAACTTGAGGGCAGCTTTCTCAGAGGTGCTTGCAGCGATTACTGCAGGATGCTGAGACCGGGGGCCCCTTAGGGCAGGGCTGAGAATCAGCCATAGCTATTTGCTCTGCCCTGTTGATTCCCTGAGACCACGCCCCACCCAAGCTGTGCACAGATGCTTTTGCATATGAATGGCCTGGCCCTTTGCAATCTACAATTACCTAACACTCTGCAGCTGGGTCAGAGAGACCTAGAACATCCAAAAGAAGGCCCAAGGCCCCACAGAAGCTTGCATTGCTTCACAGCTGGGCCTCATCTGGGCACATCCAAACCCTAAACAAAGAAGAGGAATCTGCAGATCTCTCCATAGCTCCTGCTGGGTAGCCTCAGGAAGAGGCTAAATTAATAACTCCTAGGAGATCCAAGAGCCAGTGTACCCAGTGGTCAGAGTGGGACCATCCAGATTACAACTCCTCAGATCCATAAGGGGCACACTCAGGGGGCAGACTCAGTGAGGACCAAAGCCCCACTGAATCAAGTCTTGCCCCCCTAAGGGTGTCTCCAACACAGAAGTTCTCCCACCATAGACACAGCTGATTCTCATAGCCAATTGGCCTGGAGGTCAATTCCTCCCAGTGATACCTACAACAATCAAGGCTTAACTAAAACAAGACTGTGCACCAAGCCCACAAAGAGATGCACCAAGAGTGTCCACCTCAGGTAACTGGGGAGGCTGAGCCACTGGGCCCTATAGGACACCTAGCACAGAAAGCCACTCTATCACCACAGGGAAGCATAAAAACTGTGGACACAAAAAAAGAGGTCACAAATGACAGAAATGGAGGAAAGCAAACTACTGGATATAGAGTTCAAAACCAAACTTATAAGGTTTTTCAAGAATTTTCTAGAAACTGCTGATAAATTTAGTGAGACCCTCAAGAAATCTAGTGAGACCCTCGAGGATATGAAAAAGGACCAACTAGAAATTAAGCATACACTGACTGAAATAAAGGATATTATACAGAGTTCCAACAGCAGACTAGAGTATCCCAAGAATCAAGTCAAAGATTTGAAATACGAAGAAGCAAAAATCACACAACCTGAAAAACAAAAAGAAAAAAGAATCCAAAAATATGAACGTAGTGTAAGGAGCCTCTGGGACAGCTTCAAGAGTACCAACATCCAAATTATGGGGGTGCCAGAAGAAGAGAGAGAGCAAGATATTAAAAAACCTATTTGAAGAAATAATGACAGAAAACTTCCCCTACCTGGTGAAAGAAATTGACTTACAAGTCCAGGAAGCGCAGAGAACCCCAAACAAAAGGAATCCAAAGAGGACCACACCAAGACACATCATAATTAAAATGCAAAGAGCAAAAGACAAATAGAGAATCTTAAAAGCAGCAAGAGAAAAACAGTTACCTACAAGGGAGTACCCATACGACTGTCAGCTGATTTCTCAACAGAAACTATGCAGGCCAGAAGGGAGTGGCAAGAAATATTCAAAGTGATGAATAGCAAGAACCTACAACCAAGATTACTTTACCCAGCAAAGCTATCATTCAGAATTGAAGGTCAGATAAAGAGCTTCACAGATAAGGGAAAGCTAAAGGAGTTCATCACCACCAAACCAGGATTATATGAAATGCTGAAAGGTATCCTTTAAGAAGAGGAAGAAGAAAAAGGTAAAGATAAAAATTATGAACAACAAATACATATCAACAAGTGAATCTAAAAATCAAGTGAATAAATAATCTGATGAACAGAATAAACTGGTGAATGTAATATAATCTGGGGCCTAGAAAGGGTGTGGACTGACAATTCTTGGGGGGAAAGGGTTAGCACCCCTATGTTCATAGCACCACAATTTACAATAGCCAAGATTTGGAAACACCCTAATGCCCATCAACAGATGAGTGGAGTAGAAAACTATGGTACATCTACACAATGGAATACTAAGCTGCTATAAAAAGGAAGGAGTTCTTACCATTTGCAGCAGTATGGATGGAACTGGAGAGTATTATGCTAAGTGAAATAAGCCAGAAAGTGAAAGATAAACACAACACCACATGATCTCATTCACTTATGGATAATAAAGATCATTATAACCTGATGGACAAAAAGATAGATACAGAGGCAGAGAAGCATTGAACAGACTGTCAAATTACAGTGGGAAGGGTGGGGATTGTTGGGGTGGGGAGGTAAGAGATCACCCTAAGGACTTGTATGCATGCATATAAGCATAACCAATGGACACAGAACACTGGGGGTGGGGTGTGGTGAGGGCATGTGCTGGGGTAGGGGAGCCCGGGGGAAGGTCAATGAGGAAAAATAATAAAAGGAGACATGTGTACTACTATCTGTAATACTTTAAACAATAAAAAAAAAATTTTTAAAAAGTTATCATGGAAAATTCCTTTTTTACAGTCTAATATATTTTGGTCTATGGAATACTTAGTTTTTCTGGAAAAATAAATAAGTACATAGAAAAAAAAAGAAAGGGAGATGACTGAAAATGTATAGAAAGAAATAATGGCTAAATGTTTCCCTAATTTGGAAAAATACTTAAATATATTCAGGAAGCTAAGCAAACCCCAAGCAAGAAAAATCTTAAAACACACACACACACACACACACACAAACTGGACCAAGTCACATAGTAGTCAAATTTCTGAGAAAAACAACATGAGTGGCAGTGGATTTATCATCAGAAATGATGGAGGCCAGAAGCAGAATATTCAGTGGCAGAACATTTTTCATGTGCTGAAAGAAAATAAGTGTGAGCTCAGGGTCCTGTATCTTGAGAAATATTCTTCAGGAATGAAGGGCAATCAAGACATTTCACATTAAAGAGAACTAAGAGAATTTATTGCCAGCAGACAAATATACATGTGAGTCTACAATTATCTAAAAAGAAAAACTTTAATAGACCTTTCTTCTCCTTTTGTGCCTGATTTTCACCTCCAATTTTGTTTTAAAATTATTTTTTATTTTTTGCATTATTATAAGCATAACTCATTTTATTACTCTTTGCAGCTGTTGCTTCTTTCTTCCTTCCTTCCTTCCTCTCTCTCTCTCTCTCTCTCTTCTTTCTTTCTTTCTCTTTCTTTCTCTCTCTCTCTCTCTTCCTTCCTCCCTCCCTCCCTCCCTCCCTCTCTCTCTCTCTCTCTCTCTCTCTCTCTCTTTCTTTCTTTCTTTCTTTCTTTCTTTCTTTCTTTCTTTCTTTCTTTCTTTCTTTCTTTCTTTCTTCTTTCTTTCCAGATTGAATGTTTGTAGCAACCCTGAGTTGAGCAATTCTATGGGTGCCATTTTTCCAATAGCATTTTGCTTGCTTCATGTCTGTGTCACATTTTGGTAATTCTCACAATATTTCCAACTTTTCCCATTATTATTTTTTATGGTGATTTGCGATCAATAATCTTTTATGTTACTATTGTAATTATTTTGGAGTCCCACAAACTGCACCCATTATGATGGAGAACTTAATAAATGTTGTGTCTTCTGACTACTTACCTACCCGTCTATTTCTCCATCTTTCTCCCGCTCCTCAGGCCTCCCTATTCCCTGAGACACAACAATATTGAAATTAGGTCAATTAATAACCTACAATGGCATCTTAACTGTTTGAGTGAAAAAAAGAGTCAATTGATGCGACAAATTTCATTGTCGTTTTATTTTAAGAAATTGCCTTAGCCACCCCAACCTTTAGCAACCGCCACCCCGATCAGTCAGCAGCCACCAACGTGGAGGCAGGACCCTCCACTAGCAAGAAGATTATGACTTGCTGAAGGCTTAGATGATGGTTAGCAGTTTTTAGTAATAAAGTCTTTAAAAAATATGGTCTATATATTATTTTATAAGATACAATGCTATTGAACACAATAGATTACAGTATACTATAAAAATAACTTCTATATGACTGTGACACCAAAAATTATGTGATTGACTTTATTGCAATATGCATTTTATTGCTGTGGTCTTGAACCAAACCCACAATATTTTGGAGGTATGCCTGTGTTATTTTATAGATAATAAACTTTATTTTTTATAATTACTTTAGACAGAAAAATTACAAAGACAGTATGGAAATTTCCCATATACTACACACTCTCTTTCCCCCTTACTAATGTGATAATAGTGGGTTGGTAAGTGGACCCAAAAGTCCTAACCCACAGTTCCTATGGATGTGACTTTAATTGGAAATAGAATTTCTGTAGATTAATTAAAAATCTTTGGATGAGATCATCCTGGATTTAGGATGAGTCCTAAAGCCAATAAGACTGGACTAGTTTCCTTGTAAGAAGAGAACACCATGTTAACACAGACACATAGGGAAGAAGGCCAGGTGATGGAGGCAGAGATGAAATGATGCAGCTGCAAGCCCAGGAACACGGAGGTTGCTGGCAACCACTGGAAGCTCTAGAGAGGAAGGAAGGTTCTTCCCTAGAGCCTTCAGAAGGAGCATGGAGCCTCCTACACCTTGACTTTGGGTTGCTATTTTCCAGGACAGTGAGAGAATATATTCCTATTGTGTTTTACCATTACAGTAGTATGCTATATTTGTTAAAATCAATATTTAAAAATTACTATTAACTAAAGTCCATGCTTCACCCAGGTTTCTTAGTTTTTACATAATGTTCATTTTTTTGTCCCAGAATCCCATCCAAGTTACCAATTATATTCAGTTGTCATGTCTCCTTAGGCTTCTCCTGGCTGTGACAGTTTCTGAATCTTTCTTGGTTTTGATGACCTTGACAGTTTGGGGGAGTATTTGGTCAAATACTTAGTACAATGCCCCCCAATTAGGATTTGCCTGAGGTGATTTTGGGGAGAAAGACCACTGACATAAGGTGCCATTTTCATTGCGTCATTGCAGGTTTCATAATATCAACATGAATTATCACTGTTGATGTTAACCTCGATTACCTGCCTAAGATAGCATTTGCCAGGTTTCATCATTGTGAAGTTTTTCTTTTTCCCCCGTTTCCATACTGCATTCTTTGGAGGAAGTCACTATGTGCAGCTCACACTTAAGCCATGTGGAGTTATGCTCTGCCTCCTTGAGGGCCCAGTATATACAAAAAATAAATTTGTCTGTGTAGGAGCTTTGTCTATGCTTTCGTTTTATATTCAATTATTTATATCACTATGACTCATGGATATTTATGTTATACTTTGAATTATAATCCAATAGTATTTATTATTATTTTGCTAAAATAGTTCAAGCTCTGGTCATTGAGAGCTCCTTCACTTGCTTCTACTAGTATGTCTGTCAACACATCCCACCACTGAAGGATTTTGGAAAACTCTTAATTTCTGGCAATACAATAAACTCTAGGCTCATCTTGTACATTTCTTGCCTCAGTCCATACATTTAGCAATTTCTACTGGAAGCCCCAGTTTTCTTTATTAAAAACTGTAATTAATGTAAAGATCTGGGCATTAGGTGTGCTTGTTGGCACTGTGTCTCAATTGACACAGCAAGGAAATACACATGTGTATACCAACACCTATAAAACACACATATTTAAAACTGTTTTTATATGTCACCATTCATGTCTAAAACACGAGTTCATACTGCTGTCTCCAACTCTAGTGCATTACCACATGGATCATTCTAGCCTCCTCCCTTGCTCATCTTTAAATTCTTACTCCAACAGTGACAAACCTGGGTCCTATCATTCTCCATCCATTTACTTAATTGCTCAATTCCAGTATAGAAGTGTACATGTATAGATGTATCAGAATTATTAACCCATATTCCTATGGAATGCACTTTATCAGCTGTGTACAGTTTCTTTGGCCTTTAGTTTTATACTAGAGGCCCAGTGCATGAAATTCATGCACTGGGGCGGGGGCATCCCTCAGCCCAGCCTGCCCCCTCTCACAGTCTGGGAGTCCTCAGGGATGTCCCACTGACGGCTTAGGCCCCCTCCCTGACAGTTTAGGTCCACGGGGAGCGGGTGTAAGCTGCAGTCTGGCTGCGGAGGCTCGGAGCAGGCGCCCTGTGTATGTGTGTGTGTGTGTGTGTGTGTGTGTCTGTGTATGTGTGTCCGCTGGGGGGCTGCCTCAGCCACATTGTGGAGGCTCAGAGCAGGTGCCCTGTGTGTGTGTGTGTGTGTGTGTGTGTGTTTCTGTGTGTGTGTGTGTGTCTGCTGTGGGTCTGCCCCCAGCCCCACCACAGAGGCTCGGAGCAGGTGCCCATCCGTGTTGATTTCTCAGGCTCTGGGCCATGCCTGTGTGTTGTTCTCTCAGGCTTGGGGCCACGCCTGGCTCCTCCTCCTGAGCTGGTCATGACTGTTATGGAGTCCTGACCTCATTTGCATATTTTATACACACACACACACACACTAGAGGCCCAGTGCACAAAAATTTGTGCACTCGGGGGGGTCCCTCAGCCTGGCCTGTGCCCTCTCGCAGTCTAGGACCCCTAGAGGGATGACTACCTGCTGGCTTAGGCCCACTCCCTGGGGGATTGGGCCTAAGCTGGCAGTCAGATATCCCTCTGGCAGCCCGGGAGCCCTTGAGGGATGTCCACTTGCCAGCGGAGATCAGGCCTAAGCTCCTGCATTGAGTATCTGCCCCCTGGTGGTCAGTGTGTGTCATAGTGACCAGTCATTCCCAGACATTCTGCTGTTAGGGTCAATTTGCATATTACCCTTTTATTATATAGGAGTACCTGGCCAGCCCAGGTGAGGAGCTGATGGCTGTTTGCAGGCTGGCCACAGCCCCTTCAGGGTAGGGGTTCCCCCTGGGGTGCCTGGCCAGCCTGGGTGAAGGGCTGATGGCTGTTTGCAGGCTGGCCACAGCACCTTCAGTGTGGGCGTCCCCACTGGGGTGCCTGGCCAGCCTGGGTGAGGGGCTGATGGCTGTTTACAGTCTGGCCACGGCCCCCAGCCACCCAAGCTCCCAGTGGAGGCTGGCTGGAAGCAGGTATCTGGGATTTATTTGTCTTCTATAATTGAAATTTTGTTGCCATGAGCAGAGGCCACAGCTGGCTCAAGGCAGGCGGGAAGCTTGGCTTCCTCCATTGCCCAGGCAGCCAAGCCTCCTTGCTTGCTCCAGCTCTGTGGCTGCCGGCCACCATCATAGAGAATAATTTCACCTCTGTAAAAATTCCCCTATGCCTAATTAATATTTATTTGGGAAAAGTTTTAAAAACATAAATAAAAACAGAAACTAAACTAAGACATACTTGGGGACATATTATGAAGAATTTGTAAATATGAACATTTGGTTGTACTTCCTAGTTCCATTTCTCTTCCTCCTTGCCCAAGGGTAGTCTCTCTTACAATTGTGGTCTTTCTAGTCCCTGATTTTATACTTTAACTAGGGGCCCAGTGCACAAATTTGTGCACCTTGAAAGGAACTGGGCCATGAGGCTGTGGTGGGTACAGGGGTGGGTCTCAGCCCATCCTCTAAGCCTCTGCCTGGCCCATCCTGCTGTGGCCCCTGGTCCCCTGTTTGCCAGCAGGCCTGCTTCTGCTGCCTCCACTCCCATGTGCTGACCACGCTAGCCCCACTCGCACCCGCTGACAGTGTGTAGCAATAGGGGCTGGCGCCAACAGCGGGTGTAAGTGGGACCATTGCTGGCAGCAGGTGTGAGAGGCAGCTGCTGGCCCCAGTTGCCCCTTAGGAGCAGGGAGAAGTGAAGAAACCCTGAAGGGCAATCGGGGCTGGCAGCCGCTGCTTGCACCTGCTGACAGTGTCAAGCGATCAGGGCCTGCACTGGGTGCTGACAGTGGGTGCAAGTGGGGCTGGTGCCAGCAGCAGGTGTGAGTGCCCAGCAGGACCATGGCGCACAGGAGCAATGAATTTTTAGTAACCACCAGAGGCTCGCCCCGATGACAGCAACCGGCATCCCACCGTGGTCTATCATCCCCACTCACCTGCTCCACCATCCCTCCACGGCCAATACCTGCCATGTTCCATGCTCTGCTGCCTGCTGCCAACACTCGCCATATTCCGCATGCACCGCCTGGAGATCAGCACACGTCATAATGACCGGTTGTTTGGTTGTTCAGTTGTTCAGTTCTTCCACCGTTCGGTCTATTTGCATATTAGGGTTTTATATATATACTAGAGGCCCGGTGCACAAAAATTTGTGCACTTGGGGGGGATCCCTCAGCCTGGCCTATGCCCTCTTGCAGTCTGGGATCCCTCGGAGGATGTCCACCTGCTGGCTTAGGCCCACTCCCCGGGGGATCGGGCCCAAGCTGGCAGTCAGACATCCCTCTGGCAGCCCGGCAGCCCTTGGGGGATGTCCACTTGCCAGCGGGGAGCAGGCCTGAGCTTCAGTCGGACATCCTTAGCGCTGCTGAGGAGGCGGGAGAAGCTCCCACCATCACTGCTGTACTGGCAGCCATCAGCCTGGCTTGTGGCTGAGCAGAGCTCCCCCTGTAGGAGCACACTGACCACCAGGGGGCAGCTCCTGCATTGAGCATCGTTCTACTATTAGGGTCAATTTGCATATTACCCTTTTATTATATAGGATGGAGGCCTGGTGCATAGGTGGGGGCCTGCTGGTTTGCTCTGAAGGGTATCCCAGATCCGGGTGGGGGTCCTGCTGGGGTGCCTGGCCAGCCTGGGTGAGGGGCTGATGGCTGTTTGCAGCTGGTCACACCCCCTTCAGGGTGGGGGTCCCCATTGGGGTGCCTGGCAAGCCTGGGTGAGGGGATGATGGCTTTTGCAGGCTGGTCAAGCCCCCCCAGTGGGGACCCTCACCCCATGGAGGTTTGGCCAGCCTGGGTGAGGGGCTGATGGCTGTTTTCAGGCTGGCCACACCCCCTTTTGAGTGAGGGGTCCCCACTGGGGTGCCTGGCCAGCCTGGGTGAGGGGCTGAGGGCCATTTTCAGGCTGGCCAAGCCCCGCAGCGACTGAAGCTCCCAGCCTCTCCTTTTTTTTTTTTAATTCTGGGATTTATTTACCTTCTATAATTGAAACTTTGTAGCCTTGAGAGGACCTCAGAGCCGGCCAGGGCAGGCGGGAGGGAAGCTTGGCTTCTTCATCACCAGGGGTAACCCACTCCTGCTCGCTCCAGCTCCGTGGCCACGGCTGGCTGAAAGCAGGTATCTGGGGTTTATTTACCTTCTATAATTGAAACTTTGTTGCTTTGAGTGGAGCTCAGAGCCGGTGCGGCAGGCGGGAAGCTTGGCTTCCTCCATCATTGGGGCAACCAAACCTCCTGCTTGCTCCAGCTTCATGGCTGCTGGCCGCCATCTTGGTTGGGTTAATTTGCATATAGTCGCTCTGATTGGCTGGTGGGCATGGCTTAAGGCATAGTGAAGGTATGTTCAATTTGCATGTTTGTCTTTTATTAGTGTAGATAGGTGTATTTGTGACCTGAAACAATAAATACGTAGTTCTGTGTGTTCTATATACACTTATATAAAGGCACTATTTTGTATGCCTCTTTCTAAAACTTGCTTATTTTACTATCAATACTATACTGCTAAGATCCATCTATGGCTTATACCAGTGATGGTGAACCTATGACACTCGTGTCAGAGGTGACACGCAAACTCATTTTTTTGGTTGATTTTTTTTTGTTAAATGGCATTTAAATATATAAAATAAATATCAAAAATATGTCTTTGTTTTACTATGGTTGCAAATATCAAAAAATTTTTATATGTAACACAGCACCAGAGTTAAGTTAGGGTTTTTCAAAATGCTGACATGCCGAGCTCAAAAGGTTCTCCATCACTGGTTTATACTATTTGTGCTTGAACAGCTTTATTACTGTTTAGTTATATGAATATACCATATTTAGTCATCTGTTTCTATATTAATGGACATTGAGATTTGGCCTTGTTTTTTGCTATTTCATATGCAGTATGAACATCCTTATACATATCTCTTTATGCACGTGGGTATGAATTTCCTTATACTATGTAGGTGGAGAGAAATTTCTGGATCATGTGGCATGCACATTTCCCATTTTACTAGAAAAGACCAATTGCCAAAACCGGTTTGGCTCAGTGGATAGAGTGTTGGCCTGCGGACTGAGGGGTCCCGGGTTCGATTCCGGTCGGGGGCATGTACCTGGGTTGCGGGCACGTCCCCAGTGGGGGATGTGCAGGAGGCAGCTGATCGATGTTTCTCTCTCATCGATGTTTCTAACTCTCTATCTCTTTCCCTTCCTCTCTGTGGAAAATCAATAAAATATATTTAAAAAAAAAAAAAAAAAAGAAAAGAAAAGACCAATTTGCTTCCAGTGTAGTTCTTCTAATTTCCCCACACTCTGGGCACCACTTGGAATTGCCAACTTTACATTTTTGCTAATCTGATGGTTATGAAAAGTTTTTTTCTAGACTTCCAGAGGCTGTGGAATCACCTCATTTTCTGGGCAACTAGATATGATTTTGATAGGAGCTTGAGTATTTTCCTCAGGGACCATTTGTTAGTTTTTAAGAGCCTTTTATGTTCTTTTCAAAGGTGTCTGCTTATCCAGGAATTACGAAGATGTTTTGGAAACCAGCTTCACCCAAATTCTCTGTTCCTGTATCTGTCATGAAGAAAACACTGTATCCAAAATATGAGGTAACATACTGAATAAATTTTCTCTATTTTTGTTGTTTAATAATTGATTATTAGACTAAATTTTACTGGACAGTTGCTATGTAATTTGTCAGACAACTGTTGTCATAATTAAGAATGAGCAAACTGTACTATAGAAATTACATATATAATACATAATATCACTATTCACCCTTTCTCTATAATAGAAGTGTCAACCAAATTCACGATTTACAATGACAGATTGAAATACATGCGTGCAATTGGCGCCAGTGAAAACTTTATATGTATCGCACATGTGCAAGTCAACTTAGCCTTTTATATATATAGGTTACATATAAAAAATGTATGTACGTTAGCCAGTCAAATTTTCTTTTTGACAGGATATTTAATTTGACTGTTGTTCCAAGATATAAGACTACTTGGGTTGTTTAGAAGATCTTCATGGTATTTTCATTTGCTTTTAAAAGTACATTTTTAGTTTGTTTAATTTAAAATTTTTTTCCCATACTACCCAATATAATTATTAATTTTTTCTTCCAAATACTGTTTGTTTGCTCTAATTTTATGTTATACCAATTATTTTAAAAATTAGAAAAATCCAGAGAACAAAACCAAAATCATTTATTAATCTTTGCCCTCAAGACAACTACCATCTACTTTTTGGTCTATTTTCTTTCATTCTTAAATATTCTTTCTCCTTCTTCTTTTCTTTCTCCTTTACTCTTTTTTATTTCCTTATTTTTTCCTCTTAAATTATTTTAAGTATTATTTTATTTGCACAAAATTAGGCAACTTACTAAAACATATAAGAAAAGGATAAAACAAAATAGTTAAGGATATCACCAGGAATACATAATAAGAATAATAGCATAATAAAGTCAGAGATAAGATTAAAACAAAGAAATTCTGTTCATATCTGTTGCTTGAAATGGGGTCATCAATTTACCTCTTAGCTTCTCTGCAACTAAGACAGGGATGGAATCACATTCATATTTGTCCTATTGATACTATATGATTAAGATGTTAATATTGAAATGTCTTTATATTTCTTGTATTACTTGATTATAGTGTATTATTCTCAAATAGTATCTTGAATTATGTTAGGCAATAATTTATTTTTAATATATGTTTATGAGTGAAACCTGCAAGTAGTTTATTTTTTACCTTAGTTGAATTCTGCTCTTGGGATTATTCTTGCTTCATAATGTTAATTGAACAGCAGTTTATCCTTTTAAATATGTTGGAATTGATAGGTAGCATAGAAATAATCTTGAAAATTTGGAAGAATTCACTGTAGTCTTTCTTATTTCCTTCCTTCTACTTATTCTGGGCTTTTCTTGTTGTTCTCTTTCTAATTCTTTAAGTCATAGTGTTACATAGTTTATCAGCAGTTTTTCTTGTTTTTTTGAGGTAGGCCTGTAATGCTGTGAATTTCCCTCTCAGGACTGCTTTCAGAGATTTTGGGTTGTTATGTGTTCATTTTCATTTGTTTCCAGGAAGTGTTATTTCTTCCTTGGTTTCCCATTCATTATTTAATAACATGCTACTTAGCCTCCATGTGTTTGAAGATTTTTGAGTGTTTTTATTGTAGTTGATTTCTAATTTCATGCTATGTGATCTGAGGAGATGCTTGACATAATTTCAATCTTCTTGAACTTGTGGAGACTTAGTTTGTGTCTTAATATGTGGTCTATCTTTGAGAATGACCCAGGTGCACTTGAGAAGAATGTATATTTCATAGCTTTGGGGTGAAATGTTCTGTAAATATCAATTAATTCCATCTGATTTAGTATGTCATTTAGGATCCCTATTTCCTTATTGATTTTTTTGTCTAGAATATTTGTTCACTGATGCCACTGGGGTATTAAAGTTCCCTACTATGACTGTATTGCTGTTTATCTCTCCCTTAAAATCCTCCATAAGTTTTTTTTATATAGTTGGGTGCTCCTGTATTGGGTGTATATATGTTTACCAGAGTTAAATTCTCTTATTGTATTGATCCCTTTGGTATTATGAAATGGCCCTTCATTGCCTCTTGTAATGATCTCTATTTTGAAATCTTTTTTGTCAGATATTAGTATTGCTAACCCAGCTTTTTTTTTTTTTTCATTTCCATTTGTTCTGAGCTTGGTCTCTTATAGACAGCATGTGCATGAGTCATGTTTTCTTCTCCATCCTGCTACCCTATGTCTTTTGATTGACATATTTAAACCATTTGCATTTAAGGTTATTATTGATTAGAAGCCCAGTGTATGAAATATCGCAGCCCCACCCACCCACGCTGGTCTTTGGTCATTACGGCGTTAGGGCCACTGGGTTTTTATAATATAGATAGGCACTTATTTATTGCCATTTTCATTCTTTACGGCTCTGTTGCCCTCTGTCTCTGTATTTCTTCTTCTTTCAAAAGTCCCTTTAGCATTTCTTGAAGTGCTGAGTTAGTGGTAATAAACTCTTTAGCTTTTTTTGTCTGTGAAGCTCTTTATTTCACATTTGATTTTGAATGATAGCCTTGCTGGATAGAGTAGTTTGGATTTGGTCCCTTGGTTTTCATTTCTTTGTGTACTTCATGACACCTTTTTCTGGCCTGAATTGTTTCTATTGAGCAATCAACTGACAATATAAAGCAGTGGTTCCCAACCTTTTTTTGGCCATGCCCCACCTAAGCATCTCTAAAATCCTAATGCTTCTTGTAACATATAATTCTTATTATTCAAAAAGTGAACTCCTATTCATGTAGAGGAAGCCTAAAAGGCCATTAATTTGATATAAACAAGCTTCCAAAGAAAATTGTATCCTTGAAAGAAAAGAAAGAATGAAAGGACAGTTGAAGTATTGAGGAAGAAATTAAGAAATTGTTAAAATAATAATAATAATAATAATAATAATAATAATATTTTTTCATGTCACTTCAGTGATATGAAAAAATAGTGAATAAAGTTTCAAAACATATAATAGAGAACTGAAATGTTAAATATGTCACAATATATATTTATATACTCTATGTGAGGCTACTAGAAACATAAGAAATACAAAAAATTCACTGTTAATAACTAATTCTCAAATTGCCCCCCATAAAAATAAAATCCCCCCCTGCGGGGTGTGTGCCACACATTGGAAACCACTGGTCTAAAGGGACCTCCTTTGTAGGTAACTTTCAGTCTCTTTCTTGTAGCCTTTAAGATTGTTTCTTAGTTTTTCATGTTTGCCATTTTAATTATGATGTGTCTAGTGTAGGTCTTTTTGGGTTCATCATGATTGGGTTCATCTTGAACTTGAATGACTATTTCCTTCACCAGGTGAGGGAAATTTTCTGCTATATTTCTTCAAACAGGTTCTCTGTTCCTTGCTCAGATTCTTCTACTTCTGGAACCCCTATGATGTGAATATTGTTATGTTCTATGTTGCTCCAAAGCTCTGTTTTCAATTGCTGCTCTGAGTTTGTGTTTTTTCTAACTCATTTTCTAATTCGCTGTTTTGGTCCTCCACTTATACTCTACTGTTTATTGATTCCAGGGAATTTTTTATTTCAGCTATGCCATTCTTTATTTCTGCTTGATTCTTATTGATGGTTTTTACCTCTTTTTTATGCTGCTGTAGTTCCTGTAGTTCTCATTAAGTTCTAGAATATTCTCATTAAGTTACTTGTAGTTCTCATTAAGTTGGTTGAGCACCTTTATGACCATTACTTTGAATTATTTCATTTAATTCCTTTTTCTGGCAATTCCTCCTTTTCTTTCATTTGGGAATTGTTTCTTTGTCTCACCATTTTTTCTGTTCCTTTGTCTTTGTTTCTATATCAAACTGCTATGCTTCCAAAACTTTGTGGGGTGGTCTTATCTAGTAAGTGTTTTGTGGGACCCAGTGGTGCAGTGTCTTAGAGCTCCTGAGCTGGGTGCTGTAGGAATGCCCCTTGTTTGAGTTATTTTGGTTTTCCTGTTGTAATTGTGTCTTGAATGTTGTTGTTCCATTCATGAATGGAATCTCCTCTCAGGCTGGCTAACTATGAGGCTCACCACTGACCACGTTGTGTGGCTCTGTGGATGTGCTGATGGAACAGGACAAAATACAACATATCAAAGCCAGCAACAAAAGAAACAAAACCAAAACATACAACAATTACAAAAGTAACCACCAGAGAAGAGAGAATTAGTAGAAAGAAAAAAATAGTAAGAGTGACAGGAAGCCCAGAGGTCAGAGTGGGACCATCCAGCTTTAAGCTCCGTGGAACCATAAAAGACACACTCAGGAGGCAGACTCAGTGAGCACCAAAGCCCCATCGAAGCAAGTCTAGCCCCAGAGGGGTGCCTCCAGCACAGAAGTTCTCCCACCGCAGACACAGCTGATTCTCACAGCCAATTGACCTGGAGGTCAATTCCTCACAGTGATAACTACAACAATCAAGGCTTAACCACAACAAGGCTGTGCACAAAGCCCGCAAGGGGGTGCACCAAGAGTGTCTACCTTAGGTAATTGGGACACTTAGCACAGAAAGGCACTCTATCGACACAGCGAAGCATAAAAAAATGCCGAGACAAAGAAACAGGACACAAATGACAGAATTGGAGGAAAGCAAACTGTTGGATATAGAGTTCAAAACCACACTTTTAAGGTCTTTAAAGAACTGTTTAGAAGCCCTCAAAAAGACTGGTAAGACCGCCGATAAATGTAGTGAGATCCTCAAGAAATCTAATGAGACCCTCGATGTTGTGATAAAGGACCAACTAGAAATTAAGCATACACTGACTGAAATAAAGAATATTATACAGACTCCCAACAGCAGACCAAAGGGTCACAAGGATCAAGTCAAAGATTTGAAATATGAAGAAGCAAAAAACACCCAACCGGAAAAGCAAAATGAAAAAAGAATCCGAAAATATGAAGATAGTGTAAGGAGCCTCTGGGACAGCTTCAAGCGTACCAACATCCGAATTATAGGGGTGCCAGAAGATGAGAGAGAGCAAGATATTGAAAACCTATTTGAAGAAATAATGACAGAAAACTTCCCCTACCTGGTGAAAGGAATAGACTTACAAGTCCAGGAAGCGCAGAGAACCCCAAACAAAAGGAATCCAAAGAGGACCACACCAAGACACATCATAATTAAAATGCCAAGAGCAAAAGACAAAGAGAGAATCCTAAAAGCAGCCAGAGAAAGAAAATCAGTTACCTACAAGGGAGTACCCATACGACTGTCAGCTGATTTCTCAACAGAAACTTTGCAGGCCAGAAGGGAATGGCAAGAAATATTCAAAGTGATGAATACCAAGAACCTACAACCAAGACTACTTTATCCAGCAAAGCTATCATTCAGAAGTGAAGGCCAGATAAAAAGCTTCACAGATAAGAACAAGCTAAAGGAGTTCATCACCACCAAACCAGTATTATATGAAATGCTGAAAGGTATCCTGTAAGAAGAGGAAGAAGAAGAAAAAGGTAAAGATACAAATTATGAACAACAAATACACATCTATCAACAAGTGAATCTAAAAATCAAGTGAATAAATAATCTGATGAACTGGTGATTGTAATAGAATCAGGGACATAGAAAGGGAATGGACTGACTATTCTTGGGGGGGGGGAGAAAGGGGTTTGGGGGTGAGTGAAGAGATTAGACAACAATCGTGCACCTATGGATGAGGACAGTGGGTGGGGAGTGAGGGCAGAGGGTGGGGTTGGAACTGGGTGGAGGGGAGTTATAGTGGGAAAAAAGAGTAACTAATGTAATAATCTGAACAATAAAGATTTAATTAATTAAAAAAAAAAAGAATGATAGAAGAAAAGAAAGTAAGAAAAAATATAAGGAGGAAAAAACAACAAACAAAAACAAAACAAAAAAACATAAAAAAGGGGGAGAAGAAAAAGGTATATGAAGGGGAAGAGTTGAGATAAAGAAAATAAGAATAAAGTCTAGGAGAATGAAAATGGTATAAAATAAAAGAATAAGACAAAAAGTTGAAAAGGAAAATAGAGGAGAAAGCAGGTAGGCCCAAAATAAGAAAGAAAAAAAAAAGATACAAAAGCAGGAGAAAAAGAAAAAAATGATTGAGTAGGAAAAAGGAAGAGAAAAATTAGATATATGAATGAAACAGTAGAGACTAAAATACTATCAAATCAATAAAGTAGATAGATACAGAAGATAAATTAGAAAAGGGGAGAGGAAAAAAAAAAGAAAGAAAAAAGTGAAGTGGCATTCATCTTAGCAAAGTTTAGTGCCTCCTGGGAGCTCCCTTTGAATCCTGCTCTTCTTCTGACTGCAGCCAACTGTTCTGTCTGCCAATTTTGGACTTCCAGGAAGTACTTAGTTGCTAACCACTGTCAGAAACTGTCCTCCTTTGGTTTTCAGCAACCTGTTTGAAGCTCCAACTGATCCACAGTTTGTGTCTGTCTCCACAGGACTTGGCTGCATGTAGGAGGAGCCAAGTTGCCCTCTAAAGCAATTTTTTTAAAAAAAATCCTCTCCTGAGGATATTTTTTTCATTGATTTTTAGAGAGAGTGCAAGGGAGAGGGAGAGACAGAGAGAAACACCGATGTGAGAGAGACACATCGATTGGTTGCCTCCTGCATGCCCTAGCCTAGGGCCAGGAGCCTGCAACTGAGGTACCTGCCCTTGACCAGAATCAAACCTGGGACCCTTCAGTTCACAGGCTGATGCTGTATCCACTGAGCTAAACCTGCTAGGGCTAAAGCAAGTTTTTTTTAACAGCATGGGCCTCAAAGCTGGATTAGTGAGTTTCCCCAGGTTCCCTGGTCTCCACCTCCCCTCTCCTTTGCCTGCCAGCCAGCTGTCAATCTTAATCACTCAAATGTCTGTTTCTGAAAGGGCTTTAGGAAGAATTGGGAGTCTAGACCTCTGGGTCTCCCATGAGGGGGAGGTATTGTTTAGATCTCAGGGAAAGTGGTGGGTGTGTATCCCTGTGCTAGAGCTACTCCTCTGCTAGTGTTTCAGAATATTACTTTGCCTTTGGCGGGGCAGAGATCCTTGTGTGAAGACCAGTGAGGTCACCTGGAAACCTTTCCTATCAGCTTTCCCATTCAGGGGAAGCATCAGTCAGGTACCCTGGATAGTGGGGTGGATGGCTCCATCCCCAGTCTAGTCATTGTTGCTTCCTAAGACTGTTCAAACCCCTAGGCTTGTCTCCTCTGTGAAACTCAAGATGTTGGGTGTGGCTGTCAGGGCTCCTGAGGGTGTGTCAGGTGGTGTTTTTTTCCTTTTCCTTAGCTGTGGCTTCTGGGAGGGGCTAGCTCCTTTCAGGAAAAATGGCTGTTTCAGTTTGGGGAGTGGGTATACCCAAATGCAGGACTCCTGGCTGCTATTTTTCCACGTCTCCCCCAATGATTCTTGCCCCAGCCTCTCCTTATGCCAGTGGTTCTCAACCTTCTGGCCCTTTAAATACAGTTCCTCATGTTGTTATGGGTTCACTCAGCGAGATAGACCACTGACTCAGAATTTAAATTTAAGAGCCTTTATTAAGCTGGCCAGCTGACTACAGTTACAGCACCCTCCCGAAGCAAAGGCTGAACTGCAGCGCAGACTACAGGAATTACAGTATTTTTATTTGCAAAAACCACAAAGTTACAAAACCTTAATTCCCGACACAGTATAGTATCAGTATCTTCCTATCTATGTGTTTTAGGAACAGAGAGTACAGCATATTGAGAAGGGGCCATGAGACCATATCTCAAGGCCTGGCCTGATGTCAGTACCTTCCTATCTATGTGTTTTAGGAACAGACAGCACAGCGCTCCCCGTCTGGCCAAAGTGCCAGATATGCAGCCCAGTACATTGTGACCCAACCATAAAATTATTTTTGTTGCTACTTCATAACTGTAATGTTGCTACTGTTATGAATCGTAATGTAAATATCTGATATGCAGGATGGTCTTAGGTGACCCCTGTGAAAGGGTCGTTCGACCACCAAAGGGGTTGCGACCCACAGGTTGAGAACCACTGCCTTATGCAACTTGAGTCCACACTGCCCTCCCTCCAATAACGCCTCCAGTGAATAGCTGCAAATGAAACTCCTGTGATCTGTATTTTAAAAACAAACAAACAAACAAGCAAACAAACAAACACAACAGAAACCAAGGCTTTCTCTCTGACCAGCTCAAGTCTACTGGCTCCAGACTCCCGACCTTTTACAGCTGGATGTTACATGAGTTACAGTAACAGCTCAGTGCTGGGAAGCCCAGCACGGGTTCCGGGAGGCCTTGATCTTTTAAAGGAAAAGACCCTCCTGTAGCCAAAAGATCCCTCTTCACTCTTGGCCTACAGCCCATGGAAGATGGATTAGTCCCTCTTGCAACCTCTCCCTTCCTACCAGTCTCCAGGTGTTTTCTGTTCTTCCCTGCTCAATGTCTCCTCCTCAGCTGGACCTCACTTGGTAATTTTGGATGTGTGTTTCCCACTTTAGTTTTATTTCCAGTGTGGCCCTGGGAGGAGGTGCAAGAAAGGTTTGTGTATTCAGCCACCATTTTCTCTTCTATACTTATCTTTTAAAACCATCTAAATATTATCATTTTACCTTATTCCTTACATTTTACCCATGTATTTAATGTTCTTTCTTTTTTATTTTCTTTTTCTAGCATCTCAGAGCAGTGGTTCTCAACCTTCTGGCCCTTTAAATACAGTTCCTCATGTTGTGACCCAACCATAAAATTATTTTTGTTGCTACTTCATAACTGTAATGTTGCTACTGTTATGAATCGTAATGTAAATATCTGATATGCAGGATGGTCTTAGGCAACCCCTGTGAAAGGGTCGTTCGACTGCCAAAGGGGTCGCAACCCACAGGTTGAGAACCTCTGAACTCAGAGCTTTCTTTCTGGAATCATTTTACCTACCGTCTTCATAAAGTATGTCCTTTAGAATTTTCTTTAAAATAAAGTGGGAAGTCTGCAGTTGGAACGTCTGTCCATTGGTTGCCTCCCCCACACACCCCAACTGAGGCTGGGGAATGAACTCGAAACCCAGGTGCATGCCCTGGACAGGGAATTGAACCAGTGACCCTTGGGTCTACAGGCCGATGCTCTAACCACTGGGATGCTGTCCAGGGCTACTGTAGTTTTAAAATTTGGTTTTGTGTTTTTCTTTTTAGAATTTAAATTTTTCTCTAATCTATTATTTTGTGGTGTTTTGTTTCTTTGTGTATCTGTCTTTAAATGTTTATCATTATATTTAAGACATTAGTTTTAGGAAATATTTGAGACAGAATGGTGGTTACTTCCTCCAGGAAAAATTTTTTTGTCAGAACCGGGGAACTTTACCACTCAGAGACAGCCTTAATATAAGGTTGAGGCTTGTGTTTCTCTGACCACCCTCATGATAAAGCCCAAGCTGAAAATCTACACAAAGGTTAATTTTCTTTTCTTCACTCCTTTTTTTGACACATGTGATTGTTTTGTGAGCATATATATGTTTTTATTGATTTTAGAGAAAGAGAAAAGGAAAGGAGGAGAGAGAGAAACATGGATATGAGAGAGAAACATTGATCAGTCACCCCCTGCACACACCCCAACCAGGGATCAAACCCACAACTCAGGCGTGGTGACTTTTGGTGCATGGGACGATGCCCAATCAGCTGAGCCACACCAGCCAAGGCCCTTTCATTCACTATATATATATATATATATATATATATATATATATATATATATCTCAAAGGTAGAGATTTATTGAAGAACAAGTACAGATTCCTAGTGGGGAGGGGGAAAGGGTCCCTCCTTTCATTCACTCTTAACCTGAATGTATAGCCTTGAATACTTGTATATTTTGAACATTTACATGTATATATATATATAAAATCAGGTTTGACACCTCAGGTAGATCAGGTAAATTCTGGTCTTCAATTTCTGTCACCCTTGGCCCAGGAAGTTGCATATGTGCATCTCAAATTGGCAGCTATTTTAGCATACATCCTGAGAATAAAAACATCTTTGAATTCTGGACTTACCTTTCTAGATTCCGGCCTTTTCTTAGATTTTGACCTTCTATCTGTTCATCATCTTGTTAGCTTTTTGATGCTTTGAAGATTATGTTTTTCATATTACATGTAGCTTTCTTAGTTTTCCTCAGCAGAATTATCTAGCATGCCATAATTAAAAGCAGAAGTCATAATTGTTTTCATTTTTATCTGCATCCTAGCTTTTATTGCATGCATACCAATTTCAGCAATATTCCTGGACTGGAGCAGGAGAATGTTTCCATCAGGTATCATGTAAGCAATACTGTAATTGCCCTAAAAGCAAATTAGTTTGGGCAATATTTTGACAGATTCCAACATATGAATCATGTTCTCTTTTAAAAAGCAATAATTGATTGTTAGTAAATTCTGCTGTTTTAATATATGTAAAGTACACTACAGTAAGTCCTCACTTAACATTGTGGATAGGTTCCATGACTTAAAGCAAAATGACATGTAATAGAACTGATTTTGCCATAGGCTGATTGATATAAAAATAGTTAAGTTCCTATGGCAGTGCATCAATGTTATAAAACGTTACTCGAGGACCTGCTGTATTAAGGTTTTGTCCTTGTTATTGTTAAAAGCATTCTTTTAAATACAGCTGAGACAGAAGTAGGTTTACAGTTGTAAATGAAACACAGAATGTATTCTTATATTTTCCAATTAATTATTGTGTTATTTTCTATACAAACAACTGTAAACCTACTTTAGCCCTACCCTATATGTAATTGCTGCTATTCCATCATATTTAAATATTTTGTGTAGGCATATGATAAAATTGTTCCAAAATTTCTTGCATATCACATAGTTTGTCTTTGAAGAATAATGATAAAATAACCCAAGTCTCTTTTTGTTATGTCTGGTAATATTCTTACAATGTGCTCTAACTACTTTTTAAAATACAACAAATACTTATGTAATACCCTTTGTAATACTTTAAGCGAAAAATTAAAAAAAAATAAAATAAAATAAAATAAAATAAAATACAACAAAAGAGGATGTACAAAAAAAATAAATACTTGGTGATTCCTAAGTTACCCATAGTCTTCTCCATATCTGTTTCATTCTCAGTGATAATTACATGGTGCTTTTTAAAGCTGATTTTCAACTGAATAAGTGTTTTTTGAATGAATTGAATAAGTACTGTTTGTTTCTCCATATCTAAATTGCTGATTACAGGATAGAGAAATAGCACATTTAATAATAATTATAACCACTGCAGCAGTTTACCCATGCAACAATAAATGTGCATATATAAAAATTCACCGATAGAGTTTGAAATATAAGGGATTTTCATTTAGTTTAACATTTAGAATGTTTACTTGTAGTTCACAGTCAATAGTAACACTGACAGTCAATCCAAATGATATGTTTTATTCATAATCCTGCTGTTGACATGCTGCATAGATTCAATACTAACCTGTGAGATCACAGGATCATTGATTGCTCCTAAGATTAGGGTTGCCAGAAATAATGTAGGTGTATCCACTTGACTTTGATGCAACTCTAGTGAATGTTTTCTGCAATTCTATCCTTTCCATACATTTCTCTTTTGTAATAATATTGTTTTGTTGAGTGACAGTGATCATAGGTTTTTTTAAAAAAATCATAGGCTTTTAAAAGTATTTCACTATATAATTTAAAACTGTTATCTTTTTACCACAGAGTGCTCAAGCAAGTAGAATTTTAATTGAGAATTTTTTATCTGAAAGCAAGGAAAGTGTCATTGCTTTAAGTCAGCGTAGCAGAAGTCTGAGGGTATGTATACCTTTAATTCTGAATTGTAGGTTGGTTGTTTTATCTGCCTATAGCTCAGATAATATTTCTAGAAATCCTGAAATTATTTCTTGGTGGTTCTCCAATCCAGAAAATGTCTCACAACATTTGCTGGTGTCTTTGTTGAGAGCACATTTCCTCTTTTGAAACATGTTGTCTTCATGACCCCCACAAGATGTTGTTTACTAATCAATGGCAGGGTATCTGCTATGAGTTTTCCTAAAATTTCTAAAACTTCTGTTTTTGTAGTTACCACTTCTTGCCTAGGTCCTCAATGATCAAAGGAACATGATTTTAAGTGTTTTTATAATGGGGAATTGTTCATGGCCATGTAACAGAGTAAAACTGAATTCTCTAAATGGCGATTAGACTTGTGTTCATCTTTATCACTACAGTGTATCCTAGTAAGTGAATTAAATAATACACACAATCATGGAGGAAAGAGATTGTGACTGAGACCAATTTATATAATTGGTCTAATAAGTTTCCTGAATGCTATGGGGATAAGCAAGAAACAGTTATTTTTCTCTCATTAGTGCCTTCAGCCCTCTACTCCCCTTGGATGATATCTCGGGAAGCTAAGTGTTACACAGTAGAGAGTCTTAGTCCCACGGGACAAATCAAATCCCTATTCTAGTCAGTTAACTAGACTATATGTCCATGCCTTTTCCCATATAGTTAGGTAATACTTTTTTTTTGAGGGGATAATATTTCTATTTAATATAGACCACTCTCTTTCTATTTTCCTTATAGCACTTATTAAATGTTTATCCTTATATATGTTTGATCTTTGTTTCCCTCACCAGTCTGGGGTCATATCATTCTTGTTCACTGTTTTATCCATAACACCTAGAGTGGTGACCATCACATACAAAATAATTGAACCAACAAATGACACTTTCTAGTTTGAAATGCCATTTGCACTTTCTAGACTACTGTAGCAGCAGTACCTATACCTACCTGTCAGATAATTCCCATTTTTAGTAGCTGCTTCTTTCAATCTATCCTCTTTCCTGCCCCTGCTATATATTCTTAAAACACAGGTATGATTATGTTACTTATGTCTTAACAAACTGAATAATTCCACCTACCAAATAAAGTTAGAGTGCTTGACTAAGTCTCATAACCTGGCCTCAACTATATTTTCTATCCTACTTCCTAGTATACTTCTGCCTCCATGTAGCCTCTATGTACCTGTACTCTATCTGCACCAGAGTCCGTGGGGACCAAAATCCCAGCACTTTGACACTTCTAGGTTCATGTTTAGGCTATTCCATTGACCTGGGATGTTCGCAATCCCTTCTCAGTCCATAGAAATGTCATGGCCTTTCACAACCAACCCTGATGCTACGTACCTCTTTAAGCCAGTCTGTTAAGGTTCTTTTCCATTCAGAATTGACCTCTCTCTCTTGGGTTTTTTTACACCTGATTTATGCCATCTCACTGCCACAGCCAATTTGGATTATAGTTATTTCTTTATGTCTGTTTCTACTATAATAGTGGTCGAGGTCATGGAACATACTGATATACTTCCCAACTCTTTTAATATAATAGTAAGAGATAATAAGTGATAACATTTGTGTGCTCCTGTGGAGTAGAAGGTTGAAGTTACTCATGATTAGAGGTGAGTGTTCATGGGGCAGTAGTTGCTCCAGGTTCCACAATTACAGCTCCAGGGCTAAGGGGATTAATGGCTCAGCATATCCATGGTACATTCACACGCACCTGTGCCATTTATGCCAACCGGAAAAATGCATATAGCACTTTACACAGAGCAGATACTAACTAGTTAAATTTTAAAAAAGAATTTCAAAATCAATGAATAGATTTTATGTTCTGCTCTTCTCTGTCAATTTAATGACTTCAAAATCAGTAAGAACCCTACTTAATCAGTCTTTCTGCATTTTTTAACTTACCTAAGCAGTTACCAATAGTCAACTGTCATATATTTTAGTTTAACACATAGTATCTACAGCCAGTGTATAATTACCCTTTTAATTTTTCTTTATCGATGATTTTAGAGAGACAGAAAAAGGAAGAGAGAGAAACAGAGATTGAGAGAGAAAATATATCCATTTATTGTTCCACTTATTTATGCATTCATTGGTTGCTTCTTGTATGTGCCTTGAAGGGGGATCAAACCCACAACCTTGGCACATTGGGGTGACACTCTAACCAACTGAGCTACCTTGCCAGGGCCTAATTACCATCTTATTATTTCAGATGTTTTCCCAAAGAAAATCTTTATCATGTGAAAATATCCCAAAAGATTTCAGCACACCATCTTCAATATTAAAGGTATGATGATTTTTCAGTTTTTATTATTCAAAAGAAATATTTATCTTACTAGTAATAATCACCACCTGTGCATTTTTGTTTTCCTGAAATATGGGGCTGGTTGTTTCATCCAGAGTTGACTGAAAGTTTGGATTTGAGTGTGTATCTGGTAGCCCATGTATGATTGTGGTTGGTGATTCCAAGTTAAAATTTTCAGTGGCACTTGGAAGTGTCTCATAGTCATAGTTTGACTTTACCTGGTATATTATAAATCAAGTCACTTACAATATTGAACTATACTTGCATCATGCGCACAATTTTAAAACAAAGCAATGGTCAGAAAGTGATAAATGGAAGAGCAAAAAATAAATAAATAAATAATCCTATATAATAAAAGAGAAACATGCAAATTAACTGTCTCTCTGCTATGCTCAAGCCACGCCCACAAGCCACGCTCACCAGCCAATCAGGAGCGAGCATGCAAATTAACCCAACTGAGATGGCCGCAGCCATGGAGCTGGAGTGAGCAGGAGGCTTGGGTTGCCCTCGGCGATGGAGGAGGCCAAGCTTCCCACCTGCCCTGGCCAGTCCTAGGCTCCGCTCAAGGCTACAAAGTTTCAAATATAGAAGATAAATAAATCCCAGATACCTGCTTCCAGCTGGCCATGGCCTCTGCTCAAGGAGGGGCTGGGCTCTGCTCAAGGCTACAAAGTTTCAATTATAGAAGATAAATAAATCCCAGGAAAAAAAGAAGAAAAAACGGAGAGGCTGGGAACTTGGGTCGCTGGGGGGCGTGGCCAGCCTGAAAATGGCCATCAGCCCTTCACCCAGTGACCAGGCACCCCAGTGGGGACCTCCACCCTGAAGGCGGTGTGGCCAGCCTGAAAATGGCCCTCAGCCCCTCACCCAGGCTGGCCACACCCCCATTGGGTGAGGGTCCCTGCTGGGGGGTGAGGCCAGCCTGAAAATAGCCATCAACCCCTCACCCAGACTGGCCAGGCACCCCAGCGGGACCTCCCACCCTGAAGGGGCTGTGGCCAGCCTGCAAACAGCCATCAGTCCCTCACCCAGGCTGACCACACTCCCATGGGCTGAGGGTCCCAGCTGGGGGGCTTGGCCAGCCTGAAAACAGGCATCAGCCTCTCACGGAGGCTGACCAGGCACCCCAGTGGGGACCTCCATCCTGAAGGGGGTGTGGCTAGCCTGAAAATGGCCCTCAGCCTCTCACCCAGGCTGGCCAGGCATGCCAGCGGGACCCCTACCCTGATCCAGGACACCCTTCAGGGCAAACCAGCCAGCCCCCACCCATGCACTAGGCCTCTATCCTATATAATAAAAAGGTAATATGCAAATTGACCATAACAGCAGCATGCCTGGGAATGACTGGTCACTATGACACACACTGACTACCAGGGGGCAGACGCTCAATGCAGGAGCTGCCCCCTGGTGGTCAGTGCGCTCCCACAGGGGGAGCTCTGCTCAGCCACAAGCCAGGCTGATGGCTGTCAGCACAGCGGTGGTGGCGGGAGCCTCTTCCGCCTCCTCAGCAGCGCTAAGGATGTCCGACTGCAGCTTAGGCCTGCTCCCTGCTGGCAAATGGACATCCCCTGAGGGCTCCTGGGCTGCCAGAGGGATGTCTGACTGCCAGCTTAGGCCCGATTCCCCGAGGAGCAGGTCTAAGCCAGCAGGTGGACATCTCCTGAGGGGTCCCAGACTGCGAGAGGACACAGGCTGGGCTGAGGGACCACCCTGAGTGCACAAATTTTTGTGCACCACGCCTCTAATAATAAATAAATGGTAGAGCAAGTACTTTAAACCCACACCTCTTCTTATCAAATGAAATGGACTTCCTCTTTACCAAGAATTCATAGGCATTTCTGAGCAGCTGGTTCTTACCTTCAGTGGCATTGAGTCCTAGTTCCAAGGTGTTTCCACGCTCCCCCTCCCCACAAAATCTGATAGCTTTCTTGATTCTCCACATCAGTTGCCTCTAACCTGCTTGTAATTTGCCTAACTTTATCCTGCTTCTTATTATATTTCTGATATTCTTCTTTCTTACTGACTTGTTGATTCCTCTGTTTTGTATCCCTGGGCACTGACACTATTCTTAAAATTTATTTTATTGACATATAACATATTAGTTTTAGGTATACAATAATTATTTGATATTTGTATATACTGTGAAATAATCACCACAGAAAGTCTAGTTAACATCCATCACCACATAGTTATACATTATTTTCTTGTGGTGAGAACTTTTAAGATCTACTTTCTTAACAACTTTGAAATATGCAAGACAGTATTTGATGCTATAATGCTGCACATTACATCCCAATTAACTTTATAAACTTTTTAAGAACATTAAGAATACATGATTTGCCCTAACCGGTTTGGCTCAGTGGATAGAGCATCGGCGTGCAGACTGAAAGGTCCCAGGTTTGATTCCGGTCAAGGGCATGTACCTTGATTGCAGACATATCCCCAGTAGGGAGTGTGCAGGAAGTAGCTGGTCGATGTTTCTCTCTCATCTATGTTTCTAACTCTCTATCCCTCTCCCTTCCTCTCTGTAAAAAAATCAATAAAATATATTAAAAAAAAAAGAATACATGATTAAAAAATTTTTCAATAGTGACCAAACTACATTAATAGTAATTGTAATTAAATTAATTTTAAATGTACATCAACTAAATTGATTTTATTTTTTTCTGCCTCTTTGTTTCCTCATTAAGAAGAGAACAAATTCTGCAGTTGAATTGATTAAGGAGCATACCAAAGCTCCATTAGAGGTTAAGAATGACATGGAAAGCAATATAAAAGAGGTGCTGTTTCAGAGAGCTAAGGAGTTGGAGCGTCGTCAGAAGCTTGAGCAAAATGAAACTGAGGAAACCATCACTGTGAAAGAAAATATAGATAACATCTTAGATACCATGGAGGACAGTCACAGTCTGAGAAATCTGTCTATTTCTCTCATTGAAGCATCTAGAAAAGCTGGCATTAGTTACATTGTTTACCCCAAGAAAAAGAAGATGAAATGGAAGAAAGCATTGAAATTCTCTAAACTTTCAACTGTGTTGGCTGAGTTATCCAAGCCTCCAAAAATTCTAAGCAGGTCTTATTTAATCAATAATTATTATATTTAAGAAATGCATTGTGGTTTTGGATTTAACTTTATAAACACACTCATTGAATGTGGGGCTGATATAAGGGCATGAAGTAAGACTAAATCAATTTGATGGCTAAATGAAATCTTTTAGTAGAAAAAAATAAAATCTACTGTTATTTTTCTGAAGTTAGTTAGGACCAAAACCCAACCACTGCTCCAAACAAATACCACCCATTCAAAAGCCAAAATAGATTGCTGAAGTTGAATATTTAAAAAAATTTTAAACTATTGAATTGAGTAATAAATCCAGATAGACAAATTGTTTTTTGTTTGTTATGAGCCCTAATTCAGAGATCAACACAAAGAAATAATTTTTCTTCCACCTTGGAAGTATTAGTATCATGTTTAGAAATATGGAGGGACCTAAATTAACAACAACTGAAAGTCCAGGTATGTTAATACTTAAGTGTTCAGGACATAACTTTCTTACGACCCAGGCATTGTCAAAATAGTTTCCAAAGAGCTGTGGGCTTTGTTCTCTTTCAGTATCCCCAAGTTGCAATAAATACTTCATTAAACTTATGCCCTTTTGAAAAGTAAAGACTTTCCTGATTATAAGAGAGTCACAAATGTGTTGTTCACTTTATAAATAATTGCTAATTCTGAAAAGCGTTCATTATATGTTAGTGTGGTAACTTATTGTCCTTTAGAAGACTGAGGCTGGGAATAATCCTATGTAGGTGTAAGCAGATAGAGATCAACCTTAGTGGAGAATGCCATTCAAGTGCCAAGTTCTCTGTGCACTAAAGTTTGTTTCCCCTGCAACAAATATATCTGGAAGGTTTTTTGTTAGATCATTTTTAGAAGACTTTAGGTAGGTTTTTCTATGTTGACAAATGTTTTGGATCTGAATCAGAAGATTGCTTATACATTTTTGATACATTTTCTCTTTTCAAAGTATTATGAATTTCACCATCCTAGAAAGGATACTACACAGCACCATTTTGGCTGTGCACCTGTACTTTGGCTGTGCACTGAAGTGATTTCTATCTATTAGTATATAAAGGAAAATAGCAGATTCAACACTGCTTTGGTGGGATGTTTTCCTGCTTCCTGGTCCTTTGTCATCCTATCTAATAATAGTCTAACATGGTAATTGACCATACCTTCGCTACACCTCCCATTGGCTAATCAGCAAGGTATGCAAATTAACCACCAACAAAGATGGCGGTTAATTTGCATACCTAGTCACGAAGCGGCAGAGCAAAGACTGTAGAGGCTCCGGCCGGAGCAACGAAGGCTTAAAGGTGGCTCCGGCCACAGCAGTGAAGGCTTGAAGGCAGCTCCAGCCAGAGAAGCGAAGGCTTGAAGGCGTCTCCGGCTGGAGTGAAGGCCTGGGTCCTGGGTGCCGGAGGAAAACTGGTGCCGGCAGCCAGGGGAAGGGAAGGCCTATTGCACGAATCTTTTCCTGTAACAGGCCTCTAGTTTTGATTATAAAGTTTAACACGTAAAGAGATTTATTTGCTTTTTGCCCAACTGCAGGCTTAGTAGTTGATGTCATGGTTCAATTTCCGATCAGGGCACATACTCATGTTGTGGGCTCGATCCCACATTGGGGATGATGCAGGAGAGAGTTGATTAATGATTCTCTCTCATCACTGAGGTTTCTATCTCTCTCATCCTCTCCTTTCCTCTCTGAAATTAATAAAAATGTATTTTTAAAAAATAAAGAGATTTATTTGCTTTTTAATAACTAAATTTGAAATTTGTATAGGCAGAGGTAGAGGCAATAAAACAAACTATGGTAATATTGATCTAAGATAATACATTGGTAGAGCTATCCTACTTTCTTTTTTTAAAAAATCTTACATTAAATTACCACAGAATTATAGTATGAAATAATTGTTATTTTAAAACAAATTTATGAAGCAATTTCAAAAAATTTTTATTTTTATTTTTATAGGTTGAGATCTTTCTTTCACTAACCTTAACTTGGTTAACACAGAAATACCTTTCTTACCATTTTATATCAGCTCTTTAAGCTTGTTTAATCACACTCATTCTTGGCTAGCTCCCAAACTTGGCTAGCACTTCCAAACTTGACCTCGTTCTGAAAGTGAATCTGTGGTTTCAATCCTGGTTTTCTTGGCCTGTCTTACTTCACTACACAAGACAGGCAGATTTATTTTCTACAAGGAGGAGATGACTTATATTCCTAAGTACCATTAATCTGTAATTTTCCTAATGGTCAAGTATTGCTTTTAGTATATTATGTTGGTGGACAATATGGGATGGAATGGGTTAGTTCCAGAGATTTCCATTTAACCTTTATTATCATTATCTCCCTCAGTGTACAGCTTATGTAGTTATTAGTTGATTTATTGCCACTACACATTCTAGGACTAGGTGAATTATCACAGGATGGATCCATGTCTCATTAGATCCACTCTTAGGTGGTTTCAGGCCAAGATTCTTTCTACCACTTGGTCTTCATAATTCCCTAATTTCATTGATGGATTTTAGTGGCTTCCACAGTGGGTATCTGTAGATCAGCATAAGTTTTAGAGCCAGTATCTAATAATTCCCAGAAGGGTTGGGTATTTACTCTTTCCAAGATCTTTGGAAGCTTTTGGGGAATAAGTCATTAAATATAGGGTGTCCCAAAAATGTATCTGCACACTTGAATAATTAAAAAGACAGTGTTTATTAACATACATTTCATTTTCAAAATTGAGTTATTACTTGTTAAAGTGTTATACATTTTTTGGGACACCCTGAATAATTTGGCCACATAGCAAGATCCTTCCTCAATGGGGCCTGGCCTCCCTGTCAGATAAGAGGCTTTGGACTGTGAACTGGCTTAGGTCTGAAAGTTGGGTAAGAGGTTTCACCTAGAGGTGAAAACCTTCTAGATGTTCTTAGATAAATAATAAGTAAAAGAACACCTTAGCGGGCTGCCCATCTACCTCATTTAGTTATTGCCACAGATCGTTGCGAGTTAAAATCCTGTGATTACTGTTCTGTCCCTGTGGTTTATTTTGGTAATTGTGACCACCAAATCCAGCTAATACACCAGAAATCAGTGTTTAACAAGTCTCTGGGTGACTTTGGTGAACAACAGAGGAATGGTAATTTTGTTTGTGGTTGAGTTGATTTATTGATTATAAAAGTAATTATATTTCTGTAGATTAAAAAGATTACTCTTTAAAACCTAGGTCAATGTCTCATGGAATCCTTCCAGAACAGAAGAAATATTTGCTCAAACTTCCTTTATATGATCGTCAATTTCGGTGCCCCAGCTTGCCTGCATATTTAAATTTTGACAAATTTGCCGAAAGTAAGGGAGGAATTCCAAAAAATAGTGACTTTCAAACATGGATTCTTGATATATTCTCTAAGAAAAAACCTCAGAAGACAACCAGAAAAGAGAAAGTTGTTAGAATAATTGTTCAGAAAGATGTCCCTGTCAAAGAGAAAGGACCACCAAAACTAGAACTGAATGATTCTTTGAAGTGTGACCTTCCTCCAGAAGTCATTAAACATTATGAATCTGAAGTGGAGATCTTGACCGAAGAAATAAATAACCAGAAAACATATTCTGCATTTTCATATTGTAGGCGTGGCGCTCTGTATAGGAAACTGGGCAAGTTACAGAGTGCCATGGATGATCTACAGGAAGTAAGTTTTATTTAATCAAAATAACAATGTTAAAAATTTAAACTTGCATATAACTATACAGTAATTTTTACTAAAATTTTAAACAATTAATTTGTAGTGTACCTTTGAGATTGTGAAATTATATTTATTGACATTTTCAAATAATAAATATCAAAAGTACTAGATCTTATTTGTCAGATTGGGAGGTACTATTTTATATCATACACATAACAAAGCCATTGGGATCAATAGTGCTTGAAATCTGATAGTATATTTTCCTTCAGTAAATCAACTTTAATTGAATTTATACATATATTTTCTAGGCTATATTCTTGGAACCATTGTTTCTCAATGCCTATTGGCACCGACATCTCATTTATCTTTTCCAAGACAAATTTAATGAAGCTTTGGATGATCTGAATTATATAACTAAATATAATAAAAATAATGCAGGTGGGTTGTCTGTGCAGACAGTTATACTAATTATATCTTTACCAAATCTGTGGTCATTTAATGATACTATAAAGATACATAAATCAATAGACCCAGGTCTCTGAACAGGTTGTGACGCTCCTAAGTTAAATTTACTACTGACATAAATTTAAGACTCATATGATCCTACATTATTTTCAAAATAATGGTTTGAAATGTGAAGTTTTTGGTATACATTACAATAAATTGGTTGCTTACTGTTTATCCCAAGATAAAAATATGTCTTTAAAAATTTTTAGCTATAGAAGTGAGTCACAAGTCTTTTCTTAACCACAAATCTCTGAATTAGATTGTAGTGTTCCTAAGACATTTTGGTTGGATGAAATCTACACATTTGACCTTCTGTAACATATTCTAACCAACTCGAACTACTGCCCATGAAACTTTTTGGGAATGAGGAAATGTCATACTCATCTTCGTATCCCAGCATCCACCACATATCCCTAGAATGTATCATGAGCTTAAAACTGCATAAAATTTTGTGCCATCAAAATCTAACTTTTACTACAAACACTAAAAGATTACGAAATATTTCAGACATTCAAAAAAGAAATAGTTAATTTCTGTTACTTTAAATTGAAATTGAAAATGTTTTCAACCATAAATGATTATTTATACAGACTTTGAGAACAAATTTTTTATTGTTGGGGGTGGGGAACACCCCACAAAATCCTTGCCATAAATGGTTAAGAAAGTATAATATTCTAAGACTGGAGTTTTGGAGAAAGAGGGATTAATCTTTAAAATTTTTCCTTTAAAAGGACTGTACCACTAAATTGTGCCTTTTATATTTTCTTTAGAGGCATATTTGTCAAAGGCAGAAATTTTCAGGAAAAGAAAAGAAGTTACTCTGGCAATTCTAAATTATACCAAGGCAATCAAGTTGAAGCCCATGGATGCTGATATATATTTCAGGAGGGGTGAGATGTATGAATTAACAAACAAATTCCTGGCCATGGATGACTTTTCTACAGTAAGTTGTATCACATATAATGCTGCCATTATTTATATATTTTAGTTTATGATATTCTCGTCCTAATATTATAGCAAAGTGTTGTATAATCAAAATTAATTTATTACAGGTTAGGTCCCAGGGCATTCATTATGGAATTGATATTACTACTATGTCAAATAATATTTAAAACTATTATTATTAGTGAATGAATAGATTCAATCAAAGAGTTGGATTTTGGAGATTTGAGTCAATCCTGAGGGGGGTTTGACTTTTCCAGGAAACCTTTGAAAATTGCTTCTTCCCTTTAAACAACAGAGGAAACCATTTTTCACTGAACTCTTGAGACACAGCTGATTCTCTTCTGCCACAAAACCATCTGCTTCTAAAGAAGTGCTTATTGCTCACTCATTCATTCACGAACAAATATTTATTGCTAAGGCATTCTATAATGTAGTGAATAAAACTTCATGAATAAAATAGACATGCTTCTTGCTTATATGGAGCCTATAGTTTAAAGGACAGACATTAAAGAAATAAATACATAGGTAAATATATAATTACAAATTATGATAACTCCTATTAAGAAAATAAAAAAGATGGGGGAGTAATTTATATTTGGTATGGGATATCAGGGAATTCCCTTCAGGAAATGAACTTTTGGCTGAATTGTACATTGAGACTCTATATAATCAGGCAAAATATTACTCTGATTGCAGAATAATTTTAACCTTGATCTCCTGACTTTTAACTCTAAATTCTTAGTTCTTAGTACAGTTGTGAATTTAGAAGTTATTTACATAATTTATCTTTTCATTTTCCCAACTGCCATGTTTCTTAATCCTTGATGGTTAGTCATACACTTCACATTATTTTTGCTTCAAAAGATTATAAGTTTGATAACCTCTGGTCTTAAAATCTTTTCAATACTATTTTCTTTTGAAGATATTGAAATCATTAGATTACTTATTTTATTCATTTCTTCCATCTGGCACCAATAATTTAAAAATTGACTAATGAAGTAACATAAGGCCAAACAAACTTCAATATCTTTAGGTTTTTTTGTTTCTCTATTTTAAAAATAATAATAATAATTATTATTATTATTACTTGATAATTTTTATACTTCTCCCCACCCTCACCCCTAGTATCAATGGTGAGGAGCTTTATAACTGAGTATACAATGATTTAGTCTGTTTACTCTATTGTCTATATGTCAATATGAAATGAATAAATCATGCCAATACCAATTCATTTGCTTTTACCATTTTAGGGATTATATTAATCCATATTTTATTTGATAGAATCAGCCTTGGTCTATTCAGTCTAATATGTAGACAGTCTAATATGTATTATCTTTAATTGGGATAAAATGCTGAGAATATATTGGGGTAAAATTGATAGAGCCAATATAACACTAAGTGAACAATTCACTTATGAAATTTTATCTGTAAAAATTTCAGTGGGGTGAAGCCTTGGTTGCTTGTACATGCCATTTTAGTTCTCTTTCAGAAAACCTCCTCTTTCTAGAACTTGATGATAAGTGAATTTCCTAAAGACGTGGTTTTTAAATGAAAATCTAAAAATTTTTGCATCTGCAGTACTTTGCTTTTATATAATCTGAAGTTTAAAATGTGGCTGTAGTCCATTTAATTTCTAAGGGGTTATATATTTTTCTTGTTTGTCCTTTCCCCATTATGTGATTTGTTTTTGTTTCTCCCCTCCAACCTGACACCCCTCCCCATGCAGTGCATTTTTTATGATCCCAAAAGAATAGATGCATTATTGAAGCGTGGAATGTTTTACTATGAAAATGAAAACTGGAATGCAGCCATACACGATTTTACAGCCTTGTTAAATGTAGATCCCCAAAATTCTCAAGCAAGGTAAGAATTATTTTACATGTAATTTTTGAAATTATAATTTTTTTTGAAATACATTCTCAGGAAAGCAAATTGCTTGAAATACCTCAGACAGCCTTTTAAAAATGTTATCTATTTTGAGTGACCTCAGTGAAGAAAATCTTTACCCTAACAGTAGTGGTTAATTTAATTTAATAAGTCATAAATTTAGAGTTTCATTAGCATTTTCTAAATATTAGTTACATACATGTACTGGGGGATGGAAATGGGCCCAAAGAGGTCAATGGGGAAAAAAGGATACATATGTAAAACTTTCAACAATAAATAATTTAAAAAGTAAATCAAAAAAGAGAAAAAATAATAAAAATAAAATCTTTAAAAATTGAACTATAAAAATAAATAAATAAATTCTAGTCACATTATTAATTTTTAATGCATTGGCTTATGTTTTTATTCTTTGAATATATTTTTATATTCTTTGTATTCAATGAGAACAGAGAACTATTCATTTAGGTTTCTGTAATACAGTGGGGCCTTGACTTACGAGTGTCCCGACTAACGAGTTTTTTGAGATACCAGCTGTCTCTCGGCCGATTTTTTCCATTGAGTTGATAGAGTAATTTGAGTTAACGAGCTCCTTAACAAGCTCCGGTCTCGGAACAAATTAAACTCGTAAGTCAAGGCCCCACTGTATCTTTTATTTTTATCTATCTATCTATCTATCTATCTATCATCTATCTATTTATTTAGAGGAAGGTAGAAGGAGAGAGAGATAGAAACATCAATCGGCTGCCTCCTACTGGGAAGTCGAGCCCACAACCTGGACATATGCTCTGACCAGGAATTGAACCTTTGACCTCTTGGTGCATGGGATGACACCCAACTAACTAAGACACATGGGCCAGGAATAACAGAATTCTCATTTTGTTGCTTTTAATATAAGTTTTGTTATGAAGAGGTTTAAAAAATGTGTATATAGTCATAACTGCTCATCTTTTCACTCACAATTTCTGTTTAATATTAAAATTTTTATAGTAAAATAAAGCATCCATCCAGTAAAGCATACAAGATACAAATGTACAGCTTAATGACTTACCACAATAGTAATACCTGTGTAACTATCACCAGGTTAAGGAACATTTCTAGCAACCTAACAATCCCTTGTTCCTTTGCTTCCCCCAGAAGGCTACCACTGTCCTGACTTTTATTTTAATAATTTCCTTGTAGTTCTTTATAGTTTCATTATGTAAGTATGTGTCCCCAAACACACTTAGTTTAGTTTGCCTGTTTTTTTGAACTGCATATAAATAGGACTAGAGGCCTGATGCACAAAATTTGTGCAAGGGGCTTGGCCCTCACAGCCCCGGCTGCCTTGGCCCTTGTAGCCCCAGCTTCGTCCGGACGGTCATTCTGCTGTTAGGTCTAATAAGCATATTAGCTCTTTATTATATAGGACTAGAGGCCCGGTGCACAAAAATCTGTGCACTTGGGGGGGGGTCCCTCAGCCTGGCCTATGCCCTCTTGCAGTCTGGGACCCCTCGAGGGATGTCCACCTGCTGGCTTAGGCCCATTCCCTAGGGGAATGGGCCCAAGCTGGCAGTCAGACATCCCTCTGGAAGCCTGGCAGCCCTCGGGGGATGTCCACTTACCAGCAGGGAGCAGACCTAAGCTGCAGTCGGACATCCTTAGTGCTTCTGAGGAGGCAGGAGAGGCTCCCACCACCACTGCTGTGCTGGCAGCCATCAGCCTGGCTTGTGGCTGAGCAGAGCTCCCCATGTGGGAGTGCCCTGACCACCAGGGGACAGCTCCTGCATTGAGCATCTGCCCCCTGGTGGTCAGAGTGTGTCATAGTGACCAGTCATTCCGTTGTTAGGGTCAACTTGCATATTACCCTTTTACTATATAGGATAGACGCCTGGTGGCAGGCTGGTTTGCCCTGAAGGGTGTCCTGGATCAGGGTGGGGGTCCCCACTGGGATGTCTGGCCAGCCTGGATGAGGGGATGATGGCTGTTTGCAGCTGGTCACACCCTCTTCAGGGTGGGGGTCTTCACTGGGGTCCCTGGCCAAACTGGGTGAGGGGCTGATGGCTGTTTGCAGGCTGGTCAAGCCCCCCCCCCCCGCCCCCGCCAATGGGGATCCTCACCCCATGGAGGTTTGGCCAGCCTGGGTGAGCGGCTGATGGCCGTTTTCAGGCTGGCCAAGCCCCTCCAGCGATGGAACCTCCCAGCCTCTCCTTTTTTTCTTTTTTTCTTTTTTATTCTGGGATTTATTTACCTTCAATAAGTGAAACTTTGTTGCTTTGAGTGGAGCTCAGAGCCTCCGTGGCAGCTTGGCTTCCTCCATCATTGGGTCAAGCAAGCCTCCTTCTTGCTCCAGCTCCATGGCTGCTGGCCACTATCTTGGTTGGGTTATTTTGCATATAGTTGCTCTGATTGGCTGGTGGGCGTGGCTTAAGGCATAGTGAAGGTACAGTCAATTTGCATGTTTTTCTTTTATTAGTGTAGATCATACCATAGAGTTCTTTCACACTTTTTTGGCTGAATATTATGTATATTAAAGGTGACTCTGGTTTATCCTTTTCATTTTTTACTAGAGGCCTGGTGCACAAAATTCATGCACTTGGTGGGGGGAGTCCCTCAGCTTGGATTGCAAGAGGGGCCAGGGAGAGATATGCGAGGTTGGCTAGCCAAGGAGGGATTGTGGGAGGGATCCAAGGCATGTCTGGCCCATCTTGTCAGTCCTGATCGGGCGGACCCCAGCAACAAGCTAACCTACCAGTCAGAGTGTCTGCTCCCTGGTGGTCAGTGCACATCATAGTGAGCAGTTGAGCAACCTTAGCATATCATTAGCATATTATGCTTTGATTGGTTGAATGGATGATTGAACACTTAGCATATTAGGCTTTTAATATATAGGACTAGTAGCCCTGCGCATGAATCCACGCACCAGTAGCTCGCCAGTAGCTCGCTGCTGCCCTCCAGTAGCTCTCCGCCTGCTGCCCCGCCCTCCTGTAGCTCCCCCACTCCCCCTCATAGCTTTCTGCCCTGCCCCCTCCTGTAGCTCTCCGCTGCCTGCTTGTAGCCAGTAGCTTGCTGCCGCCCTCCAGTAGCTCTCCGCCTGCTACCCCGCCCTCTAGTAGCTCCCCCTGCCCCCCACCTCCCCTCATAGCTTGCTGCCCTGCCCCTTCCTGTACCGCTCCACCACCTGCTTATAGCTTGTTGCTCCACCCTCCTGCTGATCCATGATCTGGTTGTTACGTGGTCGGTTGTTATGCTTCATGGCGTAACAACCATTTGCATATTGCATCTTTATTATATAGAATAGTATTCAGTTGTATGAATATAATTTACTTATCCAGTCTACTGTCAATGAACATTTGAGTATTTCTAGTTTTTGATCATTATGAATATTGTTTCCTTCAACATTCTTGTACATGTGTCTTGTACACACATATAGTAGTTCCCCCTTTTATGTGGCTTCACTTTCCTTAGTTTCAGTTACCTGTGGTCAGCCGGGATGTAAAAATTGTAAATGGACAAGCCCAGAAGGAAACAATTCATAAGTTGTAAATTGCATGCTTTTCTGAGTAGTGTGATGATATCTTGTGCTGTTCTGCTCCATCCTGCCTGGGACATGAATCAGCCCCTGTTCTGATTGGTCATTACATGACGGCATCCCTGCCAATTTGCATATTCCTCTATTATTAGTATAGATTCCTATTTCAATTTTTTTTTTCTGTGATGTACTTCTAAGAATCTCATGCTCACAGGTTAATTTTGAAATCTGATAAATGCCTTTTGATCATTATATGTTTTTAGATAGGATATTATTAAACTATACTGAGTTCTCTTTGTCTTTACTTTTTTAAAGTTTTTTCATCTATATTCATAGTAAAATTGTTCACTAGTTTAGTAGTCAGACTTTGATTTCAGAATTTGACTACTTTCCGAAAATGAATTACGCCTTTCATCTTCTATTCTTAGGAATATGTCCTTTAGGATTGGATAATTTTTCTTTCTTGAAAGTTTAAAACAACTCACTTCTAAAAGTATCCCATTTAAAGAGATGGAAAACGTTTTTGAACCTCTTTAAAAATTATTCTCTAGTTATTGGTCTATTCTGGTTGTCTACTTCTTGATTGAAAGGGGGATTAGTTGCAGGAAGGAATCAAATTAGTTGGAGAACTAGAAGGTTGATACAAGGTATTGTAAGATGCTGTTATCTTGTGGACTGGGCTTATATCCCATTTTAAAGAATTTGGCTTATCCCATTGTCAAAGGGGAGCTGTAAAAAGTTTTTGAAAAATAGATCTGTATTATTTAATGATCAAATACTACAACTCTAGAACTAGGAATGGAGACAGAAGTAGCCCAGGTGTGAGCTGAGGGTCACTCTAGGTCAGTACTTCAGATGAGGATCTGAAGAATTGAGGTAGTAAAAATGAAAGAAGGAACAGAGGGAAAAGTCAGTATGTTTACATAATTGACATGACTTAATGACACCCCAAAAATATTACTGGAGGCTTATTCTGTAAGATTTTAAGTTCAGGATCGTATATATTTAGTAATATTTTCTAGAAATCAGAAATAATTAACAAATAAATATAAAGCCCTTGTTGGTGTTTCTCAGTGGTTAAAGTGTTGGCCTGCATATTGAAGGTTCATAGGTGCAATTATCAGTCAAGGGTACATACCTCCTTTGCAGGTTTGTTCTGCTCCCTGGTTTGGTTGCATGTAAGAGGCAACCAATTGATGTGCCGCTCTCACATCAATTTTTCTCATTCTCTCTCCCTCCCACTCATCTCTTCCTTCTTCCCATCTATCCCCTCTAAATATTGAGGAGGAAAAAATACCCTCAGGTGAGGATAAAAATAAACCTATCCATACTAATTAAAGGATAATAGGCTAATTAGACTAGATATCTTCCAGACATCCTTCCGGACAAAGCCATGGTGGTGGGGCCGAGGCAGAGGCAGTTAGAGGCAATCAGGCCAGCAGGGGAGAGCAGTTAGGAAGAGCAGTTAGAGGGATCAGGCCAGCAGGGGAGAGCAGTTAGGGGATCAGGCTGGCAGGCAGGTGAGCAGTTAGGAGTCAGTGGTCCCAGAGTGAGAGGGTGCAGGCTGGGCTGAGGGACCACTCTCCCCCGTGAATAAATTTCATGTACCAGGCCTCTAGTCTAATCTAATAAAAGAGAAACATGCAAATTGACTGCACCTCTGCTATGCCCCAAGCCACACCCACCAGCCAATCAGAGTGGCTATATGCAAATTAACCCAACCAAGATGGCGGGTGGCAGCCATGGAGCTGGAGCAAACAGGAGGCTTGGTTGCCCCGGTGATGGGAGGAAGCCAAGCTTCCTGCCTGCCCTGGCCAGCTGTGGCATTCGCTCAAGGCAACACAGTTTAAATTATAGAAGATAAATAAATCCCAGATACCTGCTTCCAGCCAGCTCCACTGGAAGCTTGTGTGGCTGGGGTCCATGGCCAGCCTGCAAACAGCCATCAGCCCCTCACCCAGGATGGCCAAACCCTCATGGAGTAAGGGTCTCCGCTGGGGGGCTTGGCTAGTCTGCAAACAGCTATCAGCCCCTCACCCAGGCTGGCAAGGCACCCCAGTGGGACCCCCACCCTGTTCCAGAACACCCTTCAAGGCAAACCAGCTGACACCCACCCATGCACCAGGCCTCTATCCCAGTGGTCAGCAAACTCATTAGTCAACAGAGCCAAATATCAACAGTACTTCTTCAAAATAGACTCACCCAGGCCAAAAACCAACTTCTGCGCATTGACCACGAAGTTTCAATCGCACTGAACCTGCGTGCCCGCAAGTGGTATTTTGTGAAAGAGCCACACTCAGGGGGCTTGTGAGCTGCAGTTTGCCGACCACTGCTCTATCTACACTAATAAAAGAGAAACATGGTAATTGGCGTACGACCGCTACCCTTCCCATTGGCTAATCAGCGTATCCTTATGCAAATTAACTGTCAGCCAAGATGGCGGCCGGCAGCCATGCACTGAAGCGAGCAGGGAGGCTTGCTTCCTCCAGGAACTGCAGACTCCAACATTCCCCGCCTCACTTGCCGGCCTCTCAACTGCAACTCTAAGCAACTATTACTATGTTGCAAATAAGAAGCTAAACAAAACCGGCTTTCAGTCAGCCCCGGACTGCAACATTGTATCCATGTTTTCAGCAGCGAGGCCTCAGAGCTAAAGCTGGCCCAGAATAAAAAAAAAAAAGAAAACAAGGAGTGGTTGGGAGCTTTTAGTCAACTGCCAGTGGGAAAACAGCCCTCAGCCCCTCAGCCAGCCTGGCCAGGCACCCCAGTGGGGACCCCCACCCTGATCCAGGACACCCTTCAGGGCAAACCAGCCAGCCCCCACCCATGCACCAGGCGTCTATCCTGTATAGTAAAAGGGTAATATGCCTCCCGGCACCGGGATCAGTGGAGCAGCGAGGCTCCGGCACCGGGATCAGCGTGACAGGGGGCAGCGCCCAAACCCCCTGATCAGCCCTGCTCTGTGCCTGATACGGGGGGAGCTCCCCAATCCCCCGATTGCCCTGTGGCTCTGTATGTGACAGGGTGCAGCGCACCAACCCCCTGATCGCCTTGCGGCTCTGTGTGTGACAGAGTGCGGTGCCCCAACCCCCCACCCCCATGGGCCCTGCTCTGTGTGTGACAGGGTAGAACCATAACCTCCCCATTGGCCCTGCCCTGAGTGTGACAGGGTGCAGCTCCTGAACCCCCTGATCAGCCCTGTTCTGTGGGTGATAGAGGGTGGCGCCCCAACCCCTCTCCACGGGCCTTGCTCTGTGTGTGACAGGGTAGAACCATAACCTCCCCATTGGCCCTGCCCTGAGTGTGACAGGGTGCAGCTCCTCAACCCCCTGATCGGCCCTGCTCTGTGTGTGATGGGGTAGAGCCATAACCTCCCCATCGGCCCTGCCCTGTTTGTGACAGTGGCAGCGCTCCAACCCCCTGATCGGCCCTGCTCTGTGCATGACAGGGGTGGCACCGCAACCTCCCCATCGACCCTGCCTTGAGTGTGACAGGGGGCGGTGCCCCAACCCCCCCCAATCGGCCCTACCCTGAGCTTGACTGAGGGTGGCATTGCAACCTCCCGTTCCGCCCTGCTCTGTGCATGACAGGGGGCGGCACCCCAACTCCCCAATCAGCCCTGCTCTGAACCAGACCAGGGCTGCACCTAGGGATTGGGCCTGCCCTCTGCCACCCGGGAGCAGGCCTAAGCCAGCAGGTCGTTATCTCCTGAGGGGTCCCAGACTGGGAGAGGGCATAGGCCGGGCTGAGGGATCTGCCCCTCCCCACCGAGTGCACAAATTTTTGTGCGCTGGGCCTCTAGTATATATAAAAGCCTAAGCAACTGTTCGACTGTTCTACTGTTCGACCAGTAACTATGACACACACTGACCACCAGGGGCATATGCTCAATGCACTGGCATGGAAACATGGAATAGACTGATTAATCTCAGCAAGAAGCAGGGAGGGCAGGAAGAGATTAACCAAAGATCTTATATGCATACTAGAGGGTACATGGATTCGTGCACCTGTGGGGTCCCTCAGTGTGGCCTGTGGGGATCGGGCCAAATCCATGCACTGGGCCTCTGACATCCGCCTAGGGGTCCCAGATTGCGAGAAGGTAAAGGCCAGGTTGAGGGACCCCCACAGGTACATGAATCTGTGCACAAGGCTGCTAGAAAATAAATAATACTTGTATTCATTAGAAAATAAATTAGACGCCTTTTTTTAATATCTTTTTTTAAATTAAATTTTTATTGTTGAAAGTATAATGGCCGAAACCGGTTTGGCTCAGTGGATTGAGCGTCGGCCTGCAGACTGAGGGGTCCCAGGTTCGATTCCAGTCAAGGGCATGTACGTGGGTTGCAGGCACATCCCCAGTAGGAGATGTGCAGGAGGCAGCTGATCGATGTTTCTCTCTCATCGATGTTTCTAACTCTCTGTCTCTCTCCCTTCCTCTCTGTAAAAAAATCAATAAAATATGTTATGCCCAGATTTCAGGATCCTCAAGAAACCACATCAGGGAGCCAGCCATGTCCGATGCAAAAGCATAAGAGTCTTTATTCAAGCTAGCTCAGCTCCCCCACCTTGCCGACACAGCAGCAGGAAGCAGAGAGAGAGATAACTCTGTGTGGAGACGGGTTATATAGGGGGAGTTGGAGTAAGGGGAGGAGAAAGGACTGTGCTCTGCCGATTGGCCAGGCAAGAGTCGGTGTCTTGTTCCTGGGTGTGGCTAGCAGAGGCTTAGACTTCCGGGAAGAAGCTCCTTGTCAAGCACATGGCCAAGGTAAGATGGAGCACTTACCCTGGGGCAAGATGGAGGGCGTAGCCCTTACCCTGGGGCAAGGTGGAGGGCGTAGCCTTTACCCTGGGGCAAGGTGGAGGGCCTAGCCCTTACCCTGGGGCAAGGTGGAGGGCCTAGCCCTCGCCCTTTCAAAATATATATTTTAAAAAAACAAAACAAAACAAACAAAAAAAAGAAAGTATAATGTATGTCCTCTTTTCCCCCCATTGATCCCTTCTAGTTCACTCCCAACCTTTGCCCCAGCCCTTCACCACCCTATTGCCTGTGTTCATGGATCATGCATATATGCATACAAGTTCTTTGGATAATCTCTTCCTACCCACCCACCCTTCCACACGTTCCCTCTTAGATTCTGAATTCTGTTCTATGCATTTATGTCTCTGGGTCAATTTTGTTCATCAGTTCATTTTACTCATTACTCATTATTTTACTCCCACATATGAGTGAGATCATGTTGAGTTGAGTTTTTTTTTAATTGAGCAGAATGTAAGAGTGATTTTTTTTCCTGGGTTCTTGTCCAGATGGATTCGAAAAATGAAGCCATAGACAAAAGGTGGTTGGTGAGAAGTACAGAAACTTTATTGCAAGCAGAAGAACTTGATTGCAAATAGATACTATGTCTAAAACTCCTAATTTTAAGCTTTCTAATTCTAAGACTCTGTCTCTCCTAAGGAGGTTGGCCACTGCTTTCTTTGTCTTGAGGCATTATAAAAGCTGTAGTTCTTTGTCTTCTCATGACACTTTTTAATTGGACTCTTCCCCAACTTAGGACCTCTGTGCTTTCCTCATTGGTCACTCTACAAAGGCCAAAGCCCGCATGGTGCCCCCACTCCTTCTTTCCCCTTATTTTGCAACATTCCTCTATCCTAAGTGAAAATGTTTCCTTTTTCCTGATATTTTGTGTCTTTTCTTTGTCCTTCACATATTCATCTTATCTGTTCAAGTTGGAGTTACTTTGACCTACCTTATGGTACCTAGCAACCTTATCCTGCCAAACATTGAGACTGAAACTGCTGGCTTCTCAGCTTAGGGAATAAAACGGACCTTTTTTCCTTTCTTCCTTTCCCCCTCCCTTTCTGTTTTCTCTTATTAGGGTGTTTTTTTGTTGTTGTTTTTTAACCATTTGCTAATGTCCTTGGTTTATGGCTGTTTTAATTGTTCAGGCCAAGATGCCTCTATCCTCTCTGGACCCCTGAAGGAAGTCATTCATTGTCTTCACTAGCAGAGAGGTGTGGACAAGAATCCCTGAAGGCTGGCGACCCTTGAGCTCTGACAATGGTCAGGGCTGTGCACCCACTGTCAGTCCACACAATGGTAGCTGAAGCAACTTCCCCATTTATCATTATGTAAATCCTTGCTGATGGGCTAGTCTGCCTATTACTGGAAATTGCCTGCCTACGGGCTATGGGTGTACCCCAAACCAATAAAAGGTTGGTGAGGCCTGAGCACCAGTGGAAGTCCTTCCTCTTGAGTTGGACTTGCCCGCCTGGCCACCCAGTATTTCCAAATTGTCTCTTCTCTTTCATTTGTGTGTGGCTTCTCTTCCAGATCCTGAACCCTGAACCACGCGGGATGTGGGGGAACAAACTTTACACAGACCTCCTCCCTTTCTGTTTACCTAATTAAGCTAGCTAGATACTCTTATTAATGTGATACTTGTCAGACTGACTGGCTTATTTCTCTTAACATAATACTCTCTAGGTCACTCCATGCTGTCTCAAAGGTAAGAGATCCTTTTTTTTTTTTTAACTGCTGCATAGTATTCCATGGAGTAAATGTACCAAAGCTTTTTTATCCACTCATCTACTGATGTTCACTTGGCTGTTTCCAGATTTAGCTATTGTAAAATGTGCTGCTATAAACATAGGGATGCATATATTCTTTCTGATTGGTGTTTCTAGTTTCTTAGGATATGTTCATAGAATTGGAATCATTGTATCAAATGGCAGTTCCATACTTAATTTCTTGAGTAAACTCCATACTGTTTCCATAATGGCTGCACCAGTCTGCATTCCCACCCGCAGTGAATGAGGGTTCCCTTTTCTCACATCCTCACCAGCACTTGTCATTTGTTGATTTGCTGATGGTAGCCTTTATGACAGGTGTGAGGTGATATCTCATTGTTATTTTAATTTGCATCTCGTAGATGATCAGTGACTTTGAGCATTTTTTCATATATCTCTTGGCCATCTGTATGTCCACTTTGGAGAAGTGTCTACTTAGGTCCTTGGCCCATTTTTTAATTGTATTGTTTGTCTTCCTTTTGTAAAGTTGTATGATTTCCTTATACATTTTGGATATTAAGTATTTATCCAATGTGTCATTGCTAAATATGTTCTCCCATACAGTGGGCTCCTTTTTCATTTTGTTGATGGTTTCTTTTGCTGTGCAGAAGCTTCTTATTTTGGTATAGTCCAATGTGTTCATTTTCTCCTTAGTTTCCTTTGCCCTAGGAGATGTATTGGTAAACATATTGCTATGAGAGATGTCTTAGATTCTGCTGCCTATGGTTTCTTATAGTTTCATGACTTTTATCCATTTTGAATTTATTCTTGAATTTGGTGTAAGTTGGTAGTCTAGTTTCATTTTTTTTTTTTTTGCATGTATCTGTCCAATGTTCCCAACACCATTAATTGAAGTGATTATCTTGATTCCATTGTGTGTTCTTGCCTCCTATGTCAAATATTAATTGAACATAATGGCTTAGGTCGATTTCTGGGTTCTCTGTTCTGTTCCATTGGTCTATATGTCTGATATTACGCCAGTACCAGGCAGTTTTGATTACAGTCACTTTGTAGTATAACTTGATGTCTGGTATTGTGACCCCTCCAACTTTGTTCTTCTTTCTCAAGATTGCTGTGGCTATTTGGGGTCTTTTTTGGTTCCATATAAATTGTAGGAGTATTTGCTCTGCATCTGTGAAATATGCTGTTAGTAGGGATTGCATTGAATCTATGGATTGCTTTGGGTAGTATGGACTCTAGAATGATGTTAACTCTAGCAGTCCATGAACACAGTATACACTTCCACTTTTTAATATCTTCCTCTATCTCATTTTGCAACATCCTATAGTTTTCAGAGTACAAATCTTTTATTTCTTTGGTTAAGTTTATTCCTAAGTATCTTGATTTCTTTGTTACAATGGGAAATGAGATTATTTATCGAGTTTCTATTTCTGAGAGTTCATTAATGCTGTATAAAAAGGCCATAGATTTCTGGGTGTTAATTTTGTATCCTACTACATTGGCAAATTCATTTATTAAATCTAGTAGGTTTTTGCTGGAGTCTTTGGGTTTTCTGTGTACGATATCATCTTACCTGCGGATAATGACAATTTTACGTCCTCCTTGTCCATATAAATGCATTTCATTTCTTCTTCTTGTCTGATCACTGGGGCTAGGACTTCAGTACCATGTTGAATAAGAGTGGTGAAAGCAGACATCCCTGTCTTGTTCCTGTGTTTGGGGGAAATGGTTTTAGTTTATTTCGATTGGGTATGATGTTTGCTGTATGTTTGTCATATATGGCTTTTATTATGTTGAGATATGATCACTCTATTCCCATTTTTTTGAGAATCTATATATATATAAAAGCCCAGCAACCAGAATGGCGGAATGACCAGAATGACCAGAACGACTGATGGCTATGACACACACTGCGGCAGCCAACCAGCCTGATCTGGACCCCAATTGCCCACCTCCCCCCTCAGCTGGCCTGGCCCCCAATTGGCTCCAGCACCTGGATTGGGGGCAGGGCCGGCTGCCAAATGCCCATGGCCCCTCTCCCTGGCCAACCCCATCCCCTATTGGCCTTCAACACCTCGATCAGGGTAGACCACCAGACCTTACCTGTGTACAAATTTGTGCACTGGGCCTCTAGTTTTAATATAAAAAGGGTGTTGGATTTTGTTGAATGTTTTTTCTACCTCTATTGATATGATCATGTGATTTTTGTCTTATGTGATATATCACATTTATTGATTTGTGAATATTATACCAGCCTTGCATCACTGGAATGATTCCCACTTGGTCATGGTGTATGATCTCTTGAATATATTGCTTGATCTGATTTGCTAATATTTTGTTGAGGGATTTTAGCATCTATATTCATCAGGTATATTTGCCTGTAATACTCTTTTTTTGTAGTTGTTTACTAGTAGCTGGCCTTAAAATTAGGATAATGCTGGCCTCATAAAAAGAGCTTGGAAGTATTTCTTCCTCTTGAATTTAAAAAAATAATTTAAGGAGTATAGGTGTTAGTTTTTCTTTGAATGTTTGGTAAAACTTCACTGTGAAGCCATCTGGATCTGAGCTTTTGTTTTCTGGAAGTGTTTTTTTTTTTTTTTTTTTTTTTTTATTACTGCTTTAATTTCATCAGTTGTTTTTTGCCTATTCAGGTGTTCTGATTCTTCTTATTCAATTTTGGTAGATTGTATTTTTCTAGGAATTTTTCCATTTCATTCATGTTGTCCAGCTTGTTGGCATACAGTTGTTCATAGTATTTTCTTACAATTCTTTGTTTGTCTGTGGTGTCAGTTGTTACTTCTCTGCTTTAATTTCTGATTTTATTTATTTGAGTCCTCTCTCTTTGTTTCTTTTTTTTTTATTGTTTAAAGTACTAAATATGTCTCCTTTTTCCCTTATTGACCACCCCCACCACAGCCTCCCCCCAGACTAGCCCCCACTGCCCCAGTGTCTATATCCATTGGTTATGCTAATATGCATACATACAACTTCTTTGGTTGATCTCTTACTCCCCTTCCCCCACCTTCTCTCAGAAGTTAGACTGTTTGTTCAGTGTTTCTTAGTCTCTGGATCTATTTTTGTTCATCAGTTAATATTGTTCACTGTATCCCACATATGAGTGAGTTCATGTGATATTTATCTCCAACTGGCTTATTTCGCTTAGCATAATGCTCTCCAGGTCCATGCATACTGTTGCATGTGGTAAATGTTTCTTCTTTATAATAGCAGCATAGTAGATGTACCACAGTTTTTTAATCCATTCATCTGCTGATGGGCATTTAGCCTGTTTCCAAATCTTAGCTATTGTAAATTATGCTGCTATGAACATAGGGGTGCATATGTCCTTTCTGATTAGTTTATCTGGTTTCTTGGGATATATTCCCAGAAGTGGGATTACTGGGTAGAATGGGAGTTCCATTTTTAATTTTTTTAGGAATCTCCATACTGTTTTCTATAGATGCTGAACCAGTCTGTTTTCCCACCAGCAGTGCACGAGGGTTCCTTTTTCTCCACATACTCTCCAGCACTTGTCCTTTGTTAATTTGTTGATGATAACCATTTTGACAGGTGTGAGATGGTACCTCATTGTTGTTTTTGTTTGCATCTCTCAGATGATTAGTGACTTTGAGCATTATTTCCTATGTCTCTTGGCCTTCTGTATGTCCTCTTTAGAAAAGTGTCTATTTAGGTCATTTTCCCATTTTTTGATTGGATTTTTTTATCTTCCTTTTGTTAAGTTGTATGAGTTCCCTGTAAATTTTGGAGATTAAACCCTTATCTGAGACTAGAGGCCTGGTGCATGAGATTTGTGGACTTTGGGGGAGGGGGGAGTCCCTCAGCCCAGCCTGCACCCTATCGCAGTCTGGGAGCCCTTGGGAGATGTCTGACTGATGGCTTAGGCCCGCTTCTCATGGGGAGCAGGCCTAAGCCGTCAGTCAGACATCCTTAGCGCTGCCATCACTGCGCTCAACAACTGTGAGCCGTGAGCCCGGTTTCTAGCCCTGCGTTGAGTGTGTGCCCCCTGCTGGTCAGTGCACATCATAGCAACTAGTCGTTCTGCCGTTTGGTTGATTTGCACATTACCCTTTTATTATATGGAACTAGAGGCCTGATGCATGAAATTCATGTGCGGGTATGGTCCCTAGGCCTGGTCTGTGATCAGGGCCATCTTCCCCAGCTGCCCGCAGCTGGCCCTACCCCCTGCCACCACCCACCCCCAGTTCCCCATTCGCTATCGGGGGATTGGTACCTGATGGCCAGGGGAAGGGACCGAGGGGTAGGCAGTTCCCTCCCACTTGCTGGCCCCGCCCCTGAAGCAGGTAGCTATCAGGTGATCAGAGTGTGCCAGCTGGGGAAAGGGACCAAGAGGTGGTCAGTGCACCTCATAGTGACTAGCCCAGTGGTCATTCTGGTCTTTTTGCCATTATGGTCAATTTGCACATTATCCTTTTATTATATAGGATAGAGGCCTGGTGCATGGGTGGGGGCCGGCTGGCCTGCCCTTAAGGGGGTCCTGGATTGGGGTTCAGGTCCCCGCTTGGAGGTGGGGCTGGCTTGGGCGAGGGGTTGCAGGTGGTTTTCAGGCCGGCCATGCCTCCAATCAGGGTGGGGGTCCCAGCTGGGGGTGGGACCAGCCTGGCCAGGGGCCTGGGGTGGTTTGCAGGCTGTACATGCCCCTGATCAGGGTGGGGGTTCCTGCTGAGGGGTGGGGCTGGCCTGGGCGAGGGGCCAGGGACAGTTTGAAGGCCGGCCACACCCCCGATTGGGTTGAGGATCCCTGCTCGAGGGCAGTGCCTGTCTGGGTGAGGGGCCTGGGTGGTTTGCAGGCTGGCCACGCCCCCTATCAGGGTGGGAGTCCCCACTGGGGAGCGGTGCTGGCCTGGGAAAGGGGCTGCAGGCAGTTTACAAGCTGACCACGTCCCTGGCTTTGTCAGGAAGGACATCCAGAAGACGTCTGATTAATTAGCATATTACCCTTTTATTAGTATTGATAACATTGGCAGATATGTTCTCCCATGCAGTGGGCTTTCTTGTTTGTTGATGGTTTCTTTTGCTGTGCAGAAGCTTTTTATTTTGATGTAGTCCCATTGTTTATTTTCTCCCTAGTTTCCATTGCCCTTGGAGCTGTATCGGTAAAGATATTGCTACGACATATGTCTGATATTTTGCTGCCTATGGAGTCTTTTAAGACTTTTATGGTTTACCATCTTACATTTAAATCCTTTAACAATTTTGAGTTTATTTTTGTGTAAGGTGTAAGATGGTGATCTAGTTTCATATTTTTGCATGTATCTGACCAATTTTCCCAGCACCATTTATTAAAGAGACTGTGTTGACTCCATTGCATGCTCTTGCCTCCTTTGTCAAATATTAATTGAGCATAATGGCTTGGGTCAATTTCTGGGTTCTCTGTGCTGTTCCATTGGTCTATATGTCTGTTATTGTGCCACTACCAGATAGTTTTGAGAACAGTGGCTTTGTAATATAGCTTGATATCTGGTATTGTGATCTCTCCAACTTTGTTCTTCTTTTTCAGGATTGCTGTGGCTATTCAGGGTCTTTTAAAAAAAAAATATTTTTTTATTTCAGATGGTTTTTCATTTTTATTTTTAATATATTTTTTATTGATTAAGATATTATATCTGTGTCCTTATCCTCACATTATCCCCTACCCCCCCACCCCTACTCATGCCCTCACGCCCCTGTTGTCCATGTCCATTGGTTAGGCCTATATGCTTGCATATAAGTCCTTTGGTTGATCTTTCCCCCTTACCCCCACCCTCCCCTACCTTCCCTCCAGGGCCCAACAGTCCAATCAATGCCTCTCCGTCTCTGGATCAGTCCTTGTTCATAAGTTTATGTTGTTCATTATATTCCACAAATGAGTGAGATCATGTAGTATTTATTCGTTAAAGAGTATCCTTCAGCATTTCATATAATCCTGGTTTGGTGACGATGAACTCCTTTAGCTTTTCCTTATCTGTGAAGCTCTTTATCTGACCTTTAATTCTGAACGATAGCTTTGCTGGATAAAGTAATCTTGGTTGTAGGTTCTTGGCACTCATCACTTTGGATATTTCTTGCCACTCCCTTCTGGCCTGCATGGTTTCTGTTGAGAAATCAGCTGACAGTCGTATGGATACTCCCTTGTAGGTAACTAACTGTTTTTCTCTTGCTGCTTTTAAGATTCTCTCTTTGTCTTTAGCCCTTGGCATTTTAATTATGATGTGTCTTGGTGTGGTCCTCTTTGGATTCCTTTTGTTTGGGGTCCTCTGTGCTTCCTGGACTTGTAAGTCTATTTCTTTCATCAGGTAGGGGAAGTTTTCTGTCATTATTTCTTCAAATAGGTTTTCAATATCTTGCTCTCTCTTCTTCTGGCACCCCCATAATTCGGATGTTGGTACGCTTGAAGTTGTCCCAGAGGCTCCTTACACTATCTTCGTATTTTTGGATTCTTTTTTCGTTTTGCTTTTCCAGATAGGTGTTCTTTGCTTCTTCATATTTCAGATCTTTGACTTGATTCTTGGGATCCTCTAGTCTGCTGTTGGGAGTCTGTATGATGTTCTTTATTTCAGTCAGTGTATGCTTAATTTCTGACTGGTCCTTTTCCATTTTTTTTGGCATTTTCACTAAGATCTTTGAAGGTCTCATTAAGTTACTCAGCGATTTCTAGAAAATTCTTGAGTAACCTTATAACTGTGGTTCTGAACTCTATGTCCTCCATTAGTTTGCTTTCCTCCATTTCTTTCATTTGTGACATGTTTCTTTGTCTTCACATTTTTGGCTGACTGCGAGGACCCACTGTGTCTGTAAGAAGAACTGCTGTGCTGGAGACACCCTTATGCGGTAGGACTTGCTTCAGTGGGGCTTTTGTGCTCACTGAGTCTGCCTCTTGAGTGTGTCCCTTATAGATGTGAGGAGTTGAAATCTAGTATCTGACCCAGAGTACCCTGGCTCCTGGATCTCCAAGTCAACCCCTGTGTGGGTCTACCCAGCAGGGGCTATAGCAATATCAGCAGATTTCTCCTCTTTGTTTGGAGTTTGGAAGTTTTGGAGCTCTCGGATTCACTGCAGTTTGTTAGGCTGCAAAAGCACAGATGCCTCATTTGTGTCGCCAAGCACAGCTTGGGAGGGGATGTAAATTGAGTGGGGCGGGGTCTCAGAGAGTTCCCAGGGCGGGGCAAATAGGAATGGTGTCTTCAGCGACCCCGCGACTCCGACTCCACGACTCCCCGAGTGCTGTGCGCCCCCACAGCAACAATGATCCCTGCAAGCATCTCTGTGAGAAAGTCACCGCTTTCTGACCCGCTGCAAGACAATCCCGTTTCTCCCCGTAGGAGCCTGGGACCCCAGTGTCTCGCTGTAAATGAGTTCAGTGTGTTCAAGAGCTTGTCCCCTTCCGATTAAAAAAAACCGCGCACCCAGGTGCAGCAGCCTCGCGTGCGTGCCCCTGTACCTCTGTTCTTGGCGCCTCTCCCCTCCTACTCGGTCTCAATGTGCTTTTTTCTTTCCTTCTAGTTGTAGAACTTCCACTCGATCAGCTTTCCCATGGTTCTGGATGATAGCTGTTTTGTCTTATAGTTGTGGTTTTAATGTTGTAGAGGACAGCACGTACAGGTTTGTACCTTATGCCGCCATCTTGGTTCTCCTTCAGATGGTTTTTTAATTGTTTTCCTTTTTGTTTCTCTGATTGAGTGATTTTTCCAACCCTATCTTCTAATTCATTGATCTGATTCTCAGCTTCCCCTAATCTGCTGTCTATTCCTTCCTATTGTTATTAGTCCTGTGTCATTCTTTGTTTCCTCTCATTTTTTGTTCTCTTTTCATAGTTACTGTATCTTTTCCCATGCTGTTGAACATCTTTGCCATCATTATTCTGAACTCTATATCAGATAAATTTCTTATCTCATTTTCATTTATCTCTTCTTCTGGAAAATTCTCTTGTTCTTTCATTTTTTTAAAAAAAATTTTTGTCCCCCCATTTGGGCTGCCTGTTTGGGTTTGTGTCTACGCATTAGGTAGATCTGCTATGACTCCAAGCCTGTAGTGCAGGACAATGTTAGGTGTTATTTCTGACTGGCCCCGAGTATCCTGTTTGTGTCTGTCAGCAATCCACAGCTTGTGGCTCCCTCTGTTGGGACAGGATGTCTTTGGAAAAGACCAAGATGTGCACCAGTATCTGCTTTTCCTAGCCCCAGGCAAAGACTCAAATCTCCAGAGATCCACCTTTGCCTGCAGTCTGACTGTTATCAGCCTTGATTGGCCTCAAGCTATTGACCTCAGGGTGGGGTCATCCAAACGGGTGTGACAACTGCCTTTCCCCCAGGCCAAAACCACCTGGATAGCACGATTCATAAAAGAAAAATGTCCTCTGCAGAGTGAGGGAAGACTTAGCCCAAGAAACCAGGGTGTTTGCCCTCCAAGCTTCAACCCCAGAGCACCCAACCCAAGATTCTCCTCACACAGCTAGCTCCAATTCACTCTCTCCTCCTTCTGCCAGAGCCCAAGGTGAGTGTCTACACATGAAATTTTAATTGGACCTTTAAGAGGGTGCCTGCTGCTTTTTACAGCCAGGTGTTATGTGCTCATCTTTCTTAGTTCTGGTGCTCTTGGTTGGGGAGCCCACCTTGGGGTTTAAGAGCCCATAGTTCTCAGTGGGAACCCCTTACAGCAGAGATATCCCCCTGGACCTTCAGCTGCTGTCTGTGGAAGCCTGGCCACCCCTTTCACATCTCTATCTCTGCATACCAGTCTCTCATGCAGTCTCCATTTTCCATCCTAGGTTATCAGTTAGTCTTCAGTAGATTTTTCAGGGTGTTTTTTCTGTATTTTGGTTGTATTTCCTGTTTGGTGCTAGGTGAGTGTCTTAGTGTCCACTTACTCCACTGCCATTTTTAATCTCTCCAACATGTCTTGAAGTTTAGGTAAAAAAATATTTTGCTCTAGGATAAAATATCCTGGCTGTCAGGTGCTTAGTGCTTTTGAAAGACCTCTGTTACTAGTCTACCAATATACTGGCTATATCTTTTTTATTTTTTAAACTAGAGACCTGGTACATGAAAATTCATGCACTGGACAGGGGGTCCCTCAGCCCGCCCTGCCCCCTCTCACAGTCTGGGAGCCCTCAGGGGTACGGGGTGTCCCGGTGATCAGGAGAAGGCGACACCCCATCACACCTCTGCTGCCGCCACTGTCAGCAGTGCAAGCCTTGGCTGGCCCTGGTTACCTGAGCCTTGGGAGGCCCTGGGTGGCTGGGCATCTGACATCTGAGACTTGCCTGGGCCTCGGGCCAGCCCTGGGTGGCTGGGGGGCTGAGAGACTCCAGAGGAAGGCACAGCAGGGTCAAGCCTTTCTGAGGTTGGGCCCGGCTTTGCCATGCGCCTGCCGCCCTGGCGGGGCTGAGGGGACTGAGTGTTGCCATCTTGTGGCTCTGGGCACCGCCATCTTTGAGTGCAGGGCAGTAAATTAGCATATTCCCTCCCTATTGGCTGTGAGCATTGCCATCTTTAAGGGCGGGGCAGTCAATTATCATATTCCCTTCTTATTGGCTGTGGGCACCACCATCTTTGTGATGGTGTGAGGGTCAATTATCATATTCCTTCTTTATTAGATAGGATTGATTTTTAGAGAGAGGAATTGAAAGAGAGAGATTGAAACATCACTATGAGAAACATAGATCAGCTGCCTCCCATGTATGCCCTGACCAGGAATCGAACTCACCACCCTTTGGTATATGGGATAATCCCCCAACCAACTGAGCCACACTGACCTGGCTGCATTCTTTTCTCCAAATTACTGTTGTTTTCCTAATATAATCTTTTATAGCATCTTTTATATTTTCCCTGAGTTTATTTTCTTCAGAGCAGACTAGCTATTCCTCCTGTTTTACCTTTATTTCTAAAAGCTGAATTGCTTTAAATTAAGTGATTGAAGATGGGATTTTCAGGAATTTATATAGTTGTGATAATTTTGAGTATAAGTCAATAATAATGATAATTTTGAAATTGGAGTCAAAGTTATTGGAGATAGAATCCAATTCATGCAACTGATATAATAGCTCTTATCTATGTAGAGCAGCTTCCCATTTATGTGGGCATATCTTCACTGTCAGGAGAAAGTACCATAACAATTCTACCCAGTGACAATGATGCCCATTTTGTTCAAAATGGATTATTTGATTTTTCTACAAAACAATCTTGTGTAATTTAGGGCCTTACATTTTGGGTACTCAAAAATAATAAAAATGTCAAAATCTGATACTTATTTTTATTGACACACCTCTCTTATACATATAAAAAATATAATAATAGTAGTAATAAAATAATTAATATGGAGCATATTATTACTAAGCATCATATTATATATAATAAAATATCATTTATTTATTTATAAAAAGTTTATATCCTTTTTGCTATTAACATTATGATCAATCTTTCTTAGAAATCAAGGAGAAATAATCACTAATTATTAATTTATTTTAATGAGAGAGAAAAAGGGAGAGTGAGAGGTTTGTTGTCCTACTTATTCATGCATTCATTAGTTGATTCTTGCATATACCCTGACCAGGGATCAAACCTGCAACCTTGGCCAATCAGGATGATGCTCTAATCATTGAGATACCTGGCCAGGGCCAATTACAAATTTTTAAATATGAAATTAATTGTATAGATTTGTCAAAAAGAGAAAATATCTGTTCTGCAATACATGTTAAAATGAACTTCTTTTCTCTTTCTAGGACATACCGAGGGAGAGCATATTTTAAACGGCAGTTTTATAAGCAAGCAACTCAAGATTTTTCTGTTGCAATTCACTTGGATCCTAATAACTGGCTAGCGTTTTATTATAGAGGCTGCTTATTTAGAAAGAGTAGCCCTTTTAGAGCACTACAGGATTATAGTGTTTCAGGTACTTTGTTTTCAACTGCACATATAAAGGATGATTAATATAATATGTATATTACTAGAGGCCCGGTGCATGAAATTTGTGCGGGGGGGGGGGGGGGGAGGGGGGAGGAGGTTGTCCCTCAGCCTGGCCTGTACCCTCTCCAATCTGGGACATCCCTCTCACAATCTGGGACTGCTGGCTCCTAACCGCTCACCTGCCTGCCTGCCTGATTTCCCCCAACTGCCCTCTCCTACTGGCCAGATCACCCCCATATGCCCTCCCCTACTTGCCTGATCGCTCCCAACTGCCCTCCCCTGCCAGCCTGATTGCCCCAAACTGTCCTGCCCTGCCAGCCTGATCACCCCCTAACTGCTTGCTCCCCCTCACCAGCCTGATCTCACCCCTAACTGCTTGCTCCCCTGCTGGCCTAATTACCCCTAACCACCTCTGCCTCGGCCCCCGCCACTGTGGCTTTGTCTGGAAAGAAGTCAGATGTCGAGGAGATGTCCAGTCAACCCAGTCTAATTAGCATATTACCCTTTTATTAGTATAGATTATATAGTTACATATATACTTACATATTAATTTATATAATACATATTCATATATACTTAAAAGATACAATCATTTAGCTAAAAATGTTTCTGATATGCCCTTTTAATGTATGTGAATATATATGTATTTACCCGGGTGTGTAATTATGGCAAAATGAGAATATCATACCAAAAAAATACCTTTCTACATCTTGAGTCCTGAGGATATGTCTGGAAATTAAGATCTATTTCCTAGTCAGCTTGCTAAATGGTAGTGGATTATCCTGGTGGGCTATGTCCTACTGCATAAGTCAAGCCCATGGATTAGTCAAATTAAGAATTTTTTAATCCTTAAACTAAAAATGGGCTTTGAGAATCTTCAGTAAGAGGATGGGAACAGCCATTTCCTCCTTACCCTATTATCCGTGCATTCTTGGTATATGAATATGCCCAGCACAATTCTGGGCATAGAGTAAGTGCTCAAGAAACAATCCCCATCTGAATAAATTAGCCCATTCTAACTGGCAAACTCCACCCAACACTCCAAACATGATTATGGTCACCTGGGTACAAAGTGCTAGAATCTTAGATGAGGCTATATCCAGAGATTAAGAGAAGACTAGACTCACAAAGCAATACAGAGCTCCTCAAGGCAGGCAATCTAAGGTGATTGTTACTTGATGTCTCTAAATCCATTTGCTTTCTGACGTCACCCTTTCCATGAATATTAAAATAAAATAACGCAAATCTCACTCTACATGTTGAGAGGAGTCTAGTGTCCTTCCATTTCCAAGATTTCTTGGAAGAGAGGGCTGCGGATTCCTGTTTAATTCTCTTGTAATCTTTGTAGCTGATTTTTGCCCTCTGATTCTGCATTTTTGTTGTTGTTGTTGTTGTTGCTTACCCACTTATTTCTTGTCTGTTACTGAACATTTTAGCGTTCAGAGGATAAAGTCAGCATAGACAATTTAATTTTGAAGGTCGAACACCCCTATTTCTGTAAGTTTATGTAACTCTGTCAGCTCGGTCCATCTGGCTGAACCTCTTCCACCCTGGTCTCTGAAGGCCTCTTTCTCATGTTCCCCTCTTCTCCATATTTTGGGCTTCTCACCCCCTCTTTTCTAAGCTATCACAATAATATAAAATCCTTGACATTTAATTATTCAGGAAAGACCAGCTTGATTTGGGCCGCAATTCTTTCCTAAGGAGTTTTCTCTTCCACAATCAAAAAGGATCTTCAGGGTATTTTTTCTAAACTACTATTAACATCTAACATTTATTGGACATTTTTAATTTGTAAAGCATTACTCTAAGTGCTATATCTGGAGTGTCTCAGTTAATATTCAAGATAATGCTGTGACGGGGGTATCAGTATAATTCCCATTTTACTGATGAGAGAACTAAGGCACAGAGAAGTTAAGTGATTCTAATAATAGTTTCATTAGGAAGAATTTTTCCATGTTTCTAGAGCAACCACCAAAACTGCAACCCACTTTCTCCTTGCTAGCCAGTCATACTGTGAACTGGGCAGTCAGATTTCCTTCAAGTGATTATTTACTTAATCTATATGAGCTTTTGTTTCCTTTTTTTTTTTGGTAGTAGGCACACTTTCCAAAATCTAATACTGTGAATATTTGTGTCCCAGACTGTGAGCACGATGCACCTTTTTTGGTAAAACTTTCCCTTCTTAGCTGAAACAAGCTTGAGAAGCTTAGAAGACATAGATCAAATAGTGTGGGAAACCCATCTAATTCAGTAGCATGTGTTTGAAAGTGGAAGGGGAATCAGTAATCGGAAAGACATGAGGTAACCTTAGACTGGTCACTAATGAGAGCCACAGACCTGGAGTGTTGAGAGGAGACTATTTGCCTGATGTTTCTGCTGTTTGGGACCTGCAGAGTCATCATCTGCCTTAACTCCTAGTTCTACTTCCATCGGAGAAGCCTCTTTGAGCGCCAGCCCTTTATGTGTGTCAGCTGGAACTCTGCTGTGTGCCCCAGTCTGCACTTGTACTAGAGCCTGTTCTTTGGTGATCAAGGGTAATGGCACCCTTCTGACTGCAATCCACTGAAATGAATCAGAAGTTAGATTTTAGATTCTAGGCTAGGCCCATCTTTGCCCTTGATTTACATCACAAACATGGCCAGTGTACCCAACCCCACCCCACTGGACCCCAATCTCTTCATCTATAAAGTGAGTGGCCTATTGTAGATTTCCACCAGGATTTCTTCCAGCTCTAATGAGTTTGTGAATCCTGAGAGACACATTGTTACTCATAAACAAATACATTTTATATGAATACTTTATACTTCAAAGAAGTACACTCATCATATACATGTTTTTCTTTATATAACGTTTTTAAAAAAGTAGAAAGGGTATAGACTAAAATATAACTCGGATATGTTTGTTCGGAACCTGAATAAGAGACATGTTTTTATTTTTAAGCTCTCATAAATGATGGCTATGAGAATCTTGGTTGTTTCCTACATCGGGGCCTACTCTATGCACATCTAAAAATGTGGTTGCTGGCAATTTGTGACTTTGAAACTGTCATTTCTCTAGAAAGGTAGGTTTTCCTCTCCATTTTTACTAACATCCTTTTTGTGTAAAATTTTTAATAAACAGTGAAAGAAAAAGCTTTTCCCCCTCATCATTAATAACTTGGTAAAAATGTTACAATTATGAAGTTATGCTAGAAGTAATTAGGATATTACTTCTGAAAATAAGATTACTTCTAAAATAAGACCTGTTGTTAACATCTGTTTTGCCTCAGATGGTTTTGAAAACTTTAGAGGCTGAATGGGTTTATGAGGAATTAAATCCATGAATGATAAAATAAATCCCACAAGTTTTTTAAAAACAGGTTGAAGGTGCCCAAGTTAGAGCTTTTTGAAGTTAACTTTATATAACACTGTCATCAAGTTTTAAAATAATGAGAAAATATTCTGCTTGATATATCATTGCTATGCACAACACACAACTCAATAGAAAGAAACCTCTATTTAGAACTTCTGACTTCATTTAACTTAGCAAAGCAAAAGGAAAAGAAGCCAATAACATTTCGAACTAGTGTGTATAAGGAAGGAACACAGATTGAAAGCTATATACACCAGTCAGAAAGTTAAGCTATAAAACAAAATTTAATTAAAGATTTCCCCCCTTTCCCCAATGAAGCATTTATTCAAATGGAAGATGTCAGAAAGAGTAATAAAGCAGGGGGATTCCATGCCAACCCCCAGACTGTTTACTTAGCTTATCAATAAGGCACATTTTGCACTTGTCCGGGAAGGTCATGGTGTATGGCTCCATAGCAGCCACGGTGCTTTTCTTTGGGATATTTTTGAGCCAGAAATGGAAAAACAAGAGTTTCAGTTGCAAAAAGCTGAAAGATGGGCAATAAGAACTTGGGCATCTTGTAGGTAAGGGGTCAGGGCTACCATGAACTTGGGCTGTAGGGTGTGTAGTTTCCTCATTTTGAAACAGGGGCATTGAATAGGTCATTTCTAAGGTCATTTACATATTGAAAATTGTTTTACTCTAAGAGAGAAAACATTGATTTGCTCTAGAAAAGAAGCTGGGTTAATACCTATGTGAAGAGGACATTTAACCACAAGCCTTGAGACTATCATTGTTTCTCATTGTTACTCATGGTGAATATAATAGAACCTGAGGCAAAATCTTTTTTAAAAATCCTCCCCTAAGGATGGATGGATATGGTTGTGTGTATGTTTTAAAAGAAACATTGACATGAAAAAGAAACATCAATTGGTTGCACCCTAACTGGGGATCAAACCTGCAACCTAAGTATATGACTTAACTGGGAATCAAACCTGCAACCTTTTGGTATATGGGAGGACACTCCAACCCACTGAGCCACCTGCAGAGGGCCCAGAAATTTTTGAGTTTTGGAAAACCAAGCTTGTAATTCAAGATAAATCAAGATTGAGTCAAGGAAGAGTAAAGTACTGCTAAGAGTCAGCCTCAGGAATTCTGTTCCTAGCCCAAACTCTACAAATGTTCATTCCCTGCTAAGGATTTTATAAAGGTGTTTATATGATTTTTAACAGAGTGTTTAGTTAACTTACTTTGCTTTAGTAAAGCATTAAAAGAAACCTGCTATAAAAAGATGTATTTCATTAGGTTCATTCATAATTGAAGAACGTTTGGAGTGGAGTAATTAAAATGTCTAACAAGATTTTGCTTTCTCATTTTTTTAGAACTGTTACTTTGGCTTATATAAATATTGGCATCATAGATCTGCTACACTTAGACAACTACACGGACGCCACTTGGTATTTTTCTGAGGCTCTCAAACTTGATCCGTCATCTATTCGAAGCTATATGTGTCTAGCAGAAACTTACAATAAGGTATTTAAGGTTTGAGAACCTTGATTTTAAAAAAAGTTTTAAATTTCTGGATATTTGTTCAATATAATTTAAAATTTGTTAATGTATTTTTTTCAGATAATTACAGTGGCTAATGCATTTATAAGCAATACATATTAAGTAGATATGGTTAACTATAATTGCCCAGTTATAAAGACTGTATTGATGAGGTATGACTTTTTGTCTTTCATTTTCTTTTAAAAAATACATTTTTTCCTAATTACAAAAGCAACATATATTTGTTGCATATAAAACCTTTACTTGTATATAGTCACAGATAAATTTTAAAACTACCAATGATTTTATTCTTTAGGGATAACTGCTATTAACATTTGGGAGCCTATCAGTTGTGTGTTTGTGTGTATGTGTGTGTGTGTGTGTGTGTGTGTATGTGTGTGTGTTCATGATAAGTGGGTTTTGAATGGAATTTGTGCATAAAATGGGATCCTACTCACTCATGCTTTCCTTTAGATTTTGTTTAGACTTACATGTTATTTAAATTAAAAATGTAGCATATCCTTTATGTAACAAATTCAAACAATACAATAAACAGGAAGTCTCAGCTGACTCCAACCATATCTGACTTTCCAGAGAGAAACACAGTTAACTGTTGTCTCTGCCTTTCAAAATAGATAGCCCTTTCCACTACTCCACCGCTAACCAAGACCCTGTCATTCTCATTAGGACTATTGCAGTAGCCTTCTGGTCTTCTTGCTTCTGTTCTTTACTCCTTTATGATGGATTTCAACACAGCAGCCATAGTAATCCTGTTAAAACATGCCAGATTATTTCACTTCTTTGCCCAGAATCCTTCAATAGCTTCCCTTTGCACTCAGAATAAAAGCCAAATCCTGCAAAAGCCAAAGAAAGGCCTGCAAGAGCCCATGTGAATTGGCTTAATACTTTTTTGCTCTCGTCTCCTACAAGTCCTCTGGTCACATTGGTTTCCATTAGATTAGGCAGGTTATGATGTGGGGGGTGGGGGTGGGGAGTGGGGGGGGGGCAAGCCACAGAAACAAAACACCAACCCCACAAAAACAAACATAAAACTCCACTTCAAAATTACTATTAAAATAACAAAATGGTTTTTTTTTTCTTCCTCACACTGCATCTCCTAGGAGATTTGACTAGAGGCTCTGGTCTCCACCCTTAACATCTCAGGACCCAGTGTGACTAGACTCCCATTGAGAGCGCTTACCTTCCTCATGATGGAGGTGGAAGACCCAGGGCAGGTTAGAGTTAGGATGGTCCCCAGGGAAAGTTTGCTCTTGACCCCTGCTGGGAAAGGGATGGGCATACTTGTGGTGTGTGGTCCTTTTGCTTCTACATGTTGTTGGAGCTGAAGGCTTCTGAAATTTCCTTTGAGTGCACTTAGAAACCCAAAACCCCAGCACCATGTCAGGGTATAAGGACATGCATTCAAAAACTCATTGTTCTGAGGAGGCAAAAATTTCTGCACAGTAGTGAATAAATTATGTTGTATTCACACACAGAATGTTATGTAGTCAATAAAAAAACAACTAGAACTATATCATATGGTATCAGAAGACGACTAGGTTTGGGTAGTAAGCAAGTGATGTAATATACAGATAATGTACTATACAATTGTACACATGAAACCTTTATAATGCTATGAACTAATGTTACACCAATAAATTTTAATTTTAAAAAGGAATATCAGCTGACTGGTATAAGAAAAGCAAGATTCAGAAAGGAGTATAAAGTATGTCCAATATAATTCAATGTAAATAAAACAATCACAAATCAAACCATGGCATACAGTATAGAAGAATACATATGCCTACTCTGTGGGCTCAGCCTCCAGGGTGAATCTAATCTAAGGCTGTCTAGAGAAGTCCAACCCCAGGTCAGCTCATAAAGATCCAGAGAGTGAGCCTCCATGTTTCCCAACCTGGGTTCTAATGTATAAATATTTACAGGTGGAACATACATATGAATAGCTGATTTAATACTTACACCAACCTGAGCAGGGTCAGCTTGAGAAGCAGCAGGCCTGAAGTCCCACAGAATTCTCAATTAATTTAAATACATGCAAACTCTCTCCTTTTGGGTTCCCCTTTTTGACCCCACTCATTCTTTCCTCCAAACAGTTGTACAATTTCCACTTCCATGTCTACTTCCATGCACAAATTACTGCATTCTCCTTTTTGTTTCACTATGTCAGTGCAGTAGACAAGCTGTTGCTTATCCAGATTCATTCTGCTAGGGTTTCTGTAGAACTCCTTTTATAATATTTTCAGTGATAATAGGCTTTTGTCCCTAAATTTGTACAAATCCAGATTATGCTGCTGTGACCAGTATTAAGAAAATAATCAATGTTTAAAACATTCATATTGATTTTGAGCAGTCATCTTTTTTCTTATTCTTTTCTTTTGTTTTATTTATTAATTTACTTATTAATTTCAGTGCAAGCTTCTTTGTTCCCCCTAATTTTTAAGTGGAATTGATTTTTACTTTAAATTTTACCCTTCTTTGCATGAATAAAGTTTGGTGGAAAAGGTGTTATAGATGAGGGAGAAAAACTGAAAAGCTAAACAAAAAAGGAAAACAACCCAAAATGTTGGATATAATTACATTTATATAAAACTAGAGGCCCAGTGCACAAAAATTTGTGCACTCAGGAGGGTCCCTCAGCCTTGCCTGTGCCCTCTCGCAGTCTGGGACCCCTCAGGAAATGACCACCTGCAGGCTTAGTCCCACTCCTTGGGGGATTGAGCCTAAGCTGGCAGTCAGACATCCCTCTGGCAGCCCGGGAGCCCTCAGGGGATGTCCACTTGCCAGCAGGGAGCAGGCCTAGCTGCAGTTGGACATCCTTAGCACTGCTGAGGAGTCGGGAGAGGCTCCTACCACCACCGCTGTATTGGCAGCCATCAGTCTGGCTTGTGGCTGAGCAGAGCTCCCCCTGTAGGAGCACACTGACCACCAGGGAGCAGCTCCTGAATTAAGCGTCTGCCCCCTGGTGGTCAGTGTGTGTCATAGTGACCAGTGATTCCCAGTCGCTCTGCTGTTAGGGTCAATTTGCATATTACCCTTTTATTATATAGGATAGAGGCCTGGTGCATGGGTGAGGGCCAGCTGGTTTGCCCTGAAGGGTGTCCCAGATCAGGGTGGGAGTCCCGCTGGGGTGCCTGGCCAGCCTGGGTGAGGGGCTGAGGGCTGTTTGCAGGCTGGCCAAGCCCCATCAGGGTAGGGGTCCCCGCTAGGGTGCCTTGCCAGTCTGGATGAAGGGCTGATGGCTGTTTTCAGGCTGGCCACAGCCCCCAGCCACCCAAGCTCCCAGTGGAGGCTGGCTGGAAGCAGGTATCTGGCATTTATTTAGCTTCTATAATTGAAACTTTGTTGCCTTTTGAGGAGGCCACAGCCGGCCAGAGCAGGTGGGAAGCTTGGCTTCCTCCATTGCCAGGGCAACCAAGCCTCCTGCTTGCTCCAGCTCCATGGCTGCCGGCTGCCATCTTGGTTGGGTTAATTTGCATATAGTCGCTCTGATTGGCTGGTGGACGTGGCTTGGGCGTAGCGAAGGTATGCTCAATTAGCATCTTTGTCTTTTATTAGTGTAGATTATATATGTGGGTATGTGTGAAAATTCTTCAACATTAAAGATAACTGGTTTTTAAAAACCAAAAGACTGCCTCACAAGCTTTTCTTTTTACTTCTTTGTATCCCATTTGCTGTGGTAACTATTTTTTAAACAAAAATGTTTTCATTGATTTAAGAAGGAGGAAGGGAGAAGGAGAAAGAGAAAGAAACATCAATGATGAGAGAGAATAATTGATCAGCTGCCTACTGCATGTGCCCTACCAAATGCAATATACTTATATATTTTGGTCATGTCCAACCTGGGCATGTGCCCTGACCAGGAATCAAACCATGACCTCCTGGTTCATGGGTTGATGCTCAACCACTGAGCCACACTGGGCTGGACTGCTATGATAATTCTTTTTTTTTTTTTTTTTAATATATTTTATTGACTTTTTACAGAGAGGAAGGGAGAGAGATAGAGAGTTAGAAACATTGATGAGAGAGAAACATCGATTAGCCGCCTCCTGCACATCCCCCATGGGGATGCGCCTGCAATCCAGACACATGCCCCTGACCGGAACCGAACCTGGGACCCTTGAGTCCGCAGGCAGACGCTCTATCCACTGAGACAAACCGGTTTCGGCTGCTATGATAATTCTTAAGAAAAACATGTATTAGGAAATGTTTCTGCAAAATTTCTGTATTGAAGAATGGCAGGGGAGAAACACCAGAAAGGAGTGTTATTATGAGCTAAGTTTCTGTTTATTAATCAACAGGTGAATAAATTGCAAAAGGCAGTAAGAGAGATAACTCGTGCTATCCACCTTCAGCCAGATCAAATCGAGTTATATATCATAAGGTATTGGCATAGAAATCAAATTCTTCAAGTCCTCTCTTGATCCTACCAGTGTCCTTTTACATTTAATCTTTCCACGGTGGCCAAGACCCAACTACCAAGTCAGATATAGTTATTGGTTTTGTTACGCTTGAACTAATTTATAATATAAGATAACCAGATCTTTCCCTTTGCTCTATCCTTACATCAAAACACAACTGTTTCATGTTTTAAATTATGTTAGGCCTCTCCACATTACTTGTTATGTAATTATTACAGGGCTCATGAAAGTAGGATAATATTTTGAACAATTATTTGATTGTGTCCACAGAGGTACCAAATGTGAACCTCAGCTAATTCAGTGGGGGGAAAAAAAGTGACACATTGAATTGTATTTCAAATGTCATAGAGTTTTCTATAAAGAGACTCATTGAACATTGTGAGTTATCACCCCCCCAAAATGTTATTGTCTCTAACTCAGGAAATGGACATATAGATACAGAAAATGGACTAGAATAATGCTTTCTGATAAGGGCTTGCTTTCTTTTTAAACCCTTGAACCACATTTTAACAATTTATGTAATACTTTTCCACTTTTCTGTACCTTGAACTGTGTTTATTTTTTTAATTAATTTTTTAGCAACAGAGTATAACATTTTAAATACAGTAATTGCAAAAAGATTTGAGGCTTTTCTTCTTTCAGCTTCATATTTCCTAAATAGCTTTCTCATCACATCTCCAAACTAATTGGTTCATTTAGACAACATAAAATGTTTATAATTTTCACAATGTTTTTATCATACATATTTAAGTATACATAAATGTATTATAATTAATATAATTACAAGTAACTCGTTTTAAGAAACTTTGTTGTGGAAAAATTCTTTTTAACTGCTTAGAATTAAAAAGGCATTATTTCTTCCAGAGGACAATATCTTCTTAGGATGAAATGTTATGATCTTGCAAAGTTCACTATTTACCAAGTAGCAGAAATGAACAAAGGTAAATATAATTAATGCAAAATTATAATTGCCTTAACATAAAAGTTTTAAATGGTTCTTTAAAATTTTTATGGTATTTGCAAAAGCTATGCATAGATAGCTTGAAGGGTTCACTTGAAAATCGAAGTTAGATTTTTGAATCTTTAAAAGTTCCATTTCATTTGTACATAATCAATTAGTAAAATGCTTCAAAACAGTGAATTTTGTGAGAGAGGTTATTATAGGAAATACCAGGCTTACACTTTTATTTTTGTGTGTGTGTGTGTGTGTGTGTTGGAATGTCTTATTGTTTGTTGATAGTAAATAGATTTTAGTATCATATTGATTTGTTAACTCACATTAAAATATAGATCATTGATTAAAATATTACATGTATTCTAAATCCTAGATACTTGGCAAAGGTATTGATAAGCTTTCCTTTTATTTTAGGTCTCACTGAAATGAGTCCTATACAGCAAGCACTCATTTATTCATTTTGTGAAAACCATGACAAGGCCATTCAGGTGTTGGATGGGGCCACTTTGAATAAGCCTGAGATCAGCATAATTATTCTATTAGCAAAAACCCAAATGAAGGCCAAGAGAACCAAGGTACAAAGTCTTGAGTAAGCTTACTAAGTCTATTAATGGAATTTTAATATTTTGCTTAGAATGACTGCTTGCATATCTTTTTATAAAACTAAATTATATCATTTATTTATTGATTTTTGTTAATTAACATTTAGGTTGTTTCTTTTTATTATTTTTCCCCCTCTTAAGAGTAGGGCTGCCCTAACCGGTTTGGCTCAGTGGATAGAGCACAGGCCCGAGGACTGAAAGGTCCCTGGTTTGATTCCAGTCAAGGGCACACATCTGTGGTTCCTGGCTCTTATAGGGCCCTGGTTGAGGCACCTGCAGGAGGCAACCAATAGCTGTGTCTCTCATATGAATGTTTCTGTCTCTCCTCCTCCCTTCCACTCTCTCTAAAAATCAATAGAAAAATATCCTTGGTGAGGATTAACAACAACAATAAAAAAGTAGGGTTACTAAAAATATTCTTTTTCCTGTCTTCTGTTAACACGTGGAATAGTTTCCCAGGATTTCCCAGGAGTGGAGTTGTTGGTGTGTAGAGAATGTGAATGCCTAACTTTCAAGCTAATGATACATCGTTCCATAGGATTGTATCAATTTATTCTCCCACCTGCAGTATGAACGTCCTGCTAATCTGTATCTTCTACAATAATTGGTGTTGTCATGTTTTATTTTTGTCAGTTTGGAGGAGAAAGACCACTCCTTGTGGTCTTAATTCACATTCCTTAGTTTGAGAACAGATTTAACTTCTTTATATATGTTCATTAGGCACTCATATTTCCTAGTCTATCAATTTCCTATACACAATTTTTATCTTTTTCTTATCAATTTTAGGCATTTTAAAACTAAATTCTTTTATTAATTCTTGGTTGGCTATATGTTTCATACATATCTTCTTGCAATTTGTGGCTGTCTTATTTATTTATTTATTTATTTATTTATTTACTTTTTTCATCATGCCTTCTCGCTCAAAGTTCTTAATTTTTTTTTTAAAAAAAATTTTTTTAGCTAAAAGTATTACAAAGGGTATTACATATGTGTCCATTCCCTGCCCCCCTGCCCTTGACAGTTCCCTGCCCTCCCTTACCCCCCAGTGTCTTATGTCCATTAGTTATGCTTATTTGCATGCATACAAGTCCTTCGGTTGATCTCTTACTCCCCTCCCTCCTGCCCCACAACCCTCTCTGGCCTTCCCACTGCAGTTTGACAATCAGTTTGAGGCAGCTCTGCCTCTGTATCTATTATTGTTCAAAAGTTTGTAATGGTCTTTATTATCCATGAATGAGTGAGATCATGTGGTATTTTTCCTTCATTGACTGGCTTATTTCACTTAGCATAATGCTCTCCAGTTCCATCCATGCTGCTGCAAATGGTAAGAGTTCCTTCTTTTTTACAGCAGCATAGTATTCCATCGTGTAGATGTACCACAGTTTTCTAATCCATTCATCTACTGATGGGCACTTAGGCTGTTTCCAGATCTTAGCTATGGTGAATTGTGCTGCTATGAACATCTGGGTGCATATATCCTTTCTGATTGGTGTTTCTGGTTTCTTGGGATATATTCCTAGAAGTGGGATCACAGGGTCAAATGGGAGTTCCATTTCCAGCTTTTTGAGGAAACTCCATACTGTCTTCCATAGTGGCTGCACCAGCCTGCATTCCCACCAGCAATGCACAAGTGTTCCTTTTTCTCCACATCCTCTCCAGCACTTGTCGTTGGTTGATTTGTTGATGATGGCCATTCTGACAGGTGTGAGATGGTACCTCATTGTTGTTTTGATTTGCATCTCTCAAATGATTAGTGACTTTGAGCATGTTTTCATATGTCTCTTGGCTTTCTGAATGTCCTCTTTTGAAAGGTGTCTATTTAGCTCCTTTGCCCATTTTTTGATTGGATTGTTTATCTCCTTTTTGTTAAGTTGTATGAGTTCCCTATAAATTTTGGAGATTAGGCCCTTATCAGATATGACGTTGGCAAATATGTTTTTCCATGAAGTGGGCTTTCTTGTTGTTTTGTTGATGGTTTCTTTTGCTGTGCAGAAGCTTTTTATTTTGATGTAGTCCCATTTGTTCATTTTCTCTTTAGTTTCAACTACCCTAGGAGCTGTATCAGTGAAGAAATTGCTTTGGCATATGTCTGAGATTTTGTTGCCTTTGTATTCTTCTAGAATTTTTATGGTTTCCTGTCGTACATTTAAGTCCTTTATCCATTTTGAGTTTATTCTTGTGTATGGTGTAAGTTGGTGGTCTAGTTTCATTTTCTTGCATGTATCTGTCCAATTTTCCCAACACCACTTATTGAAGAGACTATCTTGGCTCCATTGAATGTCTCTGGCCTCTTGAAGTTTGAAGTTCACCTGCTGGGGTGCCCTTCTGCAGCTCTCTGTTCCTCCTGCTGAAGGAAGTGCCTGCTACCACCAGCTTTCTCCCCTGAGCTTCTGGCTGCAGGGCCGCATCTGCGGACCGTCTATGCTTTCTTCCCTTCTAGTTTCCCCATTTATCCCCCAATGCCCAGCTTTAGGTGTTATTTTGCTTGAATTATAACAACAGTGTTGCACCCTTCCAAGTGTTCATCTACACAGCAGCTGTAGTGCTGTTTTCAGAATGTAAATAAATATGCCTTATCTGCAAGCCCCTAAGAGGTATTGAAAAGACTTTTCAGAGCAGTGAGAGAGAGGTGGACATCAGCTAGAGGAGGAAGCAGGAGGAAGTAAAGATGTATTCTTTTACATTTAAATGAGAGGAAAGACTTTATGGACTCATGGAGTCAGTGAAGGGGCAGAGATCCAAAAGAGGAAGGACATTACAGGTTGTACTCAGGTCAGGCAATGGGGTGTAGGGCACAGCTTGAGTTAGCTCTGAAAAGATGAAGAAAGGAAACCATTCGAAGACAGGAGAGAAAGAGATGGAAACAGAGGAAGGAATAGATACATGAAAAGTTAAAAGGAGGGAAATTGAGGTGATGATTTTTCTTATGTCCAGGTCAAATGTTGAGAGTGGGGATGGAAAGATGGATGCTGCAGTGGGATATAAACATGTGGAGAAAATGCTAAATTTTTTAAATCGACACTTAGCATATCCAAGTTAAATCTCACTGTTTCTTTTGCAATGTAATAGAATTAAGAAAATGGGCTAAAGGGTCACAGGATTTTTGGTTTCTAAGATGTACTTCAGTTAGCTAATTTTGAAAAGGCATTTCTATCTGAAAATGTGAATTTTTTTCATTAATGCCTTTCAAGTATTTTGATTAAATAGTTTAAATGGGTGATTTTTGATGTTAGTTTATTTTCTGGTGTCAATGGAACTCTATTAACAGCACAGCAGGACAAAACAAAGGCTGAGTAAAACCACATCAGATATTATCATTGGAGATTTTCTACTCCCTAAAAGCTGCCCAGTATTCCTTTCAGAAAAATTATAGGAAATTGGTCATAAACTAGTCTACAAGTTTAAATATAATTTAAGACTACAAGAAAATAATCTTTAGAATTTAGAAAGTGTAGTTCCAAAAGTCCTCATGTATCGCCTGCTTAAGCACTGGCTCTAGGATAGGCCTCGTGGGATGTGCTGCGATCAGATAGGCAATGCATTGTCTTCTCACTGTGTATGGACAAGATCTGTGCGTGAGTAGGGCTGTGTGCCTTTTAACGTTTAAGGTTGTCATGTTAAGTAAACAGCAGAAAGAAACGTTCTCAGACCCCTCTCTCTTTACCCTGTAGGAGGCTGTGAGGCTGTTTAAAAAGGCGTTGGATGTCTGTTCTCATTCTGAGAGAGGACCCCATGCCTTAGAGGCGACAGTGGACTGTCTGTATAACTTGGGTCTTTGTTACATGGATGAAGGCAACTTCCAAATGGTATTTTGTATATTTAGCAACTTAGGTTACTTGTGATTTTAGGAAATGCTTGCATTTAGTTCTATTTCAGAAGGTTACTTCTACAGGAAGTGACCAATACAGTAGACCAATGCTTCTTATAAGATGTGGCTTGTTACAGACAATATGTATCCTACAATACTACTGCATTGTTTTATTTACCCAACATGTTTTATTTGATGCTTACTTGTCAATAGTATTGTAAAGACTAATGTATGTTTTTCACCAAAACAACCTAACTGTAAGAAAATATTATAGCAAAATAATTTCATTACATTAATATAAATTTACCTATTAAATTTAAGTACTTTAAACTGGGTGATTCATTCTAATGTAGAATAAGTGGAAAATGATTAGCACACTGATTTCTCTTAATGACGACTAAAAATTCAAAGATTGAAACTGGTTATTTGAATAGCCAGATTATCCTTGAAAACCAGTTGAGTCAATATTTACATACTTATTCAATATTTGGCTATTTTACAGAAGCCTCTATTTCAAAATTGTCCAATATGTAAAATTATTGTTATTTTCTAATGGCTAATGTTGAATATTTCACAACTGTATCTTTATACACACACACCATTCCTATCCTTATATTCAGAGGAGTGGACGGTGTCTAAAACTTGCATCTCAAACCTCAAAACAGAGTTGCACTTGATTAGTTGTTCCATTAAGAAATTCTAATAAGTATAAGATTGATTACAAATCTTTTCTATGTTTTTAACCCTTTTGTTCAACCAGCATTAAAACTAACTTTGCTCTACAATGTTGGGGAAAATTTTGGGGTTCTATCATTCTGAAATTTCATAGCTATGCATCTGCTATGAAATGTTTGGGCCCCCTGGAAGACAAATGTGCTGGTTGTGACTTCTTTGAAGGAACACAATATGAAGAATAATGATTAAAATTACACGCAAAATTACTGAAATCTAACAACTTGGACTGTACAGACATTAATCTGGGAATAAGGGGCTAGTAAGTTATAATACTAAACCTGACTTGTTAATGCATATTACTTTTGTTTGCTCCACAAGTTTCACTGTGGAAAATGTATTTAAAATGACCAGAAAAGATGGAAAACTTTCAACAACAGCTATATACTGTAATTTATTAGCATTATAAATTAATAAATTCTGCTCATTAAACCATTTGCTTTGTAACAATATACTCTTCTAGGCTTTTGAGTCTTTTACCAAAGCTGTGAAAATAAATCCCAATTTTGCAGAAGGCTTCCATCAACGAGGGCTTTGTAAAGTAAAACTCCACAAGGATAGCTCAATTCTGGATTTTAATCGTGCAATTACCCTCAATCCAAAACATTATGAGGTATTTAAATGAACACTTCTGGTGATTTAGAGATTATGTTATAGATTTGCTAAAACTATTAAATCCTTCATATGTCATTGTTATTAGTTAGCAACAATTGATTACTTATACCTACTTTTCATATAATTGTTTTAATAATGCATATATCTGTATTTCTCTTTGAACTAAAAATATTATCTCCAACAGGAATATTATATATGTGTTTTATAAATTGTGATGTATATACATATTGTTAATATTTTAATGTATCTGTTTATATTTTTATATTTTTATATACTATGTTATTAATTGTATTTACTTCTTGTTTTGCTGTCACATTTATTTCTTACTTTTAAGAGACTAAAGAGATAACACAAATTCAATAGGTGAAGTTTTATTGAATCCTGATTTTTAAAAGTCTATAAATTTTAAATATGGATCAAATATTAGATGTTTTTAGGGAAATACTATGTTCTTAGATATATTATGGTAGTGTGATTGTACAAAAAGAATGTCTTCTTCATAGGAGATGCATACTGGAGACCTGAAGTGAATTGTTATAATGTCTACAACATATTTTTTTACAGTTCAGGGAAAAGTAGATACAACAAATATTGCAAATATATTAATAATTACCTAATCTAGGTGGCAGATGTATGGATGTTCATTGTACTATTTCAGTTATTCTGTATGTTTGGAAAAAATACTACATTTTATGACATCTTTGGGTGGCATAGATTTGTCCAAACTATCATATCTTTTGGTATAATTAATGCTTTGACTATAACACATATTCCTGTTTTCCTCTTCTCTTTCTCTGAAAAGGCATATTTAAACCGAGTGGCCTTCTATGGTTTGAAAGGCAGATACTCCAAAGCAATCTTGAATTGTAACGAGGCCATCAACATTTACCCTCAGAGTGTGCGGGCTTACATCTACAGAGGCGTTCTGAAATACCACAACAGGGTCGGTGATTTCCTGTCTTGTTTACAGAAAATTTAGAGTGAGTGATGCCTGGATGCCAGTAGGGACGCACTTCCTCCTTTAATCTGTGAGAGAAGAATCGCCATAGTGTTAAGGGCAGAGCTGCATAGAACACCTTACACTTTCAGGGTACATCAAAAGGCTTACAAAATAGTGGGTTTGTTTTATTTTGGACATTTACATTTTAAGTGGCACATTATTTAGAAAGTAATATATTATTCATTGTAAAGAATTTGGAAAATACAAAGAGGGAATAAAGAAGACTAAAGTCACCTATTATCTCACCATCGACTGAAAATTTCTGAGAGCATTTGTTGTATTTGCATTGTCTTTTTTTTATATTTAACAATATATATTTATATATATTTTCTAAATCAGTACATTCAGTTTTAATTTGTTTTTTCTTCACAAACAGAAAAACTCTTACAATAGTAGACTTTCTAAAATAAATACTATTGAAATAGAGCTTCAAAATAAATATTTTATACAAAGGGGACCTTCTGTGGTAACTTTGTTGTGGGGTGAGAAGGGGCTACAGTGAGGGGGGGAGTAAGTCAGAAGTGCGGTGGGATGGGAACCTCGGACAGCTTTCCTGTTTGTAACAGGAAACCAAACTGCAGCAGTTGCATTGTCTTTTTTTTTTCTAATAATATATGGTATATATTTTCCAAAGTGGGATTATGCTACTTATTTAATTTGTGTTGTGCCCTTCTTCTCACACTTAACCTTTAAAGATACCATTTTTAATGACTGAATAATATTCTATCATAGTTTATTTTTTACCACTTGATTGTTGGAAATTTGAGTTTTTAATTTTTTCACTATTTTACACAATACAGTTACTAGTATACACACTGAGAACACAGTCATTGCTTGAATATATAGTTGATTCCTAAAGAGAAGTTAGTAGATCAAAAGGTGTGAGTAGCTGCACTGATATCTGATACTTCATGGAATACTTTATTTTTCCTACTTTTCTGTTCTGAACTTTTTTGTAGCTATTTCATATGAAATATTTTGCAAATAATACCTTAAAGCAGTGGTTCTCAACCTTCTGGCCCTTTAAATACAGTTCCTCATGTTGTGACCCAACCATAAAATTATTTTTGTTGCTACTTCATAACTGTAATGTTGCTACTGTTATGAATTGTAATGTAAATATCTGATATGCAGGATGGTCTGAGGCAACCCCTATGAAAGGATCGTTCGGCCTCCAAAGGGGTCACGACCCACAGGTTGAGAACCGCTGCTAAAGCAAAGCTAAGACCTTGTATTTTGTATTAATTCCATGAAAATTACTATCTATAGAAATGGATGACACAAGGTATCAGAGAAGCATCAAAGAGGAAGCAAAAGAGACTGTAGGTAGAAAACATGACGGTTATGGGATCTGACAGTATGAATGATAGAAGCAAGCAAGCTCTGGTGAATGTTTGCTAGAGGAACATGGCTTGCTTTTCTTTTACCAATAAGAAGTGTAATTTTCTCAACATTGGCAATAAGATAATCATCTAAATTAAAATTTTTTATATATTTCATTTTATTTGCAAGAAACAGAAACTATAATAATAATTCCTACCAAGAGATTTTCTTAATTAACTTGGTGAAAGATGAGCTTGATTGTCTTAATATCACAGATGCTGCACAGAGTGTTCCAAAAACTCTGATAGAATCAATAATTTCTTTTACAATTAAATGTCAGTCCATTATGACTAACCCTTCTCACCTAATTATTTTTTCCTTTGTAGACTTATAAGCTAGCGATTACAGATTTAACTACCGCTATCAACATGGACAAAAACAGTTATGTAGCATTTTATAACAGAGCAGTGTGTTACACCAAGATAGGTGAACTTCAGATGGTAAGATGACCATTTTAGTCCACAAAATGTTAAAGCATTTGTAAACATATGTAAAGCACGTGTAAAATATTTTTTATTATCTCTCTTGTAATTTTGAAAAATAATTCTTGTGGAAATATGCACACACACCGCCCCCCACACACACACACAACTTGAGAACCCAAAGAACCATTTCAAAGGACATTATTATTTTTATTAGTGCTCACAAAATTGTCTTATACATTCTCAACAATATCACATGAAAAATTGATTTTATAATGCTTACATAAGCATTTAAAGACATATAAAAATTAAAATGCATTACATAATTCTCATTAGGGTAAATGTTTCTACTGATAGACCATTTGCAGTACGTTTTTTAAGAATTAAATCTTTATTGTTCAGATTATTACAGTTTTTCCTCTTTTTCCCCCCCATAGCTCCCCTCCACCCGGTTCCCACCTTACCCTCCGCCCTTACCCACCCCGCCACTGTCCTCATCCATAGGTGCATGATTTTTGTCCAGTCTCTTCCCGAATCCCCCACACCCCTTTCCCCCCGAGAATAGTCAGTCCACTCCCTTTCTATGCCCCTGATTCTATTAAAATCACCAGTTTATTCTGTTCATCAGATTATTTGTTCACTTGATTTTTAGATTCACTTGTTGATAGATGTGTATTTGTTGTTCATAATTTGTATCTTTACCTTTTTCTTCTTCTTCCTCTTCTTAAAGGATACCTTTCAGCATTTCATATAATACTGATTTGGTGGTGATGAACTCCTTTAGCTTTTCCTTATCTGTGAAGCTCTTTATCTGACTTTAATTCTGAATGATAGCTTTGCTGGATAAAGTAATCTTTTTTTTAAATTAAATATTTATTGTTCAGATTATTACATTGGTTCCTCTTTTTTCCCACCATAACTCCCCTCCACCAAGTTCCCACCCCACCCTCCGCCCTCACTCCCCACCCATTGTCCTCATCCATAGGTGAACGATTATTGTCCAATCTCTTCCCGCACCCCCCACACCCTTTTCCCCCTCCAAGAATAGTCAGTCCATTCCCTTTCTATGTCCCTGATTCTATTACAATCACCAGTTCATACTGTTCATCAGATTATTTATTCACTTGATTTTTAGATAAACTTGTTGATAGATGTGTATTTGTTTTTCATAATTTGTATCTTTACCTTTTTCTTCTTCTTCCTCTTCTTAAAGGATACCTTTCAGCATTTCATATAATACTGGTTTGGTGGTGATGAACTCCTTTAGCTTTTTCTCATCTGTGAAGCTCTTTATCTGGCCTTCACTTCTGAATGATAGCTTTGCTGGATAAAGTAGTCTTGGTTGTAGGTTCTTGGTATTCATCACTTTGAATATTTCTTGCCACTCCCTTCTGGCCTGCATGGTTTCTGTTGAGAAATCAGCTGACATTCATATGGGTACTCCCTTGTAGGTAACTGATTTTCTTTCTCTTGCTGCTTTTATGATTCTCTCTTTGTCTTTTGCTCTTGGCATTTCAATTATGATGTGTCTTGGTGTGGTCCTCTTTGAATTCCTTTTGTTCGGGTTCTCTGCGCTTCCTGGACTTGGAAGTCTATTTCTTTCACCAGGTAGGGGAAGTTTTCTGTCGTTATTTCTTCAAATAGGTTTTCAATATCTTGCTCTCTCTCTTCTTCTGGCACCCCCATAATTTGGATGTTGGTACGCTTGAAGTTGTCCCAGAGGCTCCTTACACTATCTTCGTATTTTTGGATTCTTTTTTCATTTTGCTTTTCCAGTTGGGTGTTTTTTGCTTCTTCGTATTTCAAATCTTTGACTTGATTCTTGTGATCCTCTAGTCTGCTGTTGGGAGTCTGCATAATATTCTTTATTTCAGTCAGTGTATGCTTAATTTCTAGTTGGTTCTTTATCACAACATCAAGCGTTTCACTAGATTTCTTGAAGATCTCACTACATTTATCAGCAGTCTCACCAGTCTTCTTGAAGATCTCACTACATTTATCGGTGGTCTCACCAGTCTTTTCAAGGGCCTTATTAAATTTATCGGTGGCTTCTAGACAGTTATTTAAAGACCTTAAAAGTGTGGTTTTGAACTCTATATCCAGCAGTTTGCTTTCCTCCATTTCTGTCGGTTGTGTCCTGTTTCTTTGTCTTGGCATTTTTTATACTTCGCTGTGTTGATAGAGTGCCTTTCTGTGCTGAGTGTCCCAATGACCTGAGGTAGACACTCTTGGTGCACCCCCTTGTGGGCTTTGTGCACAGTCTTATTGTAATTAAGCCTTGATTGTTGTAGTTATCACTGGGAGGAATTGACCTCCAGGCCAATTGGCTGTGAGAATCAGCTGTGTCTGCAGTGGGAGAATTCTTGTGCTGGAGACACCCCTCTGGGGCAAGACTTGCTTCAGTGGGGCTTTGGTGCTCACTGAGTCTGCCCCCTGAGTGTGTCTTTTATGGTTCCACAGAGCTACAAACTGGATGGTCCCACTCTGACCTCTGGGCTTCCTGGCTCCTGGATCTCTAGGGAGGTGCTAATCTAGCCTTTGCCTGCAGCTATCCAGCAAAAGCCTCCCTTCAGGGCTTGGGCGGGGCAGGTCCCACAGGATCAACAGGGCGGGGCTAGCAGTTATGGCTGCTCTCAGTCTTGCCCTCAGAGGCTCTGCTTCTCAGTGTCCCGGTAATCGCTGCAAGCCCCTCCGAGAGAAAGCTGCCCTAGGGTTCTGACCGATTGCAGACAGTCCCACTTCTCCCATATGAGTCTGGGTCCCTAGAGACTCGCCCGGAACTGGACCTCAGAGCCTGAGACTCCCTCCCAATTGAAACCGACAACCGTGCCCTTAACCGCCAGCCCGCTCCGCATGCACTCTGCACCTTAATAATTTACTTCCATACTGCGCCTCCTCTGAGTCTCCGTATGCTTTTCTCTTTCCTTCTAGTTGTCGAATTTCCACTCAGCCAGCCTTCCTGTGGTTCTGGATGATGTCCATTCCGTCTTTTAGTTGTATTTTTGAAGTGGTTGTGTGAGGCAGCAATCTCCGGTGTTTACCTATGCCGCCATCTTGGTTTTTCGAATAAAGTAATCTTTGTTGTAGGTTCTTGGCATTCATCACTTAGAATATTTCTTGCCACTCCCTTCTGGCCTGCAAAGTTTCTGTTGAGAAATCAGCTGACATTCATATGGGTACTCTGTTGTAGGTAACTGACTGTCTTTCTCTTGCTGCTTTTAAGATTCTCTCCTTGTCTTTTGCTCTTGGCATTTTAATTATGATGTGTCTTGGTGTGCTCCTCTTTGAATTCCTTTTGTTTGGGGTTCTCTGCGCTTCCTGGACTTGGAAGTCTATTTCTTTCACCAGGTAGGGGAAGTTTTCTGTCATTATTTCTTCAAATAGGTTTTCAATATCTTGCTCTCTCTCTTCTTCTGGCACCCCTATAATTCGGATGTTGGTATGCTTGAAGCTGTCCCAGAGGCTCCTTACACTATCTTCATATTTTTGGATTCTTTTTTCATTTTGCTTTTCCAGTTGGGTGTTTTTTGCTTCTTCGTATTTCAAATCTTTGACTTGATTCTTGTGATCCTCTAGTCTGCTGTTGGGAGTCTGCATAATATCCTTTATTTCAGTCAGTGTATGCTTAATTTCTAGTTGGTTCTTTTTCATAACCTTGAGGGTCTCACTAGATTTCTTGAGGGTCTCACTACATTTATCAGCGGTCTCACCAGATTTTTTGAGGGTCTTACTAAATTTATCGGCGGTTTCTAGAAAGTTCTTGAGAAACCTTAAAAGTGTGGTTTTGAACTCTATATCCAGTTGTTTGCTTTCCTCCATTTCTGTCATTTGTGACCTGTTTCTTTGTCTCCGCATTTTTTATGCTTCCCTGTGTTGGTAGAGTGGCTTTGTGTGCTAGGTGTCCTATAGGGCCCAGTTGCTCACCCTCCCCAATTACCTGATGTGGACACTCTTGGTGCACCCCTTTGTGGGCTTTGTGCACAGTCTTATTGTAATTAAGCCTTGATTGTTGTAGGTATCACTGGGAGGAATTGACCTCCAGGCCAGTTGGCTGTGAGAATCAGCTGTGTCTACGGTGGGAGAACTTCTGTGCTGAAGACACCCTTATGAGGCAAGACTTGCTTCAGTGGGGCTTTGGGGCTCACTGAGTCTGCCCCCTGAGTGTGTCCCTTATGGATCTGAGGAGTTGTAATTGGATGGTCCCACTCTGACCACTGGGACCACTGGCTCTTGGATCTAAAGATGTGCTAATTTAGCCTCTGCCTGAGGCTACCCAGCAGGAGCTATGGAGACATCTGAAGATTCCCCTTCCTTGTTTGGGGTTTGGAGGTGCCCAAATGAGGCCTGGCTGTGAAGCAATGCAAGCTGCTGTGGGGCTTTGGGCCTTCTCTTGGAAGTTCTGGGTCTGTCTGGCCCAGCTGCAGTTTGTTAGGTAATTTTCAGATTGCAAAGGGCCAGGGCATTCATATGCAAGAGCCTCTGCCGAAGCTTGGGTGGGGTGGGGTCTCAGGGAATCAACAGGGTGGAGCAAGCAGCTATGGCTGATCCTCAGCCCTGCCCCAAGGGGCCCCACATCTCAGTGTCCCGGTAATCGCTGCAAGCACCTCTGAGAGAAGGCTGCCCTCGAGTTCTGAGTTCTGCCTGCTGCCAGACAGTCCAGTTTCTCCCTGTATGAGTCTAGGTCCCCAGAGACTCATCTGGAACTGGAGTTCAGAGCAGTCGGGGGCTTGTGACTCCCTCTCGATTCAAAAAGACAGCCGCGTCCTCAGTTGACAGCCCTTGCTGCGTGCGCCTCCGTACCTCTGTACTTCCGCACCTCCTCTGAGTCTTAGTGTGCTTTTCTCTTTTCTTCTAGTTGTAGAATTTCCACTCAGCAAGCCTTCCTGTGGTTCTGGATGATATCCGTTTTGTCTTTTAGTTGTATTTTTTAATTTGTTGTGGCAGGCAGCAATTTCTGGTGTTTACCTATGCCGCCATCTTGGTTTCTCCCATTTGCAGTACTTTTAAGCAGTGATTGTTAGCAATATTGTTGCTTCAGAATTTGCTGGTATTTTTTGCACAGTGTTCAGACTGTTGCAGAGAACCAAAGAAATACCAAGCACACTTCCTAGAGAACAGGAGGGACCCCATTTATTAACACTAGTGGACTCCGGGAATAATTTCCAAATCAGAGTGAAGAAACATGCAGAGAGCCTTTCTATATATATTCCGCTGGGGTCTTTGTGTTGCTGATATGCCCCCTGCCCCCTTCGTGGCCCTGTAGGAAGGCCCCCAGGTGTCAGGCCACATCCAATGGTCCATCCTGGCACCAGCATAACAACCCACCCCCCTGCCCCCATGGCAGTGCATTGTTCACAGTTCCATGGCCTCTGCATTTAGATAACAAGTTCTGCAAGACCAGTTTCCTCCTCAAGACCACAGATGCAGCAGTTTTGAGTGGTTTCCAGTGATGGGACCAGTGACCAGTGACAAGTACTGCTTGTGCTCTTTGGAGGCCTAGCTGATGGCTGCAGCAATCCTTTTTCTCTATTTGTCCCGTAGAGCTACCTGTGCAAGCCATTTTTTAGAGTTTCTATCTTTCTCCTCTTTCTCCTTTCTTTGTCTGCTTGGTCTTTTTCCAGTCAAGATTCTTCACTGGGGAGCAGCTGGTCTGTGGTCTTCCTAGTGCGATGTCCCCTCCCCTTGTTTCTCTTTCTCTGTTGTCCTCTTGTCCCCCTCCTTATTTCTATCCAGGCCCACAGTCAATGAGGCATTCCTTTAGCAGACCACGTCACATGCTCCCCAGTCTCCTGGAATCGTGGGCAGTCAAATCTGTTTAAAACATTTAGAGATTTTGAAATTTATTTGCTATGGAAGGGACATTGAGAAACATTGTTACTCAAAGGATATAGAATTCCTGGTAACCAGAGGATCAGGTTTCCTCCAGAACCATTGGCAAATGAATAATTTTTAACAAAGGAGTTGTTAAGATCCTAGGACTAATTAAGGGCTCATTTATCAGAGTAACCTGCAGAGCAGGTGTCTTTGATGACTCCCTCCCCACCCCCACTGCCTTTTCTGGGTAACTCTGAAGCCACAAACAATGGGCTGGGTGGGGGCAGGGAACTCCCATTTTTATCATCTCCGATAAGTAACAGAGCCCCACACTCTGAACAAGGAAAATGAAAAACTACCGAAATAGGGACCTAACTACTAGAATAAATCATATTGGCTATTTTGGAGCTGCCATGTACCCAACCCATTTCATCCAAACACTCATTGTACAGATGAGGAAATGGAAGTCGGGAGCGGTTAGAAACACATCTAAGTCACACAGGGAGTAGAGCCCTGTGCAGCTAGCTGTTCACAGGTTTGTTTGCTTCTGGTTAACAGTCTGTAGGTGGCTTTGTAAAAACATTTGACCTCCAGCGCCTGGAACGGATGTCATGTAACAGTGTGGCCACCTCCCTTTTTGTCTACCTCCTCCCTACATGTCTACCTCCACCCATTTCTCAGCATCACTGCCAAGGCTACACTGAGAAAACCCAAGTACTTTCTGCAGAAAATGCACTTAGACATTCTCCCAAGATACGGTTTCATAAAAATTAAGAACAGGTGAATTCTGGTTCCTATCACCTTAATAAAAGTAGTAACAGTTACCACTTACTTAGAGCTAATTGTGTGGGAGGCCCTGGGCTAAATGTTTTATCAATATATCATCAAAATTACTTTGTGCAACAGTATGACGAATTATTAATATCCCAATTTTGCAGATGAGGAAACTGAAGCTAGTGTTAAGTAACTTACCTGAGACTAAAAAGCTAGCAATAATAGCAGAGGTGTGTTACAAATACTGCTCCTTATCCTTCATGAAACTAATTTTATAGCTTTTGTTTCCTCTTGTGTCACATATTCAGCTGTCTAGTGGATCTTGTGGTATCTTAAAGGTTTTATGTTCTGTGATTTTATGAAAGCAAAAGTGCTAACATTTTAGTTTTGTTTTGATAAGTATTATGAATTATTTTTACAGCCCTGGCAATGTTTGTTATTAATTATGCCACAATGTACAGAACTGTACAATTCTTTTAGACACTTGAGTGCCTAATCATGAAATACTAGAGCACCACTGAGCAAACAGCAAAATACTATGTATTTGCATTTCCAGTTAGCACGTGCTATAGGCATGTAAGATCTGGCCCTTTTCTGATGAAATTATATGGCTCTTTTGGACAAAATGTTCTGTAGAAAAATGAGGTAAGAGATTCAGCTCCAACTCAAATTTGGGATGGTCCTGTTATCTGGTACAGAACAATGACCAGTAAAAAATTGTTTATTCAATGAATGAAATAAAAAGCTAAAAGTAATAAAGATTCTCTGAGTTAATTCTAAACTTAATGTCTTTAAAAAACCCCAATATATCTATCATAATATTTTGAAGTAATTTTCCAACAGGCTTCTTTGTTATATTAAGACCCATTTTCATTGATTCATAATTTATTCTCTCAACAAACATTTATTGATTGCCTACTCTGTGCAGGCACAGTGCTAGTTACTGACTTTGTAATGGTGAAAAATAAGAATAAGCTTTGCCTCCATAAAGCTTAGGTTGCCGTGAGAAAAACAATCAAATACTAAAAAGAACTTACATTCCCAAAGATAACAAGTGCTCTGCTTTAATGTGGGCGGTCCTGTGGGGAACTGCAGCATGGGGGAGGCGTGTGGTATGCCTCTTCCATCTACACACAATGGAAATGCTTAGGATGCTTCACAAGAACACGTGAAGTGAGCCACAGTCGGCCCCACATATTAAAATGCAGCAGCAGTCAAGTATTTAGTTAAGGGGGCCCTTTACATTCAACAAATGATTATTTAGGGCCATGAATTGTAAGTCAAATTAAATACTAACTATGGGTTCCTACTTTGGGCATTAACACATTTTTTCCTTGGCCAATGTAGCAAGGCTCTAAAGAGCTGAATCTAGGTTGTAAGTGATTCTTTCATTTTTAGGCATTAATGGACTATGGAATCGTGCTTCTTCTTGATGCTGGAAAAACTGTGGCATTCAATACGTTAGTTAATCGTGGACTCATCTATTTAGGACAAGGGCATCACTGTTTCGCATTAGAGGTAAACCTGAACCCATTTGATTTTTCATGCTCACTTCTGAAAATAGTGAACAAGTTTTTCTTACTACAAAATGGCAATATTAATGAGCAATAACTAAACTTTAGCAATAATCATATTGAAATACTTTGACTGACTAATAGAATTTTTGTAAAATACGTGTATTTTTACTTTGTTTTGATTACAGGCAAATAGCCAATATGTTGTTTTTGTGTGTGTGTGTGTGTGTGTTTTTGTTTTGTTTTGTTTTATTGCTTAAAGCATTACAAAGGGTATTACATATGTGTCCTTTCCAATATGTTTTTTAAAAAGTTTCTAATTTGATGAAAGTTCAAGGCTATCACTTCCTATCTTGACTATATACAAAATTCAATTATTTAGCAAATAAAATGATTTATGTATTATTTACTCTGCTGTTTGATGCTCTCATTTATAATTTTCCTCTTTCTCCATTGAAAATATATCAAACTAAATCCATTTGTTTTGTAGAGAGTAGAAAATACCTGCTCAAAATAGGCTGCTGAGAATAATGGGAACAGGCACTCGGGATTGTAGTAGAAGATAGCATCTCCATTATGTCACAAAGAAACGTGGTTTCTTTGGTTAAAAAATGCATTTCTTTGTAGAACAATTAAACAAAACTTACCATTCTCATTTTTATCTTATTTGTATTGTTTTTTTAAATTAACTTTGGAGTTAAGATTAAGAGACACAAGACAAATAAAAGTTTGCAGTTAAATATGGTAGTTTTGCTTCTTCTTTGTTTCTGAGGAACCACAACAGAACATTATGTAATGGAATGTTTCCTGATTCTTTTCATCTCCAAAAGTGACTTGTATTATTTTTCTACCTTTGGAGTCAGATTTTGAGGTTCTGCCCCGCAGAACTACTTATTATTTTTGCGGATGGATCATGAGAATTCTCGCTTCATATTACACAGTGTTTTACAAAGTATCATACTTTAAAAAGATATTGGCTTGTAAAAACATGTAATAAATAACTTCAAAATGCAATGGGTATTTAATTTTAAAACGTGCCTTTAACACTTATGTAAAACTTTTCTGTACTCGTTCAATAGAAACTTACCTGGCCACTGGGTAAAACTAGCAATAAAGCTACTGGTCCGCAATGTGTTAAGAAGTGTCTGAGAAACCAGATTATAGGCAATTTACACTATGATGAAATGTAATTCCAAGAGTTGAACTCTTTTAGGTTTAGGTAATACCATTTGGAATTTCCTCAGAGAGGGAGCTAAGGAATTTCTTTGTTTGAAGTAGGCAAGAAAGCTATGGAACTCTAGGGAACAGTGTTGGGAGTAGAGAAGTGAGGAAAATGAGGGTTGGGAGCCACAGACCTCAGCTGTTGGATAATTAAGTGCAGGGCCTGTGTTATCTATAAGGCACACATTTATTTGGTATTTAACATCAACATACCAGGTTCTCAACAGTGCTGCACAATTTATAATTGTAACTTATAGATGAGGAAACTGATATTCAAAAGAGGTTAAATAGTCCTTTATCCAGGAAGTGCTAGGGCATGATTTGATCTCAGGTCTCCCCTGATTCCAAATCCTATGTATTGAAGATGTGGAGATAAATAAGGCAGATTTCCTGTCCTTGAGGAGCTCATGGTCTATCCAAAATCATTCTTGACCCCTCTCTTTCCTCATACTCTATATCCAACAGTTCAGTAGACTCTGCCATCAAAGCATATTTTGAATTCAGTCATTTCTCATTTTTTGTCACTGTTATCTTCCTAATTCCACCCTCAAGCATCTTTCCACGGGACTACATCAGGAGCTTCTCAACTGACCTCTCTGCCGCTGCTCTTGTCCCTGTCTCTACATGCTGTTCTTCAAACAGCAGCAGACAGACCTCTTAAGAACATACTGGTAAAGCAGACCATGTTATTCCTTCTGCTCAGAACCCTCCAGTGGCTTCCCATCACACTTAGAATAAAATTTGCACTGTTGACTGTGGCCTACGAAGACCCGTCATGATCTATCACTCATTGATCTGACTTCATCGTCAAACATTGTTCTTTTCTGCACTCAGACTCCTCCACTTTGGCATTTTGCTCTTCCTTGGAAATGCCAGGCTCCCTTCCTGCCCCAGGGTCCTCACACAAGCTCTTCTCTGTACATGGAACGCTCTCCCTACTAATCTGTGTGTGACTCATGCCCGTCTTTTATTTCAGGTTTCTGCTCAAATGTGACCTCCTCAGTCAAACAAACAAAACAAAAATGTAGATTAATTAAAATAGAATATTAGAAAATTAAAGTAAACCTGGACAGGGAAAACAAACAGGAAACAGAGGAAAACAGAAGAAAACAAATAATAAGATGGTAGACCTAAATCCAACCATATTAGGAGTGACATTTAGTAGGATGGTAAAAAATAGACCAATTTAGGTAATAAAAATATCAGATCAGAACTTTTTTTTTAAAGTCTCTGGCTACAAAAGTCACACTTTAAATATATTGATATAGATAGGAAAAGTAAAAGGCTGGAAAAAATATGCCCTGCAAACACAAATTAAAAGCAAAAAAATAAAAGTCTCCTTTATGTAAATAAAAAATTATTTGAAAAATTAAATTAGAAAAATGAGAAAGAACCAATGAATAAATATAAGACTGAATAATAGAAGGGCTAGATGAAGAAATAGGAGACAGCAGTCTTAACACTTACCCAGGGACATTTTTTTAGTGAGAATGATTGATTAACAGAGAGGTCAAGTGGGATGAGTGCTGACAACGTACTAGGTAACTGATCCTTGTATGGCCTTCCTAGGAACCCTTGGTCAGGAAGTAGAGTGCAACATTTGGACTGGCATTGTTTAGGAAGTTAATGGTTAAGTGGGTTGGATTGAGAACATGTGTTTATCTCTTTGTCCTCTTGAAAACCTACTAGGAAGACAGTAAAGGAATAAAAAAGATATAATTCCACAAGGTTGAAGATAGTAGAAAAGAGATGTTCAGGCCCCTAAAACTACCATTCTGTATTCTAATGCCTCTAACTTGAATATGAATGGGCAGCCAAGGATCCTACACTTAAGAGGTAAAATAGAGACTATTTTTTTAGGGATGGTGGGAGAAAAGGAGATGTGCGGAGTGCTGGGGTAAGATAGCTAAATTCTACCCTGTGTGGGAAGTTAAACATGACAATTCTCATGTTATTTTGAAATTTGAAGGTAAATAGCAGCAAGATGTAAAAACAATTGTGTTTGGGGAGTGGGCTTCAGGCGCAAGGAGAGGTGGAGCAGGTGATTGCTGCAAGCACCGTCAGTTTTCTAGTTGGATTAGACACCATACACTTGGTACATGGGCTACTTTGATAAGAATAAAAGCAATAAATAAAAAATGTCTTTCGATGCAATTTACAAATGATGAAATAAAATTGGCCTTCATTAAATGACACAAATACTAGGAAGCTGATGGAATTGGGGGGTGTGGAGACCATGAGTGTTAGCTATGCTTTCAAGGAGATTGGTGGTGACAGAAACTAGAAAGACTGGGCCATGTGTAGTTTGTAGCAGGGGAGGTTGAGTGGAAGGCATGTTAGGTCAGGGCATGAAACAAGAATTAAAAATACAGAAGGCAGGAATATGATAGAGCAAGTTTCCAGAGGAGAGCAAAAGGAACAAGGTCAAGAGTCTGTCTTCTGACACAAAGACAGTGTGGGTGAAGGTCCTTACAAATAAGGAATTTGCTTTGTGTATGAGTGGCTATGTGTGGTTTGTTATTTATGATCTTCATATTAGAAAAAAATTAATACTGAAGGAAAAAATCATAAAAATTAGTTAGCTTTATTCTAAGTAATGAGAATAGTCATCACATGTTTATTGCTGATAATTATACATATAGAGTCAGGTTGACTTTTGTAAGTTTTATCTGATTATAAAACCGAACTTGGTATTCTCAGTCTTTTAAGTTCTTGATCACTCCTCACAACTTCCAAAATAAATAAATAGGAAAGTTTGTAATAAATCTCAATTTCACTAAGTTTGCCTCCACTTTAAAACAGTCCTCTTAGTCTGGCCAGGTTGGCTCAGTTGGTTGAGCATTTTCCTGTGCACCGAAAGGTTGCTGGTTCCATTTCTGGTCAGGGCACATGCCTGGGTTATGGGTTTGATCCCTGGTTGGGGCATGTTCCGAAAGGAACTTCTCTCTCTCTCTCTTTCTCTCTCTCTTCCTCTCTCTAAGCATGCCCTCAGGTGAGGATAAAATCAGTAAATAAAACAGTATTCGGGGGATTTATCTGGTAGCATATTTGATTATATTACATTTGATTAGACAATAGATTTCTTATTTTCTTCCAATAATAGTTCCTTTTCATATCAAAATATACTTCAGGAATCTAAATGTGATTCCATATCTACAGATTGGTCTCTGACTGAAACCTTCCTCCTCCATTAGGATTCCAGTGACCCTGCTTGACCCTACTACTCCCTCTGCCTTCCCAATATTTGCAGAAAAGTTAGCCAGCTTCCTCCCTCTGCTACAGCCAGGGAAGGTTTGTGGAAGGGGGAGGAGGGGGAGGGAAAATGAGGAGGGAGAGGGACAGGGAGGCTGTCTGTTACGGTTAGCTCCTCTCCGTCCTCCAGGGTGGACACCAGAACTCAGACACCGGCCCTCTGAGGCTGGAGAGTGGGTGCCAGCCTCCAGGACGGGGCTGGAGGGGGTCCCTTGGACAGTCCGGAGGAGGTGACAGCACTCTCCTGTTCTAGCCTGGCCACCTGAGGTTACAACCAAAACTGCCAGTGAAGGTGCCTGGGGAAGCAGTCCTTTGGGAAAAGCAGAATCATTGCAGTTTCCATGATATTTTATATGTAGATATTCATCTAAATATTGTATTAGTTTCAATTTAGTGCTGTTCTTATTTTGCCTCAGTCCTCGAATATTTTTGTAGGTCTTTGAAAAGCTGATGCACTTTGGACACTGTCCCTGGAGCCTAATGGAGGACAGTGTTCAGGGCCGCAGAGGCAGGCTCTCCCGCAGACTTTTAATTCTCTTAAAACAACCTTTCCCAGGGCCATTCCAGCTAACTTCCGAACTCAAAATCTTGGGGTTTTTCATTGCTCCTTCTCAGGAGGCTTCTAGAATTCTCCCAGAAGTGTGAATTCCAAAGGTAGGAGCAGCCTTAGCTAATCCACAAAAAAGGCCCAAGGCATGTCCTTTTCTGGGTCTGGGTGTGTGTTTGCCCTGTAAAGTCCAAGTTTCTCTATAGGAGAATCTCCATTTCTATCTAGATGAGCAAGTCTCTGGTGGTGTAAACTGAGGGGAAAAAATACAATAAAAAGAAAGTAAATGAGGTGTCATTACACACATCAGGGCAAAACCACCGGGAAAGTGCAGACCAGCAGCACAATATTCTGAGGGAGTTTTCAGTTATGGGTTTCCTCTGCTCCATTCGTCCTCACTAGTTGTGATACTAAAAGGGAAAAAAAGTTTGAAGATGTCTTTGTTAATGCTGTGATAAGTATATTCATGGTAGAACACAGCTAGAATAAAGTTTAAGGAAGCGCAAAGGATAATGTTGCAAAACTAACAAAAATATAAAACTGTTTCAGGATTTTAAACAAGCTGCATTGCTGAGCAAGACTGATGTGAACCTTTGTCAAGCTACCGCCTTGTGCTACCACAGGTATGCAATTTAGGTTGCAGTGAAAGCAAGTGGGGCCATCTAATGATTATAATAGAAGAATAGAAAGAGGAAAATGTGGAAGTGACAGAGACAAAAATGGGGAGAGGCAAAGAATCCCTGCATAGAGGTGGCAAGCACACGTAGGTGTGTCATCAGCACCCTCCTACCTTCTAATAAGGTGTTTTAACCAAGTCTGCAAGCAAATACGTGCATCCTGGCATTGGATACCCACTGATTCAAGCCCATTTACTGGCAAAAAAGACCTGGGTGATACACAGAATAAAATCACGCACAGCTTGAAATGTCTAAGAATAAAATTAAGTGATTATTTTTGTTCCTAAAATGAAACTAAACTTTTAAAAGCCTGTTTCCTACAAGAGAGGGTGATCTCAAAAAATTAAATATTTTCAAAAAATTTTGCATTTAGAAAACATATTTCTAAATCTATAACTAATTAAAATAATACCCGTGAACATCTACAAAATACAATAAAATCTACAAAAATATATTACTTAAAACATTATTACCTGCTTCTGAGATTACTGTAAGAGTAACTCAAGTTATAGTAGGGGAGAAGAGAACAGTTACATACGCTAAAATACAGAAGATCACTTTATAATTTGTTCTGAGATAGCATTACATAGATTTTTACTAATTATAAGTTTTATATTTCTACATATACATTTAACATCTAAAATTAGTTTCTGGTCATTTTGTGTTTAAAAGTATAGAGATTCTGCATGTGGAGATTTTAATGTGAGATAAAATATATTTGGTTAAGTAGTAGTTTACAATATTATTTTTTAAGACAGAAATAACAGCAATTACTTGGAGGGGAAATTAGGAGAGTTCATAAACAATACAGACTAGGCTGTATAAAAATCCAATTTTGAATTATTTAGGAATAAATATTTCCTTTTTTCCTTTTTAGAACACAGCACAGCTACATTTCCCTATGAAAGTTAGATTTTTTATTTTATGAACATAATAATGTAATGACTGAAACTTGTGAAGATGTCTTTGGGTTTAAAGGCCTAAATTGGGACCTTTATTTTATATAAACAGCAAAACATAGTCACACTATTTTCTATTGTAATCTAGCAACCTTTGTACAATCCATCTCTTTAAGTAATTGTCATTCTTGAAAAGAGATGGAATAATGATGACTGATGTGTTGTTTTGGTGGGTGAGTACAGACCAAAAATGTCATTGCATTCTCTTAAATTAAAAACAGACTCCAAAACTTCTCCCAAACTCATTCCTGTGTTTAGCAACTGAGTCAATAAATTTCTCTGTGTCTGTTCCCAATCTCTTTCATGAATTGTAATCACTGGATATACTACACGTCGGAGCCTTCTTAAGCTGATACTGCTTTGCAATTCCAAATAACCAACTTATATCAGTTGATTAGAATCTCTATTGTCCCTTAATAAAAGTAGAATTTAAATAACTGGTAAAGCCCTAATAACTGACAGCCCCAATTTCATGTGTTTTGAGTTTTAACAGTTTTACTGAATTTAACAATAAGAAATATTTAGTGATTCATTATATCTATTTCAGGAAAAATATTTTGCTTTTCAAGGTAGTCTATCTATAACATACTTATATCACAGCAGCACAGTTTCTCAGTATTGGAGATTCATTACTGGTATCTTATAGTGGGGAAAGTAAAAATTTTCCCAATTGGAAAACAATTTTAAAAAGGAATAAAATTTGAAATTTAGGGCTTTGATCTTTGAACTCAGGGAGTGGCAGACTTTTGAAGTATGCCTTTGTATAAGTCTGGTTCTCACTCCTGTGGTTGCTAGGAGACAACATTCCTTAGGCTGAATATCTACTTGTTGCCCAATTTGGTCACAAAGAGTGTTGTGCCACAGTTAATTTTTAGATCCCTTTATGAAAGCCATCGTCATATGAAAAAAAAGTCACAGAAGGAGAGCATGATTACTCAGAGTTACATATCCTAGCCACTTTTTTTTTTTTTTTTACCTCAGAACATTGATTTTACTATTATGTTTGCATAAAATATTTTTGAAACTTTGACTCTGCAAGCCACATTCTTTAGTGTGGGGAGGTATTTATGATTTATTTGTACAACTCAGTAGGGCACATCTGGGCACGTATGTGATTAATTTAGAAAATGTGGTGGCATCCGTCTGTGGCCCAGACTGCAAGCTCAGCTCACAGTCCCGACTGAAGGATGGGCGCTGATGAGAGGACGCACCTGTCAGTGATCACATTATTTATACAAACACATCTTATTTTAGAAAAACCAATTTAATATATTTTTGTATTTGTGGTAACTGATACCTAAGACTTTTATGTATTGATGAACATGTATCCTGACATGATACATTTTTCATTGCTAACTGCCATGTGACCATTTAACAAGAGGTTCAATCTACAGGACACTGTGATATACTCATCTTCAGAAACATCAAATTGCTGTTTCTATTGTGGCACCTGCATCATTTTTTCCGTGTTGATGCGGGGAGCTGGGTGTCTCTGGCTTTGACACTGTCACTTCCCCTGGACTTGATTTTTAGTGGTCACCTGCTTTGAAGTGTTGATAGGTGATTTTCAAGGTCCTTTTCCATGTTAAAGTTTAATAATTATTTACTCTCTGATCCCACGGACTGCCGGCAAGATGGCGCCGAAAGTCAAGAAGCCTAAGAGGACAACCTGGAAGTTTGGTTTGGACCTTACCCATCCAGTAGAAGATGGCATTTTTGATTCTGCAAATTTCGGTACCTTCCCTAGTGAATATCTAGGGTTTTCTCCCCTAGTTTTGCATTTTTTTTCTGTTTTAAAATAGGAACAGTTTCTACGGGAGAAGGTTAAAGTCAATGGGAAAACTGGAAATCTTGGGAATGTTGTTCACATTGAACGCTTCAAGAATAAAATCACAGTTGTTTCTGAGAAACAATTCTCTAAAAGATATTTGAAATACCTTACCAAGAAGTACCTCAAGAAGAATAGTCTTTGTGATTGGCTTCATGTGCTTGCATCTGACAAGGAAACATATGAACTTCGTTACTTCCAGATTAGTCAAGATGAAGATAGGTCTGAATCTGAGGACTAGGTGAAGGCACCTTATATAGGCCTTTGCTTATTTTTTTTTTTTAATATATTTTATTGATTTTTGACAGAGAGGAAGGGAGAGAGATAGAGAGCTAGAAACATCGATGAGAGAGAAACATCGATCAGCTGCCTCCTGCACACTCCCCACTGGGGATGTGCCCGCAACCCAGGTACATGCCCTTGACCGGAATCGAACCCGGGACCTTTCAGTCCGCAGGCCGACGCTCTATCCACTGAGCCAAACCGGTTTCGGCAGGCCTTTGCTTATTAATAAAACATATGAAGTGTACCAAGAGAAACACCTAGAAATGGATTTTTATTGGTGAATAAAAAATGTAACACTGTTAAAAAAATAAAAGTAAAAAAAAAATAATTATTTACTTAGTAGAAACAGACTAGATGCTCATTACATGCTAGTGCTGATAACTAGATAGGTATAGAAAAATGGCTTTCTCCAGGCTAATTGAGATTAAATGTAATTATTAGATATGCATATGAGATGGAAAAGTGACTCCTTTATGAAACATATTTGATTCCCTTATCAGCCCTCACCCGCACCACAAGAGAATAAATAGGGAAGAAAAACTGAGTTATTATTTAGTTAAATATTTTTACAAATTAATAAATAAAATGCCCTCTTTTCTCTTGGTGTCCAAAAAGAAAGGGCCTATCTTTATAGATCTGAAGTAAGAACTCCCATGTATAACATTTTGGTTCCTTTTGTTGTATAAGGAAATATTAAATACATATAAATTCTATCTAATAAAAGAGAAACATGGTAATTAGCCGTACCTCCGCTACCCTTCCCATTGGCTAATCAGGGCGATATGCAAATTAACTGCCAGCCAAGATGGGGCCCGACAGCCAGGCAGCTTGAAGCGAACATGAGGCTTGCTTGCTCCAGTGACGGAAGAAGCCAACGTTCCCCGCCTGCCGCTGCCGGCCTCTTAGCTTGCAGTTTGAAACATTGTTACAAATATAGAAGCTAAACAAAACCCCAGAAACCTGCTTTCAGCCAGCCGGGATCTCAGAGCTGGAGTTAAAACAGTGTTTCCATTATAGAACCCAAACAAACCAGATACCTGCTTTCAGCAGCTGAGGCCTCAGAGCTGGAGCCAAGCCTGAGAGCTAAAGCTGGCCCAGAATAAAAAGAAAAAGAAAAAAAGGAGCGGTTGGGAGTTTCAGTCACCCACCAGCCTGAAAACAGCCCTCAGCCCCTCACCCAGACTGGCCAAGCACCCCAGTGGGGACCCCCACACTGAAGGGGGTGTGACAAGCTGCAAACAGCCATCAGCCCCTCACCCAGGCTAGCCAGGCACCCAAGCGGGACCCCCACCCTGATCCAGGACACCCTTCAGGACAAACCAGCTGGCCCCCACCCGTGCACCAGGCCTCTATCCTATATAGTAAAAGGGTAATATGCCTCCGAGCACCGGGATCAGAGGAGCCGCAAGACCTCCCGACACCAGGATCAGCATGACAGGGGGCAGCGCCCAAACCCCCTGATCGCCCTGCGGCTCTGTGTGTGACAGGGGGTGGGGCCACAACCTCCCTATCCGCCCTGCTCTGTTCATGACAGGGGAAGGTGCCCCAACCCCCTGATCAGCCCTGCTCTGTGCCTGATAGGGGGGAGCTCCCCAACCCCCTGATCAACCTGCGGCTCTGTGTGTGACAGCGTGCGGCTCCCCAACCCCCTGATCGGCCCTGCTCTCTGTGTGACAGGGTGCAGCGCCCCAACCCTCACCCCCCCATGGGACTTGCTCTGTGTGTGACGGGGTAGAGCCATAACCTCCCCATCGGCCCTGCCCTTAGTGTAACAGGGTGCAGTGCCCCAACCCCCTGATCCGCCCTGCTCTGTGTGTGATAGGGGGCGGTGCCCCAACTCTCCTATCGGCCCTACTCTGTGAGTGACGGGGGGAGCTCCTCAACCCCCTGATCGGCCCTGCTCTGTGCATGACACGGGGGAGCTTCCCAACCCCCTGATGGGCCCTGCTTTGTGCGTGACAGGGGGTGGCGCTGCAACCTCCCCATCGACCCTGCCTTGAGTGTGACAGGGGGCAGTGCCCCAACCCACCAATCGGCCCTACCCTGAGCGTGACTGAGGGTGGCATCGCAACCTCCCGATCCGCCCTGTTCTGTGCATGACAGGGGGTGGCGCCCCAAATCCCCAATCAGCCCTGCTCTGAGCCCGACCAGGGGCTGCACCTAGGGATTGGGCCTGCCCTCTGCCCCCCGGGAGCAGACCTAAGCCAGCAGGTCGTTATCTCCCAAGGGGTCCCAGACTGCGAGAGGGCACAGGCCGGGCTGAGGGACCCCCCTCCTCCCCGAGTGCACAAATTTTTGTGCACTGGGCCTCTAGTTTATTATAATCTGCTTTAAATAGTGTATTCCATTTATATACCTTCCCCCCTCCCCCCCACCATCCCCATATTGGCCACAGATAGCTATTAAAAACAGGTTCAGGAATGCCATGCAGCCCTTTATAATTCTGAAAAAAGAACTCTATTATCCCAGCATATTCTGCTATCAAAATGGCTCTTACCTCCCTTTTTCCCTTTTACCACAATCTTCAAAGACCCCTTCAGCCTTTTGTAGGTCATATGGACTCATGTTCTTACTTTCTATGATGGATAGATAATAAAAGTGAAAATTTTTTTGTAAGGGTTAATGTAAATCTTTATGAAAACTTTATATACAGGAAAGTACTTAGGTAACTCAACAGAAAGCATCAATAATTTTATTTATTTTCAGAAACAAAGAGTTTGCAGAAGCTGTCACTTTCTTCACATTGGCTCTTAGTATTAATCCCTATTTTTTGGATGCTTACATTGGACGGGGAAATTCTTACATGGAATATGGTCATGATGAAGGCATCAAACAAGCACAGAAGGACTTTCTGAAAGCGCTGCATTACAATCCAATATGCACAAAAGCCAGAATTTCATTAGGTTATAATTTGCAGGTAATATTACATAAGACACTTTGGGCCATGGAAGTGTTATCAGTGGGGAGAGGTCCTCATTTCTGCTGGTTGCTGGTAGGAGTGGGTTTCTTGCAATATCCTGAGAAAAAGGATTTACTCAGACTTGCATGGAGAACAAGTAATTTCTTATTTGCATGGAACTAAATCCCTGAGTTTCCAAGGTCCCCTCTCCCTCAGTCCTGCCATAAAAGCGTAGCTTTGATTTCAGCAGAGTTGAAATCAGAGCCAGTGTCCAGATGTCCAGGGTTTCCATCTATGTCTGCACACTCTAGCCCAGCATCAGGCTAACTTGATTTGTGCTCCCTGCTGCAGTCCACTAGTCCATTGCCTGTGGGGTCCACATGACCATGGGCCATACGGGCAAATGCAAGAGGGTCAAGAGTGAGCCAAGAGCAACAAGAGAGCAAACTCCTTTGTTTAGGGTATTATGTGTTCCCAAATTTCCATGTGCTTGCAGTGGCTTTGCCTATTCTGGCCAATAATCTCTGTTTCCAGGTTTGACTGACAGGCAAGTACCTTCCCTATATCACCCCAACTTCATTGGGCTTGCATCTATCTCCCTTTGTTGGACCTCTTCCCCTAGTGATCTGTGGGGAATGGGCCAGTGGTTCCCTGGGGAGTGTGAAATTGCAGCTTCCTGGTGAAGCTGTACAGTGACATGCAGGTCTGGCCTCTTTTTTTGTGTGTGCTTTTCCTATCCTATATAATAAAAGGGTAATATTCAAATTGACCCTAACAGCAGAACGACTGGGAATGACTGGTCAGTATGACACACACTGACCGCGAGGGGGCAGACGCTCAATGCAGGAGCTGCCCCCTGGTGGTCAGTGCGCTCCCACAGGGGGAGCTCTGCTCAGCCACAAGCCAGGCTGATGGCTGTCAGCACAGCGGTGGTGGCGGGAGCCTCTCCCGCCTCCTCAGCAGCGCTAAGGATGTCTGACTGCAGCTTAGGCCTGCTCCCCACTAGCAAGTGGATATCCCCTGAGGGCTCCCAGGCTGCCAGAGAGATGTCTGACTGCCAGCTTAGGCCCAGTCCCCTGGGGAGCAGGCCTAAGCCAGCAGGTGGACATCTCCCGAGGGGTCCCAGACTGCGAGAGGGCACAGGCTGGGCTGAGGGACCCCCCCCCCCCCCAAGTACACAAATTTTTGTGCATCGGGCCTCTAGTTATTTTTATTTTTTAAAAATATATATTTTATTGATTTTTTACAGAGAGGAAGGGAGAGGGATAGAGAGTTAGAAACATCGATGAGAGAGAAACATTGATCAGCTGCCTCCTGCACACTCCATACTGGATATGTGTCCACAACCAAGTTACATGCCCTTCACTGGAATCGAACCTGGGACCCTTGAGTCCACAGGCCAACACTCTATCCACTGAGCCAAACTAGTTGGGGCGGGCCTCTAGTTATTAATACAAAGGTATCAAAGGCACCTTTTGGACAAGAGTGAGAATATATTTGACTCTTTACTGGTGATGGGGATACCTGCTCTTTCTTTGGTTAGGAACATTTTACCTTTCTCTTACTATTAGTGTCCACAGCAGCAGTGGGAAGCAGTTTCTCAGCAACCCTGCCTGGGGAACCCATCTGGGGGCTTGGTATACTAGTGAAATGAGGATCTTTTGAATCTGGTTTCTTTAACACCTTCATCCCTTTCTACCTCACCCCACATTTATAGACAACTTTTAAAATTTGCCTGATGAGCTTCACATATAAGAACCTGGCCATCACTTGTTTCACTAGCTCATATCTGGACTTTCATAACTTCTCCCCTATTGAATTAGTGGAAATCTAAAGGGAATAAACAATGTATGAAAGTTTTGAAGTGGACTCCAGCCATGCAATGGGTCAGACAACCACTGTGTAGGGACTTCTGAATTTAGGGCATCTTCCAAATGGCAGTGGATTAGAACATACTGGGGAGGCAAGACACCCAGCATTTGTCCTTCCAGAAAGATGGAAGAGTGCTACTCTGTGCGAGGCCAAGCAGCTCTCTGAGTGCTTCTTGGGACACTCTGTCCTGACCCATGCACTCAAAAAGTTCTTTGCACTAATAAAATATGTTCATTGTGATAAATGCTCACCTGTCCAAATTCAAATAATGGCCGCAGAGACAGAAGTATGGCAAAAGTGAGACTTTTCAAATTTTATTTTATTGTTTAAAGTATTACAGATAGTAGTACATATGTCTCCTTTTTTTCCCCATTGACCTTCCCCCAGCTTCCCCTACCCCCCCTCCCCCCGCACATGCCCTCACCACCCCTCCCCCCAGTGTCTTGTGTCCATTGGTTATGCTTATATGCATGCGTACAAGTGCTTACGTTGATCTCTTACCTCTCCCCACCCCCCAACACTCCCCAGCCTTCCCGCTGTAATTTGACAGTCTGTTCGATGCTTTGCCTCTGTATCTATCTTTTTGTTCATCAGGTTATAATGTTCTTTATAAAGAACATTATAACCTGATGAAAACGAGACTTTTAATACGTCCATGAAAGCGGGTGTTCATCGCTATTGTATTGGTACACTTGGGGCAGCCAACACAGTCTATTTATTTAGTCTCCCCTCCAGTTCCTCATTGGCTGAGTACTATGGGGTCACCTGTTTCCTCATACATCGCCTAGGTCTTGCTATCTTCCATTGGACCATTTAAAAAAATTGGATTGAGGCCCTCTCTAGCCGCCTCTATCTCCCCCTGTCTAGCAGAGGCGGGCACCTGCAGGGGCGGGGCGTGGGGGGGGGGGGGAGATGTGTGTGGGAAAGAGGTTTTCCACCATGATGTTGGCCCACATACACAGTTCTTTGTTCCTATATCCTCTTTCCTCCTCCCTGCATTCTGTTTGCCCTGGGGAAATTCAGCAAATTCCATCAAAAGCTGACCATGCTGGAGATGGATCACAGAGGTCCATTTCCTATAGTGACCTCCTTGAAATAAAGTGCTAAAAGTGCTGTATTCTCCATGAAAAGGAACTAAATAATCTTAAATTCTCTTTTTATCCCTTTTAATTTCAAAAATTTAAACACTTGGCAAAAAAGTATATTCAAATATTATAAATTGCAGAAATTTCTTTTAAAATACAATTAAAGTTGTTGTTTTTTTCATTTAAAAACAAGTGAGTTTGGCTGGTTTAAGATTGCTAATATTGAAAGTGGTTGTTGGGATTGGTGGTTATGGTGAGATATTCCCAAATTCTTCTTAATAAGGGAAATAAGCTTGCCTTCTAAGAATTAAACATAAAATTAGCCATTATTGGATCACAGTAGAAACTTGCAAAGTCAATTTAAAGAGATATACATGATGATTACCAAAGCATCTAAAGCTGACTGTAACCCAGTGGAATGAGTTATCATCATTTATTGCATTTAATAAGCATTTACTGAGCACATAGCATTTACTGAGCACTGATCTAGGCCTAGGAATAGAGTAATGAACAAACTATACTTGGTTCTTCTTGGAGTTTACTATCTAGTGGAGAGAAGAGCATCAAGTAGTCGTATGATTCGTTATTTAGTTATATGCAACAAAGGAAAAGGTTGGGTTTTTGGAACATTTATAACAAGGAAACCAAGTGTTTAGGAGTAAAGGAGGGCTTTTGAAGAAATTAACATTTAAATTGAAGTGTGAAATACTAGTAATTAATCAGGCATAGGAGTTGGGGGTAGGACACAGTGTTAGGATAGCGAAGAGTTGGAGGGCCCAGGGAACGGAATGTTAGGGATTGTGGGGAGTGACCTGAGGTGAGACTAGAGAATTGAATAATAACTGGAGGTGAAGGCCTTGCCAGTAAGTTAAAAATGTGAGTATCACTAACGAGAGCAGTGACATTCGATTCATGTTTTATGAAAATGTCACTGGATGCATATCAACATGGAAAAGGACTAAAAAAAACCCATTAGTCTGAGGAAGGATTGAATCAGGAAAGGAAGGACTGAAGGAGAGTTCAAATTCTCCTCAGGGGACAGTGATCATTTGTTCAGTAAATACAGTTTTCCTTACTGTGTGCTTAGCACTAGAGTTATGGAAGTGAGCAAAACAGATGTTGTCAAGAGCTGATGACAGATTTAATCCTACAGTGAGGCTGTTTGCAGCTTAATATTCTAATAACTTAATCTCAGTTTGCCTGATTCCTTGTTATGAAATGAATTTGTGATGGTTGTGGTGAATTTCACATAATTTGCCAAGAGGGAGAAGATTTGCTGGTTAAAGAACAGTGTCTCTTTAGTTATATCTGACTACGTATATGCCTTATTAGTTTTATGCAAGAGTCACTGGGCTCATCTTGGTTAATGTGAGTCAGCTTCTGAGATTCTGGCCAGTTGGGTTTTTGAGCTCATGGGAATACTTGTAAAGGACAGGCCCTGGACCATGTTGAATTCATCAACTCACTGCCTTCCCGCAAGGAGGTATTTAGTTGCCAGTTGGTCTTCTCTAGGAAATATTCTGACACAATTCTATATACAACGTCCCTCTCCTGACCTTTTTTCTTGTTTTCCAGTTGTCACTAAGGTTAGTATAAATAGATGCTTCGTAGATTTGCATGCATTTTCCATGGAATATGTGTAGTGATCCTAAAATTCCAGGTGCTTGTACAATTTGTCCAAATAGGTTTTACACCAGTAGTTTATGCATTTATTTATTCAACACATATTTATTTTATTATGTATATTATGCATAACCAGAGATCCAATGCCAAGCAAATAAATACAATTTCTGCCTGTGTATGCAGAGCTCAATTTTGTGGTGATTGTCCAAAGCATATGTGTTTCACATGGTGGCTGTGATTTTATGTTGTCCAAGATTGGTATGAAATGACTCTATTAGATTTATTTTAATTAATTAAAAATTTGGTGTAAATACTCAGAGGTAATTATAGCCTACTTCTTGTTTAAAATATCTTACATTTAGCACTGTATAAATATATGCTTTCTAAAGGTTTTATTTGATTAAGTTAGAATCAAATATCTGTCATGTTATGGATAATTTCCTACTTCATGTAAATGGAAAATTATTTTAGGCCCAAGAAAAATTCCAGAAAGCTTGGAACCACTTTACCATTGCCATAGAAGTTGATCCAAAGAGCTACCTAGCCTATGAAGGAAGAGCTGTGGTCTGTCTTCAGATGGGTAATAACTTTGCTGCAATACAGGATATTAACATGGCCATTAAGGTAAAAATCCACTTAGATTGTGTTATAATTAGCATAAATTAATACCATCAATGAATAGGGTTAAGTAAAAATATTTTGTTACGTTTTAAAGTGATTTGTAGAGAAAATAATATATATATTTTGTTCCAAGAGATTCCTAAAGAATTATCGTGGCTTGCAAGTTCTATAACCTGAATACATTTAAAATTCAAAAACAAAATTCCTGGTAAATGTTGATTCTCTCAGTAAATGCAATTTATAGTTTTATGGCGTCAATATTATTTTGTAATAAAAAAATGAATGCAAAAAAAATAATGTTCTGGGTTTGAAGGAACTACAGGAAGAATAATGTAATTCCCCAGATTCTTCTGCAGTGAAAAGGCAAATAAATACCTCAGGTTTTGTATACAATGAAAGAAAATCTTCCTCTTTATTTTCTAGATTTTTGGATTCTGTTTCTGTTGCTTCGGGTAGATGTTGTAATCTTTGAGGTGAGAAAAAGGGAAGACCTGAAAGATAATTGCTGCTGCAAATAAACATGTTAACTATTTAATTTCTTTTCCAGCTTTAACAGAGCTAAGCAGATAAGCTTTCCCCCATGTTCTTTGGAAAGGAACTGAGTAAACCACTAAGATTATTTATTTTATTATAACCAAAATCAACAAAGTGTTGACATTGAACCAACTTCACACTGAGACCTCTCACAAAATATTTGCTCTAATAGGGCTTCACCTGAACTGTAAAGTTACTAGCTTCCCACAAGTAGATTTCATAGCATTCATTTTTGCAGATATGAAATCGGAGATAAATACTATTCCCAGATGCTAAATACTCATACTATTAAACTGCAGATCAATACTACAGCAGAATTCTTAACAAATCGTGGTGTGATTCATGAGTTTATGGGCCAGCAACAAAATGCAATGAGAGACTATCAAGCAGCAATTTCTTTAAACCCTGCATACGCACTGGCTTACTTTAATGCAGGAAATATCTACTTTCACCACAGGCAGTTTTCCCAGGTAATGTGAGTTTTCCTTAACATTTTCTTTTTACATTAAATGCTTTCTTTGTTATATATAGTTTTAAAATTCAGTCCTTATATCCTAGGCTAATCATTCATTAGTTCTTTTTTAAACAAATGTCCTTCGTAAGAATGTTTATAATTAATTAAATGTTTAACCTCTCTGGATTTATTCTCCTCATTATCACCATCCATTCAACATTTGTCCAGCAAACATTATTTTGGACTTACCAAAGTGTCTTGCTATCCATTCTTTATCTTTTTGAGCCAGAAGCTAATCATTTATTGTCACCCTTTCATTTTTATTGTAATAAATTATTATGGTTATGCCTTTTCTCCAAGTACTGCTTTTAGCAGTATCCTACATATTTTGGTCTTTGAAGTTTTGATTTTTGTTTTCCCAAAATTTTGCACTTGTAATTTTATTTCCCCTTTGACTCAATAATAAATTAATAAGGCATTTGAAATGTCCAGATAGACAGACTTTTATATTTTCTAGTTTGGGTTCTTATTGAGTTTTTTAATGTGGTCTAATATATGGCAAATATTGAAAAACATTAAAGGGTTCTTTTCAAAGAAGTATAAGATACACCTTATTAATTATATTTTTAATTAGTCAATATCCATTCTTCTCTTTTTTTCATTTGGTTGACCTTGGACTGAGAAAGGTTTATTGGTTTGGTTCTATATAGTTTTTTATATTTCTTATAATTTCTGCTTTATGAAAATTGCTGCTGCATTATTTCTTGTATAGATATTAATACATATTATATATGCACTATATATTGTAACCTTCAGCATTATAAATGTCCTTCTTTGTTTTTTAAAGCTCTTTAGAATAAATCAGATCTGACCTCTGATTCCATTTGGTTTGCTTTTGCCTGGTATTTCTTTGTCCTTCCTTTTATTTTCAACATTTAGAATTTTTTGTTTTAGATGTGTCTCTTTTGTGTAGCATAGAGTTGGATTTTGCTTGGGGGCGGGCTGAACAGGGTTAATGGGGGGAAAAGGGTACTTATGTAATACTTTAACAATAAGGAATTATTTTAAAAAAGAAAAAAAAGCCAATTTGAAAGTAATTATCTTTTAATAGGTGGGTTAAGCCCATTTTCATTTTGGCATAATCAGTATGTTTGTTTTTGTTCTGTTATTTCTGCTTTCATGTATTTTAGAAGAATTTTGTTTTGTGGTCTGTTTAATTTTTTTCAGTTTTTCTGATATTGAGAAAATTTACAGTTTTGCCCTAGTGACTGCCTTTATAATAGTAGTTTTTAGAAATAGTACCCTTATTTCTTTGTATTTTTAGTTTCTCTACTATGAACAACAATAAATTACTCTCCCTCTCATCTATTATTCAATTTTACTTAAAGTATTCTCTTTTGAATTTTTTCTATTTGTATTCTTAAATATGCTTGAGTTTATTGTATCAGCTTACTATCCACTGTCACTCTTATCCCATTTTCTTGTGAGTTTCATAATTCCTATACTGCCAAAGGATTTAATATTTGCATATTATTTTGTTACTCTTATTTCAAATTTTCATCTTAGTTCTCCAGTTAAGTATGTTCAATTCACATTACCAGATTTTTTGCCAGTTTCCATCCCAACCGATTATTTCTTGGTTGTCTGAAATTGGTCCCTTAATAGAGTCCTGAGAAAGGGCTCATGCGAACAATATTCCTTGGATTTTTTCATGTTCATCACTGTTTGCCTCTAGCCTTTATATCTTAAGGAGACATGTCTCAGTTTAAAGCCCTTGGCCTCCTTTTTTTCCCTTGAGTATCTTGTGTTGTTTCACTGTTTTCTGTTATTGTAGGTTGATGTCAAGAAGCTAAATACAATTCAATTTTTGTTATTTGTGACTTTTTTTTTTGGTTAGGATAACCAAATGTTTTTAATGAAAAGTTTCAACAATGCATGCCGTAGAGTTGACCATTGGTGTCAAAGTTAATAAGCACACAATATGTGGTTTCAATATGTAGATTTCAGAAAAGTTTTGTTGAATTCAGTGAAAAAATTTTTTTTCTGTTTCGTGGTTTTGATTTTCTTCATTGGGCAACTCTATCTATCTCCTGTCCTTTAGCTTCTATATATCAATTGTTTTTCTCATTTCTTAAACCTCTTAATTTCTTTTTCATTTTTGTTGCCTTCTTCACTGTGCTTTTTGAGATATTTATTGTCCCCTTGTAGACCTTAGAATTCAAGTTCTCTTTAGATTTTTGGTTTGTTTGTTTGTTTGTTTTTGTAGTTCCATCATATTTCCATGTCAGACCTTATTGGCCATAACTTTTCTGAGATCCTTTGTTTCTGAATTACTTTTTTCTTAAGTGGAATTGCTTTTATAATGAATTTTTTCTAGTTCATTTTGAAATGCTACGTTATCATCTTTAATCTAGACTGTAGCAGTACTTTTTTTCTGGTGAGTTTTTACTTTCAAAAAATTAAATTACTTTCATCCTTGTTTTTGCCATGAAGGCAGGTGAATTACTTTTCTGTTACTCATATTTGAATGTAATAAATTATTTTCCTTTTCTAGTAGCAGAGGTTCTTGTGGGAAATAGGAGGATGGGCCATAGTAACTTTCCAAGTTGAGCCCCCTCTGATGCTATAGTAAAGGACTTTACAATGTGTCCTTTCTAGCCTATCTCGGTTTGGAAGGCTATCACAAGGTCTGTGTTTCTCGGAGCTTTTCACAGCCCTTGCCTTCTAAAATAATGCACTCATTTTAAAAAGTTGTTTTTATTGCCTGCATTTTTTGAGACCTGTCACCTTTATATTTTCCTTCACCACTCAAAACTGTCACCACACTTCTTTTTAAAAAAAATATATTTTTATTGCTTTCAGAGAGGAAGGGAGAGGGAGTGAGAAAGAAACATCAATGATGAGAGTCATTGATTGGCTGCCTTCTGCACGCCCCCTACTGGTGATTGAGCCTGCAACCCAGGCATGTGCCCTTGACCAGAATTGAACCTGGGACCCTTCAGTCCACAGGCCGATGCTCTTTCCACTAAGCCAAACCGGCTAGTGCTCACCACACTTCTTGATAAAACAAACTTTGAGGCTTTCATGTGTGAAGAGGCTATGGTTCTTATCTATATGTCGCTGAAAAAATTCAGCAAATATTTCCTGTTTCCACTTAGCTTCTTTCAATCTCCACATATTTATGATGTACCTGCCACGTGATAGGCATTTATAAATGCCCTGAGGATACAGAACTAAACAAGGTATAAAAGGATTCTTTTATGATGTAGCTTACATCTTATTGGAGGAAGAAATATAAAATAAATAAGAAAATATTTGAAGTGATATATGCCTAATACAGTCTCACATAAACAATATTACACCAATATTAGCATATCTGTGAGACTATATACGATTACCTGATAACTAGTATAGATGGAGAGAAAGGGTTTAAGGAGCAAGTCCTGGGTAGCATCAATGTTTAGAAATGAAGCGGAAAGGAGAGGCCAGAAAGTAGACTGAGGCGGGAGCATGCAGCCAGGATGAGCAGGAGAGCATATCACTCTCAAGGATAAGTGTTTTGAGAAGGGAAAAGTGTCCTGTGTCAATGCTGCTGAGGTGTCAAGGACAAGGAGGATGGAAGAGACCATTGAGGACTTGGGCAAGAACACTGTGGGAACAGCAGTGCAGCAGAGGCTGGAGTGGGAAGGGTTGGGGAGAAAATGTGAGGTGAAGAATTAGGGACCGTTCCGCTGGTTCCAGACATTCTTCTGTGAAGAGTGGTGAAATGGGAGTAGTAGCTAGAGTGGGTTAAGAAGTGTTGTTGTTGTTGTTGTTGTTGTTGTTGCTGTTGTTTTTCAGATGAGGGCTAATTGATTCATGCTTCTATAATAATGAGAAGGGTCTAGGACTGTGGTCGGCAAACTGCGGCTCGCGAGCCACATGCGGCTCTTTGGCCCCTTGAGTGTGGCTCTTCCTAAGCCTTAGGAGTACCCTAATTAAGTTAATAACAATGTACCTACCTATATAGTTTAAGTCTAAAAAATTTGGCTCTCAAAAGAAATTTCAATAGTTGTACTGTTGATATTTGGCTCTGTTGACTAATGAGTTTGCCGACCACTGATGTAGACTCTAGGATAAAGGTAGAAGTTATTGATGCAGGAGAGAGTGGCAGGGACAATTAGGATCAAAATCTTTGAGAATTTGATGGGCTTAGAGTTTGGAAGTTGCAGGGGTAGCCTTTGCTTGGAGCAGGATGCATGAGGCATTATGTCATAAGGGAAGGCAGAGAGGGCACAGCTGAATATAGTTTGGTAAATATTGATAGTAGGCATTCCTACTGGTTATATTTCCTCCATTAAATACAAGCATCAGTTGGCAGTTAGGGGTGGACAGTTAAAAAGAGAAAAGGAATGGCTAGGAGTTTGGTAGAGAAAATGTGAAATGCTTGTGTTAGAGAGTGTAGGGTGAACACACTAGGGAAAGATTAAGTTCTCTTTTTGTCTTTCAGTGCACAATTCTTCTTTTTCTCTTTAAAATTTCTTCAATTACAGATGACAATGTTTTTATTAGCTTTAGGTGTATAGCATAATGGTTAGACATTTATATAATTTAAGAAGCAATCCCTCATCTGGCAGCATCCATAGTTATCAGACAACATTAAGCTGTCATTTGAGGCTTATGGTCATGAATTTAAAATGAGATCTTAACTCTGCTGATTTGTATACAATTCTTTCTATACAGATTCAATGCTACTTTGTGTCACTCCACACTTGTTTCTGTATGTTGATCTCTTATCTCCTCACTCCAATTAGATTGTAAACTTGTAGGGCCAGGAATCAAAACCCTTCCTTTTCTCCCTGGATTTCCTTACTCAGAAAGCTTGTCTGTACCCGTGGTTTAGACTGCATGTCAGCCTCCAACTTTCTTCTGAGCTCCTAACCCATATTTATCACCAGTTGCTAAATCTGGATATTTTACATGTGCATTAGGGTCAAAACAGAATTCTATATCCTCTACCCTCCGTCCAGTGGTTCTTCATATAAATCTTCCCTCAATTTAAAGTCACCCTAGTAAAAACACCAGCGTCAACCATGACTTTCTCTTCCTCTTCTTAATCTAATCCGGTCAGTTTTGCTTCTCCCTACCCGCCCCCCCCCCCCCCCCCCCCCCGCCCAGATTTATCCCTTTCATTCTGTGTCTTCTGACATCGCCTTGGTTTAGCTCTTATTCTTCCCAAGTTAGAGCATGACCCTGAACAGCTTGCTGATCCCTGTGATGAGCCTGGTTGACCTCAGTGGTGAAGCTAGGTGCTTGGACAGAGAATTATTGAAAGTCTAATTCTTTAAGGCATGAATGAGACTTGTAGCTGAGACCTCAGTGGACAGCTGGGAGGCTAATATTTCCCTAGGCTAACAAGCCAGAGTCAATTGATTTAAACTTCATCAAACTCAGACCACTCTCTGGCTGGGTCCTAACAATGTTTCTTTGCACCATGGAGTTAGTTAATGAGATGGAGGCCACTAAAATGCCCAGAGCAATTTCCTGTTACCTTAAATGTTTTAAGATCCACATGAGAAGGAGACCTTTACATTTTAAACATATTTGTCATTAATAACTCTGGGCATCATGTATGACACTTTTCAGTTAGATCTGAAGTGTAGTTTGATGAATATTTTTTAATATGGCTCTTTCTTAAAAACTGGGGGATACATTTGCTGGGCAAATATTTTATCTAAAATGTATGTTGCCCTCTGTCTTGATGTATTGGATGATTGGGCTTTATTAAAGACAAGCAGACTTTAATATAAACATTCAGCTATATTAGTATGCTCCAGGCCTTTTACCTTTGTTTCTGACTATACTGGAAAGATTTATGGTCAGGAGAAAGGGTCCTTCAACAGAGCAAATAATCTCTAGAGAGTTAAAACATGTCTGCATTTTGACCACCAGGGGGCAGCACAGAATGAAGGAAGGCCCTGGCCAGCAGCCAGCAGCTGGAGATGGAAGGCCCTGATTGGCCCTGATACCAGGCCAGGCCTAGGAATCCTACTCATGCATGAATTTCGTGCACCGGGCCTCTAGAATCAATAATAATTTAGTCCTTACTAGATTCTACATATCATTCTCCATACTTTACTATTAGCTCACTTAACCCTCATAGCAGCACTGGACATAGATTTCTATTTGTTACCTTCATTTTACAGATGAGAAAAGTTGAGGAAAAGAGAGCTTTAGTTACCCAAAAGCAGAGGTAAGAAGTAGAGCCAGGATTTGAACCTAGAAATCTGGCTCCATGGTCTGAGCTCCTGACCATGCTATCAGAATTTCCTTTCACCAATGATGGAAGTGAACAGAGGGGAAAAATCCCCGAGAAACAGAGAAAACTAGTCCTGTGAAGGACACTGATAGAAAATGATCAGAGAGGTAGGAGAAAAAACAGGGAGGGACCCTGATTCAAGGACAGAGAAAGTTTTAAGAAGGAAGGAGAGGTCAAGAGTGTTCATGCCACAGAAATGTCATGAAAGAAAATAACTAGAAAATGTCCACTGGGCTTGAGGACATCTTCCACCTTAACAAGAGCAAAACTCATGGGAGAGGGAGAGGTAGGTGGAAGCCAGATTGTGGCGTTGGGGAAAAATCAAGTGGTAAGGAACTGGAGAGAGCAAGCTCTATTGTGGAAAATGACTTTTCCTTTAGGAAAGTTTAAAGTAGGAGCCAAATTTTCATCCATCATGGAGTTAGAGAAGAGATTCTTACCTTCAGTGGTAGGGTGTCTAATCAGCATCTCAAGCCATTGGCAAAGGACCTGTTTTTTTCTTTTTTTAATTTCTAATTTGTTGTTGATCAAGACTCCAATACTGGTATATGGACCACACTTTGAAGGGTCCTTCCAGCTTGATGATGAGTTATGAATAACATAGAGTCTTTGATCTTCTTGACAAGCTGGTGTTTATCTTCTCTCATCCTTCCTTATAGCTTTTCATAGTATAACCAAGTTTTTAATCCCTTTTTAATATGGTTTAGAACCTTATTTTAAAAATTGATATCTTTAGCTCTTAGATACTCTGTTTTTATATGAAAAGTGTTAATTTTCTAATATATTTTATCTTCTTATTGGGACCTTATTTTCTAATTTATATTTTACCTTTCTCTTGTGCTGTGTAGGGATTTGGAATTTATGAGGTGGGGGTAAGGTAGTGAAACATTTCACTTTAATAGAGAAGAATATTTATTTTTTTTAAAACTATTAAATTTATTGGGGTGACAGTGGTTAAGATTACATAAGTTTCAATTGTACAGTTCTATAGTACATTATCTGTATACTGCATTGCATGGTCAAGTCTCCTATTCTTCATCACTGATGTTGTCTAGAATTGCCTACTTGGGGTGGTAACAAAAAGCAGACCATCTGTTGGCCAGTTTTATTACTGTTTTTTGCATTCTCTACAGACAATGCACCTTCTTATCATCTGTATCTGGGATGAAATGCTTCCAGTATCCCCTGGAAATGCCATTGGCCTTAATTTTATATTAAGAGTAAAATACTTCAAATTCCTGTATAGCTGCCAATTAAACTGTATTCAGATTATCATTATCTTCACATTTTATAGGCCAGTGACTACTTCTCAAAGGCTTTAAAGTTTGATCCAGAAAATGAATGTGCTGCCATGAATCGAGCTATTGCAAATACAATATTAAAGAAGTATGAAGAAGCAAAAGAAGATTTTGCAAATGTAGTTGAAAGCTGTCCCTTTTGGGCTGCGGTGTTTTTTAACAGAGCACAGTTCTATTGTTGTTTAAAGGAATATGAATTAGCTGAGGAAGACCTCAGTAAAGGTATGTTTTTTGTAATGTTTTGGGTAAGATTACAGTGGTTGATGTGTTTTTTAAATAATAAAAGAACAAACCTATCAGGTTTATTGGTCTAGAAAAACTTACATTAGAAATGAGTGTTTTTATATACCATGTCTTTAATGTAATCAGTATGAGTTTCTTTATGTAATAACTTGCAGCATTGGTCAGTTTAGATGCAGAAAATTATGAGGGAAACTACACACAAGCATTGGCAGCCTTTCAAAGGAAGACATTGTACTGTTTCCCCAATTTAATTTTCTAAGAAAGATTCAATGTTTTAAATTTAAATAGGTGCATATGAAGAAAATGTTTTCAAACAAGTAATACTAAAGTTGTTATATTATAAGATTTTTATTTTAAAAACTGAGACCTTTCGAGTGTTAGCATAAAACACATCTTGCATTTTTTTTCTTTGACAGCTCTGTCTTTGAACCCTAGTGATGCCCTGATATATAATCTGAGAGCAGAAGTTCGTGGTAAAATGGGTGCGATTGAGGAAGCTATGGCTGACTATAACCAAGCACTTGATCTTCAAGAATATGCCAAGTGATATGATTATAGAGATTGGTTTCTGTAGCAGTTTACACAGCTGTTAAACCAGAAATTGAAATGTATTTGTTGTTTAAAACAAAGTTGCACTATCTTCACTATTGTATTCATTATGTTTCGTCTTCTCTATAACCCTTTTATGCATTTTAACAACACATTTATGCTCTATATTAATTTTAAAACATTTAGATCATTTTATGCATATTTGGAAAAACTCAATAATTGAATTTCTTCATTGGATGCAGAATTTAAATGGGAATGTTTCTTAAAGATTATTAACACTTCAAATATTTTCTTTAAAGTAAAATAATTCCTTTTGAAATATTACTGCATGATTGTAGAAAAAGTGCAACTTTTTTTCTCAATATCTACTCACAATTAAATTCAATGGTATACAGATTAAAAAATCAATATAGAGCTGATGACTATAAAGAAATTGAAGTCATGTACATTTCCTCTCTCCTCCTTTAAGTAATGTCTATTCAGGCTGGTATTTCTCCTACCGCTCACATTCTTCCAACAGATAAACACATCCCCTTTTTGTAATGTTCCCTCCCTTCCATGACAGCACCTGTAAGATTCTGAGCACATGGTTCCTCGGGAGTGTTCCCTCTACTTTAATGTAAATGCACTTGCAATTGGTGCTTCATAGTAGGTGACAAGTAAAAATAAGTTAAAACAGCTAGAAATTCTTTATAGACTATCTGTTGAGTGAACCAACAGAGAACCCCTTTCTTCATCTTACTGATAGTAACAAGGTCTTCTGACTTTGAGCTCATTCTGACTTGCTTCACTCAGTTTATTTTCCTTGTTCATTTCATTCTCCCAGTACCTCTCCAGCTCCCCGGAGACCTGTGTTCACTGAGATCGGGCATTCTGGGAAAGAATTCCTCTTCCATCAAGCTTCATTTGATTTTAGTTTGATGTGCCAGATTTTCACAGTGGAAAGTGGATATTCAATGTGGTGATGCTTCACGTTCTTCAGAAAACTTTCTTGACATACTATGTGGGCCCACATCATCTTTAGAGGGTTACTTCAGACTGGTGAAGCCCACACACATTTTTTTAAAAATATATTTTATTGATTTTTTACAGAGAGGAAGGGAGAGGGACAGAGAGTTAGAAACATCGATGAGAGAGAAACATTGATCAGCTGCCTCCTGCACACTCCCCACCGGGGATGTGCCCGCAACCAAGGTACATGCCCTTGACCGGAATCGAACCTGGGACCCTTCAGTCCACAAGCAGACACTCCATCCACTGAGCCAAACCAGTCAGGGCAGCACACACACATTTAATAAGCTGCTCAGGTCCTCTTGCTCTCACTTACCTCCAGTCTCTTAGCCCCAGCCCCAGCCCCAGCCCCAGATGAGATTCAGACCAACCTCCTGCAGCCACAGACAGCCCCTCCTCTCAGGCACAGCCACACCTGTCTCACCTATTGCCTTGGCATCACTTCCTGCTGAGGCATCTGCTGCGGGATTCTCCCAGTGTCCACCCACGTGCACTGTGGGTGTGTAGCAGACCAAAGTCCCTGTCATATGAGCCTTTGGTGATGGGAGAAAGGAGCTAGTAGATAGGTTCTTCTCCCTCCCATCTGTCGGTGGACTGTCCTGAGACACGTGGTTTATACAGCCTCCTGGAGGATCATACTGGTACTGAGAGAAGCAATCAGTTGGCACTTAAGGCAGCCAGCTTCAAAACTTACCTTGTATTAGTGCTTCTTTCTTTCCTGCCTTGCTCCCCTTTGTCACCACTCCTGCTTTCCTGGGTCTGCACTTGTTGGCCTCTGGCTCTCTGGGGCGTTCCTATCCCCGCACTGTGGCCCCCCTTATAACCTCCTCCATGCACACCCTTTGTGAGCTTTTCCCTTCCCTGCCTCACTCCCTGCGCCCTCACACCAAGGAAGGGGCAGTGAAGCTGGGTCTGGAGCAGCACAAAGGCCCATGGGCAGGGGCGTCGAACAGTAAGGTCCTCCGTGCAGACTGGTGTCAGGACAGCGACACAGAAGTGGGGAAGTAAAGAAGCAGGTTTGGGGGAGGGCTGGAGCAGAGTTTTGGGGAGGAAATGGGTGGAAAGCATGTCATGTTGTCAGAGTCAGACATGCAGGATCAAGAAGTCACAACTCAAGGAGTTAAGACTTCACTGCCTGTGAGACAGAAGGTGAAGGTGGGCGGGGAGAGCCGCCCCTTTAGTCCTTTCTCTCCTCCCACCTCACAGTGATGGACTGAGGCTATTTTAGCATCACAGATGAACATCAGGCCTAGGAAAACTGACCAGCACTCTCCAGAAAGAGGTTGGCTCTGTCCTGTCTGTGCTCCATTCAGGCTCAGTCTTCTCTGAAGGAGAAGGTCCCCGGCCCATGAAGGGAGAGGCTGCAGGTGGAGGCAGATGGAGCGGGCATGTGGACCAGAAGGTGACTTCCAGACATGGGAGCTGAATCAGACCCTGAGGACCCCGAGGGAAGAGGAAAGAGATGTCTGGATTTCGTCTTTTCCTACTTAGCTTTGTGAGTGTTGACCCCTTCAGCAGACAACTGAGCCTTTGTACTTCCCACCATGGTAGAACTAAGTTTAGTTTATTTACACAAGTTTTTACTAATGATCATCTCTGGGAGGTAAAACCAGAGGGAGAAAAGGATAAGGAGAATTTTACTTTTTTTGTGTGTGTCAAGATGGAAGAAGGAATGGTAGGATTAGAGATAGTTTATACTTTCAGTTTTATGCATTTCTATAATTTACAGGTTTTTGTTAATTATATTAATTGTATTTTTGTAGTTGTATTAATTGTACTAGAGGCCCGGTGCACAAAAATTTGTGCACTGGTGGGGGGGTGGTGTCCCTCAGCCCCACTTGTGCCCTCTCGCAGTCTGGGGCCCTTCGGGAGATAACGGCCTGCTGGCTTACACCCACTCCCAGGTGGCAGAGGGCAGGCCCAATCCCTAGGTGCAGCCCCTGGTCGGGCTCTGAGCAGGGCCGATTGGGGAGTTGGGGCACCGCCCCCTGTCATGCACAGAGCAGGGTGGATCAGGAGGTTGAGATGCCACCCTCAGTAATGCTCAGGGTAGGGCCGATAGGGGGGTTGGGGTGCTGCCCCCTGTCACACTCAAGGCAGGGTCTATGGGGAGGTTGCAGCGCCACCCCCTGTCACGCACAGAGCAGGGCGGATCAGGGGGTTGTGGCGCCACCCCTGTCACATACAGAGCAGGGCCGATCAGGGGGTTATGATGCCACTCTCAGTCACGCTCAGGGTAGGGCCGATTGGGGGGTTGGGGCGCCGCCCCCTGTCACCCACAGAGCAGGGCCGATCAGGGGGTTGGGGCACTCCCCCCGTCACACTCAGGGTAGGGCTGATGGGGAGATTGCGGCTCCACCCCGTCACACACAGAGCAGTGCCCATGGGGGGGTTGGGGCGCCGCACTCTGTCACACACAGAGCAGGGCCGAGCAGGGGGGTGGGGACCTCCCCCCTATCAGGCACAGAGCAGGGCCGATCAGGGGGTTGGGGCGCCTTCCTGTCACGAACAGAGCAGGGCGGATAGGGAGGTTGTGGCCCCGCCCCCTGTCACACACAGAGCCGCAGGACAATCAGGGGGTTTGGGCGCTGCCCCCTGTCATGCTGCTCCAGGGGCCAGGAGGCCTCGCGGCTCTGCTGATCCCAGTGCTGGGAGGCCTCGCTGCTCCACTTGACACTGGGGCAGTGAGGCCTAGTGGCTCCGCTGATCCCAGTGCTGGGAGGCTTCACGGCTCTGCTGATCCCAGTGCCAGGAGGCCTCGTGGCTCTGCTGATCCCGGTGCTGAGTGGCATATTACCCTTTTACTATATAGGATAGAGGCCTGGTGCATGGGTGGGGGCCGGCTGATTTGCCTTGAAGGGTGTCCTGGATCAAGGTGGGGGTCCCTACTGGGGTGCCTGGCCAGCCTGTATGAGGGGATGATAGCTGTTTGCAGCTGGTCACACCCCCTTCAGTTTGGGGGTCCCCACTGGGGTGCCTGGCCAGTCTGGGTGAGGGGCTGAGGGCTGTTTTCAGGCTGGCGGGTGACTGAAGCTCCCAACCTGTCCTTTTTTTCTTTTCTTTTTTTTATTCTGGAATTTATTTACCTTCTATGGCTGTCACTAGAGCTGAAAGCCAGCTTTAGCTCTGAGGCTCAGCTCCAGCTCTGAGACCTCAGCTGCTGAAAGCAGGTTTCTGGGCTTTGTTTACTTTCTGTATTTGAAACTTTGTTGCGACTCCAGCTCTGAGATCCGGGCTGACTGAAAGCAGGTTTCTGGGTTTTTTTTAGCTTCTATAATTGCAACAATGTTTCTTAAACTGCAAGCTCAGAGCCCAGCAGCTGCAGGAGGGGAACGTTGGCTTCCTCCATCACTGAAGCAAGCAAGCCTCCTGTTCGCTTCAAGCTGCCTGGCTGCCGGCCACCATCTTGGTTGGCAGTTAATTTGCATAAGGATATGCTGATTAGCCAATGGGAAGGGTAGCAGAGATACGGTTAATTACCATGTTTCTCTATTATTAGATAGGATTTTTTTTCTTTACTAGAATATAAGCTCTGTGAGAAGCTTGTCTTTTTTTGTTTAGTATTGTTTCTTTTTTATTTAAAGATATTTAAAAATACCTATAGGTATATTTAAATACCTATAATGACTGGAAAGTGACAGATGCTCAAGATACATGAATTTGCTAAATATAAAGCAAATTACAAATGCAATACTCAATTATTGTGTAGCTATTGTGATCAATTGTCTACTTTTCATATGTTCCTTCATATTTCTTGCGTGTCTTCTATATACAGAGAATGAAAGCTAAGAGTTAGCTCCCAAATGTCCTTGCAGCCAGAATTCACAATGTGATTTAGTTTCTGCTAATTTGACACAATGCTGAGACTAACTTGAGGTGGCATCATGCAAGGCCACCTTCTGCTGCTACTATAACAGCAGGCTCTGGGTGGCTAGATTGTAGCTGTCAGATTTAGCAAATTAAAATACAGCACATCTAGTTGAATTTGAATTTCAGATAAAAGAGGAGTAATTCATGGCCCCAGTTAAACACATGATTCCTAGTTAAACTTGAATTTCAGATCAACAACAATTTTTTTTTAGTATAAGTATGTCATATTGCATGGGATACATTTACACTAAAAATTACTTGTTGTTGATCTGAAATCCAAGTTTAAGTTGGCGTCCTGTGCTTTATGTAGCAGCCCTACTCTGGAGCCCATGATCGCCTGGCTTCCTGACCCCAGATGGCATGCACATCTTCCTAGAACCAACAGCTGCTGGACCCATTTCCTGATCTCCAGCTGCTACTTCTTGGAGATCAGCCTCCCTCCCAGTTTGGCTTGTTCTGTATTGTTCTTCTGATGGCCCAGCCTAGACATGCTTGCTTCTCTAGACCTTCCAATGATGAGATATATACAATGTTTATATTTATTCTTTGTATAAAAAATCTTTCTGCTTAAAATAATAAGAATGGTTTCTGTTATCTATAATTGAATTCTGATATTATTTCAGAGAATTAAAAAAACTAATTTAGGGCTTTTCTTTTTTCATGAATAGAGTTTAGAGTAATAGTGTCTTTTCTGCAATGAGGTATTGCAATGAGGTAGTTATATAATTTTGTCATGAGCAGTAGATGATCTTGAAAATAATAACTATAATAATTATTATTTTAGCACTTTTTAAAAGCTAAGTAGGTTTTTCATGCTTCACATACATTGTCTCTACTTTCTAAACAGCCTTGTAAGGTAGTAGGTATCATTAGACGAGGAAACCCAGGCCCAGAGGATCCAGTTTATGATCAGGGTCACAGAGCTAGTAAATGGTGGAGCTGAGAGTTGACCCCCTTTCTAGTTTAAAAGCCCCCGTTTCTCCTTTTTCACCTAGAGAGAAATAAAACAGACAAACTCATATTCAATCAAAGAATCTTTATCACAATATTAAAGCTCTCTGCCTGATGATCATTAGTGTATAAATAGGATTTCCAGTCTTTTAACTTCTTTTTGTATTGACGTATATCTCTGTCTATGTCTATATACCTATGCATCTATCAAAACTAACTTTAAATAAGTGCACTATAATAAGATTATCTCAACCTTTTATTTTGAAGTGCAGTCAATGGACAATAGCATAAATTTTTTAAAAATATATTTTATTGATTTTTTTTTTTTTTACAGAGTGGAAGGGAGAGGGATAGAGAGTTAGAAACATTGATGAGAGAGAAACATCGATCAGCTGCCTCCTGGACACCCCCTACTGGGGATGTGCCTGCAACCAAGATACATGCCCTTGACTGGAATCGAACCTGGGACCCTTTAGTCCGCAGGCTGACGCTCTATCCACTGAGCCAAACTGGTTAGGGCTATCCTTAATAGGAAAACACAGGAATTGGCAGCAAAAAGGTTGGAATGTAGGCAATAAGAAATGGAAGAAAAAAAAATGATCATTTGTTAAAAATTTACCATGCATCAGAAAGTCAGCTAGGAATTAAGGACATGTTCATTTCACCAATATCAGTAAAGCAGGTCTTATTATTCCCATTGTAAGTAAGAAATATATGTAATATAGAAAGGTTAAATCTTCAGGTTGAGCATTCCTATAATAATGATGCTACCTAAATGTTGCTTTACTTTTATTTACTAAATATAGTTCTTTAAATTGACTTGCTAGTATTAGTTGAGTTTACTTAAAAGGAAGGAACTTGCAAAACTAAATGCATGATTATTTAAAAATTTGTCCTTATTCTACCTAAAACAATCTCTTTTTATACCAGTCACTCTTATTACATTTTGGAGAATGTTGTGCTCTATAGTAATGCTTCATGGGTGTAACTGGAAGAGTATTTAGGGCTAGGGAGGGAACGACATATAATACCTATGGAGCTAGGTAATAGAAAGAGAATGGAAAAACAACAACACACAAACAAACACAGAAGTTGATTGGCACCTGGACTGGTCGATCCGAGCCAGAAGCAATAATCTTGTGCTTGGAGAGTGCCAGTCTAAATATTCTTAGCATGTTGTAACAAAATCCTACTTTCAGAGTTTCTCGAATAGCATAAAAAATGCTTTGTTAGCCAATATCTTCGAATCTTTGATTTTCAAAAAATAAGAGGTGCTTTATGACCATTCACTAGGAGATCCCCATATTCAATATCTCTTCCTCTCCCCACTCATCTTTGTTGTTGTTGTTGTTAATCCTCACACTATATTTTTTGCATTGATTTTTTAGAGACCATAGAAGGGAGGGAGGAAGGGAGGGAGGGAGGGGGAGAGGGAGAGAGAGAGAGAGAGAGAGAGAGAGAGACAGAGAGAGAGACATTGAAGTTAGAAAGATACATCAATTGGTTGCCTCCTGAATGCACCCAACCAGGGCCAGGGATAGAACCTGCAACCCAGGTACATGACCGGGAATGGAACCCTCAACTCTTCAGTATGCAGGCTGATGCTCTAACCACTGAGAAATACTGGCCAGGGCTCCTCATTTATCTTTGCTGGCTAATTCTCAGGAATAGATTTCTTCCCCAACCCATGGTGGTGGCTTAGTTCTTTTGGCTCTAAACTTCCAAAGCATTGCTACTTATTCTTTTGGAATACCTTCGATATCTGTATATCCTTGGCTGTCCTCCCCACTAGACCTAGAAACTCTGAGGGCAAGGATTAGGTCTATCTTGCTCACCACTGTACCACCAATACTTACCATAATCCATGGCACATAGCAGGTGCTTCATAAATACTTGATAAAGTTACTTACATAAAATGCAGGACTGGATATTTATATGACCCAACACACTGCATATATATGTTTTACCATCCATTTCTACAATGAAGTGAGCATCCTGTGAGATCCCAGGCAGATCCAGAATCTTCAAAGGTTAAAGCATGCATCCTAAATGTTGCTCTTATTTAACATTTCCTGTGAGTAAAGAGTTCCTTAACATCTACACAGCTTTCACAATACCTCTCTCCTCTCTCTCTCTCTCTCTCTCTCTCTCTCTCTCTCTCTCATATACACACCTTAAGCCTGCAAGATAAGATGAATAAGCTTAGAAAATGAAATTAGGAAAAAACATGTAATGATTGAGATCAATCTGCTGTAAAAACATGTTGCTGAAAAACAGCTCTGTCAAGGTGATGAAGATGAAATGTCTGAAATCATGATGTATCAACATCTCAAGCCAATCACTGTAATTTTTATAATTAGATGATGCTATGACATAATCTAGTTGTAACCCAATCAAGTATAATGAATAAGAAACTATAACAACATTTTAATTTACTACCCTATCTTAAGAAGGATCAAGGGGGCTTGGTGTTTATTGAACCTAGAATGGGGGAGGGGAAGAGGGAATGGTCAGAGTACAAGCATTTATATGCATGTTCCAGGCTCTGCCTGCTGAGCTGGTGCTCTAGAGCAGCCGTGGGCAAACTACGGCCCATGGGCCGGATCCGGCCCGTTTGAAATGAATAAAACTAAAAAAAAAAAAAAAGACCGTACCCTTTTATGTAATGATGTTTACTTTGAATTTATATTAGTTCACACAAACACTCCATCCATGCTTTTGTTCCGGCCCTCCGGTCCAGTTTAAGAACCCATTGTGGCCCTCGAGTCAAAAAGTTTGCCCACCCCTGCTCTAGAGAGTAGACAGGAGCATTCTGATCCGTTGACCTCTTGTTAGTTGGTAAGTTCTCATAAAGTAAATGGAGCATGCCATTGTCAGCCTTAAGGCACTAAGTCATTAGGCAATTCAACCAGTTTTCCCCATCCTGATTCTATTCTAGCCAAGGAGTCTAATAAAAATTTAGTTTTCTATGTGGATATGTAGGACAATATTTATAGTATAATTCCATTTTATTGTAAAATCATGCATATAAAATATACCCACTATATTTTCATTAAAAGTCTTAAATAATTTTTATACAGCAGCCTTTGTACCTATGGAGACTACATTGCTGGTGTAGGGGTTTTGGTAGAGAGTGTGGGAGGTTTAAGAGAACCTGTTTGATTTTTTTACTTTTGACACTTCTGCATTGTCTGATTTATTTGTTTCTTAATCTCAAGTGTGTCTTGGTTTCTAAACAGGAATAATATAAAAATATCTCCCTTGGCCCCTAAGATATACAGTTTATTTGAGGCAACGTGTAAGATGATAAAAGATGCACATCGCCTTTTCCTCTGGGTGCCTCCAGGGAGCTCAGCCTGAGCTGGAGAATAGTGCCCCCTTAGAGGTCCAACAGGTTCTGGCAGGTCTTCCCCACAGAGCATCTCAGGTCCAAGCACCGAGACCATATCTTCAGAAAACGTAGCTTAAAAATCTTTAAGAAATACATAATAATCATAGTAAAATTTCTAAGGAAAATATCAAATGTGCTGCTTAAACTTCAATCAGTTGAGTTCTTTTGTCTTTCCAGCATTGCATTGTAATTTATTTGCAAAAGGAGAAGTTCTTAGTTTGCATGTGCTCATGTAGTGATTTTGCTTTACTTTAGAGCTCTACTTCTCTGAAACAAAGATCTCCAGGGCTTCTGATGGGAAGAAAAAAATCACTGAGAACTGTCTGTTAACATATCTACAACTTCATGACATAAAGTTTAATAGAAAAAGGAATCTTAAGAGACCAATGGTTTATGCTGATGATACGTATAATTTTATAACCGTGACTTTAAAGGAAAATATCATTAAGCCAAAAAAGCATAATTTACAGTCCAAATGTAAAAATGCTCCTTAACTTTACTTCAATTGGTTAATAGGTTAGACCAGTGGTTGGCAAACTCATTAGTCAACAGAGCCAAATATCAACAGTACAACCATTGAAATTTCTTTTGAGAGCCACATTTTTTAAACTTAAACTATATAGGTAGGTACATTGTTATTAACTTAATTAGGGTACTCCTAAGGCTTAGGAAGAGCCACACTCAAGGAGCCAAAAAGCTGCATGTGGCTCGCGAGCCGCAGTTTGCCGACCACAGGGTTAGTCAATTCCATATATATTCTATATAATCAAAAGGTAATATGCACCCTAACTGGTTTGGCTCAGTGGATAGAGCATCGGCCTGGGGACTGAAAGGTCCCAGGTTTGATTCAGGTCAAGGGCATGTACCTTGGTTGCAGGAACATCCCCAGTAGGGGATGTGCAGGAGGCAGCTAGTCGATGTTTCTCTCTCATCGATGTTTCTAACTCTCTATCCCTCTCCCTTCCTCTCTGTAAAAAATCAATAAAGTATATATATTTTTAAAAAGGGTAATATGCAAATTGACCCTAGCAGTGGAACTACCAGAACGACCGCTCGAGCAGTCACTATGAGGAACACTGACCACCTTTTGGTCTCTTTCCCCGGCCGGCAAGCTTCGATCACCAATGGCGATTAGGGAACCGGGGGTGGGTGGCAGGAGATGTGGGTGGTGCTAGGCCAAGGTCCCCACCCTACCAGTCGCCCCACACACAGAGGGCAACCCATGGTGAGGGCGGGGCCGGTGAGCAGGTGGGAACTGCTGACCTCTCTGTTCTGCCCCCCCCTCCCCACACTGGCAGGCTCCAATCATTTGATGGCAAATGGGGAACTGGGGGTGGGTGGCAGCAGGGGGTGGGGCTGGCTGTGGGCAGCCAAGGAAGATGGCCCTGATTGCAGGTCAGGCCTAGGGACTGTACTCGCGCATGAATTTCGTGTGCCGGGCCTCTAGTATAAATATAAAACTATTGGACAGTTTAAAGTACAATTTCTACTTAATGTGTTTCTAAGACATAGGGAATAGATTCCTAATGGCATTGTGTGAAGTATTTCTTTTTTTCTAGAACCTTCCCCAGAGAAGAGCTTTGTAAGTCTATAAATCAACTTAGCTTGACTTATAGTTAGAGAAAGAAAAATAATTGAGAATTTAATGTTTTATGGCATTATGACTGTTACACAGTAGAAAGTTTATTTTAAAAGCCTGTTATAAATCAAAGGATTCTGAATTTATTAGACTAAATATAATAAATGTTTATTTATTATAAGGTATGAACAAATCTAAATTTCCCCTTTAAATTTGGAGACCAAGATAAGAGTTTTAGTGTCTAAATTAAGGTGTTTTATTACACATAAACTAGAGATGAGATCTTTTCTTAAAAATGATAGAGCAATGATTTTAAGAAGGTCTTGGAGCCCTATTCTGAAAATTTACAACTTCTACAGCACAACCCTGTGCTTTTGAAATGTGGGAGATATCTCACCACAATTTTCCTGGGGGTATTTGATGCTGAATAATGTATGTATGAGCCGTGTAATGGCTCCTCATCTCATTCTCATCTCCACGGAACGCTGGCTTCCCTAGGGTTGCATCTCTCGCTTTCTATTTCTGTCCTGTGCATTTGATGGTGAGTAGAAAGGTGGGGGGAGAATATTTGAGAGTTGCAAATCCTTGGCAATGCTGGAAGTAGTTTACCTCCCTAGATTTTGCTTTGTGGCTTGGTTGTGAAAATGGGATTTCTGAATAGGGCTTTGCAGTGGTTCTCAACCTTCTGGCCCTTTAAATACAGTTCCTCATGTTGTGACCCAACCATAAAATTATTTTCATTGCTACTTCATAACTGTAATGTTGCTACTGTTATGAATCGTAATGTAAATACCTGATATGCAGGATGGTCTTAGGCGACCCCTGTGAAAGGGTCGCTCAACTGTCAAAGGAATCTCGACCCACAGGTTGAGAACCACTGTGTCCTTACTTCTAGGGGAATAACTGGGCAGCCAAGGAATGTCAGTTTTACTTGAGGGTTTTCAGAGGAAGAGAAGAGGGAGAAATTGAAATCATTTAACTAGAAAGCAATTGAAAACATTTTTAAATAGAAAGATAGAGCTATGTCATGGGATATAACTATAAAAGTTCACATGACTCTGAAAGGTAAAAGACAAGATTTTGGTGACATTTCTCCCTTTGGGCTGCTGCTTTGGGACGTGCCACAGACCCATAGGTGTCAGTACTCGCTTCCCTCTGTGGCTGGGGATCATGAGACGGCAGCAGCCTCCCCCCACAGTGACACAGCAACTCTGTTCCTGAGGCCCCCCTCACAGCAGGGGACTCCATTTCACAGATTGGAAAACTTGGCTCCAGAGAGATTAGGTAGTCCATCAAGGTCCTACATTTAAGGCAGGAGTCACAGAACAAAACCCCAGGCAACCTGAGAAATTTGAAAAATGCTGTTTTGGATAATCCATGAACACAGGCAATAATTTGGTGAAGGCCTAGAGAGGGGGTGGGAGGCGGGTGGAGGGGGTTAATGGAAGGGAGGGGACACCTGTAATATTTTCAACAATAAAGATATATTTAAAAAAAGAAAGAAGCTATTTTAGAAATACTTTGGATTGGGAATACCAATAAAGCAGAAAAAAAAAAAAAGGCTAAAGCTCCTCTTTGAGGTTCTTTAGGATTCTGCTCTAATGAATTCTTGACCAGGTGAAGAGTGGTTCATATCCCAAAGCACCTTCAATGATACAGGTGTTTTCTATAACATTCAGGTGCCATCTCCACACCTACTTAGATCTGTTCTATGTTATGTAAAATATGTGGAAATATAAAAACACTGAAGGGCTTACTAAGTGTCAAGACCTTTTCTAAATGAAGTTATGATCAACATGCCCATTTCATAGGTGAGAAAGCTGAGGTGGAGAGAGATTAGGTAATTTGCTTAAAGTCACACGTTAGTTACGGGTCCAGCAGTCTGACTCCAGGGCCTGTGCTCTTTACCCGGATCCTAAACTGCAGAGGGAGGACGGCCACCAAGGCCAGGACTGGAGAAGGAGCCGCCTGGCAGCAGCTTGCGTGTTTCGGGAGGTCTGTGCCCTGGAAACTCTCGCTTGGTGCCCAGCAATTCCCCGCCTCCTCGGGGTCTCCAGCAGCTCCATGTTTGATCTTCTGTTTGGCATAACCTGGACCAAATGTGCTTTAAAATGAGGAGGATTAGAGAGGATAAAACCCAACTTAAAACCTGGTAATTAACTGTGCTGCAGGGTTGTAGCTTCGACTGAATCAGAACTTTATTTTCTAGGTACCAAGTCTCTCTGAGGCTTATCCCTAAATATGTGTAGGAAAAAGGACCCTCTGAGAGGAAATGATGGATGGTGACCTAGCTCTCTCCACAGGACAAGCTGTAGGAGGAATTTCTGCCATAAAGCTCTCCGTGACCCACAAGCAATAAACGACGATCCCTTAAAGACGGCCGTGGCTTAGCAAATTCTTGGGCGTCGGGCAGGGAAGCACTCAGCCATTTCTCTACGCTTGTAATGTCAAGAGGAGCCGTACTCAGAGACCTCTGCTCCGAAAGAGGAATTGCTCCTGGCGATGAAAAATCCTCCTGGAACTGTTATTAAAACTTAGGAAATGTGTGAGTTACGTAGGTATCAGCTTCCTGGGTCTGATTTTCTTCCCAGGGCATTCAGAATCAAACCCTTTCCTTCCTGACTGGTTTCATATGGATAAACATCCAGCTGTTTTACTTTCTTTTCCTCCCTCTCCGACCTGTTATTGTTGACTCTGTTCACATCCTTTCCTCTTTCTTTCATCCCTCCTCTGAGACAATACTCTAACTCAGTGTCTCTCAGAATGGGGCCGTGGCCCACCCGTGTCAGACAGGCTGGATGCTTATCACAAATGCACATTTCAGTCCTTCCCTCAACTGTATTAAACCAGATCCCCTGGGGTGGCTGGGGGGTGGGGGTGATGGTGAGCAGGAGGCCAGGACTCTTCATTTCTCTAAGCGCCCGCCCGGGGAGATGCCTCTTCATACTGAGGCAGCCAGGAGCTAGGCCAGTGGTTTTCCAACTTGAGCGTGGAAAGCTTGTTACAGCGGAACTCTAGGTCCCAGCCCGGGGGTTCTGATTCAGTGGGTCCCGGGTCAGGGCCAAGAACCTGCCTTGCTATGGAGTCCCCGGGGGGTACTGACGCGGCTGGTTTGCTTGGAGAACTCCAGAGCTTTTTGAGAATCTCTAATCTTTGAAGCCCTGAAAAACCCTTTAAGTAAACATGACCAAAAAGGTTACATGTTAAGCATTTTGGTTGTAGAAATAAAAACGTTAACAAAAGCACCCACTTCAATCTATGGGACTGTGTGGACCATTTCTCACTGCATCTCTCCGTCTTCAGCCCGCCCTCCTCTCCAGGCGGCCCTGAGTCACAGCTGTGCTCCCCCTAGCTCCCCCCACCCAACCCCCAACCCGCTTTGCACCGGTGCAAGGGCAGGATTCCTGTTCACATCCATACGGTTAGTTGTGTTGGGGAGGATATTTCATCTTTTCTGCCACACTGCAAACTCCTTAAATACAAAGTGTGTGCCTTTTCAAATTCTGTCTTGTCTGACAATGGCACTTGGTTGATGTTCAACAGATGTGTGATTAATGAATGAATATTCCAGTGGAAAAAGGATAAATTTAATTCCTTTAAATTAGAGCTAGACTGTTAATGCTTTATTTTTTCCATTTGAAATTTCTTTCTTTAGGGCAATGAAGGTCACTCGTTCAGCTGAGGCAGTAGGAAGTGTCTGGCATGAACCTATTTACAGTAAAACTTATGGAAATCCTAGGAACCCCACAGGAAGGTGCAGAGACTTTTCACTGGTTTCCTAGAAATATTTCTCTTCTCTGGGTGCACAGGGGTGATTCCTGGACCGGCAGCACTGGCCTCACCTGGGAGCGATTAGGAACAGCATCTGGGCCTCACCCCAGGGTCAGAATCAGAATCTGCAGGTGCGTTGTCTGAGCATTCACAGTGGAGAAGCACTGCGTCACTCAGAAGTTGCCTTTATACTGAAAAGAGTACTTAAACATAGTGGCACAGTGACAAGTCAGTGCTAGAATCTTTGTTACTGGTGATTATAAGTTTGTTAACATTTTTTTTTTTAAACACAAGATATCTTTGTGGTAACCGGGAGTTCTGCCAGGGGTCTGTAACCATCTTCAAAGGTTCTTATTAAATGGACACCATAATGTGCTAGACACTATTAAAGAAACATAATGAATCTGAGTTTTACCACAAAGCCTGACATCATTGATGTGGGTAAGCACATATTAAGTCATAATTAAACATAGGAAGCGTACAGATGCAACATCAATACAACACGAGTGGATTTGTTTTTGAAAAGTTTTTAATGCTCATCTCCTATGATCCACATTTCTTTGATAGGAAAGTTTTCAAAACAAGATATGTTTAGATATTTTGCTACAGAAATTATTATTCAAGAGTAAACTGGACAGGTTATATAAAGATTGATATTTCTGAGTACTTTTCCAATCTATCTCGATTTCTAATGGAGAAGAATAAATATCCTTTGATATGGAAAATTAGTCAAACTATGTGGTGCCCAAGTAAAGGCATCTTTTCTTTGATTTTCATTTATAATATAACTCATATATAAATGGGTCAGGCATCAAAGGCATAATTAACAGTTCTTAAATCGATTGTCAAAAATAAGAAGTGTTTATGTGCTTTGTATTACAATGTTTACTCATAATTTAGGGTTCAAAGTATATCATTATTATCCAAATATAAAAACATCATTCATTTAAGCTTATTTGAGATGATCATACTTAGAATATTGATCTTTCCTACTCCAGAGTAAAGGGATTATGTAATATTTAATGTGTGAGGCTTACGTGGGATCTGAACTTTCTTGGTTATTAAGATCTCTTCCCTTTTATGACAATTGTGATTCTCAAAAGATGCCCATTAGAAAGGTCAGACTGGCTGCTTTGAGAGTGTGATGAGTAGGGGATGAGCGTTTCAGCAAGGCTGAAGGAGCTGGGGAGCTCTGTATGTCTTGTTCATCACTGTGTTCGTTTTCATTTCTCGGGGGGGGGGGGTTTATGTGACACAATTTAACAAAAGAAGAACAGTTTCATTAAAAAGCTATTTGGGATATGGATGGTACTGGTTGTAAACATTAAAACAGAGGAATATAGCAGTTCATTATATCTTTTTGCATTATAGTATTTAATTATTTCTTTACTGTTGAAGACTTTACTTTGAAATGGTCTACTTATTAGTTATATGACTGCTATGAAACTTGTAGAACATATTAATATATTATTCATGGTAAATTTGTTTCTCTGATGTTGTCTTTATTTGAGACTTGGTATTGAAAACAATGTATGTTACCATTTCAAAATACAATAAGATGACTATGTTCATTATGAGCAGAAATAAAACAATACCCACCTCTTCTTAATGAAAGTATTCAAACCTCTTCAAATTTGATATGCATTTTTTTCTAAAGTACATGAACACTAGTGTTGTAAACAGTCAGTTCTCTTATCAGCTCTTCCCCCCAAAAGGAAAATTTCACTTTCATTCTCTTCCTGCCCTCAACATAAAAGCCAGGCTGTCTTCAATCAATAATGGATTGCACAGCACGTAGTAGGCATCTGATGAGTGTTTGTTGAAGTCAATTAACTTACTATGTGGGGGGAAATTTGACCTCTCAGAGAGGAAGCAGAATTTAAAATGTTAACATGGATTTCAGTAATTCACAACACAGTTGGTGTTAACTGCTGGGATATAGAAGGTAGTCATGTATGTTTCTTATTGGTAATAATCAACTGATGTGCATTTCAGTCTTGTATTAATGTGCTTTAATATTCAGAATTATAAACCTCCACATAAATGCATATAATTTCCTTAATCTAACTCTATGTTTTTTTGAATCAAAGCAAATTTAAAGTAAAATAAGGCTGTTCCCAGAGATGAAATAGCTCAAAAGACTAGGGCGCTTTTTTTTTTTCTAAAGTACATATCTGGACTCAGGTTTAGAATTGCATGTCTGGAAAAACTATTCATAATCTGCTTTTCTCCCCTTTCTTTTATTTTTGCGTGTATTTATTTTGGCCAGCTGGCGAGACAGATCTTTTTCAGGGCTCAGCCTTCCAGTCTGAGTGGTTCTCTCCCAAACCAATCTGTAGATCAAATTCCTGTCTTACTCGCTCCGGTGTCTGAGCAGTGTTGGTGTCATGGGGGCACGGTGACCCAGTTGTCTGTCCCAAATGCCTGGTGGCTTGCCAAGAAAGGAGCTTAGTCAGGTAGCCACACACTACCACACCTCGGGAGGGGAAGAAGGCTGTAGTACAAGCCTTAGGCAACCGGTCTCACCTTTGCATCTCCCATGGTAGCTGTTTAACATGAAGGTAGACACAGAGGTTTCCTGATAAAATAAATGGCCCCTCCTTTCCTTCCTAGCTTGGTTGTCACCTCATCAATAGTCAGTCACAGGAGTAAGGGGCTGGAAAGTAATCCTTGCCCTGGAACTACTCCATGGCTCTGATTCTGGAGGAAAACTATAAAATTTGGTGGAATTTGTTCTAATGGGGTTTCAAGATTTTTTTACTAAAGTTGGGCCCTGTGTGTCACAGCCTTAGAGATTCTCTTTTTTTCTCAGAGATGCCGAAATCCCAGACCCAAGCATCCCGAGAGAGCCAGTGGGATTCGTTGACTGGGAGCCAATGTCCCCCGGAGTTGGAAAGGCTGAAAGAGGGGCTTTTCATTTCTCCGTCTGCTGCCACATTGGCACACAAACTGCAGGAGATTTAAGGGGTTCTATGCCCCAACTGCGGTGGTCCCAAATGTGGGGGTCTCAGCTGATGTGGTCACAAAACAGACATTCTTCTATTGAAACCTGTGAGCACCTCACTCTCCTTCCTTCCCTTGTGGCCATCTACAGACTAAAGGACCACTTTTTAACAGTCCCTACTTGAAACAGAGGAGGCGTTGTGGTTAGCAGGAGAGCCTGGGTATCAGAACTAGGTTTGCTTGTCCCATCTCTATCAGTGTGTCAACTCCACTGCCCCGAACCTGTTTTCTTACCTGCAGGATAGATCTTCAAGTCCCATCTAGCCTTAAGATCTATGGATTTGATGGGAATAATATTACCTGCTCAGCCTACCGACTGGGCTGCTGTGGGAATTAAAGGAGATCATATTTATGAAACTACTTTGTAAATCCTCTACAAAAGATTAAGGAATGTAATGCTATTAATTCCCTCTGAAGAACCAAAATAGCTTGCAATTTACTTTTAATCTTCATGACTGTGTGTATACCTTTTGTATTTGGGTCTTTAATGATGTACACTGTAATGCAAGACAAATGAGCAGACTAATCTCTCTCACAGTAGATGTTACTCCAACTGTCATTCTAAAGCAATGGGCTGGAGAGAAGAATTATTATTATTATTTTTTGAACAGAGGTAAGATTAATCCCAGGCACACAAGGTTCTGGACTTTTCCCCTAATCCTTTCAAAGTTCTGAGAAGCAAGTGAGTTTACCGTGTCACACCAGAAATTGCTTAAACAGAGCTGGGAATGCAACATCCCTTTGCAGGAGAAAGTGCTGTAGTCCAGAACTACCCACAGCTGGGGGCTGGGGAGTGCTGATTGCAGGAGGGATGCACTCAGAGCCTGAAGGGAAGTAATGGCATCCTTCATACCTGGCAGTAAATTAGGTCCTCTATCCAGTTGTGGTACTAAAAAAATATTTCCCATTATTCCAACTCACAGAGTGACACAAAAACTAATGTACCCCAAATGGCTTTTATATCTCTCTCCTATCCTATCTATCTATCATCTATCTATCTATCAATCATCCATCTATTATCTATTCATCTATTATCTATCTATCTATCTATCTATCTATCTATCTATCTATCTATCTATCTATCATCTATCTATCATCTGTTTACCTGTCATCTATCTACCTATCATCTATCTATATTCCATTTATGTATCATTTATCTAGATATTTATCAAACATCTACTTATCTATAATTGCACTCAGCTAAGAATAGTATAGAGAAAAAAAGAGAGTACTTTTTAGAGGTGCTGAATTGTTCTCTAATTCTGCATGCACATTAATCCTCTTTCCAGCTAGACTATATGCTGCTTAAGGACGGGCACCATGCCTTTGGCTCTATTCTTATTCTCTCCCATACCTAGCAGCATGAGACCCATCCCTTGGCCCAGAATAGGGGTTTGATAATGCCTACTGATAAAGGGAGGATGGTCAGAGAGGAAGGGAGTAACATTGAGGAAGGAGCCCCCATTCCTACTCCTGCTACTTCTTGTGTTTTGAGAATATGGTTAAAGCTAAGGGTTAAACACTGTCCTTACAACCGCTAGGAAAACTTGGGAAGGTATTGCAAGGTATGCAAAGTGCCCTGGGGACAGGGGTCCTGAGGGAATTGCCCACCCTTTGTCCACTCCTCCAAGTGATGAATTCTGGATCACCTGAAGTTTACTAGCCTTTTGGGAGAAGACACCATTGAAAGCAACTTTAAAAAAAAAAGAAAAGAAAAACAGGGCTTCTGGAGAGTGGGGCACATCACATGAAGGGGACCAGCAGTATTTATAATGGTATTGAAATTTAATTTCAGTGCTGACCTTTCATTTGACATTTTAGATAATGCTATGGATGTGCTCAGCTATTTGTTCTTAGTTATTTTGCAACTTTTGGGGGGACACTAATCTACTTAAATTTAAAGTCAATAAAAGAATAAAGTAAATTGTTGGTTTTAAAAAATCAACTTTAAAAAAATATTCACAATAGCAGCAAAATATGCAAAGCATATGCATTAACTGAAGCAATGTTCAAGACTAAAAAAGTGCAAAACTTTACAAAGAGGCGAAAGAAAAATTGGAAAGAAAAATCATCTTCTGAGATGGGAAGACTTCATATTAATATTATATATATATAGGTGCTATTTTTTCAAATAAATATAAAAAGTTACAAATTCTATTAGAACTTGATAACAGTTTTAAAGTTGATCTAGAAAAATAAATTGATCAGATTGGTGAAAGTTTAAAAACTTGAAAACACTAAAATCTGGTGAGGCTGTGTAGAAATGAGAACTCTTTTTTTTAATAATATATTTTGATTGATTTCAGAGAGGAAGGGAGAGGGGGAGAGAGATAGAAATATTAATGATGAGAAAGAATCATTGATCAGCTGCCTCCTGCAAGCACCCTCCTGGGGATCGAGCCCACAACCAAGCATGTGCCATTGACTGGAATTGAACCTGGGAACCTTCAGTTCTCAGGCCAACGCTTTATTCACTGAGCCAAACCAGCTAGGGCTACAATGGAAATTCTTATACACTTAGTTTAGCAAAGTAAATGGCAACCAATCTGGAGAACAATGGCACAATCCTATCTAATAATAGACAAACATGGTAATTGACCGTACCTCCGCTACACTTCCCATTGGCTAATCAGCAGGATATGCAAATTAACTGCCAACCAAGATGGCGGCCAGCAGCCACGCAGCTGAAGCGAACATGAGGCTTGTTTGCTCCAGTGATGGAGGAAGCCAAGGTTCCCCACCTGCCGCGGCCCAGCTCTGAGCTCTGGAAGCAACAATGTTTCAATTATAGAAGCTAAACAAACCCAGATACCTGCTTTCAGCCAGCCGGGGCCTCAGAGTTTAGAGCGCCAGTGATGGCAACAGAGTTTCAATTATAGAAGCTAAACAAACCCAGATACCTGCTTTCAGCCAGCCACGGCCTCAGAGCTGGAGCCGGGCCTCAGAGCTGGAGCCGGCTCTCAGCTCCAGTGACAGCTATAGAAGGTAAATAAATCCCAGAATAAAAAAAAAAAAAAGAAAAAAAAAGTGGCTGGGAGCTTCAGTTGCTCGCCAGCCTGAAAACAGCCATCAGCCCCTCATCCAGGCTGGCCAGGCACCCCAGTGGGGACCCCCACCCTGAAAGGGGTGTGACCAGCTGCAAACAGCCATCATCCCCTCATCCAGGCTGGCCAGGCACCCAAGCGGGACCCCCACCCTGATCTGGATCACCCTTCAGGGCAAACCAGCTAGCCCCCAGCCATGAACCAAGCCTCTATCCTATATAGCAAAAAGGTAATATGCAAACTGACCCTAACAGCAGAAAGACTGGAATGACTGGTCACTATGACACACACTGACCACCAGGGGGCAGACGCTCAATGCAGGAGCTACCCTCTGGTGGTCAGGGTGCTCTCACAGGGGGGAGCTCTGCTCAGTCACAAGGCAGGCTGATGGCTGCCAGTACAGCGGTGGTGGTGGGAGCCTCTCCTGCCTCCTCAGCAGTGCTAAGGATGTCTGACTGCAGCTTAGGTCTGCTCCCCGCTGGCAAGTGGACATCCCCTGAGGGCTGCCGGGCTGCCAGAGGGATGTCTGATTGCCATCTTAGGCTCAATAACCTGGGGAGCAGGCCCAATACAGCAGGTGGTCATCCCCCGAGGGGTCCCAGACTGCAAGAGGGCACAGGCCGGGCTGAGGGACCCCCTACCCCAGAGTGCACAAATTTTTGTGCACCGGGCCTCTAGTCCTATATAATAAAAGAGGAACATGCAAATTAACTGTCCCTCTGCCAAGCCCAAGCCACGCCCACCAGTCACGCCCACCAGCCAATCAGGAACGAGTATGCAAATTAACCCAACTAAGATGGCAGAAACCATGGAGCTGGAATGAGCAGGAGGTTTGGGTCCCCCCCAGCGATGGAGGAAGCCAAGCTTCCTGCCTGCCCTGGCCAGCCCTCGGCTCTGCTCAAGGCTACAAAGTTTCAATTATAGAAGATAAAAAAAAAAGAAAAAAAGGAGAGGCTGGGAGCTTGGGTCGCCAGGGGGTGTGGCCAGCCTGGAAACGGCTATCAGCCCCTCACCCAGGCTGGCCAGGCACCCCAGCAGGACTCCTCACCCTGAAGAGGCTGTGGGCAGCCTGGAAACAGCCATCAGCCCCTCACCCAGGCTGGCCACACCCCCATGGGGTGAGGGTCCCTGCTGGGGGGTTTGACCAGCCTGCAAACAGCCATCAGCCCCTCACCCAGGCTGGCCAGGCATCCCAGCGGGGACCTTCACCCTGAAGGGGATGTGGCCAGCCTGAAAACAGCCCTCAACCCCTCACCCAGAGGCCACACCCCTATGGGGTGAGGGTCCCCACTGGGGGGCTTGACAAGCCTGCAAACAGCCATTAGCCCCTCCCCCAGGCTGGCCAGGCACCCCAACGGGACCCCCATCCTGATCCAGGACACCCTTCAGGGCAAACCAGCTGGCCCCCACCTATGCACCAAGCCTCCATCCTATATAATAAAAGGGTAATATGCAAATTGACCCTAACAGCAGAACGACGCTCAATGCAGGAGCTGCCCCCTGGTGGTCAGTGTGCTCCCACAGGGGTAGCTCTGCTCAGCCACAAGCCAGGCTGATGGCTACCAGCACAGCGGTGGTGGTGGGAGCCTCTCCCACCTCCTCAGCAGCACTAAGGATGTCCGACTGCAGCTTAGGCCTGCTCCCTGCTGGCAAGTGGACATCCCCTGAGGGCTCCTGGGCTGCCAGAGGGATGTCTGACTGCCACCTTAGGCCCAATCCCCCGGGGAGCGGGCCTAAGCCAGCAGGTGGACATCCCCTAGGGGTCCCAGACTGCGAGAGGGCACAGGCCGGGCTGAGGGATGCCCCCCCGAGTGCACAGATTTTTGTGCACCGGGCCTCTAGTACCTAGTATAAAACTGAAGATGTGTACCTCCCACACTCAGCAATGCTACTCAGAAGTGTATATCCTTGAGAAGTCCCTACATTGATGGATGCAGATAAGGATAAGAAAGTTCACAGAAAACCGACATAAAACTTCATTCACAAGGCAATGGGTAAATAATTTAAATGATACATTTCATTCATATAATGGATTAGGAGGCAATGAAAATGAAAGACTAGAACTACATATATCAATCGCATAAACTTCACAAACATGATATTGAACATCATTAATGTTAAATAAGCCTATACGTTGACATACACAGTAAGGATATAAAATAAACTAAAAAACGCCTGACTATGTGTGGTGAGTACATGGGTGTTCATTTTATTATACTATGTGCCTTTTAAATGGTTGAAAATTTTCACAACATATTGAGTAAATTAAGGTTATGTGCCTGTTAGCTGTGGGATATAAAAGAAAGCCCCCAATCCATTTGAGGTCAGGAGAGATTGTGAGGCATCCAGAACAGCTTCCCAGAGAATGTGCCCCTTGTTGGTAAGCATGGGTGAGAGTCATTTTACATATAATAATTACTGTATTCATTGCGTTCTGCTCTGCCCCTCCCTCCAGCGGACAGACCTCCCTAATTATGATTGACATAGGCTATTGTTTACATGACTTCACACCCTGAGATATAGAAAACTGATGATCTTCTTACTTGTTTATGCTACTAAATATTTCTGTAACAGGAGTTACTGTAGTTTGATCATGAACCTGGCCCTGGATGCATGAGTTTTCTTGGCCATTCAACAAATATTGATCTCCCAGAAGTGACCATCTTATCAAGTCATTCTAAATCTTTAATCACTTCCAATACTTTATAACCTGAAAACCTGTCTCCTCGAACTGGCACACTGGGCCCTCCATTTCCTGACTATTTCACTTTTCCGACTACGTTTCCCACTGTTTCCTTTTCTGTACACCATTGCCGAGTCAGATGGAACCCTCAGCTCTTATTTTTAAGCACATCTAGTCTCTCCCTGCTTCTTCTTGAGAATATCTTCTTTACTTCCTTGCATGAATTAATTTTACTTCAGCTCTTAGCTCCTATACAAAACCCTGCCTAGTTCCTCCAATAGGGAGAGCATCTCTTTCCGAGCTGAGGCAATGCAGACTGCACCTGTGACTCTCTAATGACCCCTTTCTAACCTGCATTATAGATATTTGTGTGTGCATAGTAGTGACTAGTGTGAGAATTAGGTTTAATTTATTTTTGATTTGCAAAGCATTTAACCCAGTGCTTTGTAATACAAACATTTGTTGAATGAATGAATGAATGAATCAAGCAAGCAAGCAATGAAATACCTGACTATGACCTTAGCCACCAAATCTCTAGTTCAGTGGTTCTCAACCTTCCTAATGCCGCAACCCTTTAATACAGTTCCTCATGTTGTGGTGACCCCCAACCATAAAATTATTTTCGTTGCTACTTCATAACTGTAATGTTGCTACTGTTATGAATCGTAATGTAAATATCTGATGATGTATTTTCATTGTTACAAATTGAACATAATTAAAGCATAGTGATTAATCACAAAACAATATGTAATTATATATGTGTTTTCTGATGGTCTCAGGCGACCCCTGTGAAAGGGTCGTTCGACTGCTGCTCTAGTTCATTTACTTCTGCTTTGCAATTCCTGGGCCACACCAGCAGAGGTAACAGCAGTCCTGTTAACAGTGTAGCACACACTTTTGGCTCTTTCCTCTGTCACTGCTGTGGAGCTTCTCTTTGGGCCCCCTCAGAGGCTCTCACCATGAGTGTTGGGGGTGCTTGGGTACCATGTCATGTGGTTTCATACACAAACCTCAGTGGCTGTTACGGCAGCAGCTGTGATCTGCTCCTCCAACGTTCTGTGTTTCTTTGGTAACTTCTCTGGTAGAGCCACTGATTAAAAGCCACTTGGGGACTCACCAATGCTGACCGTTGCTATGAGTCTCCTTGACGTATCTCATCCTGGGCCTGGCTCTGTGGCTAAGGTTCGCCGTGGTCCTGGACAGTGGGGACCTGGGAGGTAGGGATGGAGAGGAGCCGGGGTTGGACCGCTGCTCTTCCCGCCCCAACAGCATGGTACCCTGCCTGCAGCTTCTTTCATTTATCCCTTTATTCTTCATCTATTTTTCTCATGAGATCTTTGTGCTCACAGTGAGGAGTCTTTAAAATAAAAAACACATCGGTGTCTCCCATTGACTAGTAAGCCCTGCAGTACTGTAGGACAACTCAAGTCAACCTCCTCATACTGTAAACTATGCAAAGCACTGCAGTCTTCTCACAGACAGAAACATGGGGAGCCAATCTCCTTCTCAGTTGAACCTATTGTTCTGTGTCCTCCTGTGCTGCTGCCCGCCACCCTTTGGCCCACCCTTTGGCCCACCCTTTGGCAAGTTGGGGGAAGGGAAGTATGTCTCAGTAGAGGAGCCCCGGGGGAGGAATGGCCTGGGAAAGGGAGTCCACCCCCGCAGGGAGGTAGCGCACAGAGGCCTGTCTCCTCCCCAGCGAAGAAAGTGGCTGCCTTCCCGTTTGTGCCTCGTTTCCTTTGAGCTGCTGCCCTCTCCCAGGGCAAGTGCAGGAGTTTGGCAGGGAGGTTGGCAAGCATTTCACAAGACCTTAAAGGTTAAGGTGCGGTGGAGGCTGTTTAGTGCAGGATTGTAAATATTTGTTAAAAGGTTTGTGTAGCTGCTGCTTTTGATACCTCTAATCCACCGAGACAGAAATAACTTCAAAGCCATGCCTAGTCTGACTTGGTCCTCAACCGAAGGGAAAGAGCAGCTACTGCTAAACGATGTTTTCTCTCACACCAGGCGGCCTGGCCTGCCTTAGCAGGCGTCCTGTGGAATGAATCATCGTTAATTGTCCTTGGGCCTGCTTAGAAACATCAACAGGGCAGGAGCTGAGCTGCATGAATAAATGTGAAGGAGCCTTTAGTTCACAGCGTTCCGTGCTGTCAACAGCGGAACGAGCAGTGAGGTTTGTGTCTGTTCAAAAGGAGGGGCTGAGCCAGCTCCCCTGCGTAGAGAGCAGGAGGCTTGGCCTGGGCGCTGTGCTACTTAGCCTGGAGGGAGAGCAAAGATTCTGCCCCCCCCCCCCTGCCCCCAGGGCTTCTCTAGGGACTTCAGGGTAGAGATTCCAAAAGGTCCTGTGAGATCAGAGCAGCTGAGGGTTCCAGGCTGGAGGACACAGGGATATGGAGGCTATTTTACAATCGCAAGTGGGTTTTTGAAATTCTGGTAATTCCCCCCCACCCCATATTTTCAATTTCTATAAAGAATCTCATTTCCTAATTTTCTTCCATCTCCAAATTATATATATATATATTTTTAAAAAATCTCAGAATGTCTCATTGTTCTTCATAGCCATGAAGAACAGATGAGTGAGTAGCACACATGTTGGCATCTGGGAGAAAATGAATTACATGAATTTTACTATCCCTGACTAATGAACACTATACAAAGTGAAGACATTTTTACACCTTCCGCTATTCCCAATTTCATTGCCGTAAATATTTCACTCCTGTTATTATTACTACTTCTATAGGCAATACTACCCTCTACTTACCATACATAAATCATTAGCTACAAAAAAGTATAAATTTTACACTAATATGTTTTATGTCTAAGGTGTTAATGTCATACAGCTCAACTTAACAGTTGAAGAGGCTTAAGGAACCTGGGTAGATCTCTGGGTTGAGGTTGGTTCCTTTTCCAGCCAGTGATTCTTGGCGTTGAAGTTGAGGTTCAAGGTCTGGCTGCAGCCTCCTAACCACTTTCACCAGAAGAATCATTCTTTGGAGGATGGACTCTCACAGTTATTCCATGGGAAAAAGAACTGAGCCAGCAACAGAGCTCAGAGGAGGCAGGAGGAGGTCTGAAATCATGGACCAGGATGTAGGGAAGTCTGTCATCAAGGAAGGTGCTATCAGGTTTTAATGTCTCAGGTAACTTGAGAAGAGAGTGGATAAGACTTTGTGATTTAACAAAAAGAAGACGAATGAGCCTAAGAATAGTATTATTAATGTGTACTAGGAGCTTGAGTTTAGAGAATAAGGTAATCAGCTAGATTGCTCCAAAAGGACTTCGTGAATGAAACAAGGCCTGAGCTGGCATTGAAGGATGTATATTGGGAATGCATTCTGGGAAATATATTCTAGTTGTGTGTCTTGGGTGGTGGTGCAGAGTAGCTGGCTGTTCACCAAACCTGTGTCCTCTTCCTACTGGACACTCCCCTGGACACTCTCCGCTCTGCTGCGTGCCACACCCAGGCCTGGCCCGTAATCATCTCCCTTGTAACTAACTGTGTCCACTCTACTTTTGGAGTGAGCTTGGAAACCACCTGTTAAGGATGGTGAGACGGAAAGATCCTGAATCCTTGAATCAGCCCTTGGAGGAGAACCATCTGGCAAGTAGGAACAGCTGATTTGGATTTTAAGTGAGCAAGTAATAAACTTCTCTCACATTAAGCCACTGACATTCTGGTTTATCTATTACAGCAACTAACATTATCTGGACGTGAAAGACAAGTTAGAACGCAAGAAACAGATTGCTGAGTCCGGGTGGGAGGGCCGGCAATGGGAGTAATGGGAGAAAAGGTTGGACAGTGTGTGGCAGCCAGCTGTGGAGGACTTGAGTTCCAAGGGGAAGTGTTTTGAATTTTCATAACATCCTTCACATTTGTATTTTCACATTAAAAATTCCCCACTCCCATACATTGTTGAATTTTTCCTTACAATAGCACTATGAGACACAGTAACATCACATTTTACAGATGATGAAATGTAGGCTTCAAGCAGTCAAAGTTACAAAAGTTTTTCAAGCACAGAGCTAAGATTTGAAGCCAGGACAACTGATTCCAAGGCTGCCATTCTCTCCACTTTAACATTCCCGGTTCATACGGCCAATTGAAACTACAGCAAAAAGTTTATGTGTTCAAGGCAGCATGTGAGGATTATGGTTGTGGGAGCAGCTGTTTGGATAAATCAGCAGAGCAGTGATTCCAATTAGTGAATGTGGAGGTAAGCTCAGAGCAAAGAGATCAGCTTGAATGAGGATGGTGGAAGGTGAGAAGGAAAGGAAAAGTCAGGATGAAGTTTTAAGAAGGAAAAATGTCCAGCACCTGGTGCCTAGGTGTGAGACGCAGGGTGAGGCAGGATTACACACTCTCTTGTTAAGGTTCAAATCTATCTTGGCATGTTAATCAAATGGCGAGAAGGCCCCAGAGGAGTTAATTTGCATGGGGACTTTAATTTTTCTTAGAAGGAGAACATCTGTGCCTCTTTTGGTGACAGAAGAGGGGTGTTTACCAATTCCCAGGGCCATGGTCTCGATCTGAGAAGGGTGGAGAGAGGAGAAGTCAGAAGCAGATGAAGATGTTTTCATGCAAAATTTTGTGAGATGTGGGGCACAAGGCAGGCTGTTTGGGCCCCAAAATAAAACGGGGCATGCGTGGGCACGAGAGAACCTCCTGCTTTTTGCTGCAGAACCAGCGTGGCTCTGACCTATGAGGCCTGAAGGGGATGTGTGTCTTTGGGGAGCTGGTGTGTTTGCAGATTTGGGGACATGGGCAGAGCACCAGGGCAAGAATGGCATTTGAGAATGGCATTCCCTCAGAAGGTGCCCTCAGTGGGGCAGTGCCTGCATCCACTGAGGAAGCAGGTGCGGATTTCTCCTCTGCGCACATGAGCCGTGTCCAGGGCGTCCCAGGAACACCTGGTTGGGGTGAGGGGAGGGCCCTGCCAGTGAGGACAATAAGTGAGCAAACTGAATTATTGCTATTGATTTATTTATTTGTCTCCCAAGGTTGGTGAGCCCCGGGGACATTTGGGGTCCCATTGGGGCCCACACTGAGAATACTAATGTATAATTTAACGAGGAGACACCTTCCACGCACAAGATAGGATCATTTAAGGATTGAGGCTCGAACAACAAAAGTGAGCTTATTCAGATGTAACTTAATCCTTACCCATTTTAAGCTTCTTATTGTGCCTTGTTACTTGACAGGACTTGGTCTGGCAGCGTCCTGGGTGTTTAAGAGGTTATATTTTCAGAAAATAAGGGATTTTTTTTTTTTACTTGAATGTTTCAAAATGCTTTCATGGTATGTGAAGAAAGCCACTTGATTAAAGCATCTGTAGTTTACGTTAAATCCTCTTCTTCTTTCCAAAGAATTCAAGGTTCTGGCACAAACTAAAAGGGTTAACCTACACCTGGCCCGTTCATTGTGTCATTTCACGAGCAGCAAATATTGTGAGTAAAGTCCAAAATATGAGTCTTCATGGAAGTTTCTCTCCCACACGCCCCTCTGCACAAGCCGCCCCACCCCATACAGCTCAGGATGTAAACATGATTCTCATTTATCAAGATCTGTGCGGTGATGAAGCAAACTGTTGGTTTTGTCACCCCTTCATTAGTAAAGAGGGAGAAAACCTGTAGAGACTAAACTTTTGCTCATTAATCTGTACATTTTTACCTCCCTGTCCTTGCAAAGCCCACTGACTCGCAGCACCTGGTGATGGTTCTGCATCGGTCTTCCCCGCGTGTTTGAAATGCAAATGGAAGGGCTGGCTATTTAAACACACAAACCCCATCTCTAGTTCAGTTAAGATGAGCCCATCCTAAGCCTCACACTATTATTTTTCTTGCTTTGAGTGTCATTAGGTAGGCTCTGCCTTGCTCTCATTTGTCATCCTCTTCAAATAAACAGCTCCCAAGGGACAGGGAAGCGAAGCTACACCTTGGAGGCCCTTCTGAGCAGCCCAGCCTATTTTGACAGATTGCTCCATTAACACAAGTCTATTTACTTAAAAACATACCACCAGACTTCTTTCTGTAAACACCAGTGAGGAAGACAGTGCTGTTCCTTGTTCTCTGCCCAGCTATTCTCCACATTGTTTCAGGCTCTTTATATTGTGGGTTGGAGGATGGACCTTGGAGCAAAATGTGGCCACATTTTCTGCAGTAGCTGCTTCTGGTGTTGCCAAGTCCCGACAGCAGGGGAGCCAATGCTATATTTAGGCAAGAATTCAAGACACACTGCAGTCCCGAAGGAAATGGGTGGCAGAGCACATTACACAGGCCCATCCAGCAATGGGTGAATAACTTAACCTGTGCCCACTTGTTTTATCCTTTGCGTAATATGCTTCCAGGCAAAGTTAGCAGAAATAATTCATTCACCCATCAAGTATTTATTGAGTGTCTATTATGTGCCAGGCACTGTAGTAGGCAGTGAGGATATGGCATTGAACAAAACCGGATAAAAACCTTTGCTCTTAGGAAGCTTATATTCTGGGGGTGGGGTGAGGGGTGAGGGGGGGGGAGACAGAAAAAAATAGCGTATTGGGCAAAAACAGTGCAGTTAAACATAAAATTATAGGTTTTCCACATATTTAATAAATCTATTTTGAAATAACTAACAATGGCAGATTATTTTACAGTTTATAAATGATTTTTTAAGTATCAATTGAATCACAGACAGTTTCATATGTTTCAACTTCCACATTACCTAGTCTTATCATTGTCATAACTCGTGGGTATTAGTGTTTATCTTATAAATGGTTAAAGAGTGGACTATGTGAGTCCAAGATCACCTCAAGTCAGGTGCTCTGAGTGACTACAGTAGCAAAACCAAACCCACAGACCCAACAAGTTGCAAATTTTTGAAAAAATACTGGTGAAATATAGTCTTAAGGTTAATAGTTGCTCTGTCAGTATTTATGTGGAGGGGGATTCAATGAGATTCATAAATCATGCGATTATCACTTTCCCTGAATCTTTTTGCCCAGTTTGAGTTGAATTTGGATGAGCTGGAAACTATAAGAAATGGGAGACTATCTGGGGGTAGTGTGGGTTCTACCAACTCTAGAAACTAAAACCCAAATCCCCCTTCAGAGGCAAAGGTCTGCACTGAAGAGAAACTGCCCGGAGTAGAATCCAAATTGAGAATAGAAATAATAATGGCAAAGGAATGAGAAGTTCTGATGAAAGTGGGAGAGGAGAGCAGAGAAGGCCCGTCTCAGAAAGTCCGAGGCCTTATACATTTATCCTTTCACAAACAATGGAAGAGGGAATTTTGAGTCATGAAACTAGAAAAGCTATCCACTCACACTCTTTCACAAAAGTAGTAAAAGTCACCTGTCTGAAAAAATGAACAACAGAAAAGAATTGTGAATCAATATAAAGTTATTCAAAAAGGGAGAATAAGAAGTAGAATAGTATCCTCACACAAGGAAAGAACAAAGAAAAATATACCCACAAAACAGATGCTAACTATAAACTGACATTTGAAAACAAGCTAAATGAGACAAAGAAATTGCTAAAAACTATGAAAGAACAACAGAAAGCAGAATAAGAAAAAGAAATGAGATAATTGTTGAAAAGAAAACTTAAGTGAGAAATAATAGAATTCACAAAAGAAGTAAAAATTTTAAAAAATTAAAAAATGGCAAACTAGGAAGAAAACTAAAGCGAATAAATACAATTATGTCGGGGGTCTCCCTCCTCCGCATCCAGCACAGAGAGAGAGAGACATGAACCGGTTCTTTTAAGTAGAGGCGCTGGGGATTTGAGAAAAAAATGAAAGAGACAGGACACAAAAATAGAAGAAGTTGGGTCTGGATGGGCTTCTGCCCTCTGATAGAGGGACAGACAGACTCCAAGCACCGGAAGTAAGTTTAATATACTCAAAGTAACAGGAAGTTACATCACATCTGGGTGGGCCTTGAGTTCCTCGCAACATAATGGCATCCACCCACCTTAGCACCTGGTGGGAAAAGTCAGACTGAGTGGCGTCCTAGCCTCTTGACTAGGACCGCCCCCAGGGCGTGGCTCTGCCTGTGCCCTGGGTCCAGGCGATGATATTTAAAATATGTCTGAAGGTGCTAGCCAGCAGCCCTCCACATGAATATTGTCTTAGGAAAATAAATAAAAACAAAAGAGGAAACATTTTAAAAATAAGTATGAAGTGAAGGAAAAAAACAGGATTTGAGAGAAAATGATAGATTCAAGGATAAGCAAAGAAGATTTAATACATATATGACAGGAATCTCCAAAGAAGAACACTACATAAGTGGAACACAATAAATACTAAAATCTATCATTCAAGAAAGCTTTCCTGGAAAAAAAAAAAAAAGATTTAAAGCCTTAGGTTAAAATGGAAAGTACCTGGGAAAACTGACCCAAAAAAGCCAACACTAGAACACAGTCTCATAAGCATATTGGACTTGAAAAAGAGAAAGACAAAAAACCTTAGGCATCCAGGTTGAAAGACAATTCATATATTAAGGAAAGAAGATAAATTTTCATCAGACAGTTCAAGAGCAACTTGTTATGCCAGAAATCAATGGGATAACATAATTAAGATACTCAAGGAAAGAAAATGTAAGCTAAGGAGTTTATATACAACCAAACTCACCTTCAAATACAAAGGGTTCAGACCTGCTATCATGACCCTGCCAAGACTTAGGAAGTACTGGTCCCGTGAGTTCTTGCTGAGAAATCTACTAGAGAATGTGCTTCAGAGGCAGCCATGACCAGAGAGGCAAAAAAAAAAAAAAAAGTCTTTGGAAGAAACATTTTACTGAGCTGCCAGTGAATGTGGAGAATTTAGTTAGATAGAATTCCAGTATAAACAGAAGAAATTAACTATAGTCATAGCATATTACTTGAATAATATTTATAGAGTCATAATATGGAAACAGTGAATCCTATATAATAAAAGCCTAATGTGCTAAGTGTCCAGTTATCTGGTGGGCCATTCAACCAATCAAAGCATAATATGCTAATGATATGCTAAGGTCGCTCAACCACTTGTCATGATGTACACTGACCATCAGGAGGAAGATGCTCTGACCAGTAGGTGAGCTTGTTGCTGGGGTCTGGCAAATTGAAACTGAGTGAGATGGGCCGGACATGCCCTGGAGCCCTCCCACAGTCCTTCCCCAGGTGGCCAACCTCCTGTGTCCCACCCTGGCCCCGATTGTGCACCAGTGGGGTCCCTCGGCCTAGCCTGTACCCTCCCGTAATCCAGAACCCCTCAGGAGATGTCAGAGAGCTGGTTTCAGCCTGATCCCGCAGGCCAGGCTGAGAGACCCCACAGGATCCACCCCCCTTAGCACCTGACAGGAAATCAGACTGAGTGACGTCCTAGCCTCTTGACTAGGACCACTGGTACACGAATTTGTGCACTGGGCCTCTAGTATAATATAATAAATATAGAATAAATTATATTTGGAGAATAATGAAGGGTAAGAGATGGTATATAATTGAATTAATATCATAATTCACCATAGTAAAAAATCAATAGCTACTGAATCAAATAATAGGGTTATATTATACATATTTTTGGAAATATAGAAGTATATTTGGAGGATAGAGAGTGAAAGAAAGTAAAGACATTGCTTTTGGCGAAAATGATGAGGAAGATAAAAGGGACGAGGGACTGTTGTTTTGGTGATAACCCTTATAGTCTTATTTGACTTTTTAACCAATTTGAATGTAATCTTTGGTAACAAATGGAAAATTAAAAAAAACAATTCCAAAGCCTCCACAGATGCCTGACTTTCAGATCAAACCCATGTGCCCTGTTGGGCTCCTCCCGGTGGTCAGCCTTCTCTCCACCGGCTCTGTGCTCTCTTTTACTCCCATCCTTTACCTATAAGATAAGGACCTTGCCGAGACCGGTTTGGCTCAGTGGATAGAGCGTCGGCCTGCGGACTCAGGGGTCCCGGGTTCGATTCCGGTCAGGGGCATGTACCTTGGTTGCGGGCATATCCCCAGTGGGAGATGTGCAGGAGGCAGCTGGTCGATGTTTCTCTCTCATCGATGTTTCTAGCTCTCTATCTCTCTCCCTTCCTCTCTGTAAAAAATCAATAAAATATATTTAAAAAAAAAAAAAAGATAAGGACCTTTCTGGTTTCCTCAAAGTCTAAACAAGAAGCACTAATCACAGAACATGAAAGTTAGGAATGCCCTTTAGAGATCACTCTTTAAACTTCCTATTTTACTGATGAGGCAATAGGAGCTGATGGTGGCCCAAAGCACTGCTTATTAGTTTTGGTGAATCTTGGGTCTCCTGACTCCGTGATTGGTGTTCTTTCCACTGCTACAATGTACTCCCCACTGTAAGTTCATTCTGGCCCATGTGAGTATGTCCCTTCATGCTACCCATTCTTTCAGTGTCCTGCTTTTCCAACTGCCCTCGGACCCATTCCGTTTTGGAACTGCCTTCCAGGTGTTTGGCCTGTGGAAAGTCCTGTGCAATTTACCCTGCCTTCTGCTGCCCTCTTCTGGTGACATATGGTTTTTGCTGTTTCCCCGTCTGGTTCTACCAGCCACTAAAATGTTACTTTGGCACTTCTGGGCTGCCTCTCAGTTAAGAAAATCCTTTGTTTCAGGGCATGATGGTGCCCTCCGACCTGTGTCAGTCCATGGCCCTTGCTTGTTACTTAAATGATGACCCTTGAAAGGATAGTGAGACATTAGAAGGGACCTCGTTAGAAATGCAGAATCTTGGGCCTCACTCTACATTTACTAAATCAGAATCTGTAGTCTAGCTAGATCCCCAAGTGATTCACTGCACATGAATGTTTGAGAAATGATGCTCTAGTTTAAACTCAACTAACTTCAGGAAAAATAGAGATCAAGCTTAGCTACTTGGTAAGTATCTCTGATCACTCTAATACCTGCTCCAGTCTTGTCACCTGGCCATGATGAATTCTGGCCCATGTGTCTTTTTCTGCTTCATTTCAGCCCTGATGGTTGCCTCCAATAACAGAGAGCAGGAAGTAGCATAAATGTAACTTTAAGGTAAAAAAAAATTCACTAAATTAAAATTAACTCATATTTTAACCTTCCATATATTTCCCCACAATTGTTAATAAAAATGTTACGTTTTGGCTTTGAAGATAGAGTAACATCATTCTATAAGTTTTTACCAAGTCTATTTTTTTATAATTTATAAATTTGTTTCTATAATTGCAATGGTATGTAGGAAACATTAGCATGGTGGGGTTTCAGAATGCAAGCATTGGAACGTGTTTCCACCTGAAATGCCCTCTGTGTTCTCCTGCACAGCTTCATCCATTCTCGGGCATCAGTTAGCAAAGGTTTACTGAGCACCCACTAGGAGCCAGGCACTGTGTTAGGTGCTGAGAAATAATTCAGGGCAGATACGGTTCCTGCTTTCATTGATCTCCAGTCTCATGAGGAAGACAACCATTTAATAAGTTGTGATTTAAAAACAATAGTATCAAGTGCCTAAAGAGAAAGTATAGAAGGACGGAAGATCAAGTTGGCTTCAAAGAAAAAGATGACACCTAACGGATATTGGAATTGGTGATGGGGCCATTTAACACATGAAATTCCAGAAGGGAGACCAGTGTTTGGGCTTCATCAAAATCATTAAGGGTATTTCTAGTGGAACAGAAATGTGTTTCCTGTAGGCAGATATGTACGGGGTCACGTACCTTCACTTCTTGGGAAAGATGATAAATAGAGTAAAATATGATTTTCTATAGATGTTTGGGCAATTTTTTTCTGTAAGATTTCTCTTTGTGCCCTTTTTTGTACCTACTGTTTTGTGTTTCTGTGTACAGGAAAAAAAGTGCTTCTATTATAGATGGTGGCAAAAGCCAGCCAGGCTGACGTCTTTGCCTTTGCTCTGTCAGTTCCTTACAGTAGGTGCTCATTGTGGGGGTGGGGCTTTGCAGACACAATAAAACGAGGTGAAGCTGCAAAGAAAGCCAGAGACAGAGAACAGTGGCTACATTGACATTTAAAATGCTCTTTTTTCTGCAGAGGCCCTTACAGCAAGCTAACCCGAGAGCCATGTTCACAGGCTCATTAAGAGGTTGGAGCTGGAACAAACCTCCAGAGTTATTGGCCAATTTCTCATTCCGTTCTTGCCCTGGTTGGGCTTAGGAACTTAGACTACCCTGGGGAAGGAGGAGAGACAGCGAAGTGAGACAGAGAATCATATTTACAATGACAGCTTTACATTGGAAGAGACTGAGTAAACTTAAGTGGAAACAAAGACCCAAGAGCTAAAATAACACAAGTTTTGGAGAAATAAAGTACATTTTTGCAGATCCCAGTCTCAGTACATTATATATGAAATTTGCATCGGCTCAGTCACTGCACAGCACAGAGCGGACTCTGCACCACACATCTCCCCAAGAGCACGGCAATGTGAGGAACTTAAAACCGTCCTGGTGAGCGTCCCCAAACAAAATCATCCCCAAAGGTAACCAGTATTTACCTGCACTGGCAGTTCCTCACTGGCTGTGCCTTTGCTTAAAAAAAAAAGTTCTCAATCTGGCGTGGGCCAGTATCGTAATGCTCAAATCTGCTCTTTGTTAGATGCATATGGCGCTTGGTACTGTGTAACTGGAGGACGGCTATCGGTATAAATGCGGTGCCGGCCTGCTCAGGAAGAGCTTGCAATATAGTCAAAGAGCTGAGATACATACTATCGAGTAAATAATTCAGGGAAGGACAGGGCACATTTACACAATGGAATGAAGTCTTACTGTGGAACAACTGAATAGTAATATTTATTAGGCACCTACTAGGTACCAGCTTCTGTACTAAGTTGCTCTAATGTTTATTAACTCATTTATCCTGACAACAATCCTGTGGTTAGGAGCAATTATGAAGAAGAGGAAACAAAGACACAGGAGGTTTAGCACCGTCTAGGTAGAGGAACAGAATGCACACAGTGGGCTCCAGGCAGGGTGAGTGGAGGGCAGTAAAGAGGCACCAACTTGGAGGCCAGCGGGTTACAGTGGCAAGAGAAGGGGTTCTGGGGTTATACCCATTTTAGTTCAAGTTCTAGCTCAGTCACTTGATTGATCAACTTGACTGAGCTTTAGTTTCTTCATCTGTCTATTGGGAGGAAATACTCTCACTACAGGGCTGTTAGTAATAAAGATATTATACATATAGTCTCTAGTACAGAAACTGTCACACTGTTTGTACCCAGTGAAAGGAAGGATTATTTTTTTTTTTAATTGAATTTATTGGGATGACACTGGTTAACAAAATTATACAGGTTTCCGGTGCACAATTCAACACACCATTTGTACACTTTATTGTGTGTTCACCACCCTAAGTCAAGTCTCCATCCATCACCATGTATCCCCCTTTACCCTTCTCCAGCTCCACCCCGCAATCACCACACTGTTGTCCATGTCCATGAATTTTTTCTCTTTGTCTCTTTTTTGCTCAATCCTTCCACCCTCGCACCTGGCACTCCCCTCCCTTCTGCTCCAACAACTGTCAGCTTGCTCTCTATCTATGAGTCTGTCTCAGTTTTGCTGGTTAGTTCATTTTGTTTATTAGATTCCACGTATGAATGAAATCATATGAAACTTGTCTTTCTCTGACTGTCTTTTTTCACTTAGCATAATGCTGTCCAGGTCTATCCATGCTGTCAATAAAGGGTAAGATTTCCTTTTTTTTTTTTTTTAATGGCTGAAGAGTAGCCCATTGTGTAAATGTACCATAACTTTATTAGTCACTCATCTACTGAGGGACACTTGGGTTGCTTTCAAATCTTGGCTATTATAAGTAATGCTGCAATGAGCATAGGGTGCATATATTCTTTTGAATTAGTGTTTCAGGTTTCTTTGGAAAAATTCTCAGAATGGAATTCTGGGTCATAAGACAATCCATTTTTTAATTTTCTGAGATAACTCCATACTGCTTTTCATAGTGGCTACACCGGTCTGCATTCCCACCAACAGTGCACAGGGGTTCCTTTTTCCTCACATTCTTGCCAACACTTGCTTGTTGATTTATTGATGATAGGCATTCTGACAGGCATGAGGTGATATCTCATTGTGGTTTTATTTGCATTTCTCTGATGATTAATGATGTTGAGTATCTTTTCATATGTCTATTAGCCATCTGTATGTCCTCTTTGGAGAAGTGTCTATTCAGGTCCTTTGCTCATTTTTTAAAAATTGGATTGTTTGTTTTTGTGGTGTTGAGTTTAAGTTCTTTATAAATTTTGGATATTAACCCTTTATCAGATGTATCATTAGAGAATATGTTCTCCCATTCAGCGGGTTGTATTTTGTTTTGTTAATTGTTTCCTTTGTTGTGCAAAAGCTTTTTAGTTTGATGTAATCCCATTTGTTTATTTTTTTATTTTGTTTCCCTTGCCTGAGGAGTACTATATCAGAAAAATATTGCTATAAGAAATGTCCAGAGGTAAACACCGGAGATTGCTGACTCGCACAACCACTTCAAAAATACAACTAAAAGACGGAACAGACATCATCCAGAACCACAGGAAGGCTGGCTGAGTGGAAATTCTACAACTAGAAGGAAAGAGAAAAGCATACCGAGACTCAGAGGAGGTGCAGTGCGGAAGTAGAATACAAAGGTGCGGAGGTGCATGCGGAGAGGGCTGGCGGTTGAGGACACGATTGTCTTTTTCAATCGGGAGGGAGTCTCAGGCTCTGAGCTCCAGTTCCGGGTGAGTCTCTGGGGACCCAGACTCATACGGGAGAAACGGGACTGTCTGGCATCGGTCAGAACTCGAGGGAAGCTTTCTCTTGTAGGCACTCGCAGCGATTGCCGGGGCCTCTGAGGGCAGGACTGAGAGCAGCCATACTGCTTGCTCCGCCTGCCCTGTTGATCCCCTGGGACCCTGCCCCGCCCAAGCCGTGCATGGAGGCTTTTGCATATGAAAGGGCCGACCCTTTGTAATATGAAAATTACTTAACAAACTGCAGCTGCCCCAAGGCTCCAGGGCAACTTGCATTGCTTTACAGCTGGCTTCTGCTGGGTAGCCTCAGGCAGAGGCTAGATTAGCACCTCCTTAGATCCAAGAGCCAGTGTACCTAGTGGTCAGAGTGGGACCATCCAATTACAACACAGATCCATAAGGGACACACTCAGGGGGCAGACTCAGTGAGCACCAAAGCCCCACTGAAGCAAGTCTTGCCCCAGAAGGGTGTCTTCGGCACAGAAGTTCTCCCACCGTAGACACAGCTGATTCTCACAGCCCATTGGCCTGGAGGTCAAATCCTCCTAGTGTTACCCACAACAATCAAGGCTTAACTACAACAAGACTGTGCACAAAGCCCACAAAGGGGTGCACCAAGAGCGTCCACCTCAGGTAATTGGGGAGGCTGAGCCACTGGGCCCTATAGGACACCTAGCACAGAAAGCCACTCTATTGACACAGCGAAGCATAAAAAAATGCCGAGACAAAGAAACAGGACACAAATGACAGAAATGGAGGAAAGCAAACTACTGGATATAGAGTTCAAAACCACACTTTTAAGGTTTTTCTAGAATTTTCTAGAAACCGCCGATAAACTCAATGAGACCCTCAAGAAATCTAGTGAGACCCTTGATGTTGTGATAAAGGACCAACTAGAAATTAAGCATACACTGACTGAAATAAAGAATATTATACAGACTCCCGAAAGCAGACCAGAGGATCGCAAGAATCAAGTCAAAGATTTGAAATACGAAGAAGCAAAAAACACCCAACCGGAAAAGCAAAATGAAAAAAGAATCCAAAAATACGAAGATAGTGTAAGAAGCCTCTGGGACAGCTTCAAGCATACCAACATCCGAATTATAGGGGTGCCAGAAGAAGAGAGAGAGCAAGATAATGAAAACCTATTTGAAGAAATAATGATAGAAAACTTCCCCTACCTGGTGAAAGAAATAGACTTACAAGTCCAGGAAGCGCACGGAACCCCAAACAAAAGGAATCCAAAGAGGACCACACCAAGACACATCATAATTAAAATGCCAAGAGCAAAAGACAAAGAGAGAATCTTAAAAGCAGCAAGAGAAAGAAAGTCAGTTACCTACAAGGGAGTACCCATACGACTGTCAGCTGATTTCTCAACAGAAACTTTGCAGGCCAGAAGAGAGTGGCAAGAAATATTCAAAGTGATGAATACCAAGAACCTACAACCAAGATTACTTTATCCAGCAAAGCTATCATTCAGAAGTGAAGGTCAGATAAAGAGCTTCACAGATAAGAAAAAGCTAAAGGAGTTCATCACCACCAAACCAGTATTATATGAAATGCTGAAAGGTATCCTTTAAGAAAAGGAAGAAGAAGAAAAAGGTAAAGATACAAATTATGAACAACAAATACACATCTATCAACAAGTGAATCTAAAAATCAAGTGAATAAATAATCTGATGAACAGAATGAACTGGTGATTATAATAGAATCAGGGACATAGAAAGGGAATGGACTGACTATTCTTGGGGGGGAAAAGGGGTTTGGGGGATGCGGGAAGAGACTCGACAAAAATCGTGCAGCTATGGATGAGGACAGTGGGTGGGGAGTGAGGGCGGAGGGTGGGGTGGGAACTGGGTGGAGGGGAGTTATGGGGGGAAAAAGAGGAACAACTGTAATAATCTGAACAATAAAGATTTAATTTAAAAAAAAAGAAATGTCCAAAATTTTGCTGCCTGTGTTTTCTTCTAGAATATTTATGTCTTTGAATTTTACATTTAATTCTTTTATGAGTTTACTAGAGGCCTGATGCACAAAATTCATGTTTTGGGGGTGGGGGTCTCTCAGCCCAGCCTGTGCCCTCTTGCAGTCCGGGAGCCCTTGGAGGATGTCCAACTGCCAGCTTAGGTCCGCTCCCCAGAGGAAGCGGGCCTAAGGCAGCAGTCAGACATTCTTAATGCTGAAATAGAGGCAGGAGAGCCTCCCATCACTGCTGCTGTGCTCACAAGGGGTGAACCCGGCTTTTGGCTGAGTGGCACTCCCCCTGTGGGAGCACACTGACTACCAGGGGGCAGTTCCTGCATTGAGCATCTGCCCCCTGGTGGTCAGTGCATGTCATAGCAACCAGTTGTTCCACTGTTGGGTTGAAACCGGCTCTCCAACATCCCCCAAGGGGTCCCAGATTGCGAGAGGGCGCAGGCCAGGATGAGGGACCCCACTGGTACATGATTGGGCTGGGGAGGGACGCAGGAGGTTGGCCAGCCGGGCAGAGACTATGGGAGGGCTCCAGGGTGTGTTCGGCCCATCTTGCTCAGTCCCCATCAGCCAGAACCTAGCAGTAAGCTAACCTACCAGTCAGAGTATCTGCCCCCTGGTGGTCAGTGCACTTCATAGCAAGCAGTTGAGTGGCCTTAGCATATCATTAGCATTTTATGCTTATTAGGCCAGTTTTATTATATAGGATTCTTGTGTGCAGTGTAAGAAGGTGGTCTAGTTTCATATTTTTGCACAGACGTGTCCAGTTTTCCCAACACCATTTATTGAAAAGACTGTCTTTAGCCCGTTGTATGTTTTTTCCTCTCTTAAAGGCCTCTATTCTATTTCATTGATCTATTTATTGGTCTGTTTTTATGCCAGTCCAATGCTGTTTTGATTACTAAAAATTTTGTTCTAGTTCTGTGAAATACGCTATTGGTATCTTGATGAAATTACATTGAATCTATACATGCTTTGGGTAGTATGGATATTTTAATGAAGTTAGTTTTTTCTATACATGAATATGGTATATGCTTCCATTTATTTACATCTTCTTCAATTTTTTTCTTCGGTGTCTTATAATTTTCTGAGTTCAGGTCTTTTACATCCTTGGTTAAATTTATTCCTAGGTATTTTATTCTTTCTGAAGCTACTGTGAATGGGATTGTTTTCTTATTTTCCCTTTCTGATAGTTCATTATTGGTATAAAAAAGGAACTGATTTCTGGGTATTTATTTTGTATCCTGCTACTTTATTGAATTCATTTAGCAGTTCTAGTAGTTTTTTTGGTAGATTTTTCAGGGTTCTCTGTATCGTATTATGTCATCTGCAAATAATGACAGTTTTACTTCTTCCTTTCCAATTTGGATGCCTTTTATTTCAGGAAACTATTATATTATTTAAAAGTTGTGTTAGGAGAAGAGGTAACTCATACAAGACAGGGAGATGAGTCCAGATTGTGAGACCTTGCAAATCAACATGTCATAGTAGCAACTTAGGAAATGAAACCACAACTTTCAGGCCAGTTTTTCGAACAAGGTTATTTAATAGGCAATGATCATAACAGTGGGCAACAACAAGTTTGTTTTATTCATTTTTTAATGAAATTGATCTGGGAGTAAAATTTCAGAATGCATTTGGGAGCACTAATGTATTGTTACATGATTTGATTCAGTTTATCTATATTTTTGTATACTTTGCATATGTATGTGCAGCTTCATGACATAAAAACTATTTTGTGCTGTGGATTGAGGTAAAAAAAAAGTCTAAAAGTCACTGCTTTAGTTGGTACCTTTCTCTACTAATTCCAGATGTCCTGATAGATAATAACTTGCCAATAAGACCCATGACAGTTTTGACATGCATGACACTGCAGTAGGTGTAGATTATGAACCACGGTAGGGTGAGACTGTGTGGGAGGTTTCTCTTGGCTTTATCCTGTGGAGCTGCAGAGGCACAGAGCATAGCCTATGCCAAACAGCAGGAGTGAAGAGGAGTTCCTTTGAAGGAACCACACTTTACTGCTTTGACCTCAAAAGACCACGTGGTGAAACTTGTTTGAAACCTGGATAACAACTTTTACAAGTCTTTTGGAAAATTTGTGTCAGTTCAAAACTTCCTAAAGAAAATAAAACATGTGGGAAATAATCATTCTCAGAGAAACACTATTTTGAATTTTGTTAAATGGGAAGAATTTTCCCCAAAGTGTTTCCCTTTCCCCCCAACCAGCAATACCTTTTAACCTGTTTGATAGGTTGTGTCTATGGAATTTCCTCATTCTTACAGGGCAAGAGCAGGTTCTTCCTGAATCGTTGTCAATGGCAACCATGAGAAAAAAAGAAAAGGTGAAGGGTGGGAAGTTGGAGGGGGCAATGTAAAAGATGTTTTAATAATTACCAGTTAATAATGTCAACCTTTAAAGAATCTTATCCTGATGGTTTCATAAGTGAGGTTCTGTTTGCTCTCAATTACACAGGACACCATTCTACTCCCTCCAGTACACTCCAGCACTCCTCACTCCAAGTGAAAAGTCACCTCGGTTCACATCTGTCCTCTCTAAGGACGGCAGTGGCTGCCAGGATCCTTCTCACTATTTATAGTTGCTGCATTTACCATTTTTGTATTTTCAATATCTAAAGTCTGCACTGTCTAATATAACTGCTAGTCACATGTGCCTATTGAGCACTTAAAATGTGACTAGTCTAAATTGAGATGTTGATTTCAAAGACTTAGTATGCAAAATGCATGTAACATATAGTTTAGATATATTGGGTTAAATATAGCTAATTATTAGTAACACTAGAAGCCCAGTGCATGAAATTTGTGCACTCAGGGGGGCCTCCTCAGCCAGGCCTGCACTCTCTCACAGTCCAAGAGCCCTCAGGGGATGTCCGACTGCCAGCAGTCATCCTTAGTGCTGCTGCAGAGGCGGGAGAGGCTCCCACCACTGCCGCTGCGCTCGCCAGCCGTGAACCTTATGATGCACAATTGAGGCCTTGGAGGGACCGGGGAGGGCTCCAGGGTGTGTCTGGCCCATCTCACTCAGTTCCGATCGGCTGGACCCCAGCAGCAAGATAACCTACTAGTCAGTGGTCAGTGCACGTCATAGTGAGCAGTTGAGCGGCCTTAGCATATCATTAGCATATTACGTTTTGATTGGTTGAATGGCCAACTGGATGACTGGACACTTAGCATATTAGGCTTTTATTATATAGGATATTTTTAAAGTTAATTTTACCTATTTTCCCTGGCTAGTATGACTCGGTGGTAGAGCATTGGCCTGAACACTGAAGGGCGGTGGGTTCAATTCTCAGTCAAGGGCATGTACCTGGGTTGCAGGTTCATACCGGTTGGGGTGTGTGCATGAGGCAGCCAATTGATGTGTCTCTTTCCCATTGATGTTTGATGTTTCTCTCTCTCTCTTTCTCTTTTCCCTCTCCTCTCACTCCCTTCCACACTCTCTAAAAATCAATGGAAAAAAATATCCTCAGGTGAGGATTAACAACAACAACAAAATTGTACCTGCTTCTTTTAAACTTTTTATGTGACTACTGGAAAAATTTAAATTATCTTCATAGCTTACATTATATTTCTGTCAGACATTACTCATCTCAATTGAAGGTGCAAGAATCGACAAACTTTATTGTCCTCTGTATCCCCTACTTAACCAAGTTGACTTTATTCATTACTAGTGTGTACCAGGCTGGTGAACAGGACACGAGCCACTCCCCTGCACTTGAATGTCAAGTTCATTCTCTGCTTAGGGAGTCTGAGCCTTTTAATGGTCCCTGCCAGAAGCTCATCCCTTCAGCTCAAGGTCAGCGGGAAGTTTTGGCTCACACACAGATGTCTCATTTTCTTGGCTGGCTGTGTGCCAGCTTGCCTGCTGCTAGTTGCACTGTCTCTCAGGCACCAAAGTCAATGTTACCTTGTTCCCCTTCAGATCCTTGTGAGACAATCCATGGGGAGCTTTTTGACCTAAAAGGCTTGGCGAAAGGCCTGTGAGTCTTTAGAAATGGTTCCAGAAGCCTCAAGTAAACAGTGCAATTTGGGTAAAAAGGGAAATATCTTTTATCACCCACTCAAATTCTATACACAGACATATCAACCCTGCTGCTATCCCAGCATCCTCTTGGCTTGACATAAAAGTCACATCATACATTCTTGTTGTCTTACATATTTTGAGTAAACTTTTTAGATGCCCAACCAAATCCTGGATTATGAATTCCTTTGAATGATGAATAAAGCAGAAAATGTAAAAGTAATGGGTCATTTTACTGACCAGATTGGATACCTGTGCCTAATATTTTTTAAAAACATATTTTTACTGATTTCAGAGAGGACTGGGGAAAGAGAGAGAGAGAGAGAGAGAGAGAGAGAGAGAGAGAGAGAGAGAAACATCAATGATGAGAGAGAATCATTGGAACCAGCAGCCTCTTGGTTCACAGGCCAATGCTCAATCACTGAGTCACACTGGCCAGGGCTTTTTACCCACACTTTCAAAACTCTATATAACATTTAACCAAAATATAGATTATAATAACAAAATTAACTAGTATAAATAAATTTGAGAAAAAACACAATTGAGTCTTGGCAAGCAAATAACTGGGATACAGAAATTGCCCAGAATTGCTTCCTGCTAGCATTCAGCTGGCCGAGGGCTTTCCTTGGTGCATTTTCAGAAGGAATGGGGAACATCTGTTAACCAGCAAGCTGGATAAGTGGAGATCAACTGGCGTGACTCCAAGAGAGCAGAGGCCAAACATTTAGCTCTCAGATAATTAGCCTGGATAGAAAAGATAAAGGCCTCAATATTGTCCCCCAACAATATTTCTTAAATGCTTTATGTTGGCTTGATGGGAGCTGGACAGCAGCTAATTCCACACTGTGCTCAAATAGCCCTTTTTTCAGGGTAGGGTTCTGTGAATGGCAGCCCTGACCTAGTGGTCCTGGAGGCCCATCTGGAACAAGCCAGTTCATGGTGATGGTAAGGCCATCTGAAGCAGGACTTCCTGAGGAGCCAAAGCTTCCATGCCCAACCAGTGATATTTAAGTGACAGAATAGGACAAAGTATTTGCCCACATAAGATACAAAGAATTAATATTCAGCTGTATAGAAAGCTCCTGCATATAGGTAAGAAGGAAAACCCATTGTCAAAGGGGAAAGTAACTGATTAGGTAATTTACTCAAGAAGTTTTTAGGGAATGTCGACTAAAATAATCCATCGGATTAACAAACATTTCAAAGTCTTACCATATCCAGTGTTAGTGGGTCAACAGGCTTGCCTGCATTATTGTTGATGTCTTTTTGAAGGATCAACTCACAGCATTCACTTATTCAAAAAGTAGGTCTGAGAGCCTCCTAGGCACCAGCATCACTCTAAAGGCTGGGATTATAACAGTAAAAAAACAAAACAAACAACAAGTCCTGCTCTTATAAAGTCACCTTTTAGTGGAGGGAGGTGGACAATCCTATATAATAAAGAGGTAATATGCAAATTAACCCTCACACCCTCACAAGATGGCTGCCTACGGGCAGGCTGGCAAGGGGGTTAGTGAGGGATGACCAAATAATTGAACAGCAAGCTGTGTAGGGTGACCAGGCTGGCAGGGGGGTTAGTGAGGGACAACCAAACAACTGAACAAGCAGGCTGTGTGGGGCAACCAGGCCGGCAGGGGAGTAAGTGAGGGATGATTAGGCTGGCAGAAGGGGCAATTGGGGGAGACCAGGCTGGCAGAGGGGGACAGTTGGAGGTGACCAGGCTGGCAGGGGGGGGGCAGTTAGGGGTGATCAGGCTGGCACACAGAGGCAGTGAGGAACGATCAGGCCAGCGGGGGGAGGGGCAGTTAGGGCCAACCAGGTAGGCAGGCAGGTGAGCGATTAGGAGCCAGCGGTCCAGGATTGTGAGAGGGATGTCTGACTGCCAGTTTAGGCCTGATCCCAGGGATCGGACATCCCCTGAGGGGTCCCGGATTGGAGAGGGTTCTGAGAAGAAAATAAATAAGTGACAAGAAGACGTGTGTGGTACTATTTTATTAGGATGGTCAGTGATGGCCTCAGATATTTGACTCTTTGCATGTGTTAGGAGAATGACATATCTATATGCATAGGATCTGGAAGAGCTTCAAGACCTATAGTTTATTGAAGGTAGTAAGTTGTAGAAATGTAACTTGGGTATAATACCTTTATGTAAAAAGGTGTGTGTGCTTATTTAAGTACATATAGTACATAGATATAATACAATAATTACACAGAGAGGCGCGCGCGCACACACACACACACACACACACACACTCCAAACCCTTCACCCTAGTTATCTCTGGGGTTATGTTTGATTGCATAGGCTGTGATAAGAAGGAGGGGGACCATATATTATCTGATTTTCATTTTTTTTAAGTAAAAAGCAACATAAAATACTGGAAAGACAATAACATTTGGGAAATATTACAAGTTTAGTAGAAGATTTAATTGATAAAGCATATTAAAACATTGTTTTTAAACCAGGCATTTAGAGGCATGACCTTAAAGAAAAATATCAGCAGGCTTTAAAAAGGAGAGAGAATACAGGCGCACGGTGGCTTGGAGTCCCAGAGGGAAGCACAGTTGGGAGCAGCAGTTCACACTGTGGCATCCCCAGAGGCCTTGGGCCACTTACCCTCTCTAGCGGTCAGTTTCCTCATCCGTCGTAAACTGGCATAACTGCTTCTCAGAGTAGCTGTGAGTAACACATGAGTAAATTCACATGCAAAGTTCAGGATACTGTTGGTACACACTGAATGCTTAATAAATGTTAACTATTAAAAGGGTCCTCAGTTCTACCAAGTTAGGGATGGCTTCAGACGAGGCAGGCAGCCCACCAGTGGAGGGTGGGGCCCCTTGACGTGCTCTTTGGCCTCTCAGCACTTCTCAAATACCTGTGAAGGTTGAGAAATACACGTTTAGTAATTAATCAGAATACAAAGGACTGACTAATGTGTGGTTTACGGGTTGGGGACCAAGCATGGGACAGAGAGTTCATCACAATAGAACTCAGATCTGACTCCATCATTTAATAGCCTTCACCTTTGTTAGCTGAAAAACAAACAGGTGTTCCGACTCCCGCTGGGGTGCTGTTTGCATTTACGGAGAGAGGGCAAACAACGGACAGGCCCTCTTTCCCTTGCTGACATTTGCCTTAATAGAGTTATACTACTGTGGGTCCTCTGAAAATCAAGGGGTTTAGTTCTTTTTTAGGAAATGTAAGTTTGCACATCTCAAAGTGAATAATTAACTTTAAAATAAATGACTAGACATTTTTAAGTTCCCAGAAAGCAACTTGCAAACTCCGCCCATTGTACTCCTTTCATTGTAAATGGCTAACCAATGATATTTAAGTAACAGAATAGGACACTAGGAGCAACACATTTAATTTTGCCGAATACAGATGTTCAATGACCTTGCCTGAACTTCTGTTGAGAGAGAGGAAACACAAAATTTCTGAATATCCCGCTGGATTCTCCTTTTCTTATTATAACCTCTCTCTTACTTCCAGAATTATGTTACCAAGTAAGCCCGGGTATAAAATGACCCTGCCAGGGTCACTGTGCGTGAAGAGCTTCGGGACAAAGCCAGGTACAGTCACAGGACACTCACTCAGCCCACATGCTGACCTACCACATTCCCTCCTGGAGTATGGAGTGGCACACACCATTTGTCAAGTTGACCTCAGCAGGATCTCTCCCACCCTTTAACCTTTCTCTTCCTCTCTGTCTTCTTTCTATTCATGTTCCCTCTCATCCTTCATTCAGTTACTGTCTTCATTCTCTATGCCCTGTTCTGAGCAATTCCTGTATTATTTCTCCATCTTGTTTCCTATGGAGCACACTCACCAACATTGTGTCTAAAATTTCATGTTTATTTTAATACCCTTTTGTGTGCTCAGAATAGACATTGTGTCACAGAAAAAAAAAAGTTATCATTTATGAAGCTACAGCAGGCTTAGTCAGAGTGTCATTTTCCCATGAAATCTTACTGACTGTTCTTTAAAAAAATGCTTCATAGCATTTTTGAGAAGTAACATTTTTGGGAAATGAGCTGTAATTTATTGGGAGAGATGCTTAAGTACTCTCATGAAAAGGGTCCAAGCAAGATTTGTCTCTGTCCCTGAGTATTTAAGAATTTAAACATAAAAGCAGTATGTTCCTAGTGGATGGGTAGCCTCAGAATTAAAATGCTTCTGAAGATTCAGAGGGATTTATTTGGAGGATTTTTTGGCTAATGATTATTGTGACAGATGTTTATATTTTCAGTACATAGGCATAATGGTCAGGTTATTGAAGAGGGAGCAAAAAACAAAACAAAACAAAACAAAACATAAACAACAACCTACAAAAGTGGTGGCTTTATGAAATTCATCTATTTTCCTTATCAGGATTGCTTCATTGTTGGTAAAATTGAAATATTAGTGAGGATTTAGAATAATCTTGCTCTTTAATTCAAAGAAATTGGAGGCTGATTACTGCAGCCAGAAATACTAGTAAACTTTAGGGTGTTACTAATTCAGCTAAATCTCAAATGCCCAATTTGTGTAGCCTGCTAATGATATTATTCTAGTGAAGAAGGGTTGGGGAGCTTGGGAAGAATGATTGAGAAAATTGGCTTTGCTTACAACCTAATGATAACACTTGAGGATAATGAAAAACAGTAGCAATGTCCAAAGTCAAGATGGGTCTTTCAGCACTGAACATTACTCAGCTCCCTCCCCAGATTCACATCATTAAATGCTCAGCTACATGGCAAAGAAATAAATGACTAATTAGTGCTGTCGAGGCTAACATTCTGGTCTAGCAGTTAGATTGGCAGGTTCTGGCCATGGCCTTGAGCCCTGCAGGATGCAAATACAGCAATGCTGCCTGGTGTGCTCTTCTTGAAGGGGTCCCAGTTTGTCTCTCTCTAGGAGCAGGGGTAGGAGAGGGGCACAAACAAGATCCATGTGGTGTCCCCACATCTCTGGCATCAACAATCCAAGCTGCATGTTCTTGCTCTTCTTTATCACCATCCACACTGTACCTAGAGTGTGTTTTCTTAGCCTTTGTTTAATGACATTGGCCATCCAAAGAAGTGTTGTGAAGGAGAGGAGGATGTATTTACTTCAATCTGTTTTTTGATTTTTGTGATGTCCCTAGCATTTATTTTCCCCTAGGGATGCTGGCTTTCTAGGGAGGGGAGATCCTTTATTATCAGGGTAATCGAAAGAAACTAAAAAATGCAAGTGATTTGTACCTATTAAGAAGGGAATAAAGAACAGAAAGTGTGGGGTTTCAAAATGGTGATAGAATAAGTGGAAGCTACAGTGACATGCTTCCAGGAACAAACTGGAATTACAACTAAAATACAGAAAAAACATCTTCAAAACTCAACTGAAGATTAGCTGGAGAGAACTCTGATAACCAGGGATAGAAAGTGGAGATTGCATAGAGACTGTTAGGAAGCGCAGAGTGCAAAAGGCCTGGCCGAGCTCCCACAGACAACAGCTGAGGTTATGGAGATATATTTCAGCTGTGTGGGATTCCCACTGAGAACTCTGGGGTCTAAATCCCAAGCTGTGCTCCCCAGCTCAGAGCACCAGAACTGAGAAAGGTTCCCATCGAACATCTGGCTGTGAAAAGCAGCAGGGTTGCTGTTTGCAAGGGAGAAACAGCTGGAAATGCAGGCCCCCTCTTAAAGGGCCGATGTAAAAAAAATTTTGTGCAGCCACTCACCTGGGGCTCCAGAAGAGGGAGGGCAGAGTGGACTGGAGCTATGTGAGCAGAAGACAGGGTTGAAGACTCTGGAGTTATAGGTCAGAAGGCAGACACCCTAGTTTCCTGTGCTGAGTCATTCCCTCATACTGCAGAGGACATCTTTCTCCTGCTGACTTTTACCATCAAGGCAATTGTCCCATCCAATTGGAAAACTACCTCCCCATCATCTGGAGTTTCTGAGGCTCATTAAGAGACCAAGAATAACAATTAGCCTGTAGGCAGAAGCAATTGCTCCACCCTGTTGGAAAACCTCCCACCCCAGACTGTGGGTAACAGCCCGAGGCTAATCAAGAATGAATAACTATTTGATATCAGGTAGAGGCAGATCTTTGAAGGCTTTGAGTCTTTGTTTGATCTAATCCTGGGCTCAGGGTTAGGAAAAGCAGGCCTTGGTGTACATCTTGGTCCTTTCCAAAGGCACCCACCCCAGCAGAGGGAGCCACAAGTAGTGGATTGCTGATAGCTCCAAACAGGGTACTCAGGGAAAGTCAGAAACAGTGTCTGACACTGTCCTGCACTAGAGATTGGGAGTTGTAGTAGATCTCCCTCACATAAAGACACAAACCCAGGCAGGCAGCCAAAATGGAGAAGACAAAAAATAAAATAGCCTCAAATGAAAGAACAGAAAATTCTCCAGAGGAAGAGATGAATGAAATGGAGTTAAGAAATTTATCAGACATATAGTTCAGAATAATGATGGCAAGGATGCCCAATTGCATGAGAAAGATGGTAACCATGAAGAATGATGTAGCACTAATAAATAACACATAGTAAGGAATAGACAGCAGATTAGGGGAATCTGAGGATCAGATCAGTGAATTAGAAGACAGGGTAGAAGAAAATCACTCAATGATAGAACCAAAAAGGAAAAAAAACAATTAAAAAACAGGAGAACAACTTAAGGGACCTGTGGGACAACATGAAACATAACAGTATTCACATTATAGGAGTGCAAGAAAGGGAAGAATGTGAGCAAGGGATAGAGACCCTTTTGAGGACATAATGGCAGGACACTTTCCTAACCTGATGAAGGAAAAAGTCACAAAAATTCAGAAGGCACAGGGAGTCCCAAATAAGAAGAACCCAACAGGTCCACACCCAGACACATCATAATTAAAAGCCAAAAATTAAAGACAAAGAGAGAATATTAAAGGCAACAAGAGAAAAGCAATTTGTTACCTACAAAGGAGCTCCCATAAGGCTGTCAGCTGATTTTTTATCAGAAATTCTACATGCCAGAAGGGAATGGTATGCAGTATTCAAGGTAATGGAAAAGCAAAGATCTGAAACCAAGATAACTATATCCAGCAAGGTTATCATTCAAAGTAGATGGTGAAATAAAGAGCTTCCCAGACAAAAAAGGCTAAAGGAGTTCATTATCACCAAGCTGACACTGCAAAAGATGCTAAAGGGACTGCTGTAATGAGAAGAGATAGGGAGATAAACATAAGCATAAAGAATTAAAATGAAAATAAATAAGTACTTATCAATAATAACCTTAAATGTAAGTGGATTAAATATTTCAATAAAAAGACATAGGGTAGCTGAATGGATACAAAAACATGACTGAAATATATGCTGTCTACAAGAGTCTCACCTCAGAACAAAAGACTCACACAGGATGAAAGTGAAGGGATGGGAAGAATTTTTCCATTCAAACAAAAACCAAAAATAGCTGGGCTAGCAATACTCATATCTGACAAAATAGACTTCAAAATGACGGCCATCACAAAAGAAAATAAAGGTCACTACATAAAACTAAAGAGATCAATCCAACAAGAGGATATAACCCTGGTAAATATATGCACCCAATATAGGAGCATCTAAATATATAAAAAAAATCTTCTGGAGGACATTAAGGGACAGATCAACAATAATACAATCATAGTTGGGAACTTTAACACCCTGCTGACTTCACTGGATAGATCTTCCAGACAAAAAAATAACAGGGAAACTGTGACTCTAAATGACACACTGGATCAGATGGATTTAATTGACATTTATAGAACATTTCACCCCAAAGTTGTATAATATACATTCTTCTCAAGTGCACATGGGTCATTTTCAAAGATAGACCACAATGTTAGGACATAAAACAAGTCTTTACAAGTTCAAGAAGACTGAATCATATCAAGCATCTTCTCAGATCAGAGTGGGATAAAATTAGAAATCAACTACAGTAAAAAACACTCAAAAGCACATGGAGGCTAAATAGCATGTTATTAAATAATGAATGGATTACCAATGAGATCAAGAAAGAAATAAAAAAAACTTCATGAAAACAATTGAAAATAAACACACAACAATCAAAAATCTCCAGGACACAGCAAAAGCAGTCCTGAGACAGAAGTTCATAGCACTACAAGCCTATCTCAAAAAATAAAAAATAAATTAATAATAAACTATTTAACCATACAACTTAAAGAATTGGAAAGAAAACAATAAGAAAAGCCCAGAGTAAGTAGAAGGAAGGAAATAAAGATTAGAGCAGAAATAAATGACATAGAGTCTAAAAAAAAAACAACAACAATAAAAAAGATCAATGAAACCAAGAGCTGGTTATTTGAAAAGATAAACCAGAACCTTTAGCCAGACTCATCAAGAAACAGAGAGAGGACTCAAATAAATAAAATCAGAAACCAAACTGGTGAAGTAACAACTGACACCACAGAAATACAAAGGATTGTAAGAAAATACTATGAACAACTATATGCCAACAAGCTGGACAATGTAGATGAAATGAACAAAATCCTAGAAAAATGCAAAACAGAATCAGGAAGAATCAGAAAACCTGAATAGGCCAATAACAATTGATAAAATTGAAGCAATAATAATAATAATAATAAGAATAAAGGCCCTGTTCTGGATGGCTTCACAGGGGACTTTTACCAAACATTTAAAAAACTAACACCTTTCCTCCTCAAACTATTCAAAAAATCCAAGAGGAAGTAACACTTTCAACATCTTTCTATGAGGCCAGCATTATCTAATATGAAAGCCAGATAAAGACACTACAAAGAAAGAGAATAACAAGCCAACACCCATGAGGAATATAGATGCTAAATCCTCAACAAAATATTAGTAAGTTGGATCCTGCAACATATTAAAAAGACTATACACCATGGCCAAGTGGGATTTATTCCAAGAATGGAAGGCTAGTACAATATTCACAAATCAATAAATGTGATATATCACACAAACAAACTGAAAGACAAAAAACACTTGATCATATCAGTAGATGCAGAAAAAGCATTCAACAAAATCCAGCACCTATTTTGATAAAAACTCTCAGCAAAGTAGGAATCGAGGGATCATACCTCAACATAATAAAGGCCATGTATAACAAACATACAGTCAACATCATACTCAATGGATTAAAACTTAAATAATTTCCCCGAAGAACAGGAACAAGATAGGGATGTCCACTTTCACCACTCATTCAACAAAGTATGGAAGTGTAGCTATACAGTAATCAGACAAGAAGAACAAATAAAAGGCATCCAAATTGGAAAGAAGGAAGTAAAACTATCATTATTTGCAGATAACATAATACTGTACATTGAAAACCCTAAAGATTCCACCAAAAAACTTCTAGATTTAATAAATGGATTCAGCAATGTAGCAGGATATAAAAGTAACACTCAGAAATTGATGGCATTTTTATACAGCAATAATGAACTCAGAAATAGAAACTAAACAAACAATCCCAATATAAAAATTAAGATACTTAGGAATAAACCTAACCAAGGAGGTAAAAGACTTGTACTCAGAAAATTATAGGTTATTGAAAAAAGAGAGGAAGATATAAACAAGTGGAAGAATATATCGTATTCAGGGATTGGTAGAATTAACATCATCAAAATGTACATACTACCCAAAGAAATCTATAGATTCAATGCAATCTCTATTAAATTACCAATGGCATATTTCACAGATCTAGAACAAATACTCCTAAAATTTATATGGAACGAAAAAAAGACCCTGGATAGCTGCAGAAATCTTGGAAAAGAAGAACAAAGTTGAAGGAATCACAATACAGATATCAAGTTATACACAAAGCCGCTGTACTCAAAACAGCCTGGTACTGGCACAAGAACAGGCATATAGATCAATTGAACACAACAGAGAACCCATAAATCGACCCAAGCCAATACGCTCAATTAATATTAGACAAAGGAGGCAAGACAATGGAGTAAAGACAGTCTCTTCAGTAAATGGTGTTGGGAAAATTGAACTGATACATTAAAAAAAATGAAACTAGACCACCAACTTACACCTTACACAAGAATAAAGTCAAAATGGATAAAAGACTTAAATGTAAGTTGTGAAACCATAAAAATCTTAGGAAAAACCATAGGTAGCAAAATCTAAGACATCTCTTGTAGCAATGTGTTTGTGGATATAACAAGTAGGGCAAAGGAAACTAAGGAGAAAATACAAAATGGGACTATATGAAAATAAAAAAAGCTTCTGCACAGCAAAAGAAACCATCAACAAAATGAAAAGGGAGCCCACTGTATGGGAGAACATATTTGGCAATGATACATCTCATAAAGGGTTAATATCCAAAATATATAAGGAACTCATACAACTTAACAAAAGGAAGACAAACATCCAACTAAAAAACGGCAAAAGGAACTAAATAGATACTTCTCCAAAGTGGACACACAGGTGGCCAAGAGCTTATGAAAAATGTTCAAAGTCACTAATCATTAGAGATATGTAAATTAAAACGACAATGAGGTATTACCTCACACCTGTCAGAATGGCTAACATCAACAAATGACAAGTGCTGGCGAGGATGTGGAGAAAAGGGAACCTAGTACACTGCTGGTGAGACAGCATGGAGGGATCTGGAGAGTATTCGGCTAAGTGAAATAAGTCAGCCAGAAAAAGGCAAGTATTACATAATCTCACTCATATGTGGAATCTAAAGAACAAAATAAATTGATGAACAAAATAGGTCCAGAGACATAGAAGCATGGAACAGACTGCAGAATCTCATAGGAAAGGAGGGGGTCAGTGGATGGATGGAAAGAGATTAACCAAAGAACTTTTGTATGTATATATGCATAACCCATGGACACAGAGAATAGGGTGGTGAAGGCTTGGGGTGGAGGGAGAGGATGGGCTAGAAGGGATCAATAGGAGAAAAAAGAAACATATGTAATACTTTCAACAATAAAGATTTTTTTAAAAAACACACAAAAGAACACTTTGGGGGGTCCATTTAGTCAGAACCCATTCTGGCAGGTCAGTTCAGGGGTAGTCACAGATGTAAAGGAGCTCTATTAAGGCTCTAGCCAGAGCAGCCTCAGGCTTTCTGACGGTGTAAGGGGCACCAGTTTTAGGAGCAGATGTGTGTCTTTTAAGAACCAGGGCTCTCTCCTTATAATTAATTCTGAAGTCTCCACCTGGCAACTCCAAAATACTGAACGCTTATCAATGCCACTATGATTGACACTTTATTTGTGCCTCTGTGTGCTTTTTTAATGTTTCTCAAAAGAGTGGTGGTTTGTAATAAAGTTCATTTTAAAATAAGTGTTGGCCATATATGCTGGGTAATAGAAATCTTCACCTAGATTCTGAGGATGATCATGGATGATTGTTAAACTTATGCACAGACAACCATTAGATATTAACTGTCTAAATAGTGGCCAGTTCTGTTTTTGTGTTTTCACCTCCCAGTGCACTTTAATCAAAATTCCATCATCAGAAGAGTCCTTGTAGCATGCAATGCTAGGATGGGCATGCCAACTTGGCTCTACAAATGGAATTTCCATAGACTTTCCCCTCAAACACCATGTAAGAAAAATAAGATATAGCATATTTGGCTTTATAAATTTATCCACTTAGTGACTTTATCTTCCAAATCAATCACTACCTCTGTCCAATAATTAAACAGCCTGGAGTTACAAAATAAATATCAGCCAGATGACATTCATTCGATGAGAAAGTTCTGGAGGAAATAGTTGATGGAGACATGAATTAAAAGCTAGCATACTCCTCACAGTGGTTGAGACATCAAAAAAAATGGGAGCCTTCAAATCTGGCATCCAGTCTCAGAGAGAACAAAAGCAAGGCTGAAGAAGACAGATTGGATCCTGTTCGAATGACTTAAATGTCAAAGGGCAACATGATTAAAAATGAGAATCCATTTCCAGAATATATTATTTTACTAGAGGCCTGGTCCACAAAATTTGTGCACGGAGGGGTCCCCTCAGCCCAGCCTGCACCCTCTCCAATCTGGGACCCCTCGGGGGATGTCTGACTGCCAGGGATCGGGCCTAAACTGGTGGTTGGACAACCCTCTCACAATGCTGGACCACTGGCTCCTAATCGCTCACCTGCCTGCCTGCCTTCTCGCCCCTAACTGCTCCCTCCCCACCCACTGACCTGATTGCTCCTCACTGCCTCTGCGTGCCAGCCTGATCAACCCAGGTTGCCCCCAACTGCCCCCTCCCTGCCAGCCTGGTTGCTCCTCACTACCCCCCCTCCCCCACTGGCTTGGTCACCCCTTACTGCCTCCCCTGCCGGCCTGTTCACCCCCAAATGCAACCCCCACCGGCCTGGTCGCCCCCAACTGTCCCCAAACCCCTGCCAGCCTGGTCGCCCCACACAGCCTGCTGTTCAGTCATTTGGTCATCCCTCACTAACCCCCCTGCTGGCCTGGTTGTAGGCAGCCATCTTGTAAGGGCATGAGGGTCAATTTGCATATTGCCTCTTTATTATATAGGAAGCTAAAAAAACTAAAGCAAGGTGCTAAAATTGTACATAATGTGCTACCTTTTGTGTATGATCAGGACAGAAAATGAGACTATATGTTTGATTTGCTTGTATTTACATACATAAACATTACCCTGGAAGGATAAGCAGAAACTAATAATAGTGGAGAGATGGGAACTTTTCAGGGTATCTATAATAATAAAAGCATAATATGCTAATTAGACCAGACATTCTTCTGGATGACCTTCTGGACGAAGCCACATAGGCAGTGGCTGAGGCAGAGGTGTCCACTGCGGTGGGCGGGAGCCAAGCCCCTTGCACAAATTTCATGCATTGGTCCTCTAGTAGCTTTATATTGCTTTGATTTTTAAATCTTGGAAATATATTACTTATTTAAAAAATGAAAAAACAAAAACATGATGAATTGTTTTTTGGAAAACTTAAACCCAAACGAAATATTTGCTGGGAAAATGTTAAAATGTGGTGTTTCAACATAAGCACAGCTTTGCGATGTGCTAGAAAGGTTAGAGGCCTGAGAAGCAGGGACATGGGTTAAGGTCTCCGTTTTAGTTTTTCCACAATTTACTTTGACATCTTTTAACACTGCATTAGCAAGTGGGCTTAATGTGTGAGGCCAATCATGTGTATGATTAAACTAGAGGCCAGATGCACAAAATTTGTGCAAGAGTAGGCCTTCCTTCCCCTGGTTGCTGGCACCAGCTTCCCGCTGGTACACGGGATCTGGACTTCCCTACGACCGCCAACAGGCACCAGGTTCTGAGCTTCCCTAGCATCCCTGGCTTCATCTGGAAGGTTGTCTGGAAGGAAGTCCGGAAGGACATCCAGTCTAATTAGCATATTACAGTTTTATTATTATAGACTAGAGGCCCGGTGCACCAAAATTTGTGCACTCAGGGGGGTCCCTTAGCCTGGCCTGTGCCCTCTTGCAGTCTGGGAGCCCTCGGGGGATGTCAGACATCCCACGAGGGGTCCTTTGTGCTCCTTGGAGGCGGGAGAGGCTCCTGCCACTGCCACTGAACTTGCCAGCCGTGAGCCTGGCTTCTGGCTGAGCAGCACTCCCCCTGTGGGAGCACACTGACCACCAGGGGGCAGCTCCTACATTGAGCATCTGTCCCCTCATGGTCAATGTGTGTCATAGCGACTGGTCATTCTGCCGTTTGGTCGATTTGCATATTAGCCTTTTATTATATAGGATTTTTACTTTTAAAACATTTTTAATTACATTTTATATTTGATATTACTCTGTATTAGCTTCAGATGTACAGCACAGTGGTTAGACAGTCATGTTATTTACAGAGCAGTATTTGTACTTTCTTTATGCTTTTTGCTCACCGGTAAGATCAGGGGCTTAGACTAGAAGACTTTTAGCCTCTTTGTAGTTCCAAAATGTTAATCATAAACCGGGCATGTTCCCAAAAGATAAAATGAAGGGGGAGGGCAGAGTACAGGCACTGGTGGTTCTGTAGTTAGAGGTGGGAAAGGTTGTCTTAAGTGGAATGTAAGAAACACTAAGTTTCAGGAAAGTTCCATCCAACTGTGGGTGAGCAGGCATCTGGGGCCAGGCTGAGACAGTCTAGCATTTAGTACTCCTTAGTCGTTTGGCTAGAAGGAGGTTAGGGCAAAAGTGCACCACTTACTTAGAGAAGATGCTCAAGGTGATGCGTGGGTGGAATATGACAGGCTTGACAGCCCTCATCCCCACTTCCTTCTGGAACATTATAACAAGTAAAGGAGACTTGGAAGAGCCCAGGCTGCCAGTCCCCCATGGTGCTGGGGAGAGCTAGTGACTGACAGAAACGGAGAGGGCTAGTCGCTCCTCGAAGTCTAGGGTGACACGACAGACTTTTGTGGCTTCTTCAGGGCCCAGCCAGTGGAAGCTTCTGGATCTTCTTGAAAAGGAGCTGGTCAGTCTACTTGCCTGTTCCTGATGAACTGCCTGACCTTATTGTCTCCTGCTGTGTGAGAGCCACCGTCCTAGGCTGAGGCCAGGACCAGAGCAGGAAGCCAAATGTGGGCGAGAAGGGGCTGGCTTCCCAGGACCTGCAGTAAAACATCAGGCAGAGCGCTTGAGGCCCAAGAGGGCTTCCTGGTGTGTGGAAACCTTCAGAGTCCCAGGGAGGACACACTTGCAGGCTCGTGATTCCAGGAGTCTGCAGAGATGCAAAAGACACCTGGAGAGCGGACCCAGCGCCCACATGAGATGGCAATCTTCCGCCTGCTGCCCGGACCCTCCTCTGCTCTGGAGTTTCTGGCAAAGCAGGCTGAAGCCTGCCATGCCAGCCCACGCTCCTGGCCTCTGCCTCGTGGGTGGGGACCCTCACCTTTCAGCATCCCAGTCTGATGAAAGCTTTGGGGCTGCACTGTCCAGTGTGGTAGCTGTTATCAGTGAAAGTGGGGTATCCCCTTCCCCACTGGGTGCTGGGGGTCCAGTCCTTATGATATCTGGAGAAAAAGAATTTTCTGAGACTTGCATGATTTTTATTTGTGTGGAATTACATCCCTATGTTTGCAAAGTTCCATTTCCCTTACTCCAGTCCTGTAAGATGTGCAGCTGGGATTCAGTGGAGCTAGAAGCAAAGCCAGTGTCCAGAGTTTCCTTCCCATGTGGGAATCGGGTCCAGTTTAACGTGAAGTTAGCTGCAGTCCATCAGTCCATTGTGTGGGGTCCACCGTGGGCCATGTGAGCGAATGCAGGAGCACAGGGGCATGAGAGCCCCTGAGACCAGGAGCATAAGAGAGTAAACTCCTTTGTTTAGGAGATTAAATATCCTAGATTTTCTGCTTGCCGTGGCCACACCTACTCTGGCCATTGACCTGTTCCCAGGTGTGACTGAAAGGCAAGTACCTTCCCTATTTCACCCAGACTTTACTGGGCATGAGTTTATTCCCCCTCGTCCAGGTCCTTCCCCCGTCAATCTGCAGGGAATGGGCCGGTGGTTCCCTGGGGAGTGTTAACCTGCAGCTTCTTGGCAAAACCGCACACATGGCATGTCCATCATATTTGCGTCCCCTGGCTCCTTTCCAGTTGTTAATAACTGGGTTAAGTTACAATGGTATTGGTAGCCACTGACAGTATGCGGCCATTTAAATTAATTAAGACTAAAAAAAAACAACCAGTTCCTTAGCTGCACTAGCCACATTTCGTGTTTAATTAGCCATTTGTGGCTGGGGCTACTGAACTGGGTAGCACAGACAGCAAGTATTTCCATCATGGCAGAATGTTCTGTGGGTGCTGCTGCTCGTTAGTGTCTGTCTGGAAGCCACTATGGACAGACGGACCCACAACAGTACAGAATAATAAACAGTAAACCTAAAATCAGATGGCAGGGGCAAGCAAGGTATGTATATTTCTTCTCATGTGAGTTGTGAATAGGCTAAATTCACTAAACGAAAGAAAAGTTCAGATTGAGTTAAAAAACAACAACATGCTATGTGTTGTTTAAAGAAATTCATGCACTGCCAAATGGCCATAAAGATTGAAAAGCTCTTGTAGAGGAGAGATTTTCATGTAGCATGGACTTTATATAGCTGTTCATTATCTAATTTTAAGAGGAACGTTGCCAAATTGTGGTGTTAGAGGAGAATGCAAATTGGGCTTGGGGTTCATGATAAAGGAAGTGAACAAATTTGTGGTCCAAAGGCATCACTAACTTTTTGTGTGTCTCAGTGGGAACATTTTTCTGCTAGAGGTGGGAGAAGCAGAGGCACTGAAGGATGAATCAGTCCCTTTGAAATGTCTTGTCCCAGAGGCAGGCTTCTGCCAGCTGGAAGGAACCTGTGCTGGGGTGGCTGGGAGCGCTCATCACGCCTGCCATCTCTTTAAAACTCACCAAGGAGCCTGTTCTGGTGGAGCCATTAGCATGCACGGCCACCTTGGGAACATTGGGCCTTTCCATCCGCACTAGTTCCCTCCCTCTGGGGGCTGGGACAGGCAGCTGGGGCCCATCCCTCTGGATCCAACAATAACATTTCCATTTGCATTGCCAGTCATGTTCATTTCTCAGAGGAGTGCTGTATATCTGAATGTCCTTCTCTTCTTCTGATGCTCCACAAGTTCTCGGGAGATTACAGCATAGACAAGAATGCAAATGGAAAAATTTGGAAGTATATTTGAACTATTATATAATATAAATCTAGCATAAATCAAGCTAAGAGATTTGAGTAAACCTGAGGGGCATAAGTATTTTCTTAGGATGCAATTATAGAGGAAAAACAAACACTGTTGGAAAAAGTATACTTGTTTTTTTTTTTTTTCTGTCAGCCTTTCCCTTGTATCTAACTAATTCTGCGATGCCACCTATTAGATATTCAATATGTGGCATTAAATTAATGTCATTTAGAAAAATGAGTTATATCCACAAACCTAGATCTTAGAAATACAATCAAAGCCTTCATCTGAGTAAAATGATAAAACCCTAGCTGAAAACTGAAATGTTTTCAGTTCAATTAGAATCATAGAAGCAAAGAATTATTTTTTTCTTTTATTATTATTACTAGAGACCCGGTGCACAGATTTGTGCACTGGTGGGGTCCCTCAGCCTGGCCCGAAGGGATCAGGCCGAAACTGGCTCACCGACATCTCCCAAGGGGTCCCGGATTGTGAGAGGGTGGTTCTTGGGTGACGCACCCCAGAATCAGGCTCCCTCCTCTCTGGTTCCAGGTGTGTCACCCGAGAACCACAGCTGCCAAGTCACCACAGCTTGGCAGCTCCTGCTTTGAGCATCTTCCCCCTGGTGGTCAGTACATGTCATTAACAGCCGGTTGGCTGGTTGGCCGGTTGCTTAGACTTTTATATATATACTAGAGGCCCGGTGCACAAAAATTTGTGCACTTGTGCCCTCTCACAGTCTGAGACCCCTTGAGAGATAATGACCTGCTGGTTTAGGCCTGCTCCCAGGTGGCAGAGAGCAGGCCCAATCCCTAGGTGCCTGCCCCGCAGCCCCTGGTCGGTCTCAGAGCAGGGCCGAGTGGGGAGTTGAGGCGCCGCCCCCTGTCATGCACAGAGCAGGGCGGATCAGGGGGTTGGGGCGCTGCCCCCTGTCACCCACAGAGCAGGGCTGATCAGGGGGTTGGGGCACTCCCCCCTGTCACACTCAGGGCAGGGCCGATGGGCAGGTTGCGGCTCCACCCTGTCACACACAGAGCAGGGCCCATGGGGGGGTTGGGGCACTGCACCCTGTCACCCACAGAGCAGGGCTGATCAGGGGGTTGGGGAGCTCCCCCATATCAGGCACAGAGCAGGGCCGATAAGGGGGTTAGGGCACCTTCCCCTGTCATGAACAGAGCAGGGCAGATAGGGAGGTTGTGGTCCCACCCCCTGTCACACACAGAGCTGCAGGGCCATCAGGGGGTTTGGGTGCTGCCCCCTGTCACGCTGCTCCAGGGGCCAGGAGGCCTCGCTGCTCAGCTGATCCCGGTGCTAGGAGGCTTCGTGGCTCCGCTGATCCTGGGTTCGGGAGGCCTTGCGGCTCTGCTGATCCCGGTGCTGGGAGGCCTTGCGGCTCCACTGATCCCAGTGCTGGGAGGCATATTACCCTTTTACTATATAGTATAGAGGCCTGGTGCACGGGTGGGGGCCAGCTGGTTTGCCCTGAAGGGTGTCCCGGATCAGGGTGGGGGTCCCGCTTGGGTGCCTGGCCAGCCTGGATGAGGGGATGATGGCTGTTTGCAGCTGGTCACACCCCCTTCAGGGTGGGGGTCCCCACTGGGGTGCCTGGCCAGCCTGGGTGAAGGGCTAAGGGCCGTTTTCAGGCTGGCGGGTGACTGAAGCTCCCAACCTCTCCTTTTTTACTTTTTTTTTTATTCTGGGATTTATTTACCTTCTATGGCTGTCAGTGGAGCTGAGATCCGGCTTTAACTCTGAGGCTCGGCTCCAGCTCTGAGACCTCGGCTGCTGAAAGCAGGTTTCTGGGCTTTGTTTACCTTCTGTATTTGAAACTTTGTTGTGACTCCAGCTCTGAGATCCCGGTTGACTGAAAGCAGGTTTCTGGGGATTGTTTACCTTCTATATTTGCAACAATGTTTCTTAGAGAGCAGCTCAGAGCCCAGCAGTGGCAGGCAGGAACCATTGGCTTCCTCCGTCACTGGATCAAGCAAGCCTCCTGTTCACTTCAGGGGCCTGGCGTCTGGCCGCCATCTTGGTTGGCAGTTAATTTGCATATATCACTGATTAGCCAATGGGAAGGGTAGGGAAGTTATGGTTAATTACCATGTTTCTCTATTATTAGATAGGACTAGAGGCCTCTGTGGGGTGGGTCCCTCAGCCTGACCTGTGCCCATTCACAGTCCAGGACCCCTTGGGGGATGTCCACCTGACAACTTAGGCCCATTCCCCGGAGGATCAGGCCTAAGCTTGCAGTCAGACATCCTTTTGGAAGCCAGGGAGCTCTCGGGGGATGTCCAACTAAAAGCTTAGGCCCCCAAGGGATCTGGTCTAAACCGTTAGTTGGACATTCTTAGTGCTGCCACGGAGGTGGGAGAGGCTCCTGCCACCACCACTGCGCTGGCCAGCCATGAGCCAGCTTCTGGCTGAGTGGCACTCCCCATATGGAAGTGCACTGACCACCAGGGGTCAGCTCCTGCATTGAGCATCTGCCCCCTGGTGGCCAGTACACATCATAGCAACCAGTCATTCTGCCATTCAGTCAATGTGCATATTAGCCTTTTATTATTATTATATAGGATGTCCCTATTTTCCCCCTTTTGCCCCCTCTATCCAGCTCTTGCCCCCGACTTCTCTCTGGCCATCACCATACTGTTGTCTGTGTCCATGGGTTGTGCATATATTTTCTTTGGCGAATCCCTTCTTTAAATTCACTTCTTTAAATTTTTATTTTCAAATAACTGCTTATAACTGCACTATTATATATTCTTTATTATATCATTTAGAATTAAGATATTTTTTCATTGAACCCTTGTAAATTTTAGCACAATTTAATAAATTATGCTAGAAGCAATTAGGAGATTTTTCATGCAATGCAGATACATTTCAATTACTATTTTATTAATTTTTAATTTTTTAATATTTTAATTTGAAATAATCTCATACATGTAAAAAAAACTATAAAATACTACAGCATATTACATGTACCCTTCACCCAATTTCTTAGGTGTTAATAATTTAAACATAACCCTTATACAACTAACAAAATTTGGAATATATTTTTCTTATAATCTCTTTAATGTTACTTAATCCATTTACTTTGTTTTTGTTCATCTTCACCCAAGGATATTTTCCCATTGAATTGGAAGCTGGCCCAAGGATATTTTTCCATTGAATTTTAGAGAGAGTGAAGGGAAAGGGAGAGACACATTGATTGGTTGCCTCCTGCACATGCTTTGATAGGGACTGGGGATCAAGCCAGCAACTGAGGTACATGCCCTTGACTGGAATTGAACCTGGAACCCTTCAGTCCACAGGCTAATGCTCTATCCACTGAGAAAAACAGGCGGCAGCTTAATTCATTTACTTTTCATCTATATGTGTCTTTATATTTAAAGTGGGTTTTGTTTTTGATTCACCCTCATAATCTGTCTTTTAATTGGTACATCTATACCAATGACTTTCAGAGTGCTTATTGATAGAGTTACTACCATATCAGGCGGCTTCTGGGGCATGTGGGGCCCGGCCTGCCTTGCCGCCCGGGACTGGATCAGGACTGGATTGGGTCCCGGGCGACAAGGCAGGCCGGCTTCTGGGTCTTCTGGGTCCTGCCTGCCTTGCTGCCCCGGACTGCTGGATGGCGGCACATTGGCGGCTTGTGCTGTCACGCCCTGCCTGCAGTATGCAAATTAGCCGCCATCTTTGTTCGTGGTTAATTTGCATATCATGCTTATTAGCCAATGGGGGACATTAGGTATGATCAATTACAGTGTTTGTCTATTATTAGATAGGATAGATTATTTTTTTAATTCTTGGAGATGTGAGTGGAAGGCTGTGCTGTTGACAAGCTGAGAAACTAAAATGACCGAGGTGTTTGGTGTTAACTCTTACATTTTCTCCTCCAGCCCAGGATATACTGGACTGCAGCCTGGAGTCCCCATCGGTTAAGTGATGACAGGTCTTCATATGAAACAGGCAGACAGTGAGTAAAAACTAAGCTCCTGTTCACTTAAACAACTGAACATTTTCTTTCTGAGTTTGCCAGTATTACACGTTGAGCAAGAGAGTGTGTGCTTTGATCATTATCACAGTCACTGTGGCAGAGACTCTTCCTTTTTAATAGGATGGATTTGTCCTCACCTCTGCTCAGTAGCGTTTATCCTAGCCTGCATCATCCCTCTCGACTAGCAGGAGGTAATCAACAGAGAAAGCCCTCCAGCACAGAGCCACAGCCTCCGGAGGCAGATGCTGGCATTGGCCTTTGAACTGGAGGTGAGGAAAGGAGCATCAGGGGAACTTTGCCATGTTACCTCTTTGTTTCAGAAAGATGCCAGCTATAGAATGCAGGACAATTTCTATACATTTTCTTTGTTTATGTGTAGGGTTAGACAAACATTTGGACACTTGGAATTTCCCTTATTGGTGTGTACTGTATGCATTAGTAATGGGGACCTGCAAGAACCTAATATTAGATAGGTGTTCATTTTCACTCTCAAAATAGTCTTAATTAAAAATACTGTAGGCTTGTCATCAGGGAACAAGCGCAGAGGGTCCCAAATGCTGACTGAAACTTGGTGCCGTGCTGGAACTTAGTAATTCAAGAAATTTGGGGCTCTTCCCCGTCATTTTCTAACTTAGCTCTTAGCTGAGTCTATCACACCCTTTACTGTAGTCCCTGGCAGTCTCCTTTCTTTGCCTTTTGTCCACCCTTTACCGCCCAAATAATGAAAGTGGCTGTAAAATAACCTATCACCATTAGGTGTCGCTGTCTAACATGTAATGACAGTGAAAAAGGAGGATTTCAATTTAGTTCAAAAATCTCCTGCTTGATAGAGTAGGCCAAGCATGTCAAACTCAAAGGCTAACACGGGCCAAATAAATAAGGTTTAAGTTTATGTTGGCTGCAAAAAAAAAAAAGCTTCAATTTTCATAGAAACGTAGGTTTATTTCAATAGTGGCATGCTGAATACAAAGGACTGAAATAAATGAGTAATTGTTAACATACAATAATAGAACATTTTAATAAAAATTAATATTTTCTCTTGAACACCAACTTACCAGACACTGAATAACTGTACAAATTAATAAGCGTAACGCAAATAAGCCTATTTTTCTTGTTCTCTTAAAGCGAATATTTCCTGTTGTGCACACCAAACAAGTCAGTCCAAGGCTAATGATGTGGCATTCGGCTGCTAAAATACTCGCTGCTAGTATTAGTGGAGAGAAATGGTGCGCCTGCGCGTAAGGTGCGTAAGGGAAATGAATACAACGCGATTATAGTAATCAGTCATAAGTGAACATTGTAGTTTGTTATTAATAATTATGTATAACAGGATCTTGAAAAAATTAAGTTACAAAGTTTTTATTAAAACATTTCTTACATACCGTTATATTCATTGTGGGCCTCATGCGGCCTGTGGGCCTTGTGTTTGACATGTAAAAATTGATTTTTAATAGAGAGATCAGGCTTTTCTCTAGAGAGGAAGGCTCAATCTTGGAAAGATAGAAGTTTTAGCCCTGACCGGTTTGGCTCAGTGGATAGAGCTTCGCCCTGCGGTCTGAAGGGTCCCGGGTTCAATTCCAGCCAAGGGCATGTACCTTGGTTGCGGGCACATCCCCCAGTCGGGGGTATGCAAGAGGCAGCTGATCGATGTTTCTCTCTCATCGATGTTTCTAACGCTCTATCCCTCTCCCTTCCTCTCTGTGAAAAATCAATAAAATATATTTTTAAAAAAGGGCTGAAGAAGTTCCATAAAATTAAACAGTAAAACCAAATCAATGTATCTAAAGTACTGATAGGATTTTTTGATTTTATTGGAAGAACATATTTACAGTAAGAATATATGACCAAGATCTTAAAAAGTTCTTCATTAAGGGTTATCCACTATAATTAAAATCAAGTTTCAAATATGTATATGTACAACTAGAAGAGATTATGAATATTTGTTAACTCAAATGACATGTCTTAAATTTTGTTATATTTTGATATAATAAAGGAGACTTTTAAAATGTTGATTGATAAAAAAAACAAAAAAAAACAAAACATTTCTTACATACCGTTCTATTCGCTGGGCTGCAAGAATATTCATTGTGGGCCTCATGCGGCCCATGGGCCTTGTGTTTGGCTTTGTGTTTGACATGCTTGGTGTAGGCCATTGATGCTGTAGATTTTGAAAATATTTTTTTCTTGCAAATAAGGACTTGCTTCAGATTTTTAAAAAAATTGGAAATAGCCAGTCAGACTTTTAAAAATAAATGTCAAAGTTTTGCTGGAGAGATTGCAAAAGAGAATTATTTTAGGCTGGCGTGCAGTTTTCCCTGACTTATCTCAAACCTACTTTCCCCAAAGACACCTGCTTTTGCCTTTAAGTAGCCACTTTTCAGTCACATGGGGCTACTTGCCATTTTTTGGATATCAGTGCTTTTCCACACCACTGCATTGACTGAGAATGTGCTTCCTTTACCTCCCAATGCCATCTCCTCACTCTCACAGACAGGCTCAGATGCTAGGTCCTCTGTGAGACCTTACCTCATTCCTCAGATGGAGCACGCATTCCGACTGCTGTGTGTCTGCCATGGGCCTGGGCTCCTTGTGTAGCATTTTGTAAACACTAGCTCCAATAATGATTATTCATGTATTATCATGAAAGCTAGGACTGTAATATAATTACCACAAGCCTAGAATGGGTCTTAGAATAAATATTAATAAATGGTAATGAGCTTAGTTAAGTGAATAAATTAATCATAATGAAAACATGGATATGGAAAGATTTGATTCTAGTTGATTTTTGGAGCATTGCCAATTCACTGGGCACTGGAAACTGGCCATCCACTGATAATTAAAGAGTAATGATAGAAGGCAGTATATCAACGTATGAGAAAATGCACTCTACACAGTGCTGTGGGGAGCCAATCAGCATGATTGATTTAATGGTCATGATAATTGATGACACGAGAAAGTAAACAGCTCATCCGTGCCTTAGCATCTCTATTTAGAACTTTCTGCTCTTTAGCCATGCTCTTGTGAATAAACAAGACATACCGTTAGAAACACAATCTACTCTCTTTGTATTCAATTTAGAAAATGTTTTCCCTTCACCCACCATATTCCTGATGAAACTGAGTCTCCTAGATAAACGGCTGGAGGGGCTGGGCTCATCCACATTCAGGGAAGGCCCGCGAGGGAGTTGCTGTCAGAGCTGGAAACAGGGTGGGAACAAAGGGAAGATGCCTTCACTGCTTGGCATTCACCAGACCTGGTAAAATTTTCCTCAATCAATGATGGGTAAGAAAAAAAGGGGTGGTGTGTGTGGGGGGGGAGGGGGGGGGGAGCAACAACAAAAATAATCTTTTTTTAAAAACCTTACCCAAGGATATGCTTATAAAAAAAATTTGTTTTTGTTTTTTTAGAGAGAGAAAGGGAGGTAGGGAGAAATGAGGGAGAGAGAGAGAGAGAGAGAGAGAGAGAGAGAAAAACATTAGTGTAAGAGAGAACACTGATTTGGTGGTGGTGCCTTCTGTATGTCCCCCTACTGGGGATCAAACGGCAACCTCTTGTATATGGGATGATGCTCCAACCACTGGCCAGGGCACAAAAAGAATATCTTAAAAATACCCCATCCTATCTAATAAAGGGGGAAAATGCAAATTGACCATCATGCTGTAACAAGATGGCTGTGCCCACAGTGGAGGCTGAGTTTCTGTAACGAGCCATAATGAGCAATCAGCAGGGACCTGAGGCTGTGTGGCGCTGGGCTGGGGCAGGGGGCCTGAGGCTGCGCCCACCTCCACCCCCGATGGAGCTTGATGGGGGACCTCAGGCCATGCCCCCTGGCCCAGGCCAGGAGACTTCAAGGCACACTCCCCGGCCTGGGCTAGGGGAACCTCAGGCCACGCCCCCCACCCAGCAGGGCTTGACGGGGGTGGGGCGGGCTGGGTCTGGGTCTTGCGCAATTTCTAGGTACACGTGGATGGGTGGGGACTTGACTCTGGGTCCCGTGGCGCGCCCCAGACTCTGACAGGAGGAAGATTTTCATATGCATATTACTAATTTTCTTTCATCTCTGACACTTCTATTATAGAGAAAGGGAAAATATTAAAATATTTCCTCTAATTAATTCCCTTTTAATGTGCATGAATTTCGTCCACTGGGTCACTAGTATAACATAAAAGAGGGATCCACTGCTACTCAGTACTATTTTAAAAGTATGTGTGAAATATCATCATGGTAAAAAAAGAAAATTTAGAGTGCACCTACTTTTAGTCATTAAAAGAAAAAAAGAATATCTCTAAAAGAGTATTAGAAGGGGGAGTGATAACAACTAAAAAAGAAATGCTACTGTAAAAGAAAATTCATAGTAATTAAAACTATTGCAGAATTAAAATCCACATTGGGGACAGTTAACACAGAATCTTTAATATAATACAGAAAAGAAAACCATAAGAAAGAAAATGATAGGTTTATGGGATACAATATAAAGCTATGGGTAATTGGCACCCTTGAGAATGAGAGTATATGGATAGAGTAGAAATTATAATTTAGTGTATAATCAAAGATGTATGAAGAAAAGTTTCTAGATCTGAAAAAAAATACCTGAAACTATAGAATAAGGAAAATGTTCTAGGAAAAATGAATAAAATGAGAAGAGTTCTAGGCATATGCTGATGAAAATATGAATTTCCAGGACAAAATAATTTAAAGTTTTCAAGCAGAAAAAATAAAGAGGCTTCTTGTCTATAGAACCATGGTAAGGCATTGATGCCAGACATATGTGTACAGCCTTGCAGGGCATTTGGTCCTGTACAAACTGCCATGGAGACATTTGATCAGCACCTAAAGGTCCTTGATATTTGGTCCTGTCGAAATGTCCACGCTTAGAAAAAGTTCCTATGTTCAAAAAGCCCATGTTTATTTCTATTTTTTATTTATAAGATTAACACAAAAAATACTGTGGTGTTTTATTGTCCAATAATTGGACTGTATTGCCAATAATAACCCTTCTTGTCTTGGTAGCTTAGCTGGGGTTAGGTAGATGGCTCATGGTTCGGCTCTTGTGGAAAAGTAGGATTTATATAAACTATGCACCAAATGTCTCCGTGGACAATTTGGACAGAACAGAATGTCTGCTAATTGTGTAGAATTAAACCCAATTAATTATTTTAAACTGGTACCCCAATAAAATTAAATACAAGAATTTATAAAAATAAAAGGGTAATATGCTAATTAGACTGGACATCCTTCTGGATGAAGTCGGGGCCAGCGGGAAGCCCGGGTCCTGGGTGCCAGGGGGCGCCCGGAGGGAAGCCAGCCTGGGTCCCAGGTGCCAGAGGGACGCTGGTGCTGGCAGCCGGGGGAAGGAAGGCTTACTCTTGTACAAATTTCGTGCATCAGGCCTCTAGTAAAAAATAAAAGTCAAACTGAAGAAGAATTAAATGATATTTTAAATGCATATTCTCATGTTGTACTGGCAAGGATTGGGAAGTAAAAGAATATTAAAGTAATAATTATACAAGTATTGGATTTCATAATGAAAACATAGAAATTAAAGTATGATTTTAAAAATATTTGATTAAATTATTTAAAAACTACCTCTAAAATGAATACATAGATATGACTGGACTCATTAGCTATCTATAGAGATAAGACTAAAAATGAATTTAGTAAAATGCTAACAGAGGAAACCTCTAGTTACTAGAACCATGGATGATTTTTATATTCTTTCCTATGTTTTTGTGTTTTTACAAATAATAAAACTATAATAAAGCTACAAGTCAAAGTAAAAACCAAGCAATGTTTGCTGTTCATAAAAAAAAAAAAAGCAGAATCAAGCTACTGTTAAAATATTCAGGTAGCTTTGTTTTCTTATTGCATCTGTGAATAATTATTGACAGTAAATGGCAACAAGGCAGGAAAATCTCTGAACCCATTTCCAGGTTCTAATCATATTGACAATGCTTCAAGTTAGCCCCTTCTTTATGAAGACATAAAATCTGTTAGGCCCATTAGAGCTGCCTCACGTAGTCCTAAAGGATGTGTCACTCTCCACTTCTACAGAGCTAGGCCCATTATCTTAACTAGAATATCATCAGTGACCAGTCTCTCAACTCTGCACCAGATTGCAAAGGTGATAAGTAACAGATAAATTCAGGTACAGATAGACTATGAATAGCTGGAGGTTTAATTCCAAACTTAAATTCAGTTTTTTTGGGAGCTGAACCATACCATGATATGTCACACAATGTTTTTACTTGTAATCTGGAGCCGTCAGACTTAAATGGTTGAGATAAACCTTAAAAAAATACACTGAAAACCACAGCAACTGCTGTTGGATAGCTGAGAGCCTCACTGGTGTCTGTCCCCTAAGCCCACACACTAGTCAGCGGCTGGATTTCACCACCCAGTGGGTGAAAGGAGGGATGGAAAGACACCAAGTGAGACTTTACTGAGGTCAGAGAGGAGATGGTTTGTTCCAAGGCCTAGACAAGTGCTGGTCTAAGGCATCCATACTTGGGCCTTCCCAGGATGGGGACCTCCCCTTTGCCAGGCAGCCCCAGGTCCATTTTACAGCAGCAGGTGCAACCTGAGAAAAAGACAAAAGCAAAAACAAGCTTTCCATTCTGTGGAAGCCTGAGTTCTAACTTTTCCCTCATTTCACCAACATGCCCCATTCTTTAAGTGTCCTATCCTCTGAAGTATAGGAATTCAACAAAATAAGTAAAGAACCCAGATAAGCAAGTTCATTGAATGATAAACAACTGGTCAAGCAAGTAACTCGATCCTAATGCCAGCCTGAGATTTGGCGATGTAGGGAGTCTAGGCATGACCACTTTACTTATTTAAAGCTAAAGGAAGACATACTAGCTTCCCTATTCAAATGCAATTTAATTTTCACATATTGACTGCTTATCTTAAGAACAGCCTCCATCCTCACCCCTTCTCCCTGTTAACCCACTTGTATCTCATTATGGGCTGACAGAAGCAGCAGCATCAAGGGGTTTCTGATAACACCAGTGAAGTTATATCTGGGGAAGAATTCTGAAGGATGGCGAGGAATCCTTACACTCCCAGTTCCAATCTATTTGCCTCTGCTGAGCCATGTGGATGGTGAAGCAGATGGGTAGCTGGATTCACATGAGCCTTTGGGCTGAGGGATTCTTGGTGAGGGGAGTGGGTGGGATGTTCTTGTGGACTGGGTATGAACTTGGGAAGCAGTACTAGAGAGACCCTGGGGTGAAGCAAAGGCTCTTGGGAAGAGCTTGGTTTGCAGAGGTCTCTGCCCAGAGTGTGAGAGAGGGGATTAAAGTCATCTTTGTATAAATATCTGAGGTGTGCCCGTCTGCAACAGGCCAAGAATCAGCTGAATGAGTAGGCTGAGTCTTTCTAGGCAGGAGGCTGGGAGAGTGTCAGACATACACTCTGAGGAGTTAACAACAACAACAAAACCCAACAACAAAATACAGCTGCTCTAAAGGACCCAGCAGCAGAAAGGTGAGTAGCCAGCACAAACAGAAGTCATGCTTGGCAATATAGAATTGTAGAAAGAGGCAGAAGAAAACTGAAGCAAAATAATCTATACTAATAAGAGGGTAATATGCTAATTAGACTGGATAGGACGTCCTTCCGGACAAAGCCACGGTGGCGGGGGCCGAGGCAGAGGTGTTTAGGGGTAATCAGGCCAGAAGGGGAGAGCAGTTAGGAGTGATCAGGCCAGCAGTTGGACATCCCTCGAAGGGTCCCAGATTGGAGAGGGTACAGACCAGGCTGAGGGACCCCCCCCTCTGTGCACAAATTTCATGCACCGGGCCTCTAGTAATTATAATAACAACAGCAACAACCACCACCACCAGAGCAATAAGACTCTATAATTAAAAATTATTTTCCATCTAATGAATTCAGTTTCTTATTTGAAAGAGATGGAAATCATTAGGAAAATATGGTTGAGTCTACAACATCCACTATATTCATTGTGAGAGTTCCAGAGGAGAAAGAGGAACTAGTCAATAATGTCTGTGATTTGAAAAAAATATTTAAATATTTAAATCTGCACACTGAAAGGGCTCACCAGATTTCAGTAAGATACATGAAAAAAGATATATTGAGGCATGGTAAATATTCCTGGGCTCTGCTTAGAAAAAAAAAAAGAATCCAAATTTGTAATAGGTCAAAGAATATTAGGCCCTTTTTGGTGCAGCGCTGGGCTTGACTTTCTTTTGACTGAGCTGTTTTACAAGTTTGTAGTGGCTGAGGTTAACATGAGGATTTTTGTCTGCTGGAAATGAAAATAATTTCTGTTTGGTGGAAGAGATAACCCCAAAGGATACAGTTTGTGCCTCTAAGATATTAAGCAGTCTTGTATCTAACCTATCAATTTTATCTGAACATTCTTTTATTAAATTACCTGTATATACCTCCTTGAATCCTCTTTGAATCTCTCCCTCTTTTTTTTTTAACATTTTGCTGTAAAGTTTTAATAATTTAAATAATGAGTTAAAAATCATTTACAAAAGAGCTCATATTATATTGCACGAGAATCATGGTTTTACCTTTTTGAAAATGATTCTGTAATGGATGTCTATTGAAATGTCCAAGAGCAATCACTTGAAAAACTGCTTTTCTTGGAGAAGTCACCTCAGTATTGCTTAGGCCCGAGCATGTCCATCTCCCCCCTCCTTTTCCCTCTCTCCCACACCTCCATCCTCCAAGACTAAATTCCAAGCAGCAATAGAAGTTTAACTTTTCTAATGCTCTGTTTCTTCCAATGTGTGTGTGTGTGTGTGTGTGTGTGTGTGTGTGTGTGTGTGTGTGTTTTCCTCTCTCTCTCTCTCCATTGGTTTTTGTGTTTTTGCTTTTTCTGGTTCCTGAGTGGTCAATAAAATCAGTCCCTATTGGTGGTAGCAATGATTGAAAGTTTGGTCTTGTGGTCTGACCATTGGTGATTTCTGTCAAATGGATGATGGAGATCTAGTTTCTGGTGGGTGAGAGATGACAATTGGATTTGTTATTGTTTTCTGTTTTTATACTTGTGAGCTCAAATACATTGAATTTGTGAGTGTGTGTGTGTGTGTGTGTGTGTGAGTGTGCGTGTGTGTGTGTGACCATTGGGAAGAACAATAGCTCTTGAGACCTAGACTGGTGAGTTTTGTATTTCTGGGTTTATTTTTTACTTGCAGCTGAAGTTGTACAACTGGGCTAAAGCTATGTACTTGTAATTCAGAAAAACTTTTATCTCTTGTGTGTGAATGTGAAGTATTTTCTTACTTCTGGAGGGTATTAATAAATTAGATTACAATGTCTATTAAATTAAAGGAACTCTGCCTTGAACAGTTTTAGAGATAAACCACTGCTTATGTAAATTAAATGTCCCCAGAATTCAGAGAAGAAAATTTAAAAAATAACAATCATTTACTACCTTAAATGCACTAGGTTTTTGAGGAAAAATAATCCTTCTTACAGAAACTGCTAGCTTAGGAACATATAAGAATCTAAGTTTACACAAATAAGATGAATATTTGGACAAACTATACTAGTTTAATAATTTTCTTTGGTCTATCAGTGTTCAGTATAACATAGCATATGAATTTATTAACATGATTTTGGTATGTTGTCATGAAGAGACTAGTTTAATATAAACTTCCTAAACTACTTACTTTGGCTTACTGATTAAGCAAAATAACATTACAATACATAAAGGTTAAGATTGCAAAACTGAAAATTTATCTTCATAATTCTGATATTTTAATAGTATTTTTTGTAGTGTGTCCGTTTGAACATCACTAATAAGAGCTGTAGGTAACTTAAAATCATGATTTTTTTATTAATAAATCTTTATTGTTCAGATTATTACAGTTGTTCCTCTTTTTTCCCCCATAGCTTCCCTCCACCTGGTTCCCATCCCACCCCATGCCCTTACCCCCTGCCATTGTCCTCATCCATAGGTGTAAGATTTTTGTCCAATCTCTTCCTGCTCCCCCCCACATCCCCTTCCCCCGAAGAATTGTCAGTCCACTCCCTTTCTATGCCCCTGCTTCTATTATATTCACCAGTTTATTCTGACTTAATTTTTAGGTTCACTTGTTGATAGGTATTTATTTGTTGTCAGTTTGTTGTTCATAATTTTTATCTTTACCTTTTTCTTCTTCTTCCTCTTCTTAAAGAATATCCTTTAGCATTTCATATATTCCTGGTTTGGTGGTGATGAACTCCTTAAGCTTTTTCTTGTCTGTGAAGCTCTTTATCTGGCCTTCAATTCTACATGATAGCTTTGCTGGGTAAAGTAATCTTGGTTGTAGGTTCTTGCTATTCATCACTTTGAATATTTCTTGCCACTCCCCTCTGGCCTGCATGGTTTCTATTGAGAAATCAGCTGACAGTCGTATGGGTACTCCCTTGTAGGTAACTAACTGTTTTTCTCTTGCTGCTTTTAAGATTCTCTCTTTGTCTTTAGCCCTTGGCATTTTAATTATGATGTGTCTTGGTGTGGTCCTCTTTGGATTCCTCTTGTTTGGGATTCTCTTCACTTCCTGGACTTGTAAGTCTATTTCTTTCACCAGGTAGGGGAAGTTTTCTCTCATGATTTCTTCTATATGCTTTCAGTATCTTGCTCTCTCTCTTCTTCTGGCAACCTGATAATTTGGATGTTGGTACATTTGAAGTTGTCCCAGAGGCTCCTTACACTATCTTCATATTTTTGGATTCTTTTTTCATTTTGCTTTTCAGGATGGGTGTTTTTTGCTTCTTCATATTTCAAATTTTTGACTCGATTCTTGGGATCCTCTAGTCTGCTGTTGGATCTCTGCATTTTATTTTTAATTTCAGTCAGTGTATGTTTAATTTCTGACTGGTCCTTTTCCATTTTTTTGGCATTCTCATTAAGATCCTTGAAGGTCTCACTAAGTTCCTCGGAGGTGCGTAGAAGATTCTTGAGTAACCTTATAACTGTGGTTTTGAACTCTATGTCCTCCATTAATTTGCTTTCCTCCATTTCTTTCATTTGTGACATGTTTCTTTGTCTCTGCATTTTTGGCTGACTGCGAGGACCCGCTGTGTCTACAGTGGAAGAACTGCTGCTGTGCTGGAGACACCCTTATGGGGCAGGACTTGCTTCAGTGGGGCTTTGGTGCTCACTGAGTCTGTTTCTTGAGTGTGTCCCTTATGGATGTGAGGATTTGAAATCTGGTATCTGACCCGGAGTACCTTGGCTCCTGGATCTCCAAGTCAACCACTGTGTGGGTCCACCCAGCAGGAGCTACAGCGATATAAACAGATTTCTCCTCTTTGTTTGGATTTTTGAAGTTTTGGAGCTCACTGACCCAGCTGCAGTTTGTTAAGATAGGCTTCAAAAACGCAGGTGGTTCCTTGCACCACTGGCACAGCTTGGGTGGGGATGTTAATTGAGTGGGGTGGGGTCTCAGAGAATCACCAGGGTGGAGCAAACAGCAATGGTTGTCCTCAGCGTCTCCCCGACTCCTCGAGTCTCTGCAACTCGACTCCGCGTCTCCGAGACTTCCACTCTGCGGCTCTGTGTCCCTAAGTCCCACGCCCCCACAGCAACAATGATCCCTGCAAGCAGCTCTGCGAGAAAGCCACCTTTGCTTTCCAACCCGCTGATAGGAGCCTGAGATCACAGAATCTCGCCTTAAATGAGCTCAGTGTGTTCGAGAGCTTGTATCCCCTTACGATTGAAAAAAACCGCGCATCCAGTTGCAGCCCGCCTCGCGCCTGCCTTCATACCTATGTTCTTGGCGCGTCTGCACCTCCTACTCAGTCTCAATGCGCTTCTTTCTTTCCTTCTAGTTGTAGAACTTCCACTCAGCCAGCTTTCCCGTGGTTCTGGATGATAGCTGTTTTGTCTTATAGTTGTAATTTCAGTGTTGTTGTGGGAGGCAGCACGCACAGGTTTATACCTTACGCCATTATCTTGGTTCTCCTTCAATACCATGTTATTTTAAAAATTTCAGCAATCAAAGGATGATTAGTGAATACAGAGATAATTTATAAATACTTTTGACACTGAAATATTGATTACTAAGCATAATTTTAAGTCTTATATTTTCACATCTGATTTTTAACACACTATAAAATGGTTATTTCTTTAGGATATTTGTGTTGATGAATGCTTTATTTTTGCCATTTTATGAAGGTGTAAAGGATTGTGTGTAGCTGGAGAAAGTTTTGTTATTAGTATGCATGAGTTCTGTTAGACTGATACAATCCTTAAATATGATACATTTCTCAGTTTTCTTTCTTCCAGTTTGCTTTGTGAAATATAAGTTACTAGAGGCCAGGTGCATGAAATTTGTGCATGGGTAGGGTCCCTAGGTCTGGCTGGCAATCAGGGCCAATCAGGGCCTTCCGGCTGCCGGCTGGGGCCTTCCTTCTGTGCAGGGGTCCAGCCCCAGCAGGCCAGGGGTTCCCAAAGGTGTGGATGCAGTTGGCGAAGAATGATTTACACAGAGACAGCATTCAGATGATCAGCATAGCTCTCTTTAGTCTCTGTGGATCTTCCTGTGCCTGGCTGAGGCCACAGAGAAAGATCCAGAGGCAAGCTGAGCATTTATTTTATAGTCATAGGTAAACAAGGTAGTGGTTACCATAGTTACACTGTTCTTGTGAGTTTCACTTGTTTTGGCAGCACTTGCTGCACTTCCCTCAACCCATTAGCTTCCCAGATAAGATCTAGGGAGTGTTATAAGGTGAAGCCTAATTATGCTAAGAGGACTGTGCCCTCTAAGCTGGGACTTGTTTGTGACTTTGCCAACAGGTCAGTCCGAGGCTTAACCTTATAGCTGCTCCCTACACTTCTGGCTGCCAACTGGGGCCTTCCTTTGTCCCACGCCTCCCCCTGGTGGTCAGTGCAAGTCATAGTGAGCAGTCAAACTCCTGGTTGGTCAAACTCCCAAGGGGACAATTTGCATGTTAACATTTTATTATATAAGATTATTTTAGTTAAAAGTTAAAATTAAATGTGGGTGCTTGAGATTATTGCAAGAGCCATAGTGAGAGGGAGATACAACTGTGTATGTATGTTGGTTTTTCAAGAAAAAAAAAAGAGAGTGATTTGTTCTTAAACTGTCAATTTGTTCTAGAGTATGAGAGAACACAGTGAAGGACAAAGTCTGAGCATGTATAGCAAGTTATAGAGGTTTGAAGAAAATAAACCTTATTTGCCTTAAATTATAGAAACTGAGTCTGAGCAGAAAACATAAAATATACTAACATTTTGGCAAAGTTTTTTTATTTTTATTTTGAAGAATTTATTCATAAGATAATTTAAAAAACATAAAGGAGTTTGTGAATCTTTATCTAATATACTAATGAAAATCTAGAATCTGGTTTTCTCCCTGGTAAAATGATAGATTGGAGCCTTTATTAGGGGTAACAAAGTGCTATTCTGCCCCCTCTAGGAAATCTACTGTATAGTGGAGACTCTATATCTCATCAAAGTAAATTTTTCTGCTCTGTTTTGACTTTAATAATGTCCTTAAATATTTTTAAAAATCAAAAATGAAGAACACAGTTTCTTCATTTGTGAAAGTGCTAAAATTCCTTACAATCATGTTACCTTGTTTGATGTTATTTTAAAATACTTTATTGACAATTAAGTAGATAACCAAGTGTCAATTAAGTATTTTAATATATTTTAAAACAAAGTATATTATTATACTTTATCCAGGATGCTATCTTAATCAAGTTAGCAGATCTACTCTAATAACTCCTTTCCAAGTTTAGACCCTAAAATTAGAAAAATAAAATCATCTGTCTTTTATACCTAAAACAATCTTGGAGTGTTACCAGAGGGCCCTGGAAAATAAAAAGACATTATTTTACATTATAAAGAAGAATGCTAGAAATAATTAGGAATGTTTGGTATGTTCTACATTTCATAATTAGCTTGACACTAATTTAAGAATTACATGGGAGTAATTGTCAAATCAAAAGACAGGCTCATTCTCCCCTTAAGCTTGTATAAGTAAAAAGTAATTAATATAAATATTTCAGAAATTATATATTTTACTACAGGCCCATTGCACAACGAGATTCGTGCAATAGGCCTTCCCTTCCCCTGGCTGCCGGCACCAGTTTTCCTCCGGCACCCGGGACCCAGGCCTTTGCTCCGGAAGGAGCCGTCAGTCTCTGCGGCTCCAGATGGAGCCTTCAGTCTTTGCTCTGCCGCTTCGCCCCTACATATGCAAATTAACCACCATCTTTGTTGGGTTAATTTGCATACTCTCCTGATTGGGTTAATTTGCATAGTAGAGGGATGGTTAATTTATGTGTTTGTCTATTATTAGGTAAGATGAAAAGACCATGGAGATTTGCCAGTGTTCTCATTATTCTTTTTTTAAAAAATATATTTTTATTGATTTTTTACAGAGAGGAAGGGAGAAGGATAGAGAGTTAGAAACATCGATGAGAGAGAAACATCAATCAGCTGCCTCCTGCATGCCCCCTACTGGGGATTGAACCTGAAACCAAGGTACATGCCCTCGACCAGAACTGAACCCAGGACTTTTCAGTCCATGGCCTGACACTCTATCCACTGAGCCAAATCATTCTTATTCTCAGGAAAAAGACTGATGGAACCCTTCTGAAATAGTTATGTACTGGGAGAAGCAAGATGGCGGCGATATAGGCAGACGCGTCCCAGGTCTTGTCCCGGAGCAAACGGAGTAAGCAGCTGAAACTAATAACACCCACCCCGAATTGGCAAATTTACTCAGCTGGTGAGACGGTTTGCAGCCGGGAAGGGCAGACGTCCCCTGGAAAGGTTAAAAACCAGGGATCTGGGCAGGAAAGTTTGCCAGACCTGAGCCCAGAGGGTCGGAGGGAGACCGCATGGCAGACAGCCGCGTCTCTTGGGACAGACACAGACCCTGACCAGGGTAAGGAGTTCCGCGGGTTTGCTGGCGCCAGGAGATTTGAGATTTGGATTTTGTGATTGCGGAGAACTGAGACTAAAGGGGGCATCCTGAGGAACTGATCATACCATGCAGTGCCCATAAGAGAGGAGCGTTTCCCAGACCATGCAGTGCTGGTAAGAGAGGAGCGTTTCCCAGACCGCAGATCCAAGCAACAGCAGCCCCCTGATCACCGCAGCCTCCTGATCACCACAGCCTCCTGATCACCACACCCTCTGTCTGTGGAACAGCAGCTGTACGTGAAGCCTCCCCCCACCAGCCAGAAGAGCCAACACAGCTGTGAACAACACCCACCAGAGGAGCTGCTGCCAACTGGAAAGCAGCTGCTACCGCAACCGTCTGAGCAGCAACCACAACCCAAGGAGCCCCTGCCACCCAGGGAGCAGCCACTGAACATCTCAACATCTACATATGTCAGCGAGATCAAACATGGGTAGGCAAAGAAACCCCCAAAGGAAAGAAAAGGAGGACTCGCCAGAAAAGCAGCTAAGTGAGACAGAGATATGCAACATGACGGAAAAAGAATTCAGAATAAGGTTCCTAGAGTACATGCACCAGATGTTCAAGAAGCAAGAAGAAACAGATGAAAAACTCAACTACTTATGCAAGAAGCTAGAAGAAACAGATGAAAAAATCAACAACTTAAGTAAGTCCCAAGAAGAAATGAAGAGTGACATAGCTTCAATAAAAAACTCCATTGAAAGTATCAATAGTAGACTGGGAGAAGCGGAGGACCGAATTAGTGAATTAGAAGACAAGGAAGCAAAACACACTCAAACTGTACGGCAAATGGAGAAAAAAAATTAAAAGACAGGAGGAGAGCCTAAGGGAGCTTTGGGACAACATGAAACGAAACAACATACGAATAATAGGGGTGCCAGAACAACAGAAAGATGAACATGGATTAGAAAACCTATTCGAAGAAATAATATCAGAAAACTTCCCTGAGGTGGGGAAGAAAAAAGTCACACAAGCCCAGAGAGTCCCAAACAAGGTGAACCCGAAAAGACCCACACCAAGACACATCATAATTATCATGGCAAATGTTCAGGACAAAGAGAGAATCTTACAGGCTGCAAGAGAGAGACGGAAAGTTACATACAAGGGATCTCCCATTAGATTATCAAATGATTTCTCAACAGAAACACATCAGGCCAGAAAAGAATGGACGGAAATCTACAAAGTGATGCAAAGCAAAGGACTGAATCCAAGAATACTCTATCCAGCAAGGCTATCATTCAAAATTGAAGGGGAAATAAGAAGCTTCACAGACAAAAAAGGGCTAAGGGAGTTTATCACCACCAAGCCAGCCATGCAAGAAATGCTAAAGGGACTGGTGTAAAAAGAAGAAATATCAAGCTCAGAAAGAAAACAGCCACACACACACACAAAAAAAGAAATGGCTACAAACAAGTACCTTTCAATAATAACTTTAAATGTAAATGGACTAAATGCTCCAACCAAAAGACATCGAGTGGCTGAATGGATAAAAAAACATGACCCATACATCTGCTGTCTACAAGAGACCCACCTCATTAGAAGGGACTCACACAGACTGAAAGTGAAGGGATGGAAAAATATCTTTCACGCAAATGGAAAGGAAAAGAAAGCTGGGGTAGCAATACTTATATCTGACAAAATACATCTCAAAGTGAAGGCCATAACCAGAGATAAGGAAGGCCACTTCATAATACTAAAGGGATCAATACAACAAGAAGATATAACCCTGGTAAACATATATGCACCCAATGCAGGAGCACCCACATACATAAGAAAACTTCTGGAAGATATCAGGGGAGAGATCGACAACAATACAATCATAGTAGGGGACTTTAATACACCACTGACATCACTGGATAAATCCGCTAGACAAAAACTCAGCAAAGAAACAGCAATCCTAAATGACTCACTAGATCAGATGGACTTAATTGACATCTTCAGAACACTTCACCCCACAGCTGCGGAATATACATTCCTCTCAGGTGCTCATGGGACATATTCAAAAATAGACCACATATTGGGTCACAAGCAAAGTCTCCACAAATTCAAGAAGATTGAAATCATAAAAAGCTTCTTCGCAGACCACGATGGCATAATGTTAGAAATAAACTACAATAAAAACAACCCAAAATACTCAAACACTTGGAAGCTGAATAGCATCTTATTAAATATTGATTGGGTTACCGATGACATCAAAGAAGAAATTAAAAACATCCTGGACACTAATGACAATGAAAACACAACAATCCAAAACCTCTGGGACACAATGAAAGCAGTCCTGAGAGGAAAGTTTATAGCTCTACAGGCCTATCTCAAAAAACAAGAAAAAATGCTAGTCAATCATCTAACTCTACAACTCAAAGAATTAGAAAGAGAGCAACAAGAAAACCCCAGAGTGAGCAGAAGGAAGGAGATAATAAAGATTAGAGCAGAAATCAATGAAATAGAGACCAAAAAAACAATACAGACAATCAATGAAACCAAGAGCTGGTTCTTTGAAAGGATAAACAAGATTGACAAACCCCTAGCCAAGCTCACCAAGAAGCAAAGAGAGAGGTCCCAAATAAACCAAATCAGAAATGATAGAGGCGAAATAACAACAGACCCCACAGAAATACAAATGATTGTTAAACAATACTACGGGCAACTCTACTCCAACAAACTAGACAACCTGGAGGAAATGGACAAATTCCTAGAAAAATACAACATTCCAAAACTCAATCAGGAAGAATCTAAAAACCTCAATAGGCCAATAACTATGGAAGAAATTGAAGCAGTCATCAGAAAGCTTCCAGCAAACAAAAGCCCAGGGCCAGACGGCTTCACAGGGGAGTTCTACCAAACATTCAAGGAAGAACTAAAACCTACCCTCCTCAGACTACTACAAAAAATTCAAGAGGAAGGAACGCTTCCAAGCTCATTCTATGAAGCCAGCATCACCCTAATACCAAAACCAGGTAAAGACATCACAATGAAAGAGAATTACAGGCCAATATCCCTCATGAACATAGATGCCAAAATCCTCAACAAAATCTTAGCAAATCGGATCCAGCAGTACATCAGAAGGATCATACACCATTACCAAGTAGGATTTATCCCAGGGATGCAAGGATGGTACAACATCCGTAAATCAATAAATGTGATACATCACATAAACAAATTGAAAGAAAAAAACCACATGGTCATATCAATTGATGCAGAAAAAGCATTCGACAAAATCCAACACCCATTTTTGATAAAAACTCTCAGAAAGGTGGGAATAGAAGGATCATACCTCAACATAATAAAAGCCATATATGACAGGCCCACAGCCAACATCATACTCAATGGACAAAAACTAACACCATTTCCCCTAAGAACAGGAACAAGACAGGGATGCCCACTCTCACCACTCCTGTTCAACATAGTACTGGAAGTATTAGCCATTGCAATTAGGCAAGAAGAAGAAATAAAAGGCATCCAAATTGAAAAAGAGGAAGTAAAACTGTCCTTATTTGCAGATGACATGATATTATACATACAAAACCCTAGAGACTCCATCAAAAAGCTACTAGACTTAATACATGAATTTGGCAATGTAGCAGGATACAAAATTAACCCCAAGAAATCTGAGGCATTTCTATACACCAATAGTGAACTTTCAGAAAGGGAGATCAGAAAAACAATCCCATTTACCATCACACCAAAAAAATTAAGATACCTAGGACTAAACTTAACTAAAGAGGTTAAAGACCTCTACTCAGAAAACTACAGGACGTTGAAAAAAGAGATAGAGGAAGACATAAACAGATGGAAGAACATACCATGTTCTTGGATTGGTAGAATCAACATCATTAAAATGTCCATACTACCCAAAGCAATCTATACCTTCAACGCACTTCCCATTAAAATACCAATGGCCTTCTTCAAAGATCTAGAACGAACTCTCCAAAAATTCATCTGGAATAAAAAAAGACCCCGAATAGCTGCAACGATCCTGAGAAAGAACAAAGTAGGTGGGATCTCAATGCCAGATATCAAGCTGTATTACAAAGCCACTGTTCTCAAAACTGCCTGGTACTGGCACAAGAACAGACATATAGATCAGTGGAATAGAATAGAGAGTCCAGAAATTAGCCCGAACCAATATGCTCAATTAATTTTTGACAAAGGAGGCATGAACATACAATGGAGCCAAGATAGTCTCTTCAATAAATGGTGTTGGGAAAATTGGACAGACATATGCAAGAAAATGAAACTAGACCACCAACTTACACCATACACAAGAATAAACTCAAAATGGATAAAGGACTTAAATGTACGACAGGAAACCATAAAAATTCTAGAAGAATACAAAGGCAACAAAATCTCAGACATATGCCAAAACAATTTCTTCACTGATACAGCTCCTAGGGCAGTTGAAACTAAAGAGAAAATGAACAAATGGGACTACATCAAAATAAAAAGCTTCTGCACAGCAAAAGAAACCATCAACAAAACAACAAGAAAACCCACCTCGTGGGAAAACATATTTGCCAACGTCATATCTGATAAGGGCTTAATCTCCAAAATTTATAGGGAACTCATACAACTTAACAAAAAGAAGATAAACAATCCAATCAAAAAATGGGCAAAGAAGCTAAATAGACACCTTTCAAAAGAGGACATTCAGAAAGCCAAGAGACATATGAAAACATGCTCAAAGTCACTAATCATCCGAGAGATGCAAATCAAAACAACAATGAGGTACCATCTCACACCTGTCAGAATGGCCATCATCAACAAATCAACAAATGACAAGTGCTGGAGAGGATGTGGAGAAAAAGGAACACTTGTGCACTGCTGGTGGGAATGCAGACTGGTGCAGCCACTATGGAAGGCAGTATGGAGGTTCCTCAAAAAATTGGAAATGGAACTCCCATTTGACCCTGTGATCCCACTTCTAGGAATATATCCCAAGAAACCAGAAACACCAATCAGAAAGGATATATGCACCCAGATGTTCATAGCAGCACAATTCACCATAGCTAAGATCTGGAAACAGCCTAAGTGCCCATCAGTAGATGAATGGATTAGAAAACTGTGGTACATCTACACGATGGAATACTATGCTGCTGTTAAAAAGAAGGAACTCCTACCATTTGCAACATCATGGATGGAACTGGAGAGCATTATGCTAAGTGAAACAAGCCAGTCAATGAAGGAAAAATACCACATGATCTCACTCATTCATGGATAATAAAGACCATTACAAACTTTTGAACAATAATAGATACAGAGGCAGAGCTGCCTCAAACTGATTGTCAAACTGCAGTGGGAAGGCCAGAGAGAGTTGGGGTCAGGAGGGAGGGGAGTAAGAGATCAACCGAAGGACTTGTATGCATGCATATAAGCATAACTAATGGACATAAGACACTGGGGGGTAAGGGAGGGTAGGGGTTTGTCAAGGGCGGGGGGGAAAAAAAGGACACTTATGTAATACCCTTTGTAATACTTTAAGCGAAAAATAAAAAAAAATAAAAAAATAAAAAAAAATAGTTATGTACTGTACCTCATTATTTTCCTTAATTCTAATATTATTGGTCACTGTGATAAGTTGACTGAAGTCATTCAGTTTCACTATAAAATAAGTTTCAATTTCCCTTAGATGTTTGCTTGAAGGCTAGTCTATAAGCTACAGAGTGGCAGCATTTTGTTAGTCACTTAAAAAAAAAACTTTATTGTTGAAAGTATTACATATACCTCTTTTTTTTTTTCTCCCATTGACCCCTTATGGCTCACCTTGCCCCAAGCCTTCACCACCCTATTGTCTATGTCTATGGGTTATGCATATATGTGTACAAGTTCCTTGCTTGATGTCTTTCCACCCACCCACTCACTCCCACCTTCCTCTGAGATTCATTAAAATCCACATGTGAGGGAGATCACACGATACTTATCTTTCTCTGACTGGCTTATTTTGCTTAGCATAATACTCTCCGGGTCCCTCCATGCAATTCCAAAGGGTAAGAGAGCCTCCTTTTTTACTGCTGCATAGTATTCTGTGATATAAATGTACCACAGCTTTTTTATCCACTCATCTACTGATGGGCACATGGGCTATTTCTAGATGTTAACTATTGTAAACTGTGCTGCTATGAACATAGGGGTGCACACATTCTTTCTGATTTCTGTTTTGGGCTTCTTAGGATATATTTCTAGAAGTGAGATCACTGGGTCAAATGGCAATTCCATACTTAATTTTTGAGGCAACTCCATACTATTTTCCACAGTGGCTGCACCAGTCTGCATTCCCATCAGCAGTGTACTAGGGTTTCCTTTTCTCCACACCCTTGTCAGCACTTGCCATTTGTTGATTTTTTTGATGGTAGTCATTCAGACAGGTGTGAGGTCATACCTCATAGTCATTTTAATTGGTATCTCTCTGTTGATCAGTGACTTTGAGAATTTTTTATATGTCTCTTGGCCATCTGTATGTCCCTTTGGAGAAGTGCCTATCTTGGCTCTTTGCCCATTTTTCAATTGGATTTTTTGTCTTCATTTTGTTAAATTATATGAGTTCCTTATATATTTTGGAAATTACCCTTTATCAGATGTATCATTGCCAAATATATTCTCCCATGCAGTGAGCTCTCTTTTCATTTAGTTGATGGTTTCTTTTTCTGTGCAGAACTTTTAATTTTGATGTAGTCCCATCTGTTTCTCTCTCTCTCTCTCTCTCTCTCTCTCTCTCTCTCTCTCTCTCTTTCTTCCTCTCCATTTCTTTTTCTCATTACAGCAGTCCCGTTAGCATTTCTTGCAGTGCTGGTTTGGTGGTGACAAACTCCTTTAGCTTTTTTTGTTCTGGGAAGCTCTTTATTTCACCATCTATTTTGAATGAGAACCTTGCTTGGATATAATAATCTTGATTTCAGATCTTTGTTTTTCATTACCTTGACTACTGCATGCTGTTCCCTTCTGGCCTGTAGAATTTCTGATGAAAAATCAGTTGACAGGTCCACGGGAGCTCCTTTGTAGGTAACAAATTGCTTTTCTCTTGCTGCCTTTAAGATTCTCTCTTTGCCTTTAATTTTTGGCATTTTAATTATGTGTCTGGGCATGGGCCTGTTTGGGTTCTTGTTATTTGGGGCTCTCTGTGCCTCTTGAACTTGTGTGACATTTTCCTTCACCAGATTAGGAAAATTTTCTGCCATTATTTCTTCAAACATGTTCTCTATCCCTTGCTCACTTTCTTCTCCTTCTGGCATTCCTATTATGCAAATGTTACCTTTCATGCTGTCCCACAGCTCCCTTAAGCTGTCTTCCTCTTTTTAATTGTTTTTTCTTTTTGGTTCTCTGACTGATTTTTTCTGCCCTGTCTTCTAATTCACTAATCTGATTCTCAGCTACCCCTAATCTGTTGAGTATTCCTTCCACCATGTTCTCTATTAGTGCCATGTCAATCTTCATAATTACTATATCTTTTCTCATGTTGTTGAGTATCTTTGCCATCATAACTTTGAACTCTATATCTGATAAATTCCTTACCACCATTTTATTTAGCTCTTCTTCAGGAGAATTCTCTGTTCTTTCATTTGAGGCTTGTTTTTTTGTCTTCCCATGTTGACTGCCTGTCTGTATTTGTTTCTATATATTAGGGAGATCTATTATGACTCCCAATCTCTATGCAGGACAGTTTCTGACTAGCCCTGCGTACCCTGTTTGGAGCTATCAGCAATTCACAGCTTGTGGCTCTCTCTGCTGGGGCTGGGTGCCTTTGTAAAGGACCAAGATATACACTAAGGCAGTGGTCGGAAAACTGTGGCCCCTTGAGTGTGGCTCTTCCACAAAATACCACATGCAGGCTCACACGTACAGTGCTATTGAAACTTTGTGGCCACACTCAAGGGGCCAAAGAGCCGCATGTGGCTCGCAAGCCGCAGTTTGCTGACCACTGCACTAAGGTCTTCTTTTCCTAGCCCTGTGCCCTGAATTAGATCAGGCAAAGACTCAAGGCCTCCAGAGACCTGCCTATGCTTGTAGACTGATTGTTATTCAGTCTTGATTAGCCTCAGGCTATTGACCACAGAGTGGGATGAGAGGTTTTCCAACAGAGTGGGGCAATTGCTTCTGCCTGCAGGCTGATTGTTATTCTTAGTCTCTTAATGGACCTCAGAAACTTCACAGAGTGGGGCAATGTGTTGTAAGATAGGGTGGGGCAACTGTTCTCCCCCCCTTGCAAAAACCATCTGGATAGTAAAAGTTCACCAAGAACGATGTCCTCCACAGCATGAGGGCATGACTCAGCACAGAGATTCTGCCTCCTGAGGTCCAACTCCAAAGCCCCCAACCCTGGCTTCCACTCTCACAACTCTATTCCACTCCTCTCTCCCTCTGCCGGAGCCCAAGGTGAGTGGCTATACATAATTTTTTTTGCAATGGCCCTTCAAGAGGGTGCCTGCATTTTCAGCTGTCTCTCCCTGGCAGACAGTAATCCCATTGCTTTTCACTGCCAGATGTTCTCAGCTGTTGTGCTCTGGGTGGGGGAGCCCAGCTTGGGGTTTAAACCCCAGAATTCTCAGGGGGAACACCCCACAGTTGAAATATCCTTCAGGAATCACAACTGCACTCTGTGGAGCCTGGCCAGACCTTTTGTGCCTCCACACTTCCTACAAGTTTCCACGAGGTCTTCACTTTCCATCCTTGGCCACCAGGGTTCTTTTCAGCTAATCTTCAGTTGATTATTCAGCCTGTTTTTTCTGTATTTTAGTTGTAATTCCAGTCTGGTCCTGGGAGCATGTCAGTGTAGCATCCACTTACTCTGCCACCATTTTGGAATCTCTTCTTTTTCCTTCATGTTTACTGTTGATTCCCAGAATCTTTTCACAGGTGGAACAATTTGTTTCATTTCTATCAGATGTTTTACTTTTGTTGAATATCAGTTCAAGTTTAAGCATAATATTTTCCATTTTATCATTACTTTCAATTTAAAAAATACTAAAAAGAAAATACTATCTAAGGTGTGCACACACAGATATCCATATATGCATCTTTATATTTCTATTATAATTTTATCTTTCTTCTTACAATAGTTTTTTAAACCATTTTCACTGCTGATAAGCTTATAGAATATGATAGGGATAATAATGTTCTTCAATGATCCCACATTAGCAACATATTAGGCTAATACTCCTCAGGCTAATGAATAATGTAATATACTATTCTGAAATAAATGTATAAGACTGCTACATAAGAGCAGGCAAGGTTGACATGCTTTTGCTTCTATCATTCATACAAAAAATTTTAAAGATTGAAAGTTCACGAGTAGGAAGATTCTGTTACCAATGACAGTTATATTTTGTACCCCCGTTTTTCTGGTTGAATGTATGCATCTTGGTCACTGCATGCTTATTACAGTCTGAAAATTAATAGGCACTTTATTTGTTTTAGAGAGAGGGGGAGGGAGAGAGAGGAAAAGAGAGAGAAAAAAAGAGGGAGAGAGACTTCGACATGAGAGAGAAACATTGATTGGCTGCCTCCTGCATGCCCCTACCAGTGACCGAGCCCATAGCCTCAGGCATCTGCCCTGACCAGGAATCTCACATCATTGACCTTCAGTGTATGGGAACATATTCAACCAACTGAGCCACACCTACCAGGGCTAAGCATTTTATATTTGATTGAATAATTGATAGATTAAACTAATGAATGAAATAGTGATTCATTCACACTAAAATATTAGAGACAATGTATTGATAGAACTCTGAGTTGAGAGATCTGTATTTGAAGGGAGATTGGCCTGTATCACACAGATGAGGGCAGTGGTAGGTATTTTGCAACATTTCTATGAATGAATCACTTATGAATCCTGATTATAGCAGTAGCCTGGTAAATGTCAAACCTTCCTATACCCGTTATTCTTTTTATATTTTGGAGGTCCAGAAACTTGTCAGGGTTTGTAGGTGTCTTCAAATATTCTTCCTCTGTAAATATCCCCATAACCTGGGGGGAAAATCACTTACCACTCTTATTTTTTTTTCTGTTCATCAGATTATTTATTCACTTGATTTTTAGATTCACTTATTGGTAGATGTGTATTTGTTGTTCATAATTTGTATCTTTGCTTTTTTCTTCTTCCTCTTCTTAAAGGATACCTTTCAGCATTTCATATAATACTGGTTTGATGGTGATGAACTCCTTTAGCTTTTTCTTATCTGTGAAGCTATTTGTCTGACCTTCAATTCTGAATGATAGCTTTGCTGGGTAAAGTAATCTTGGTTGTAGGTTCTTGCTATTCATAACTTTGATTATTTCTTGCCACTCCCTTCTGGCCTGCATAGTTTCTGTTGAGAAATCAGCTGACAGTCCTATGGGTACTCCCTTGTAGGTAACTGACTGTTTTTCTCTTGCTGCTTTTAAGATTCTCTCTTTGTCTTTTGCTCTTGGCATTTTGATTATGATGTGTCTTGGTGTGGTCCTCTTTGGATTCCTTTTGTTTGGGGATCTCTGGGCTTCCTGGACTTGTAAGTCTATTTCTTTCACCAGGTAGGGGAAGTTTTCTGTCATGATTTCTTTAAATAGGTTTTCAATATCTTGCTCTCTCTCATCTTCTGGCACCCCCATAATTCAGATGGTGGTAAGCTTGAAGTTGTCCCAGAGGCTCCTTACACTATCTTCATATTTTTGGATTCTTTTTTCTTTTTGTTTTTCGGGTTGGATGTTTTTTGCTTCTTTGTATTTCACATCTTTGAGTTGATTCTTGCGATCCTCTAGTCTGCTGTTGGAACTCTGTTAATATTCTTTATTTCAGTCAGTGTATGCTTAATTTCTATTTGGTCCTTTTTCATATACTTGAGGGTCTCATTAGATTTCTTGAGGGTCTCACTAAATTTATCGGCGGTTTCTAGAAAATTCTTGAAAAACCTTATAAGTGTGGTTTTGAGCTCTATATCCAGTCATTTGCTTTCCTCCATTTCTATCATTTATGACCTGTTTCTTTTCTCCACATTTTATATGCCTCCCTGTGTTGGTAGAGTGGCTTTGTGTGCTAGGTGTCCTATAGGGCCCAGTGGCTCAGCCTCCCCAGTTACCTGAGGTGGACACTCTTGGTGCACCTCTTTGTGGGCTTTGTGCACAGTCTTGTTGTAGTTAAGCCTTGATTGTTGTACATATCACTGGGAGGAATTCGCCTCCAGGCCAATTGGCTGTGAGAATCAGCTGTGTCTGCAGTGGGAGAACTTCTGTGCTGGAGACACCCTTCTGGGGCAAGACTTGCTTCAGTGGGACTTTAGTGCTCACTGAGTCTGCCCCCCGGAGTGTGGCCCTTATGGATCTGAGGAGTTGTAATCTGGTATGGTCCCACTCTGACCACTGGGTACACTGGCTCTTGGATCTCTAAGGAGGTGCTAATTTAGCCTCTGCCTGAGGCTACCCAGCAGGAGCTATGGAGAGATCTGCAGATTCCTCTTCTTTGTTTGGGGTTTGGAGGTGCTCAGATGAGGCCCAGCTGTGAAGCAATGCAAGCTGCTGTGGGGCCTTGGGCCTTCTTTTGGAAGTTCTGGGTCTCTCTGACCCAGTTTCAGTTTGTTAGGTAATTTCCAGATTGCAAAGGGCCAGGCCTTTCATATGCAAAAGCCTCTGCACACAGCTTGGGTGGGGCGGGGTCTCAGGGAATCAACAGGGTGGAGCAAACAGCTATGGCTGGTCCTCAGTCCTACCCTAAGAGGCCCCGCATCTCAGTGTCCCAGTAATCGCTGCAAGCACCTCTGAGAGAAAGCCACCCTCAAGTTCCGACTGATATCAGACAGTCCGGTTTCTCCCCGTATGAGTCTGGGTCCCCAGAGACTCACCTGGAACTGGAGTTCAGAGCAGTCGGGAGCTTGAGACTCCCTCCCAATTGGAAAAGACAACCGTGTCCTCAGTTGCCAGCCCTTTCCACGTGTGCTTCCGTACCTCTGCACTTTACTTCCGCACCTCCTCTGAGTCTCAGTGTGCTTTTCTCTTTTCTTCTGGTTGTAGAATTCCACTCAGCCAGCCTTCCTGTGGTTCTGGATGATGTCCATTTTGTCTTTTAGTTGTATTTTTGAAGTGGTTGTGTGAGGCAGCAATTTCCAGTGTTTACCTGTGCTGTCATCTTGGTTTCTCCTCTACCACTCCTATTTTTGATGAGAAGATCACCAGTTGCAGGCAGAGAAGCCTCCATGTCATGGACCTTTGGTTCTGGCAATCAAAACCTGGTACAACTACATGAAACTTTATTATTTGAATATTTTGATTAAAATTATTTTCCTGTTTGACTGAACTCTCTAGCATGATGTTTAGATTCCAGGAAACTCTTGTCCAGGCAGAAAAAGTTGCAAATAACTTTTTTTGTTTTGTTTCAGGAACATTCCCCAAATCCATTGATCTGAACACTAGACTACTGAATTTACATTCATCATAATAAATATTTTTATTCAGCATGATACATAAGATCAATGACTTTATTCTTTAAGATTCACTTTGAAACCCTTCCTTGCTGTGTCTACCAATCCTAAACTATTATGTGAAATACTTGACCGAACCTAATTAAGCTCCCCTTTCTCTGCCTGTAGAGAAAAAAAACAAACAACTGCCTAAATTAGACCCTGAAACCTTATAAATGGCTTCTCTTTGTGGTTCTTTCTCCCTCTGAAGTGTTACTAAGAATCTTTCCAGGAAGTGATCACTTCACTGCAGTAAGCAATATACACAAAGTTGCTTTTTCTGCAGCTATTTTTTGCCATTTTTAGAGATCCATTATTTGACAATTTAGAAGGAAAAACTGCAGACTCTGATGGACTTACTGAAGTTATTTAAATAAATAAGTTTAATTTCTGAGAAGCACTCGTAGGTTGTTTAATTATGTGATGCTGGTGCGCTGGATCTAGCCTGTATTGTCGTGTACTGGCTCACAAGGCTGATTTCCAAATAATCAAACATTTTGCAAGCTGTTTGTTAAAATATTAGTAGCTTTAAATTGGTCATGGTAGGAATAGTTACAGCATGGAAATTGGCAAATAATTCAAAACAGGGCTTTTTTATTCAGAGAGCTAGTGTACTAGCACCCCACTGGTTTATTGCTGAATTAATTTCATGTGGGATGTTCAAAGGATCCTTTGCTCATATTGATAAAAAGGAATGAGGAACATCTCCTCTTTTGAGATAATAAAAACTTTAAATCCCCATTATTATCAGAGATGCATTTATGTTTTTTTCATTACAAAAAATGTTATGGAGAATGGTACATATACCAACAGGAGAATTTAATAAATATCACATTTCTGGTAGATATTTTCCTAATTCCATTACCTTTATTCTACTATTGATAAAATTTTAAGAGGGTGAACTGAATGCATAAAATTTTTGTATATTTAGAGGTTTTAAGTTATTAAATATATTGCAGAAATTTGACTTTGAAGGAGCAAATATATTCAGGGAACACCCAGGTGGGAAGGGAGCAGTGATCAGTCCCATTTGGGGGGTGGGAGGATTTCACTCACTGTTTTAGGTCGGTAGGCCTTCATCTTGGCTTCCTGAGCCATTCCCACTGCTCCTGACTTTTGGGGTTCATGGCAGGTCTTGGTTTTTATTATTATTTATTATTGCACATATTTGAGGGCAAGAAGATCTGTCAGTTGAAACAGGTTGGAACTTAAAAAACTTCTGCCCAGTGGGTGTTGCGCAGTGTTTGAGTGTGGACCCAGGAACCAGGAGGTTGCCATAGGATTCTGGGTTAGTGCACATGCCTGGGTTGTGGGCTCGATTCCCAGTGGGGACTGTGCAGGAGGCAGCTCAATAATGATTCTCTCTTATCATTGATGTTTCTCTCTTTCTCTCTCCCTCTCCCTTCCTCTCTGAAATCAACAAAAACATATTAAAAAAACTTCTACTAATAACATTAATTTAAAAAGCAAAACAAAGGGAGTAATAAAATACATAGCCATGGTGATATCTACACTAATAAAAGAGAAACATGAAAATTGACTGTCCCTGTGCTATGCCCACTGGCCAATCAGAGTGATATGCAAATTAACCCAACAAAGATGGCGGTTAATTTGCATAAACAGGCCTGGAGTGAAGACTGAAGACAGCGTAGAAGGAAGCCAAGTGCTGCAGAAGGGAGTGAAGCGGTGGAAAAGGGAACGGAGCTGATGCAACGGACATGGGAGGGAGCGAGGCAGCAGACAAGGGAGGAAGCGAGGCAGTAGAGATGGGAGGGAGCCGAGGCAGCAAAGACGGGAGGCAGCGAGGCGGTGGAGATGGGAGGGAGCGAGGTGGTGGAGATGGGAGGGAACCGAGGCAGCAGAGATGGGAGGGAGCCGAGGCAGGGGAGAAAGTCTCCCTCCTTTGTGAATGCTAGATGGTAAATAAATAGATAGGTGAAACACACATATTTTATTATTTTTATTATCACCAATATTTTATTTATTTCCTGAGCTATATCCCTCCTCTGGGAGCACATTGATGAAAGGAATTGGTGACAACAGCCAGGAGAGCCATGTAACTAGCTCTGTTGGTTTGTCTTTCTTATTTTCTTTTTGTTGTAAGGTGTGAATTATTGGAATGAGATCAACACCAAAACCTGGGGGATTTTGATTAATAGAGGACTTAAAATTCAAACATAGATATTGTGCCTATAACTCCCCTTGAGCTTGGCAGCAGAATAAAGCAACTTTCCTTCACTGTGTAAGTTAAAAACAAAAACAAAACCTCTGAGATTCCTAGGTAGGTGCTCATTTGTAGTGCTTTCCACCTTGACATGGATCTTTAGATTTCTAATTGAGAGAGAGGCAGAGCGATGTGAAAACAAGCAGCACTTGGAACTTATTTGTAGAAGTTTATGAAACCATAGAGCATGAAGGGGCCTTTGGGTAAACACCACTATCTTCCAAATTTATAGAAAAGAAACAGAGGTTGAAGTTACATCCTTAATGTCTGCCACATTGTTAGCACCAGAATTAGAACCAGACAGAGGAAGTGAGTTTCATGTTACCAGAAGTTATAGACTCCAAAGTTATTCTGTTTTTGGCAGTTATGTCTGACATGATTTGAATATATATATATATATATATATATATATATATATATATATTCCACTCCCTCTCCCTATCTCTTTCTCTGCCTCTCTTCCTTCTTTTTCTGTTCCTTCTATTATCTTTAAAATACATGTCAGTCTCCCTCCAAAAAAGAAACAACCTTTAGAAATAAACAAAATAACTTCAGGTTTCCCCCCTTATTATTTAAGGATCATTGGTGACAATCCATTTTAGAATCTGACATGCACTTCCATGCATGGAAATCCATCTAAGTCAGTCACAATGGAAGGTAATGGAACACTAGGATTTTTTACAACAGATTTTCAGAATTGGCTTCCACCATACCAAATTCTCAGAGTCTGGAAAGACACAGCCAGTTGAATTCATTTAGTGCTCCCCATCCTACTGCCTTAAGAAGCATTTAGCCATATTTTTCTTGTGGGTAAACTCTGCATGGAAATTACTTTTGGAATTAGCCACATTACCGGTTTCTTGTCACTAGAATGTCACCCAGTAAGCTGCTTCTTTAGTGTTCCTTAGTGGCTGGAAAGAATGAAGTTACTAAGAGTAATTTCTGAACTGTGAAAATCTGACTATAATGTTTTAAAAAGCAGATAACTTTTTATCAGAAATGCAACCATTTCTCAACAGTAATTCCATTTTTAGGTTTGTTCATTCTTCAGCAAACATTTGTTGAGCACCTACTATACGGTAGTCATTTTGTTAGGCACTAGGGGGAGAAAATTAACAAAAGCAGTCCCCGACACCACAAAAGTAAGTCTAGTGAGAGAGCAGCAAGTGACAATTATATAGAGAGTGATATTGCCTTTGGAGGTGTGCGCGGGTCACCGAGGTGGGTGGGGCTGCAGTGGTGGCAGGGGGGGCGGCGGCTGTAGCAGTGCAGGCTGGCGTTACTGATGGATGCAGTGAGGATCACAGAAAGCTTCTTGAGGAAGCTAATTACTGGGTTGAACTCTAAAGGATACATAGGAATCAGCCAAGTGAAGAAAGAGCACATTCCCTTAGTCCTGCCTCGCAGAACCTCAAACATACATGCGATGCGTTTTCGTGCAAAATTTCAATTTAGCTAACATGAGAACAGTTCTGAAGCTCATCAAGTTCTCATCTTAAAGCTGGGCTTGCTCTCCTGCTGTGCGGTGTGCAGCTCATGCATCAGCCCAATCCTGTACATTTCTACCTAGTCCATTGGGGAATGTATTACATCATGATTTTTGGTCCCGGTCAGTGTTTGATTCAAAGCAACACCTTCTCCACCGCCTTTGCTCTGGTAAGAGGTATGCCATGCATCACAAGACCGTCCGGTAACACTGACACTTTTATGTATTCTTGAGAAATAATTTCTGTAGCTGTAAGGCCAAAAAGTTTGTAGAGCAGGATTTTGGAGAAGTAAGCAAAAGAAAGGCAACCTGTTAAATTCTGCAGCATCGAAGCACTTTTAAACAAATAAAATAAAAATGGCCTTCTGGGGACTAAGGTCACTGAGGTGAGGAAAATGATGCAGGAGGCGGTCACATAAATCTCATCTGTGTCCTGTAATTTTTAATCTGTTCCAGATCAGTGCAGATTTAAAATGCCTGCCGACAGGAATGGGGCAGTCAAGATATTCCTCAAGAGATCCTCAGAAGAAATGTATGTTATTTTATATCTTTTTTGTTATAGGGACCAAGAAACCATGAGGTCATTCTTGATACTTGGCTTAACACATTCAAACATGTCCACTTCTGATCTCCTGAAGTTGTTTTTATTTCAGTTTTCACAACATTGTTTCCATTTCATTAACAAATATTATTCTCTTCAGCAGCCTTCCAAGGCATCAAAGACTATATATATAGTTTTTTCCTCAAAAAAATCAATTGGTGATAGAAAACACTACCTATTTTTGGTACTGAGTTGAATTATAATTCTATGTAATAAAAGGCTAATATGTAATTTTCCCCATGGGTGGGAGTTTGACCAACCGGGAGTTAGATGTGCACTGACCATCAGGGGGTGGCGCAGAACATGGCAGGCATCAGAGACTCGGCATTGGCAGTGGGCAGCATGGAGGCGCTGCCGGCCCTGATCAGCCCCAAAGAGCCCCGACAAAAGCAGGACCACAGCAGGATAGTGGAGCAGGTGAGTGGGCAGTGCCAGGCCAAGGCAGGTGTGAGTGGGGGCTCCAATTGCCCCACCGATTGCTCCACCGGTCACCCCACAGATCAGCCCTGATCACCAGCTAAGCCTATTGACTCTACCTGTGCATGAATTTCATGCACAGGGCCTCTGGTGGTGAATAATCAGGCAAGAAGTGCTTTTTAATATTGATGGCTATTATCTAGTGAGTGCTTGCTCTGTGCCAAGTGTTGTACTAGTTGATTGTCATATATTTTCACACCCATATTGGATGGGTATTATTATTTCACAAATAAACATACACATACATAAAGATAAAGTGATTTTCAAAGATCACATACTAGAAAGTAGGAAAAGCAAGATTTGAAATCAGAGCCAATGTTCCTTCTGACACATGTCTATCTTTCATAGATGAACGTCACTGGAAATTTTCTAATCAGCCTTCACTGCATTTTAACTATGAGATACTCTCTAAATGTGAAACAGATAAATTAGATCTCACTAAAGACATTAAGATATAAGGCCTTAAAAGGAAAAGTTTGAAAACAGTAATGCAGGAGACTTTAGTGGAAAGTTTCACAGATAAGTGAAACTTGAACTAAAACCTTAAAGATATGGGACATAGAGAAGACAAAGGAGAAAATATTTAGGAAGAGGGACATTAGCTTGCAGAAATGTCATAGATGAGGATATGTATAAATTTTGGTGATAATATGACTTTTCAGAGTCTAGCCTAAGACTTGGGCAGGACCAGAATGGAAGTCAGGGCTGGGAAGTGAGTACTTATTGGTAAATGAGGAAATGGCACTAGAGACAGATTATAATTAATCTTCTGTTGGGTGTGAACACTGAAAGAAATGGTTTTCCCTCACTTCCAACAGAAAAAAATGAATGAGAGAATTTCCTTGTTATTGAGGCAGGATAGTAAGAAACTAGAGAAATTCTTTGGCAAGTGGGATAAGGGAAGCTGAGACAAAATAAACAAGGCCAAACAATTTGAGCAATTTACAGCCAGCTAATGAATCACAAGGTTTTATCTCCCCTAGCCAAGGATACCTAGGAACAAATTATTTCCACATTCCAGACCTGTCAGGGGCAGACTGGCCTCTGTCCCCCTCTCTCTTTAATGCTCTCCTACTGTGTGGTGTGCATCTCATGCATCAGCCCAATCCTGTACATTTCTACCTAGTCCATCGGGGAATGTGTTACATCATGATTTTTGGCCCCGGTCAGTGTTTGATTCAAAGCAACACCTTCTAACCAGAAAAATAACCCTGACCCCTCTATACACACATTTTGATGAATCAACATATCGAAAGACACACCTGGAAAGCTACTAAATATTCTTTTAAGACCTCCCTTAGGATTCCCACTGGCTAAAGAAAGATAAAAAGCCTTAAGACAAAGGACCCATGGCATGTACCCTGACCGAGAATCAAACCTGTGACCTTTTGGTGCATGGGCCGACACTCAACCAACTGAGCCACACTGGCCAGGGATACTTCTATTTTATTTAGGTGTATTAATTTTACTTGAGTTTTACAAAGCTTATTTTATAAAAGTTGATTCCACCATTTTTACTATCTCAGATATTGTTATTAGAATAGCCCCTTTTCTCTGAGACAGAATGAAATTTTGCAGACTTGGGTTTCAATCCTGACTTTACCATATATCAGGTAAGTGATTTTAGGCAAGTTACCTAGTGTCAACATAAGAAATATCCAAACCTGTAGAGATTTTTTTATGAGTTTATTTGAACCAAACTGATGACAATTTTCAGAAAGCAAGATTGCCAGAATTGAGAAAATGCTTCAGAAAATGGGAGTTTTATCACTTATTTATACATCAGAGTCAAAGGGGACATCATAAGGGGGTACATGAAATCCACTGGTGATAGACTGGGGAGGCAGGAGAAAGCAAAGTGTGGAAATCTCTGAGATTGGATAAAAAGTAAAAGGAATAGACACATCTTTTACATTGGTGGTTATAGGAGCATTAACAATGAACTTTTAGAGCACATGGAGATGATATGCAAAAGAACAAGATAACAATGAGGGGCTGTAGTTCTGTGGTTTCCTATTCCAGTGGGAAAATGTGCCCTGAGGAGTCTGGAAAAAAAAGGGGATTACTCTGACATTCCAAAGGTATCTACACTAATAAAAGAGAAACATGGTAATTAGCGTACGACCGCTACCCTTTTCATTGGCTAATCAGTGAGTATATGCAAATTAACTGTCAGCCAAGATGGCAGCCGGCAGCCAGGCAGCTGAGAACAGGATGCTTGGTTGCCCCAGCGATAGAGAAAACCAAGGTTCCCGCCTGCAGCTTCGGGGCTCTGAGCTCCTGAAGCAACAGCTCCAAAAGATACAATGTTTCAAGTAGAAGCTAAAAGATGGCGGTTAATCTGCAAACTCAGGCTCCAAGCGGTAGAGCGAAGCCAAACAGCCCTGAAGCCGCAGAGCAGAGAGGCCTCCTGGCCTGGGATCAGCGGAGCCTGATGGAAGCCCTGTGTGTTTATGCACCCTGGGGGTGCAGAGGTCCTGTCCTAGGCAGAGTCCTATGGCGAAATTTTCAACTCTGAGAAGCAGCCTACGGGCTGGAAGGCGGCTCCTCTGACCTCAGTGCTGGAGAAGAGCATTAAGCAGAAAACTAAAGAAACTGATTTTACATCATTTCCCAGGTGTAGAACAGTTGGCATGCAAGCCCCTGACCAGTGCCCAGCCTCTCCTCTGTCAGTCTATCTCACTCTTAGGTACCATGTTCTTTGTTCTGTCTTAACTGCAACTCATTTTTAAACTAGATTGCTTTTAAAAGAAGACTAAATAAAGTTTCCCTTAAGTTATTTAGGTGGTGCTGGGGCTGCTGGGGCTGCTGGGGGCCTGTACCCAGCAGCCCCAAGGCCCACCACCTTGGTGCTGGGGCTGCTGGGGGTATCAGAGACACAAACCCGCAGGCCCGGCACCCAGCAGACCCAAGGCCTTCGTGGCAGCACTAAGGAGCAGCAAGCCAAGCGGTAGGAAGCAGCAAGCAGGTGGGCAGTAACAAGGGAGGGGTCCCAGACTGCAAGAGGGCACATGCTGGGCTAAGGGACCCCCCACCCATCCCCAGTGCACGAATTTCGTGCACCGGGCCTCTAGTCTATATATAAAAGGCTAATATGCAAAGTGTCCCCTCGGGAGTTCGACTGGGAGACTGGGAGTTTGATCACTCACTATGATGTGCACTGACCACCAAGAGGCGGTGCGGAATGAAGGAAGGCCCCAGCTGGCAGCCAGAAGGCCCTTATCGTCCCTGATTGCCAGCCAGGCCTAGGGACCCTACCCATGCACGAATTTTGTGCATGAGGCCTCTAGTGTTATCGTAATACTAAAAGACAATAGACAGGCTCAGTTAAGGTAAAGATTGACATTTGTCAAGGAAGATACCAGCCTAGGACATGGCTACCCTACCCACTATGGCTCACTTTTAGTTAGGAAGTTTTAACTTCAGACCACCCTATGTGGTTATTTTAGGTCTCTGAGTTTGTAAGACCTGCCATGCAGGCCTCACCTGAGTTTGTCAGGCTTAGTATGTGGCCCCTTTTTCATCCACACTAGTAAAGATAACACTTCCTACATTAAGTTCTTTCATTTCCCCCTTTGCTCAGAATTAAACAGGATAAAATGCACCATTTTCTTTGCATTGTGTTATGTACATTAAGCATTCAACACATATTAAAATTAATGATAAAATACTACTAATACGTGCTCATTGTAGAAAACTTAAACATAAAAATTTTGAAAAAAATAACAAAACACTAATGATCACATCCTCAAAGATAACTAGTCATTTGTTATGTTTCCTTCAAAATGTTCCCTTCTAAAAGTGTGTACATTTTAAATAGTTGAGATAGCATGGCATATACAATTTTGTGAACTGCTCTTTGTTTTTGGCTCAGCAGGGGACTAATTTGGTTAAGAAATAAAAGCTGAAAAAAGTCAGGAGTGACTTCATGCTAGAGCATTTTGATGCTATGTTCATAAACCCTAACTGTGCACTTCTTTGTGTTTTCAATTACTTTTCTGCTCAAGCAGTGATGGAGTTGAAGTGTTGCTCCCAGGATATCTGGAAGGCAGCTATTATTCTTCTCCCTAATTGAAGAATAAATGTCCAGTCTTACTCTGTGTTTTTTCCAGGCCTGTGCTAATCAGGATGCTGGATCTTCAGGCTTTCAGATAATTAGTGATGGACCTTTTGCTCTGTATGTTCAATAACCTTCCCTTTCTTTTCAATGTCTTCTCATTATCGAAAGAGAAATCACATCAAAGAAGCTGAATATACATTTATGTGGCTCAAATGCCATGACCCATTTGTAAATTACTCAAGAACCCAGGAGTATTTACCTTGGAAACCAGGTGTGCTTACAAAGATGAGAGAGAAATAGCCTTTTAACAAAGGACATGTTCCACTGCAAGGGACTGTCTGAAAATGCCACATGGCTGCTTCCCCCCCCCCCCCCCCCCCCAGCTGTTTGTGTTTTTCAGAGCGACCAAAATAGGATTCAGCTAAGGTCAGTATTGTGAGGGGCTGATAAACTGCTGCTTTTGGCTCTCACCTCATTAAGGGAAGGCACTGTCTTGTCAAAATTGCTCAGTATTCTCAGGAGATAGTGGAATAGAGATTCAAGGCAAACACTAAATTCTCGGAGCAGAAGTACTATGGACTATAACTAGCCTAGAAAGAAAAATCAGGAGCTGATATAAGGAGGAAACATTAGAATGGGTTTTCTGTTTACGCTAAGAGCTATATTCCTGGCTGGAGGAGATTTTTTAAATGATGATGATCATCATATTTATGTATGAGTGAGTGGGGAAGGGGGCTCATGTAACAGTGAAGGCTCTGCTCTAAGACTCCGTCTTGTTCACGCCTGCTGTGTTTTGCATGTAGTCATGCTAATCATTAGAGGAATTCTGCTTGCTGCATGAGTTTTACCAAAACAGCCCCTCCCAATTCCCCTCCCTTTGATGTAAAAGAAGCCTGGACTCTGTACTTTATTAAGATGTATCTGAGGCACTAATAGGGCTCCCATCTTCTCCTTTGACACCTTCCTGATCAATAAACCTTTCCTGACTCCAAACACTGATGCTTTGAAATTTGCCTACTGAAATGTTGGGCACATGGACTTCAGACCAGTAACACTACTTGACTTGATTTTTCTGTGGATGTAGCATGCTGTGGGTTGAATTATTTCTCCAAAAAGAGATGTCCAAGTCCACACTCCAGTATTGGTGAATGTGATCTTATTTGGAAATAGGTACATTGCCGATGTAATCAAGTTAAGATGAAGTCATACTAGATTGCAGGGGGGAGGTCCTAAATCCAGTGATTTGTGTCCTTACAAGAATGCCGTGTGAAGATACAGAGACACACGAGGAAGAACACCATGTGAAGACAGAAGCAGAGGTTGGAGGGATAGGAATGCCAAGGCTACCAGCAGCCACCAGAAGCCAGGAAGAGACAAGAAAGAGTCTTTCATTAGATCCTTCAGAGGGAGTATGGCCCTGCTGACATCTTAATTTTGGATATCTAGGCTTCAAAACTGTGAGAAAATAAATTTATGTAGTTTTAAGCCACTAAATTTGTGGTTATTTGTATGGCAGCATTTGGAAACTAATACCTGTTGTGCATGGAATTGATCTTCATCTATACTAAGAGCCCTTTTTGCAGAAGACTTTCTATTCTCAGACTGAGTTTTATATTGCCTTTTATTCTATAACGCCTACAAAAGTAGAATATAAAGAAACAGGGTGTTCTTATAGCTCAGAGGGACTCATGGGTACACATATCATCTTAGGTTGGGCTTTCTCAGAAGCACTCATTGGGATAAGGATTTGTGTGCAAGTAAATTCTTTGGAGGTGACCCAAGGAAGTACTGATTAGCAAGTGGGGGTGTGAAAAAGGGAAGGGAAGGACGTAAACAGAACATGAGCTGTTGATCAGTTTCCACTGGGGCACAATCCCATTGGGGAGCTCTAGGGACAATGTCGAACATGCCTCAGATTTCCTCTCTGGAGAAGGGGTGCCAGGTATATACCTATCTTTTCACAACAGATGTTCCCTTACTTCCTCCCAGAAGTCTGTCCTTAGAGTGCACAGCTTGCATTTTCAGAGCTTACTTTTTACCTTTATGAGATCCACCTCTTAATATTCATTTTTGGATTTCAAAATCATAATGGGAAGGACTTCTTACAGATAAAAACAAATTGAATTGTAGGGATTATCTTAGTTCTTTCTGTGATCATGCTAGAAACTCTGGCCATCGCTTTCTATACATCATTCTGAAGGACATCTCCTCCTAGATTTGCCTCTTCACACACATCCCTGCATAAGAATTATTGTTTACACCATGGCCTGTGCACAGTACCTGGGAAGGTTAATAGAATGAATCCTCAAAAGGTAGTTTTGAAGTCTGAGTCTGTGCAAAGCAAGTCAGTGTAACTCCTTGGAGGATTTAAATTTGCAAACAACTTTCTGTGTGGGAAAGACTATTTCATTGATCTTTCAAAAAAAATTTTCAGTCTTATTCTTAGTTGCTGAGTCAGAATCGCTGCTTTAGAAATGCAATTTTAAGCCTTGAATTTGATTCGGCAAAGAGGATATCTTAAAAGGTTAGCAAAAATCATGTACTTGTCTCCCTACCAAAGAAGTGCTGAATGTCCAGGGATTGCTTTTTTCTCCCTTTGAATTCACACAGAAAGACTCGCCCTATGAAAATAGGCTGTCCGCCACTCAGAGAACCTTTGGCTTATTGAAGATTTTGCAAGAAAAAATAAAAAAATAAAAAATTAAAGGCATGCATGAAAGAAAAGTTTTATATCAGCTGGCACAATAGTGAGAGGTAATGGAACACCTGTTAAATGAACCTGGCTTTCATTCTGGCAGCAGCAGCATCATTGAAACTTTCAAGGTGTGATGAATTATTATCCACCATCTGTTTTACAAAACGTTAATTCTTCTTGAACCAAAATTACAGTCCAGCAAATGAGCTCTCGGCAAAGCAACAAGTCATCATCTACACGAGGCCATAGAAAGAACTTGAGCCGGAAATTATTAGCACAAATGACTTGCCAGAAACAGAGTGGAATCTTATTAAAGGCCAGAGAAAATGCTTAATTAGATAATGAGACACAAAATAAGCAGTCAGCGATGGGAAGAGGGGAAAATAGTACCTCTAGTCTAGAGGTTAAACTAGAGGATGTTTCTTACTCTGTTCTATCCTTTAGGAAACAATTACTAACCATCTGTACAAAATTTTTCATGTGGCATTTGTTCAGAGTTGCTGTGTGAGTGGTGCCCCAGAGTGGTGCAATGCCGTTGTCCTGGGTTTTTCTTTGTCTTGATTATAGTAAGTTCATAGTGCAGCAGGCATGTACCTAAAATTCATTTATTTTTTCCCCCAAGAACACATAAAGGTGGCCAACAAATATATAAAAAGATGCTCAACTTCACTTGCTATAGGGGAAATGCAAATTAAAACTACAATGAGATACCATCTCACACCTGGTAAACTGGCAAATACCAATAAGGCAAGAAATGAGTGTTGGAGGGAATTTGGAGAAAAGGGAACACTTGTACACTGCTGGTAAGAATGTAAATTGATTCAGCCTCTCTGGAAAATAGTCTGGAGGTTCCTCAAAAATTTAAGAGTAGTACCGCATCACCCAGCAATCCTTCTTCTGAGTACCTTCCTAAAGAATTTAAAAACTTTTATTTGTAAAGATGTATGTACTCCTATGTTTATTGCAGCATTATTCACAATAGCCAAGACATAAATACAACCTAACCAATAATGAACAATGGACATTTATTTTGTTTGAATCTGAAGACTTTCTAAGAGCAAAGCAGTCATCCTAAGAATTGTTACATAACCCACTACACCCCTTCTACTTTCTTCCCAGCCTCTATGGAGTCAAGAGAGACAAGGCAGGCTATTTGGTTTATTGTCTAGACTCTAGAACAACTCCATGTTTCTCTTCTACTCAGACAATACTTCTGAGGCCAGATGTGTGTGTTTTACCTCCCACACCGACCAATTCTCTGACACCAGTTAGGTGTCCTATAATTCAGTTTGATTTTGACACTAAATGCAAGTTAAGGGCTCAGTCCCACAAGACTGTCGGCATTTCAGACACCAGTCACAAGTAGGTCTCCGGGTTCCCCAGGACTTATGTTTGACTTTGATTTGATCATTTGCTAAAAACAGTTAACAGAACTCAGGGAAATACTTATATTTACTGGTTTATTATACAATAAATGATATGGATGAATAGTCAGAGGAAGAGATATATAACACAAGGTCTAGGACGGTTCCAAGTGCAGGAGCCTCCATCCCATGGAGTTGGGGTGTGCCACCCTCCCAGTCTATGGACATGCTCATCAACCTGAAAACTCTCAGAATCCTGTACTACTGGGAGTTTTTTAGAATAGAAGCTTCATCGAGGAGGCACGATCAATTATTAACTCCGTTTCCAGCCCCTTTCGCTTCTCCTTTCTCCAGACAACAGGAGAGTGGGGGTTGAAAGTTCCAAGCTTGCAATCATGGTTTGGTGTTTCTAGTGACTAACCCTCCTGAGGGAGCCCTGGAAGAGTAACATTAGAGCAAAAGACATCCCTACGAGAGAGAGAGAGAGAGAGAGAGAGAGATGGAGAGAATTTCAAGGGATTTAAGAGCTTGGTGTCAGATACTCCTATCATTCAGGAAGTTACAAAGATTTTAGGAGTTCTGTGCAATTCAATTACTTCACATTTATTTACACTGATTTTGACCTATTCAGAAAAGAACAACAGGTCTGTACTGCCTATGAAATTCTGAATATGCTGGCTTTGCCTAGTCCTGTTTATTCGCACACCTAGACTATCCCCTCCTTTCCCATACCTTATGTTCAGCATAAGGCTTCCCAAATTATGCCAGGTCTTTTGCCAAAGTGGAATTTGACGATCTGCCTGATTCCTAATTACTTCATTTGCTGTTGTATCTCCTAATTTTAATAGGTTAGAATGAGAAGTGTGCCATTGTCTGGTTTTAGTTTTCTGAAGAATCCTCTCTCTATTTGATCAGCCTCCTTTCAGCTCAACAGCCCAAGAACACAAAGCTTTTCAGTCTCCTCCTTTGATTACAGTTTGAAAGTCTTGCCAAAGGTGCAATGTTAGTATTTTTACTAACTAAGCCTGGAATCCATCCTTAAGCATCACTGACTTCTCTCCTGATCAATGCTACCCAGCCAAAAGAAAACAATGTTCATTGAGAGCTTCACTTTGCAAGTCTTTTTGCCCCTCATAAAAACACACTAAAGCCCTGCTTCAGTTTATGTAGTTAATGCACTAGATCTCCCCGTGTCTCCATTGATAAGATGTAAAATGAGAATAATAAAAATACCTATCTCATAGGGCTGTTATCAGTTTAGATGAGTTTGCAGTATTGCCTGGCACACAGTACTAAATGCTCAATAAATATCATTTAAATAACCATTACTATCATAATTGTTACATTCTCTAAGACAGTGGTTCTCAACCTTCTGGCCCTTTAAATACAGTTCCTCATGTTGTGACCCAACCATAAAATTATTTTTGTTGCTACTTCATAACTGTAATGTTGCTACTGGTTTGAATCGTAATGTAAATATCTGATATGCAGAATGGTCTTCGGCGACCCCTGTGAAAGGGTCGTTCAACCGCCAAAGGGGTCGCGACCCACAGGTTGAGAACCGCTGTTCTAAGAGTTGGTTTTCTATTTCAGTGTGAAGTCACTGGGAGGGGGCTCACACTCTGAACATTGAATATATAGTATAGGATATCAGAGATGAATTACTACCTTTTGTAATGATGATGAACTAATGTGAGAAATTTGATTTACTTCAGTATGCTCTACACAATGATACAATGATAGTTCTGGTTTTCATGATGTTGAGCTCTTCTGTATTCTGTTCTGTATTTATATACCTTTTTGGGGGGCCAGTTCTCCTTCAGGCACAGTTATATTCAACTTTTCTAATAGTGGGAGGCACATTCTGATATCCTTTCTAAAAGTCCTTGTTGGGACTTGATTCCTCATTGTGTAGCACCATGGAGATTCCTGTTATTAAAAGATAAACTGAAGCATATTACAATTTTAAAAGTTTGAACAAAAATTGATTTAAACAGGGCAGCATTGAATCTAGCATAAAAGAAAGGAGCTCTATGAAGCTGTACAAAATGAAAGACTTATAGGTGAAGGGAAGAGGAACAAGGAAGTTATTCTAGGCAAGATGCATGTCGGTTATTGCAAAATCACTTTCCTTTAGACAAGGGCCTATCAGGCAGATCTCATAACTTGTGCTGATTAGATAATTCCTGATTGCATTAAGATTCCATTTTGGGGAGAGATAAAACTGTAATTAAGTTAGGTCTTGGTTTGGTGATCTGGGACTTAGCATAAGGGACTTCATTTTGGGCCTGTTGTCCTCCCTTCCTTCCTTCCTTCCTTCCTTCCTTCCTTCCTTCCTTCCTTCCTTCCTTCCTTCCTTCCTTCCTTCCTTCCTTCCTTTCTTTCTTTCTTTCTTTCTTTCTTTCTTTCTTTCTTTCTTTAACTTTGTGTAACACCATTAAATCTGAGAGCCAAAGCCTATAGGCCTAAAATGAACTGTCTTTCTGTTCACTTTATGTTCAATATCTTTCGGCCTTCTGAAGCACTGCATAATATAATATGCTTTCACCAGATTAGGAGCCTGTCTCTGACTGTGCAGTTGGCCAGAGGCAGAAGAACAAGCCTGGAAGTCAGTGCACTTCTTGTTTGACCAAATTAACTTTGTCTTTCTAGTTCATTGCTCTGTGCTCAATCTAGAGACACATGGTGTTGATAATTTTTCTTAAAGTTTACAACTGTTCTGTGGGTGTTGTTGGAAATTAAGAGAATGTGGGGGCAATGGGAGAGGTTGCTATGCTTTGCATATTTTCTTTCTTTCTTTATAAAAAAACTATTTTTAGAAGTGCATAGATATTTTTACTTTTCAAAGGCATGAAAGGTAATCGTTATAGCCTGAAAAATGATGTTGGGAAAAAAATCATAACCAGCTGTTGCTTTTTAAAATACATTTTGGAAATTTTCTTGTGGATCCAAATTTCTCCACTATAAAGTTACTCCTCTCACCCTCACCCCTTTCCATATACTATGGAAATGAGGGAAGAAAAGAAATCGCTATGCTTAGTCCTTGTTTAAGTGGAGGGATGTTAGGCCCCACCCCCTTGACTATGGGGTATCTGCACAAATTATTTGGAATTCTTCTGCTGGGGAAAGTTGTTGGTTCTCCCTAACTTATTTATTTATTCAATCACTTACTTACATTAGTATGGATTGATGAGTACTTCTCAGTATTTATTGTAAACTTTGATTATACCCAATATTACTTTATTAATTTTATTGCTCAAATTACTCCATCTCTGTTGCTCAGAGTTCCATTGAAAGCTCTTGCAGTTGCATCCTGGATCCCTTTGACATACCTCCATCATTTTTTAAAACGTACCTCCTCACTTTCTGATACTATCAGATGCTCTAGGCCAAGCATGTCAAACTCACAGCCTGCGGGCCACATGCCTCGTTTATTTGGCCCATGTTAGCCTTTGAGTTTGCCATGCTTGCTCTAGGCTCATATTGTGTATTTTCTGCCCTAGTCCTACAATCAGCTACTTCTCCCAGGATGGTATTTAAAAATTAAGATCTTGGCTCTGGGTGTGCTCCTTGGTACAGGGCTTTTCAGATGAAAGAACAAGGAAGATGTATGCATATATTTTAACTGATGTAAATATACTTACCTAAAAATACTTGGATATTTAACCAACTATATCTATATGATATATTTGATCTAATGAGTTCATACTGATGTTTACAACTGTGATCCATTACTACATGGATCATTCTAGCTTTCTCTCCTTGCTTGTCTGTCGTGCCCCACTCCCACCATCTGCCATACAAGTCACTTAATCATTCAGTTCTGGTATGCTTTCAAAATGGTAAACCCATACTGCAATGGAGAAATAAACTTTTATCAACTAGAGCATAGCACTTATGTACGGTCTTATTGCCTCTGTTCTTATAGACTCCACTCATTTCCATAGTTACCTACGTCAGCGCCTTATTCCTCTTGTTGGGAAGGAACAAACTTTCCTCTTCCCTTCTAGGTTCTTCAGGTGGTCTAATAATTACATCAACACAAGACAGATTAACAAGAGAAAATAACCAAACTTATATATGTGTGCATAGGAACTCCACATATTTGAGAGGTTCAGAGACAGAAAGTTAAAGTGAGGTATACATGACATTCTGAGCTAAGGATGAGGTGAGGCACCTTGGGCTCCAGAGGGGAGAAAGGTCATTCTCAGGATGAGAAGAAGAACAGATGTTCAGTAATTAGATGTTTGCCCTACTGTAGAGATAGGTCATAAAGTTATTTCTGGTGATAACTCTTATTGAGCAAAGCCCCAAATTTAAATGGTTTAGGGAGAGGTAGAAGTTTCTTCTCAGCCTGAAGGGTCTCTATTGCCTTCAACTCAAAATAATTCACATCCCAAAGTGGCCCCATGGGGGAGGCCTGTTCTGAACCCCTTCGCCCTACCCACTTCATTGAGGTTGTTTCATACATTTGTAATACATTTAGATTCTTTTGTCATCTTCTGCATTCTCTGCTGGGATCCTATGACTTTTAAATTAATCTTTAAAAAGAATTTACACTCATAAAACTGCTCTGAAGTTCTATTGGTTTTGTCAAATGCTTAATGTCTTGCATTCACCATTATAGCATCATACAGAATGGTTCTCCATCCTAAATAATAAGCCTCTGTGCTCCCCCTTTTAATCACCCCCACCCTCTCAGTCCCTGGCAGCTTACCATTTCCATTGCCATTTGTTTTCTCTAGTCTGTCTTATAATTGAAATTATACAGTAGGTAGCTTTCAGACTGGCTTTTTTTTTTACTTATTAATATGCATTTTGATTTACCTATGTCTTTTTGTGGGTTGGTAGCTTTCTTTATTGCTGAATAACATTCCATTATATGCACATACCACAGTTTGTTTATTCAAATGAGCAGTTGCTTCCAATTTTTGTTAATTATGAATAAAGCTGCTCTTAATAGTCACATGCAGTTTTTTGCATGGACATAAGCTTTCAAATCAGCTGGGGAAATACCTAGAAGTGCAATTGCTGAATTGTATGGCAAGACATTTGGTTTGGTAAGAAACTGCCAAACTGCCTTCTAAAGTGGCTGCACCATTTTGCATTCCCATCAACAATGAATGTAAGATCCTGTTCTCCACATCCTCACTAGTCCTTGGTATTGTCGGTTATTGGTTTTAGTTTTGTCATATGCTTATTTATCCTCTGCATATTTTCTTTGGGCAGATGTCTTTTCAAATCTCTTGTTCATTCTTTCACTGAAGTGTTTGTTTTTACTGACAGTTAAGAGTTCTTTGTACATTTTGGAAACAAGTCCTAAATCAGATACATGTTTTGAAATATTTTCTCCCTGTCTGTGGCTTGTCTTTTCATCCCTTTAGGTGTCTTTTCCAGTACTTCCCCCTTCCTGCCACAGGTGAAAGGGCCTCTTTCCAATTCTTCAAAATTATCATTTCCCTGTTCCTACAAGTTAATAGTTCCGGTGGCTTTTGCTACAGATATGCAGATTTGGGCTGTGACTCTGGATTTTCCTGTTTCTTCAGACTGAGGAGTAGTGGTTTGCCCTCAAAACTCAGTTCTCTCGTGGGTCCAAGAAAAGTCATTGCTAGCCATTTGTTCAGCTTTTCCTTGTAAGGTTGAGGTGAAGAATCCCAATCTCTTTACATGTCATAGATGAAACTATAAGTCCATTTTTAATGACCAAATTATTTTATTCTATAACTGCTAATCCATTGCTTCTTATTGGGGCATGACATACCTCTACCATGTTTTACCCATTCTTTCTCCCCTCACTTCCAGCTCCTCAACACCATGTGTACACTATACTTTATTTGTTACCTGTGAACCCCTGTGAGAATTTTCTTTCTCTTTTTTTTTACTACCTAATAGTTTTTAAAATTTTCTTAATTAAATCTTTGATTCATCTTGAATTTATTTTGGTGAAGGAGTGGAATAGCCATGCATTTTATTTTATCCCAAATGTCAGGCCATTTTTTAGATGAATCTATCCTTTCCCCACTGATATAAACTACTTTTCTGTTTTGTATAGTAAATTTAAAAATATATATTTGTTCTTTTTCTGAACTCTCAAATTTGTTACAAATATTTCTGTCAGTTTATTTCTGTGCCAGTGCCATTTTTTTAATGTAAGTTTTATAGCTTGGTGAGTTACTAACTTGGCAAGAAACATGGTATTATAAAAATAGTAATGCATTAACTATATAGATTATTTTAAGAAGAATTGGTGTCTTTATAACACTTACATTGCCTCTTGAAGAACAGTTATGTTTTTATTTATTCATCTTGCATTGTATCTCTTGGTAGAATTTAGAATTTTTTTCACATTGATCCAACACACTTCTTATATTTATTTAAACTATTTTATGTTTTCATTATATTTTCTTAGCAATTTGTACATAGAAAAGCAATTTAATTTGGGCAATTAATTTTGTAACTAGAGATTTCACTGAATTATCTTATTGTGTCTAATAGAATTTTAGTTGTCTCTCTTGGGTTTATGGTTATATAACCATATCATTTTGAAATAATAATAATTTTCCCTTTTCCTTTCTACTTTTTGCCTCATTTATTTTCTTGCTTAATGACAATGGCCAATTGTTTTTAGACCAATACTAACTAATAGAAAACACTTTATTGTAATATACTCCTTTTACCACAATTATCTCATTGTCTAGTTAAACTCTAATGTCCTTGGAGTATGGACTTTTATTCCTAATGCCTAACATAATATAGTAATAAAATAGGTAATTGATAGGTAGTTGTTGAATTTAGCAAGGGTAAGGTAGACTAAACTGAGCTGAGGTCAATAGACAGATACCCAACACAGATACATTAGCCTATGTAAAGAGATTATCCTAGAGTGTCACCAGGATAGCACAAGTGCCTCTTCATCAGACCCATGGAAGTCTGGTGTAAGTCCCATAGCTAGAACCTATCATTCTTGACCACATTTGGGCCCTCAAATAACTGTATCCTTTGGGCCTATCTCAGGTAGGTTAGAGTGAAGAAACAGTCAAGCTCAAGGCCCACCTTTTAGGCACAACTTTCTTGGAAGACAGTTAAAAATTTTGAAGACCATGTATATAGAGCAGAGGTTGAAGTGCTTTGTAGATTCTACATAGCCATCCTGCAGCACAAGTCTCATGGCATCCTCACAGAAGCAATAGGAGCCTTCTCTGGTTCTTGCAGGGACTCCCACAGTGGTCTTGTGTTGGAGCTAGGGACACAAAGGGAGTAGCTTGGCTCTCCTGTGCATAATAAGCATCAAGGCACTTTGAAGAATGTGGAGATGCAGACATATCCCTAAGGCAGTTCAGAAAGCTCTCAATGGGGGCTGCCTGGAACATGATCAGGGTAACAGAACATCAGCAATGGGAGCATGAAAATGATAGCTCTTGGTTGGAATGAGAATATGAACCGCAGTGAATAAACCAAAGATACCTGTGTTCTTGGTTTATGATCAGGAGCCAAAGTAGTCACAATTTAATGGGCTCTCAAATTAGTGGGCAAACTTGAAAGCCAAAGGCTTTGGCTGTGGCCTGATGGACAAGTGTCTCTGGGTAGTTACTGGTTCTTGTGACTCTAATATGGTGGCCCAAGAATAGTGCGCTCCTTTTCAACTCTATTCCAGTAAGTCCTTTATCATGCATCTCTATTTCAGAGAAGACTGCTTTGAACTTTTCCATTAGAAAAATGGATATTAAGATGGATTTCATTTTTCCATTGAAGCTAATTGGCCGTGGGCAATAATACTAAGCACCGTATCTAGTAGCAAGAAAAGTGGAGGGATGTTGTCCACAAATTGCTGTGGGGAAGCGGAGAGCACGGCTCATTGAGGAGCTGAGGCTTCTGATCAGCTGTGCTAATTGGGGCAGGCAGGTTGCTTCTCAGTGCCCAGCCACTTATTCCCAAGTGGGGCTGGAACATTTGTTCTTTCATTTGTAGTGCACTCATTTATTCATGAAACCCTTTTTTGAATGTATATTACATGGCAGGTGTATCATGCACAGAACTGTAGAATCAAAGAATAGACCATCTTCCAGGTTGGTGTGTATGATGTGTCACTTTCCTTTCCTTATATAATATGCAAAAATAATTTTTGTCATGAACCTCTGTGAAAAATGTAATGATTTCTCTCCCCAGGAAAAGGGACGTAAGCCCCTACTTCTCTATCCAGTTTCAGAGGATGCGCAGCCACCTGATGCATGCCTGTGGACCCCGCAGGCTGAGCTCTCCCACCAGGATGCAGTAGGCCTCAGTATTAATTACAGAGGACTGTGAGCTTTACGCATTAGAGTAGTGAATGCCATGTGCTTCTTTGACCTTTCATTCACTTTTATAACCCATCTGTCTTTCTTTTTTTAATTTGAACTCTTAGCTATTTCCTCTCTGTGGTAGTATAACATTACTGACACTGGTGAGGGCTTGGCTGAGGATGGAGACTGAACATTTTGTAATATGCCAGCTGGTGATATGCGTTCGCACAACAGTACTCTTTCTCCAGAGCAGTGGACGAGCATTTGGTCGGGTTGCTCCACGGCCTCGCCTCAATCCATGGCTTGTAACGGTAGTCAGGACACAGAATTCCCGATTCTCAGGTGTTCCTTTAGCACTGGCTTAGCGCTCATTTCAGACCCTGACTCCATCTCTAGTTCTGACCTGAAAACTCCATGCAACATTTAACAAATATGGGGTTAGTAAGGTATTTTCTGATTAAAAATGATATAGTAATATAACACCCATCACACAAAATTTTAAAGGCAAAAATAAAAAAGCATTTCAAAAGAAGCATTTTATCTTATGGAAGAGATAAAAAACAAACAAAACAAAATAAAAATACACACCTGGGACTCCCACTGTGGTCTTGGGTTGGAGCTAGAGGGACGAAGGAAGCAGCTTGGCTCTCCTGTACGAAATAAGCATCAAGACACTTTGTGATTGTTTTGTGATCCCCCAGATAATATAATCATTTTTTTGTGGGAAAAGACAATTTTCCAGAGAGAGTTTTCCTTTCTATGATGTAGGATACTAGTGTTGCCCAAATAGAACAACAACAACAAAAATGCAGGATTTGGGAAATGAAATGCTGACAGATTCACAACCTCAGGGACCAAATGACACCAGAATGATTTTCACATTTTCAACTTTCAAAAGACTCTAGAGACTGCTTTTATTGCATATTTTATGGAGCCATCTGTCTTTTTATTAGAGCTAGTATATGTTCAAAACTTTAAATAAAAGTTCTTCCTGTGTCAAAGGACCAAAACTTCACCAGTACACTGATTAGTAGGAAACTCACAGGGTTCCCATTGGGAGGAGCCTTGACACAGCCCTGAAGCCCGGAGCCCCTGCTGCTGTGGGAATTACACCAGGTAGGCATCTCTTATCATATGTGCTTTTCTACTTCAGCCGAGAATAACCAAGCCAAACATAAATCATCTTAGATAACATATCCTTTTGAGGGAATCTTCCTTTGGATTTGTTGATAGGGTGTCATTTAAAATTCATATATTTCAATTGAGACTCCATAAAGAGAAAGGCTTCCTTTAAATCCATAATTTGCTGCCTGGGAGTAAGAGTCGGGGGCAAGACATGAAGGAACAATGCTTTGCCTAGGATAACGCACTATGGTAACTCTTTGAAATAGTGTTTAAGCCTACAGGAAATTTAAATATAACCACCAATCCAGACATATACAATGAGAGTCCAAGGATATTTGAATATAAAGTACACAGGGAAATAATTCAATATAGTCAATCATTACTTACTAATACTCTTACTGTTACTACTGCTTTTCAAGCCAGATTTATATAAAATACCTGTCATCATTTATATCCATCATAATGGAAGTGCTCCTGAAGACATTTTCACATGTATTGTGAAAGACGCCTCGATTTCCAAAAGAATATGGGTCATCCTAGTAGGAATGTAACATAGGAGAACCCTGAATTTTAAATAAACCTGCCAGCAACAGTGTCCACGATTTTTGGAGTATGTTGACAGCATATCTTGGGGGGATTATTAATATTCAGTGTTATGAGTTAAGTATACTTGTTTCTCAGAAGTTGACCTAGAGAATTTGGTTTGGAATAGAGAATAATCTAGGCGCTGTTGGTGATTTAGATGAGTGTATTGGGGGTAGTAGGGAGGTTGGGAGAGTGCCTGAGAATTATCAGTGGTTCTATATTTATGTGCATAAGAATCAGTTGGTGTGCTTAATAAAAATGTGGATTCTAGAAGCCAACCCCAATGATTTTGATTGAGGAGGTAGAGGGTAGGGCTCAAGAAGCTGCATTTTCAAGAAGTTCCCCATCTGGCTCTGATCAGCTGATCCGTGTTCTGCACTGTGAAATGCTGGGGACCCTGTTTTAACGTTGACTTGTATGCTAATATTTCTAGACTCCCTTCTGAATAATAAGAACTTATAAAATATACTCCTTCTGTATCCCTGAGAAGTGGTAATATCCTTTTCGAATTACAACACATCAACACATTTGGTTTAAAAGTAATCAAAATAAAAACATGAATTATATTTAAAAACCCAAATGCTAAAACAGCAGCATGACAATTCACATTATAATAAATATTTTAGTGTGATGTACAAATAAAATATTTTTTACTAAAATTTAATAGTGTACAAACTACTCCCTGCCCACCCCCCACCACATAAACTAAACATTTTCAAACATAGCTCATTAGTATCCAAATGCTCATGATTCTTATGTTATTTATGGCCTACAACCAATAATCTCTTACTTTATATCAACTCTTCAACTTCATTAGTCTGTATTACAAAAACAAATGGGTAGAAAAGCTACCTTTCACTGGCATCATCCTTCTACTGAGGGTCAATTTCAATTTCTCCCACCTCTGTGCTGCACAATATTTCACAGCAGAAATATCTGCCTTTATAGTAACAATTCTCCTGGCCATGTCAATGATAAAATGCTGACTCCATGATGAAAATATAATTCTATATCCACTCTTTCCTGAGGGGAGAAAGTTGAAATCACTTCATATGAAGGTATTAACAGTGTGAATAGATGACAAACTTAAAACAATCTGCATCTGCTTTCAACACTGTGAAGTGAATTCTTCTGTGAACCGTAATTTTCTCATTTACCTACTCACATTTCTTATTCCTTGTTGAGGAAATAGGCCTCTACGTGTTTATATCCAAAGTGCTAATCTGCAGAACCATAAAGAGGGGTGGAGCTGGAGACCTGGCAGGCGATTAACATCCTGTTAAAAGAACAGAATTGTCCTGTGCAATATTAACCACCCATAACACCGTTTAGTCTGATAACAGCCAGCTCTGTGAATATTTAACTTTCACAATGTTTGCTTTACTGATAGTGAGTCACTTTCATATAAGAAATATAAGCCCGTTGCTTATTATTAATTAAGCCTCAGTTGACCTTCAGAATTTAATATTCTTTCAACTGTGAAATGTATAATTTACTATATGTCAGTATGCATTTAAAATATGAGAACATTAGTACTTAAAATATCATAGGTTTGGAAGAAATCTTAAATAGTCCATCTAACTTCATTCAATTGTCTATTGCAAATCATCTACAGGCTAGGCACCAACGGGCGTTTAGATGCCTTCTTTTAGATGCCTTCTATCTGCTTACATACTCAGGCTGTACTTTCAGGGAAAATGACATGACCTGGCAATTATTCAAGGCAGAACCGTTTGACAGACATTGAGTCGCTTGTGAGTTCAGAGCAGAGGAAGAGTGACAGTGACATGGGCAGCAGACAAAGACCTAGCAGAGAAAGAAACAGCTGGAAAACCATGTAAAGAAGGGTAGAGCTTCTGTAGGCAGATGAAGGAAACAGCAGGAAGCTAGACAACACCTGCTGGTGACTATAAGGAATGGATCAGGGGTTTGTAAGTCAGCTAACCTCCCAGCTGGCTCAGGCCACTCCCAGCTGGGAGGTTGAAAGTCCTGACTGCTGTCTTAGAAATGCAGATGGCTAGGGCAGGTAACTGCCTCTTGGAGGGATATAGAACTTCTTTGATCTGTGATTTATAGAAGGCCTCTTTGATATAAACACAGGCTTATCTTCTACAACTCTCCTCAAAGCACCCTGTGTTTTAGTCAAATATCCTGCTTCCCATTCCTGTGGCTTAAATTTATGAACTAATATTATATGAGTGCAAGTGGAGAAAGATAAACTAGGGAGGGAACTGGAGGCCAGTGTATGATGTGGGGTCAAGTCATGCTTAAAAGTTAAGACTTTCATGATTAAAGTGTTAGGAAACCATTGTTGTGGTTGGGCTTTTAATTGGGAAAATGACATAACTGGATTTGCCTTTTAAACCGATGACTGAGTACAAGGGTGAGACTGTATGGCTGTCAGCACCAGTGTTCTGCAGTCAGACTGCCTGGGTTTGGATTCCTTCTCTGATCGTATTACTCTGACTTTATTAACTTCTCTAAGCCTCTGTGATCTTATCTGTAGAATGGGGATAAACACGATTACCTGTCTTAAGTTTATTGTGAGGCTTAAGTGAGACAATGCATGTCACATACTTGGTCCAGTGTCTGGCACAGAGGGAGAATATTTAGTACCTGTTGGCTGTTACTGTTCTTAACACTCCTCCAGAGGTGATATAAAATATGCATGACTCTGCCAGCAGCTCCAAGGAGGGGTCTGGGGGACAGAAGACCAGTTAGGAATCCATTCATGGTTATATTTCAGGAGAGGCATTGGCACACTGAATTAAGGCAACAGCATAAGGACTGAGAAAGGCAAAGATAATGCCAGGATGGGAGTAAAATGAACAGACCTTGGGGACTGAGTAAATGTGAGTGGGGGCGGGGGGCGAAGGAGAGGAAGATATCATGTATGATTACAAGGTCATCGCTGAGGTCACCGATGATGTGGTGCATTGACCAGAAGTCTGCCAACCTTGCTGGTTGCCTGACAACCACAGAGCAAGGTCTTACAGCTGAAGTGCATTTCCAATGCCCGAGGTGTTCTCTGGTGACAAGTCTGTAGGAGATGAGAAGTGCTGGGGAATTCTTGCCCTGGCACAGCCCCACCATTGTTTGACAGGAGTTTTGGGTAATTACCTCAGCACCTTTGCACCGCAGGTGGGATTACTCTGAGGTGTGTATTCTACTCCCAGAGCTCCCTGGTGCCATTCAACTCTATGTTCCTATAGAGCAGCGGTTCTCAACCTGTGGGTCGCGACCCCTTTGGGAGTTGAACGACCCTTTTTACAGGGGTCGCCTAAGACCATCGGAAAACACATATATAATTACATATTGTTTTTGTGATTAATCACTATGCTTTAATTATGTTCAATTTGTAACAATGAAAATACATCCTGCATATCAGATATTTACATTACAATTCATAACAGTAGCAAAATTACAGTTATGAAGTAGCAACGAAAATAATTTTATGGTTGGGAGTCACCACAACATGAGGAACTGTATTAAAGGGTCGTGGCATCAGGAAGGTTGAGAACCACTGCTACAGTGGTAACATGTTTGACAGCTAAGCCTTTTTAGGTGCCTCTCCTTCCGTGTCTCTGTCCAACCCTCGAACAATCTCTCCTGGATCACTTTCCAAATAAACTGTTTGGAGTGGAGTTCTTGTCTCAGGATTTACCTGTAGAATAAAGGAAACTAAGAGAGTAGGGAAGGGAAAAGGAACCTAGTGAGCAGGAAAATAAATGCTGCTTTAGACATTTCAAGGGGGAGATGCCTTTGGGACACTCAGGCAGGGATAGGAATGCAAAGGAAATAAAATTTAAGAATTATGTTGGGCTCTGGTATTCTAGATTGGCGAGTAAATGACAAAAGAGGTGGTAATTGAAATCTTAGAAGAAGGCATTCCCTTAAGGATAGTTTGTAAAGTAAGAAGTTTGAAAGAAGCAAATGAAAAACACAAAAATGATGTCCTTAGAAAGATGAGAGCAGAGCAAGAGGGTGATGTTCTGAAAGACAGAAGACAAAAATCTTCAGGAAGGAGAGTGCTGGTTCTTTTAGAGGAGCCCATGGTTCATCTTTGTAATGGCCAAGGTGCTCACACATAATAATAATAGTAACAATAATAACAACAACTATAACTATAAATATTTGTTGGATGAATATGATTTCTCTCCATCCCACTGTAAAAATATAGGATAAGCTAAGGTGGTAAAATTAAGGAGTGAAGAGTAACTTAAAAATTATTCAATCTTACACAATCTTTTCTGTTCCTTGGTTGGTTAGATCTCTGATTTTGTTTTCTATAAAATGGATTCATATTGGGAAGCAAAATGCCCTACCATGTTCCCTCAACTAGCAGTCTGTATTCTATATGATTCTATTCCCAATACAATAATAATATAAGTTTATTTTGGCATGGGGTAAAAGAGCAAGGTGTTGAAGTCTTGAAGGAGGGGAAAGGAGAAAGGACAGGGACCCCCATGCTATGTTACTCTAATACTTGCTCTCCCTCTCCTGCCACTACTGTTTCTTTAAAATTCTCATTTACTACTTTGTTACTGCTTCTTAGGTTGGAACAGGAAGTTGTAACATGATATAATTCTGACAACATTGCTTTCTGTCTCAGAGTTTTTATGTCATTTCATTTCTTTTCCTTCTCTATAGCTTGAGATAGTACAGAGCAGCCAAAGCTTTCAGTTCCTCATATTACAGCAAACTCTTCCACATTATGAAATATTTTCAATCTGCAGTCAATGACCTATTTATTGTAGGTAGACTTAGATGTAATAAAATTCATGAACTTCTTAAAACATTACACTACTAGAGGCCTGGTGCACGAAATTCATGCATGGGTAGGGTCCCTAGGCCAGGCCAGAGATAAGGGCTGATCAGAATCCTTGCCTCCCTGCCTCCCTGCCTCCCTGCCTCCACCCTTCCTCCTTCCCTTGCTCCCTCAGCGCCCCCCCTCCCCCTCCACCGCTGGTCGTCTGCCATGTTCCGTGCTGCCCCCTGGTGGTCAGTGCACATCATAGCGAGTAATCGAACTCCTGTTCTGGTCGAACTCCCGAGGAGACACCTTTGCATGTTAGCCTTTTATATATATATAGACCTTTTGGAGTTGTAGTGAGATTTAATTTGTAGGACAAAGTGACATTTATGTTTATGATGAGAGTGCAAACATTTGTCTGAAACTTAATGAATTTCCTGATTTCTTGCTCTCCTTTAACACATTGCATCTGGTTCCGTCCAGAGAATATTTCTCCATTTTTTTTCTAGAAGAAAGAAGTGGCTTATGGTTGGAACAATAAGAGATAAACTTATTTGTTTGCTCTCAAGTCAGCCAATTTTATAAATTGTTATTGTTTTAAAATACATCTATTATTTAAAGAATAATTTGTTCGACTCTATCCATTTCTCAGTGTTCAGCATCCCTAAGTGTTCAACACCCCTGAGGCTGTTCTCAATGATTGTTGCCCCCCAGAAGTGTATTTTCTACATTGTTTACTGTTGTACTAAGTCAATTACCAAGTTGTCTTTTCCCATTTATATAAAGCCATTAAACCAATGTCTTGTTCTGTACAGATACAATAAGCAATCACTGAGTTTTCTACTTAATTACATGCTTCACTGGGTGCTTTTTGATTGAAAATATTCTCTCATAATTCCTTTTGTTTTATGGTCATGATCTTCACCCTTATAACATAGGGGTGATAAAGAAATACCTGACTCAACAAGATGACTTTTCTGAGGAGTAGCTGTACCCATCATTCCAGTGAAACGAGCGATGTCCTTGCCCTTTACCGGGATGCTGGATCTGGGATTTCCTTGGGGGTCACTGAGCCTTTCATTTTCCAGGAGGGATTACTCAATCCGTGGGTTATGACTTCTCTGGTTATGTACTTCAGAGTCCAAATACCTGTTTCCACTGGCCTTTTCTGGTATTAGGCAAAAGTGAGTGTCTATGATATTTCTATTTAGGATTTTTTCCAACTTCCTGACCCTAACCCTAACCCTAACCATAACCCTAATCCTTAACCCTCACCCTAACCCTAATCTTACCCTGCTGATTATTGGAACAGTAATTAGTGAGCTCCTATAACCCCCATGACATGGCAAGCATCTCTGAAACAGTTTTTTTTTTTTTTAAGAATCACAGAAATGTCTTTGCTCAACCAATAATGTTATTTATTGAACTCAGAAATAGCTATGAACTATTGTTGGACCAATGGATGCTTTGAAATGAAAGTTTTGTTCTTGTTTTTGTATGACTGAACTATTAACCCTTGTTTTTGTTTTTACCTGATAGTCATGTTAGTGCCATGGAATAATTGGGCAGCCAGGTTGACCTCATGAGGAAGAAGCCACCCATTGGGTTCAATATTCACTTTTCTTCCTTTCCCAAATTCTTTTTCTAGAAGAGCCAAAGAAAATATAAATTCATTTATTTTGCTTATAGTATGAGGGCCACTAAAATAAACGAAATAAACTAACTCCAGGAAGAAATAATAACTCAGGACTTATTTATCAGTCACTGGTTAATTATAACCATGTATCCATGTATATAGTGCCATGTACAACTGAGAAGAACCTTAGAGAAAAATCTTGTTCAATTTCCTTATTTCACAGACAAAGGAAATGAAGCACAGAAGTGAAGAGACTTCTCTTGACATTGACTCTTTCTATTAACTGGCATCAGAACACAGATCTTAATGTTGGAGGTGGTGAAAACAGCACCAGGTGGGGTCAGACTGGACCCGGGTTTAGCAACCTCAGTACTTGAGTTCTAGCTAGGAAAGAATTCAGAGCCAAGAATCAAACTATAAGAGAACATTTATTTGGAAAGTCACAGAGGTAGAAGAAATTTATAGAAGAAATGGACTTAGGAGACAAGTTATAGAGGCAAAAAGCCCTTGGAGCTTGGGAGTAATGGTAACATGACTCAGGGGCGGGGGAGAAGGAGGGAGAAGGGAAAGGTGTGGGTGTGCTCCCAGGAGGAAGAGCATGCTGGGTCCTCCACCCTGAGGGCCTTAAGGGTGGAGATTTTAGGGGAGGTCCCAGGGAAAGATCTCAATAGAATATTCAGCAGCTTTCTAGTTGTGTCCTTTCAGGGTCTAGGTCTCCACTGATTGGTCTGTCCACTCCAGAGCAGGGGATCATTATCCAAAGCAGCTGGTCCTGAGATCAGCTACGGGGACACTTGTCTGTTTTTGCTGCTTTTCTGGGTCAGGAGCTGAAATACAACTGAGGCTTAGATGTTACCTCTGGGGAGGAAAAGGCCAGGGAGTCCAAACTGCATGACCAGCCATATGGGAGGGGAGGAAAGGTCACCCTGGGGGCGAGGTCCCACCCTGCCGTTACCCTTTGGTAGGCACCTGGGGCTTTCCATGCTAGTGGCCTTCTGTACCTGGCCCATCATCCTTGCTCTGCTTATGTCTATCTTACTGCCTACCCCATTATGACTCTTAGTCCAGCATTCTTGCTATTATACCTGGCTCATGAGATCCTTTCTGGAGAGCAAGTTTTGGTAGGAAAGCTAAAATCTTAAAAGTGCTAGGCAGAAAAGTCAGCCCGAGAGGGCAAAGGAAGCAGGGGAAAGGAAGGCTGAGGTTATTACTATGATAATTTTTCTGAGGGCTGGCTTGGTTGGGCAGGGCATTTTTATTCCATTTGTAATGGAATGGTAGTACTTGGTATTTTCTCAAAACACCTCAAGTTTAAAAGTGTTTATCTATTTAAGACTGAGCCATTTCTTTTTCTTCTTTTTTACTCTATTTGGAAACTCAAAATTTACTATAATAATTTGTAAAACAAAAGAGATAAAAGGCCATCGATCAATTTTATATCTCTACAATAGAGAAGACAGAACCAATATTAACCAGGCCCCTTGGGCCTTGAATGGCCTGGGGAATCTGGAGTAACTCTGGATGAAGTCAGAGAAGGAACAATTAAGTTTAGTTACTGTAATTAGGGAAATAAGTGAAACCTGAGCTTGTCCTTAAAGGCCAAGCAGAATTTGAATAGATTCACAAGAGCTGTCGGGCTAAGGGTGCTCATCAAAGGCACACATTTGTCATTGAGCCTCCGATCTCACCCCTGAGTAGAGTTTTGAAGATTAGTGGGAGAACAGCTGGGGGAGCTGGAGTGGGCCTGGAATGGGGACTCATTGAAGGCTCCCCATCATGGATAGGATCAAATCTACACCAGGCTCTTGAGACAGGGAATAGTTTGTGAATGTAACACTGTAGGAAATTCAGTCTGATGCCCTAGATCAGTGGTCGGCAAACTCATTAGTCAACAGAGCCAAATATCAACAGTACAATGATTGAAATTTCTTTTGAGAGCCAAATTTTTTAAACTTAAACTATATAGGTATGTACACTGTTATTAATCTAATTAGGGTACTCCTAAGGCTTAGGAAGAGCCACACTCAAGGGGTCAAAGAGCCACATGTGGCTCGCGAGCCGCAGTTTGCCGACCACTGCCCTAGATCAGTGGTCGGCAAACTGCGGCCCCTTGAGTGTGGCTCTTCCACAAAATACCATGTGCGGGCGCGCACATACAGTGCGATTGAAACTTTGTGGCCACACTCAAGGGGCCAAAGAGCCGCATGTGGCTCGTGAGCCGCAGTTTGCCGACCACTGCCCTAGTCAGTGGTCGGCAAACTCATTAGTCAACAGAGCCAAATATCAACAGAACAGCGATTGAAATTTCTTTTGAAAGCCACATTTTTTAAACTTAAACTATATAGGTAGGTACATTGTTATTAACTTAATTAGGGTACTCCTAAGGCTTAGGAAGAGCCACACTCAAGGGGCCAAAGAGCCGCATGTGGCTCGCGAATCCATCCGACCACGGCCTAGATGGATTCGAAAACGTGGGAAAATTTTAAAAGGAGGATGCTAGTGTACCCGATATAGGAAGTGATGCCCTGGCAGCTCTGCAAAGAGGAGGAATGAACCTGTGAAACAAACCAAACCAGCAAAGATTGTACTTGGGATTGATTGAATATAGAATGTGGGAAACACAATTTGAAGATTTCATGTTGGAAAGAAGACTGGTGTCAGTGATGAATCTTATAAACATTGGATTGCCCGGCAGGTGTGGATCAGTGGTTGAGTGTCAACCTATGAACCAGGTCACGGTTCAATTCCTGGTGGGGGCACATGCCCAGGTTGTGGGCTGGATCCCCAGTGCAGGGTGTGTGGGCAGCAGCCGATCAGTGATTCTCTCTCATCATTGATGTTTCTATCTCTCCCCTTCTCCCTTCCTTTCTGAAATCAATAAAATATATATTTTAAAAAACCCACTTTGGATTAAAAGACAACAGCACTTGGTAAAAAGTTGAATATCAGGGATGAAGAGAATGGAAAAGTAAATGGTGATCGCAATGTGTTCCTTTCCAGATCTTGGCAGCCACCCTCTGATTTATTTGTCACTGTTCCTGGCTGGACTGGGAACATGTTGGGGGTGAGGAGTATACCCCAGTTCTGTGCTCCTGGCACATATTAGGTGTTTAGGAGGATAACTTGAACCTGGGTATCTGGGAGAATGGTAATACTATAAACAAAATGTATGAGTTATAGATGGGGAAGAAATAAAATTCAGAAATTCTATGCTTTTGGAAATGGCAGGAACCCCATAAGAAATGTCTTCACTATGGTTGGAAATAATAGATCTTGGGTGAAATGTCAGGCCCAACGATAAAGAGTTGTGAATTGGCAGGATGGAATTTAGAGTTGCAGTTCTGAGACTGGATGAAGTCTTTGAGAATAGGGAGTTAGGGAGAAAAGAGTAGAATTTTAAAAATAAACTCAGTTCCCCCAAGAGTGCTATCTGAAAAACAAAAACAACTATGTTTATTATTGAGTTTAGGAGCTTCCATTTGCCCAGCAACTTTAAGCAATTCCCTAATTTATTTGATATATGTTTCTCTTTATTTCTATTCTCAAAAAGCAAAGTATAGATTCACAAACAGACCAAGAGGACAAGAAAGCCTAGAAAGCCCCATTCCCTTGATCTCTCAGTGAGACACATTAACCTCCAGGCATCAGCACTACCAGGGGACTTGGAGACTAACGGAAAGATGATGAAAGGGGAAAAATACACAGCCTAAAGAAGACAAAGTTTCAAAAGAAACCTGAGCCAAAGGAGTGTGAGGTTGAGTGTGAGGAATGTAACTATTATTTCAATATTTATTACTGATACATGAAGAGAGAGTAACGACAATAAAAAGCAAGAGAGAGAGGATTATAAAAAACTGTGATTGGAAATGTCTGGAACTGAATTACCTTTTATTATTGCACTTAAAAAATGTACATTTTGGAGACTATATTCTATTTTTCTGGGGCATTATATTGTTAAGAGCCCATTACAGCTTCTTTCTTGATATTAATGTGCTTGGGAGGCCTAGTGGATCATGGCTGAAGATTTTGCAGCAGAAATAAAAAAGCATTTAATGAAGACTACATATAGCAAAGTAGTGCAGCAGGGCAGACGAGCAAGGGCCTTGGGCTATATGAATATCTCTCTAAAGTGCCTGATTCACCTGTAGCTCAGACTAACCTCCAGATCTGTGGTATGATGGCCATAATGAAAACTCAGTGGATGGGGTGGTAAGAGATGTGGCCCGGAAGCTCACCAGTGACCAGATTATGTAGTCCTAATCTGTAAACCTGTTTAAGGAGCTTGGTTTTTCTTGAGGAAGTAATGTGATCCATTCTCTGTTTTAAAACACTCTGGCTGGCTGAAGTACAGTGAATGGATTGCTACCGACATGAGTGAAAGGGAGACAAATAATGTAAGAGAACTAGGATTGAAGCAGTGGGGACTGAAAGAAGTGGGTAGATTTAGGAGTTATCTAGAATCACAGGCCCTGGCCAGTGTTACTCATTTAGTTGAGTGTGCCACGCCAGCATGACCAAGGGTGATCCCGAGTCGGGGGGTGAAAGGATTAAGGAAAGACAGACAAGAGAATAATAGCTGGGTCTTGGTGGGACGCTGCCTCGCTAATGAGGAGACAGCGCCAGCGCTCACAAGCCGTGTCTTTATTTTATAGCAGATGCCACGAGGCAAAAAGTAGGGGCGTGATCACGCTGTTTACAGCATTCTCGTGAGTTTCAACCTCACTTAACTACATGCACCCGAACTCTATCACAAGGCACGTGGGGCTACGTGCTCGGACCATAGGTTCAAGCTTACAACCACAGCCGTTGGCTATGATTGTGCTGGGAGGGCCCTGCCCTCCAGCTGGGACATGCACGTGGCAATGAGAGGACCCTGTCCTTTCATTAATCGGAGGTTTGAACCTGGCCAAAACACTGTAACCTCGCCCCACAGTTGAGCATTGTCCAAAGCACTGAAAAGTTGCTGGTTCAATTACCAGTTAGGGCACATGCCCAGGTTGTAGTTTCAGTCCAGATTATAAGAGAGGCAACTGATAGATGTTTTTTTTTCTCTCTCTCCCCCCCCTTTGTCTCTCTCTAAAAATCAATAAAAACATATTTTTAAAAAAGAATCACATGATAGATTGGGTGTGAAGTGGGAGAGTCAAGAATGACTCCTGGAACCCTCCTTAGCTTGAGCCCCGGGGTAGATCTATTTGCTCACCTTGGAGGACATACCAACTCTGGGATATTAAAAAAAAAAACTCTAAAAGACTTTTTAAAATTGTAAAATACATAAAACATGCAGTTTACCATCCTCATCTACATGTAGAGTTCAGTAGTGTTAAATGCATTCTTGTACAGCCAATCAGCAGAACTGTTTTCAGCTTGCAAACTGAAACTCTATACCTTTTAAACAACTCCCCATTCCTCCCTTTCCCAGCCCTTGGCAACAGCCATTGTACTTTCTGTCTCTATGAATTTGACTGCTCTAGTTAGGAACCTTATATAAGTGGGATCAAGCTTATTTGTCTTTTTGTGACTGGTTTATTTCACTTAGTATAATGTCCTCAAGTTTCACCCATGTTGTAACATGTCAGAACTTACTTTTTAAGGATGACTACTATATTTCACTGTATGTATAGACTACATTTTGTTTATCTATTTAACCATCAACGGACACTTGACTTGCTTCCATCTGTAGACAAATGGTGGATAATACTGCTATGAACATGCATTTACAAATACCTCTTTGAGATTATTTCAATTCCCGGAAGTGAAATTTCTGAATCATATGGTAATTCTCTTTTCAATGTTTTTCAGGAACTGCCATACAGTTTTCCATAACTGCTGTGACTTTACATCCCCACTAACAGAACATAAAGGTTCTAATTTCTCCACATGTTTGCCAACACTTGCTATTTTCTGTGGGTTTTTGTTTTTGTTTTTGTTTGTAATAAAAGAAGCCTTGAAATGACACTATGTTTATGAGAAAATTGTACCAGAATAGCTAACACTGAGACATATTCTCATAAAACTATTAGATTAGTAAGAAAAGGACATTCGGTCACTTATAATGGAGAAAAAGTCATAGTTAAAATTTTTTTTCGTAGCAATACTTTATGCCAAAATAGAACATTTACTATACTCAAGGAAAGAAATATAAGTCAAGAGTTTTATATTTTGCCAAATGGACCGTCACTAAGCATAATGGTGATAGATACTCTTATGAGAACTCAAATTTTTTTCCTGAGGAATCTTCAGACTTTTATTGTGACTGGAGAATATTGACAACATATTGATCTGTGAGTATTGAAAATACATTTACTTGTCACACTGAGACTAAATGATAGAGTTAAGGAAAACACTGTAGATATATTATAGCAATGATCTGACAGTATAGGTACAGCACGACTCTAAAAATAGTAGGAGAAGAATGGGTACGTACATAAAACATAGTATAAACTTGCTGATGGACTTATTGGTCTACCTTGAAGTAAAGAGGTATTTAAAATATGATGCTGGTGGGAAGGAGGAACAAAAGGTAGCTAGCTATTATCAGTATTGTTCATAGTAGTGAACCAACAGAAAGCATGTTAAATGTCTAATGATATTAGATATATTTTTATGTATTGTCTTGAAGAAAAATGATGTATTTTTTTTTTTTATCTCACTTGAGTCTGAAAGTGTTGAAGAGGAGAGAAATTTTCATTACAAGATCAGTTGTACCTTTCCTTCCTATTTTATAGGACACTTAGACATTCCCCATCCTTAATTTGTTTTGGTTAATGTGGTACATGTAATAGGGTCCCCCTGCCTCACCCCAAGATATCTACATCCTAATCCCTGGTACCTGTGAATATGTTAGGCTAGGTGGCTAAGTGAAAGTAAGGTTGAGGATGGAATTATTAAGATTGCTCATCAGTTGACTTAAAATAGGAAGATGATCCTGGATTAGCTAGGTGGACCCAATGTAATCACAGTAAAAGGGGATGATGGAAGTATAGGACAACCAGAGAGATAGCAATCTGAGAAAGAGCTGGTCTGTGTTGCTAGCTTTGAAGATGGAAGAAGAGGGCCATGAGCTAGGGAATGTGGGCAGCCTCTAGAAATGGGAAAGAAGAAGGAACTGGACTCTCCCCATAGGGCCCCCAGAAAAGAATGCAGCCCTAACATTTTGATTTTAGCCCAAGAAGACCCATTTTTGACTTCGTAACTACAGAGCTATAACATAAAAAATTTGTGTTGTTTTAAGCCACTACGTTTGTGGTACTTTGTTACAGAAGACATATAAACACAGTTTACAAATTCATCTTTATAGAGTTTATGTTGTAAATTTTCATTAGTGTTCAAAGTCCAGTCTGCCTTCCTTGTAATGCAGTGGGTATCGAGCTTCTTTGACCCTAGACCATATGGACCATAGGATCACTTGAAGACATAACCCAGTATACACACACAACCCTGAAATGAAAGGTGTTGTAAAACAATCCTCTTTTATTACATAGGAATATATTCTATCCGATTCCATTTCATTAAAAATCAGTTTATTTCATGGCCCATTAAATAAATTGGTTTTATGATTCCCAAGTAATTTGCAATGTATAATTTGAAAAATGTCCTTTTAATATGTTTTCCTTCTGGGTGAAACTATACTAGAATGCTAAAATTTTCATGTCCCAGATTCCTATAATAAGGGCTCAGATGTGATTAGATTTGGCCAAATTCATTTACATGAAATTAGAGGCCACATTTCAACCTTACTTTTTCTTCTTCATTTCTCTCTTTTGGAAAACAGAGTTGTGAAGACACCAGGTTTTTCCACAGAATTTCCGCGGAATTCTCGTGTTCAGTCACTAGCTGTGTAGGCATTGAGAGGTAGGACGTGGAGCAGAGGTAAGAGGGTTGATTGCCACTTTCGCTGATTGTCGCAAAGGAAGCAGTTCCCGTGGCAGGTGAGTTCAGAAGGGGTTTTATGGGAGCCATTCCTCACACTCCAACCTTGAGCCTGCTCCTCTAGCTCTGCCAATGATTTTCTAAACACCTGAATCTTTTTAAAAACTGTTTGCTTTTTAAAGTAATTCCTCTCTTCTGTAAACCAAACCAGGACAGTCTTATAACCCTATGGGTATGATCTGTGAGAAGATCCCTGTTAAAAGACATGGGCAAATCACAGATGGATGGGATTAGACCTGAGGGTCATCACGAGGTGCTGACATATCAGAGATGTAGAATCTTCCTCTTTTGAGCAATTCTAATTTTGAGTGACAGCTAAACTCTTAATGGCCTTCAGTCCTTTGTTGAGTTCCTAAAATCATGATTATTACTATAGGCCATACAAAATGGGTATTTTGTAAGATATGTAGTTGGAATATGTATTTTTAATTTTGGGGGGATTAATTTCCTTGCATTCTTTGGTATTTGAGAACCTGAAAAAACAAAGGTTTTTAAAAGCATAGGCCAACTCTGTGCAAACACACATACATATGAAAAATATTTAAGCACTGGTATGACTAAGAAAATCAAAACAGAGAGAGTGACCACTAGCCATAAATACCTGACCTGGCTCAGCTGGTGCCCCACAGGCTAACCATCAGCATGTTTATTAGTGATGCATTGGTTGTCCAGAAAGAATAAAGTTTGTTTACAAAATTATAAAAAGATAAAATAAATGTGAATATATAAAGGTAAAAATATTTTGGCCAAAGGAACAAAGAAAGTAGGAAAGACAAGAGGAAGCCAGTGAAGAAATGGATATATATCATGCATATCATAGGATCTCACTTTTAAAAATATATATATATTTTTTATTGCTTTTTTTACAGAGAAGAAGGGAGAGGGATAGAGAGTTAGAAACATCGATGAGAAAGAAACATCAATCAGCTGCCTCCTGCACACTCCCCACTGGGTATGTGCCCGCAACCAAGGTACATGCCCTTGACCAGAATCCAATCCGGGACCCTTCAGTCCCCAGGCTGATGCTCTATCCACTGAGCCAAACCGGTTAGGGCAGGATCTCACTTTTTAAAAAAATATATATATATATTTTATTGATTTTTTACAGAGAGGAAGGGAGGGGGATAGAGAGTTAGAAACATCGATCAGCTGCCTCCTGCACACTTCCTACTGGGGATGTGCCCGTAACCAAGGTACATGCCCTTGACTGGAATCGAACCTGGGACCCTTCAGTCCCCAGGCCTATGCTCTATCCACTGAGCCAAACCAGTTAGGGCAGATTTCACTTTTTAAGAGACAGAAGGAAAAGGAAGTGCCTTTCATGATCTCCACCAGGGGACACGGAACCTGTGACAGTTTTCTGCTCTTTTTTCAGCATTTGAGGTCACTCACATTCTCCATGATGACCATCTATATGTTAACCATGGTTAGTGAAATAAATACCTTCAATCTTTAGGAAAATTTAGAGCATTTTCATTTCCTGATGAAAAAATTTTCCTGAGCCCTCTCCTCTGCACAGGGCAGAGGGAAGAATAAATGAGCAATGGCTCCTCTGAACAGAAAGAGCAGCCTTCAGTTCAGCTATATTATGGCAGATTGGACCTGAGTCAAGGTGACCACTTAAGCATCATGCAATTTCGTGATAAAGCAGGGTCTGTTTTTCAGTTTCATTCTCTTAACTCACTACAAATGACCTCTAATAATCACCAGGCTGACCACTTCATGCTCTCATTCTCTTATCAGCCTAGTATTCAGGTTTTCTTTGTGGAACTTTATTTAGCCTCTATTGTCTTTGAAATACTTGACTTGAAATACTTGCTGCAGGGGAAAATTCTGGCAAAAAGTGAGCTTGGGACAATATTTACAGAGTTAATGTATAAAGAACATTATACATTAGGGCTGGCATCTAGCAAGTGCTATAAAAGTAATTGCTATTATGCTGTTCAAAAGTAACTATTAGAAACACTTCTCATTCTTGTTATTAATTTACACATTCAAGGGCCAAATGGTTAAAGAGATAGGATCACCTGCAATCCCAGCAAAGTCATTAAAGCTGTTTTGCTCTTCAAACAAATGTCAAAACACAGCAAGACTTTATTTAGTCTGTTAACTGCTAATCTTCCAAGTAGTTGAAACAAGAGCATCTGCAGAGCCTTAGGGTTTAAGCCTGAAACCAGTGATTAACACCAAAGGCTCTTCTTTTCTTTTAACCAGGATTTTCCTCAGGCTACATCATCAGCCCTGGGGCTACTGGAAAGTCCTAGCAATGGAAATATGGAAAGGTATATTTAGGAGTTTCCCAAATAGAAGATTTCATGGTAAATTTTGACCAATAATCACCGCCCCCCCCCCCCCCCCCCAAGAACATCTGAGTGAAATTCACATCCATAACCCTATTTTGCTAATGGTAATAAGTTACAGCAAACACAGCCAACATTTATGGGACATTTCATTATGTGTTAGACATTGTGCAAAGTATGCCATGTCTGTTGCATTACGTAAACCTCAGAACTACCTTATGAAGTAAGTACAGGTTTTACAGGTGACAAAATTGAATGCGGAGAAGTTAACTAACTTGCTAGAAGTCTCACATGTAGTGTGTGCTAGAGCAGATTTATAACCTAGGCCACCTGACTCCAGAGCTCCTTATAATTTAGCTATGTCCTGCCTTCCTACACCCATAGAGCTGAACAAACATGAATCGTGCAACTCCCCACTGTGGCTTCTGGGCTGACTCAATGGTTCATGATCAATGAATCATGTATGAAACTGTTACTGTTGTAATAAGCTAGCTAATGTTAATGATAGAAAGAGAGCAAAGGGAAGGCCAGACATTATAAGCATGACCGACCATCTGGGCAGCTTCACCAGGAAGCTACACTTCAGGGTCCCCAGGGAATCACTGGAGGAAGTGGTCCATTAAAGGGGGAGATAGGCGCATGCACAGTGAAGTTGGGGTGACTAGGGAAGGTGCTTGTCTGTCAGTCTAACCTGGGAAAAAAACAATTGACCAGGGGGATAGAGCCACTGCAATTGTGCAAAATCCTGAAGGGTTAATTGGTTACTCTCCTAATTATAATCCCCAAAAAAAGAATTCACTTGTTTTCTTGCTCTGCTCCTCCTCCCTTGTACTTTCTTGCTCCATGACCCTCACTTGCCATGCTCCTCTGTAATCCATGTGGTGGACTGCAGCTGGGAACACAAGCTAAGCTAGCCAGATGCTGGGCTGGACTGGACTTGAGTATGGAGCAGAAACTCTAGGCATTGGTTTCAATCCTAATCCTGCTGAAGACAAGAGTGGGATTTTACTGGTGAGATGGAGGGAGATGGGACCTTGGAAGGGAACCCCCTTAATTTCACATCTATAATAATAAAAGCGTAATATGCTAATTAGACCAGACATTCTTCCATACCACCTTCGGAACGAAGTTGGGGCTGTGAGGGTCGAGGCAAGCTGTCGCGGCTGCAAGGGCTGAGCCCCTTGCACGAATTTTGTGCATTGGGCCTCCAGTCATCAATAAAAGCTTTCCACAATACCTCACCCTCCCGTGGAGGCCTTAGGAAATTCTTTTCTCAATGGCACCTCAAGACCTCCACTCTACCAGTAATAGGAGGGGACACAGAGGGCACCCCACCAATATCAAAACACCTATTTGCTATAATCAGAATTAGTAGTTAGTAGGTTAATCTAAAAATTCCATAGATAAGGAATCATGACAAATTATAAATATATTCAATCAGATTCTTTTGGTGTCCATGAGGATAGCTTTTATGTGCAATAAAGATTATTTAAGGGGTTACATTGAATTTTAAGTAAATCTTTGAATTATTAAAGTAATAATATCAAAAATCTATTTTTCTTAAATGTTTTAACTTAAATATTATAATTATACACAAATTATAATTATATATTATAATTATAGAGGCCTGGTGCACGAATTCATGCACAGATGGGGTCCTTCGGCCTGGCTGGCGATCGGGGCCAATTGGGGCCATCTCACCCAGTCCCTTTTGGGGCTGATCAGGGCAGCCAGGCCAGGGGAAGGGACCATGGGAGAGTGGCCAGCCGGTTACCACAGGAGGTTGGCTGGCCACAGGAGGTTGGCTGTGGGAGTGTACTGACCACCAGGGGGCAGCTCCTGTGTTGAGTGTCTGCCCCCTGGTGATCAGTGCACGTCATAGCTGTCGTCCAGTTGTCTGGTTGTAACAGTCGCTTAGGCTTTTACTAGTATAGCAGCTTGGAGAAAGCTGGCCTGAATTTTATTATCTCTCACCATGATGAAATGAACATGCATGTGTGTGTTTCTAGTTGTTGGCCCTGCCTAATTGGAACCCAGAGTTTGAACTAACAAGCACAATAGAGACAGATAGAGAGCAGACTGACAGCTGTCAGGGAGAAATTCTAGGTGATAGTGTGGCAAGATTGAGCAGAAAGAAAAATATAATTTAAATAGTGATCACAATGCACACATTACATAATACTTAGGTTGAATCATATAGAATTGCCATATTTGACCACTTTTTACTTATGAAAATAACAATTCCATGTTTTGATATTAGGCATTGGTTTTAATCCTAATCCTGCTGAAGACAAGAGTGGGATTTTACTGGTGAGATGGAGGGAGATGGGACCTTGGAAGGGAACCCCCTTAATTTCACATCTATAATAATAAAAGCATAGTATGCTAATTAGACCAGACATTCTTCCATACCACCTTCGGAACGAAGTTGGGGCTGTGAGGGTCGAGGCAAGCTGTACACATGACTTCAGCTTTTATTGGTTGCCATGGTTTCATTCTGTAATTATGTTCATTGCTTATTCCTATTAAGTTAACAATTATATGGATTATGGCTAAGTTAACTGTTGTTGCATAATGAACAACCTTAGTGGCACATAACAATGAACACATGAGGCAGTCTGCTTTTGCACCAGATCTTTGGTCTGCTTCATGCATCACATCTTCTCAGTGGCCCAGCAACTTCCTGACGCATGTCCCTGTGGTGGCAGCATTAGCCATTCAAGAGGGCAAGCAACATATGCATGACTTCTGAAGCCTGGACATGGAATTAGCACAATGTCACTTCCAACATTCCATTCTATGGGCCAAAATCAGCAGGTAAGGCATGGATACAAGGAGGAAGTGAAGAAGTGAGGTCAGTAATACAATCTCCAGAATGGCCTAGCATTAAAAGCAACACATTATCTCTTTATGTCACTGAAGGTTGCTAGGAAAGTACTTTCCTGAAAGGAAAGAAAAACATCATTGTCATCATCGTCATCATCAACATTATCGTCGCCATGATCTCTCTTCTGAAAGCTTTACATTTAATTTTTTGTAACAATTCTGTGGGCTAGTCACTATAACTACCCCCATTTATAGTTAAGGAAACTGAGGAACAGAGAAATTAGCTAAAAGGCTCATTATTTTCCAGGAAATGAAGACTATCTGGATGAATTTTAGAATGCACCATTCTGGCACAGAATCACGTATTGAAGGATGTGGCTATGTTTTAAAATATTTGAACTTCTTGTCAAGGCACTTATCTGGCCATCGCACACTGATGGGGTTCTGTTGGTTATCTCCCCAGTTCAGTGGCTTCGTCAATCAAGTCTGTTCTGGAATGCTTAGTCTATTTTTCTGCCTGAGAACAAGGGATTCAGGACTACCATCTACCATTGTGCCTTTCCTTCTTAGTGATTTGTTTTGTTCATCCAGTATATCCCTCCTTTGAGCACACTGGGAGGATTGCACTAGACTTCTTGTCGGAAGACTTTATATACCTTTTACATATGATAAATTAATACATTTACTAGTCCTACCTACAGTACTTAACCCTTTGGTTGTGAGAATAGCTTTGCCCAGAGAGAACCAGACAGCTAGGGCCAGGGTGGAGCAGAGAGACAGTGAATTCCTGAAGCATTCATTTAAATTTAAACCCAGGCAAACAAACAAACCACCACAGGCTAAGTCTGATCTTGTGTCAGAAATTACGCTCAGTACTTTATTTAAAGAAGAATCGAAGCTTTAAAGAAATATGTGATAATATATACATTCCCATAATTTTTGGTACATCCTCGTATATCATTAATTCTTACAGGAATCAAAAGAAGCTTTGAATTTAGTTTTTTAAAAATGTGCTCCCCCAATTTTTTAACTCAATTTTTTTCCTCTCCTCCAATTCTTTGTATTAAAAGGTGTGTTTTTTTCCTGCACATATCAAATTATAGCTTTTCCTCATAATATTTTAATTTCTAGTTGTTTAAGATTTATAAGTATGGCATAACTATGATCAGTTTGTAAGTTACAGAAGTGTCTAATAACTATGTCATACATCTGAAATTACTGTAATACTGTATGTCAACTGTAATTTTAAAAAAGAATTAAAAATAATTATTTATATATTCAAGAATTTGGTGCCAAAACCGGTTTGGCTCAGTGGATAGAGCGTTGGCCTGCGGACTGAAAGGTCCTGGGTTCGATTCCGGTCAAGGGCATGTACCTGGGTTGTGGGCACATCCCCAGGAGGAGATGTGCAGGAGGCAGCTGATCGATGTTCCTCTTTCATCGATGTTTCTAACTCTCTATCCCTCTCCCTTCCTTTCTGTAAAAAATCAATAAAATATATTTAAAAAAAAAAAAGAATTTGGAAAATGCTTCCTAATTAGTTCATCAACAATCAAGTTGCTTGGATTGCCCTCCATGTCAGCTGCTGGGCTGGCTGCTGGCTGAGTATACAAAGCTCAGGGTACCTGTCTCAGACCAGTGTTTTAGGGGTCACTTGGAAATCTTACCTTGCCATTCCCATAATTTGCAGGGTGGTTGACACAAGTTTCACTTGGAAAGAAATTCTGTGCCATTGTAGAACAGTGACCAAGAGCTGCTCTCTCCAGGCTCTTCCCAAAGCATCAAGGGAGTGCCACTCGCTAGTAACGTGTAAGTGGCTTCCATAAGGCTGTCCCTTTGAGGAGTCATTCTATTCAGCAGTGTTTGGGCTTCTCAGCTTCACTGAAGTGGTATTTACTGGATTATAAGCTCACATCTCACTAGGAAGTGGAGGTGCTGTCTGTTCCATTCATCACAGACCCCCACACCCAGCTCGGGTCTTAGCCTGAGGAAGGAGTATGACAAAGGCTGCGTGACACTGGGGTAAAGCCTCGCCTTCTCCTCAAGATTGGTTATCTTGGCAAAACATTCACTTATTTTTCTCTATTTCAAAAACAGTTATTGTGGGATGGGCACTGTGCCAGGCATTGGAGATAAAACAGGAAACAAGAGAAGCATGATCTCTCTTCCTGGAGTGTTTGGGATGGAGAGTGATCATTGTTAACAAACTGCAAGTAAACTGACATGGAAGTGAAATAGTTTCAGATCGTGATTTGTGCTAAAGAGAAACCAAGGGGGGATGAGATCAGGAATAAGTGGCAGAAGGAGGATGAGGAGGTCACACTTAGCCCCTCTAAGGGGTCTGTGAACAAGGTCCCTCCTCAGACAGAGAATCGTCTAAATGAGTCGCTTTAAAAAATGATGGATGGAACCATGGTTTATGCACAACAAGGCTCTCTGGGACCTGACATTCTGCTCTCTAACTCCCAAAGCCTTGACATTCCTGCATGCGGGAGGCCCGTTATGCTGACAAAAACTTTTCTTCAAATTATATGACTTATGGGAATGCCTTCTGTGAAAATGTTCAGTTATTTTAAAAAAAGACTCTCAACCAGCACATGTCATGTTTTTAGTTTTTGATGCTATTTGTACGTGCTTCACACTGGTCTAGTTTTACACAGAGGCACTCCTATACTGATCATATAAAACCGTAAAATTAACATGATTAATGAATTCTTTCTTCCCAGAAGGATCATGAGCAACTTGGTTTAGGTTAACTAGCAGGGTGCCAGACTCACAGAAAATATTTAAAGATATCTGTTTGTTGGGTGCCATGACACCTGAAGAACCCGAAGAGCTAAACCAACGTGCGGTAGCCTGGATACTCCATCGCTAGAGGAGCCACTAGTAAACTTATATTTATACAAATTATTCTCTGAGCAATTTCTTCAAACAAGTACTGTGTGTGTGTGCAAACATGGTGTTTTCCAGGAATATCTACTCTCTACAAAAGCAAGAAAAATTTTAGAGGGAAATTTAAGACAGTTTTAAGAATACAGTGAGCTGATTTTATAACCTCTTTCTCTTAGGGAGTGGAATTTAACATTTTCCTTATAGTGAGAGCCACTGGGCTGTGCTGATGGCTGGTCACATGCTGTGTTGTCCATCAAGAGTGTCCACGGACACGCAGTCAAGCTGGCAGGACAATGCAGGGAATGTCAGAGAATAAAAGTTGAATTATGGACCACAACCCACCCTTTCTTGCCTGAACATAGGGCTGGAAGTGGAGAACCTCACTAAATGAACAGAGCCTGCCTGCCTAGGGCCTAAATAGGGAGGAGAAATCAACTTGGCAGACTTTTCCTACACATGCAGTGGGCCTCCAGCTCATAAAGAAAGCCCTGTGTCTCCTCATTCACCTCCAAGAGGTTCATTGTCAGGATGCCTTTCCTGCGTCTGATCAGCCGAGGGTGACTTGTAGAAGCAGCGTTTCAATAACTAGGAGAAAAAAGAGAAGGGCAGAAATGGGAGAAGACACCTAAGTGTGATTGTTATTTCCTCCCATCCTTTTCCTTCCTCCTCATCCTCTCTCCCTTTATTGCATCCTTTGTTCATGTTTGCAAAAGTTTGGCTTACATAACTGCTCCTGTCATCCCTTGTGAAGGGGCAAGACTGTCAGTGATAAGATATTTCTGACAAATTGGACTTGGTACCTTGCTGCTATGTTGTGGCCACACGAACAAAGCAATGTATTCAATTTCTCTCTTTGAAGAGATGAGCAGCAGGTCCCAGGAGCCAGGCTGATGGGTGTCAATACCCAGGCAAGAGTCTCAGCCTAAAGCAACTCCCAGCAAATTGGGCCTGAGTCCAGGACAAACTTTTGTGTTCCTTTGGAATTTGGGGAATCTTTAAATGTCTAGTTGAACAGATGGTGAGGGCTGGCTTTTGACATTTTTTTGTCCCTTGAGTGGTTTATTGAAGAGTAAAAATCTTCCCTGTAATTTTGAAGGTGAACTTTTATTCCTATCCCTTTCCAAGATCACATACAAACTCCAGGAAATGATAGAGATGACTTGGTTAATAGTGTTTCTCAAACTTTAACGTGCGCATGGATCCCTGGAGGTGAAGACTCTACTTCCGAACGTGTTGGTGAGGCCCCAGAGTCTGCATTTCTGACAAGTTTCCAGGTAAGGCTGATGCTGCTGTCCTTTGTTCGAGAAGCAAAGGGCTATTTTGCTGTGATCACAGACAGAAATATTTTTAGTTTTAGAAGTATGACACTTCCTATTAGTATCATCAAGGAACATGGTTCAGAAACACTAGGGTGTGTAATGGGTGTGACGTCACACTGATACAGCAGGGATGCTGGTTCACTTGTGCTCCCTCTTGCCTCTGCTTTTCTTCTCAGATTTACCATTTTGCTTTTTGCAATAATTCATGAAATAATATGTACAAGGTGCCACATGTCTCTCCCTAGAAAGGGGAATAATTTCAAAGATTTGTACTATAAATGTCATATCCTATATAATAAAAGGCTAATATGCAAATTGACCGAACAGGGGAATGACCGGTCACTATGATGCGCACTGACCATCAGGGGGCAGACGTTCAATGCAAGAGCTGCCCCCTGGTGGTCAGTTCGCTTCCACAGGGGGAGCATTGCTCAGCCAGAAGCCAGGCTCACAGCTGGTGAGTGCAGCAGCAATGTCGGGAGCCTATTCCGCCTCTGCGGCAGCGCTAAGGAGCAGTGAGCCCAGTGGTAAGGAGCCTGTACTAAGAAGCAGTGAGCAGAAAGGTAAGGAGTGAGCAGGTGGGCGGTTAGGAGTGAGGGTTCCCAGACTGCGAGAGGGTGCAGGCTGGGCTGAGGGATCCCACCCCCAACCCCCAGTACATGAATTTCGTGCACCGGACCTCTAGTATATATATACACATTTAGAGAGATTATGAGTGAGATATACGAGTCATTCCTTTAGATGTTTTATCTTTTAGAAAAGAATAGAAGCATTTTGAATGTCAATTTGGGCATGACTGTCCACAGTCTGGGTCATTCAGGACCTGGAGACAGTAAGATGGGAGTGTGTGTGAGTATATGTGTGTGTGAGCATGTGTGTGTGTTAATGTGTGTGAGTTTTAATGTGTGTGTATATTTATGTGAGTGTGTGTTAATGTGTGTGTGAGTTTGTGAGTGTGTGTATGTTAAGTGTATATTTGTTTGAGTGTGTGTGTATTTGTGTGTGTGTGTGTGTGTGAGAGAGAGAGAGAGAGAGAGAGAGAGAGAGAGAGAGAACTGGGTTCAGGGAGATCTATTCTGAGAAGATGGAAAGCTGCATTTTCTGGCCTGGGTGAGCAGGAAGCGGTAGAGTGTACATGGGTAAGGTAGGTGAACATGCTTTTAAATTAGCCTGAAACACTAGCTGGCATAGATTTTTCCTGCTCCCCAGCAGTCACTAGGAGGGCCCTTAGGAGAGAGCTCATTATCATTCCCGAGGCATTCTGGAGTCCCTGGCCTCTAAGGAAGTGGCACCTGCTAGAAATCTGTTCCCCAACCTCCTTAATCCCTCAGCAAAGCCCTCTGCTCCCCACTCAGCAACAGCTTCACAGGATGTGTTTCTGCACTTTCTCCCCAGGAAGTGTTGGGCCTCCACCAGCCTACCTGCTCAAGGGCACAGGGGCGGCCAGGCTGGGCGTCCTGGGCACTGCTGTGGAGGCCATCAGGCAGAACACAGGGGTAATGGAAAGGTAGAAAGGAGAGTGCGGGCTGCTGCTGAGGGCAGGGTATGGGGAGACTTCAGGGAGATTCAGGCAGAACAGAGAGGACGGGAGAAAGAAATGTACTAGCAAAGGACTGAGCTCTCACTTGTGGGACAGGCACTGCCTGAAGTACTGCTATTGTTATTTTCATTTTACAAAGAAGAAAGCAGAAACACAGCCAAGGTTAAATAATGGGCACCAGGTCACGTCCGTAGTAAGCGGCAGAGTTGGGACCCAGGCAGTCTGATTTGACTGCCCAAGCTCATAAACATTCTGCCAGTGTGGTTATGAAACAGAGCAGAAGGACAGGAGTGAGCCAAGGCCGGGGATGGACTGGTCAGAGGAGGCAAAGAGAGAAGGAAAGTGGAGAGTTCTCCACACTGTTGGGCCACATTGCAGGTGACGGCCCCTGAGACTGGAAATCAGGCTCCACACCTATACGCTATGCGTGACAAGCTGGGCAAGTGCTTGTCGGGATTCTATGCAATAAGGTAGACGGAGCGCACGCCCTTTGGGCATCACTGAATGCTTTTTCTGAGGTAGTTTCTAAATGTTGAAGTCCTGTCTGTTAACAGGACGAAAAGGAAGCTTAATTTGACCCTTGCTCCTGTGTGCACGGTGAGCTGCTTTCCTTCTATTTTTCTGGCTGCTGTCCCTACGTTCCTGTTGGGTAGCACTATCGTGTTATGAGGCTCTTGCTGCTCTGCTGATTTTTCTTATCAGAAAGACCTGCTCATTTCCTTTCTTTCGCAGGATCAGTGATCCTGGCCTTCCGAGCCTGACTTATTGATCGTCCTGTTAGTTGCTGCCATTGCTAGGAGGTATCGGTGGCAAAGTCACGGCGATGAACCCGACAGCTGCTTGGATCCCAAGGACCACACTGTTTTCTGTCTTGCCATAGCAGGGTGATTTGCTCAAAGTCAAACAGAATTGATTCTTCTATTTTCTTTACAGTGACTGATAGCATCTCAGAGTTTACCCACCCGTGTTGTCACTGGCCCTGGTGCTGTGTGGAGGATGCTTTCTAAATGGATAAAGTAGTAGAGGAGACAGGGTGTGCACACCGGCAAGGAGAAGAGGCAGCAATCCCACCTTGTTTCCCATCTCACCTGTGTATATGTTAACTCAATATTATTCTGTGAAAGTTTAAAATCATCACCTCTACCCAGGACCCGTGTAGGCAGAACAGAGACAGGCACAAGGCCTAGTGCCCTTTGGTCTTCCCTTTTGGGGGACCTGCTCTGCTATTCCCTATAGCCCCCCACTCTTGCCTTATTCCCTGCAGTTGTTAATTAATCCTTCCTTGAAATGTCACTGCTCCTAGCAGTGTTTGATTTTTAATAGAAAAACAGTGATGAAGGAAAAGCCTGTTGAAGCCTAAAGGATACATCTTCTGGAGGTAGAACTTCACGTTTTGGCACAAGAATTCTTAGCAACTGAAATTCCCAATTCTGGGACCTTCCACTTTGCATTCCTTCTGAAATGCAGTAACTATTTTAATATATTAATCTGAATATAAAGCATGATGTAAATGTTCCAGTAACTGGGTACTGTCATTTGCTATAAAAGAAATGAGGGGAGAAAAGTCATTAGATTTTTTTAAAGCTGTTTTGTAAATGTCTCCATTACCATTATTCTGTCAAAGTTTAAAATCTTTAGGATTCAAATTTTTACTACAAAAACTAATTCATGTTCTTCACATGCTGGTACATTTTAAGGTCATGAGGTAACCTTTCCTTCATTCCTCCTGCCTTTCTTCTTTCTGCAAACGTTATTATGAACTAATTAAATTCCAGAAAACTTATTATTAAATTCCAGTCATGAGAGAGCATGGTTGCCACCCTCAGGGAACTCAGACTGGTTAACAACCTCCAACTTAGAAATCACATCGTGTCTGAAGGCTTTCCCAGCTGTAGCCAATCATTGGTGTCTTCTCTATGTGTTCCTATAGCTTCCTGGTCTTACCCTTATTATAGAAATTCTCAGAGTGTGTTATAATTATGTTTTTTTTTTAAAAGCTTTATAATTTTATTGTTATTATTGTTTTATTATTTTCATTTTTCAGTTACAATTTGCATACAATAATATTTTGCTTTTGTTTCTCTCTAAATGAATGGAGTGTAAAGACCATGCCCCTTTCCTCTTTGTATCTTTTGGGATATAATTTTTAAAAAATATATTTTTATTGATTTCAGAGAAGAAGGGAGAGGGAGAGAGAGATGGAAACATCAATGATGATAGAGAAGCATTGATCAGGTGCCTCCTGCATGCCCCCTATTGGGGATTGAACCCCCTACCTGGGCATGTGCCTCAATCTGGAATTGAATTGTGACCTCCTGGTTCATACTAGTATGTCGATGTGCAACCATTGAGCCACACCAGCTGGGCTGATAATTTTCCATGGCATTTCATATCAACTTTTATTATGGATTACCTTTTCAAGGATGTTTGTACAGAAAACAGCCTTGGAAGATGTAGTGTCTCACCCTAGGGCAGAGGAACGATTTTTTTCTTCTGACCAGGACAATAAAAATATCATCTTAGGGGTAAGGGTTGAGTAGATTTTAGCACCCCCTTTAAAAGATCTTTAAAATATCGGGTTTCCTAAGCTCTGGGTTACTCAGCTGTGACACAAACCCATCATGTGTGCAGCTCACCTGGGACTGCCTCCATCTCACCTGAAATGAACTTGGGAGGGCTGGGAAGGGACATTGGTATGAATATAAAGCTCATATTGTCCAATGTACTGTGAGTTATCAAGTCTTTTCCTCTGACCCAAGGTCTTGTATCTTCTGCCAATATCAATAGCTTACAGGTAGGGCAAATCTCAGACCCTTCACTGTTATTGACAGTTTTTATAATACCTAGTATGTTGCCTGGCACAGTGTAGGGGAGTGAAATGAATGTTCAGTGTGTGTACATTTAATTTAATTGTATTGTTGAATGTTTTCAACAATATTTTTCACTTACTAGCTGTATTATCTTGGTAAATTTCTTAATCTGCCTCACCTCAGTTTCCTTATGTGTAAAATGGGAAGAATAGAAGTACCTGCATTATAGGTTTGTGGTAGGTGTGGAGATGCACTGCCTTTTGGGAAGGACTTGTCACTCAGCTGTAGGGACAGCTTGCACAGTCACACCACCTGAGGTCATAACCCTCCCTGGGCAGTCTGCAGCCAGTGACTGAGCAATGCTTTGAATGGGTTGAATAAGGAACAACCATTCAGGTTCCACAAGGGACAACTGTTTGGGGCAATTATTTGCATCGGAGCCCCCTGCTGGATTGCCTGCACAACAATTTTATTTCTCCCTCCTTGCTATTGTGTTTCCTTTTAAAGATTTTCCTGTCCTTTTCCAGGTGTTGATCCCTAAAACATCTCACTTTTATACTCACTCCCTGCCCCAAACTCTGTCCCAATATCAGCTGCAGGAGCACACCTGCATCAGGATCGTTGAGGTGGTGAGAGTCAGGGCATGCAAATCACTCAGAGCAGCGCTCGCACATGGTGATGCACATTAAATACCCACTTAGTATAGTTACCACTAAAATGATGGTGGTGATGAACTATATGGAACACCTGGAAGCATGGCTCCTGCAACTGAAAATGTTTGTGCTCCCCTGAGCGTGTCTGGTAAAGAGCACAAGGGAGTCATGAAGTAACTTAAAGCCATACAATAAGGTGACGAGTTGAAACAATCAGATAGATATTCAACCTGGAGATGGAAAGCTGACGAAGAACCTGGTATCTGTCTGACAATATTCAAAAGGCTGTGATCTGGAAGCGAGATTAGATTTATTTTAGGCAAACCCAAAAGTGAAGACTTGGGAAGCTCTTGAACATAGCTGCTTAGAGTCCAGGCTCTCGAAGGAGAGACCCCTGTCAAGGATATTGTCGAGAGGACTCAAGGTCTTGATGAGGATGAGTAGGATGGGTATAGACCTGATGTTCGCTGAGATTACTGGTTGGGAGAAAATTTAGAAATGCATTAGTTTAACTTTCTATAGGAAGCAGAACACTCATATTTGTTTTCTCAATATTTCCAAAACAAGTATCTTAAGAGTTGTTGGTTGTGCACTGTTGACACTGAGTGGCAAAGTTTTAATTTCTGCTGTTAGTTTAGTGCATGTATTGCAATATATGTGATCAAATAGACAGCTAAATATCTACAACTTCTTTGTATAATAGAATGCCTGGAGCTGTGGAACTTGAAAAAAATAAAAGTACTAGCAAGAGATGCTGTTGAAAAAGTTCCTGGAGGGTAGGGGGATTAGGACACGGTGGGGAAAATCCTTTTTGTTGGGGGAAGAAGACTTGAGTGGCTCCTTTTGGTAAAGTAGATGTGAGGTAGAGATCCTGCTCCTGACTTCTCTGGATGTATTTCCTGCCCCCATTTTAAAAGTTGCTGGGGAAGAGGTGAGCAACTTTGCCAAAGAGCCTTCCGGGGGGCGAGGGGTGGGGGGGGTGGGGGGGGGTATGATGCTCTAGACTTTGAGAACTTTCCTTTAAGTTTGAAAGCTATTAAACTTCACTTGATGTACTAGGGTGAAAGTGCCTGGAAGGAAAGTCATGTTCTGAATTCTGAGCTGGGAATGCAAGCTTTTGAGAGGTTCTAGAGAGCAGTGCTCACAGCACAGCACCTGGCTGACTCAGCATTCCTGGCATCATAAAGAGGTTTGGTAAGTGGGGGTGTAGGGTGTGGGTCACAGAGAAAGGCACAAATAGCATCATTTACCCAGGCTCACCTTAGTCACACATTTTTACCTTCTCTCAAGCCCTGGCAATGCCCTTTGTCCCCCCGTAGTCCGGAGGATGATATGCTGTTGTCAAACACCTTGATTATGCGCTTCTCTTCTTTGGCACTGGGCAGGCTATGTAGACAACTGGAAAGGAAGGTCATCACCTGCAGCCAGTTCAGGTTGACATCACGATCAGCTGTTTTGTGGCAATTTGGGTGGAGTGAAGTTATACATAATAAAGTATCTCTCTCTCTCTCTCTCTCTCTCTCCCTCCCTTTCTCTCTCTCCACCACTCCCCCCCTACCCCCCCGCATATTCATTGTAAAACTAGATGATTCCAGTCCATATCAAACTGATTTCTTGGGTCAAGGTAGGGACTTCTCAGAAGAGCCCTTTTGTGATGTTCTGATGCGCACATACATGTTTTCAGCTGGAGGTAGTGCTAGTAAAGTCTGCCGTGCAAGCTCAGCGGGGCTCCTAGGCAAACTGGCCCATCCCCTTTTCTTTAGTTATGTTAACCTGACAGGCACATTTCACTTTTCCATCCTATATCCGCTGGATTTCTCTTGGGCAATCATTGCCAGGTTTAACATAAAGGGTCCTGTCTCCTAGGAAGTTTCCAATGATGCATTGTGTGAGGAGACCAGAGGCAGTGAGAACACTGGGAAGAGGCTTTGCCTTTTTCTCCTCTCTTCTGAGAAACTGACACCAGAACCTGGAATCTGCGTAGCTAGCTCACGCCCAGGTCACTAAATTACTGCGGGACTCTATGATTTTTGGCAGCAGCAGCAGCAAATATGATTAAGGATGATGCATTTCAGGGGACTGAGGAGACTTTCTCATGTCTTTTCTTTGAATCGCTAATAAGCAGGACTGACCCTCTTTGAATAAAACCCCAGGACTTCATAGACTTATTATAAAAAGGGAGTGAGATCCTGGTGAGAAAATAAAGATATTCTCCAGATAAGTGGGAGTGTCTGGGAGTGGATTAATTTAAGTTCTAAAGGGGATATAACCCTTTTTTAATAAGGTGGAATATGCTAGATGCCACTGGTTAGGATAAGCTAGCTCACGACAGAATCTACAACCACGTATACCATGACATCATGAGAATCCAATGAGCCTGACTGGATTTTAGTTAAGCTAAATATCATACCCAAATTAATATTAACCACCATATCAGTCCTTCGTCATGGTGTATACGTCTACCTCCTTTGTTAGTTTAAGACCCTTCTTTAGGTGGTGAGTGCTCCCTGGAAAGGTGAGATATTCAGTCATAAGTCAATACATTTCAAGCACAAAGATATTTGTTGAAAAACCTCAGCTTCAAAGTCTGATGAGAAGTTTCGAGTCAAGGACACAAGGGCTTACTTACTTTTTTTAGGCACCAGAGAAAAAGGGCATTGAAGGTGCTCCCACTACAACGACACCCTCAGTGGGCGCCTCTGTGATAAAGGAAGCAAAATGAGTTAAAATTCAAACCACAGGGGAGGATTATGAGACTATTTGTAGAGAAGTCAGAACAGAAGCTCCTGCTTAACTCTCCCTGTAAGTTCTCGCCAGACAGTGTATAAACGTTTAACTCAAGGAACAGAAGTAAATCGTGCCCACCATCCTGGTGATAACATAGTACCTGCTATTCTGATGTTTTCCCAAATACCTGGCAGTTGAGTGTAGTAACTTCTCTATCCTTTGAAGTAACTGATAGGAATGTCTTTGAGGAAGGTCTTTTAATGTGGAATGCTGCTTCCGGAAGCTTCCTATTGTGTGGAAATATGCTGCTGATACGCTCAACTAGCTACATAGAGTCTGGGGGAAAAAGATAGAAAGAAAAAAGAAAAGGAAAAGACAGACATTTCATTCCATTTCTCCAGGTGTTTCCCTTCACATTAACTTGACTTAGACTATTGTCTCCCAAAGGTGTAACACTTCTGATCACTAATCAGTAGATAACACAGCCAGGGGAAATAGGGACTAGATGAAATAATAGATTTGAGCCTCTGGATTTTCCCTTAGCCATTATAAAGGTAGGAAAGGGACCAGATAAAAAAATAAAAGAATCCAAACAAAAATATGAATTTTTCCATAGAGCGACCACATGGACTTAATGGAAAGAAGCCCAGAACATACAAGATTAGTTTTTTAAAACTTTTTTTGGCAAATTTTAAATGTTTTTAAATGCTGCGTAGGCAGGAAAAACTAGGGATGGCATATCAACCATAGTCTGCATTTTTTTTTACCCTTTAAAACAATATTTTAAATACTCTGTAGTGGATTCATTCTACCTTGACAATGCAAGTGTATTGGAATAGTTTCATAGCAGCATTGTTCTTAATAGTAACAAACAGGAAATTATTGTTTCCACCAGTACACTGTGTAAATCAGGAATAGGTAAACTATGACCTGTGGACCAAATCCAGTCTGCAATCATGACTTCTATAAATCTAATTTAGTTTATTTTCAAATTGGAATACAGCCATATCTGTCAATTATGTATTGTGCAAGGCAGAATTGAGTGGTTGTGAAAGAGACCATGTAACTCACAAAGCCTGAGATATTTACTATATGATCCTTTGCAGAAAAACATTTGCCAACCACTGATATAAATGGTTGCATAAATGTTCAATGGGATACTACCATTAAAAGAATACAAAAGATTGATATATAATGATGTGAAAAGATATCTGCTATCAAGGAAAAGTGAATCAAAATAGAATGCTATAAGTATAGTTAAATCCCATTTGCCTAAAAACAAAGAATATACTAGTAAATATGAAAGGGTGAGGGCTATGCGCTCCCCTCCATCTTACCTGTATCCTCCATGTTGGGGCCACGTGTAGCCTTCTTCCCTGAAGCCCAGGCCTCTGCTGGCCGCGCCCGGGATTTTAAACTAACCAATGACAATCAAGGGAAGTGCGCGCCATAGATATGACCACATCCTGTGTAACAAGACCCGGCTCACGCCTGGCCAATCGGCAGGGCCCACAATCCCCTTGCATCACCTCCCTATTTAAGCTGGATTTTCCCATGGGAGGGGACTCTCTCTTCCTGTCGCCGGGGCCGGCCGGGAGCAGGGCCGGGCCGGCCGGGAACGGGGGTTGGTCTAGCTAGCCCAAAAATAAAAGGTCCTTCTGCTGTTGCATTGAACTGGCTCTCAGTGTGGAATTTTTGGGGATCTTGGAATCTGGGCATAACAAATATACATTAAAATTTTCTGAAAGAGTATATAAGAAACTTTACAGTGATTACCCCTAGAAAATGGATGTAGAAGGTAGCATTGGGGAGAGGGAAAGGGGCGGGAGGAAGAGAGAAATATTTATTTGATATTCTTTTCTATCATTACATTTTTAAAAATATGCTTTTTTAATTGATTTTTTGAGAGAGAGGAAGGGTGAGGGAGAGAGAGAGTTAGAAACATTGGTGAGAGAGAAACATTGATCATCTGCTTCCTGCATGCCCTCTACTTGGGATCCAGCGTACAACCCAGTCATTTGCCCTGACTGGGAATTAAACAGGCGACCTCTTGGTGCATGGGACCAACTGAGCCACAACACTGGGTTAGCATTAAAATTTGAAAAATTTTAAATTTTCGTATATTACATTTATATTTGAAAATAAAGTAAATTAAATTTATAGATGTCATGGGCATTTGTTAAGAACATATTTTTTTGTAGCATGAATTAATATAATGCCTAATGGCATAATAATAATGTCAGTCTTTTTTTTTTTAATCTTATGGCTATTTTTATTAAACATCGATGTAGTTTATTCTATTTATTTTAAATAGTAAATAGAGTGTTTCTCACATTTGAAGATTTACCTGCAATTTTAGGTTCACCATTTGCTTTAGGTGAGTACGATTTTCCTCTTCATTAATTTAGTGAAATAATTAAAGCATTTTATCCCAATTACATACTTTAGATCTTTTTAATTTATTTTTCACTATGAGGAATTTCACATAATGGTTGTGTTTTCCAATGTAATTTATAAAGCACTATTTTAGACCCCATGTGAGTCTTTAAATTTTTTTCCTATTGAAGATTTTTTAAATTTAAATTAAATTTATTGGGGTAACATTGGTCAATAATAACACCATATAAGTTTCAGGTGTACATCTGTCAGAGCCAGTCAAAGCACTGCTCAGCATTCCTGCTCTGAGTTCCTCTGCATCCATATATTCTTCTAAATTCTTCCCGACTACACCAAGGCTGGCTCCTACTTGAACCCTGTCCATTGTACTAACTGTTGGGAGCTTAGTCCAAGTTCTTCCTTTATCTTCTGTTCACTAGTTACAGGTGTCAGGTCCGAGCCTCTCGGCCTGGGGCTGGACCTCTTAGGACGCCGGGTCTTAGATGGAGAAGCCATGAGAGGCTGTGGGTATATAAGAATGAGTCTTTATTGCAGAAGCCAGTGGTCATATAGCCATCAGACAACACAGTCCTTCACAAGCAATCCCATATAGGCAGGCAGCTGGACACTGGCTGGTGAACAGATACATCCTTCCCGCAAAGCAGCATTAGTCTCTGTATCCACGGCTGTTATCTGAGCAGTTGCATGCTGCCTCTAAACTCACCACCTTACATTGTAGCGGTATCTGAGCTCCCCGCGTTAGAGTTACAGCCTCAGTAGTCTCTCCAACCTCTCTGGCTCAGCAGCTTCTCCTGTCTCCCCTGCTCAGCACACTGGCTGTTTAACATGGTAGCTATATCTGAGCTCTCTATGAGCTCTTAGCTTTACATCATGGCAGTACCAGCTCTCAGCTCTGTCTGAGCTCTCTAGCTTTTTCCCTTCCTAGCTGCTCTCTCTCTAGCAGACTAGCTGGACAGTAACCTGTATATTACTCCAGAGACAAAGAAGGCTAGTTTCCAACAGTGACATCAATCATTTTGGCTATAGAAGGGCACACAGGTGCAGTGTACCATGGGATTGTACCTCCTTGTGGTTTCTCAGCCTGATTAAGATTCCCATGTTCAGGGTGGCCTTGGATGTCTGGTGTATTAACAAGGCCTCTGCTTCACTGGCCTTGACTGGTAGGCATCTAGGCATCTCTGGCATGGTTCCCACAAGATCTTAACAATATGACATATATATATACTCTATAAGGGTCTTCATCACTCAAAATCCAGAATCCTCTGTCACCATACACTTGACCCCCGTTCCTCTTCCCCTCCTCATCCCAAGTCTTTTTAAATTTTAAACATTTTTTGTTTCTTATTTTATAGGAAAAAATTTGATTTGGGACAAATTTAAATACTACTTGATTTTTTTTTTTTAATCTGCAAAATGGAAAGAAAAATGCCACCAAACTTACCAAAATATTTTTTTGTGTGTGTTATAAAGAATTTTTTAGTGTTCAACCAATTAGCAATTTTTTTAAACACACAATTTTGGCACAGTTTTAGTGCAATTAAAAACTGGACAGTCCCAAGAAGGATTTTTGATGGTAAATGTGCATGAAACTAATTAAAAGGCATTGTTCTAAAATATCTAAATTCTGGAATTTTAGACTCTTTAACCATAAATGATCCTAGGAAAGTTGCAATCCACTGTGAAAAATTAGAGAACATGAGCTTTAAATAAAAGTAATATCAAAGGTCCCTTTCAGCATGAACACTCTATTTTTTTTTTGAGCCAGTGACTCTGATTTTCATCTCTAAAATGGGGATGGTTATATTTGCTCTGCCAATTTTTGTGCAAATTAAATGGATTAATGTATACTAGAGAAATTTGTAAATTCTAAGCTTGCATACCAGAACTTTTCAAAATATGGTATATAACCACTGTTAGTTTGCAAGATGATTTTCAGGGGGATGAAAAATTTTGTATTCTAATGATTTTTTTTTACATTTACTTTTTATTTATGGTGAGTGATATGTTACACACATGGTAGCTTCCTTTGACATTAGTTTCCAGAAGTAAAAATGTAAGTCAAAATAGAGAAAAATATTAAATAACTCATACCAAAGGTGGAACAAATATTTAACAAAAATCATGATGACCTTATGTGAATGATTAAATTCAGGAAACATTGCATTATAGAGACATAAATTTGTATTTTCAGATTTTTCCTTATGGTTCTCAATTGGAGTTGTTTAATCTGCTATGGCTGCAAACATGCTGTGATAATACAAGACATATGGAGCCCTTTTGCAGTAAAGGAATAGAGAAAAAAAGCAGATGCTTGCAGCATTTAGGAAAGGAACCCTATTATAGTTGAAATGCTGGCCCATGTGGGGTCCATAGTCTGAGGTTAGCGTAGGTTGCACTGATTTCACTGCAACAATAAGAAAAACACAGTTAAGTAGAGGATTGAAAAGTATACTTCTAATTAAAAATGGTGGCAGAGTAGGAGGATGGTACACAGACATGCTCCCAGGAACAAGCTGAAATTACAACTGAAATACGGAAAGGCTTCCTGAAAAATCAATGGAAAACTCACAGGAGAGAACCCTGATACCCAAGGACCAAAGGTGGAGCCAGCATAGAGACTAGTAGGAGGGGTGGAGGCGAGAAAGGGCTGGCCAGGCACCCAGATGGCAACTGAAGTCCTGGAGAGATATCTCAGCTGTGTATATATGTGTGTGTGTGTGTGTGTGTGTGTGTGTGTGTGAGAGAGAGAGAGAGAGAGAGAGAGAGCACGGGAGCGGGGGGCTGGGGAGGGGGGGCGGCTGTGGGGGGAGGTGCCACTGAGAACTCTGGGATCTAATCCAGAAGCTGAGCTCCTCAACAGAGAGCACCAAATCTGAGGATAGTACCCACATAACATCTAGCTGTGAAAAGCAGTGGGGTGCTGTCTTGCCAGGGATTGGCAGCTGAAAGTTCTGGCATCCCCTTAAAGGGCCAATGCACAAAAATTCCTTGTGGAGCCACCCACCTTGTGCTCTGGCAGAGGGAGGGTGAAATGGATTGGAGCTGTGAGAGCAGAACCCAGGGGAACTTGGGGAATAGAGCTCAGAAGGCAGATACCCCAAGTTTTCTGAGCTGAGTCATTCCCTCACACAGTGGAGGACATCTTTCCCACATAGACATCTGCCTTCCCTGGGGGGAAGACGGTCGACACACCCTATTGGAAAACACCTCGCCCTGGGGCCACTTAAGAGATTAAAAGTAACAATTAGCCTCCAGGCAGAAGCAACTGCCCCACCCTGCTGAAAAAACTCTCCTCACACCTGAGGACAATTGCCTGGGGGCAATTCAAGTCAGAATCCTATTAGTCTGTAGGCAGAGGTGGCCTCTGGAGGCTTTGAGTTTTGTCTGATCCAATTAGTCAGAAACAGCCTTTAACACTGTCCTGCACTAGAGATTGAGAGGTATAGAGAATCTACCTAATACAGAGTCACAAACCCAAACAGACAACCAAAATGAGGAAACAAAGGAACAACACCCAGATGAAAGAACTAACGGATTCTTCAGAAGAGATAAATGAAGCAGAGATAAGAAAATTATCTGAAATAGAGTTCAGAGTAATGATGTTAAAAATGCTCAACAGTATGATAAAAGATATAGTAACTATGAAAAAAGAACCTTCTGAGATAAAGAATGACATAATACAAATAAAGAATACATTGGAAGGAATACACAGCAGATTAGGGGAAGCTGAGGATCGAATCAGTGAATTAGAAGACAGAGTTGAAAATATCACTCAATTAGAGAAGCAAAAAAAGAGAAAACAAAGAAAAAAACAGGAGGACAGCTTAAGGGAGCTGTGGAAAAATGTGAAACATAACAATATTAGAATAGTAGATGTACCAAAAGAGGCAGAAAGAGAGAAAGGAATAGAGAAGTTGTTTGAAGAAATAATGGTAGAAAACTTCCCTAACCTGGTAAAGGAAAAAGTCACATAAGTTCAGGAGGCATAGAGAACCCCAAATAAGAATAACCCAAACAGACCCCCACCCAGACACATCATAATTAAAATGCCAAACATTAAAGACAAAGAGAGAATCTTAAAGACAGCAAGAGAAAACTGTTACCTACAAAGGAGTTCCCATAAGGCTGACACCTGATTTCTTATCAGAAACTCTACAGGCCAGAAGGGAATGGCATGAAGTACTCAAGGTAATGGAAAGCAAGGATCTGAGACCAAGATTACTATATCCAGCAAGGCTATCATTCAAAATAGATAGTTAAATAAAGAAATAAAGAGCTTCCCAGACAAAAAAAAAAAGCTAAAAAAGTTCATCACCACCAAGCCAGCATTATAAGAAAAGCTAAAAGGATTTCTGTAAGGGATTGCTGAGAAGAAGAAACAGAGAGAGAAACCTAGCCATACAGAATTAAAATGGCTATAAATAAGTACCTCTCAATAATAACTCTAAATGTAAATGGATTAAATGCTTCAATCAAAAGGCATAGGGTAGCTGAATGGATACAAAAACATGACCCAACTATATGCTGCCTACAAGAGACCCACCTCAAAACAAAAGACATACACAGAATGAAAGTGAAGGGATGGTAAAAAAAATTTTCCATGCAAATGGAAAAGAAAAAAAAGCTGGAGTAGCAATACTCATATCCAACAAAATAGACTTTAAAAGCATCATGCTAAGCAAAATAACCCAGTCGGAGAAAGATAAATATATGATCTCACTCATTTGTGGAATATAATGAATAACATAAACTGATGAACAAAAATAGAGCCATAAGGGAAGACAATATACTAGAATATAATAGAAGTAATCCTGTTTTTTGAAGATTTTTAATATTTCCTACAAGTTTTGTGATATCAACTGTACTATGTCAGTACAGTTTTGGTAATATTATTATACTTAAAATCCTTTTATTCTTAAACTAGTAATGTTTATTGCATGTAATATTATTATATGTAAGATCATTTTTCTTGAATAATTGGTGTTTATTGCATGTAACATTATCATATTTAAAATCGTTTTTCTTGAGAGATTAATGTTTATTGCATGTAACATTATTATATTTAAAATTGTTTTTTCTTGAAATAAAAAAACTGAGAAAAAAAAAGAAAAGTATACTTCTAGAAAGGACTTACACTTCTGAGAAATTAACTTGTGGCTTATTATAGTAAAGAATATTCTGAGGAAGTATGATGAGCAAATCCAACTGTTTGTCTGGCCAAACTCCCACAGATCAGCCAGCCCAGTGAGTCATCATTAAAGTTGCTGGAATTAGGTAATGGCAGCAAATAAGAGAGGGGAGCAGCCTTAGGAAACCCACCTCTCTGTTCACAACCTAAAGCTCCTGGAATTCTGCATGAGTATGACTTTCATGACTTTCGGTGATAGTGGCAAACCAAACTCCGGCTGGAGGAAGTAAGAGTTGGGTCGGGGTGCACGTCTTTTTCTGTGACCTGAAAGCAAAAATGTCATGTTCATAACACAGTGGTACACTCACACAGGCCTTTCATCCCAAGCCTTTCCTATTCTGCCCAGCGGAGAGCTCCCAAGGCAGAGAGCCCTCTTCCAGGGTGTCTGCACATTTTTACCTCAATTTTCCTCAGCCCACCTGAAAAGAATACATTTTGTTCCCTTGTTTAATCTCATGCCCTTGCTATAGGAGTATCAAGCAAGCTACTGCATTGAAAGTTGAGGACTCCCAGACTCACAAGGTTCCAATCTCTGCCCTTCATTTAGGAAACGGAACTTCTTGATCTCTAGTACCTGCTTGTGTGACTACTGATTTTTTTTTTTTTTTATGTCTCTGCAAATTCAGATGACTAAGGAACTGCTCATGCAGCAATTTAGAAACAAAATGGAGTATCCACTTTATTTAAAAAATTCTTTGAAGCCTGCCATTTAACCCCAGCAGGGAAGTTGGGATTTTTCAGCCACACATAGTGATTTTATTCCTCTGGAGGCTTATATGAATAATTAAGCTTTTTCAGAAAAGAGAGCAAATAGAATTCTGCAAGGTAATCAAAAGCGGATATGCTAATTTGGGTCTATATGACTATTTTTATCAGAAAGAACATTAAGCTTAGATCACTTATTCATCTAAGTTAAGAAAATTGGAAAAGGGAGCAAGACTAGCAAATTACCTTTGCTGATGGTCAAAACCAGCCCTAGCTTGGACTCCTTCTTAATCATCTTTCTCAGTGTAAAACCTAGTTACTAGGATACGGCCGTGTGGCAGCATCTTTATTAGAAATTGTGTGGGAGAAAAAAAGGTCAGAGGCTCATTTCCAATAATGGTTTGACAAGGAATACGGAGAAAAGGGCAGGAAGGAATTGAGGTTTGTGGTGTTTCCCTAAATCAAGATTTTGAGATAATAGCACTTATCTGAGTGGGAAGGCTCCAGGAATGCAATTTATTAATCTCAGGGTTGAAAGAAAAAGAGACATGAGAGCATATTATCATCAACATTAAGACCAGAAAACCTAAAAGGATATGTAAATATCCTTCTAAAAGATCAGGTAAATGCCAAAATATCAGGTAAAGTACAAAAATGCTATCATTTATGAAAGTTTTCTTTATCTCTGGCTAAATCCAAGAGCTCTATAATTATATAGGTAGAAGTCACACCTCCAAATATTAAGATTTGAAAATAGTCAGTGGCTGAGTGGCTTAAGCATTTAGAAAACTTCACAAGATCCAAGTTGCTTTCCTTAGAGAAGGTCTACAAGGTCATGAAACCCCATGACTCCGCAATGCACCTGCCATTCCCTTTCCTGTAAGGAGCAAACAAGAAGGTGGAGAGAGTCTGGAAGTCCTTTCACATAGATATAAGCAGGGCATTGAGATTTCTTCCAAAATATTATTATACTTTGGATGTCTACAATTTTAAATATTTTTAACAGTTAAAAATTGATTCTAATACTTATAAATTTATTTGTGTGATATATATGCATATATATTTTTCATCCCTTCTTCTTTGAAATTTTTCTATTACTGTGGTAAATTGAATTATAGTTCCCAATTATTACCTTCATCATACTAAAGGATTTTACATACTTGCTCTTTGCCACAAATTTCTTAGTTTCTTCTCTACAGGTGGAACATACATCCTTGCCCCATTACCTTTGACCATATGGTCATGTGACATGCTTTGATCAGTGGAATATGTGTGGCTACGAGGTAAGCCAAATCTGAGCAGAAAATTTAAGTAAGCTTGTGCAATTTGTCTCCATCTACCCTTGACCATCTGCCCTCTGCCCTGAGAACACCAGGACCTACGTCTGGCTGCTCCTTCACTCTGGATCCCAATGTTTGCAGACTCAGAGCTGGCCCCATGGGACCCAGGTCAGCCTCAGGTAAGCCCCTACCTGGTTACCTATGTAACCAACACACCTGCTGCTGCCCTGCATCCTTTATATAAAAGAATAAGTATTATAAGCTACTGCAACTTTGAGTTGTTAGCATCACAAAACAGTTGACTAAACAGTACTTTACTTGTTCTTACTAGGCAGCTTGCAGGGTCATGTCTTAGGTGAGAGGCAAGGACAGCAGCCAAAGCTCAGGACTAGCCCTAAAACCTGTGGAATTGTTCTGACTCAGCCCTCCTCCTGTTCACCTGTTACTAACCTAATAGTGGCAGCCAGGCTTCTCACAGAGACTGTTGGCACTTTTTGAGCTGGACCAGGAATAGGATGTGGTCAGACCCTGGCCAGGTGCTGAAGTGTTCCGTGAATGTCAGAGGCAGCACCGTCCATACCAGGGTCACCTGGATCTCCTGATTTGTTTATTCAGAGGGTGTGTTTTCTTAAAGTGACCCTCCTTGTTTTAAGTTTTACTAAGTGTGTATGGCAGTCAGGAGTATATAGAAGTATATGAAATTGTCTTAGTTCTCCTGCATGGAATAATTTAATATGCAGTATTCCAAGTGTGCAATTGGATCAGTGAAAGTGAGTTACAGCAAATTGGTTAAATCTTATTACAACAAAACATATTATAAGGGAGTGTTTGTGACCCAAAATATTTCAAAAATATACTAATGGCCAATTTATTGAAATAAAATTTGATGTTTCCTTGCTTTGTACAATGTGAGTTGACTTGCAATTTTTTTTTTTTTTTTTTTTTTTTTTTTTTGCGGGGGCGAGGGGGGGTGGAGTGTTTGGCAGTATTCTGCAGAGTGACAGGGTAAAGACTCATAATGAACTGGCAGGACTCATTTTAAATGCCTAACCACCCCAGCCCTAACTTTGTATTCCTGAGCAAGTCACATTGAGCTGTTTCCACTTCCCCCATCTGCAAAACAGTGACAGTAACAAGGGGAATAAAGATTATATATGAGATTATATGTTTAAAGCACTTAGCACACTGCTAGCATATTATAAGCACCTGATATTTGTTAGACATCTTTTTACTCTCATCTATGCCATAAATATTTATGTATAAAGCACAAAAACATTCAATATTTTTAAAAGTTTTAGCTGTTGGTACTTCCAAATGGTTAAAATATGCATGAATTTTCACCAAAAACTGAAATCTTACTACCATGATAGAGGAGATAAAAGGAGAAAAAGGAAATAATTCTGTTTTGTTTTGACAAAAGACAAGGCAGTAATTTCCATAAATATTCAACAACTAATATCAAGAATTTGAACATTTTAAAATGTCATTGCCTTTTAGTCATAATTATACTCCTTTACATTCCATAGCACTTATTCTTTTCAAGGTACTTAGCTAGCTATATTTTTTAATTCTCCCAGCTATTTTATGTTATTTACATATTTCATATCCATACAATTCTTCTCTGTCAAAGTCAATGACATTTCCAAAAATACTGAATATTGAAAACTTCCTAGGCAAATACTCTCAAGGTTTTATTATTATTATTATTTGCATAACTAATTCACTTCTTTCTTCTAGGGGCTTACTCCTTTGACAAGACCAACCAAGATTTACAGATTGACTTATTTCTTAAAGTTTTTTGTATTATAAATTTTTAAACAATGAAAAATATAGAAATATTAATATGAATACACATATAATCACACCCCAATTTTTCATAATTTTATGCTGTTTTTTAAAAAACAAGACACTAGAGTTAAAGCTGAGGTCCTCTGTGTAAATTTTCTTCTTTTCTTTTCCTGAATTTGCTACAGTTTTACATTCTTTTAAGCTTTATATAAGAGTTGCATATTGTAATTATTATGATACAAATTCCAGTTTTCTCAATATCATGCATTGAAACCATCCATCTTCACTAATGCTGTAGATATACTAGCACAGCATTCACTGGAACTGTTGTCTAGTATTTCTTTGTATGAGCAAGTAACAACTTATCCATTTTAGGTTCATGTTTATACATTTGTGCTTTTTAGCAGATGCTGTAGTTTTTTGCCTTATACCTGTGGCAGGCCACTTCTTGTGACACTGTGCCATAGAATTTCTGTTCTGGCACATTCAGTCCACCTGCAGGGCAAGTTGAAATGCCCAAGAGTCTGAAGTAACCTTCATTCAACGATAGACATGAATTTAGTGGATGCATAAATACTCAGCTCTTTTCATACCTCTTATGAGGAAACTCTGAGGTGTGCTCTGCACCAGTATTTGCCTCAATTGTCCATGATGGCAATATGTTGATCATTAGTCCTTCGGCTTTTTGCCTTCTTATGGCACGTCTCTACTTGCCCACCCATTTATTCCTGGGATCACTCCCGACCTCCCGGATTAACTGTGTGCACTCAGATCTTTGCTTTAGGATCTATTCTTGGGAACCTAAACTAAGATTGGTATTCAAAACATGCCTGCAATAAACATACTGTGCTTGACATTTCTCCTTATCCACATGAAGGTACATTTCTCTAGGACAGAGTCAGCAAAATATAGCCCAGGCATCCAACATCCAAATCCAGCCTGCCACCTGCTTTGGATAGCCAGTGAGCTGAGAAAGGAGATATATATATATATATATATATATATATATAGAGAGAGAGAGAGAGAGAGAGAGAGAGAGATCAAACAAATAATAGTATTTCATGACATGGGAGACTGTATGAGATTTAAGTTTTAGTATCCCAAAATAAGGTCTTGTTGGAGTGCAACCATGCTCATTTGCTTACTATCAATGGCTGTTTTTACACTATCCCAGCAGAGATGAGTAGTCACTCCAGAGACTGCATAGCCTGCAAAACAGAAAATATTTGCTGCCTGGTCCTTTACAGAAAAAAGTTCACTGGCTCCTGATCTAGAGTGTATATCTAAAGTAAACATTTTTGTTAAAAATAATGTATATAATTAAATAAAAGTTATCTACACTAATAAAAGAGAAAGATGGTAATTAACGTACTACCGCTACTCTTTTCATTGGCTAATCAGTGAGTATATGCAAATTAACTGTCAGCCAAGATGGCGGCCGGCAGCCAGGCAGCTGGAAGCGAACATGAGGCTTGCTTGTTGCAGTGAAGGAGGACTCCAACGTTCCCCGCCTGCGCTGCCAGCCTCTGAACTACAACTCTAAGCAACTATGTACTATGTTGCAAACATAGAAGATAAACAAAACCCCAGAAACCGGCTTTCAGTCAGCTGGGCTTTAGCAACATTGTATCGATGTTTTCAGCAGCGAGGCCTCAGAGCTAAAGCTGGCCCAGAATTTAAAAAAAAAAAAAAAAAAGAAAAGAAAACAAGGAGCGGTTGGGACCTTCAGTCACTCACCACCAGGAAAACAGCCCTCAGCCCCTCACCCAGACTGGCCAGGCACCCCAGTGGGGATCCCCACCCTGATCCAGGACACCCTTCAGGGCAAACCAGCCAGCCCCTACCCATGCACCAGGCCTCTATTCTATATAGTAAAAGGGTAATATGCCTCCCAGCACCAGGATCAGCGTGACAGGGGGCAGGGCCCAAACCCCCTGATCGCCCTCTGTGTGTGACAGAGGGCTGGGCCAAAACCTCCCTATCTGCCCTGCTCTGTGCCTGATAAGGGAGAGCTCCCCAATCCCCTGATTGCCCCGCAGCTCTATGTTTGACAGGGGGGAGCTCCCCAACCCCCTGATCGGCCCTGCTCTGCGTGTGACAGGGTGCGGCGCCCCAACCCCCCCCAACCCCCCTCCACGGGCCTTGCTCTGTGTGTGACAGGGTAGAGCCATAACCTCCCCATTGGCCCTGCCCTGAATGTGACAGGGTGCAGCACCCCAACCCCCTGATCCGCCCTGCTCTGTGTGTGACAGGGGGCGGTGCCCCAACTCCCCTATCGGCCCTACTCTGTGAGTGACAGTGAGGAGCTCCTCAACCCCCTGATCGGCCCTGCTCTGTGCGTGACAGGGGGTGGCGTCGCAACCTCCCCATCGACCCTGCCTCGAGTGTGACAGGGGGCGGTGCCCCAACTCCCCAATCGGCCCTACCCTGAGCGTGACTGAGGGTGGCATCGCAACCTCCCGATCCGCCCTGCTCTGTGCATGACGGGGCAGCACCCCAACTCCCCAATCGGCCCTGCTCTGAGCCTGACTAGGGGCTGCACTTAGGAATTGGGCCTGCCCTCTGCCCCCCTGGAGCAGGCCTAAGCCAACAGGTCGTTATCTCCCGAGGGGTCCCAGACTGCGAGAGGGCACAGGCCAGGCTGGGAGACCCCCCCTACCCCCCCCCAGTGCACAAATTTTTGTGCATCGGGCCTCTAGTATATATATATATATGTTTGTGTGTGTGTGTGTGTGTGTGTGTGTGTGTGTGTATCCTATATAATAAAAACCTAATATGCAAATTGTCCCCTCAGGCAGTTGTTTGACCAGGAGTTCTACTGCTTGCTATGACATGCGCTGACCACCAGGGGGTGGCACAGAACATGGCAAATGTCAGCAATGCAGCACTGGCAGTGGGCAGCAGTAGAGGAGCTGACTGCAGCAGGATGGTGGAGCAGGTGAGGCACCAGTCCAAGGCGGGTGTGATTGCCCTGCCCATCACTCCACAGACAGCGGGGCCGCTGCCCAGCTCCCAGGTGTTGAGGGAGCCAGGCAGGGGGCCTAGCCCAGATTGATCACCCCACAGGTGGGATGGTGGAGCAGGTAAGGGGGCAGAGCCAGGCCACAGCAGGATGCCAGGTGGAGCTGCAGGGCTTGAGGCTGGGGGTGTGAGCTGGGCCCCGATCCCTGCAGGCCACCCCGAGGGATCCTACCCATGCAGGAATTCATGCACCAGGCCTCTAGTATGTGTGTGTGTGTGTGTGTGTGTGTGTATATATATACATATATATATATGTATATATATATATATATATATATATATATATATATATGCATGTTCTCCAAAGTGGTTGCTGCAACTTATACTCCAATCACCAGGAGCATTTGAGTGTTTCCATTTCTCCATACCCTCACCAGCATGTTTTTAAAAACCTTTATAATACTTGCTAATCTCTTTTTTTAAACAAAGAAATGTTCATATCTAAGAGTCTTCTAAAGAACAATCTACAATTGTTTGTTTTTTAAAGTTTTTATGTTTATGGCTAACTTCAATTTGTATAGCCAGTGAGTTTATATACGTAAACCATGATATTGGTTTACGTTTATTAGAGTGATATAAATTTTCCTTTTAATTTTTTTTTTAAGAAAAAAGAATAAATTGATTGAAAGAGAAACAGTTAATTATGTGACAGTGCAGTGATGTGCAGATATGGCAAAATCATAAAGATGGATTCTGAATGATTGAAATGTGTGGAACAATGGAGTGGAAATTTGTGATCTGTGTTTTATTCTGAATCAGTCACTTGCTAATTGTGTGTTCATGGTCAAATTATTTATCTTCCCTGGATTTCAGTAAATGCAAATAATTGCTAAAGCTTTCTTACCTCTCTTATAGTATTACCAGTGGCCCGGTGCATGAAATTCATGCATGGGGGGGGGTATCCCTCAGCTCAGGCCTGCACTCTCTCCAATCCGGGACCCCTTGGGGAATGTCCGAATGCCCTGAGGGATTGAGCCTAAATCGGCAGTTGGACATCCCTCTTGCAACCCGGGACCGCTGGCTCCTAACCGCTCACCTGCCTGCCTGCCTGATCACCCCTAACTGCCGTCCCCTGCTGGCCTGATCACCCCTAACTGCCTCTGCCTCGTCCCCACCACTGTGGCTTTGTCCAGAAGGAGGATCCGATGACCAGAAGATGTCTGGTCGACCCAGTCTAATTAGCATATTACCCTTTTATTAGTATAGATTTTTGAGATTATAAATTAACATAAAAGTGTAGAGTATTATATAAATTAAGACATTGACATGTTGCACCATCTCCATGCACAGACTGTATCACAAGTTAACTGGAGTTTCTACCTGAAGATGACCAACATGGTCTACTTTTGGTGTTTGAGTTTTACTGTCAATAGTCCCAACCCCATACCCTCCAGTTCTATTTGTAGAATTTCTATTGACTGTGCCCCAGCCTTCTTCCATGAAGCTTTCCCCAGATTTTATTCCTTCTTGTCATCTTGCATAATGTCTTCCTCTAGTAAATCTTTGTATTATTGAAGCGTTCTCTCACAACATGGTACAAACTCCCTGTTTATTAGTTGGACTGCGTATGTGTTATGCACACAGACTGTTGTATGCCTTTAGCATTGTATTCAGACTGTAGCTTTGTTCTTTGCACTCAATATTAGCAAATCAATGTGTTGACTTTAACTTTTTTTTATAAGCATCCATTACTTCTTTAAAGTATGTTTTCCCTAATTTTGTCTATGTGGCTGAGAATATGAGCTCTAAATTTGGTGTATAAAATCCTGTATGATGGACCTCTTTGTTGGTGCTCTTGTCCCACTTTGGGCGTCCATTTATGCTGGGGTTCATGTCCCAGCATCAAGAAGGGTTCAGGAATCTGGAAAAGGGGCTGCGCGTAGATGACATAGGAATCCAGAGACTAATAAAGAGTCCGGAGACGAGATATAATTTTGAAAGGCATTGGGGGTCAGAGGACCTTCAGCTAAAGGAACTGAAGAATACCTCCTTGTCTAGGACCCTTGCTTTTATTAACTCAATTTGTCCTAAGGCAAGGTGGAGCTAATCCACTTCAATGGGTAAGGTATCAAAGGGTACAGAGTCCATTGTCAGAATGGGGGAATAGCCTAAGGCTATTCAGGTGTTTGGCCAGGAGGCAATAACATGTAGATTAAGATACCCTTTAACTGTTTGGCATCCACAATCAATTTACTATTCAGGTTTGGGGAAATGCCTTTAGACATTCCCAACAGGTGACTACATGTGTGACTCAACCCTGTTGAGACCCCAAGTTTCATCAACCTTTTGATGAAACTCTTGAAATTATGACATGCTGGAATTGGTCTCCGGCACCTCTTCCTACTTCGTGAGGTTCACCTTAAAACAACCTGTTCTCTGCTTCAGCCACACTGACTTGTCAGCCCCGAAAGTGTGCTCCTTTTGCATCAGAGCCTTTGCCATTATTGTTCCAAGTGTATGAAATGATCTCCCTATCCTTTCACTTTTTAATGTTTACTAATCTTTCGAACTTGGTCTCAATTGTCTCATCTCCAGAGAAGCCCTCCCTTACCTCCTTGGCCATATTCAATTTCCCTCTTGTCTGCCCTGATAGCACCATAGACTTTCTATTGGCAGTGTTTATGAGAGTGGAAATTTTATATTACTTGTATGATTATTTGAGTAATGTTAATCTTATCCATTAAGTCTTATGCTTCATGAAGACATGAGAATATTTGTATGCCCTTGCCATTGTATGTTGAACATCAAATACAATCCTTGAGTACATAGTAAATTACCAATGATTATTTGTTGGATGACTGACTGAATGGATAAAATGTTATTCTGTCCCCTGCAAAATTAAATCCAAGGTATAGTTCTCGCTTGCTTTCATCTTCTATGATGAGCAAGGAAAGACATATGAGCAGGGCATAAATTAAACTTTAGCTGCTTTAGCCAAGTAGTCTGGGAATACTTCCAGAGTGTCAAGACACCAGTCATAACTTCCAGGAATCAGTGATTTCCTGCAGCAATTCTTAGTGACCTGCTATTGCTGACTCTTGCCCTTTGAAAATATTGTCCCCAAGCAAATGCCAGAATGCTGTCTGTGACAGCTGGATTCCTGCTGCAGGCCTCTCTAAATATACTCAGGTGCCATTTAACTTAAAATTTCTACCTAAAAATAATCTGGTTGTTGAGCCACAGAACAATAATACACAATTGAAATTCAGGTTCCAAAAGAATAGGCATTTGACTGCTGACATTAAAAAACCTGTCTGCTGTGAGGCATGCATTACAGACAACCCTGCAACATCACACATCAAATCTGACAGTAAGGGCAGCGTGTATATATAAACACAAGTGTGTGTGTGTAATTATTATTAACACTCTATATTTGAAAAGTTTATCTTATGTTTAGCAACACTAGAATTTATTGTCACTTATCAGTCTTAATATTATGACAATGGATTATGGCATAGAGGACTTTTTAAAAGTATATATCTTTTAGCCACTTCAATAAAGTGAGTTCTCTTAACTCTACCCTCAAATGTCTTTTTAAAAATTTCCAAAATAATTAATGAGGTTATGTTTGAGTGCAGATAAAATATTTTGACTTTAGGGTACCATGTTGGTATGTTATTATAAATACCCTCATGGTATTTAGAGCTTGGCAAGAACATGGTCCATGAACAGATGTCAGCAGTTAACCTATGCAATGACAACACATCTATGCTGTAACTGGGCCACGGCCTCCGTCAGCAGCATCGTCTCGTGTCTCTCCACAGCCCCATCAGCAAGTGCTGCTCAGGGCCACACAGTGAACCCCTGAGAATTGTCTTCTCCTGTGTTTCACTGTGGACTAAGCATGGCTTGTCTTGATCTAAATTTACCTCTTTGCTTAGACCCTGTGAGTGAAGGAACAAATAAATGCTTTGCTGTAAACCATAGGAAGTGATCAAAGCAGATAGTCTGGATAATATGGCTGTGAGTACTGGTTTAGTCACTGACTTAATCAGGAAGAGAAATTATTGTGGTAAATGTTCACATGCAGTCCTGGACTTTCTAAATTAATGAAGACTCCCATTTCCATTTTCAAAGAGGCCTTCTGGGTATCGTTCCTGTTTAATGTTGTGTTGTTGCTGGGTTGGTAATGGATTAGCACAAAATTGGGGTAGAGTGAAGGTGCCAGTCAATACTAGAGTGGCCCAGGAAAGTAAGAGTGCCAATAGAACATCTGGGTGAGAGATACAGTTGCTTTGGGGATGAAGCTAATCCTTATAGAGTGGGTGATAAAATTCAGTGAGTCAGAACTTATATTATCATGTATCTGTAACTTCCCACCACAGTGTTAATGTCATGGTGCTATTTACCGAGGAACCATTTGTATTTCACTTTATTTTGCTTGATTGCCTCCATTGCATTGTGGTAAAACTTATGCAGAATTTTTGAGAAAAAAAGACATTTTAATAGCGAACTTTAGAAATAATATTGAAAGTTGAGTCTGTGACAATGTAAAAATCTGTGTTTTTTAATCCTGTAATTATTACTTCCCACCTAATCCATTAATAAAAAATGCACATATAACTTGCTTCCTTTTATTAATATTTTGAACAATATAGAGCATGGACCTCTCTCCCCACCCCATGACACACATATATTAGATCCTCATTTCCCTTTTGTGGGAATTTTCTATTGTGTATGGTCTAGGAAGAGTGGGTGTTCCCTGACTTTAGACTCCTACCTGTGGTCCTTATTCTGAGGTTGGCTTCTTTTTTTTTTTTAATTCTCACCTGAGGATATTTTTTCCATCGTTTCTGTGGGAGACAGAGAGAGAGAGAGAGAGGAGAGAGAGAGAGAGAGAGATAGAGAGAGAGAGAGAGAGAGAGAGAGAGAAAGAGAGAGAGAGAAGAGAGAGTAGAGAGAGAGAGAGAGAGAGAGAGAGAGGTGAAAGAGACACATCATCCATTAGTTGCCTCCCACAAGCACGAGCATCCCCACTGGGGGCAGGGAGGGAACCTGCAACCAAGGTTCAAGCCCTGGCCTGGGAATTGGATCTGCGACCTTTCAGTGGTCAACCACTGAGCCACACCGATCCAGGCTCCTGGAGCTTTTATGTGAATGACACCAGGTGGAAAGAATATTTTGGGGTCAGACTGGTCACAGAGGAGGCTCAAGGAGCAGGACACAGAACCTTTGTGGTTTATGCTACACAGCATCCAGTTCTTTGGGTTTCTGCCTCCTCTCCATCGGAGCCGCCAATGTCTTTCCCACAGTTTTGCTTAAATAGCTGAGTTTACTACCCTTGCATGCAGCCAAGAATTGACTGACTCAACCAATATTAACTACAACAGACATGTCTCTTTTCTATGTGAGATGATCCATAATCACTGGGACCATCTTATGGGAAAAGACTATTCTTGGAATATAAATGTCCACAACAAAGTTTTAATTTGTAATTCAAACTGTAGCAAGCCAGCTCTGGGGCTTTCTCTATTTAATCATGGTAACGGTGATGCATTGTTCTTCCCCATCCCTCAGGCTGCTTTCAGCTTTGATTACATGGAGAAGGAACAGAAGTCCCATAATGAGTCAAGTTGTCTTTCACCTGGAGTTTGACTTTTAAAAAATTCTCTTTGTAACTTCTTTACAATTGTAAATTGTGGACCTACAGAATGATTGTCAATGAATTTAGGAGTCATGTAGGAACATATTCTCATTTTATAGCTGAGCAACCAAAGTTTACCACCAATCGTATGGCTATTTAAAGGCAAAAGAGGGCTTAGAATCCAATTCTTCTGAACTCCAGGCCAAAGTTCTTTGCCGCTCTCCAAAGATTCCATGATAAAACAAAGAAACAAAGAAAGATGGAGTTAAAAAGCCACTTTGCTTTGAGAAGAATAGTAAACATACTTATAATAATGCTTTTTCAGCTATAGCTAAATAATAATCTACCCAGCATTTGCTTCACTGACCACTTATGTTGTTTTCCTTAATTTGATATGTCAAGTATATTCTTTCCCCTAGGAAATTCAAGGTATAAATAAGCAGAAAACCCATCTTTGCTATTTCACCTTTCTTTTAAAAAGTGTGACTGTTTTCTGGGGTCCCATAGGGTACAACTAACTGTCACAGTATTAGTGCTCTGGGTAAAGTCTTCATATCTCCAGGCTTTGCTCTTTCATTTTTTTTCCCTTTATGTGTGTTTTATGCCTCCTGAATGAGATTGCCCTCTTAGAGAGGGTCTTCAACAAATGAGTTTTGATGGCTTTACTTTCATTCAACAGACAGGCACTGAGCATTTATAATGTGACCTGCATTACGATGGAGAATTGATGACAAAGGATGGGAAAAACCAATGCTTGCCCCTAGGACAAACTCATTAGTCAACAGAGTCAAATATCAACAGTACAACGATTGAAATTTCTTTTGAGAGCCAAATTTTTAAAACTTAAACTATATAGGTAGGTACATTGTTATTAACTTTAACTAGAGGCTCGGTGAACAAAAATGTGTGCACTGGGGGGGCGGGTCCCCCCGCCTGTGCCCTCTCGCAGTCTGGGACCCCTCCGGAGATAACGACCTCCTGGCTTAGGCCTGCTCCCGGGTGGCAGAGGGCACACCCAATCCCTAGGTGCAGCCCCTGGTCAGGCTCAGAGCAGGGCTGATTGGGGAGTTGGGGCGCCGCCCCGTCATGCACAGAGCAGGGAGGATTGGGAGGTTGCGATGCCACCCTTAGTCATGCTCAGGGTAGGGCCGAGTGGGGGGTTGGGGCACCGCACCCTGTCACACTCAAGGCAGGGTCGATGGGGAGGTTGTGGTGCCACCCCCTGTCACGCACAGAGCAGGGCCAATCAGGGGGTTAGGGAGCTCCCCCCTGTCACGCACAGAGCAGGGCTGATCAGGGGGTTGAGGAGCTCCCCCCTGTCACTCACAGAGCAGGGCTGATAGGGGAGTTGGGGCACCGCCCCCTGTCACACACAGAACAAGGCGGATCAGGGGGTTGGGGCGCTGCACCCTGTCACACTCAGGTCAGGGCTAATGGGGAGGTTATGGCTCTACCCTGTCACACACAGAGCAAGGCCCGTGGAGGGGGGTTGGGGCGCCACCCTCTATCACCCACAGAGCAGGGCCGATCAGGGGGTTGGGGCGCTGCCACTGTCACACTCGGGGCAGGGCCGATGGAGAGGTTATGGCTCTACCCCATCACACACAGAGCAGGGCCCATGGGGGTAGGGGGGTTGGGGCACCGCACCCTGTCACACACAGAGCCGCAAGGTGATCAGGGGGTTTGGGTGCTGCCCCTTGTCATGCTGATCCCGGTGCCGGGTGGCATATTACCCTTTTATTATATAGAATAGAGGCCTGGTGCACGGGTGGGGGCCAGCTTGTTTGCCCTGAAGGGTGTCCTGGATCAGGGTGGGGTTCCCCTCTGGGGTGCCTGGCCAGTCTGGGTGAGGGGCTGAGGGCCATTTTCGGCTGATGGGTGACTGAAGCTCCCAACCGCTCCTTTTTTTCTTTTTTTATTCTGGGCCAGCTTTAGCTCTGAGGCCTTGCTGCTGAAAACATTGATACAATGTTGCAGTCAGGCTGGCTGAAGCCCTGTTGACTAAAGCCGGTTTCTGGGGTTTTGTTTAGCTTCTATATTTGCTACATAGTTGCTTAGAGTTGCAGCTGAGAGGCCGGCAAGTCAGGCGGGGAACACTGGAGTCCGCTGTCACTGAAGCAAGCAAGCCTCCCTGTTCACTTCAGTGCATGGCTGCTGGCCGCCATCTTGGCTGACAGTTAATTTGCATAAGGATATTGCAAAGGATATTGGGAAGGGTAGGGGTCGTATGCTAATTACCATGTTTCTCTTCTATTAGTGTAGATTAGGGTACTCCTAAACTAGCCTTTGCTAAAAACGTCCTCAATCTGAGGGGTCGACCTCAGCGAATGTACCCCCACTTCTTCTAATGCCACTTCTTCAAAATAGACTCGCCCAGGCTGAAAACCGACTTCTGCGCATGGGCCACGGAGTTTCAATCGCACTGTACGTGTGCGCCCACACGTGGTATTTTGTGGAAGAGCCACACTCAAGGCGCCAAAGAGCCGCACGTGACTCGCGAACCGTGGTTTGCGGACCACTGCCCTAGGGAACTCACTCTACTCAGAGCAACCTGCATTTAAAAGTGACAATTGATAAGAGATGGTACATTCTTAAAAAAAATACTGTCATTCTTAAAAAAAAAATTCATTATTGTATCCTTAAGAACCCATATTAAGGAGCTCTGTTCAGAACTTCTAAATAGGGTTTCCTTTAGGCAGTCTGCACATGGCTCCACAGTAGTCTGTGAAGACAATGTCACTGGCTAATTAAGACACGATACATTTCTTCTTGCAAATAATAATGAAATTATTCCCAATAAACTGGCCATTTAGTTTCTGATTTTTCCAAGATAGAAGGACTACATGTTTTCAGCAAATGTAGATAAGAAAATGCTTTGAGCAGCTTGGTGTGAGCCAAATAGTAACAAATGGGCTGAAACCTCTGTGAAGATTAAAGGAAAATGGGCAACATAAAAATTGTAGAGTAATAGGACTGATATGCACAGAGAGGTGATGGATCTTGTTCAAGATCACACAACTTGTAAATAGTGGTACCAGGATTCAAGCCCAGACTAGTCCAAATCCAACTTCATGTTTCCTCTTGAACATTGAACTGGGGGTGAGGACACCCAGCTTTGGAATTGTAGCACTATTTTAAAGACTCCATGTTTGTGATTGGTGTACAGTTATATTTATTCATTCAACACACCTCTTTTGAACATACTTTTGTGTCAGACACTATCTTGACACTTAAGATACATCGAGACGAAGATGCCTGTAATTTTATTTCAGGAATTCATTTTTGTATTTACTGCTTAAGGCACTTCAAATTATTCTCTATACATTAGTACAACATACAAGGACCTGCTAATTTCTTCAGCTCTCTTCATCTCTTAATCTAAACTCTAGCCACACACAGCTACTTCCAAATTCTGAAAACAAACAAACCTAAAAAGTTCTTTCCAAACTTGATATTTCTGTGCATACTCTTTCCTCTGCTACAGTGATCTCAACCTAACCCCCTACTCTGCCTTGAGGTCGCAGCTACCTCAAATGTCATTTCCTTCAGAGCTTCTCCTGACCTGCAGAACAAGTCTAGGTGTCTCTTCTGTGTTCCTATAACACCCTTTGCTTAACATCACCACACTCTATGGAAATTGCCTCTTTACCTCTTTGTCTTTTCCTCCCGACCAGAGAGTCTTTGGGGTCAGGGGCTGTGTCTTGTACCCTGTCACATCCCCAGTGCCACACATGGTGCCTGACACGTAAACCTTTGCTTAAAATTGACAACACATGAAGAACCAATGAGAGAGGTTACCAGCCAAACAAGCCACAGGATTTTTCTTAAAAGAATTCAGTTGGTTAATTCTTTACTATACTGAATCAAATATGACATTTCTATCACAAGTTTCTTGTTGATGCATTAAATACATTGTGAATGATAATCATATGCCCAGCTAGAGTTTTATGCTACTGTGTCCATAAGTTGGAGAGAAAAAAAATTAATAATTCAATTAAGGAGCAAGCTTGAAAACAAAAACAAAAAAATAGAAAAAAAGCCATACAGGGTATGTCTGGGAGTACCTAATTATATGTGGCAGATTAAGCTGCTTGTTGGCCCTCAGAGGAAAGAGAGGCCACTGAAAGGAGCACTGTCAGGAAGCTCTTCAGGTGTATTATTTCAGTAAAACCTTGCAGGCACCCTCATTGTGGCAGTTACTGTGACTGCGGTTGCAGAGAAGAGGAAACAAGCACAGAGAGGTGATGGATCTTGTTCAAGATCACATAACTTACAAATAGTTGTATCAGGATTCAAGCCCAGACTCGTCCAAATCCAACTTCGTGTTTCCTCTTGGACATTTAACTGGGGATGAGGATGTCCAGCTTTTGAATTGTAGCACTATTTTAAGTACTCAATTATTTATTTTTTATTTATTTATTTATTTATTTATTTATTTATTCTTTTTCAGCATCTCTAAACTTTAATGTATAAATATTTAAAGAGTCTCCTCTATTCGGTAGGACTGAAATAATCTCACAGTTTTTTAACATTTATTGTTATTGTTCAAAGTATTACAGATGTCCCCACTTTTTCCAAGCATTGATGCTCTCCACGCCACCCCAGTACCAGGGCTTCGCCTCACTATTGTCCGTGTCCAAGGTTTATGCATATAAGTTCTTCATCAGTTTATTTTGTTCATTAGATTCCATATATAAATGAGATCACATGGTATTTATCTTTATTTGACTGACTTATTTCGCTTAGCATAATACTCTGCAGGTCCCTCCATGCTGTTCAAAGGGTAAAAGATCCTTCTTTTTTACAGCTACATAGTATTCATGGTGAAAATGTACCACAGCTTTTTTATCCACCCTCTGATGCATACTTGGGCTGTTTTCAGATCTTAGCTATTGTAAATTGTGCTGCTATGAACATGGGGTGCATACATTCTTTCTGACTGGTGTTTCAGGATTTGTAGGATATATTCCTGAAAGAGGGATCACTGGCAGTTCCATATTTAATTTTTGGAGGAAACTCCATACTGTTTTCCACAGTGGCTGCACCAGTCTGCATTCCCACCAGCAGTGCATTAGGGATCCCTTTTCTTCACATCCTCACCAGCACTTGTCATTTGTTGATTTGTTGATGGTAGCCATTCTGACAGGTGTGAGGTGATACCTCATTATCATTTTAATTTGCATCTCTCTGATGATTCGAGACTTTGAGCATTTTTTCATATGTCTCTTGGCCATTTGTATGTCTGTTATAGTTATGATTGTATTAGTATGTAGTGACCCCCATATTTCAATATCAAGTTGTAACCCTATGTGAGACCCACAAACCCGAACGTACTTTCCCAAATGAATGAACGCCCAGAACTTGCACCCTAGACCATATCGCACCAGTACAGCAACCACAGCCGGCAGCCACCGATAAGGACCGTCGTGTTTACTCGACCACATAAAAACCCCGGACTTTTGACACTCAATGTCTCCTGCCCCGAGAGAGAAGGACTCCAGTCGCTCTGTGAGACGACCCCGAGACTTCCGCCGAGACAGAGACCGAGCCGCGGCCGCTTCCGTTTTCATCTTCATCCTTGTCGGTGTGTATCGCAGGTGGCCGCGCTGGTGCTGGGATCCACCAGGAACTAGTAATAAACCCCTGTGTGATGGCATAGTTCCGTCTGTCTCTGTGTGTGGATGTTTATGACTTGGCTCGGTTGCCTTAGGCCTTAAAGATCCGAGCGGGACGGTGTTATCGCGGACCCTGGGACACCTGCGCTTGTCCCGACCAGGCTAAGGCAGAATAAGTAATTAATAGAATTTGGGGTCAACTGGGACAATGTCACTTTGGAGAAGTGTCTATTTAGTTCATTTGCCTATTTTTTAATTGGATTGTTTGTCTTCCTTTTGTAAATTGTATGAGTTCTTTATATATTTTGGAGAGTAACCCTTTATCAGATGTATCATTGGCAAATATGTTCTCATATACAGAAGGCTTCTTTTTCATTTTGTTGATGGTTTCTTTTGTTGTGCAGAAGTTTTTTATTTTGATATAGTCCCATTTGTTTATTTTCTTCTTTGTTTCCCTTGTTCTAGGAGATGAATCTGCAAATATATTGCTATGGGGAATGTCTGAGATTTTGCTGTCTATGTTTTCTTCTAGGATTTTTGTGGTTTCATGACTTACATTTAAGTCTTTTATCCATTTTGAGTTTATTCTTGTCTATGGTGCAAGTTGGTGGTCTAGTTTCATTTTTTTTTCATGTACCTGTCCAATTTTCCCAACACTATTTATTGAAGAGATGATTTTGACTCCATTATATGGTTCATAGTTAGAATCTCAACCATTGAGCCACACCTGCCAGGCTGGTAGAGTCCTGAGGATTTTCTATGTACAGTATCATGTCATCTGTGAATAATGACAGGTTTACTCCTTCCTTTCCAATTTGGATGTTTTTTATTTCTTCATCTTATCTGATGGCTATGGCTAGAACTTCCAGTACTATGTTGAATAAGAGTAGTGAAAGTGGACACCCCGGTCTTGTTCCTGTTTTTCAGGGAAATGGTTTTAGTTTTGCCTGTTGTGTATGATGTTGGCTGTAGGTCTGTCACATAAGGCCTTTATTATGTTGAGGTATGATCCCTCTATTCCCACTTTGCTGAGAGATTTTATTAAAAACTAGAGGTCTGGTGCATGAAATTAGTGCACTGGAGGGGTCCTGGGAGAATGTCAGTATAGCTTCTATTCAGTCCACTGCCATCTTGGAATTCTTTTATGCATATAAGTTCTTTGGTTAATCTCTTCTTGCCTCACTCCCCGCCTTCCCTCTGAGATTCATCAGTAAAAAGGAATATATTTAGAAATGTTTTTGCACAAGTTAGAATAACTAGGATCAGACCTCACCAAGAACAACAACAAAACCAGAAGAAATATATTAAACAACTGTTTTTAAACATTGGACATTAGGCAATGGGGGACTGTGATCTCTAAGAGAGGGGAAACAAATGAGGTGAACCCTGCATCTTCCTTAGCTTTCTGCCTGGAAGCATTTCTGGGCCATCATGCAGGGAGGGGACCCTACCAGAACACAGTGGTTACACTGAGTTGAGAAGGAAAAGGTTGAGGAGTTGAGGGAAGCTGCAGTAGCTGGCATTTGCAGTGAAAATAGCAGAGAAACACTCCAGAAGTTTGCATAGGAATCATATTAATCTTTTTGCTGAATACTCAGCCACAAATAATGCTGGAAAAAGAACAAATGGGAAGCTTTCAGAGGAAGAAAGTTTCATAGTTTTTGCCAGGCTGAATGACATTGGAGTTCTAATCAGCCATCATAGAGTTCTCAATGAATACGTGGGATATTCAATAGAGACCCCAGAAGGCTCAAGTCTTAGTGGTAAGTCTAAACAAGACCCAACATAGCAACATTTGTGAAACAAAACAAAAATCTTCAAAATATGCTGATTCACAAGTACCTTTACTACCTGACAGAAAATTGTTCAACAATTTTTAAGCAAGTAAAACCTGGCACTCAACAACATAAAATTCAAAATGTATAGCATATAATTAAAAATGTAATAAATATAATGAATCAAAAATGTGACCTATTACCAAGAAAAAAAAAAGCTAATTCAGGCAGACACAGAAATAATATAGATGTAAAATTAAAATACTAAGACTTTAAAAAATAGATAGACTTTAAAGGAAAAAGTGAACATAATAAAAAAGAAATAGAAAAAGACCCAAATTGAAATTATACATCTTCAAAATACAGTGTCATAAATGACAAATTCACTGGTGGTATTAAAAGATGTATACACTACAAAAAAAAAAAAGACCAGTGCACTTTAACAACATAACAATATATAGGATTGGGGGAAAGGAGGTTTACAGTTGTTCTTATGGAAAATAATACATTGATTAATAAATAATAATACAAGAATAAACTCTGTTTCATGTATTTACACAACTGTAAACCTACTTTTACCCGTCCCTGTGTATTACATCCAAAATATATATATTATAAATTATCCATTATATACTATATGTTATCCAAATATATATTATGTATTACCCAGATAGAAAAATGTCTGACAAAAATGAATGGAGCCTCAGTGACCTTGGAGACAATATAAAGCAGTCCAAAATATGAGTTGATGAAATTTCAGGAGAGGAGAGAAGGAAGCATTAAAGTATTTGAATAAACAAGGGTTAAAAATGTCCAAATTTGATGAAAATTATAAACTGAAAAATTCAGTAAGTTCAGGAGAATAACACAGAGAATCATACTAAAGTACACCAAAATCAAATTGATGAAAATCAGTGATGAAGATAAAACCCTTAAAGGATATGTAAAAAAATACTACATTACATAGAGAAAAGTGATAAATTCCTTTAGACTTTCTATCAGAAATAATGTAAGCCATAGGCCACTAAAAAAAATCTTTAAAATTTTGAAAGTGATTATTATTCAATCTGGAATTCTTATCCAGCAAAACGATCATTGAAAAATAAAGGTGAAATAAAGATATCTTCAGATAAACAAAAGTTGAAAGGAAATTGTCACCAACAAACCTGTTTGAAAAGAAAGGTAAAAGATTTCTTAAGCTGTGGATGCAGAGAAGTGATTATAATGATTGCTCATGGAATTTAAGTCAAGTAAGGGAAGAAGTGAAGATGTCAAAGGGACAGGGTAAAGGTGGATAATCAATAGATTGGTTGTCTAGATGGTTTGAGAATATTGAATCAGAGTTAGCTTCTAGAGAAAATCAGGTTAAAATAGGCTTATCAAAAATAGAACACATGAAATTATGAAAAATGAGGGATTATAGTCATTGGTAATGATGAGGCTCTACTAAGGACCATGGAAGTAGAATTTCTGTTAAAAAAATGGGTGCTAGCAGAAATGTACATAACCAATATATATCCACAAAGTTTCAGTTTTAGCCACCATGACAGAAAAAAGGAGCTCTACATCTTTTATTACCTACACAACTGTTGGTTATTCCTACAGGCACTTCTTTCTGGCCATAATTTCTTACCTGATTTCTACTTACTGCTTCAGGCTCAAGGGCAGTGGTGAGACACTTTCCAGTTATGATTTTATTGTAACTACTAGAGGCTTGGTGCACAAAATTCATGCATGGGGGGGGGGGGGGGAGGTCCTTCAACCTGGCCTGCACCCTCTCCAATCCGGGACTGCTGGCTCCTAACTGCTCACCTGTCTGCCTGCCTGATCACCCCCAACCACTCTGCCTGCCTGCCTGATTGCCTCTAGCTGCCTCTGTCTTGGCCCCTGCCACTGTGGCTTTGTCCAATAGGAAGTCCAGAAGGATGTCTGGAAGAAGTCCGGTCTATTTGGTCTAATTAGCATATTACCCTTTTATTAGTATAGATTTTATAGTGACAAAGTAATTTAAAAGCAGAATTCTATACCATTTAACTGAATAATTATAAAAATTAAAAAACTTACAGAGAGAGGAGGAGACAGTAATGGGAGCAGGCTTTAAAAGTGCTTTTGGGGAAATTGCAGTTCCAATTAGACCCATAGGCCATCATCCCAGCAAACTGATGGCCAACCATTTGAACATTGTGTCACTAGGGACATGTTTGCCATTTTGAGTAAGTGGTGCTAAGTGACTCCTCTTCAACTGCCAGGTCACTATGACTTTTTGTCTGAGAAATTGATGGGTTGCTAACATTGGCTGAAACAAATAAATGCTGACCTCATGTACAGCTCTGTTCAGTGTTTTTAAAACTTTTAACTTTCAGAATAATTTTCCATAGACTTCCTCAGGATATAATATATATTTTTCTAAGCTGAATAGGAATATGATGCAGGAAAAAGAGGAAGTCTATGCTAAGATGAGGAGAGGGAAGAATGACTCTACTTGAGAACTTAAGAGTAAATTTAAAATTACTTCAGTTAATTCAATCCCAAAAATTTATAATTCTAACCCTCCTGAAAAAGATTTTTTTTTTTTTTACTAAGAGAGTGAAAACAATAAAATGACAGATGGGCCTCTTTTCAGTATCCCACAGTTATTTCCTCCTAAATGTGCTCACACTAAATTCTACCCTTCATTCTAGAGATTGCTCAAGATTAATTTCCTCAATAAATTCTTTGATGACTGGCTCAGTTTTTAGGGATCTGTCTTTCTTCTGAGTGCCAACAATGAGCATAATCTGCTACACATAATTGGCACATCTAGACTTAGCCTGTATTGCTTTTTTTTCTGACTATTTTGTTTTCAAGCTTGCTCTTTAATTATATTAATTTTTTTCTCTTCAGCTGAGGCTGATCTCCCTAAAGACACAACAGCAACTAACTCTAGCTAGGCATATGATTGTAATTTGCAATGTATTTAATGCATTGACAAGAAACTTACTTCAGCTAGTAGAGGGTTCACTGACTGAATTATTTGAAGAAAATCCTCTGGCTGGTGTACTTATTTGGTTGGTAACCTCTTTCATTGGTTCTTCATGTGTTGTCAATTTTAAGCAAATCTTTAGGTGTCAGGCACCATGTGTGGCACTGGGGATGTGACAGGGTACAAGACACAACCCCTGACTCCAAGGACTCTTTAGTCTGGAGGGAAAGACAAACAGATAAAGAGGCAATTCATAGAGTGTGGTGATGTTTAACACAGAGTATTATGGGAACACAGCGGAGACCTGTTCTGGAATTTAGGAGAAGCTCTGGAGAAAATGACATTTGAGCTAGCTAAGACCTGAAGGTTGAATAGGGGTTAGAAGGCTAAGATCATTGTAGCAGAGTGAAGAGTATGTGCAGAAATATGAAGTTTGGACAGACTTTTTGTGTGTGTGTTTTATTTTTAGTATTTGGAAGTAGGTCTGCATGGCTGGAACTTAGAGTGAGAGAATAAAAGTGTTAAGAGCTGGAGAAGTTGGCAAGACCTCGTATGTTGTACTAATGCTGGATTTTAGCTTGAATGTATGAAGACTAATTTGAACTGTCTTAAGCAAGAAAGATAGCACCACGATCCTATTAGGGAAAGAACATTCTAGATGAATTGTGAATATAATGAAGGAGGACAGGAATAGATGTAGGGAGAGCAATTAGGAGACAGAAAATTACTGTATTTCATTAATTTTAAGACATACTTTTCCACATTTTATTATCTCTGAAGTCTGGATTCACTTACCATTAGTGTCTTGTCTTTGATTTACAGGAAGTTTTTGTTTTCTTTCCCAGTGATCCAAAAAAGAATAATGCTGTTTACACACCATGGTAGCTTAGATTCAGTAAACAAGGTGAGGAATGATTGTTGTCTTATCTAAAATACTACTGGAGTAGTTGGCAAAGTGGATGTAAAATCAGGTTTATTTTAGAGGTCAGATTGTCAGATTGGCATTTTGGGAAGCTGAGGTTGGGGAAAAAGCTAATGGTCTATTTTTATCTTTGTTTTTTCATTTGGGAAGTTTGTTTCATGCATTGAGATAAGAAACTCGTTAGGGATTGTGGGGTGAGGACAGTAAGGTATGGGACAGGGAAGATAAAGTAGAGCTATGCACATCGTGAGTGTGAGGGTTCTGGGACCATCCAGTTAGAGTGCTCCACCTTTGTTAATGAAAGGAGCCAGAATGTTTCTTAACAGCATATCCATTAAATAACCACACTTACCCTGGGCTTTCAAGGAAGTAGTCTCCTTTCAAAGGGTATGTTCTGTGAGGTCATTCCAGAAATATCAACGGCATTAACCTTGACATTGGAGCCTCTATCTATGCATGTCTGGTAGAATTCCCTTAAGAAAGGTTTGACTTTTCTCTTTCCTGGATTCATCCCATCTTCTAGCTTGTGTTTATTTTCAGAATAAGCTCATCATCTCATAGAAAAGTCCAATGTACACTCATCCTCTTTGAGTTAAAGACCCAAAATTTAAGAGAAATTAGCTGGAAAGTTTTGCCTTAATACCTTCAAAGACCAGAATGGTAGAATATAATTCTTTGAAGGAATAGTGGAAAGATAAAAGAAAGAGTAGATTACTCTGATCATGACCCTACCTTCTTTCTCTCCATAAATTCCTCCTAAACCACCAGCATCAGCTACCTCCTGAGTAGGTGTCTGCTGAGAACTTGGCCAGGCACTGATCCTCCTTTCTCTGTGGTGGGGCCCCAGCCTCTGCCAGTGCTGCTGGGGGGCCTGGGTATGCCTGGTGGGGTCATGCTGAGGAGTCTCTGGGCTGATCACCTGGCTTTGAAGTGCTTTATGGCTCCTGAATATGGCTTTGGGGTGAGGACAGAACAATCTGATATCACTATAAGGGGTTGCCCTACTTCATTCATATACTATTTACATTTTATCAAATGCTTTCTTATACATTATTTATTTGATTGTCATAAGTACGCAATTAGATTGGTTGGGTGTTTTCGTACACATTACATCTCCACTGAGGACCTTCAGCTTCAGGAGAAAAAATGTTCAAAGCTAGACAGCCATCTGGCAATATTAGAACCAGGTCCCCTGATTTCCAGTTCAGTGGTTTTCTCACTAAACTAGGGAAGCTATTGAGAAGAATAGAAAAAGTTTCTTAAGATGTTTTAAGCTACCTTAGTTGGTATGAAATGGAAGTCCCTGAAAGAGGCCTAACCGCCAGAGGTCTCCTGGGTGCCCAGGGTCATTTCGCCAAATCTGACACCTCTTGAATTAATAATGAAACTGAGGGTGTCCTTAATGCTATTTTGTTTAGAACAATAGAGCTGGGAGGTCTCTGGGAGGAGTCTCTGGAGACCCCTGGGAGGCAGGAGCCATGCAGGGAGGATTTGTTTGCTTCCAAAAGCTAGAAAATACCGTGTGCTGGGGTCCTTTGACTTTGACAGTGAACCTGGAATGTGGTTTCCCTGCTCGTTCCTTGGATCAGAAAATATCCAGCTGAAAGAAGTGCATATTGGTCATTGCCCTGGATGTTGTGCATAAATGGGGACTTTCTGGTTTGCTGCTGGAAGGCCTCAGGAGTTCAGACCCGGAGTTTCATTGCTGTGCGTGTGTTGAGTCCCTTAACAGGCAGCTCTGGAGAGTGAGAGCACAGAGATCAACAACAGAATATGTTAGAAAGGGAAACACTTTCTTGCACATAGAGACATGCCCTTCAGCAAATCTGTTAACTTTATTTTAACCCTGACCCTTCCCTTCTTGCATGTAATAAAGCATCTGAAGTGACTGCACTTGGCAAGAAGGTCTCCTCTGTCGTTCACAGCAGCAGAGAATTCGCACAGTAAATGAATTACTTGAGTTTTCAACAAAAATGTTAATATCTACCTTAGATGTGAACAAAGGGCATTTCAATAATGAGACATTCAGATCTTGGGGGCTGAGGGAGACAGGCAGAGTGAGTATATAGATTGGCTGCTACTCAGCTCCAAACAGAGTGGGAGGGACAGGGGCGAGCAGGGGGAGGGGAGAGGAGGAGACAAGATATTGGGAGTGCACACAAGCACAGAGAAGAAGAAAGACTTCTAAGGAACTCAAACTATGCAAAGTGAGATGAAAAAGACAGCGAATCAAACTGCTCCCATGTACCAGGTGATGCATGCTAGTAGTTTTCTCTCCAGGGTGCCTTTCTTCTCTGACTCAGATATGTGGCCCCCTTGAACATTCTCTGAGCAGTCATGCAAAAGAAACTTTAGAAAAGAAGTTTGTGTTTTCTTTCAATGGCATAAAATACAGGTAGCATTTAAAGAGCAACATAATTTTAACACATAAAGAAATGTTATCACCTATTAGCATCATGTTATTTTGTATTTAAAGACTCAAACTGCACCCCCCTCACCAACTAAAACCCACAAAGTTTACATAGACCTTATTAATGAGATAATGGAGAGACTTGTTCATATAAAATTCTGATTGAGTAACTTTTTTCTATATAGTGTTATTAATACTAGCTATAATTAAATGAGCAGTTAATATGTGCCAGGCACTGTGTTAAAATAGTTGCATGTAATCTCTCTTTAACTTCAAGGAACCTCATAGATTGTACAATCATCCCTATTTTACAAATGTAGATTGTAACGCAGAAGAGTTGACTTTTAACTCAGCTAGTATAAGGAGGAATATGTAAAGAAAATTCACTGTAAAGGGCATTTTTTTGGCAGTGTGCTTCCATTTATTTACTTAAGACCCAGAAATAGACAATCCTAGCATTCTATTTAAGATTTTTTTCAAAGATAATTTAGATACAGCTAATGTCATAACTTCATCTTGAAATTTCACTCACATGTCAACTTCATTTGTAAGTAGTGAAATCATTGCTTTGAATAAGTGCTAGACCTGAATAATTGAATAGTGATTGGCATTCATATAGATGGATTGTCTGACCTTTAAATTTCTTGTTCCTCAAAGACTTTGTTCTAATGTAAAAACAAGAAGAAAAGCCATGTATAGAAGTGTCCTCTTCACTGAAGTCTATGTGTACTGGATTCTATCCAATCTCTAGGAGAAATGGTTGACCCGTTTCAGCTTCTGTAGTTTCCAAGGGTAAGGTATGAGATATTTAAATTACTTATTATAAATAAATACAAATTATTAACTAGCCTATAACAATTTCCTACAGAAAGTGAATATAATCACTGGTGTGTTTTTTTTAAAACATATATTACTGATTTTTTTACAGAGAGGAAAGGAGAGGGGTAGAGAGTTAGAAACATCAATCAGCTGCCTCCTACACACCCCCCACTGGGGACGTTGCCCACAACCAAGGTACATGCCCTTGACAGGAATCAAACCTGGGACCTTTCAGTCTGCAGGCCGACACTCTATCCACTGAGCCAAACTGGTTAGGGCAATCATTGGTGTTTTAAACTGTCTCAGCAAAAACTGATACTTATGCTGGGAAGGTGACTAATGAGGTCCTCCAGGGCTCAGTTGAACTCGGTAATTCTAATCTGTCTGAAATCAATTCAGTGACTGGAGGGAAGGATACATCTCTAGAGGTTACTGCAAAGGAAGTGAGGGAGGGGTCAGGAGACCCAGTAGCCTGTAAGCACCTATGCCCTTGATATTATCTCCCCAACCTATTGCTAAATAGGTGGCTACCATCTTCTTAAATGTCAAGATTTGAAAAAATAACATTTAAAAAACAACAACAGAAATTTCCCAGGGGGATTATATCCAAATGTCAGGTTTGACTTGCAGTAGGACATAAATAATTTCTGGAAGCAAGGCTTTTTTATTTTTTTTATTTTTTTGGTGTATGTTTATTTAAAAATGTTCCTGCAGGCATAGGTTGGAACCGTGGTCAGCAAACTGCAGCTCTTTGGCCCCTTGAGTGTGGCTCTTCCTAAGCCTTAGGAGTATCCTAATTAAGTTAATAACAATGTACCTACGTATATAGTTTAAGTTTAAAAAATTTGGCTCTCAAAAGGAATTTCAATCGTTGTACTGTTGATATTTGGCTCTGTTGACTAATGAGTTTGCTGACCACTGGTGGAAGGCAAAAAACAAAACCAAACCAAACAAAAACAACAACAACAAAAAAAACAGTTTATGAACTACTTATGGAACATGGCTGTCCAAGTATTTTTCATCAATTCATATTGTCTCCTGACTACCAAGAAGCATGCCAACCAATACCATCATACTGCAGGTTCTGCTGGATGTTGGCATTGCCCTCATCTGTAAGTTCATCACAATGAATTATTTTATATTTATCACTTACAGCTGCTTTAATGGGCAATAAACTCAAACTTTGCTAACTGACATCTCAGGTGGAACGCTGTGTCAGACCCACCCTAAGATGACCCCAGTGAGTCACGCCCTCGGATAAGTTCCCTTCAGAATGCAGGATGGACCAGTAGTTACTTCTGGCGAATAGAACATGGCAAAGGGATCTCATCCCTTGATTAGGTTATGTTATATGGCGAAGGTCCTGGGATGCCATTCCTGCGCCCATGTGATGTATATAAAACTCCTTCTTAGCAGAGTGAGACCTTCTCCTTTTGTCCTGGAAGAAATCAGCTGAACACTGGGAGATGGCCCGTGGGGGGGGGCATGTGACAAGGACTGAGGGCAGTCCTCTAGAAGCTGAGAGTAGATGTGAGCCAATTGTAAGACCTAAATCATACAACCACAGGAAAGACATTTCCCCACCACCTGAATGAGCTTGGAGAAGAAAGCCAAGCTCCACATAAAAACTGAGTCCACTTGACACTTTGATTTCAGTCTTGTGAGATCCAGAAAAAGAGGATCCAGGAAACAATCTGTGTCCAAGAAAGTTGATCAATGGAAATGGCAAGATAATAAATGTGGGTTGTTTTAAGTTTGTGGTCATTTGTTGCACCACAATAGAAAATGAATATAGGCACTATGGCCGCCTATCCTATTCATATTCATTGTCCTATTGAAAAGAACTGAGTGATGACAGAACTGTAGAGTATTAATATAATTTAAAATGGTTTCAGTTCATAATGAACTTCAAAACCTCGCTTAGAGATTATTAGTAAATACTCAGCCCTTAATTGTATGTGATGATGATAGGCTAAGGAAGGGCAGTCATTTCTGCACGTAGATGAGGTCAAATACAGGAACCAATTGTAGGATGTTTGATGGGCTAAGGATTTGCAGAGAATCACTGGTTTCTATTTTCATACTTGGGACTTTTTTGAAAATCTGAGCTAAGCATTATAATCACAAAAACGCAATTAGTGTTTTCATGACACCAATTGCTCTGTTTCCTGGAAATATGATGGGTAATGTAATCAAGAGGGGCATCCTATGGAAGAGATAGAAGAGGGAAGTTGTGGACTATGAATATTATTGCTGAATAAGGGTCTCTTTAATTAGCTGCTTGTTCAGTTTCCTTAACACAAGGAAAACAAAACAAAAATACCTAGATCTGTAATCCCAGGGTAAAAATGTCAAGCCATACATAAATATTCACTAAAATATCTGCTTCCCATCTCGGATCTTGAGCCCTTTCCCCACTGGCAACAACTGGCGTCAGTTTCTCGTGCATCCTGTAAGAAATGCGTGATACGTTTAGAGGTTCATCGCATCTTGGAGCTTTATGTGAACACATATCATTTTAGACATATGCAGGAGCACAGGACCCACTCTGTTCTTCATCTCATTTTTTAATATATCCTGGAGATTTTTTCTTATCAACAATGAGCTTACATTATTTTAAAATGATTTTAAAATATTATAATTAAAAATCATTTTAAAACATTGTAATTTTTAAATATCACAATGTTACAAATGTAATTTATAAAGTATCACAATAGAAAAAATCACAATATTAAAATACTGCAGTTTAAAAAGTATACATATATACTTTTATATACATATGACCCATTTTGTATCATAAGCACTTTGTATTGTTAACTCATTTAATCTCAACAACTCTATGAAAGAAATGCTTCTTTTAGCATCACTCCCCTACCTTCCCTCTGAGCACAGAGAGCTTAGGGAGTTTGTTCAGGATTATGGAGCCAGTAGCAGTAGGAACCCCCAGATATTAGAGTCCCAGGGCTCATGCCCACTTAACCCCCAATTTAGGTTGCTCCCAGTGTGTTTCATTTTTATGTTGCAAATTACACTTCAAAATATTTTTTGTACATTCACAGTTGCACACATTTGCAAGTCTGTGTGTACGATAAATTCCTCAAGATGAAATTTCTGAGTTGGGGGATATTTTTAGTTTTTATGGATACTGTCAAATTTCCTTCCAAGGAAATTATGACAGTGTGTACACCCACTGCCAGTGTGTGATAATGCCTTTTTCCTCACAGCCCTGCCAAGACTATATACTATCAAACTATTGCCAATCTGGCAGCTAAAAAATGCTATCTTTCTTTTGCTTTAATTTGCATTTATTTGTGAGAGAGATTGGGCATCCTTCCATCTGCTTATAAACTAAGCCATATGTGTTTATTTTTCAGTGAAATGCCCCTTAATCTATATTGTTCTAAAGGATTTGGGTTATTTTCCTTATTTATTTTTAGGAGAGTTTTATATTTTGAGGAAAATAGGCTTCTACCTTTGAATGTATTGCAAATATTCTCCCCCAATTTGTTTCCTGGCTTTTGTCTTTGTTTATACTATTTGCTCTTAACCACACAAAAGTTTTAAATTTTCATGAGGGTTAATTTACCAACATACCCTAAGGTTTCTGGATTTTCTAATCTTGATTTAAAGTGTTGCTCAACTTCAGGATTTTGAAAAATTGGAATGTAATTTTTATTATGGTTATGATTTATTATTAATTCAGCTGGACATTATTTTGATACAAAGAGTAGAGGAAGAATTTACATTTACTCTTAGTTTTAATAGCTAGCTGGTTTAGGCAGCCCCCCCTTATCAGTGGGGGGTACCTTCCAAAACCCCCAGTGGATGCCTGAAGCAGCGATACTATGATTTTTCCTACACATACGTGCCTACGATAAAGTTTAATTTATAAATTAGGTTCAAGATGAGGTTAACAACAAGGATAATTAACACAATTATAACAATAAACTATCATACAAGTGATGTGAATGTGGTCTCTCTCAAAATACCTTACTGGACTGTACATACAGCATGGGTGCACTGGACAAAGGGATGATTCACATCCTGAGCGGGATGGAGCGAGAGGGCGTGAGAGTTCATCACACTGCTCAGAGCACCATGCAATTTAAAACTTATGATTTTTAAGATATCAATTTTTTAACAACTGGCTGAGATATTTCATGGTTTTCTTTCTCCCTCCTTCCTTCCCTCCCTTTCTTCCTTCCTTCCCTTCTTTCCTTCCTTCCTTCTCTAGGGTTGTTTAGATATAGAATCATATAATATTTTCCTCTAAGGCTCTTATTTTTGTTCTCTTAGGTAACAGAACTGATTAGTACTTTCAGAACAATGTTGAATAAAGCATTTAAAAGATATTTTACATTGTTCTTTATTTTAATGGGTAAACTGTTGATGTTTAATCATTAAGAGTGTTTGCTGTAGGCTTCTAGTAAATATCTGTTATCAAATGTATTCCCATTGTTAAACTGTATCTTCCAGATTTAGTCAGGAATTTTTCAATTTTACTAAATAGTATTTTTTGTTATTTACAGAAATAATATGGCTTTTTTCTGCTTACCTACTATGAATAATTATATTAATTAATTTCCTATTAGTGGTTTTAATTAATCATGCTTACATTCTGAATAAAACCTACTTACTTGTTTATAATGTATTTGTCTTTAAATATGCTACTGAAATGTATTTGCTAAGCTTTATTTAGAACATTCATTATCAACGAGATTGGTCTGTAGTCCTTATCTTGGGCTATATCTTTGTCAAGTCTGGGCTTCAATATTATGGTGCTTTAAGAAAAAGTACTTGGAGACTCACTTGTTATGTTCCAAAACAATGTATATAACTGAAATGATCTGGTCTAGCTACAGATATATTTGACATTTTTATTTTTTAAAATGTTCTGGACTTTTTCATTAGACGGCAATTTTTTATTAGACTCTTAGCAGAATCTGATCAGATTCTTAAATGTTAGTCAATTTTAGCTTTCTGAAACCAATTTTTGTAATATTTTTTCCTAAAACATGGAATTCATCCAGATGTTTTAAATTTACATAAAAAGTTTTAAAAATATTTTTGCTAATCATTACTCTCTATTCATTGCAAATTTGTTCTTTTAACCAATTTTCACATTGTTTTCTCCACTTCTCAAGAACCACACTCTTATCTTTGTTCATCATTTCTCATTACATTATGAAAGTATTTTTTACTTTTTCTTATGTATTTTTCACTCTGCATTTATTTTTTCTACTTTTTTCCACTTCTTTTCTTTTCTTGTTTTTCTCCTTTTTACTTTATTTTATTTTAACATTGTTTCCTAGAATAAAAAAATTAAATTTTTTTTGTTTGTTTTCTTTATTGATTAAGGTATTGCATATATGTCCTTATCTCTTCATTGCCCCCCCTCCACCCTTCCCCACTCATGCCCTCACCCCCCTGGTGTCTGTGTCCATTGGTTAGGCTTATATGCATGCATATAAGTCCTTTGGTTGATCTCTCCCTCTTACCCTCACCTCCCCTACCTTCCCTCTGAGGTTTGGCGGTCTGATCGATGCTTCTCTGTCTCTGGATCTGTTTTTGTTCATCAGTTTATGTTGTTCATTATATTCCACAAATGAATGAGATCATGTGATATTTATCTTTCTCTGACTGGCTTATTTCGCTTAACATGATGCTCTCTCCAGTTCCATCCATGCTGTTGCAAATGGTAAGAATTCCTTCTTTTTTACAGCAGCATAGTATTCCATTGTGTAGATGTACCACAGTTTTCTAATCCACTCATCTGCTGATGGGCACTTAGACTGTTTCCAAATCTTAGCTATGGAAAATTGTGCTGCTATGAACATAGGGGTGCATATATTCTTTCTGATTGGTGTTTCTAGTTTTTTGGAATATATTCCTAGAAGTGGGATCACTGGGTCAAATGGGAGTTCCAGTTTTAATTTTTTGAGGAAACTCCATACTGTTCTCCACAGTGGCTGCACCAGTCTGCATTCCCACCAGCAGTGTACGAGGGTTCCTTTATCTCAGCATCCTTGCCAGCACTTGTCATTTGTTGATTTGTTGATGATAGCCATTCTGACAGGTATGAGATGGCATCTCATTGTTGTTTTGATTTGCATCTCTCAGATGATTAGTGACTTTGAGCATGTTTTCATGTGTTTCTTGGCCTTCTGTATGTCCTCTTTTGAAAAATATCTATTTAGGTCCGTTGCCCATTTTTTGATTGGGTTGTTTATCTTCCTTTTGTTAAGTTGTATAAGTTCCCTGTAAATGTTGGAGATTAAACCCTTATTGGTGATAACATTGGCAAATATGTTCCCTCATGCAGTAAAGAGAAAATAAACAAAAGGGACTACATCAAAATAAAAAGCTTCTGTACAGCAAAAGAAACCATCAGCAAAACAAGAAAGCCCACTGCACGGGAGAACATATTTCCACTTATTTTCAATATTTATTCTTGAATAACATGGTATAAATTTCTTTTGAGTATTACTTTAGTTATATTATAAAAATTATGATTAGTAGTGTTATAATTATTATCATTTTATACAGTAATTAGGGGTATTATTAACCTTCCTCACTTCCTCATATTTTCACTGTTTTGCCTTTCCTGGGGATATGTTTATGTATTTAAACATCCCAAAATTTCTCTTACTTTATCATTCATAGATAGAAGTTAGTGATTTTATACTATGTAAGATGAAGAAATATGTCTCTTCTGTCTTTTGAAGTTCATTTCCTAAATTTTGTTTGTTAAATTATAAATTTTTATTTTGCTGTATAATACTGGTATTGTTATAATCTATATCTAAAATTCATTTAACATTATACTATTTTAAAAATGATTCAATGTTTACCATCACTATTTTCAAAATGGCTTGTCCAATTATTTCTTTTTTGGGGGGAAGGATTTTTTAATTCTATTTTTCTCCTCAAAACACATGGGTGTCTACTACATTTAAAATCAAACTGTTTTATTCACATATTTTCTTGTGTCTTATTTCCTTTCTTTTAGTATGTGTTCCACTGTCTGCTTAACTGTTGTTTATGATTTTACTTTCTTATTTTTATTTTATTTTAGTTATTTTTTTTATTTTTTTAAAATATATTTTTATTTATTTGAGAGAGGAAGGGAGAGGGAGAGAGAGATAGTAACATCAATGATGAGAGAATCATTGATCAGCTGCCTCCTGCAGGCCCCCTACTGGGGACCCAGCTCACAACCCAGGCATGTGCCCTTGGCTGGAATTGAACCCAGGACCCTTCAGTCTGCAGGCCAATGCTCTATCCACTGACCCAAACCTGCTAGGGCACTTATTTTTATTTTTAATAGCATTTTATTACTACAAAATAATGTATACACATGCAGAATATTATAAAATAAAAAAAGGAAAAAACAAAACCAGATCACTTTCCAACCCCCAAAGACTACCACTGCAATGCTGGTAAAGGTAGAGGGTGCATAACCTTTAGATATTTTCCACAGATGTATAGATATACACACACAATATTTTTCCTGTTGCTTAAAATATGTAAGTTCTTGTTAATAATCCAAGGCCAGCCTGTTTGTATCAGCCTTTAGTACCTTGCTTTTTGGCTTGGATGGCAGTACATTCTCAAACTTGAAGGCCAATAATCTTATCAAATTGTGATATAGTACTGGTCATTCTACAGTTTTTCCACAAGGGTACTGGTATATGTGCCCTTTTAACTTGCAGATTGAGGCTTCTCTTTATGTTAGTGTTCTGATATTAGAGTAAAAAAAACATAGCAGTTTATAGGCTCTGGTATCTCTGAAAATAGTCTTACTTCGAACCATGGGAGAACACACTGAGCCTGCCCCCCGTCCCCCATGATGTTGGTGGTGCTATCATTCCAAACCCCATTTAAAAGCATCTCCCAGACCACTTTATTCATAGAATTATGACTTCATTAGTAGTTTTACAACTCTTTTCATGATTAGGAAGCACAACCCCTTAAATTTAAGGCCAAAGATTTATGTACAAACTGAACATTACAGCTTCACCTTCCTCTCTCCCCACTTATCTACCACTTCATCCATCTGAATAAAGTGGATGCATAGCCTAAAGAAAAAAAAAGAAGCAAAACCAATTCTTTTTAATTTTTTTTCAGTTAGTGCACTTATTTAAAAAGAAGTCATTTTCCAAATACCACATTTTCATTTATATGTGGAATCTAAAAAACAAAATAAATGAATAAAGAAAATTGAAATAGACTCCTAGACAGAGAATAGACTGATGTTTGGCAGAGAGGCGAGTGCTGGGTGAAAAAGGTAAAGGGATTAAGAAGTACAAATTGGTAGTAACAGAAAAGTCATGGGGATATAAAGTACAGCATAGGGAGTATAGTCAATAATATTTTAATAACGATGTATGATGCCAGGTAGGTACTTGAAATGTCAGAGGGAACACTTTGTAAAGTACAGTGAATGTAAAATGTAATGGAAAAATGAAATATAAAAAAGCCCTCAAAATAAATAAAAACAAAAGAAATCATTTCTAGTTCTTTCTCTTTTCACCGCACAAGTTTTACCATAATGTTTTAACTAATATATACTAATTCATAAATAAATTTTATTGTTTTGTTTTATTTCAAATTGTGCCCCCCTCTTGCTTCTTGTTTTTCTATTTTTTTCTTTCCCTCTTTTTTAAAAAAAATATATTTTATTGATTTTTTTACAGAGAGGAAGGGAGAGGGATAGAGGGTTAGAAACAGTGATCAGCTGCCTCCTGCACACCCCCTACGGGGAATGTGCCCGCAACCAAAGTACATGCCTTTGACTGGAATCGAACCTGGGACTCTTCAGTCTGCAGGCCAATGCTCTATCCACTGAGCAAAACCAGTTAGGGCTTCTTTCCCTCTTTCTTTTTCTTCTTACTTATCTCTCTACATGCACACATATACTCATGCTAACACACAAAGACACATACATTTTAAAAAATATTTTTTATTGATTTCAGAGAGGAAGGGAGAGGGAGAGACAGAAACATCAATGGTGAGAGAGAATCACTGACCATCTGCCACCTGCACGCCCCACACTGGAGATTGATTCTGCAACCTCGCACATGCCCTGACCAGGAATGGAACCATGACTTCCTGGATCATAGGTTGATGCTCAACCACTGAACCACACTGACTGGGCACACACATACATTTTAAATTTTCCACTGTTTGTGTCATGAATATGATGACAGTCTGTGAACTCATACCATCACATGGTTCTGCATATGAATTCATATCATATGAATAACTGTATAACTGTATAACATGTGAAGTAAATGGACATTTGGGGTTCTGTTGAAATTTCCCAGGGAAAGGGAATGAAGGGCCAAATATAATCCATTCTGTCTAGTGATATTCTAAAAATTGTTTTCGGATTCCAAGGCAATTAGAGAACACCCATAACAACATGAGGATATACGGTACAGGTTGGAGGAAAAGAATAAAAACAAGGCAAAATAGCTTTATATCTTAATTGTCCTTAGAAAACAAGGCTAAGGCTGCGCATTTCCCTCTAACAGCTTTTGGTTCAAGATACTGTGTGATTTTCCCTGAAAATGTGATGAATTTTGCTTTACAAATCATTTTGATTTCCTCTGTTATCACATTCTAATTCTCTAAGTTACTGATTGTGCATTGATTACAGTGATGGAGAGTCAGCATCCCCAATATTACCAGGAGTCAGAAAATATGACTGAAATAACACATTTCACTAAGAATTCTGCAACTTAATTTTCATGCAGTTTAATTGACTTGGGAAACAGGAAGTGATATGTTGCTTTATAATCTCATCAGTTTGACTATGAAATGTCTAGTATACAAGCTGTCCAGTATAGGTACCCTTAAGTATTCATTTGTTATTGAATGAGTGAGTGAATGATAGGCAAATGGAAAAAATATTATTTAAATAAATAATCACCAGGTCGGGCTCATTAAAGTGGACACTTTATGAGTAGGATTATTTTGTAATTTCTGCCTTGATTATTTGGCTCACATCCAAAACACAGTCCCTATTGTGGAGACTTGCAAAACTCTGCTACTAAAAGAGGGCCAGCCATTCTGTGCCCTTGGATGAAGAAGATCTTTTTGGACAAAGGCACACTCACCCACACATACACATGCTCATCCGCACGTACACAATCACATCCAATGCAGGAACACCGTAGCTTAAGTTAGAGTTGCTCCTGGCACTGTACTATAACGAAGGGAAACAGACCAGCTTTCCATTTATTGTTCCTTATTGGCTGACTCAAGCTCAAAGCTGAAAAGATTAGCTCCCAGGCAGTCCCTTCAAAGTTTGGCAATTTATTCTGGATAAGCATCTGGAAGGCTGGATGCTTATCTATATTATTTATCCCATCCAGCCCACAATGTGGTTAGAAATATAACAAGATTCCTTCCTGTGATTCTTAAAAGCAAAATTGAGTTGTTAAAAATTGTGGGGGTGGGGGGACAATTTCACAGCTTCTTGTAATTCAGCTTCATCCAGGAATTGACAGTTATAACGAAAGTATAATTACACATGTTTTCACTCTCTCCATACCTTCTTTGGGAAATTAGGGTATGATGGAGATTTATGTGTATTTTTCATTCCTAATAAATTCAAATTTGATTGGGTTGGTTTGTTGGGAAAGAGAGAATACCTTGAATTTACCACTTTTGAAACAAAAACTTACTCTATCAGCTAGTTTGACATTACAGAAACACTCAGTGGAGTGCAAACCAATTTGATTCTTTTGAGGTTTTACAGATAAATGCTTTGAATGGTAGTATCCGGAACTGAGATAATGGCACTGTCTTGCAAAGGAACAGACCTCTGGAGAACTCTTCTGGGCTACTGGTATCAGTGAGTTCTGCTCCAGGGACTGTAGCTTTGGCATGTCATATACAGAATTCATTTTGCAAAAGTTGCTAAAATAGGTATTTTAAAAAGGCCAGGATCTTATGAATCACTTATGATAATTTAATGATGAACCCTCTTCCCACTAGAATCACAGATTTTAATATAATAAGAAACTGAAAATATCAAGTCCAGTAGTTTTCTTAGAATACAATTTTAGTGTTCAACTTTGAAATTCTTCGAAACTGAAAAGACTGAAAAATAACAATAACCTGCATTCACTTCCAGTATTAAGCAGATGGTAACATTTTGCTACATCTGCCTCACATCTCTTTTTAGAAAATAGAAAAAAAATATGCCTGACACAGCAAACACGCTCTTACACTTTCCAATCATTTTGCCTATTTTTCCCCCAGAGGAAAAATATTTTTTTAACCTTTGCAACATATTATTCTATCTAATAAAAGAGTAATATGCAAATTAATTTATCACTCTGTCACAAAGATGGTGGTGGCCACAGAGCTGGAGTGAGCAGGAGGCTTGGTTGCCCCTGGTGATGGAGGAAGCCAAGCTTCCCGCCTGCCCCGGCTGGCCCTCAGCTTCACTCAAGGCTACAAAGTTTCAATTATAAAAGATAAATAAACCCTAGATACCTGCTTCCAGCTGCCGTGGCCTCTGCTCAAGGAGGGGCTGGGAGGCTCGGTTGCCAGGGGCAACCCAGGCTTCCAGGACCTGGGCTCCGCTCAAGGCTACAAAGTTTCAATTACACAAGTTAAATAAATCCCAGATACCTGCTTCCAGCCCGTGGGCACGTCCAGCCTGAAAAGGCCCTCAGCCTCTCACCCAGGCTGGCCAGGCACCCCAGTAGGGACCCCCACTCTGAAGGGGGTATGGCCAGCCTGAAAACAGCCCTCAGCCCCTCACCCAGGCTGGCCACACTCCCATGGGGTGAGGGTCCCCCCTGGGGGGCTTGACCAGCCTGCAAACAGCCATCAGCCCCTCACCCAGACTTGCCAGGCACCCCAGTGGGGACCTCCACTCTGAAGGGGGTGTGGCCAGCCTGAAAACATCCCTCAGCCCTTCACCCAGGCTGGCCAGGCACCCCAGCGGGACCCCCACTCTGATCCGGGACACCCTTCAGGGCAAACCAGCCAGCCACCACCTGTGCACCAGGCCTCTATCCTATATAATAAAAGGGTAATACCCAAATTGACCCTAACAGCAGAACGACTGGGAATGACTGGTCACTATGACACACACTGACCACCAGGAGCAGATGCTCAATGCATGAGCTGCCCCTGGTGGTCAGTGCGATCCCACAGGGGGAACTCTGCTCAGCCACAAGCCAGGCTGATGGCTGCCAGCACAGCGGTGGTTGTGAGAGCCTCTCCCGCCTCCTCAACAGGGCTAAGATGTCCGACTGCAGTTTAGGCCTGCTCCCCGCTGGCAAGTGGACATCCCCCAAGGGCTGCCGGGCTGCGAGAGGGCACAGGCCGGGCTAAGGGACACCCTCCCCCCTAATGCACAAATTTTTGTGCACTGGGACTCTAGTTTATTCAATAACATTATATGGTATTGTTTTACATTTTCAAAATTTACATAAATGCAATCATATTATGACTTTTATTTTGCAAAGTTTTTTCACTTATTATTGACTTTTGAGATTTTTACCAACATGGTACATTAATATGTTGGTAAATGGAGATTTAGTTCATTTATTTTAACTACTTCTTACATTCCATTTCACATTAAAAATAGAGTTCACAGTACTTCCAGGTTCTCGATATTCTAAGCAGTGCCTCAGTGAGCATCCTGCATGCATCTCCTTGTGCACTTCTCCCTTGTGCTTCTCCAAAGCACCTGGAACTAGAAGTGGAATTTCTGGGTCATATCATTTATGTCTTAGATTTATTGCTCTTATTCTGTTGTTCTCTGTAGCCTTTGTAATTATTTACATTCACACCAACAAATTGCCAACTGGCTAAGAGTTTGTGTTCTCAGATTTATTAATATTTTTAAATCTGCTGTGTGAAATGATATCTCATTGTAGTTTATTTTGCATTTCCCTGGTTTATTAGGAGAACTGGGCATCATTTATCTCCTTTTCTGTGACTTCTCTATTGCATAGATCATTTATTTCTAGTTTTACTGGATTATTATTTTCCCTATGGTTGTCTATGACTTTTTTCTATACCCTGGATTCTTTGCTATTTTATGTATTTTCTTCATTCGTGTCTTACCTTTCACTTTGTTGGTTATGTCTTTTGTGGAAGAGAAATTTTAATGTTTGTTGTGTCTTGTTTGAGAAATTCTTACTTTCTCCAATGTCATAAAATATTATAAACTTTTTTGAAAATTTTCCTATTACTGATTTTTCTTCTTCTTTATTTCATCTGCATTTGTTTTTTTATAAATGACATAAAGTATGAATGTTTTCTTATTTTTTATTTTTTGCATATGAAGATCCAATTTTCCAGGAGCATTTATTGACTAGTCCACTCACAACTCATGGACCAGATCTAGTCACATGGCCCCACTCACTGTAAGGTGACAGGAAATGCCACGTTGACAGTGTGTCCAGAGTCAGGGAAAACTGGACATAGTGATGAACAGCAATAATTGTCTACATATACGTGATGGTTTTAAAATATGTTCACAGACTTTTTGACCTGGCCAGTTTTTCTCAGTGGTTAGCGTGTCAGCCTGCTCACGGGAGGTTCACGGGTTCAATTCCCAGCCAAGGGCACATACCTGGGTTACAGGCTCCAACCCTGCTCCTGGTTAGGGCGCATGCGGGAGGGGCAACCAATTGATATGTCTCTTTCCCACGTCGATGTTTTTCTCTTTCTCAAAATCAATGAAAAAAAATCCTCACTCCTTGGGTGAGGATTAAAAATAATAATAGTAAAATAAAATATGTTCACAGATTTTTTTGACACTCCTCTTTTGAAAAGGTGAAGTCTAGCTTCTCTCCTCCTGATTGTGAGCTAGACTTAGTGACACTCTTCCAATGAATAAAATGGGACAGAAATGATGGTGTATGACTTCTGGGATAAAGTCATCAAAGTTATTGTGGACTAGAGGCCCAGTGCGCAGTCTGGGAGTCCTCAGGGGATGTCCTACTGCCACAGTCTGGCCTAAGCTGCTGTCCGGCCTCCCTCTGGCAATCAGGGGACAGCGCCACCTTCATCACCCTGCAGCTGCTGCTGCCCAGCCTCCCTCTGCAGGACGAGACTGGATGGGGGATCAGGGGACGATGCCAGTCTCCCTCATCGCCCCTCCGCTGCCGCTGGTCACCACCACCCCCCACCTTCATCACTGTTCCCTCCCTCTGGCCGCTGGCACACACCTTGGCTGGCCTGGCACTGCCTGCTTACCGGCCCCGCCCCTGCCTACTGGCCGTTCCACCATTTGGTCGATTTGCATATTATGCTTTTATTATATAGGATTCCTCCTTGCTTTCTTTTGGATCATTCACCCTGAAGGAAGATGGATGGTCATATCACAAGGATGCTCAAGCAGCTCTATGGAAACCACATGTGGTGAGAAACTAAGGCCTCTTTGCAACAGACAGTACTAACTTGCCAACCGTGTGAACAAACTGCCATAAAAGCAGATTTCCCAAGTCCTGGCTGGGAAGCTCAGTCAATTAGAATGCAAAGGTTGTGGGTTTGCTCTCCACTCAGGGAATATGCAGAAAGCAACCCATGAATGTGTAAATAAGTGAAACAACAAAATCTCTCTCTCTCTCTCTCTCTCTCTCTCTCTCTCTCCTTCCTCTCTCTATAAAAGCAACCAATCCAGAAAAAAAAAAAAAAAAAGCAGATGCTCCAGCCCCAGTCAAACCTGAACATGACTGCAGCCCTGGTCAACATTTTTTGACTGCAAACTGATAAGTCCTGAGCCAGAACCATTCAGCTAAAATTTTCTTGAATTCCTGAGGGACTGAAATTGTGTGAGTTAATAAATGCTTATTGTTCTAAGCCAATATATTTTGGAGCAATTTGTTATTATATAGTGCTAAAGAATTAATAAATTGAATTTCACGAAATTGTAGGTTATGTTTTATTCAGTATGATTTAAAATATAGGCTATGTGGCATAAATCCTATCTAATTTAGTAGTCCTATGAGATTACCTCAAAGAAACTGTTAATCACCAGAGCAGATTAAACTGATGGATAACCAGAAGGCTGGAAAGACATCTATGCCTAGTAAGGTGTCGTGAACAGAAAACAATAACAACAACAACAAAACCCAAATAAACAAAAAAAAAAACAACTAAAAAAAACTCCAGTTGCCCTAGCTGGTTTGGCTCAGTGGATAGAGTGTCAGCCTGCAGACTGAAGGGTCCGCGGTTCGATTCCGGCCGGGGGGCACATGCCCAGGTTGTGGGCACAATCCCCCCCGCACCAGTGGGGGATGTGCAGGAAGCAGCCAATCAATGATTCTCTCTCATCATTGATGTTTCTATCTCTCTAGCTCTCTTCCTTCTCTGAAATCAATAAAAATATATTAAAAAAAAAAAAAAACTCCAGTAAACAAACACTAATAGGAACCTCAAATAGAAACTTATGACTGTGAGTGCTCCAGATTATAGTGATTAATTTGCTATTTATCTTGTTTATTACATGGGCAATTCCATGGAACCATGCTCTGAGTTGAGTAGAGATTTATTTATCTAATACATATAATATTGGGAAACAAGACAAGGATCCGGCCAGTCTCTGGCATAGAAATATCGTCATCTGGCCTCCACACTTCATAGGGTTGGAATGGTCAAAGTAAACAATATGAGACAAGTTTTTGGGAGCAGGAAAGACTATGCAAATGTATCACTGGGATTATATATCAGTCAGCAAAGGCTAGGTTTTGCTGTTGCAATGAAAACTCCAAAATATTAAAGGCTTACAATCTCTGAGTTTTCTTTTTTGCTCATGTTAGCCAGCTTCAGGTTGGCTATGGCTCTGCCTTGTCATCTTCACTCCATGACCCAGAAGGCAGAGAGGCCTCCAGCTGGAGCAGTGACACTTGTCATGAGAGAGGAGAAAAAGTCATGAGGACTTCTTGGAAGTGAACTGTGGCAGGGGTCCCCAAGACCACCTCTAGCTTTGGCGATTCACTAGAAGGACTTACAGTATGCGGTGATGACTTATTACGGTGAAAGGATAGGAAGCAAAATGAGCAGGGAAAGTGCCTGAGGCAAAGTGTGGAGGAAACCAGGAGCAAGCTTCCAGGAGTCCTCTCCCTGCGGAGCCACACAGGATGTGCTGAATTCCTCCAGCATCAAATTGTGACACCATATGTGCAATCTGGTTACTAGGGAAGCTCGTTGGAGATTCAGTACTCAGGGCTTTTCCTGGGGGACAGCTGTGTAGGCACCCTCTGCCCGGCACATACCACGATTCTGGATTCTAGAAGGGAATGCTGTGTTCAGCTAAGCCACGTTGTTTGCACTAACAGTTTAGGAACAGTTGTCACCAGCACAGGGGTTCTTGCCCCCCTCAAGATAGAAATCAAGAGAGGAAGTGAAACAGATGCAACAGAAGAGGCTCACTGGAAACCAGGCGGAGGGAGGGACGTAAGGGAGGGAGCCTGATACACCAAAGGAACACACACCAACACAGAGTCTGGCTCCTGGAACTGCTGCTGCGGGTCTGCTTACCTAGGGCTGGGTTCCACACGCAGGCACAGAATCGATTTCGTTGCTTTCCAGGTTTTCGCCGTGAGCTGGCATCAGCTGGCACTGGTGCAGAGCAGAGCCCTTTGAGGAGTACCTGAAGAGGAACTTTAAACTTATCTAGGAGAGGCTTAAAAAGATAACTTAAGGCTTAAGAGGAGATCCTCACCCATTTAAGAGAGGCTCAGACTGTCTCACAGGGGAAGCCTTCTTATCAGAGAATGACTGGGACCTTTCTGAAACCAAGCTCCCCAAGGCCAGCCAAGGACAAACCCTCCACGGGGGCCTTCCTAAGCCTAGCAGCCTCTGACCTGCTGGGTTAACTCCTTTCTGCACAGACACATGTCACTTCTGCTCACATTTCATTGGTTTCATGGCCAAAACTGACATTCTTGTCGTGAGAAAGTATAAGCCTCTATTTTAAAAAAGTAATACAATCTATTTCAGATTATTACCTATAGATCCTTTGAATGAAACAAGATTTTTAAAAAAAATGAATTGATATTTTCTATACATATGTATATATGTACTTTCTACAAATTTTTATGGTCTGGGTTCATTAATTTAAATATTTTTATTGAAATGACTTGAGTTATATAATAACATAGAGAAAAGATGTAGCAACAAACATTAGAGATACACTGAGTACTGATTTTTTAAAAAAGCAATTATTATTCTTTTTACGTCAAAATTCTTTCTCTCTTTTTCTTTTTTTTTTTCAGATCGAGTGGTTCTCTGGTTCCTTTTGGAGGCTGGCGCTTTCATTTTGCCTTTGACTTTCTCTAATCAGTGTATTTGTTAAAGCTCTAATCCTCCTGGGAACTTGTGATTAGACCCCTGAAGAGCTGTTTCGTGGCCTCTGCTGTGTTTTCTTACCACTGTACCTTTTAAGCTTTCAGCTGTATTTCCAGCTCTGTCCTGCATATGGCCTTCAGCATAAATTCCGTCTGCAAAGTGGTTTGTTCCAATGCCATCCTCATTTCTCTCAATTGTTTTTATACTTCCTTTTATTATCTAGCCTCAGCTCTTTGACCTTTTATTCATTAGCTCAAACTACAATTTTTTGTCTAAAGGTTAAATTGGAAAAATAACAAGGTGGTTGACTTTTAGCATGTATATATTTACATTTTTACTTTTCTATTTTTGTATTTCCTGCATAGCTTTTTAGATTTAAAACATCTCCCCACCTCTCTAAAAGTAAAACAAAATTAATTGCTTAGAGTAAAAATAAAAATCTTCCTGGTTTTAAAAACAACAGCTTTTAACCTCTGCTTCCCCGACTAAGAGACAGTTATGTAGTAGGAACTCACCATGCATTGGAGGAACTATATTTGTAACATCGTTTTAGAAGATAACATCTCCCTTTTCAATGAAGGGAGGACTTTATGTGGGTCTCTTCTTTATGGTTAGATGGCAGAATGTTTTATTGCTATTTATAAAAGCCTGCATTAAAAGAATGCAATATTGGTTCTCTCAGAGTGGGAGCTATTTGGAAAACTAATTATCTCCAAATGGCTGCAAATTTCCAAGAATCTGCCGAGAAGACAAATCAAGAATACCATCTAAATGACCTATTGCAGCAAGGGGTCCTCTGCAGCTCTTGAGGCCTCCCCACCATCTATTTAAACCCTTCTGCTCTCTATAGGTGACCTCAGCTCAGCTGTGGGCAAACTACGGCCCCCAGGCCGGATCCAGCCCATTTGAAATGAATAAAACTAAAAAAAAAAAAAAAAAAAGACCGTACCCTTTTATGTAATGATGTTTACTTTGAATTTATATTAGTTCACACAAACACTCCGTCCATGCTTTTGTTCCGGCCCTCCGGTCCAGTTTAAGAACCCATTGTGGCCCTTGAGTCAAAAAGTTTGCCCACCCCTGCCTCAGCTCATATTTTAGAGAAAATAAAGACCAACAGGGAAGAATTCCACTCACTCTCCTGCTCTCTTACAGACTTATCTGCTTTTATGGCTTCCTAATGCCCTTCCCTTTCACCTCAGTGGAGGGCTGTGCTCTGCTGCATCTGAGCTGAGGCTGATCCTGCCACTGAGTTCCTTCAACTTCAGGGCTCTGGACCCATCAAATATCTCCCTTTGCCTGCAGTTTCCCCGCTGCCTCTTTATTGGCTCTTTCCTTTCTGCCTATATATCTACTCACGTTTCTCAATTTAAACAACAGTAACTCCACACACATGCATTTGCTCCAGCTACCCCATGTCTCTTCATTAGAGAGGCTGTTGTTGCACCATCCATGCTGTCAGACTAGGCGAGGCACTGCCTGAGGGAGGGAGCCTGATGCAACCTGAATGCAGTTGTAAAGGGGGCTCTATTATTAGATACACTTCCACTTACTTTTCATTTCTCATTTTATTAAGTATGCAGCACAGTTTGGTTGAGTATTTTGGAGGGTAAATATCCAGGCTAGTAAGTGTTTAAAAGGCCAAGAAATGATCTCATTACTTTCTCCCAATGGAGCAGCCAATCACATGTACTGAGAATTACTATGTGCTGGGCACCGAGCTAAATCTTTTATGTGGATTACCTCATTTCATCCTAACCATAACCTGATGAGACAGGCAGCGGTATCATTCCCATTCTGCAGGTGAGGAAATTGAAGCACCAAATGTGAAGTAACTTGCTCCAGCTGGCACAACGAACAGGCTGCGGAGCCAATTGTTTTTTTTTCCGAGCCCTCAAGAGCATCTGTCTTTGGGTGTAGGACACCATGTAGCTAGGATGCTCATTTTCAGATAGCAGAAGTGTCCATCTCTGCAAGTCACCCAAGGCCACTGAGATGCCTCACACGCCCTCACAAGCACTTATTCATTGTCTTATCGTAATGGTTTTCAGCCAAGGCTTGAGCATGAGCATGCCTGGCCCCAGTGCAGACCAAGTGAATCAGTATCCCAGAGCTGAATGTGGGCACTTGTGCTATGTAAAACCCCGCACCCCAAGTGATTCTGATGCTCAGAGCGGGCTCCATTTCTCTCTGCCCTCTACTATCCTACTTGCTATTGCCTTTATTCTTATGAGTGGAGAAAAACATGCATTTTAAATGATGAAATAGTTTCACAATCAACTTCCTGTGGATGGTGTTACTGAGAATCCTATATAATAAAACCCTAATATGCAAGTCAACCGAACAGCAGGATCAGTCACTATGACGTGCACTGACCACCAGGGGGCAGATGCTCAATGCAGGAGCTGCCCCCTGGTGGTCAGTGCGCTCCCACGGGGGGGAGTGCCCTTCAGCCAGAAGCCAGGCTTATGGCTGGCGAGTGCAGCGGTGGTTGTGGGAGCCTCTCCCACCTCTGCAGCAGCACTAAGGACCCCTCGGGGGATGTCCGCCTGCCGGCTTAGGTGGACTGAGGGATCCCAGACTGCAAGAGGGCGCAAGCCCGGCTAAGGGACTCCTCCACCCCCCAGTGAATGAATGTCGTGCAGCTGGCCTCTAGTACTCTTATAATGTGTTTGATTATTTCACTAAAGGTAAGTACAACATACTTGACTGAGTAAAAATACTTAAAGTATTGGGAAATGATTTTTAAAAGCCCCATTTTTTTTTTCTGGACACCAGGAAAAACATGATTCAGATGTCTTCAAGTTATTTCTAGTCAAAGATTTGCCTAAGTTTTTAAAACATACAGTGAAATAATGTTACCTTTCAGTTTTACTAATACCACAGTTGTGTATCATGTATTCCACACCTAGACAGTTTTGCAGAAAAATAGTGAATTCGCATATTGTATTTCACACATTATTTATTAAGTTTAGTTCCCTTTGCTATTTAAAAAATATATTTGAAATTATCACATTACTGAATATGCTATATTGTAGGGAGGTAAAAAGATTTTTGAGATAATTAATTTCTCTTCTTTGCCACTTTCAATTTAACTCTGATGTTCTGTAAAACACATTGCCAAAACTAACTTTGAAAAAAATGTAAAAAAGTTAAAAACATCTGTACCACTTTGAGAGGGAAATAATTATTTTCAAAATACATCTCTTACTTTGCTAACGTTGAGAATCATCTGTGTCTCCCCACTGAGACCCTTTCCTTTTTGTCCTGGTGGGCATATCTGTCAGCAAAAGTGACTGTACTGCTTTCTGAACATCAGCCTTCATCCTCAGAAAATTTACAATATTTCTAAGATTTATGACACTAATGGAACTCTCCTGGCAGCATTGCCATCCATTTTGCTGATATCCAGGAAGCTGACATGACTCTAATCTCCTGTTGCACATATTCAGAGACTGAAAAAACTAACATCTTAATTAGCATAGAAACGACAGATATGGAAGCCTGCAGTCCCTGAATGAACTAAGGCCTGTAATAGAATCCTATATAAAAGAATTAGGGTTGATCATGCTTTTAAAAAATAGTGAAACAAACATTGGCCTTTATGTGCCATATTGCTTTATCAAAGGACATAAAAAAATAAACCCAACTGGTATTTTAAAGGGCAACCACTATTTATAAGATAGAGCTTGTCACCTGAAAAATAACTAGTGTAAGATTTAGCTTTAGAAAGGAATAATTTTTACATTAAATAAAACCACATAACTCTGAAATATGAGTGTGTCAAAATTAAAGAATATTAAACTGAAGTCAAATTGGATTTCGATCTCAGATTTTCCATTAACTAGCTGTGTGAACTCAGGCCAATTACTTGATCTTCCAGGGCCTCACTATTTTTGTTGGACTAGATAATCTCCAAAGACTTTTCCAGCTCAATCATTTTATGAGTTTATTAGATTTCCCATAGCAGAAGCTAATAAATGAGCTGGAATTACAATAAATAAGACTACTCTTCTGCAGCAGAAAGGAGTGACTATGGGACAAAGAACTGCATTCTACTCCCTGCAGCACCACCTAAAGACCATGTGATCTGAGCAAGTCCTTAATGCCTTGGTTTCTCATCTGTAAATTAGAGATGGTGATACCTCACTGCAGTGGTAGGAGTTTTGAATGAAATGCCATATGTATTAGTTTGCTTGGGCTGACATAACAAAACACTTTACACCGTATGACGTAAGCACCAGAAATTTATTTTCTCACAGTTCTGGAGGCTGGAAAGCCCAAGATCAAGGTCCAGCAGGGTGGTTTCTGGTGCAATTGCTCTTCCTGGCTTACAGATCGCCCCTTCTCCTGTGTCCTCACATGACAGAAAGAGAGCTCTGGTGTCTCTCTTCTTACAAGGACACCAGCTTTATAAGATCAGGGCTCCACTCCATGACCTCGTTTAAGCTTTATCACCTCTTCATTCTTACCTCAAATATAGTCACATCGAGGATTAGGATTTTAACATATGAATTATGGGGAGAACAAAATTGAGTCCATAGCATCATCTATGAAAATTCTTTTCAAACACATCATTTTCTACTAATGTCCTAATAAAAATCAGTAGCATAAGTATATTGGGCATTCATATCCAATGCTGATGGGACTATCCAAAATTTCAATGTTTTTGAAGGACTTTTCAGTAAAATTTATTAAAATGTAAAGGGCTACTAGTTTATGAACTAGTTTTTGCACTTTAAAAATTTATACTCCTGAAGCACTCTTAAGAATTGCTCAAAGATATATGTATGCAATTGTCAGTGAAATATTGTTGAAAAATTGATAAAAATCAGAAGCAAATTTAGATCATACAATAACATATTTTATATATGCTACATACCTATAATATAAAATATTATATATCCATTAAAAATGTAGTAAATCTATACATACTGACATACTACTAAGATGTCCAGGACCTGTTAGAGGAAAAAGAAGTGCAAATTGCAAAGTAGTTTCTACTGTGTGATGGCTTTTTTGATAAAATGTATTGAGAGGAATTATACATTAAACTATCTACACCAAGCATGTCAAACTCAAAGGCTAACACGGGCCAAATAAATGAGGCATGTGGCCCGCAGGCCACAAGTTTGACATGCTTGGTCTACACAGCTTTTTTTGTGTGGTGTGGAATTCCAGGAGCCTTTCCCTTTCCAGGTTACACTTTTCTCTGATTTTAAATTTAATTTTAAGGATATATCACACTTGCTTTAAAAAATAAAAGATTAAGACACTGCAGAGTATCACTATCTCAGACTCTAAAAACTTATTAGTTTATACTTGAAATACTTTTAAAATTAATTTTAATTGAGAAATAAATGAAATAATTGAAAAGCTTATTTAAAAAAGCAGCCATCTCTGGCCTTGTGTTTCTTTACTCTTGGTCACCTGGAGCAAAATTTCAGAAGTTCTGCCTGATATATATTTACATATTGTGAAATAACATGTATGTTATATTTGATTATTTCCTGTAGACATTGTCTCCTGACTTTCATCTGCAGAAAGTTTAGCCTTACCTCTTTGCTTTTTGCCTACCTTCCTCCCAACATACAGGGTGGGGCAAAATGGGTTTACAGTTGTTCACATGGAAGAATAATACAATCATTAATAAGTAATAATATAAGACTAAACTCTGTATTTTGCATGCGCACAACTATACACCTACCTTTGACCCACCCTGTAAAACCCCCATCCTGTTACTTTATATATATCATAACTTTGGCTTAATTAACATCCAGGGTTTACATTATTATTACCATGTAAATATTGTTCATGGCTGAGCTACACAGTACATTATAATGGAATAGCCTTCCTTATACAACATTTGTATTCCTAGAGTTACTAAACCTTATCTTTATTTGCTTAGTTTTTTATGTGCATATCATTATTTCGTTCCCAAATCTTTCCTTCAAAGTTGTACAATTTCTTTCAATATTCTTAAACAAAACAAGTCATCTATTCTATTTTTTGTTGGTGTCATCTCTCCTGGTTTGTCATTTAAAAACCCAGTAGTTACTGGAGTTTGAAGAGCGAAAGCTTATGAAATACTAACAACCCCCCTCACCTCCCTGCCCAGGAACTAGAAAGAGTTTATGGTAAATCAAGATATCTCTATATATAAAAGCCTAAGTGACCAACGACTGAACGACAGGTCAACTGATTTCTATGATGTACACTGACTACCAAGGGGAAGACACTCAATGCAGGAGCTGCCCCCTGGTGGTCATTGCACTCCCACAGCCAACCTCCAGCAGCTGGCTGGCCCCTGCAATTGGCCCCAATCTGGGGGGGCCGGCTGACCAATCTCCCGTGGTCCCTCCCCCCGGCTGGCTGGCCAACCTCTCACAGTTTCTCTCCTGCAGTTGGCAGGCCCCAATCGCCCTGATTGGGACTGGGCAAGACAGTCCCAATTGGCCCCGATCGCCGGCCAGGCTGAGGGACACCGCCCATGCATGATTTTGTGCACTGGGCCTCTAATTTTTAATAAGACCCCCAGAGTAAGAGACAAACATCTCATACTCCACTTCTCTTGCCAAAGGGGGAATGATGAAAGAGAGGAGACTGGGGTGACTGGGATTGAGGACACAGGGTGTCAGTATCAACTGATGGCCAATTGTCTACTCCTGTGAGCACATCAGACCACACATCTCCAGCCTAAGCTAACAATTCCCTTATCAATTCCTGGTGAGAATGTCCCTCAATAGCAGCCAGCACACCAACCACAGAGCACCTCAGGTAGGTAAGCAGGTGTCTGTGTAAGCATGACCCTCACCACCTGCAATGGCACAGGACACCTGCAAACCTCAAAGGAGGCAGGGTTTGGGGTTTCTAGCATTTGGTGGTGTTGAATAAAATCAGCTTAACCTTCTTTAGGACTTGGGTCAGTGGTAAAGCACAGTCTTATTACACGTGCAAATGCTTGAGGACAAATTGAATTGTTTGCAGGCTGTCCATTAAAATCGTGGAATCAGCCCTAACCAGTTTAGCTCAGTAGATAGAGCGTTGACCTGTGGACTAAAGGGTCCCAGGTTCGATTCTGGTGAAGGGTATGTACCTTGGTTGCAGGCATATTCCCAGTGAGGCGTGTGCAGGAGGCAGCTGATCGATGTTTCTCTCTCATCAATGTTTCTAACTCTCTATCCTTCTCCCTTCCTCTCTGTAAAAAAAATCAATCAATAAAATATATTTAAAAAATAAAATAAAATAAAATTGTGGAATCAATGAGTTAGAGAATAAAAATAATGAAGAGTTTATATAATGGTCCAGAGGAAGGAATAAGGAGCCTAAATTCATGCAAGTCAGTTAATTACATACCTGATATCTCATACAAAGTGAGGACAGCAATAGCTTTCTGCTCCTTAGAGAAGTTGTTTGGCCAAGGTATAAGTAAAAGTATTGAAAATATACATGCATAACATTAGGCAACATTTTATATACAAATCATTTAATATATATTTGACCTATTCATTGCTTATTTAATTCCACAAACATAAATTGGGTATATATATCAAATTTGAGCAGAAGATCAAAAGCATATTTTCACAAGTTAAGCCCATTATTAGTACTGCAGCCTGAGGAAAATTGTATCATTTGCCTCTCCAAGCGATTACACCTGGGAAAGGTCATGCAGATGTTACATATAATTTTAAACACGTCTCTGCTATTTAAGTTACACTTCAAGCTCAGTGCCTATTGTCACATATCATCTGCAAACACAGACTAAGCCCCATGAATACCATGCTTGTCACCCACAAGTCATGAGACATTGTCCTGTCACCTGAGAGCCTTCAGCATGACCATGACTGAATGCTAATGTTAACAGTAGAGGATCTCTAAGAATGTAAACTCAAATAATACCATGATGCCTTATGGAGAAGCAGACTTTAAATGTTTAGGATTAATAGTTCTCACCAATTGTAGCTTCTTTCTTTGGCAGTGACAAAAAAAGTGGAGGAGAAAGAAAGCTCCTCACAAAACAATTGCAATAAATAAATATAGAAGAAATGAGAAAAATAGAAAACCATCATTAGGCAAGCATAATTGTTGCAGGCAATGTCCACAGATGGACACTAAACTTAGAGGGTCTATGTTTTAGGAGAAAGCAGATATTGAGTGAAGGGTATCCTATACAATAAATAGGTAATATGCAAATTAACCCTCACACCCTCACAAAGATGGCTACCTACAACTAGGCTGGCAGGGGGGTTAGTGAGGGATGACCAAATGACTGAACAAGAAGTAGGCTGCGTGGGGCAACCAGGCTGGGGGGGGGGCGGGGGGTAGGGGGGCAGTTGGAGGCAACCAGGCCGGCAGGGGGGGAAGTTAGGGGCAATCAGGCCAGCACACAGAGGCAGTGAGGGGCTATCAGGCCAGCAGTGGGGGTCAGTTAGGGGCAACCAGGCAGGCAGGCAGGTGAACGATTAGGAGCCAGAGGTACAGGATTGTGAGAGGGATGTCTGACTGCCGGTTTAGGCCCGATCCCCAAGATTGGGCCTAAACCGGCAGTCGGACATCCCCCAAGGGGGTCCCAGATTGGAGAGGGTGCAGGCTGGGCTGAGGGACCCGCTCCCCGCACGAATTTCGTGCACTGGGCCTCTAGTATTAAAATATGCATGAAATTTATCCGTTAAATTTTCCTACTCAAAACATTTTTTAGTTTCTTAATTCTACTCTTAAGCTTATGTTTTGTCCCTTGTAAACCTCCAAAAGCATGTACCTTCCTTAAACAAATCTTTTAAATATTTTCATATTTGCTCTCAAGTCCACCCAGTAATATCAATAGAGGACTGTAAACACTTAATCAAGAAGTATGTCTTGAATACCTATTATTTTCATAGAAGTGTGCAAACAACTGCAAGCGAGTAAAAGGCAGTCCATGATCCTATCCATCCTTCAAAGAAAAATAGACACCTTGGGAAGATAGGAATGCACATGAAGAATAAATAGCAACATGTAAAATGATATGGTCATGCCTTATCTTTCTGGTATTAGTTACAAGAGTTGATAGAGGCAGAGAAAAGTAGCACACATGCAAATAAGAGCAAGCTAGACCTACAACATTTGTACGTCTTGGATGGTGGGTAGATGTACAGAGTCTGCACAGTCTTCGTGGTGAGTTGTAGGGGCATGAGAAGTAGTCATGAGGCCTGTTTTGAATGGGATTGAAACTCTGAGGTGATGAGGAGAATGGGCCTTGATGGAGTTGAGTCAGATAAGAGAAGGTTGTGAAAGTCAGATTGAAGAGATCTTGGTTCAAGTGAAAAAGGGAGGCCACTTTTAGGGCTTTGCTAGGGCCAAATTACTTTTCTGGTACCAATATAAATATGTATGGTGGATCTCAAGCCAGAACCGGTTTGTTTTAGAAAATCAAATATATAATACTGGACCTTGGAGAAACTTTTTCTGAAATGCAAATCAAATTGTCCTCACCTTTCCACCCTACCCCACCCTTTTTCTTCCTAAATCATTCACAAGATTTCCTTGCTCTTAGGATAAAGACCAAAATCCTTCACATGGCCTTAGGGCTCCCTAAGATTGGACCCCTCCCCATGTACCCAGATTTCTCAGTACAGTATGCCCCTCAAGGCCTGGCTTCTCTTGTTTCTTTGAGGACTTTCTTCTGTTACTAGACCTTTGCATATACAGTACTCTTCCCTCTAACTTATCTTTTGACTAGTTTACTTTTTTTTATCCCTTAGATGTCAGTTCAATCCCCCATTATCAACTCCAGTGGAAAAGCCTCACTCCCTGCTCTGGCTGGATCTACTCATAGTACCAAGTGCTTCAGTTTGTGAAACTTACCTATTTGTATATTTACATAGGGGATTGTTTAACTTAATTATGTGAATTTTTGATGAATGCCTTTTCCCCTTATTACACCACACATTTCTGAGGGCAGAGGCTATTTTCATTTCCATTGTATCTCCTGTCCTGGCATAAAGTAGGTACTCAATAAGAATTTAATAAATGAAATATTAAAACATTCTCCATTCCCAAGACACTATCCTATTTCAATGACATGATTTTCTGAATCATGATAAAAATATTCTATCTCAACTTTGAAATTATAGTATATATGTCTCAATATTTTATAACTTTTGAAATGTGGACTCTAAGTGTGTTATTCAGATGAGTAAATTGAACTGAATTACTAGAGCTTACATAGGACTTGTTGCTCAACAGATTGATATTTACGTGCAGGGCACTTTACTCAGCACTGTGAATTATTCCAAGCTAAATAATGTAAGGTTTCTGCCTGGCTCATAATCAAGTAGGGGATCTATATGAAACTACTTATATTATAATGTAGATTGTGAGGGTTCTAAGTGCTATGGAAACATGGAGGGTAAAGATTTATTCTGACTAAAGGAATATGGCAAAGTGACAGTGAAAAGTAACATTTTGACAGCCAGACATTGGGAAAGCAAAAGCTCCAAGCCAAAAGATAATAACTAAAAAATACAAAGCACAAAAGCATAAAGCACTAAATCAAGTGGCCCGTAGGTTAAGGCAGAGGTGAGTGGGCTGCAAGTAGCTTGTGATGGGGAAAGTTAGGTTCCAACTAATAGTATGCTATAGTGCCTACAATTATCTTATCTCATGGATAGTGAGCAGTTACCAAGGATTATAAATGGAAGTGCCAAAATCAAAAGTGTGGGGTCTAGTGGTAATGTGATGGGATCAATTAAAGAGGGCTTAACAGATTAGAGTGTGGGGAGACCCTGGCAACATGGAGGGGAAAAGAAATCCAAAAAACATTACTAGAGCCTAAGAGAAGCTAAGGAGGACCTGACTGGTTTAGTAGCAGTGAAACAGAGAGTAGATGGATGAGGAAGCCTTCAGAAAGTGGGAAGAACATGATTTAGCAAACAATTATGTATGTATGTCTGTATTTATGTAATTATTTATCTTTATTGTTGAAAGTATTACAGATGTCCCCCCCCCCCTCGCCCACCATTACTCCTTTCCACCCAGTTCCTGCTCCGCCCCAGGCCTTCACCACCCTATTGTCTGTGTTTATGGGTAACATGAGATTTTTGGTTAATCTCTTCCCACCACCTACACAACCCCTTCCTTCCCTCTGAGATTCATCAGTCTGTTCCATGTTTCTATGCCTCTGGTTCTATTTTATTCATCAGTTTATTTTGTTCATTAGATTCCTTGTTTATTTTGATTTTTAGATACAATTGTTGATAGATATGTATTTATTGCCATTTTATTGTTCATATTTTTTAATCTCTTCTCCTTCTCCTCCTCCTCCTCCTCCTCCTCCTCCTCCTCCTCCTCCTCCTCCTTCTTCTTCTTCTTCTTCTTCTTCTTCTTCTTCTTCTTCTTCTTCTTCTTCCTCATCTTCTTCTTCTTCTTGTCCTTCCCCTTCCCCTTCCCCTTCTCCTTCCCCTTCCCCTTCCCCTTCCATTTCTCCTTCCCCTTCTCCTTCTCCTCCTTCTCCTTCTTCTTCCTTTTCTTCTTCTTCTTAAAGAATACCCTTCAACATTTCATGTAATACTGGTTTGGTGGTGATGAACTCAGCAAACATTTAATATAGGAATTGAAAAATAGAAAGTCAGAAAGTTTTGATGATAATTTAACTAAAAGCAAAAATAGTAGTGAGAACAGGTTAGCAACAATAACTTGCTCAGATAATAGTAATCTTGTTAATATTACCCATATTTCTTGCCGTGACCGGTTTGGCTCAGTGGATAGAGCGTCGGCCTATGGACTGAAGGGTCCCAGGTTCGGTTCTGGTCAAGGGCATGTACCTTGGTTGTGGGCACATCCCCAGTGAGGGGTGTGCAGGAGGCAGCTGATCGATGTTTCTCTCTCATTGATGTTTCTAACTCTCTATCCCTCTTCCTTCCTCTCTGTAAAAAATCAATAAAATATATTTAAAAAAAATATATTACCCAAATTTCTTGATGATAAAGTTTTACTTGCATTGTTACATGATCTAATTAAATGCACTCCTCTGCATGTGTATTCATACTTGCCAATTGTTGAATTTTTCTGACTTAAAATAATGAGGAAATTATTGGTATCTCTTCATTTGGCTGCCCCCTTTTCACCCCATTTTTTTAGTTTTCTGATTTTATTTATACCAAAACAAGATTATGCTTTACTTGTGGGTAAAAGAAATAACCCTTTCATCTTGCTAGCTATGATTCTCTTTCTTCTATTATTCTGTGAGCAATTCAATATAATGGACACTGATGAAGTAAGTACCTGCCCAATATTCTGGAAATCTCAGGTGATTAAGGCAGTATCCCTTTCTTCATGGAGCCCATAGAGGTTTAGGTGGAACTTCAAGCCCAATTAAATATAATGTAACTAGAGGCCTGGTGCTTGAATTTGTATACGGGTGGGTGGGATCTGACTGGCTCACCCGATTAGGGCCGATCAGGCCGGGCTGGCTGGGTGGAGGGGACTCTGGGGGTTTGTCACTGGCCTTGCCTCTGATTGGGGTGTGTTGGAGTGGTTGGGGGTGGGGCTGGCCAGGGGGAGGGGCCTGGGCGGTTGGCGGGATGGCCCCGCCCCCTGGTGGAACTCCATTTGAACTCCTGGTGGAGGGGACAATTTGCATATTACCCTTTTATTATATAGGATTATTATATAGGATGTGGAAAGTACCAAAATAATGCCACCAACAGAAACTACCACTTAAATCTCCTCTCCATTTATTTTCCTTTCCTTTAACATATTTTAGGACTCTCCAACAGGTCCTTGGTCAGGAACAGAATTTACAGTAGTGAACAAACCTGACCCAGAATATACCCTAATGAACTCATTATAGTTAAGGAAACTTACACTAAAATATAAAAAGTAAATAAATAAACATAATTAGTATGTAAATAAAAGTTGAAGATATTTTATGATGCATTGGTAATAATAGCAATAACAGTCATATTTAGTTAGAAATTTATATGTTCTAGGTGTAGGCATTCTGGTGGCAGAGCTGATCACTTTTATTGCATTATATTACAATATGTAAAATATATTTCTTGGGGGCATCTACTTTGATAATGTGATAAGCAAAGGCTTATCTAAGACAATGTGTAGGCTGAGAAAAGGTGGATAAAAGGCAAAATCTAAAAGAATCAGAACAGAGCTTTTCTGACAGATGAAATAGGATGTGTAAAGTTTCTAAGGGAGGAAAGAGCTTGGCATTTTGTAAGAATAAAAAATAAGTTAGTTTGAGTTGGAGATAGTGAGCTGTGAGAGTAAAGGGTTTGAATGGGATTGAAGAAATAAACAGGAACCAAATCATGAAGCAGGTCTCATCATGCACAGAAAAGAGTTTGCTGTTTAAGAGAAATAAGTAGGAATAGTCACATTATCCTGTTCATATTTAAACAGGATAACTATGGCTCAAAGATGGAAAATGAGTTAGAAAGTACAAAAGAGGAAGTTAAAAGGCTAGTAAGTGACAAAATCAGGATTTGAATTCAAGTCCTTGTGACTACAAAGACTTGTGACCGCCATATGATGCTGTCAGCTACACCGTGGTAGATTTGCAGCCTGGCAAGGGGCACTGTCCTACCGGACAGCAGAGATCCATACATTGTACTCTTTCTTTTCCTCTCCCTAACTCTGTGACCCCCATTCAGTCTATTGTTAGGTCTCAGGGCAGGGACATAGTCAAAGATTTTCAGGAGAAAAAGAGGAAATGATAATAACATTAATGACTTTTTAGTTCATGTTTACTCTCTCCTTCTTTGAACATAACTTCCCATCTCTGTTACATGGGCATATCATCATGGTTTTTAAAATGCCTTATTTAAAGTGGTTTGTACTGTGCATAATTAATTGCCTGGTGATGTGGGGGGGTGATCAAAATGCAAATGCATGGGTCACACCTCCACTGAGATTATGATTCAATGTATCTGAGTTTAAGTAAACACTCCAGCTAATTCTGAGGCAGATGATCCAAACATCCAAAGACTACATTTTGCAAGACAGGCTAGTGGTGGAAAGCTCTTAGATTTTATCCCAAGCATGTTACAATGACATGGACATATCTATTCTATTAATATTATCAATATTAGAAACCATCAATCACAAGTAAGCCCAGACTTTAATAGCATATATATATTTTTGTAGACTTCTCTCCCTAGTGCAATATAATACAATACACAGATAATCAATTTGGTTTCTTTCTTCAGGCAAGAGATTAAATAACTTATATAAATAATTTCCTGACTGGCCAGTCCCAATGTGGGCAAAATATATCATACAGATTAATGATGGAAGGGTTTTTCCAGCTAGGTAAGAAAAGAATATTGTCTTCCCAATATTAATACAGGATTACATATAAGACCCAAATAATTATTACCCAATAACTCTTTTGGAGGTGGCTTTGTAATATCAAAAACACTTACAAAGAAGTAAATAATAAATGAAAGTGAACTAAACTTCTTTACTACAGATCTTGCACAAAATAATCACTAGCCTATGTAAGTGGTTATTTAAAAGATAATAATAGCCAATAAGATGAGTCACAATTATAAATCATTCTACAAATCAGCATCCTAATATATGTGGGAATCATATTCTGAAGAACACTTCAATGCAGTAGTTAGCCAGCTTGCTTCTCATATCTGTGCCTTTTGTCATATTGTTAGTGATTTTCCTGCCATGTAAAATCCTTTTCTTGATTAATATCATGTATAATCAGGCCTTAGGACATCTAATCCTTCTAAAATATATTGACTTTTAATCATTTACATTTGTCTTAATCAGTCTGGATTTTGCATTCCCTACATGAACCAGGTAAAGAACCAGGACACATGCTGTGTAGGTTGGGGGGCCAGTTTTGAATTTGTGTCAGTTCCAGTTAGCCTTATTTAAAGTGGTTAGGGGTGGGCAACCTTTTTGTGAGTGTGTGCCAAAACCAGCAAAATCTGACTCAAAATTCTTCTGCATGCCAACCCTAATTTTTTGAGAACATGTTACGCCTACTTGATATCTCTTAAGGTGTACATATGTGAAGAACCTTGAAGAAATAATAAAATTCATTCGAGTGACAAAAACACAGTATATGATGATGAAAAATACATTTATTTTTTAATGTATACATGTACACTGATAGTCCAACAGAAAACTTTATCACTGTTTGATATTATCAGTGGAACTTTTGCTGCTGCATCACTGATGACAGAGATTTTACATCAGGGTTATATTTCGTGACCTTCAGAGATATACACGAGCTACTACTTTCATCTGTCAGGCTACTCCTATTACGAGACTTAACAAAATTCATCACTGAGAACAAAGATTCCACAAGCGTATGTGGATGAAACCAAAACACTGGTCGGATCTAGGAAGGCAGGGAGAGTTAAGGCAGAGGCATAGAAATTGCTCTTCCCCTCTCTCGTCAATCCACGTCTATGGTCTTTAAGATAACTTGTTATGTAAAATTATTTATTTATCTAAGATGCACCTACACTGAATTGATCTGAAAAATAAAAAAGTCGATATTAAGAAAAAAATTGTAAATGGAAGATTATAAGAGAGGGTTTCACGTGCCAGCAAAAGTTACTGGCGTGCCATGTTTGGCATGCATGCCAGGGGTTGCCCACCCCTGACCTAGTAAGTACCAGGCACTATTCTAGGCCCTGAGCTACAGAGATAAAAAAGAAGAAAAGTTCCTGCTCCTGAAACTTTCACTGTAGGGAGTGAGACATACAATATACAGCAAAGCAAGTATAATATGATAGCTAATTGCGATGCAGAACAATGAAGATAAGTAAGGGAATGGAGTGTGACAAAAGAATGGCCTCTCTACTGGTAAAGATGACAACATGTATGCAGACACTTGAATGAAGCACAGAGGGAACCATTCAATTATCTGGAGGCAAAGAACTCCATGCAGAGGAAATAGCAAATGCAAAGACATTAGATAGGAAAGTAAGTGGTACATTTGAGAAACAGAAAGGAGGATAACAATGGGAGATTAGTAGATGATTAATAGATTAATAGGGTTGGAGAAAAATAGCAGCAAACTGGTTGTTCAGCACCTCAAAGATCCTTGTTTAAGTAAGTACACTGAGAATGATAAAGAGTGTGGTCAATTAAAAATAGCCCAAAACTATTTGCTCCTTCCTCCATTGAGAGGTGGAGTCTAATTCCTTTCCCCTTGAATCTGAGCTGACCGGAGGGACTTGTTTAATCAGTAAGATGTGGCAAAAGTGGTATTCTGGGATAAGAACAGGTCTTATGAAGGCTTACAGCTTCGGCCCAGACACCTTGAAACCTAAACCAGCTGCCATAAGAAGTCTGATAACTCTGAGATAACCAGAGCTTGAGGAAGTCCAAGCTAGTCAGGCAAAGAGCAGTGTAGGGGGAGAAACATAGGATGTCCAGCCAGTGCCAACCTTTCTGTCCCTGCCACCCTAGCAGTAGCACCAAATGCTGGTGAGGATTAAGAGAACTGGATCACTCACATATGTTGCTGGGAATATAAAATGCAGTCACTGTGGAAAACAGGTAAGCAGTTTCTTAAAAATCTAAACATACAATTATCTTACAACCCAGAAATTACACTTCTAAGCATTTATCCCAGAGAAATGACGACTTACTGAGAGGAGTTAGCTTGAAACACAGGCAGACAGGGCAGGGGGCCAGTGGAAAACAAAGGCAGGTGGAACATAGCCAGGGCAGACACGGCAGTTTGAGCAGCCTAACTAATCACAGAAACCAACTACGCTGAAATAACAGGGTGTTTTTAGACTCAGAGTGGGAGGCATGTGAAACTAGGGAGGGGCTGCAACCATAAGATGAACTAACGCATAGGAACAGGGAAAATTCAGGTCCATTGCTGGGCAAGAACAATTAAGGGAATCAATCAGATGGCCACATAGATAGATATAGAGCAGGCTTGTGGCAAATATATACCCCTAGTCTACAAGGTTTCAAAGGCAACCCATTATTGGGCCCCTTCCTCATGCGAAGAGTCTGAATCTGCTTGTAATAATTTTTCCATACTTTTGCTTAAATCTTCTGGTCTGAGATCTCATTCTTCAGCTTCATGAGACATGACCCCTGGAAAAAAAAAACCTCAGCTCGCCATTCCAGTTATCATTATGTTTACATAAAAACCTGTACATGAATATTTATAGCAGCTTTATTCATATTAGCTCCAGGTATTCTTTTTTTTTTTTTTGGCTCCAGGTATTCTTCAATGAATGAATGATTAAGCAAACCATGGTATATCCATACCATGGGAATATTATTCAGGAATAAAAATGAATGGACTGTTGATACATGCCACAACTATATGTACACTCAATACATACAACAATTACAACCAAGGGAGCTGATGGTAGAAATCCCAGTCTGAGAGCAGGAGAAGACTGGTGTCCTCAAAGAGGCAGGCAGGGAGGGAACTAATCCCTCGTGTCCCTGCCTTTTTGTTCCATTCAGGCATTCAGTTAATTAGATGGTGCCCGCCCACGTGAGGAAGGTAAATCTGCTTTATTGAATCCACCAGTTCCAATTCTAATCTCATCTAGGAACACTCTCACAGACACACCCAGAGATAATGGTTAATCTGGACACTTTGTGGCCCGGTCAAATTAACACATAAAATTAAGCATCACAGCCGTTTATTTGGGCAGCTGCTTCTTACATGCTTCTGTTCTCTCTGTTCTCCTTCCCTTGCCCACCCTGCCTCTTGTCATTCATCTCCTTACTGTTAACTCACAAGCTAGTCCCCAAGCAACCCAAACATCGCTTTTCCTAAATTAATGAACATTTCTTGCTTCTGGCACCGTCTTACCTTTAGTCCTCTCAGCAGTTTCAGAAGCTCAGTCTGTCCTGGCTTCTCTCTTTGGCACCCCCGTGACCTGGGATACTTCCCGGGTGAAGCCTCCAGCTGGGAGAGTAGTTTTACCTTTTCCAAAACTTTCCCATCTGCTGTTCAGAAATCTACTGTCCATTCAGACAGGCCCATGAGCCCTGCTGAATGAAGTCCATAATGTATGACTTATTTTTCCCACATTGTTAGTACTATATCCTGTCATTCCTGTGTCTACCTTCATGGCCCGTATTGAAGCTTAGTCTCACAATTCCTCACCTTCTCTGAGTTTAACTTTCAATGCTGTCCAGCCAAAGACCACAATAACATACCTGTAATGTGCTATGTTCATTATTAAGTTAACTAGTGGCCCGGTGCATGAAATTTGTGCACGGGAGGGTGGGTGTCCCTCAGGCCAGCCTGCACCCTCTCCAATCTCGGACCCTTTGGGGGATGTTGACTGCTGGTTTAGGCCTGATCCCAGGATGTCCAACAGGCTTGATCCCAGGATGTCCGACAGGCCTGATCCCAGGATGTCCAACAGGCTTGATCCCAGGATGTCCGACAGGCCTGATCCCAGGATGTCCGACAGGCCTGATCCCAGGGTGTCCGACAGGCCTGATCCCAGGATGTCCGACAGGCTTGATCCCAGGATGTCTGACAGGCTTGATCCCAGGATGTCCAACAGGCCTGATCCCAGGATGTCCAACAGGCCTGATCCCAGGATGTCCGACAGGCCTGATCCCAGAATTCTGACAGGCCTGATCCCAGGATGTCTGACAGGCCTGATCCCAGGATGTCTGACAGGCCTGATCCCAGGATGTCCAACAGGCCTGATCCCAGGATGTCCAACAGGCATGATCCCAGGATGTCTGACAGGCTTGATCCCAGGATGTCCCAGGATGTCCGACTGCCAGGATCGGGCCTAAACTGGCAGTTGGACATCCCTCTCACAATCCTGGACTGCTGTCTCCTAACTGCTTGCCTGCGTGCCTGCTTGATTGTCCCTAACTACTTCAGCCTGCCAGCCTGATCACCCCCTAACAGCTCCCCTGCCATCCTGATTGATGCCTAACTACTCCCCTGACAGCCTGATCATCCCCAACTGCCCTCCCCAGCTGGCCAGATCACACCCAAGGCTTTTATTAGTATAGATATGACCCTTCACAGAAAATTTCACTAACCCTGCTTTACAATAAGGGATTGACGATTGAATCATTGGGGCCAGGCACCAAGATTTCCTTTCTTTGAATAGTGGAGGGAATAATTATCTTGTCTTTAAGTTGCCCTGAACATCAAATGAGATAATGACTTAGAAAAGCATAAAAGCACCATATAAAGACAACTGTCTTTTTCATGTACTGAAAAGACAATAAAGTGGTAAAATGAAAAACACTATTTTTATTCTCCCCCTTCCTTCCTTTACAGCCTTTATTTAAACTTTGAAATTTAGAAAAATTTCACTCCTATTTTTATTTATTTACATTCAATATTATCTTGTATTAGTTTCAGGTTTTATATTAGTTACAGAATAGTGGTTAGGCAATCATATAGTTTACAAAGTGTTCCCTGATATTTCCAGTACCCACTTGGCTTCATACCGTCATTACAACACTATTGACTCTATTCCCTATTTAAGTGACAATAGGTTTACAGGTTCCTTCCAACCTTTCTTTTGTGTTGCTCGCCCTTCCTTTTCTTTCTCATGTCTTCCCTCATTTTCTTTGGCCCTCAAAGCTCAGTGAAGGCACTGGGACACGCTTAATCCATTTTACAGACCAGGAAACTGAGGCTAATTCCAGTTGGCTATGGAACTGGACTCCTCGCGCAGGGAGCCCTCACAGCCATGCTCTCCGCCTTTCCTACGGGACAGCCGCAGGGCAAACAGAACAAACCTCCCAGTGAGGCTTCCAAGCCTCATTCTCAAGCACCTCTTCATCATGGATGCTCCACATTCTTTCCTCTTCCCCGCCCGCACCCCCATTCTTTACTGCCCCCCCTTCTGGGGAACAGGTAGTAGGCTTTTACTCACCGTACAGGTGTGCACCCCCATGGGGCGGGGTGAGAACTGGGCGCGGGTTGGGGCGGGAACTGTTTTGGGGCCAAGGCGGGAGCAGGAGTCCTGGCCTCTCAAGTGTGCAGGCCCAGGTGAGGCCCCGTCAGCGCCGGGAGCTTCACCAAACCGCCGCATTGGGGTATCCAGCAGTGGGACGCTCCTCCACTGAGGTGGCGCTGCCCCCCCCCCCCCCCCACCTCAGGGCTGTGAGTCTGTGCCCCTTCGCCCGGGCGTCTTTCCATGCCTGCAGTCATCGCCTCTTGTTTCCCGTCTATTGGGGCCACTGCAGAACCTCACTCACCAAGGGCGGGGGGGACAGATCCCCGCCTGCCAGCACCCTGCCCAGGCCTGAGCCCCCTCCAGTGCATCCCGCCTTGGCGCCACTCTGTGCCCCTTGGGCCGCCCACCTCCTGGCCAGCCGCTTCGCCGAAGCCGTGGTGTTTGCCCAGGATCCGCCCATCAGGCAGAGGCCTGTCCGCGCCTGCAGACCCCATGGCCGCAGCTCCTGGCAGCTGCTTTGCCGAAGGTTCCTCTACCTTCAGGCTCTCTCCTCAGACCCCCGGGAGCTTGGCTCCCGTGGCCCTGACCTTCCGTGGCTCCCTGCAGTCCCCGCTCTACTTGGCTCTCCCACTGCCCACCTGTCAGGAAGCTGCCAGGGAGCCTTGCTGCAGACATTGTGGTTCTGGGGCAGGGGATGGGGTGTGGGGAGCAGCTCCAGTAAAGTTTAGTAAACCCCAGGCCCCCAGCCCCTCCTTGAGCGGAGTCCAGGGCAGGCTGGGGGCCTGGGTCCAAACACTGCAGCTGCAGAGGCGACGGCGGCAGAGAGGTGAGGCTGCATCGGCCTGCCAGAGTGGGCAGGTCATGCCTTCCTGCTTGCCCCCCGCAGCCGGGCCGGACCAGTCCGGTCCACACTGCCACAATCGGCCCGCAGGAGTGGGTGGGTTGTGCCTTGCTGCTCGGCCCCACGGCTCCCGGCTGGGTCCATGATAGGCCTGCTGGAGTGGCTTGGGGCTGCTGGGTGCCCGGCTCCCCTGCGTGTTTGTGTCTCCAATCCAGCCCCCGGCAGCCCCAGCACCCAGGTGGCGGGGCTTGGGGCTGCTGGGGCCTGACGGGAGACATAAACAAACAGGGCTTCCCTTAGGCTTCGCTGCCAGGAGCCATCAGACTTCGCTCGCCACTTGGAGCCATCTTTGTTGGCGGTTAATTTGCATATCGTGCTGATTAGCCAATGGGAGGCGTAATGAAGGTATGGTCAATTACAATGTTTGTCTATTATTAGATAGGATTCTTGTTAACTAACAAGTTGGCTTGGTTACTACAGCAGCAAGGGGAAATGATGGAGTGTCTCAGCGAAGGTGTCCCACAAGACGTGCAGGATTTGGGCTCTGGTTACTTTAATAAATCTTATCTCAGAGGAGGGCAACCTCGATCAAGACTAAACTGTAACTGGTGAAGCAGCAGTCACTCTTTATAGAGTAGCTAGTGTGGGAAGCTGTACAGGACAAACAATCTGGCTTCTTCAATGAAAAAATTGCAAAAGAAAAGGAGGGCAGAAGAAAGCAGTAGTCACTGGTATTGGCCAGGACAGAGGAATGTTTGGTCATCTTTGTGTCTTGGACAATGTTCATGTTTTGTCTGTGTTCAGACATGCTTACAGGTCTTGGTTTTGTCTTGATCTATCCCTGCCACAGGATGGCCTTGTCTGACATTAATGTTCTGTGAAATTGTTTTTGTTTAGCAAGGGAACACCAAAGCACACTGTGAGTGCAAAGACAGCTTATAACAACACCACAGCTTAACTGACAGTAGTACCAGGCAGCGCCTGGCTGCCAGGGGATACTTGTTTCTTTCTTACACCAAATACGCATTAATTTCTCCTCCGTTACTCTAGCACTAATCCTACCTCTTATCATTAGACTGCGTATGTGCCATGTCTCCTCAAAGAGATGATAAGCATCTACACGGTAGTGACTAAGCTTATGTTGTGCCCAGATTACAAGATTCCCAAGAAACCACATCAGGGAGCCAATTCGATGTAAAAGCATAAGAATCTGTATTCAAGCTAGCTTGAGCTCTCCATCCACCAGACCCACCGACACATCGGCTAGCCAAGTGGCCAAGAGAGACCGAACCCCTCCCAGAGACCGGTTATATAGGGGGGGGTTGGAGTAAGGGAGGAGAAAGGACTGTGCTTTGATTGGCCAGGCACAAGTCGATGTCCCGTTCCTGGGTGTGGCTAGCAGAGTCTTAGACTTCCGTGAAGAAGCTCCTTGCCCAACACGTGGCCAAGGTAAGATGGAGGACGTAGCCCTTACCCTGGGGGAAGGTGGAGGGCGTAGCCTTCGCCCTTTCACTTAGAACTTTGGATCTCACTCTTGGTGTTTAATATCCTCTAGTTGCAATTCTTGTAAGCAGATGCTCAATATTATGTTTTGAAATGAATAAATGTGTGAATTAATGAATAATTTGAGCCCAAATAAAGCTCATTTACATTTTTCAATCCTAAAGAAAAAGAAATAAATTCTTGCTTAAGTAAAACAAAAAGATGTTTTTTTCTTTACATGTCAAATCAAAGAAGAATTGAGCTGAAAGTAAAGTTGATCAAGTTGATGCAAATATTTGAGTGAAAGGAAGGCTTTCTGGTACATTTGAGACGTCAGTACAGTAAATCTTTAGGTATGAGACATTATTCAGTAGAAGATGAAAATTGATTTTTATTTCAAAAGCTTATGGAATATTTTACTTAAGAAAGAAAGTTTATTCATTATTTACAATATTATCTTATAATACATGGCTAAATCGTCTCATTCCAATTGATAAAGTATTTGGTATTTCAATGAGTTTCTGTGAATGTTAAGTTTGATTAATTCACAGATGCACAAATATTGATGGTTAATTGATCTACATATTTTTATTACTCTCTTTTAAACTAGGTATATTTGTAACAATTGCTAATTACTGCAGCAAATAAATATAAATATAGCACTTAAGAAAATCAGGGGTTATAGATATTAACATGTTTAGAATATTGTGGATTAGGGAAAGAATTTTTGCAAAGAATTCAAAATATGAGGGGTAATATCATATATATCCTATTACATATATATATGTATATATATATATGCTAGTATATATATATTTTATATATATATATAATATTAATTAATGAGAGAAAGAGATTGATTTTAAGGAGTTGGCTTATATAATTGTGGTTGCTGCCAAGTCTGAAATCCATAGGGCAAGCTGGTAGGCTGGAAATTGAAGTAAATGTTGATGTAGTCTTGAATGCAAAGGATGAAGCTCAGACAATCCGGAAACAGAATTCCTTCTTCTTCAGGAAACCTCAGTCTTTGCTTTCAACATACCCACATTATGGAAAGTAATCTGCTTTCATTAAAGCCTTTTATTATAAATGTTAATGTTAATTACATCTAAAATACTTTTATAGCAATATCTAGACCAGTGTTTAAGAAACAGTTCTCCGTAGTCTAGCCAAACTGACACATAAGATTATGTATCACAGTATTTTTTTTACTACTTATTTTTAAAAAATATATATTTTATTGATTTTTACAGAGAGGAAGGGAGAGGGATAGAGAGTCAGAAACATCGATGAGAGAGAAACATCGATCAGCTGCCTCCTGCATACCCACAACTGGGGATGTGACCGCAACCAAGGTACATGCCCTAGACCGGAATCAAACCTGGGACCTTTCAGTCCACAGGCTGACGCTCTATCCACTGAGCCAAACTGGTTAGGGCACTACTCATTGACTTGATACAAAAGTCTACATTCAAAGTTTCCTTTCATGTTAATATGTTGTAAGACAGTTGATTTAAAAAAAAAAAAAGTCAACTTCTCAGTGAAATACGTTGGTGTCAGAAAAAAAAATCACAGAAAGGACACAATACTTTGGGGTTTGAATGATTTGCCTGAGGTCTTTAGTAAGTCTGTAATGCAGCTTATTAATAAAAAATCCAACCTTTTGTTCCCACCCCAGTATAGCAAGGTTACACCATATCTATGGGATCTTGGGGTGATTGGCCACTCCTTACACATTTGGTTTCCCACTGAGCTGTTTGTGCCAGCCAACCATAGGTGCTTTCAGAACAGTGCTCAACTAATAGCACCTCCTTTCCAAATAAATGACTTCTAGTTCATTGAGGGTAATTCCCTATTAGAATATTGAACTATCATTGCTACTTCTTATCTCTACTCCTGACTCATTTAATGTACCATCTTCACAAACCCTATTTTAAAGAAGAGTCAGAGGGCTAGATAAGGGGATGTTTTCAATGGTGTGCCTTCCTCCACAGCTTCTATCTATTTGAATAGTTTCCAACTTTAATATTGTATACTCCATGTTTGGATCCAGACCTCAAATGCTGTCATATCCCATTTCCCTCAATTCTAAACTTGCCATTCATTCAATATTCCCATTGGGTTTGAATACATTGGCCATTTAATAACATAGTGACATTCTGAGATTCAGTTTTTATCTTCGATTAAAATATAGACAGAAATTCTAACCTCACAAGATTTTTTAACATGATGTATACTATATATATACCTGCCCACAGTGCCTGAAATCTATTTGCTCTTTGATAAATGCTAACTACCTTACCACCCACTTATGATGCTCTAAATCTGCTTATGTGACTCTTATTCTGCCTCTAGTCTCATATTCTCTCTTCTCTGATCAAATTGAGAAATGTCATTTTCTGCAGTAGTTAGGATCACAATAATAGAGGGTGGCAGGGAGAGAGCTGAAATATTATTTCATCCCATTGTAAAAGCTTCCAAGCTAATCCTGAGTGGTAATGATAGGCTTTGAAAGGATCCCTAATCAAATTCTACCACTTGGAAGCACAGCATAGGTAGCTGTTGGGAGGTAGAGGGTTGATTTAAAAGAAAAGTGAAATAATGAGGAATCCAAAAATTGTACTCTGAAAAATTGTCGAGTCAAAGTGGAATAAATCTTCTGCCATGGCAACTATTTGCACTGTTTAAATGTTAGTTGCTAAAAATGTAATATTGAGAGATGATCAGTGAATATTTCATAGGTAAAGCCTGTAATTTTCAGTTCGTCAGGATAAATATTCTATGAAATGATGCATTGTTTAGAGTACATGATATTTTCCATCATGAAGTTAGAGTATTAAATGGTGTATTAGTCACCTAATGCAGTAAAATTGTCATAACCTTATTATCCACAATATATTAGTCAAGAGCTGCATGAGAGAGTGTTCAGTGCCATATGAAAGAGTATATACACTAGTGTATTCAACCATGCATGCAGACCTTCATATTGTAAGTATTGGAAAAGCTAAAAAGTTTTGTTCTAATTCTATAATATTTCAGATAATTTTTATTTATAAATATAGAGCATGGATAGTGATGGTAGTAACAATGATGATAGTGATGATGATGATGATGATGATGATGGTATAATTTGTTGCTATCTTAGCTGATACCTTTATACATCCTTTTCTTAAATTATACAACACATATTTATAGTTTACTCATGTACCTGTCTCTTACACTAAATTATGAACCCTCGTGATGGCAGACTCTATGTCATTCATCTTATCTTGGTGCTGGCATCTGCCTGACATATCACAGACAGTCACTATACATTTGATGGATTGCATTTTGTTAAAGGATAGAAAGAAAGAACTCCATCATATCATGATTTTGGTGTTTACCAGGCTCAAGGCGCTATACTAAATTTTATGTTTAGCTAAAGTAGTTTAGACACAGACTGTATTCTCATGCTTCTTATGGTGGGCTGATTTAAATTGGAGTATTTACTGTCACATGATTCTGAGTTTCCCTTTCCTGGTGGTCTTGGTGTTTGAGGGATATTTCCCATTAGGCATGTTCCTGAAGGCTCACCCATGATTTTGAGTTTGGGAGAGCTGGCTATAACCTAGTCATAAAGCCAGCTACAGTATCCAGATTGCATCTGAAACACTTATGAGTTTGTGTACAGTCTCATGGGAATTTGGTCTCTAGGTATACTTTTATAGACCAAATGTCCACTGTGTTAGAGAACTTAGTTATCCAATTTAATATTGCAGGGGGGCTATTATTCAAATCATCATTGAATTGTGCTGCAACTCTAGGTTTTAAGTATACAAGCAAAGAAAAAGTGAAGTTAAAAGCTATACTATGTCCTAAAATACTTGTAAAGTCAGGTCCAGTAAATGTTAGAAAGCACTGTGATATACTCAGAGAACTCTCAAATCATCTTAGTCATTTTTGCTATAAAAAGTCACATGAAAGTCAATTAAATTACAGATGGCTAGGTTTTTAAAAGGACACATGCTTTGGTTTTATATAGTTTTTGAAATTTCAGGCATCAAAATGATTTTAAAATATCATGAATTATAAAAGTATAATTTATTTTACTCAATTCCAAGTGTCAGATTATGAGCACTGGTAAGCTATTCATGAATTGTGGCCATTCTTCAGCAAATATGCATAGTAGGCAACATTTCCACCAAAGACAGCTCAGTTATTGGCCTCTATGTTAATCAACAGAAACTATTTGAAATGTGTAAGGATCTTCTAGAAGTAGTTTTGCATTTTAAAATTTTAATAACTTAGGTTATACATACATTAGAAGGAAAAATCTATAAAAGATGCCTAAAAGCAATTATTGTAAAGTTCAGGACCACTATATTACGTATCTTTATACAAAATATTTTCATTTCCAGTCTGGAGACTCACACACACAAAAGAAAATGGCTGATGCAAACCCCAAGGCTACCAGAATATTAGCTCTCAGGAAAACAGCAGCAAAAGACACCCCCCCGGCCTGGCCCCGCCACAAACCAAGTGTAGCCTTTTGTTAAATTTTTAAAGTAGAAAAACCAAAACTACCACATACTTATTGTTTTAAATAAGATTTACCAGAAGAGGAGTGAAATAAATCATGCATGGTAGAAATAAAGATGAAAAAAAAAGATAATTGACTTGTGGATACCACTGTGCTGTTTTGATTGTTATTTCTGAAACACATTATTGTTTAAACACAAGGCTAAATGTATACTTGCCTTATTTCTCTCCCTCTCAGTTTAGACTGAAAACTCTAGGAGGGCAAGAATTAATATATACAGAGATATATAGATATATTTCCAAATCTCCAAGGCTGCATTAGTATATCCTTAGGGCTATTTGTTGAACTGAATTGTGGGTAGAGAAAACCTTCTGCTCTTTTATAAAAGACCTGTGGCAATAAATCAGACACTGAAATTGAGCTACATCAATTATGTTACATTTATGGGTTAAGGACAATGACCAAACAGAGAGGATGCTTTAAACTCTTTATGGGTTATGCAAAGGAAATATGATTCTGCTTTGCATCAACATATTAGTCTTCACTTATTTATTCACTCATTCGATCATTCATCTGTATTTACTGAGCCTTTATCTAGTGTAGCAGATCCTGTGTTTTCTGGAACAAGATTTTTAACATTAAAGAGCTGCCTCTCAGTAGCTGATGAATATCTCATTTTACCTGAATAAAAACCAAGAAGTCACAAATAAATGAAAAGACATCCCATGATTATGAATTGGAAAACATAATATTGTTAAGGTGTTGATAATACTCAAAGCCATTTTTGATTCAATGCCATCTCTATAAAAATCCCAATGATTTTATTTTTTGCCAAAACCACCCTACAATTCATATGGAATCTCAAGAGAGTCCAAATTGTCAAAACAATCTTGAAAAAGAAGAACAATATTGAAAGTCTCACATTTCCTGATTTCAAAACTTACTACAAAGCTACAGTAATTAAAAGGGTGATACAGACATAAAGATAGATATACAGACCAATGGAATAAAATAAAGAACCCAAAAATAAGCCCTTACATGCATGGCCATGTGACTTTTGACAAGGGTGTCAAGACCAGTCAATTGGGCAAAGAAAGTCTTTTCAACAAATGATGCTGGGGAAACAGCACATCCACACACAAAAGCATAAAGTTGGGCCCTTAATTTATACCACATATAAAACATAACTCAAAATGGATTAAGACCTAAACTATGAGCTTGAACTATAAAACTCTTAAAAGAAAACATAGGGGAAATATTTCATGACCTTATATTAGGCAATAATTTCTTGGAAATTATTGACTGAAAGCACAATTAAATAAAAATAGTAAATTGTATTTCACCAAAACTGAAAAAAACTTGTGCATAAAAGAACAATATTAACAGTGAAAAGGCAACCCACAAATTGGTAGAAAATATTTTTAAATCATATATCTGATAAGGAATTAATATTAAGAAATATATTCTTAATATATTTAAGAGCTGCAATATATCTATATAGAGCTGCAACTCAACAACAAAAAGCAAACAATTCAACTGAAAAATGGGTAAAGGACTAGGTAAATATTTTTCCAAACATATACAGATGGCTAATAAACACATGAAACGATGTTCAACATCACTAATCATTAAGGAAATGCAAATCAAAACCAAAATGAGGTACTATTTCATACAGATTAGGATGGCTATTATCAAAACAAAACAAAATAACAAATGTTGGTGAGGATATGAAAGAATTGGAACATTTTTCCACATTGCATTGCTGATGGGAATGTTAAATGGTGCTACCATTATGGAAAACAGCACGATGGTTCCTAAAAAAACATAGAATTGTCATAAGATCCAGCAATTCTAGTTCTAGGTAAATACCTCAAGTAATTGAAAGTAGAGACTTGAACAGATATTTGTGCATCAATGTTCATAGCAGCATTATTCACAGTAGGAAAAATGCAGAAATAATCAAAGTGCCTACTGATGGATGAATAGATAAACATAATGTGGTATATGTATAGCATGGAATAGTATTCAACCTTACAAAGAAATAAAATTCTCACATGCTATAACGTGGATGAATATTGAAGACATTATGCTAAGTGAAAGAAGGTAGACACTAAAGTATGAATATGGTGTGAGTCCCCTTATATGAGGTACCTATCATAGTCAAATTCATAGAGACAAAAAGTAGAAAGTGGCAGTTGCCAGGGCTGCAGGGAGGGAAAAATGGGAATTATTGTTTAATGGATACAGTTTTAGTTTGTAGAGATGGTAAAAGGTTTGGAGATGGATAGTGGTGATGGTTGCATAACAATGTGAATGTACTTAATGCCACTGACTTGTATATAAAATGGTAAAAATTCTGAAATCAATGTTATGTATATTTTACCAAAATAAATAAACTATCAAATCTTAGAGGGAATGCGAGGGTGGGTGGGTGGGCGGGAAGAGATCAACCAAAGAACTTGTATGCAGACATGCATAACCCATGGACACAGACAATAGGGTGGTGAAGGCATAGGGTGGGGCGGGTAGGGGTTGGGGGCAGGCTAGAAAGGGTCAATGGGGGGACATATGTAATACTATCAACAATAAAGATTTTTTAAAAAAATTAAATTAAGAAAAAACATCAATAGCCTAATGAAAAATGGATAAAAATGTGGTACAGTTATACCATAGAATACTATGCAGAAGTAAAAAAGAAGGATCTCTTACCCTTTGAGACAGCATGGAGGGACCTGGAGAGTATTATGCTAAGTGAAATAAGCCAGTGAGAGAAAGACAAGGGTCATACGGCCTCACTCATACGTGGGATCTAATGAACAAAATAAACTGATGAGCAAAATAGATTCAGAGACATAGAAGCATGGAACAGACTGTGGAACCTCAGAGGGAAGATGGGGGAGGGAGGGTGGGTGGGAAGAAATCAACCAAAGAATTTGTATGCATATGTGCATAACCCATGGACACAGACAATAGGGTGGTGAAGGCCTGGTGTGGGGCGTGGGGGCGAGCCAGAAAGGGTCAAGGGGGAACAAAGGGGACATATGTAACACTTTCAACTATAAAGATTTTAAAGTAAATAAATAAATAAAATAAAAACTTTTAAATGGAAAAAAATATAAGAAAATACAGCTGACCTATCATCATAATAAAATAAAGAAATGGAGATTTAAACTCTCCTGGAGTTCCTCAGAAGACAAGGGCTCCCCAGTAGCGAGTGAAAAGGCAAGACATTGTTCAGAGTCTAAGGAGGTATCATCAATGAAAGAGAGTATTTCACAGGTTTGGCTTGAAACACCAGGTTTGTGTTTAAATATAAAAGCCCCCATTCTACTGTTGTTTACTGCATGCAATTTTCAGTTTTTACATATTCCCAGGAGAAATGCCTTTTGAATTTATGGATTAACACCTATGGATTAACATCTTTCTTCTTGCATTTGAGAAAACAATTGAAACAGTTGGTATCTGAAAAGTAAAAAAATGACACAATGACGGATGCCACCTGAAGATTTTTTTAAAAATATATTTTATTGTTTTTTTACAGAGAGGAAGAGAGAGGGATAGAGAGTTAGAAACATCGATTAGAGAGAAACATCAATCAGCTGCCTCCTGCACACCTCCTACTGGGGATGTGCCCGAAACCAAGGTACATGCCCTTGACAGGAATCGAACCTATGACCCTTCAGTCCACAGGCCCACGCTCTATCCACTGAGCCAAACCGGTTAGGGCCTGAAGATGTTTTTTCAAGGAGAGAAACTGGTTCTTATTGAAGGTTAGGATGTTTATGCAGCCCAGAATACAGCTGGAAATCTTTGGGTACCACTAATCTCACCTATTAATACCTTGATAGGTTTGTGCTGTCCTAATTAGCTAACCTGTGAACTCAGAGGTGTTTTAATTAAACAGAATAAAAAGCTTGTGTAGTATACCTTATAAAATTAAATCCTAGTAAACATTTGCAATGGTACCCACTTGGGCAAAAGTATAAAAAAACTGTAGAAAGGTCAGTTTATTAGCTTAGCTTTTCTGAGCTACTCAGGATTGAACTGGAAGGCAAAAATGAGCTTTGCCTGAAATGAGGGCAGAGATATTTTCCAAAGGAACGGGAGGCCTTGGGCCTCCATCCCACTGGACCGAAGCACCATTGCTCTCTATGCTAATCCAGGGCTGCTTTCTTCCCACTTATGACATCACTGTTGCTACTTTTGGGAGAAAAAACCATAGCAGAGGCTAATTAAGTTTTTTCCCTTTGATTTTTATTTTAATTAAGTGCATAATTTTGTATGGAATGTGTTTGTTTGCTCTTTACTTTCTCCCTGATGTTTCTAGCTACTTTAGGATTATGTGATGGGTAGGAAACATTAAAAAAATTTTTTTCAATAGAACATATGTAGTACTTTGTGGATTGTGGAGTGGAAGGAAAAACACTAGAGTTACATAGATCCTATATTTAAAAATTTGGGGAAGAAGAGTTTTGTTTTTAAAAGCAATAAGGTGCCCTAAAACCCTGCAAATTTTGAGGAAAAAATATCATTCTTTTTTTATGGCAGAGGAATATTCCATTGTATACGTTTTTTATTTAAAGAAAAACTTTCATAATGGATAACATAAGATGAAGTTTAGATCTATGCTGCCATTAATCACAGGAAAGTCAAGAATTTAAATGTTGCCAAAAATTGTCAACCTGCTTCCAGAAAATATTTGTAACTAAGGGGTTCCTTCTTTACCTAGGCTCATCTAAAAGCCATTAGCATCTGCATGTGGAAGGTTCTCCATTTGTCAGAGCACTGAAAAAAAGAAATAGAGGAAGATACAAATGAAAAGAAGAATATACCCTGTTCATAGATTGCAAGAATTAACATCATAAAAATGTGCATATTACCCAAAACCATCTATAGATTAAATGCAATCCCTGTTAAAATACCAACGGCTTATCTCACAGATCTAGAAGAAATACTCTAAAAATTTATATGGAATTTAAAAAGACCCCTAAAAGCTGCAGCAATCTTGAGAAAGAAGAACAAAGTTGGAGGGATTACAATACCAGATTTCAAGTTATACTACAAAGCCACTGTAATCAAAACAACCTGGTGTTGGCACAAGAACAAGCGTATAGATTAGTGGAACAGAACAGAGAACTGAGAAATCAATCCAAGCCTTTATACTCAACTGATATTTGACAAAGGAGGCAAGAGCATACAATGGAGTCAAGACAGTCTCTTCAATAAATGATGTTGGGAAAATTGGACAGAGACATGCAAAAAAATAAAACTAGATCACAACTTACACCATACACAAGAATAAACTCAAAATGGATAAAAACCTTAAATGTAAGATCTGAAACCATAAAAATCTTAAAAGAAACCATAGGCAGCAAAATCTCAGACATCTCTCATAGCAATATGTTTGCAGATACATCTCCTAGGACAAGGGAAAACAAAAAAGAAAATAAACAAATGGGACAATGTCAAAATAAAAAAGAAACCAACAATAAAATGAAAAAGGAGCCCACTGCAGAGGAGAACATATTTGACAATGACACATCTGATAAGGGGTTAATTTCTAAAATATATAAGGAACTCATACAACTTAACCAAAGGAAGACAAACCAATTAAAAAATGGGCAAAGGACCTAAATAGACACTTCTCCAAAGTGGGTATACAGAAGGTCAAGAGACATATGAAAAAATGCTCAAAGTTACTAATCATCCAAGAGATACAAATTAAAACGACAATGAGGTATCACCTTACAGCTGTCAGAATGACTACCATCAACAAATCAATAAATGACAAGTGCTGGAGAGGATGTGAAGAAAAGGGATCCCTAATGCACTGCTGGTGGGAATGCAGACTCGTGCAGAGGAGGGGTGGACACTAAGGATGACTTGTTACTAGGGGCAACAAGATTGATGTGGAGAAATGAGGGAGGATAATGGATTCCTGGTATCTATTCTTATCTCCTAGTTACCTCAGAATCATGGTCTAGCACAGTGATCTTAGACTTGTGCTGTGGCACACTGTTGTGCCTCAAGAATTTTTAAAAACATGCAATACCTGACTAGTCAGGGCCACTGACCTCTTTTCCCTTAGATTGTTAAATAAAAACAATGATAACAGCCAATAGAACAATAGCCACCCAGTGTGAATGAATAAAAATTATACCTATTTGTTTGTCAGATCAGCAAGAAATATAACGTACTTTTTTGGTGTGCAATAAAATTTTAGTAATTAGTTTATGTATGCCAGGAGATGATAAAGGTTGAAAATCGATGGGTTTGAGATATCACCTCGCTTACTGCCCTCGGGTTATAGAAGAGGAAGTTGAGACCTCGGAGGCTCATCCTCCCAACTCTTGAATAGACATTTCAAACACTGGCTCACTACCCATTCTTCCCAGGGAAACAGTTGTGCAGTGCTCAGAGCTTGGGGTAATAATGCACAGTTCTAAGGCACTGTGCTGCTGAGGAAGTAGCCACTTCTATTGATGTGAGGATTTCTCCACATCAATCTTGTTACCCCTCATGACAAGTCATCCTTAGTGTCCACCCCTCCTCCGCACCAGCCTGCATTCCCACCAGCAGTGTACTAGGGTTCCCTTTTCTTCACATCTTTGCCAGCACTTGTCGTTTGTTGATTTGTTGATGGTAGCCATTCTGACAGGTGTAAATCTCATGTTTTAATGGTTCTGAACCTACCAGTGAGATGTAGTTAGTGATGAAATGTCCTTTTCTAATAAAAAATCTGAAACATGATGACAGAGCCAAAAGGTGCTGACAGGTCTGAATTGAGAGATTTCAAAGCACATCCCACAGGATGTCATATCCAAGGCAAGGTTTATAAACTTGAACCTGAGTATAGTGGTCAGCTGGGTATAATCTCAGTATGGCATTAAAAGGACTTTCCCAAGTCTCCATTCCATTTATGCCGACAACTGGTATTTCTCACCAACATATACTTTTGGAGCTTCTGTGCTTTCTTTAAACCTATTTGTGCTTCAGTGCCAGGCTGGAAAGAACAGGTAGCTTAAAAATACATTCTCTAAACCTTCACCACCAGGCTGGAGAGAAAACAATGTCAAGCTCTGCTGTGTAGGATAATAAATTTAATTACAGAGAACGCTCATGGGTGAGAACATTGGGACAGGAAGCAGCAATATACTGTGGCCCGTGAGGCAAAGTTTAACGTCAGTGCTTAATTGCAAAGCAGGAGGCCATTGTCCTTTGGCAGCAATTCTGCAGTGACTTTGTTTTGTAAGAATTAAAGCAGTGGGAAGGCAGTGCACTAGGTGGCAAAGCCACTTCTGACGGGGGCTCTCCCTTGCCCCTGGGGCGCTGTGGCTTCATGATGTGAGATGGGAGTGAAGTGAGATGGAGAACATGGAAGGGATTTATGCCCAATGTGGGCACCTCTAGGCTTCTTGTCTGGATGTGTGGGGATAGGGCTTTCCTCACTCGCTGGCTTGAGATCCGGAGCAGATTAAGCTGACTGAACCTATTGGGGAGCCATGAGGAAGAGGCTTTTAGACCACCCACCTCAGGAGAATAATTGATCATGGCTACCAATGCTGACCTAGCCCTGGAAGACGAGGGACACCTTGGAGACCTTGGCTCAAGGATCTCCCTGGTTCCACATCCTTAACACCCCTGCCCCCCAGTGCTCTGTGTGGGAAACTGATATAAGGTTAAGCCTCGGACTGACCTGCTGGCAAAGTCACAAGTCCTAGCTTAGAGGGCACAGTCCTCCTAGCATAATTAGGCTTGACCTTATAACACTCCCTAGATCTTATCTGGGAATCTAATGGGCTGAGGAAGTGCAGGAAGTGTAACCATGGTCAAAACAAGTGAAACTAACAAAAACTGTGTAACTATGGTAACCACTACCTAGTTTACCTCTCACTATAAAAAGCTTGGTGAGCCCTGAGCACAGTGGAAGTCCTTCCTCTTGAGTTGGACTTGCTCGCCTGGTCCCCCAATATTCCCAAATTATCTCCTGTCTTTTCTTTTTCATTTGTTGTGCGGTTCCTCTTCCAGACCCGAACCCTGAACCACGCAGGACGTGGAGGGAAACACGACATCTGTCTGGGATGCGTTCTGCTCCACTTCACCCAGGGGCAGACGTGACTAACAGTGTGATGACTCTCCCAACCTCTGAGCTCCTTTCCTGTTTCCTCTCACACAAGCACCTTCCCTAAGAGAATGCTTGTAGTTTTAATCCCAAATGGGCATCTAACAGCCTCATTTTCCTCATGTATCAAATAAGAAATATTTCTTCACACCTTCCTTGCAAAGGTATTATAAAGACCAAATGAGACCATGTATGAGGAATGCTGAAGCCAATGCCTGGCATTAGCAGCTGATCTTTAAAAAAAGTTATATATATATAACTCGGGTTATAGAAGAGGAAGTTGAGACCTCGGAGGCTCATCCTCCCAACTCTTGCATAGACATTTCAAACACTGGCTCACTACCCATTCTTTCCAGGGAAACAGTTGTGCAGTGCTCAGAGCTTGGAATAATAATACACAGTTCTAAGGCACTGTGCTGCTGAGGAAGTAGCCACTTCTATTGATGTGAGGAGGGCACAGTCCTCCTAGCATAATTAGGCTTGACCTTATAACACTCCCTAGATCTTATCTGGGAATCTACACTAATAAAAGAGAAACATGGTAATTAGCGTACGACCGCTACCCTTTTCATTGGCTAATCAGTGAGTATATGCAAATTAACTGTCAGCCAAGATGGCGGCCAGCAGCCAGGCACTGAAGTGAGCATGAGGCTTGCTTGCTGCGGACTCCAATGTTCCCCGCCTCACTTGCCGGCCTCTGAGCTACAACTCTAAGCAACTATATACTATGTTGCAAATAAGAAGGTAAACAAAACACCAGAAACCAGCCGGACTGAAACCCAGCCGGACCGAAACACTGTATCCATGTTTTCAGCAGCGAGGCCTCAGAGCTAAAGCTGGCCCAGAATAAAAAAAAAAAGAAGAAAACAAGGAGCAGTTGGGAGCTTTAGTCACTCGCCACCCGGAAAACAGCCCTCAGCCCCTCACCCAGACTGGCCAGGCACCCCAGTGGGGACCCCCATCCTGATCCAGGACACCCTTCAGGGCAAACCAGCTGGCCCCCACCCACGCACCAGGCTTCTATTCTATATAGTAAAAGGGTAATATGCCTCCCAGCACCGGGATCAGCGTGACAGGGGGCAGCACCCAAACCCCCTGATCAGCCCTGCTCTGTGCCTGATAGGGGGGAGCTCCCCAATCCCCTGATTGCCCTGGGGCTCTGTGTTTGACAGGGTGTGGCGCCCCAACCCCCCCCCCCCAACGGGCCCTGCTCTGTGCCTGATAGGGGGGCGTTCCCCAATCCCCTTATCGGCCCTGCTCTGTGTGTCACAGGGTGCGGCATCCCAACCCCCCCGCCCCCCACCCCCATGGACCCTGCTCTGTGTGTGACAGGGTGGGGCCATAACCTCCCCATTGGCCCTGCCCTGAGTGTGACAGGGTGCAGCGCCCCAACCCCCTGATCCGCCCTGCTCTGTGTGTGACAGGGGGCGGTGTCCCAACTCCCCTATCGGCCCTGCTCTGTGAGTGACAGGGGGGAGCTCCTCAACTCCCTGATTGGCCCTGCTCTGTGCGTGACAGGGTACAGAGCCTCAACCCCCCTGAAGGGCCCTGCTCTGTGAGTGACAGGGGTCAGCGCCCCAACCCCCTGATTAGCCCTGCTCTGTGAGTGACAGGGGTCAGCGCCCCAACCCCCTGATTGGCCCTGCTCTGTGAGTGACAGGGGGCAGCGCCCCAACCCCCTGATTGGCCCTGCTCTGTGAGTGACAGGGGGCAGCGCCCCAATCCCCTGATTGCCATGCGGCTCTGTGTTTGACAGGGTGCGGCGCCCCGACCCCCCCCCCCCCCACGGGCCCTGCTCTGTGCCTGATAGGGGGCAGCGCCCCAACCCCCTGATTGGCCCTGCTCTGTGAGTGACAGGGGGCAGCACACCAACCCCATGATCGGCCCTGCTCTGTGTGTGACAGGGTGAGGCGCCCCAACCCCCCCCCCACACACACACGGACCCTGCTCTGTGTGTGACAGACTAGAGCCATAACCTCTCCATTGGCCCTGCCCTGAGTGTGACAGGGTGCAGAGCCCCAACCCCCTGATCCGCCCTGCTCTGTGTGTGACAGGGGGCGGTGCCCCAACTCCCCTATCAGCCCTACTCTGCACGTGACAGGGGGGAGCTCCCCAACCCCCTGATGGGCCCTGCTCTGTGTGTGACAGGCTATGGAGCCCCAACCCCCCTGATGGGCCCTGCTCTGTGAGTGACAGGGGGCAGCACCCCAACCCTCTGATTGGCCCTGCTCTGAGCCCGACCAAGGGCTGCACCTAGGGATTGGGCCTGTCCTCTGCTACCCAGGAGCAGGTCTAAGCCAGCAGGTCATTATCTCCCGAGGGGTTCCAGACTGCAAAAGGGTACAGGCCGGGCTGAGGGACCCCCCCTTCTCCCCCAGAGTGCACAAATTTTTGTGCACCGGGCCTCTAGTCTAATATATATATACTAGAGGCCCGGTGCACGAAATTCGTGCACTAGGGATGGGTGGGGGGTCCCTTAGCCCAGCATGTGCCCTCTTGCAGTCCAGGGCCCCTCCCTTGTTACTGCCCACCTGCTTGCTGCTTCCTACGGCTTGGCTTGCTGCTCCTTAGTTCTGCCACGAAGGCCTTGGGTCTGCTGGGTGCCGGGCCTGCGGGTTTGTGTCTCTGATACCCCCAGCAGCCCCAGCACCAAGGTGGCAGGCCTTGGGGCTGCTGGGTACAGGCCCCCCATTGCATGTTTGTGTCTTCTATCAGGCCCCCAGCAGCCCCAGCAGCCCCAGCACCACCTAAATAACTTAAGGGAAACTTTATTTAGTCTTCTTTTAAAAGCAATCTAGTTTAAAAATGAGTTGCAGTTAAGACAGAACAAAGAACATGGTACCTAAGAGTGAGATAGACTGACAGAGGAGAGGCTGGGCACTGGTCAGGGGCTTACATGCCAACTATTCTCCACCTGGGAAATGATGTAAAATCGGTTTCTTTAGTTTTCTGCTTAATGCTCTTCTCCAGCACTGAGGTCAGGGGAGCCCCCTTCCAGGCCGTAGGCTGCTTCTTAGAGTCGAAATTTTCGCCATAGGCCTCTGCCTAGGAAAGGACCTCTGCACCCCAGGGTGCATGAACACACAGGGCTTCCATCAGGCTCCTCAGATCCCGGGGCGGGAGGCCTCTCAGCTCCGCTGATCCAGGCGGCTGGGAGGCCTCTCGGCTCCATTGATCCCGAGGCCGGGAGGCCCCTCGGCCCCGCTGATCCCGGGGCCAGGAGGCCCCTCGGCCCCGCTGATCCCGGGGCCGGGAGGCCCCTCGGCCCCACTGATCCCGGGGCCGGGAGGCCTCTCGGCCCTGTTGATCCAGGCAGCCGGGAGGCCCCTCGGCCCCGCTGATCCCGGGGCCGGGAGGCCTCTCGGCCCTGTTGATCCAGGCGGCCGGGAGGCCTCTCGGCTCCGCTGATCCCGGGGCCGGGAGGCCTCTCAGCTCCGCTGATCCCGGGGCCGGGAGGCCTCTCGGCCCTGTTGATCCAGGTGGCTGGGAGGCCTCTCGGCCCCGCTGATCCCGGGGCCGGGAGGCCTCTCGGCCCAGTTGATCGGGGCGGCCGGGAGGCCTCTCGGCCCAGTTGATCCGGGCGGCCGGGAGGCCCCTCGGCTCAGCTGATCCCGCGGCCGGGAGGCCCCTCGGCTCCGCTGATCCCGGGGCCGGGAGGCCCCTCGGCCCCGCTGATCCCGGGGCCGGGAGGCCTCTCAGCCCCGTTGATCCAGGCAGCCGGGAGGCCTCTCGGCCCCGCTGATCCGGGCGGCCGGGAGGCCTCTCCACTCCGCTGATCCCGGGGCCGAGAGGCCCCTCGGCCCCGCTGATCCCGGGGCCGGGAGGCCCCTTGGCCCTGTTGATCCAGGCGGCCGGGAGGCCCCTCGGCCCTGTTGATCCAGGCGGCCGGGAGGCCCCTCGGCCCCGCTGATCCTGGGTCCGGGAGGCCCCTCGGCTCCGTTGATCCTGGGGCCGGGAGGCCTCTCGGCTCCGCTGATCCCGGCCTGGCTGCTGCCGCCATCTTGGCTGACAGTTAATTTGCATATACTCACTGATTAGCCAATGAAAAGGGTAGCGGTCGTACGCCAATTACCATGTTTCTCTTTTATTAGTGTAGATATATATATATATATATATATATATATATATATATTATTGATTTCAGAGAGGAAGGGAGAGAGAGATAGAAAAATCAATGATGAGATGGAATCATTGATTGGCTGCCTCCTGCATGCTCCCTACTGGGGATTGAGCCTGCAACCCAGGCATGTGCCCTTGACTGGAATTAAACCCGGGACCCTTCAGTCCACAGGCCGATGCTCTATCCACTGAGCCAAACTCGCTAGGGCTAGCAGCTGATCTTATAAACAGTAGCTGTTCTGTTGAGCCGCACGTGGATCAAGCCACAGCCTGAAGCTGTTAGGAAACTGTGATCCCAGCATGCATTAGAGCTGAGACCGTGGCAGAGGGCACATTCCCCCACCTCCCTCATGGGTTCTGACATATTGAGAAGTCAGATACACATCTGACACATTTCTAGTATTCTGGGAAGTTTTTTTTTCTTTGTTTGTTTGTTTTCAAGATGATATAGAAATATCCAAAAAAGGTTAAAATCTCTTCTGTGCGGTATGGAGAGGCTCTTTGAACCTTTGAATGCCAGTGAACATGTCACCTTTCCCAGTGATACCTGAATTTAAGTTAGACTTCTGGAATGTCCCCTATTAAAGGAATCAGTGAGCACGTGGAAGGTACTGACAGGAGGGGCTTCCCTGTGCAGGGACCGAGGGTGGGGTAGTGTGGGCCACAATCCAAGTGACTGTCCTACTAATAAGTGATGCAAAACAGTCCTGCTCTCAGCCTAGCACAGGGGACCGGAAGCTCATTTTTATCAGATTTATTCCAGACACCTGGGAGCCATAAAAATCTATATTTAATTACAGAAAATGAATTAAACTTAGAGGTGTGAGTTATCCCTGAAGCACAAATATATGATGAATATATACCAAGTGCTGCATTTTTCCAGGCAGACATTTTCAAAAGGCCAACTGGCGAAGAGGAAATCGGCTGATGGTGCCCAGCAGCGTTAATAGGACCCGATCAGGAACGTTTTCCAAGTCATCTCATACCAGGGATTCTTCAGGGGATGAATTTTTGAAAGGACGTTAAGCCTTCAGCATAGTTATGCTTTTAAGTCCAAGCCAAATGCTTTCTTTATTGACGTCCTGCACCTGCCTCTTTCAGCCGTTTAGTTTTTCTTTCCCTCAGCCTTGCTGCTTCAAAGGCATAATTTTCACCAGAAACAAGTTTTATTTTGTTGTTCTCACAGTCAAATTGTTTTTCAAATTTATTTGGCTTTTGACCGTGGACCAATCACAGCTCCTGCTTATGCATGTGCCTGCCCAGCAGGATGCTAATATAAATGCTCTCTGGTACCCAAGTGAGGAGCAGCCCTTTGCATAATTGTCCTAGAGCCAGATGGTCTGGTGACTTAACACTCAGTCCAAATGTGTCAGAGACTTTAAACCCTGTTACACTTCCATTAGGAAAAGGTTCACAGATGACAGTTATTAATATTCATTTTCAGTCTAATTTGGCAAAACCAAATAAAAGCTAGCTGCAGGTGTTTTTATTTATTTATTTTTTTAAAAAAAAATTATTTTTATTTTATTTTTCCAAAGGCAAGAGCTTTGGGCCATCAGTGTAGAAATGCAAGGATTCACAGGAGCCCTGAAAGGGGATTTGGTCATTTCTTCCCTCAATGAATAAGGAAATCAAGGGGCAGGGATCATGATGAGGTGGGGCTCAGAACTGGCTCGTTTTCTCCGGGCTCATTCTGGCTGCCCTCGAGTCTTCAAATAGGCTTTCCACCTGGAACCGTGCAGTACAGCTGGCCCTACCGCAGTGTGGCATCAGAGGATTCTAGAGCTGCCACTGAGCTGTCAGACCTTCCTAGTTCTCACAGGCAGACACAAGGGAGGGCTAACAAAGCAGGTCAGTCTCCTGGGCCTCCCAGCTGGGTGAAGTATCTGAAGAGTTCCACAGCCTCAGGAAGGGAAGCCAAGAAGAAAGCCCACTGCTCCCAGGTGCGGTGCTCACCACAGACCAGGCTGCCTCCATGTTCGGCCAGACGTCAAGGAAGTTAACTCTGGAATCATTTTTATATATATTTAATTTTATCAATACTTAACTTAGTGATAATACCTAATTCCATCAATTAATACTTAATTCTTAATTTTAATTATATAATATTTCAATATCTTTTCCTCTTCCTTGCTATGAGCTCTTTCTCATGACAAAGATTTGTAACTTATTCCTAAGCCATAAGGCAGTCAGATCTCCAAGGAGAAAGACATTTGCACTGTAAAGGTGACTGTTCACTGGGGAGGAATTTTTGTAAAAAGAATCGTTCTTACCCCACTGGTGTGGCTCAGTGGTTGAGCATTGATTTATGAACCAGGAGGTCACAGTTCGATTCCTGGTCAGGGCACATGTCTGGGTTGCTGGCTCACTCCCCAGTGTGGGGTGTGTAGGAGGTAGTCGATCAATGGTTCTCTCTTATCCTTGATGCTTCTATCTCTCTCTCTCTTTCTCCCTTCCTCTCTGAAATCAATAATAAAAAATATTTTTAAAGAAAGGAATCATTCCCCTGGCTTTGAAGATTGACCCCAGTGGCTGGGTTAGCTGGATTAGTTAGACTTTACCATCCATTTTGGGTCTCAAGGTGCTTATCTGACTGTATCCTTGGAACCAGAGGATTCAGCAAGGCATTTGGGGTTGTATCTCAGAGCTTTGAAAATATTTCATAATGTATATCTGTGTGCATGTGCATATGTATTTACCTAACAGTTCCAGGTACTTTACTATGTACCAGGCATGAGCTACTTTACATTGCCTACTCCACCCTGGGTGTACTATTATCCCATCTTATGGATGAAGAAACAGGCCTTTGAGAAGTTAGGTGACTTACCTAAGTTGTATAGCTAGTTAGTGGCAGAACTGGTCTTCTGAGTCCTAAACCCATCTTTTCAAGCCAAGGACTCTACTGTTCTCTTTGTGAAGGAGGTACAGCCTGTCTCACATCAGCACTGAAGTTCTCTGAGGAAGCTTTCCAACTTCTAATCTTCAAAACTCACTTCATCTTCACAAAGAAAGCAAGTACCCACCTTCTGTTACCTAATGTGTCCAGGCTCTGGCAACTATAAAAGGAAAGGAAAAGAAAGGAATTCCATTCTTGCCCAGAACTAACCGCTTTAGTGTTTTTTCATCTATATTTCAGGAGCAAAAGAGATGTTTAGGAAGGAAATTAATCTCACAAGAAAACACACACATCTGAACTGAGGGGAAACTATGTTTTCCCCTTTATTCTAGTCTAACCTCTTTTTAAATACGATGGATCAGCCATTATAATTATGAGCTGTCTCTTTTCACATCTTAAATTTCCCTTTGTGTGGAGAACCTTCTAAGATGATGTTCCATTAGCTAAGGTCCCTGAGAGCAAAATTCTCACCAAGTTAGTCTGCTTCATTTTATTTTGTTTTGTTCTAGATAATGTTAGTGATTAGGGAAATAATTTACTAAGAAATGAATCTTTAACAGTGAAAAGAAGAAGGGTGTGCTGGTATTCCTTTTACAGATGATTCTAAAATTGCCTCAGTGGTTTCTGCTGTTATAGGTTAGCACAATTTTGTTCGGTAAAATAGAGTTAAAAGTTTTTTGTATTTACAAAATTGTAATGCTACTCCATAGTGTATATGTGAAAATATCCCAGCTTAGTCTCTTGTGAAATGTAAGTATGGTTCGATAATAAAAATTTTAACTAAGTAATAATGTTAAAGTAATAAAGAAAGAAAGATATGACAATATTGTAACTATCAAAGCATTAGTAAAATCCAAAAATCATTCCCAATAAAAATTGTTGGAAAGAGGAAAAGAAATATCCTTTGTATTTAACACACACACACACACACACACACACACACACTAACATCAGATACATTTAATACTTAAACATGAAAAGAATTTCATTCAAATAAGACCAACACTAGGCTGATCGCTATCAATGCTGTTTTTTAACTTAGCCTGAACTCTTGAAAAGAAAAAGAAAAAGAAAAGCACAAGTAATCAGAGGCACGGTGAGTGTGGCTTATCAGTTAGAGTGGCAGCATTTGGGGTGGTCTCACTGTATTTTACAAATGCAGCAGTATTTTAAGGGCCTGTGGAGGGTTACGAAATTGGGAGCATCATCAGAACTGGATGGTGGATTTAAGGTTTCACTATCCACAGCCTTGACTAACGACTGGCAGCAATGTAGCTGTGCCTCGTGTAACTGTCATTTTGGTTTTCTGTAACAGACTTTGCACTTCCGCTTCTCCAGGTCAGGGCAGCAGCCCTGGTGTATCTTTTCAATAGATTTATCGACCCCCACATCAGTGTCTCAGCCAATCCCAACCTCAGCACATACACAATGCAGCTTTAGCAACGAGATCTAAACACGTTCTCACAGAAGGTGACAGGGCGCAGTAGTTAACTATGCACGTACTTTGGAACCTGACACTCTGGGTCCAAATCTTGGCCCTGCCATTTCCTAGTGGATCAGTCAGGACTTGTTATTTAATCTCTGGTGCCTCCAAGTCCTCTACTGTGAAATGGAAATGACAATATTAAAGTACTTACTGTATAGTTTTATTGTGAGGATTAAATGAGTGAATGTAGTACAGTCCTACTAAGTGTTTGCCACTCCTACTAAAGCTTTTATAACAAGTGACTCGGCTGGGTAACATAATGCATTTGTGTATGATGCATAAACACTTCCTCATGCAGCTTCTGGACACAGCCTCACTGCTGACCACACTGACTGTACCAGGAGTCAGGTCCAGCCACTCCTTCACACGTACCACGACCACAGGGACACTAAAGATTGCTTAATTCAATTCTCGTTTTCCAGACGAGGAAGCTACAATCTACGGAGATGAAGTCACTTGCCCAAGCACTCAAAGTTAATCGACAGCCAGGTCAGAGCTAATACATCTTTGGTTACATAAAGAACAATCTGAATGTTATTTCAGTCTCACTCTTTTAATGAAGTTTATGCTCATCAAACAACAAAACTAATGAACAATAAAACCAACTAGTCTTACGAGGCTATTTCCCTCGTGGGAGGGAAGCATGTGACAAGTTTTCTAATTCTAAATTACTTAGGATACATAAGCAGATGAAACTAAATTAATCTCTTTTCAGATTTTACCATTTATTTATTTTGTAATTTCTTAAAACTGAATGTGAAGTGTAAGAGTCCTTTACCCACATCTCCCTGGGTCTCACACAAGGTGACTCTCATTTAACATTTGATGAATGTCGAAGACAGAGTAACTCTGTCACTGAAAACTCATGATGCAAAAGTTAAATTCAGTGTCCCAAATCTCAGAAGAGGAAAATAAGCCAAAATTCTCTAGTAACAATCCTTCCCAAACATTCTTTCCTAAGAGACTCCACCTCATTCCCTTGTACATTCAATTTGCTTCTATAATCATCATTTTTAGTTACATCCTTATTCTCCATTTTGAAAATTAAGATGCTGACTTCTGGCACAGGTTTCTTCTTAACTGTCTTACTAAACACTAGGGACAAGCTTCTAACTGATACGGAATATGGTTTAGATAGAAATTATGTCAATGCTTGTGACCTCATTCAGTTTTCAGGGTCAGAAAATACTAGCTCTCTGTGATAGGTTCATCATTTATTACTTGTTAATTATAAAGCTGGATTAAGTAGGGAAGTGAAAGCCAAATCTTAAAGGTGATCAACTGCAATTATTTTTGTACAGTAGGTCCTTGGGTTACATCAGAGATCCATTTCTACTGCACGAAGTAACACGATTTTCGCCGTAAGTCGGAACCCACCTACATAAGCACCTACGTCACTCACACGGAGCACATACACAGCAGTAATGAAGTGAAACAGTTCAAAAAAAAAATTAAAAGAAAGATAACAATTCCTGACCTTTACTTGTGGTAAATAAATAATAGAAAACATAAAGCACATATGTACATACGTCGAAATGACAGAACATTTTTTTTAAAATAAATAAATGGGAGATGGCGACGTAACCACGAAACGATGATCTTTGAGTCCGACGAAACCCGAGGACTGTCTGTATTGAAATCGCAAACACACTAGTCTAGTTTCCTTATTCCCTGGAGTAAACTATTGTAAAGCCATCACTGTGACCCTACCACAAAGAACCTTGACTCACCCATCGATGCCTGAAATCTACAATTAAAGAGTCATTCTTTAGATCAGTGTTTTCCAAGTTTGCTTCTTTTTCAGTCACCTGGATTCCTCCAGCCTCCTGAGATCTGCTGAATCGGAATCTTCAGCGGAGGGATTTAGGAATCTGCACTTTCACAAGGATTCCAGATATTTCTGAGGGTTTATTATGTTTGAGAAGCTCTGCTTAGATTTAAGATTTATGTTCCATTAGTAAGTGGCACATCTGTGGCATATTCAAGATAGTTAAGCTCTTTAGTGATTTGTTTACATGTGAACCTATGCGATCCTGTCCTAGAACCATTTGAAAACAAGAGCTGTAAGCAACACCACTGAGGAAGAAGGAGAAGAGTGCGAAAAGCGGAGACAGACTGTCACAATAGTGGGCCCGGGCCAGGGGTGGGCAAACTTTTTGACTTGAGGGCCACAATGGGTTCTTAAACTGGACCGGAGGGCTGGAACAAAAGCATGGATGGAGTGTTTGTGTGAACTAATATAAATTCAAAGTAAACATCATTACATAAAAGGGTACAGTCTTTTTTTTTTTTTAGTTTTATTCATTTCAAACGGGCCTGATCCGGTATGCGGGCCGTAGTTTGCCCACGGCTGGCCTGGTCCATTCTTGAAATCAGCAGGATGGGAGAAAACTCAGCTTTGCTCTTGACTCCTTGGGAACTCAGCTTTGCGAAACTTTCTGGAATAAAAATGATCAGCGTTTACAGTAAAATAGATGCTTCTTTTTGGAAAAGGATAAGCAGGATAAACTAATTTTTATGTATGTTTTAAATGCACTGAGGATGTGAGAACCTGACTACTTAAGAAAATTATATTCTAAAGGTTATTTTTTCTTAGTTTTTTTTTTAATTAAAAGATATCATAGTGCAAAACAGTTTTTAGTCTATTTTAGTGTGTTGTTTTCTAAACATTTCATTCTATATTGAAATCCCAAGTGTATGTTTCCCTTTAGTGACGGTGGCAATCCAGGGAGTTGTCTCTCTTAAGAATAGGTCTGGGGCATATGAGTGAACCTCTTAATACTGGAACAAGAGAATAAAGATTATTCTAGAGAATCCAGCACAGCATTTCCCAGCAGCAAACAAACACATGGACAACTGAACAAACATTAAGCATTCATGCCCATGTCTGCACGACTGCAAGAACATCTCATCATATGTGGACTTTTAAAATCTGATAAAACCAGGATTACTTGTACATGATGTGTAAGAGATTCATTTCAACATAAATTTAAAAAACTATGATGCAGTTATAGGTTTATTTAATGTCATATAATTATATCTAAATCTAAAACTTGAACAAATCACAAAATGACTAATGCAACTGCAGGCCTTATCACCCAATATAACTTGTCTTTAAATTATAAAGAATGAAAAATATCTTTTTAATTTTTAATTCTCTATTTAATGACTTGTAGTGCCCTTTGAATTGTATAATACCAAACCATAAACTTGAATTATAAATGAAAACAATTAAAATGGCCTGAGACAATATGTTAAAGGATAAATAGGTAAGTGGATAGATGATAGATAGGTAGATAGATAGATAGATAGATAGATGATAGAAAGATAAATAGGTGAATGGTTTTTAATCAGTAGACTGACACACTATAGTATTAAACTGTTGGTATAGAAAATAAACTCAAAAAGAGTGAGAAGACCAACTTAATAAAATGATTTGGTAAAGAATGAATAGTGTCCCCCTAAAATTTATGACGTAAGAAGCATTTTGAGCAAAAGGACCTGGTGATGACCTCACTGGTAGATAACGTCACTCTGTGTTCTGGAGATATAAGGATCAGTGTTTATATTTTACAGCCATACTAGGCCCCAGGAGCTCACGCAGCATGACATCGCGAATTAGTGATATCTAAAGGATTTTAATACAGGTTTCTTTGACTCTAAAATCACAACACTATGTGTGCATGCTTTTGTGTGTTTTCATATTCCACAAACATTATATGCTATTCTAATTAAACCCTGGGAATTGGTAAAGCTGTTAATATTAGTAACATACATTATTATATGAATCCATTATAAGTAAGAAGAATGATCTGACCACATCTAATAAAATGTTATTGAAAATTAGTATGACTAACATAAACAATAAAAATCATCATATCAAACACTAATACTATCTTAGCTTGGCAGTTATTTCTATCAGCCATAGTTAATGTTAAATAAAAATATCTCTGGATATCTAATGTAAGATAAATAATATATATATGCAGAGAGATTTTCTCTGGGAGCAAAGTTAAAAGTGAAAGGCTATCATCTATACTAATAAAAGAGTAATATGCTGATTAGACTGGGAGACCTCCCGGACATCCTTCTGGACAAAGCCGGGGGCTTGGCAGGTCTGCAAACTGTCCCCAAATGACCCTCAGCCCCTCACCCAGGCCAGCCACACCCTCCAGCAGGGACCCTCACCCTGAAGGGGGTGTGGCCAGCCTGGAAATGGCCCTCAGCTCCTTACCCAGGCCGGCCACGCCCTCATCAGAGACCCCTCCACCCCAATGGGGGCGTGGCCAGCCTGCAAACTGCCCCAGCCCCTCTCCCAGACCGGCACCCCCCCAGTGGGGACCCCCACCCCGATGGGGGCATGGCTGGCCTGCAAACTGCCCCAGGCCCCTCTCCCAGGTTGGCCCTGCCCCCAAGGGGACCCGCACCCTGATCCAAGACTCCCTTCAGGGCAGACCAGCCAGCCCCCACCCATGCACCAGGCCTCTATCTATATGAATAAAAGGGTAATATGCTAATTAGGCCAGATGTCCAGACAAAGCCATGGTGGCGGGGCCAAGGCAGAGGCAGTTAGGGGTGATCAGGCTGGCAGGGGAGAACAGTCAGGGGGATCAGGACAGCAGGGGAGAGTAATTAGGGAGATCAGGCTGGTGGGGGAGGACAGTTAGGGGGATCAGGCCAGCAGGCAGGTGAGCGGTTAGGAGCCAGCGATGTCCAACTGCCAGTTTAGGCCCGAACCTGCAGGAGTTGGAACATCCCCCGAGGGGTCCTGTAGTAGAGAGGGTGCAGGATGAATGATAACCCCCTCCCATGCACGAATTTCATGCACTGGGCTTCTAGTTACATATAACTTGTTTAATGTTCAAATTATTTAAGAAAAATAATATCGGTGTTCTGAAGGATTAGCTGAGAAACATCTATTGCACCACTGATTTCTTTGTTTTGTAAAATTATGTGAGTACATGCCCTTTACTGAGCATATTTATATTATGGTAATATCATTATTTTTGTCATGAATATAAATTAGTCAAAGCTAGTCTTTCAGTCATGACTAATTTTGTGCTATGGTGACTCATGTCTCACCGTTAAATAAAGAAATGCACTTTTAGATTTTTAAAGATAACTAAAGCTAAAGATTTGCATGTTAAATTTTAATTATATTTCTGTTTACTTAGGTATGTTGAGCTAAATATTATAAATAACATATATGAACTGTTTGGGCATTATTTAAGAGGGAAAAGTGTGACATTTGACAGTACCAGAGGTCTCTGTGCTATGTTTACCCGCAGGTATATTTTCACTAATTTGAAGCCAACAACATGACTTAGTCACAGAGACTGGTCTCAAAAACCACGTAATATGTTTTGTATCTCTAACAAAAGTGAGCTCTTTGGATCAATCTTTCTTGCCCTAAAAATCAAGGCTGTACCAGAAGTCTCCAAACAAAAAAAGAGATACTGATTTCCACTCTGGGGAAAACTGCCTCAAATTGCAGATATTTCCCATAAATCTATGAGGATGAAAGGGTCTCAATTTCTCACAGCTTCTCTGAAGAGGTAGAACAAATTTTACTGACTTCTATACCCCAAAAGGTAAGAGAAAATGGGACAGATCCTCAAGGATCCCACTAGTTAATGTCTCCCAGCCTTTTAGCAGCATCTCAAATTCATAGGTAGAAGACATGATGGGGTCCTCTGAGTCAGGCTCCAAGTTCTGAGGACTATAGATGTCTGGTTGTTGATGGAGCATCACTGGGCAAAACAAGAACTAAGTGGAAGAATCTTATACAACAGAACATGAGCATTTGTTTCCTCTGCTGGAAATTCTATTTAATCACATGGGCCTGGGTAATATCCCAGGTCTGCCACTTGATGGATATTTTTTCTAACAACAAGTGACTCAAATAGTCATGTATAAAATAGAAGTAGAAATAACACCTACTTGTCTCACTAGGTTCATCAGTTCTGGCAGGCATAAACTCTACAAGAAGGAAATGTTCAATAAATGTTAGCTTCCATTTTAACATGGAGATAACACTTCACCAGAAAAGTAAGCCACTCTTATGCCTCAATTTGCTTTAAATTTCAAAAAGTTTTGTGATTCATAAAAGGTATTGAAATCATGACAAAGATTTTGGAATATATTTTCTAATGGATGAAAGACACTATGATAATTTTGGAGCTATGCAATAACTTTTGTAGTGGAAATGCTTTTTGGATTTTTTTACAAAAGAATGGGTATAAGGCAGATGACAAATGATTTCTGCTGGTCTAGAGAATAAGTCTATCAGTAAAATTAGGAGGACTATTATGACTATTTCATTACATCTATTTTGAATAACATTGCCTCATTATACTGATACTAGATATTTCAAATAGGGATAAGATTTTACATGTAGAAATTATTAAATAGGGAAATAGCAATTTGCCATCTGCAGGTGGCTCTGTGGTTACAGATTTGGATTTTCCCTACTTTTGAAGACTCCCTAATGGGACCACTGTTCAATGGCTCAGTCCAGTCCACTCCATTTTAGAACCAGTGCTTATGGACTGCTTAATAATGAGAAAATTCTATTTGCTCAGCCAAGAAATATAAAACCTTCTTGTAGAAGAGGGGTAATGGGTCTTAGAGATGATGCAGTGTTGTCCAATCCTCCAATACAGTGATAATGAAGACCAGGGACCTACTAAAAATCATACAGAGACTTAGTGGGCATGGCTGAGATTAACTCTCAGATTTCTTGGCCATTAGTCCATTGAACATCTGCCTCAGACATCCCATAGCTTCTTGTTGTGTGTGTACAAGGTAAAGGACCTCAATGTGTCAACCCTTAACCCAATGCGTAATCCTGCTGGTCATCACCAAATTTACATGCTGAGAATATGGTTCTCCAATCTCTAATCTTGCAGAGCAGAGGGAGAGTTACTCTACCAGTACTTGTAGAGATAATCTCTAACTCTTACATACACTTTCACTTACTCCCTCTTCACATTCATCATCCAGGAAATCCCTTTTCTGCGATCATAGTTCATTCCCCCTCCATCCTGCTTTAGACTCTGCTTTCATTCTGACTTGCTCTCCCAATTTCAGCTTCTTCCTTCATCTACTGGCCCTTCTCCGGGTTTGGGTCTGTGTTTCTCCACTTTGCCTTATCGTCTATTGGTGGCCAAGGGAAACATGATTTCAGTCTACCCTGAGATGGGAATCCAGGGATACTGGGAAATAAAAAAGGGGAGAAAAACCTTCTAGTGTGCTACCTCTGAGAAATACCCATCAAGGCACACTAGAAGGTCTGGCTGTTTTGTGTGGAATAAATCATTTCACCTCATCCCTCCCGTTTGTCATCCCGCAAGCCCAATATCTACCTCCCCCACAGAACTTCTCTTTTCCCTCAGATCCTCTCCCTGGAGGTGTCCCTGTCCCAAGTGAGCAGAACATAGTCATTAACTTTAAACTTGAGGAATGTGCGGGGCCAACATCTGAAACAGACCTTGTCTCACATTGTGAAGTAGATATGCACCAGACATTCCAATGTGAAATCATGAATTTATTTTTATCTAAAACATTGTTATGTATGAGCACTCAGCACTTGATCATGCAAAAGGCTGATTAAGACCAGCACAGTTGCACCACAAAAAATGAAAAGAATTCATCTTCGCTTGGAATACACTTATCTAAAGTGTTTCATCCAGGAAATTTAAAGAGTTTTCTGATAGTCGGATGTAGATCAATTTTTTGTCATTTAAAAAAGGTAACATATTATCTTGATTCATGTATAATGGGATCGTAATCTTTGCAAATACAACCTAGTGGTATTTCATGTATACTACACTTTAAAAACTTGAGGATAGCCCACCTGTGGACCATCTCCAGTGAATCAATTTACAAATTTTCCAAACTAATTAAAAGTTAAAGACTACCCTTAGCTTATAAGATATTTTGTTTTCTTCAATTAAAATGACTGAAATTACTCAAAGAAGTAATATATATTCTAGTTTTTATTCCTAAGTGAAAAAAAAATCATAATTAGGAAAATCTAATAAAGGCAAATTGGTAAGAAATTATTTTTCTTATGCATAATTTATTGTTGATGTACAGGCATTTTTATGTATCTTAATCACTATATTGTTTTCATTCAAAAACCACTATTTCCTTTTCTAAATAGTGCTCTAAAATTTCAATAAAGAAACTGAATTTCAATGTTTTTTTTCTCTGTAAAGTATTCTCTGACATAATTGAAAAAGTCTTGTGTTCCTGTAAATCCAGGGTTAGAACTGAGTAGCTTCTCTAAATGAGGAAGAAGTAGAAACTTCTGTTTCTTGCCAAATTCTTCCATTGGCCTAAGTGACATGGAGTCATCTGTCAGTCACGGGTGTCCTCAAATACTAAGACAAGCTCCACAGAGCAGAACTTTCTTGGCTCAGGAAAACTGCAGAGATGATAGGGGTGAGCCTATCATCTGTAGGGATGAGCCTCGGTGGGTGTGATAATGGTGAAAAACTATCTCCACCAGCTCTTCCTACCTGTGGAGGGAGAGTTGCCAGCAATATTTAAAGTTTCAAAAATGATCTCACAAATTCCCAGCAGTGCATCAGTAAGGCAGGAAAATGGTCGAATCTAATAGTCACATTTATTATGTGAAAGAGATATTATTAATTAACAGAACTAACTTTTTTTAAGGTTTGGGCTTCACGCTCACTTTCTGTAATTTTCTTATCTTAGTAAAGCTGTACACAACCTAATACCTGGTTTTCAAAAACCGAGACTTAAACTGTTCTTTGAGCATAATATTTAAAAGGATCTGATGAATGGGTAATGGAAAGAGGCAGTATTTGTATCCCTGTTTGAACATGCACATGGTAGCCCACATTAAATGTATTTATATATTAATGGTTCCAATAACTTATTATATGTTGGGTGAATTTCTTCTATAGCTGAAAATCCTTTAAAATTTGGAGCATGAAGCTCCCTAAAGATTGTACCTTATACAATTCTATGGTCATTTTAAGTATTAATGATAGAATTGGCTGTTTTACAATGCATTTATCTCATAGAAATATGATTATTAAAGTGATAACAGATGGTTTTTTCAGAATATGTCAAAATATAAAATATGTAAAATGTGATAGAAGTGCTTGAGGGTGCATGTGTATCTTCCGGAAACCTTATTGTAGTATGGCATGATCCATCAATTCAGATGTCAGATTTTTTAATCTAGAATAAAGTTGGGAATTAAATAGTGGGCAAAAATGCCTTGTAAGATGAATGCCTTAAAGCCAGAGGAGAACACATTAATTTGCCTCATTTAGTCACCCAGCTACCCAGTGCCTACTGAGCACCTACAATATGACAGACATTGCACTGAGGGTAGGGTACTCTGTCCTCTAGAAGCTCCAAGTTAACCAGGAAAATAAATAGATATGATAAAATATTAGAGTTATGTAATAAAGTTTGTATAAAATTCTAAGAGAGCATAAGAGAAGTAATTATGCTTGACAAAGGTTCACATAAGATATGGTATTTAAATGGAAGTTTCACTGATGAGTAGGTATATGGAAGACAGGGAAGAAACAGTTGAAATGTCAGGACACAGCAAGAATCTAAGGCGTTTTGCACAGAAAAGGGCAAGGAATCTGTGTGGTTTGGGTTTGGAGTAAATGCATGAGGCAGGGGTCCTTTCTAAATAGTGGTAAATGAAAAGTAACATCTCTCCTAAGAAATCACTCACGATCCATTCATTCACCAAATATGCATTGAGTAGAATTCTTAAACCAAAGCCCTGTCCTATGTACCAAGGCTTCTTGTCCACCAAGGATTTCAATTCAGATGAGAAGACAATATGCAGTGTGTTAGTTGACCAGCCTGGGCAGGGGGATGGACAGCATTGGGAGTAGAAGAATACAAACTAACAACAAAAGCAGGCAGCCTGGAGCAAGGTATTTTAGCAAACTGCAGCTGAACTCACCTCAGAGACCCTGAGGACCTCATTGCACCAGTGTGCAATACACATTCATATTCATCGTGATCCTCTGAGTCAGTAAGAAAAAGTTATATCACAGAATTTTAAAGTAAGAACAGAACTTAGAGGTCATTATCCCAAATCACCACTGAAAACTAAGATCTAGTTTCTCCTCTTTGACTGAAAGTGAAGTGAATTTCATTATTTGGGAGGCAGTTCACTCTCATTTTAGACAGCTCTGGGAGTGGTAAAAATCTCCATATGTTCCACTGAAATCTGCTTCCTTGTGGATGTCTTCCCACAGGAAGTTCCTGAGATGATGGGATAAAACTCCTGTCTTCTCCTCAGAACTTGGTGTTTTATTCGATATTGGAAAAGGGGATGGGAAAATGGTCTTTAGGAGCTTTTGGTCCTCTAAGATCTCTGAGGTACAAGGAAGTACCACTTGTGTTATACCTGACTGCACACATGCCAAGCTATAACCATGCCAGCCAGTTTCCACAGTGATGTGTCTTCTGAAAACCTATGAATATAATTCCCAGTGACATTTTCCCTCCTTGAGGATGCAAAATCAGTGTGCCAATGTGACACACAGTCCTGAAATTCATCTTGTGCCATTTATAAATGCAAGAAAAAATATTGCAGAACTTTTCCCAGAATAAAAGCGGAGCCCACCTAGAGCCAGAATCTCCTTCTGTGATGAAGAAGGGACACCACCCATAAGTTCTACTCTCAGTAAAGAACAGGGGTCAACGGTGCAAACTGGTTGCGGTTGCTTCCTAAACTCAACTATTTCCTAATTTTTCCTAATTCTAATTAGCTTGAAGATTCCCTTTCTTATTTTCATTTATCCACATTCTCTGAGCTTCTCACCAATTTTGTGAAAAGGATGTGTTCCACTCTGTGAAAAGGCTTCCGCATCCTATTCTCTGTCCTGTATATCTCAGGGCCCTTCTGCTGTCTCTGACTGCTCAGGAATGTGCCTCCCCAGGTAAACTACCTCAGTGGGCTTCAAACTACCTATGCTGGTGCTTTAGTTAGTCACTCAGTCAGTTAACTAATAGACAAGTCTATACAATGTGTCAATCTTTGAGGGTATAAGAGTAAATGAGAAAAGCACTGTTCTTACAGTGCTTAATAGTCTAACAGCAGAGGCAGATAAATAAGAAAACAATTTCAAGGGTACATGATGGATATTATGATTGAAAAAGTATATGAGTTGCTGTAAGGGACCTATGGAAAGAAAAGTTACCTGAGTGGCTTTCTAGAGGAAAAAGTGGAGACCTGAGGATTAATCCTCATAATAACCTCAAGAGGTAGGTACAATTATTGGCATTGATTTTTGTACATTATAGTCCTTTCATGTCAAAGGAGGCACCACAAATCAATGAGGAAGAAGCAAACTGAGAACTCTAACTTATTTCTTTAGAATGGCCTATGAGAGCTTGCTTCTATTAAGCACTTAGTTTAACTTTGCTTGTTCAGATACCATACTCTAGCAGAGACTGCTAAATGATATTTAGTAGCATAATCTCTCACCTCTGCTCTACATCTACATTTTAGCAGGACATAGGGCCACCCCCTCAGAGGTTACAGTTTCCAGTTTCTCTTGCAACTAGGGGTAATCATGTGACAATGTTTAGGGCAAGGGATTGTGTGAAATTCCTGGTCATAGCTTTAAAATAAAGATGCATTTCTCTCTCTTCCCCACATCCTTTTTCTTATTCTTTGCCTCAGGCTGGAGGATATTGATGGTTGTGAGACAGCTCCAACCAGGTGGGCAAGGGCAGCCCCAAGAGAATGGCAGAATCGGGGTCCCTAGGTGGCCTTCTGGAGCAGGGTAGCCTGTGTGTACTGGACTGTTATGCAAAAGCCATGGTATTCCAGGTCTGTTAAATAAAAGAAAATAGAGAACAGACTTGAAACTCCCTGAAGAAATTAAAACCACGTAAGTCACATAAGCCAAACTAAATCAGTATTTCATAAACATACTGATAAGTGAAGCTAAGGTTTATTGTAAATGCCTCTGATAAGCATTTAAAAAAAGAAAAAACAACATCAAAAAACAACAACAACACATGAGACATCTTTCTAAAAGAGTGTATAAGATAATCATTTCTAACCAATCCCCCACCATCAGGAAACCCGCATTGTAATAACCAATTATTGTGAAGGTTAAACAACTTCCTCATTTTCACTGTAGAAGCCATCCTGTCAAGTCATGCCTCTGAACTCCGTCTCAGCTTTAGAAGTCTCCAATTCACAAACTGTACTCTTACTCAATACTATTTTATGATCTGGTTTTAATTTTTACTGTTTTTGGATTTTGACAGGTTTCTGTGATACAATATATTAGACTGTACTCTAACTACTACAACTAATTAATAATCAACTGTTTAGTAATTAATTGGGTTTCAATGTCGGTACTCCAATAGAAAGAGAATTACATTTTAAATGTAATTGTCACTGTAACAGCTATTAAGCATTATTAACTAGTAAATTGGAATTGTGATTATAATTTTCTTTCCCATTTAATTTTGCTTCTGAAGAAAGATAAGCTGATCTTGCAAATGTAAGTGTTCTGGGTTCAAACCATCATTTTGAAAACTTGGTTATTGTCAACCCATCTCTGAGTACTCTTGTGGAAAAAATGTAGTCTCATCCTGTAAGTGTGTGGACCAGACTGGACTAGAGTAAGAAAAATTACTAAAGTTTCCTTTTAAGAGACATCTCATTCAGCTTTCCTTGATGACTATATTAACTTATTTGATTTTCTTTTTTTTTAATTTCATCTTTCAGTTACACTTGACATTCAGTAGTATTTTATATTAGTTTCAGGTGTACAACATAGTGGTTAGATAATCATATGATTCCCCCTATATTTCAAGTACCCACTTAGCATATTTAATTATTACAACATTATTGGCTATATTTTCTATGCTGAAATTTACATCCCCATGACTATTTTGTAACTACCAATTTGTACTTCTTAATCCCTTCTCTTTTTTCATGCAGCTGCCCATCTTCCTCCCCTCTGGCAACCATCAGATTATCTTCTGCATCTATGAGTCTGTTTCTGCCTCATTTGTTTATTTTGTTCTTTAGATTCCACATATAAGTTAAATCATATGGCATTTGTCATTCCCTGTCTGACTTATTTCATTTAGCATAATACCCTCTAGGTCCATTCTTATTGTCACAAGTGGTAGGATTTCATTCTTTTTTTGTGGCTGAGTAGTATTCCATTGTAAATATGTACCACATCTTTATCCACTCGAATACTGATGGACACTTGGGTTACTTTCATGTCTCGGCTATTGTAAAAAGTGCTTCCATGAGCAAAGTGGTATATATATATATTCGAATTAGTGCTTTGACTTTCTTCTAATACATACTCAGAAGTGGAATCAGTGGGTCATAGGCAGTTCCATTTTTAATTTTTGAGAAACCTCCATACTATTTTCCACAGTGTCTGCACCAATTTGCATTCCCACCAACCATGCACAAACATTTTCTTTTCTTCACGTTCTCACTAAAAATTATTGTTTGGTGATTTATTGATGATAGCCATTCTGACAGGTGTGAGGTGATATCTCATTGTGGTTTTAATTTGTATTTATTTGATGATTAGGGACATTGAGCATCTCTTCATATGTCTGTTGGCCATCTGTATGTCCTCCTTGGTGACTACCCATTCAGGTCCTCTGCCCATTTTTAAATTTGATTGTTTGTTTGATATGAAGTTGTATGAGTTCTTTAGAAATTTTAGATATTAACCCCTTATTGAATGCATCATTGGTGAACATCTTTTCCCACTCAGTTGGTTGTCTATTCATTTTGTTGATAATTTGCTTTGCTGTTCAAAAACTTTTTAGTCCATGGTAGTCCTATTTGTTTATTTTTTCCTTTTGCTTCCCTTCCCCAAGGAGTTATATAAAAAATATTACTAAGAAAGATGGCAGAGAGTTTATTGCATATCTTTTCTTCTAGAAGTTTTATGGTTTTGAGGACTACATTTAAGTCTTTAATCTATTTGAGTTTATTCTTGTATATGGTATAAAAAGATGGTCTAGTTTCATTTTTTTGCATGTATCTGTCCAATTTTCCCAACACCATTTATTGAATAGACTGTCTTTACCCCATTGTATGTTGTTGACTCCTCTGTCATAAAGTAATTGTCTATATATATGTGAGTTTACTTCTGGGATCTCTTTTCTGTCCCATTGATGTGTCTGTTTTATGTCAGTACTATGCTGTTTTGATTACTATAACCTTGTAGTATAGTTTGATATCAGGTATAATGATACCTTCAACTTCGTTCTTCCTTTTCAAGATTTCTGTGGCTATTCAGTGTCTTTTGTTGTTCTATATAAATTTTTGGATTATTTGCTCTAGTTCTATGAGAAGCACCATTGGTATTTTGATAGGGACTGCATTGAATCTATAAATTGCTTTGTTAATTATATAGATTGCAATGTTAATTCTTCCTATCTATGAGCATGCTATATGCTTCCATTAATTTGTATCTTGTTCAATTTCTCTCTTAATTGTTTATAACTTACCAAGTACAATCTTTTATCTCCTTTGTTAAATTTATTTCTAGATATTTTTCTTTGAGGCAACTGTAAATGATATTATTTTCCTAATTTCTCTTTCTGACAGTTCATTATTGATGTATAAAAGTACAATCAGTTTCTGAACATCTGTTTTTGTATCCTGCTGCTTTTTAAAATTTGTTTATCAGTTCTAATAGTTTTTTGGAGGAATCTTTAAGGTTCTCTCTATATAGTCTCAGGTCATCTACAAATAATGACAGTTTACTTCTTCCTTTCCAATTTGGATGCCTTTTACATCTTCTTGTCTGATTCCTACAGTTAGGACTTCCAATATTATGTTGAATAAGAATAGCAAAGGTGGACCTCCTCATCTTGTTGCTGATCTTAAGAAAAACACTTTTAGCCTTTTTTTTATTGAGTATAATGTTAGCTGTGGGTTTATCATAAGTGGCCTTTATTATGTTGAGATATGTTCCCTCCATTCCCACTTTGCTGAGAGTTTTTATCATAAATGGGCGCTGGATTTTGTCAAATGTTTTTTCTTCATCTATTGATATGATCATATGACGTTTTCTTTCATTATATTTATGTGGTGTATCACATTAATTGATTTGTGAATATTTATCAACCTTACATGTCAGGAATAAATCCCACTTGGTCATGTTGTGTGATCTTTTTAATATTTTGTTGGGGATTTTTACATCTATGTTCATTAGAAATATTGACCTGTACTTTTCCTTTTTTATAATGACTTTGTCAGGTTTTAGAATCAGGATAGTGCTTGCCTCATAAAATGAGCTTAGAAGCCAATTTTTAAAAATAGTTCGAGAAGGATAGTTAATTCTTCTTTGAATGTTTGGTCAAATTCACCTGTGAAGCCATCTGATAGAGGACTATAGTTTGTTGGAAGTTTTTGGATTACCATTCAATTTCGGTGGTTGTAATCTATCTGTTCAGATTTTCTGTTTCTTTTTGATTCAGTCTTGGAAGATTGTATGTTCCTAGGAATTGATCTGTTTCTTTCACTTTGTCCAACTTGATTGCATATAATTGTTGTATAACGCTTTGTATTTCTGGGGTGTCAGTAATTACTTCTCTTTAATTTCTGATTTATTTATTTGAGTCCTCACTCTCTCGTTTTTTTTTTGTTTTTTTTTTTTGAGGAATCTGATTAAAGGTTTATCAATCTTGTTTATCTTTTCAAAGAACCAGCTCTTGGTGTAATTGATTGTATTTTATTTTTTACTCTATTTTGTTTATTTCTTCTCCAATATTTATATCCTTCCTTCTACTCATTTTGGGCTTTATTTCTTGCTTTTTTTTCTGGTTCCTTTAAGTGTAAATTAGGCCATTTATTTGAGATTTTTCTTGTTTTTTAAGGTAGACCTGTATCGATATGAATTTCTCTCTTAGGACTACATTTGCTGTGTCCCACAGATTTGGGTTGTTATGTTTTCATTTTCATCTGCCTTGAGGTATTTTTGATTTCTTCCTTGATTTCACTGTAACCCATTTATGGTTTAGTAAAATGTTATTTAGTCTTTCTGCATTTGTTTTTCATATAATTGATTTCTAGTTTCACACTGTTGTAGTTAGAGAAGACGCTTGAATATAATTTCAGTCTTCTTACATTTATTGAGCCCTGGCTGTCATGATTCAGTGGTTAGAGCATCAACCCACAAATTGGTGGGTTGTAGGTTCGATCCCCAGACAAGGGCACATACCTAGGTTGCAGGCTTTATCCCTGGCCTCAGTTGAGGTGCATGCAGCAGGCAACCAATTGATGTGTCTCTTTCACATTAATGTTCTCTCTTCCTCTCTCTTTCTCTTTCTCCCCCTTTCCCTCCTCCCTTCCATTCTCTTAAAAAAAAAATCAATGAAAAGTTATCCTCTGGTAAGGATTAGCAACAACACAATTATTGAGACTTGTTTTGTGGCCTAACATGTGGTCTATTCTGGAAAATGTTCCATATGCACTTGAAAAGAATGTGTATTCCGCTGCTCTGTGGCGAAATGCTCTAAAATTATTAATTAAATCCATTTAGCTTAATATGTCATTTAAGGCTGGTGTTTCCTTGTTGATTTTCCATCTGGAAGATCTATCTATTGATGTCAATGGGGTATTAATGTCCCCACAATGACTTTATTACTGTCAATCATTCCCTTTATGCCCATCAATATTTGTTTTACATATTTAGGTGCTCCTGTGTGGGGTGTATAAATGATTACAAGGGTTATATCTCTTATTGGTTTAATCCCTTTATCATCATGTATTGTTCTTCTTTGTCTCTTATTATAGCCTTTGTTTTAAAGTCTATTTTGTCTAATATGAGTATTGCTATCCCAGTTGTTGTTGTTGTTTTTTCTAGTTGCATAAAATATCTTTTTCTATCCCTTTATGTTCACTCTGTGTCTTTCAGTAAAAAGTGAGTCTCTTGTAGACAGCATATATATTGGTCTTGTTTTCTTATCCATTCAACTTAGCATTGTCTTTTTATAGGAGCATTTAAGCTATTTATATTTAAAGTAATTATCAATAGGTTCATAGTTATTGCCATTTTATTATTGATATTTATGTTCCTTTCCCCCTTCTTTTTAACATTTCTGGTAATACTTGTTTCATGGTGATGGACTCCTTTAGCTTTACTTTTCTGGGAAGCTCTTTATCTTTCAATCAATCTACACTAATAATAGACAAATATGTAAGTTGACCATCCCTTCTTGATGCCCCACAGCCAATCAGGAGTGAGTATGCAAATTAACCTGACAAAGATGGCAGACCTGTGGGCAGCAAGCACACGTGCAGGTGCCGAGTGGCCTGGGTCCCAGGGACACCACTGGAGTGTCTGGTCCTATCAGCCTGGCCTGGGGATTGCTGAAGTTCCCAGTCCTTTTTGTTTCTGCAGCCCCTGGACTGGAAACGAAAACCAAGAATGTGGGGAGGACCAGGAATTCTGGGAATCGTAGCTCTGGTGGCAGCCCCTGGACCAGAAGCAGAAGCCCAGAGTGCAGGGAGCACCAGGAATGCTGGGAATCATAGTTCTGGTGGCAGATGCATTGCGGGATCTCCTAGACACTAGAGCAAAGTGAGCCTAGAGCAAGTTACTGTTGAGGGTGGGGGATGGAGGGAAAGCAAAGGTGAAAGACATAAGTAAAGTCAGAGTGTTGAGGAAAAATTAAAAGGAAGATATCCTGCAACTTCTAGGAAATCTCCACCAATGGAGCAAAGAAAAAAAAAAGACCTCTACTATTCTGTGAGCACAAAACCAAACTGGGTTGGGGGTCTCAGACAATTCACTCATATGATTGCAAAGACAAACAGAAACTCCTGGATTGAAGAGGGCTCCCCTGAGGGCTCTCAGATTGGAGAGGGTTCAGGTCAGGCTGAGGGACCCCCCCCCCCCCCGTGCATGATACTTCATGCACTGAGCCCCGAGTTTCAAATAATAGCCTTGCTGGTTAGAGTAGTCACGGCTATAGGTCATTGGTTTTTATCCCTTTGAAAATTTCATGCCAGTCCCTTGTGGCTGAAAAGTTTCTGTTGAGAAATCAGCTGACAGTCTTATAGAGTTCCCTTGTAGATAACCAACTGTCTTTTTCTTCCTCCTTTTTCTTCCTGTCTTTTAAGATTCTCTCTTTCTCTTTAACTTTTGCCATTTTAATTATAATGTGTCTTCTAGTTGGCCTCTTTGGGTTTATCTTGTTTGGAAGTCTGTGCTTCCTAAAATTGTCTGTATTTTTCCTTTACTAGGTTAGGAGAGTCATTATTTTTTCAAATAGGTTTTAATTCCTTGCTCTCTTTCCTTTCCTTATGGTACCTCTATGATGTGGATGTTGTTAGACTTGATGTTGTCCCAGAGGTCCCTTAAACTATCATCATTTTTTAAATTCTTTTTTCTTTGTACTACTCTGACTGGATGTTTTCTGCTACCTTGTCTTCCAAATTGCTGATTCAATCCTCTGCTTAATCTAATTTGCTCTTGATTCCTTATAGTGTATTCTTTATTCCTGTTACTGTATTCTCATTTCTAATTGTTTCTTTATTATGGTTATGTCCTTTTTTAATGCTTACTCTCTCTTTTTTGACATTATCATTGAGCTCATTTCTTTTTTCCTTAAGTTCCTTGAGCATCATTATAATCATTGTTTTGAACATAGATTGATTGCTTGCCTTCATTTAAGGTAGTTCTTTTTCCAGAGATTTCTCATGTTCTTTCATTTGGGATATATTTCTTTGTGTCCCCATTTTGGCTGCCTCTCTGCATTTGTTTCTGTGTATTATTAGGTAGATCTATTATATCTCCCAGTCGTGGTATGGTGGCCCTAAGTAGAAGGTGTTTTGTGGGGCCCAGTAACACTTGAGCTAGATTCTCTAGGAGTGTCCCTTGAATGGATTATATGTGCCCACCTGTTATAGTTAAACCTTGATAGTTTCTGGCACACCCATGAGTGGAGTTGAACCTCAGGCTAGCTGGCTGTGGAAATTGGCCAGGATCACAGTGTATGAGCTGCTGTGTGGGATCTGAGTCCATGAAGCAGAATTCATTCTAGCAGGGTCTGGTGCTTGCTATGACCTTTGAGAGTGCTATTTTGGACCCAATCAGGTGGTGCTCTGTTATGGTTGAAGCCAGCCCCTGGGTGTGTGTTGGTTCTGGGATATCTTGGCTGGGACTCCATTGCATGTCAGTGTCAGATGCTGCCTGTGACTGGCCCTGGGTTAGGAGTTATAAAGCAATTCATGGTTAGTACCTGCTTCTGGTGGGCCTGGGTATGTGTGGGAGTGACCAAGCTGCTAACCGAGGCTGGCTTCCCCCAGTATCAGGCTTGGGACAGGTCAGCAAAAAGCCCAAGGTATCCCACCTTAGAGCTGCTTCCACCTGCCAGGTGCCCATTAGGCTCAGCCATTAGAGGAGCCTCTGGCAGTATGCAAGTTGCATCAGGCATATTCTTAGGGAACCACCAGGTACAGACAAGTGAGTGATGTTTACCAGGTTAATACAATTTCAAACTTGGTGCCAGTGCTGGGTCTATAGTCACTCAGCAAAAGTCTCAGAATACACAGGCCAGCTGCCACCTGCATGGGGCCTTTGCAGTGGAGCTGTGCTCATCATGGTGGACCTAGTAGAGTTCACAAGGCTAAAGCAGATTAAGATTTGGCCTTGTTGTGGGAGGATTCACACAGTAAAGCTGATGCCTGTCAGCCATGCAGGAAGACATCCCTCACCCTGATGCCACACAACTTAGTTTCTCCCTGTGTGTCTCTGGCACTTTCTGAGCTTGACTGGAATTCCTCACAAGCTTTTCAAGAAAAACTGCAATGTGGGCCCAGGCTGGGGGCTGCGGACAGACCTGGCTATGTGCAATATGGTCAGGGTGAGGCTCAAAGGAGTCAGGGCAGAGCTAGTGTTTCTCACAAGGCTAAGTGAGAGAGCGCTTAACCCAGGGAAGATGGTGACTGTGGGCTGTGCAACAAGAGGACTTAACACAGGGGCATTACAGGCTATTCCTCCATCCCTTGCCTCAACGCCACAAAATTCAGTCTTTTCCTGTATGATTCTACTATCCCCTGAGCTGTCCCCTCTGCTGGAGCCCAGGATGAGTGCCAACGAATGAGAGCTTGTGCCCTGCCCCTTTAAGGGGATGCCTGGGTTTCCAGCAGCCTTCCATTTCACCTGTAAGGACAGAATACCTGCTGCTTTTCATAGCTAGATGTTATGTGGACTCTAGTTCCTAGCACTGGTGCTCCAAGCTGGGGAGTCCGGCATCCAGGGGGACCTCTACAACTGAGATATCCTCATGGATTCTCAACCACCACATGTGAGTGTGGGGCCAGCATGTTTTGTGTCTCCACTCCTACTGTCTTGATGTGGCTTCTTATGTTTATCCTTGGGTGTGTGACTTCTCTTCAGTTGGTCATCTAGGTTTATTTTCTATAACTTAGTTGTAATTTTGATGTGGTCATGGGAGGAGTTGAGTGCAGCTTCCATCTAACTCCACCATCTTAGACCTTCCCCTTATTTGATTTTCTATGTAAGCAAAGCCAAAATATTGTATTAGTAAAAGTCTCCATTAGAAATCATTTCTCACAACAAAAAGTTGAGTTTGTTCTGAACCTCTAAACTGCATGTTATTGTTTTGAGCAGCCCACATTTTGTGGTGTCATGATCTTTAACTTCTTTTTTCTTTTGACTTCTTGCTTTAATTTGATCCTTTTTTGCTACCTCCCTATTGGGTAGGCTTCAAGATAAAGGGAGAAGTTATTTATGTCAAATTTTAGTTATAATAAGGTAAAAGATTTTTATTTGGCAATAAAGGCTGGACGGCAGCTGGCAGGATAAATTCATTTTCAATAGTCTTGGCAAACAATTGAAACCAGCCTCCACAACAAAACTTGAGCAGACCTTAAATGGCTGCTTTGAGGCCCACTGAAAATTTTGATGTTCTAAATTACTCTTCTTAGGATTCACATGCTGTGAGACATTCGTTTTATTTTGCACTAAAACAATATAGAGAAGGCGTATTGGAGTGGGGTGTTATTGACTAGTAGGGGTTCCAAACATATGGCAAACTAGGGTCTCTCTCTACTCTGATTACACTTAAGAACAAGAATTTCGATGAAATGATTGCATTAGTAAACAAGTTCCATCAGTCACTGTTCAGATGTTTAAATTTTGCAAATGGAGACATTGCAACTTCCATTGCATAGATTCACCATCTGTCTCAACAAAGAACATTTTGGAATTTTTTTATGTGCTGTGTAATCTATTATGGGTATTTCCCACAAAAGACTATTATTTGCTTCTCAATTAAACTAAATTTCATAATTTTAATGATCCAGGAAAAAGATCTAGCAAAATAAATTGCATAACTAATTTTCTCAAAACCAAGGTATAGGTTTCAATATGTACCAATATTCTTACCATTTATGGAGGCAAAGCAACAATATATTCATTTCAGAAAAACAAGAGTTTATTGAGAATAGTAAGCCTTGATTATTCTATAGACAATTATGTCAGTGTTCTTCTTCAAGAGTCAAGGAAGCAGAGTACAGATACTTTGAGAGTATACCATTCAAAATCCAGTAGAATGAGCAGCAGTGTCCAAGACTTGATAGTTACTGTGTATATTACAATGAACAGCAATAGATCACTGTAGGAGGCTTCATATTCTGCAACAACATTCATGAATGGCTGTGAACTCTGAACTGAAAGTGGACTCAAGTCACCTATCTATTATTGACCGAGTGAGTTTTTTGTAATTTTATTTTCAAAACATCAGTTGTCAAGTTGCTAAAGTCGATATTTAAGAAGAAAATCTTTTAAAAAGTGTTTCTTTAATATTAAAACCGTAACAAGGTTGCTGAGAGCTTCACTGTGGACATACAATATGTTTTCTTTATAAGAAAGCTTCAGTTTGTTAAAGCAAGGACATCACACAAAAGGCTTGTGAAAATAACAGATCTTCCAGACCACTGGGAAGGTGAGGCATTTACGCCACTCAAACTAGACCAGAGAAAGTTGTCGATATATTTCTCAAGGAATTCTTTGAAGAACTGAAAACTTCTTATAAAAGTGAACCAGTTTCACCATAGTCATCAAAATCTAGTCACGATTTAGTTAAAAATATAGAAGTATAAATATTGTATTCAAACTAACTATACTCAAATTTCCCATTTGCCTTGTGAGTTTCACCAATAGTTAAAACATCTCTGAATGCAGAGGTGAAAGACAAGTTTAAGTAAGTAGAATTTGCAATTTTTCCCACTACCAAATAAAGGGTCTTTACAAGAAAACAAAAACAAAACCATACAGCTTCTTGACAAACTATCAATATTCAGGCAGTTTCTAAAATGTGATTTCCTGCCAAAACCCCCAGAAAGCTCATGTGCTTCAGAGAAAGAAAGGCTGAAATTATGTGCCTGCTGAATGCCAGGCAGTGTGTTAAGTAAACACTTTACATAATTACTACATTTAATTCTCAGAACAATTCTATGAGGCAGAAATTATCATCGCCACTTTGCAAATGAGGAAATGGAGAATGAGAGTACATATAATGCTCAAGATGACAGTTAAAATAAGAACTAAGGCTCAAAACCAAATCTAGATGATTCCCAAATCCATTTTATTTCTATAATACCATAAATGGAAAGTCAGTATACAGTGGCTAGACAATAAAAATGATTTCAAATAATTTTATTTAAAAAGTTAATATGGCACACCCAGCCGGTATGGCTCAGTGGTTGAGCATCCACCTATGAACCAGGAGGTTATGGTTTGATTCCAGGTCAGGGCACATGCCTGGGTTGTGGGCTGAGTCCCCAACAGGGGACATGCAGGATGCAGCCGATCAATGATTCTCTCTCATCACTGATGTTTCTATCTCTCCCTTCGTCTCTTGAAATCAATAAGTTATTATGGCAGAACCCAAAAAAATTCACCCATTTTAGCAAGCTGAAGGCTAAAGCAATTTAACACAATTTGCAGCTACACTCATTGAGTTTTATTTGGTCTCCAACATCCACTTCTTTTTTCTTTCTCTCACAGATGGACTGATCCTCCACGCCAGCTCAGATCCACACTCATTCCTGGCCTTAGTTGGAACAGATTTCAGGAAGGTAGCCACAAATTTGTGCATGGAGGATAGAACAATGCACCCCTTCCTTCCAAAGATGTCCAAATCCTAATCTCCAGAACCTGTGAATATGTCACCTCACATGGCAACAGAGACATTGCAGATGATATTAAGGATTGTGAGGTGAGAGGATTAGCCTGGATTATCCAGGTGGGCCTAGTGTAATCACAAGGATCTTCAGAGAAGACGAGGCACTGATTCTCCCCAGAGAGACAGAGCCTTAACGCCTTAATTTTAGAACTTCTGACCTTCAGATAACAAATAGTAGTATGTGTTGTTTTAAGTTACTAAATTCATAATAATTTTTTACAAAAACAATCAGAAATGACTCACTCCGCGTTGCTAATCTTGGCTCACTCCCCTTTGCTAATCTTGGCTCTGTTTTATGTGTTCCAAGTGTGGTAATCAATTAGGTCTTTGTTTTGGCCCGTGTCTGAGTCTGCCTAGCTGAATATGTCAGATCTCAGGCTTTCTTTTTGCCCAAGTGACTTAAAAAACAAGGGCAGCTGGAAAATGGGAGGTACTTGGAGTTTGTATTACTCATTTCTCAATGAACAGGTGTAAAATAAAAAACAAATCATTGTTCTGTGTTTTGTTGATGACAGTCTTAAGTAAAATGAGCTTTGCTTCCTAAGATGTATTGAATTGTTGTTATTGTTTGGTGTGCATACACATGGGTACGGAATAAGCTGAAATACAAAGGCTCACAAGGAAGCCCTAACAGTTCAGAGTTGGGCTTCTGCTTGGTCTTGTGAGTGATCGATTCTTTTTCTCAGGGGACAAGAGACTGGGATCTGAGCTAAAGCTCTTTCCTCCTACAAGATTTCCAAGGCTAACTAACTAATTCTAATGTTCTGTGTTTTAACTATAGTGTTTTAATTTTGACAGTTGTAGCTTTCTTTTTTTTATCAGTGCAAAATATTGCACTAGATAGCTTGAGTTTTGCCTACCTACTGTTTTCCCAGTAGTATCATGTAAATAGTTTTTATTCTATGATGTTCAACCCCCGCAACTCCCTTTTCTTTTATGGAAATAGTAGGAACATTCTCTCCTTTACTATTCTGTAAATCATAATAACATATTGGTCTTTATAAATCAAGAGAGGAAGTATGAGTTATCTGTAACTTTGCTAAGTCCATGATTGGTGTCTATCTTGAACAATTTTGATGACGAAGTGAATATCTACTTTAATGTTACTGATCTATACCCAGAATACAATGTAAGTTGGCATTCTGACCTGGCTGCTTGAGCAGAATGGCAGGTGCTCTCCTGAGGTTTATTTTTGTCTTAAAAACAAGATGACTTCAAGCTACAGCAGAAAACACAATTTACTGGTTCACTTACTGGGAAGTCTAGGGGCTTTACACTTGACTAAATCCCAGGACTTAAATGACTTTAGTGGGCTCCTTGCTCCCTCTCTACAGCTCCTAGGTCTATTCTCACTGTGTGCAGACCTTATCCTGTTTTCCTACAAATGAGCATCTTCTGGCAAAAATGCCTACTGACTGTCTCTAATTCACACACCACCTCTTTCTCCACTCACCCTCTGTATTTAGCATCTGAAGGGAAGGAAACTTCTTTTAACTTATTTCTGCCAGCATCCCTCTATCACAGCGGTTCTCAAACTGTGGGTCGCCAACCTATGGGTCGAGACCCCTTTGGGGGTCGAACGATCCTTTCACAGGGGTTGCCTAAGACCATTGGAAAACACATATATAATTACATATTGTTTTTGTGATTAATCACTATGCTTTAATTATGTTCAATTTGTAACAATGAAAATACATCCTGTATATCAGATATTTACATTACGATTCATAACAGTAGCAAAATTATAGTTATGAAATAGCAACGAAAATAATTTTGTGGTTGAGGGTCACCACAATATGAGGAACTGTATTAAAGGGTCGCGGCATTAGGAAAGTTGAGAACCAGTGCTCTATCACCTCCAGAGGAGAACTCTGATTGGTCCCACTAGTCTACATGCTCACTCCTGGACCAACTAATGGTTCTAGGAGAATAAGATATTGTGGTTGGATAAGATAGACCTTTATCAATGCCCATTCCATGGCTAGAATGAAGTGATGATCAAAACAAATACATTAACAGAATGGGTGTGGGGGGGTGGTGGCAAGTCTCTCAAAGAGTGTATAGTGACCAGTATGAAAAGACCTTTAGCAGAATACTTATATCTGTGTGTGTGTGTGTGTGTGTGTGTGTGTGTTCCTAGAGCTAAACACAGTATTTGAGCAGTAGAGGCATGCTAATATTTTTGAATTGAATTAAATTAAATTAAATTGCATTACATTTAACCTTCATTATTATATTGGAGTCATTATAGTATAGTGTAGTTAGTGGTCAAGAGCATCACTGTGGAGTAAAATCACTGAGTTTATATCTTGGCTCTCTCTCAGTTTCCTCATTTTCAGTTTCCTCAGTTTCCAGAAAGGTGATAATATATTTTAGGATCCTTTATTCAGAAGAGTCAATATAATTAAAGCACTTAACACTGTCTACGGTATAGTATAGTAAAATGGTACAAATTATATTTAATACTTTCATTGAGTGTGTCTATGCATATAGATATATATATATATAAATAAAGAAATTCTTATGCATATAAACAGAGATTTCCTATTATGTGTATGTATGTGCATATACTTATGTGTGTGTGTGTGTATGTACACACATACTTATACATACCTATATATTTGAATGGGTGAAAAACATACATGTCATTTATAATTGTTCAAAAGTTATATGTATTTCCTAGCAATGTACCAGACTCTTTGCTAGATTTTTATGGATATAAGGATGAGAAAGATATGTCCCTGGCCTCAAGAATAAATGCCTTATGAATGTTACATACACACACATCAAGTTAGAAATAATTCCCATGAAATAAAGTTCTAGTTGTGTTTCTTTTTCTAAATTGCTTGTTTATTTTGGAATAGAAATATTTCTAAAGTGTTTTTCATATTTTTTCTGCTTTATTATCTGTGTAGATTCTGGGTGTGAAGCATAAAGGAATCATTTTTCCAGTTTATCTGTATAAAACGTTTCCTTGTTTTCCAATAGAAATAGAATTGACTAGACTGCTCTCCCCAATAGACACACACATGCATGGGCACATACATGCACATATCATGCACATATACACAATATTTTGTTTTTTAATATATCTTGTTGATTTTTTACAGAGAGTAAGGGAGAGGGATAGAGAGTTAGAAACATTAATGAGAGAGAAACATTGATCAGCTGCCTCCTGCACACTCCCTACTGGGGATGTGTCCGCAACCAAGGTATATGCCCTTGACCGGAATCAAACCTGGGACCCTTCAGTCCTCAAGCCGATGCTCTATCCACTGAGCAAAACTGGTTAGGGCTATACACAATATTTTGTAATTATTTTCCACAATAGAAGTCTCTCTCATCAGAAATTGAGCTATGAATATTGAGAAATATTTCTGTTTCTGGTTTCTTCCCCTACTCTTGGCCTTACAAACATTTCAATATTAGGTTGCTGGACAGAGATCCCTCACTCTGGCAAAAGTTGAGAACATCAAGCATACAAAAAGAAGAATCACAGATATATTTGCATAAAATTCCAGGCCATGCAAGGTGTGTGCACCAGCACCCACTAAGGCTGCTGTGCTGCTGCCTCTTATAACCAGGGTGGAACTTTAGGTTTGGGCAGCACAGAGCTGTCACTAGGCTAAGACTCCTTTCTCCTTGGCATGTCCTTATTCTTTCCTTCTCCCTCTCGCTTTTATAGTGCATTTCTCTCATCTTTATGAGCTCATTGATGAATAAACTTTATAGCATTTCATATATAGAGAGCTATGGAAAGAAATTACTTCTAACAATGAAAGGCAATGTTTTCACAGTAAGAGAATCAACTGGAAAATCTTATTTATAGAAACATATTAACTTGATTGCTCCAAAAACAATGCCTGAATGTGTTGGTAAAGCCATCTATTAATCTTTTATGCACCCCCACACCAGTTTGCTGTTCCTTATGGTGGACAGTGCCTATTCCTTAAGAGTTTTCACTGGGACAAAGCTCAGCCAGGCTGATTAGAATAACAAGAGAGGGAGAAGTAGAGTATAAAAATCTAGTCACTGACCATCCACTGACTTGGAAATGTTTGTTGGTCCCACCCCTAGTCTATTTTTAGTTTTTTTTTTTAATCTAAAAAATTATAATCATTTGATCAGTGTAAATTGGATGATTCCAGTTATAGTTGTAAAATTTCATGAACTATAAGAAAGAAATATCTCTGTTTCAGTTTCCTTCATCTTTGTTTTCTTCCCTTACTCTTTGCCTTACAAACATTTCAAAGTTATTTTTTTAAATTATGGGGCTAGAATTCTTTTACACATTTTAATGGTATTTTTTATTTTTTTGCCTGCCTTTCAATAGTTGTCAACCAGCATGATTTTTTATACTTATTGGATATTTATAGGCATAGGCTGTAAACTTATTATTACTATTTTTACTTGGTATTGCCAGGAGACATTTGAATCACATGTACAAGAACTGAGCATTGCACTTTACCACTTTATGAACACACACTCCTTTCTTTCTTGCCTGGGTTTTTTAATTCATTTATTTATTTTTAAAATATGTTTTTATTGATTTTTAGTGAGAAAGAAAGGAAGAAGCATAGCGAGATAGAAACATCGATGAGAGAGAAACATTGGTCAGCTGCCTCCTGCATTGCCCCCTACTGGGGCTTTAACTGAAACTCAGGCATCTGCCCTGACTCTAATCAAACTGATGCCTGGGTCTGTGCTCAGCCACTGAGCACACCAGCTGGGCTCGCATTTATTTTTAATAAAATATTTTATGTTAATAGTAATATTTTCTTGTTAACATTAACAAATCGTCAACATTCCTTGCTTTAGAATGCACCAAACCATAACAACGTCAGGCCGGATTCTATTTAAAAAGGAGGCGTTTAAAAAAACACATATATTGACTCTTTTAGATAGACAGAGTACCATTAAATAAATTGTCACTCTAGCTTGAAAATGTCACCTTGTTGACCTGAAAGAGTTCCTATAACTCTGAAAGAAAAACAATTTACACCACTCCCGTGGAAGAAGACCAGTATAGCTTAAAATAAGGACAAATGTAAGTTTACCTGAGGGTGCCCAAATACCCCCATAGATTTGAACCTTAGTTCTTACTCTTTAATTTTTTACTAGTGTATAAGCATGGAAAACAAATAAGTTATTGTAAAACAGTTTAAATGAAGCCAGTTGAAGGCATGAGCTTGACTAAAGGCAGCGATGCTGACTATCCAACTTTCTACAAAAAGCCCTTCAGTGTTTATCTCATGAAACACAGTGACCTTAATATGCTCATATATCTTCCCAAAGTACCCGGCTGTCCCCCAGTCATTGATTCTGTAAGTCTAACATTTTATATAGCGCATATGAAGCTGACCTTTTTATTAGCTGTTTATACACAAAAAACAAAATGGTGAAATTATCCTAATAAGTGATCAATAAAAAGTGTACTGCACCTACTCCTCTCAAAGCTAAATGTCAATAAAACCTTCAGTTAGTAAATATTTTTATTATAAAATTGATCTTCTTTGGCATACTCCATTTAATATTAAAATTCATAAATCAAGTCTAAATATTGCAGTACCAATAACAAAGCACAGAATTAATTCTCTGATTTCTATTTCCATATGGATAAAGATACCAAGAAGTATGGGGTACTATTTGCTTTAAATGTACAAATCCTATTCATTTTCCATTGGATATTTGGACATAAACAGCAAAATTATTTGGCAACTTCTCCTGGGGATTCATTTTTCCTCACTACCAACCATTAGAGTAGATTATTCTTTAACTTTGTTCAATTTTCATTACAACTTGTTTTAATAAAATCTTTAAAAGGATGTTTAGTTTTCTATTACATTCCAGATGAAAATGGTAGTGTAATTATTACCACTTCCAAATTTGTCTGGCTTCAATTTTCTTCATCTTTTTAATTTGGTACTTTCAAATGAAATTTTAATTATGCATAAAATTAATAAAGGGCAATTTATATTACCATTGGGTGTCGACTGGTTGTGTGGTGATATATAGAAGGCTGGATCTTTGATGGATTTTTTTATAACCGGAAAAATAATTAAGTGGTCATTTCATCATTATCAAGAAGTTATTAAAGTATTGCTCCTTATACAAAAGTACTTTGTCCAGCTATTTGAAAATGAAAAGCAGAAAGAGCTGTGCATAGGTGTTAGAAATAAGGCGAGCCCCCAAACCAGGAGTCCTAGTAGAACACAAAGGATACTCAGGAGCCAGACAGCAAGGCAAATATCTTTACTTCTGCAGGAGGGTGCGCACTCACAGGCTCTGGCAGCACGCACACTGAGCGGGGTTTTATTCCTCATGCATGTCTTCTGCTCCTCATTCTTGATTGGTCAGAGCTTAGGCACACAGTGTTGTGCAATTGGCTAACTTAAAGAGAAAAGGGAGTGGTTGACTTTTGTTATTTCAAAATGACTATTGCCAAGTCATGCAAACCAAAATGGCAGTTGCCTAAACTCCCTTCTTTGAGAGAAAAGATTACTTATTTATTATTACAATTTCCCCCTTTTCCTATTTAACTCTTTCTTCAAACTCGGCTAACATTCCTTGACTTTCATGCTCTGCAGTGTCTAGGAGAAAATTACTCCTTCAAACTCAGTCAGAGCTTAGGCTCACAGGGCTGTGTGATTGGCTAACTTAAAGGAAAAAGGGAGGGGTTGACCTTTGCCATTTCAAAATGATGTCCCCCAGGGGAGCTGCAACTGCCTAAACTCCCTTCTTTGACAGAAAAGATTACTTGTTTATTCTCTGAATTCTCACATGGGGAGTTGGGTGGGTGACCAGTCTCTAGGCTTTATGCACCAAATATCCAGTCAGCTAAGTAGAGCTTATGTGTATGACTTAAAATATGATGAGCAAAGTATTGCGCAAGATAGAATTACAGTACACAGATTCTGCACACCAGGAGGTTGTGTGTAAATGCTGAAACAACAGCAAGACACCCACCAAGGGAGAAACATGCTAGGTTGAATGAGGTAACAGAAAGAGAAATGTTCATTTATCTAAGATGTCCACACTGTGATAAAAGAAAATGGACTATGTCCACTGGGATATGGACATGGTAATGAACTGCAATATCACCAGGTCTGCAGTGGAATCAGTGTTCTCATTGTATTCAAATGCTAGGGTTAATATTTTTGTTATCCTTTTATTTTCTTGTTATGGTTCTCCTATACATAGAAGATAGAACTTAAAACACCAACATTTGAAAGATTCAAGTTCAATTTTTAAACATTTTGCCATATGTGCAAGTATATGAATGATCAATTCTGTTTGAATCTCTTTTAAAAAAAAACTTCATTTGAGAAATGCAATATTAAATCAAACTTTTATGAATTGTTTTAACTTTTGGTATTTAGTCCAGGGTATCATTTATTTAGTTATTCATGTGTTTGACTGATAACAGAGTATAGACCATCTTAGGCCACCTGTGACAGCATAAACACTTGAAAGCTCAGTTGGCATTTATTTTTCACTTGGAAGAAAGAATTAGAGTTCAGAAGACTATCCCCCCCCCAGTTTTTGAAACATGTCAAAGAAAGAATATCTCAATAAAAATGAACTAACACCTACACCATTTATGGAGGAGAATAGAGTAAAAGCACTCAGTAACAAAATAAAAAAGCATTCTCCAACAGATAACAAAGGGTCTGCTGAAACTTTGCTTTCTCCAAGTCATTAATCCTAAAGTTGCTGCCCTTTTGGGTCGTTTTCATTCTGCATTCACTCCCAGCCACCTGATGGATCTTCCTGGCCTGGCGCTGCAGGCCGGACATGGTAGCTAGAAAGAGGGAGACAGGGTTGGTCCCTCCAGCTGCTGCTGGGTAAACCTGACACTCTCACCTAGACGACCCATCGTTAGCCCTTCCCTCAACCTTTCCCTCCTTGACCATGCTTCAATCTGAAGAAGGTGGCTTCAGCCCAGCTTGCCTCTACACACAGCTTCTTGGGCCATTCTGGAAATGGTTGTTAGCCTAATTTTACTTGAATAAACATGTCGATGGGTAGGGAGAGGAGATGCTGCCTTTCTAATACATTTTCCCAGAAAGTTCTACGTCCTCCTCATCCTTGAGGGTTGAGGGGGAGGGGAGCTGTGCACATGTCATAGTAATTGGGTGAGAGTTTCACCTCATTAGTTTTAGCTTTTCTGGCCTAAGCCGAAAGTTAGTTGTTTTTGTTCAGCTAAGCCAGGGTACTAGATAGGAGAAGTTTGAGCCTCTGTATTTATTTAGAGCTCTTTATTTTGGATATGAGGCCTGGACTTCCTTTGTTAGTGCTTGTGGGTCTTTTATCAATAACTGATTATGGAATCTTTTGTTAAAAAGCCAGAGAAATGAGTAGAAGTGCGCATAGGCGTGTACACACCCACCCACACACACACACCCTCGTCAAGTGGGTGAGGTCTAATAAAATAACAAAATGTAAAATTCAAAGAATGCAAGAAATCCTAGGAGAGAGAGAGAAAGCGTTTCTTATGCATGTAAGAGCCCAGATCATTTCTGGGAGCATATGTGGAGTGGGAATAAAGGATTTGGGAAAAGAGGAGGCTGAGAGGTATCGACCTATTTCTGGTGAGCTCTTTATCAGTAGTCTGTTATGAATTAGCTGCATATCCCTGAAACAGTCACTGCCCAAGTCGTTTTCTTGTTTGTAAAGAGATTATGTGACCTTTAAGATTTCTTCTAGCCTTAGTAATAACAAGAATAATAAGGCACAATAATAGCTATTATTTACTGAGATCTACTATATTATTTGAAATAATTCTCTCAAGCAGCAATCATTGTCCTGATTAATACATGAAGAGATTGTAGTTCAAAGACATTGGTGCTTAACTGCAGTCCTAAATTTTATATTTTAACAAGATGCAAAAAGTTAAGAGGAATGCATAACAACTAATAATTAGCAACCCATGAATTATTTTATACTTAAAACTTGTTGCCTAATATTATTTTAATAGCTGTTTATTTATGAGCCTGTTATTCAGCAAACATTAAAGGAGTGTGCTCTAAAGTCCTAGACTGGGAACAAGGAGACCTTTCCAGGAATACTGGGCAGTTCACTCCACTTCTGGGGGCCATTTCATCATCTCTGTGCTAGAACAGAGGTTTTTGAATACACACTACAAATATGGAGTTTGTGAATCTCCTGATATGTGAGATTTTAAAACCATTTGTGTATAATTTATGGAGATAAATCTGATAGTCTGAGGGGAGAGCTCAAAACTTTCACATGCCTAACACATTTTTTCCACCAATAGAGATTGAGTACCATTATTCTAAAGATCTTTAAGAAGTTTCCCTCTCTGTCTTGGATAGAGGTATGTGGATTGTCTTGGTTCTCTGTGCTCTATTCTTCTGAGAGACACTTTTTTTTTTCAATTCGCTGTGTACAGTGGCCCACCTGGAGGACACTATTATCTGGTATTTCAGAAACATTCTTCTAAGTCCTTCCACTGACACTCTTTAAAAGTCCACCTGAACTTTATCACAAAGATTTCAGATCAAAGATGTAAACAAGAATACATCAAATATCAAGTCTCATACAAGAAAGAGTACAGTCCAGCTGATATGGCTCAGTGGTTGAGCATTGGCCCATGAACCAGGAGGTTAGGACACATGCCTGGGTTGTAGCCTTTATCCCCAGTAGGAAGTGCTCAGGAGGCAGCCATCAATTCTCTCTCATTGATGTTTCCATCTCTCCATCCGTCTCCCTTATTCTCTGTAAAATAAATATATGTATTTTTAAGAGTACAGCTCACTCAGACAACCTGGTCCTTGCTTCATAATGTAGGGATGAATCATGAAGCATAGTCTAAAGAGACTGGTTATAGAAATCATGTGTGAAGCACAGTAGCTACTCCCATTTTTAAAAAAGACATCTTATCTAATGAAGAGGGAATGTGCAAATTGACCAACACACCATAACAATCAAGATGGCTGCGCCCACAGCAGAGGCTGAATTCCTGTAATGAGCCTTAACGAGCAATCAGCAGGGACTTGAGGCTGAGTGGTGCTGGGCCAGTGCAGGGGACCTGAGGCTGTGACCCCTGCCTGGTGGGGATTGACAGGGCACCTCAGGCCGTGCCCCCGCGCCCATGGGGCTTGATGGGGAACCTCAAGGCATGCCCCCCCACCCCTGCCCAGGCCAGGGGATCTGAGGCCATGCCCCCCACCCTGGCACTGGGCCAGGAAATCTGAGGCCACGCCCCTTGCCCAGCGGGGCTTGATGGGGACCTCAGGCCCGGCCCCCTGGCCTGGGCCAGGCGACCTCAAGGAACACCCCCCAGCCCAGGCCAGGGTACCTCAGGCCATGCCCTCCACCCTGGCACCAGGCCATGTAACCTGAGGCCACACCCCCCATCCGGTGGGGCTTGATGGGGGTGGGGCAGACCGGGTCTGGATCTAGCCCAATGGGGGTGGGGCCGGCCAGGTCTGTGTCTCATGCGATTTAGAGGTGCACATGGGTGGGCGGAGACTTAACTCTAGTTCCCTTGGCGTGTCCCAGACTCTGACAGGAGGAAGATTTTCATATACATTTTACTAATTTTCTTTCATCTCTCACACTTCTATTATAGAGAAAGGGCAAATAGCAATATTAAAATATTTCCTCTAATTAATTCCCTTTTTATGTGCATGAATTTTGTGCACCGGGTCACTAGTAGATAAATAAAGCTGCCAAGATGGGAGTCTAGTATATCTAGCATATTTGACCATCAGAAGATATAATTTTTAACAAACTCTCCTCTATATTGCAAAGTGATTTTTAGTAATAATTATGTAATGAAACAAGTAAATAATAGAATAGCTTGAAAAATATTCATTACAGAAAAAGTAAATATTAAGTCCAAAAAAGAGAAAGAAAAAGTGATGGGTTAATAATATTTAATTACATTAATATCTTCTTTGAAAAGAGAGAAGTACAAGGAAAAAATAACACTTCCCAAAGGGTGAAATACTCAAGGTTAAGAGAATGATTTGCATGTGGAAGACAGGTTTGAAAAGCCACATGTTCTATTTTTTTAAGCTTTACAAACACTGTAATATCATTGCTTATTTCCAACTACTGTTTAAATACAGAAATAAGTGAACCGAGCTTAAGCAAGTCTGAATAATTCAGATCCCTGACAAACATATCCTTGTATTGAAAATGTATAATTGGGAGTTCTCTATTATCATTTAATACAATCCTATCTTCTAATAGATTAGGAGATAGCATTGTATTAAATAAGTAATAAAAATAATAAAAACATGCTAATTTGAACTTTACAGATATATAAGTAAATTCAGTTGTAACTATAGCAGCTGTGTGAACATAAACAATCACAGTGTTTTTTTCATTGCAGAGTATTTTATCACCACCATGCTTAGCATTGATAGTGCATAGTGATAAAAAAACAACAACAGTCCAATCTTTTGTTGGCTTTATTATTTTAAACTTACTACAGCCAGTTCACCCTTTTAGTGCCTATAAACAGTGTGGACCGATGCCTGCCCTTAATATGCCTTCAGGTAGGAGGAAGAAATTATTTTTAGTTCTTTATAATGAACTAGAGGCCCGGTACATGAAATTCATGCACTGGCGGGGAGGCATCCCTCGGCCCTGCCTGCACCCTCTCGCAGTCCAGGACCCCTCGGGGGATGTCCATCAGCTGGCTCAGGCCCTCTCTCCCCAGGGAGAAGGCCAAAGTTGGCAGGCAGACATCCCACTCGCAGTCCGGGACCCCTCACTCCTTGCCGCCCTCCTGCTCTCTGCTCCTTACCACTCGGCTCGCTGCTCCTTACCACTCAGCTCGCTGCTCCTTAGCGCTGCTCCTTAGCACTGCTCCCACCACCGCGGCTGCACTTGCCAACCATGAGCCCAGCTTCTGGCAGAGTGGTGCTCCCCCTGTGGGAGCATACTGACCACCAGGGGGAAACTCCTGCATTGAGCGTCTGCCACCTGGTGGTCAGTGCGCATCATAGTGACCAGTTGTTCTGGTCATTCCACTGTAACTATAGCTTAGGCTTTTATTATATAGACTAGAGGCCTGGTGCACGAAATTCATGTACTGAGGGGGGTGTCCCTCAGCCCAGCCTGCACCCTCCAATCTGAGACCCCTCAGAGGATGTCCACAGGGATTGGTGGGATCAGGCCTAAACCGGCAGTCGGACATCCCTCTCACAATCCAGGACTGCTGGCTCCCAACCACTCGCCTGCCTGCCTGATTGTCCCTTAACTGCTTCTGCCTGCCAGCCTGATCACCCCCTAACCACTCCCCTGCCAGCCTGATTGACACCTAACTGCTCCTCCGCCGGCCCAGTCACCCTCAACTGCCCTCTCCTGCCAGCCTGGTTGCCCCCAACTGCCCTCCCCTGCCAGCCATCTTGTGACCATATAGGGGTGGCCATCTTGTACGAGGGTGTGATGGTCAATTTGCATATTACTTCTTTATTATATAGGATTACATTACCTTAAAAAGGGACATATTATCAATTATGTTACCAGACTGCCTTTTTTTGCTGCCCACAATGCTGGCTTTATGAAGGTTTTTCTAGAAGGAGGATCTATGAAAAGCTTCCAATGGCTATATGGTGAATGTCCTCCTGGATGTTAGAGTTGCTGATTTTGTAGCAGAAAATCAATTCCTGCTTCTTATGAAGGTATCAGGTGGAAGTCACAACTGTGCCAAACACTGTCTCTGTCGTTTCTCTAAGCCATGGCATTTCAGGCAGTAAACAGAAAATTATGCTTTTATTCCCCTGTTAGGTTTAGAGTTAAAATAAAAATGCATGCTGTGTTGAGAACTCTCTTTTGATCCATTGAATTAACCAAATGAGGGAGATTAGGAGAGATGAAGGAGGTTAAGAATCCAGGCAGTAAAGTTGAAAGATAGCAGAGAACAGGTGCATTAATGGAAACTGTACATCTGACATCAGTTGTGTGTTCACTAAATATGTGGTAAGTAATTTAGTGTTGCTCCAGCACTTAACCCAAAGGATATTACCATGAGTTGTACTGAGATAGTTTTGCCTCTGCCCACACCAATCTCGCCTAAAAACTACAGAATTCCCAGCACTGCATTAGAGGCCAAATGTAGCTCTTATTCTGACACTGAAAAAAGACCTCTTCAAGCTTTTGCTTGAAGTAGGTTAATAACTGAAGCCTTTTTGGGTTTGGGGAGTCTGAGCCATTCAGATGCTTACTCGTTGTTGTTTTGTGTGTGTGTGTGTGTGTGTGTGTGTGTGTGTGTGTGTAATGGATACCTAGCAAAAAACATACCTTACTACTATCTGGAATATTTTAATAGTTTCAATTAATTAAGCCTATATAATTAGAAGGTGAATAATACAAACAATCTGTGTGAATTTGAAACATAGAATGCCCCAAGTTGTTCTTTTTGTGAGAAGTCTTATTGTAATATGGTCTATTCTGTCTGCAGAAAGTATAAATTACATGCAGAAGGGTTTCCAAGAGCAAGGGATTTAAGAATATTGAGGGTTTTTTAGGCTAACAAGATTTCTTTCCCTCTGGTATTACTCACAGCCTTCAATATGTGAATTTGCATTCAATATGCTAATTGCATCTGAGAGGGGGCTATGGTATAATGTGTTTCCAAAGTAACTACAGAATGCTTTTTTCACCACAAAATATATTTTGGAACTTAGGGATTCCATAGAACCTACTTGGAGATACTCCTGTCTCTCTTCACTAGGTCGCAGGTGGAAACCAGGAGAACATGGCATGTTCCTGCCCCTGGAGTCTCTCTGTTCCCCTCCATGAGATTTCAAATTTTCTGGTTAGAAACCTGGGTCCCACATTTTTATGAGACCACCAGACATAACCTGCCTGGGTATGGATCAGACAGTCTCTAAGATATTGCCTGAGCAAATGTGATACTTGGGGAAATGTGAACTTGGAATAACATTTGGATGCCTTCATTGTGTTTGCCACATCATAGATACAATGTAAATGTTAATCTGGTCCTCTCCCCAATTATCTGTTTGAAACAGAAAGAATTTTTATGTTGAATTTGTTTCAGAGTAGATATTGAGTACAATCCTAGATCCTCACTAAATGCTACTTTTTTTCAGTATTAGATGAAGATATAATAAAATGATTTGATAAGACACTCCTATATACAAGGCAAAAGCAATCAATAGACATACATTAGCCAATAATACCCATGAAATCTGTCAGCACTAGCTAAGCGGGATGACTCCCAAGAGAGATTTTGAAATAATAGGCAACAGTTTGACTTAGTCCTCATTGTCTTGCTTCAGACACAATTATACAAAATCTATTTAAAGCTAGGACATTTATAAGAAAAAATCACGTTATTCAAAAATTATAAATGACTTACTTGATTTGATGCAAGTGTGTTATGTTTCTGTTTTTTTTTTTTTTAATAAATTTTATTGATTTCAGAGAGGAAGGGAAAGGGAGAGAGAGAGACAGAAACATCAATGATGAGAGAGAATAATTGATTGGCTATCTCCGGCACACCCCACACTGGGGATGGAGCCCACAACCTGGACATATGCCCTGATTGGGAATCAAACCATGACTTCTTGGTTTATAAGTTGATGCTCAACCACTGAGCCATGTCAGCAGGACTATGTTTCTAGTTTTTACTCAAAATTACACTATGGAGTTTTGATGAGCATGGCACTTGGATTTGTTCCAAACTTCAAGAGGCATACCCTATTATAACTAGCATAGGACAGAGCACAGAAATTATCCAGAAGGAAGTTACACCCATTGTATGTATGTATGTATATATATGAGGAGCATATATGTTCTCTCATTTAACCCTAACAGTAACCTTAAGAGGGTCTATTATTATCCCAGTTTTACAAACTTGGGCCCACAGAAGTTAAATAAAGTGCCCATAGTTATTACAACTGGGCAGAGTCAGGATTGTGAACTTAGACCTATGATGCTCCAAAGTTCATATCTTTTTCATCTGTAAGTGTTTTGCTTTGTTTTTTTAAATTAAATTTATTGGGGTAACATTGGTTAATATCATCATATAGGTTTCAGGTGTGGGTTTCTATGACACAAGATCGGTATATTGTACCATGTGCCCACCACCCAAAGTCAAATCTCTTATCACCATATATTAGGCCCTCCTTCACCCCCCACTCCTCTCCCCCTGGCAACCACCACATAGCTGCTTGTGTCCACAAGTTTCAGTTTTAGATCTCACATATGAGTGAAATCACATGGTTCTTAGCTTTTTCTAGCTGACATTTTACTTAGTGTAATATTCTCAAGGTCCATCCATGTTGTTGCAAAAGGCAATATTTCATCCTTTCTTATGGCTGAGTAGTATTCCACTGTGTATATGTACCACATCTCCTTTATCCAGTTCTCTATCTTGGGACACTTTGGTTGTTTCCATGTCTTGAATAATGCTGCAATGAACATAGGGGTTCATATATCTTTGTGAGTACATCTTTTCAAGTAAGTGGTCTTGAAGTAAAAATGGGATTTTATTTAACAAGATATTTTTGATAGTATTAAAAGTAGCAAATTTCCAAGTGAATTTAAAATAAGTTAATATTACACTCCAAAGTTCATATCTTTTTCATTAGTAAATGGCCTTTGGAACTTGTTAAAATTATTAACCTAAGTTTACTTGAATAAAAATTTTGATGGATTAGGGAGAAGACATGTTGCATTTCTAATACATTTTCCCAGAAACTTCTAAGTCCTCCTTATTTTGGGGGGCAGACAAGAAGAGAGGCTGTGCACACTTCTTAGAAATTGGGTGACAGTTTTACCTCATTTATTTTTTTCTGTTTTAAGCTTTTCTGGCCTAGGCAGAATTTTTCATGTGCCCCTAAGATAATACATTGTCATACTAAGACTGTCAAACTTTAGAAAACACACACGTTTATTTTAAAAATGTTTTCAATTACCATTTACATTCAATATTATTTTGTATTAGTTTCAGGTGTGCAGCATAGTGGTTAGAAGATCATTTACTTTAAAAAGTGATCCCCCATATTTCAAGTACCCACCTGGCACCATACATAGTTATTACAATGTTTTTAACTATGTATATTCTCTATGCTGTTCTTTTTGATTGCCCCACATTATGGACAGTCAACACATATTTACAAAATAATTCACAGACAATGCCCACAAAGACAGGCCCAAGTGCTTTGTTTGAGCATACTTTCCTCTGGCTGATTTGTTCTTTCATTAGCTCACATATTTTATGTTTGCTGATTGAAGGTGACCAAATGAGTGTTATGTAAAACCTCATTAATGAAGAGTCATGGGAGGTTTAAATTTACCTAGTGTTCATTCTCGCTTTTTCCCCTGGCCTTCACATGGCATTTTCCTTTCTTTTGTCATATTTTTATATCTCTGAAAAATATTTGCTCTGAATTTAAGAACCTATTTCTAGTGACTTGAGAGTTTTATTACATGAACTAAAAAGGGGAGACAAGAATTATGTACTACAAAACCAAAAAGGAATGTTTGTTTAGTGAATCAGAAACAAACGGAAGTAAATAGAGAACATAGAAAATAAAGCAGCATTTTTACAGCACGTACAATGTTACATATATTTCTGTCACTTTGAAAAATGGCTTTTAAAATTTGCTGATAGTGTCTCCAAATTGCTAAATTGATTGTAATTTAGTAGGCAAGTAATAATCATAATTTTTTTAAAAACTTGCTCATTTTGCTGTGCTTACTTGAAGCAAAAAAGAAAAAGCTGTGGAGATCAAAGCCTCTCCTGACGTAAGCATGACCAAGAAGAAAATATATTGTGTCTACTCTCTACCAGCCTGACCTGAAAGAAATTGGTTTACAATTTCTTTGACTAGAAAATAGAAGCATGTGTTCTCTTATTCATATACAAATGCTAAAATAAACATTAATATGTGAAGTTAGAAAATGTATATAAATTGTAAAAAAAAAATATACTGTGTGACTGAATTAAGACAAGAATGTAATATCATATTTTATTCATTCTGACAATTTTTTTCATATTTTAATATCTCTGAAGTCAATGTTTAATACCAAAAACTGTGAAAATATCAATTATAGAGTTAATTCTTATTTGTGTTACCAAAGGACTAAGATTGGACAAATACAGGCAGCAGGCAAATAATATGAACGCTGATTCAGTTAAGATTTTCAGCTCTCTCCCACAGAACACTTCACCACTAGTTAGTGGTAGCAAATTTAAGAAATGTGTTTATTCTCTGTACTTTTACTTCTTCTCTAGCAAAGGTGCTAATGTGCTTGAAATTTTTCATTCATGGAAGTGTTTGTCCTTACTCTCTTGATCTTCCCAAGAATCAGCTTAGATAGGAATTTATCTTCAAGATCCAACTCAAGGGCTCATATATCCACTCATCTGTGATCATTAAAGACTGCCACTTGGCTAAGTCTTCATCTTTTCCCTACTGACCCTGTAGACCAACCACCCTACAACCTTGCCAATGATTTCTGCTTTTATTCCACCCCAGTCACTCACAACCACACTAAAGACATTGCTCTTTCCAAGTCTCTTCTGGATTTGAAGTCTTCAACATCCTTCTCTCTGTCAGTAACCTTTTAGCGTTTCATTTTTTTTTTTTCATGTTTTTGTTCACACTATACATATTCTTTGACTTCATTGAAACTTCACTCCTTCTTTTTCTCCCAATTAGGTGATTCCCTATCAGATTCACTTATTTTTAAAATATATGTTTTTATTGATTTTAGAGAGGAGGAGAGAGAGATAGAAACATTCGTGAGAGAGAAACAACATTGGGAATTGAACCGGCGACCTCTTGGTGCATGGGTCGGCACTCAACCACTGAGCCACACTCATGGATCAGATTCACATTTTTATGTGAAATAAAGTCAAGACTTTATTTTTCACATCTTCAATACTTTAGTTGATAATACTCTCAAATTCCTTATTCTCTGTTCTTTCATCTGATAATACTATAACTGATTCAATTCAAATTTACACATATTTTTCAAATATATTTTTATTGGTTTCAAAGAGGAAGGAGATGGAGAGAGAGATAGAAACATCAATGACGAGAGAATCATTATTGGCTGCCTCCTGCATGCTCCCTACTGGGGATTGTGCCCTCAACCCAGGCATGTGCCCTTGACCGGAATCAAACCCAGGACCCTTCAGTCCACAGGCCGACGCTCTGTCCACTAAGCCAAACCAGTTAGGGGTACACATTTTCTTTTTCTAATATCAAGACAAATGACTTCTGGAAAACAAGTCATGCAAAATCTTGGACTGATCATATCATAAATCTATGGCCTCCAACATTTGTCTGGTATATAACTCTTCATAATTATTCTCCCTGGGCAGTTAAACTCAAAATAGCTATGATAAACCTTTGACTTTCTCCTGATGCTTCTACCCAACCAATTCCCTTTTAGTTTCAGTATAACCTTTTGTTTTCAGTTTCACATACAAAGTAGTAGTCATTAGCAAGAAACTGAGTTTGACATTCTGCTAACAAATTTATTTTAATCCACAGGCATCTTCAAACCTATTCCCATTATCTGTGTGCAGACTCCCATGCTCATTAGGAAATGTTTTCTATTTCTACTGATTCCTTCTCAGCATTTAAATATGGTCAGGTCTCTTCACAACATCTCTCCTTCTATTTACAGTCAAGTTTTTTAAAACATTAGCTTACATGAACTGTCTCTATTTCCTTACTCTTAATTCTCTCTGCAGCTCAACTAAAATGTTGCTCCTGTCTAAATCATTTCAGGAAAAATATTTTGTGGTATGTGTTCTTTTGTCACTTTCTTGATAATCTATTAAAGATTTTTAAATCTTTGTCTCAGTTGATTTAATACTCAACTAAAATGATAGTTTTCTTTAGAATTGTCTTCTTGGATGACTTCTTGTTTATCCACTTTCTCCACCTGAACTTTGACTTTCATAACTTCAACTACTAGCTATACATATAAATATATCTGCTAGACAGCTCTTCTTGAATGTCTCAAAAGGACTTCCATGTTCCAAATGAAACATAGAATTTTCTCTCTAAATCAATTACTTTTTCTATTTCCTATAACTAGGTTACTAGTTAACTGAGTGACTAGATTAATTAAATCCTGTTTCCTTCATGAGGTCTTAAAAGCTAGAGCCCACACTCCTATACATTCTCTGAATGGTTTTTGTATTTAGTGTCAATGTTCTTCAATTTAAAGTGATTACCATTCAATCCAAGATTTTATTATTTATTATTTATAAACTAGTGGCCCAGTGCACGAAATTCGTGCATGGGGGAGGGTGTGTTCCTCAGCCTGGCCTGCACCCTCTCCAATTTGGGACCCCTTGAAGGATGCCCTACTGCCAGTTTACAGGGATCAGGCCTAAACCAGCAGTCAGACATCCCTCTCGCAATCCGGGACTGCTGGCTCCTAACTGCTCACCTGCCTGCCTGCCTGCCTGATTGCCTCTAACCACTCTGCCTGCCGGCCTGCTCACCCCCAACTCCCCTCCCCACTGCCGGCCTGCTAGCCCCCAAATACCCCCCAGCCAGCCTGATCACCCCAAACTGCCCTCCCCCTGCTGGCCTTCTCACCCCTACCTTCTCTCCCCACTGGCCTGCTCATCCCCAACTGTCCCCCTGCTGGCCTGCTCACTCCAAACTGCCCCCCCGCTGTCCTGATCACCTCCAACTGACCCCCACTGATGGCCTGCTTGCTCCCAACTGGCCCCCCTGCTGGTCTGCTTACCCCCAATGGTCTGATCACCCACAACTGCCCTCCCCTCTTGGCCTCTAACTGCCTCTACCTCAGCCCCGCCACCATGGCTTTGTCCAGAAGAACATCTGGAAGGTTTTCTGGAAGATCTCCCAGTCTAATTAGCATATTACTCTTTTATTAGTATAGATATATTTGTCTGTAAATATAGTTATGATTGCAGATATGAGTAGGACCAGGTAAAATTTTATAGAATGGGCCTTTTATTACAGATGGTTTGCCATGTGTGCATTTTTTCTAAAGAAGTAAAAATTACTTTAAAAAATGTTTCAGGAAGACTTTGAGGAATTTACAGTATCTGCTTTTCTTCCAAGAAAGTTGTCACTTTTATGCCAGAGTGAGAATTATTTGTATGCTTTGTATGTCAGCATTGGGCCACTGTGACTGGGGGGCACTTAGCTTGACTTGAGAGTAATTATCTTGCTCACTGGCTGGGAGGGAGGGTGTGTGGCAGAGGAGATAAATACTCGGTTCTGGATTATTCATAGATTGCTGACTTTCTGGATTGATTGTGCAAGCCCCTCCTTTTATTGATGTCCACCTTCTATTGACAGACATCTACCCTGGGAGAGAAATGAGATGAAACTCTCTTTCTTTTCATTGTAAAAAGCATTTGAATTCCTAAGGTGTGATAAGGCCACCCAGCCATCCACAGTCAAGGTACATATTTTCATGGAGGATGTTCCCACTCTTGAATAAATTAAAACAATTTTTTTCTTTTAATTTAAACTTTCTTCTATAACTTTTTCTTGTTACTTAAAAGCTAGTTTTTTTGAAACTATTTCCAAAGCTTTTCAAACTGTATATGTCCTTGGAATGAATTTATAAATAAGAATTGAGCCCGGCTGGTGTGACTCAGTGGTTTAGCATCGACCTATGAACCAGGAAGTCACAGTTTGATTCCAGGTCAGGCCACATGCCCGGGTTTTGGCCTGATCCCCAGTACAGGGCACGTAGGAGGCAGCCGATCAATGATTCTCTCTCATCATTGATGTTTCTATCTCTCTCCCTCTCCCTTCCTCTCTGAATCAGTAAGAATATATTTGAGAGAGAGAGAGACAGAGAGAGAGAGAAGAGTATATATGTTTGTAAATAAGAAAACATGTATTTGATGCTCTTAGAAAGTCTTATTTTCTTTCATTAAAACTTGTGCAGTATAGGGAACTCCATAGATTCTCTTAATTTGAAGAAAGTTAGAGGGAAAGGTACTAATTCAAAGTTTCTTGGGAAAATGTGTCACTTATATATTTTTTATGTTTATTTTTTTTAATCAAAAACAAATATTTTCTATTCAGAAAATATATTTGGATCTAAATATCTTCTATAATTTTAACCCTAAAATATCAATTTAAATATTTTAAAAATGGTTGGGATGTTTGTTTTTTTTAAATAAGTTAGGTTACTGGAGTTCTACATGTTACTGGATCACCTGGGGTAATTTTCTGATTGGAAAACTAAGAATTATAGTCAGAGGGGAGGACATGAGAACTTTTAAAGAACATATTCAATTTACTTTAGAAGCCGAACCTCTCTTATCATGTGACTTGTTTTGTATGTTTGTTAAACTATATTATCACATAAGCATTGCTGCTATTGGGACAAACAGTGACAGTTGATTCGGGTCATTTGAATGTCCACTGTCTGTTTTAATTTGTATGTTCGTTTTGACTCTGTCATATGCTCAAACTTCAGTGGAAGTCATGAGAACCTATTATTTTGCCTGCTCCCTCCTTTATGTTGGAAATACTCTTTTTTACTCAGAGGGACCTTAACTTTGATGTAAGGGATTGTTTCCCTTGCCAACTGTTTTCTTCCTTGCCAAGTAAGAGAGTTGTTGTGAACTCTTCAGTGATGCCTTCCCCAGGATATTTGCAGATGTGGTTGGGAAAAGTCATTTCATCCCCGACCTTTGCATGTCAGGTGCTGGGGTGCCGGGGTGCCGCCTTACCTGCGCCCTGGCTCTCCGATCCCAATGCGGCTCTCTCTTCCTCTGATCGCCATGGCGACTACAGGGCCACAGGTGAGGCGGCATCCCCGCTTGCCTGCTGCCTGGGTTTCCGATCACTGTTCTTCCGTCCTTCCCCTTTCACCTCCCAGCATTGCGCCTACGTATGCAAATTAACCGCCATCTTTGTTGGCAGTTAATTTGCATATTGCCCTAATTAGCCAATGGGAAGCATAGCGGAGGTACAGTTAATTACCCTTTTTGTCTTTTTTAGATAGGATAGTAATATTATATATACATATAATATTATTTTCTAAATGCCTCATATGTTGAATTCCTGACTTTCTATTAAAGCACCAAACTCCTCAAGTTTAGGAAGGATGTCTAAAATTTATATTTATATTTATTTTAATACATAGTATTAGGTATGTAGTGAGTACTTAATAAGTGTTTTCTTATCATAAATGAAAAGATGTAGTAATGGCTCAAATAAGACAAATAATTAACTTGACTATATCAAATCAATCTTTTCCTGGACAACTGAAAGTCTGCTATTTAGATTCTGCTTTTTAATGTATGAACCAAAATTCATTTATGCATTCTTTCTTTATTTACTAAAAAAAAAAAATATATCAGAGCTTACCAGTTAAGTTGTCTAGAGATGTTAAAACTGAGGCTCTGGAAAGTTTTGGCTTACCCAAGTTCTCTCAGCGAGTTGACATGATAATCCAGACCTCCTCCTTCTGGTCTCGTATTCTTTCCACAATACTATGAAATCAAGGCACAAAGATATTGGTCTCTATCACAATCTACACAGCAGCACACCTTGCAATTATCAGATGACAAAAGAAAGAGGAACTCAATCTCTTATTCTCTCATATTCAAAGCTTTTGAAAAATGTTACTTGTACCAGCTACTTTTCCCACTGTATTAAGAAGGGAAGTGTTGTTCCTTGCATTCATTGTCCTGCTAATACTACCAAATGATGTTTGAGAACATGGTAGTGAAAGAATGTAACAGCTGTGAAACACTTAAGTAGCAAGCATATAGCTTCAATTTACCTGAATTGGGATGAGTCTAGGGGCGATTTGAAAAATATGTAATCAATTATTCCTTAGGTTGATCATAAATAACTACCTATCTACTATTTTAAGGGATTCTTATTATTTTCCTTATTATGCTTTGAATTTGGTAATATCTTTATTAGATATTTTTCCAAAATATTCTCTTGTCTATAAGAAATCATTTGTGTTTTCTTTCCTGCATTGATTTTTGTGTAGGCGTATTTTTATTTCTCACTAAGTATTCTTTAACCTTTTTAGCTGCACTAATTCATTCCCCAAGCACATTAGCAGCATTTTCAAGATCTCACAATAAAGAGTAGAGCTTGGAGATAGTGAAACCAAATTGTGGTGGTCTGGTCTGAGTTCGTTGTCTCACAAAATAGATAAATGAATTAGCAGACAAAAATGGTTAGCGGAAGCAAAGTTTATAGAGAGATGCCAGTCCTGGAAAAGGTCAGCTGGGGTTCCAAAAGCAGGCCAGTGTCCACAGTTTCTGTTTCATGCTGCAGCCAGATGTAGTTCAGCATCCAAGCTAATTAAAGTCCATCAGTCCATGTGTGGAGTCTCACATGGCCATAAGCCACATGAGTGCAGGGGCGCATATCTCCTGCCCTAGGAGACCCAGGAACCCAGTACACCAGAGAGAGAGAAGAAAGAAAGGAGAAGGGAGAGAAGAAAAAAAGGAGAAGGAAGAGGAGGAGGAGGAGGTGGAGGAGGAGGAGAAAAGAAGAAAAGGAGAAGGAGAAGAAGAAGAAGAAGAAGAAGAAGAAGAAGAAGAAGAAGAAGGAGGAGGAGGAGGAGGAGGAGGAGGAGGAGGAGAAGAAGAAGAAAGGAGAGCTTCTTTGTCTAGGGTAGATACATGCTTGCTAGCTTCTAATTGGTTCTTTCAATGAATTCTGCCTTAGCAACATTCTTGGGATTAGTTACTGCCATGTGATTGGTAATCTGCAAGCTGCTTGTCCTAACAACATCCGTACATTTTAAAGCTCATCTCCCGAGCACACACCCTTCATTCCCCACCCAGCTGGGTTGCCTTAGCAATTCCACCTAGCTGGGTTCCCTGGTTCTACTTCCTCCCCCCTTGGTCCCATTCCTGACTACCTAGCTTCCTTCTGTCTCTTCAGCAGGGTTAAAGAAAGAATTTAGCAGTGGCCTGTATTACTTCACTGTGGAAGAATGGGCCCTCCTAACCCCTATAGTTAATAGCATATAATATTTTACCTAAATGATGCTAGCACTTTTAGAGATTTTTCAAGTCCATAATATTTACCTGACAAACTTTCTCTTCCTAGCCACATTCCTCTCCATTCTTATCCATTTAAAATAAATTAAGTCTAAAATAATTACAACAACCATAGATCATGATATATTACAGGACCACAATTTACCTCATAAAATGCTTTATTATTTCACTAGAGGCCCGGTGCATGAAAATTCATGCACTGGAGGGATGGTCTCTCAGCCTGGCCTACCCCCTCTCACAGTCCGGGAGCCCTCAGAGGTGGGAGGGGACCTGGTGTTCAGGGGAAGGTGATGCCCCATCACACCTATGCTGCTGCCACTGCCGGCAGCGCAAGCCTTGGCTGGCCCTGGTTACCTGAGCCTCAGGAGGCCCTGGGCGGCTGGGCAGCCAACATCTGAGGCTTGCCTGTGCCTCGGGCTGGCCCTGGGCAACTGGGGGGTTGAGGGAACTGGGGGACTTCAGAGGCAGGCAAGCAGCGTGGCTGAGGGGACTGGGATCCACCATCTTGTGGCTGTGGGGGCTGCCATCTTTGAGGGCGGGGCAGTCAATTACCATATTCCCTCCTTATTGGCAATGGATGTCGCCATCTTTGTGATGGTGTGAGGGTCAATTAGCATATTCCCTCATTATTAGATAGGATTGGTAATACAAAATCTTATTGTATACTCTAAATCAGTGATGGCGAACCTATGACACGCATGTCCGAGGTGACACGCGAACTCATTTTTTTGGTTGATTTTTCTTTGTTGAATGGCATTTAAATATATAAAATAAATATCAAAAATATAAGTCTTTGTTTTACTATGGTTGCAAATATCAAAAAATTTCTATGTGACACAGCACCAGAGTTAAGTTAGGGTTTTTCAAAATGCTGACACACCGAGCTCAAAAGGTTCGCCATCACTGCTCTAAATGATTATATATTAGTAGTAGTGTTTATTATAATCTTTTAGATAATAAATTCTTCGATAATGTTTGCTTTATTTATATTTATGTTTAGTAGAGTGCTTACCCTCAATTTGTACTCTTTCCACACTAGATATTTAGCTTATTCATTATAATCTTCCTTTATGATGGTTAATTGGTTAAGGATTGTCAACTGATGGTCTTTGGTGCCAATTAATTACCAATAAGAATCCCCAATTTGGGGTGTGTTGGGTGTGGAGAAGAAGGAAACTTTATTCAGTGCTGACAATGATACAGCATGGCTGTGAAAACAGCGCTGGTGTGGAACAGCTCAATAGTGCTATAGCATGCTATTTTAGGGCAGCGCTCTAGACCAGCTATGGGGCCACCCAGACAACTCTGGCTAGACACCTCTACTCTGCTCCTTAATGCTCCCTGCTTTGCTCTGCACTTAGCTCTGCTCCACTCAGAGATCCCATCTTTCTTAGGTGGAAAAAGAAAGTGCATTCTCAGAGCCACAGCAGAGCTGGCTTATATAGACAGAAGTCCCCACCCCTCGTCCCTGATTAGTCCATCCTCATGCAAATGAGGACTCCAAATCCTCACAGTTTGATTGGTCCATAGGCACTGTCCTGATTGGTCAGACCAGAACCCCTCTAATTGGTCAGATCTGCACAGCACCGAATGAGTGGGGAAAGCTTCAGTCCTATTAGTTGAAATAGGACTCCAGGAACTCCTTTATAATGGATGGCTCAAATGGCAGAAAAAGTGTAGGCAGGTAGTTTAGCACCAGCGCAGGCAGTTTAGTGCAGAGGCTTCTCCCTGAAGTGCAGTTTTGAGAGGTCCCTGTGCAAAAATGGCTGCTAGGCTTTGATTTTAAGATTTTATTTGAGGCCAGTTAGCTACCAGAAGCTAGTCTTCAGGGTTCACAGGGTTAGTCTCTTCTACATAATACTCAGGAATTGGGTAGTCACTTCCAGCTAGGAATGGAGGAAAAGCACATCACAGCCATAAAAACTGTAGGCCAGAGTAGTGAAGCATTTTGGAGGAAAGGACCAGTATCTACAGAGAACTCTCTGAATATTTGTCTTTAGCATAGTGTGAAATCCTGGGTGTAAGAACAGCTACAGGAAAGATCTGTATTATGGTTCAGAGATTTTGTAGCTGACTGTGAGATCCCACAATAAACGAAGGCTGCTTACACTGCCTGTTTACATGCCTATATTTCTTCTAGAACAAATTCTACTTCTAGGTAATAACTGTGTCTTTTCCTCTACTCATCTCTGCATTTACTCCAAATGTCTGGCACCCAGCGCATTTTTTCACAAGAGTTACTTGAGGCTGAGTAAATTCTCAGAATGCCTGGTCATTTATGAGGAATCTTTTCTTGTTTAAACAGGTCATATCGCCATAGCTGTGCTGATGTGAGCATGTGGGTGTGTGAGCATACTCAGCAATCTGAAAACATGGACGGAAATGCCAAAAATGATGAACTCTCCTGACTTCGTCAGAACCTTCATTTTCCTTCACCTCCTCATGACCTCTGTTCCTCCTTGTCACTCTTGAATTCTATAGTCAATCATTTTAATCACACTCTTTCATACTCCCTCAATTCCATTGCCTTTCCTTTGTTTCACTTGCTTGATTAAACCACAAGCCTGGTTAAATCCATTTCCCCACCCATTCCATGGCTCCACCCACACAGTTAAATGTGGTTGGAGTAAAACACATTCAGATAAATTAATTTATTTTCAGTTCATAACCATTAAATTCTAGGGGGTCTTTACACTGTTGGGCACTCATACTCTACTTCCTCATGGTATGCACTTTCCCACTTTCTGGGGTAATTATTTCACCTCTTCTCCTCTCCCCTGAAACTTCTAATAGCTTTGCTCAAGCCTCACTCTCACCTGAAGACCATTTTATTATCAACTTCCAGAGAAAATGGGAGCATTCAGAAGAGAACTTACACAAGTTGCCACACAACTTTTAAAAATATATATATGTTTATTGATTTCAGAGAGGAATGGAGAAGGAGAGAGATAAAAACATCAATGATATGAGAGAGAATCATTGATCAGCTGCCTCCTGCATGCCCCCTACTGGGGGTCAAGCCTGCAACCTGGGCATGGGCCCTTCAGTCCACAGGCTGATGGTCTATCCACTGAGCCAAACCAGCTAGGGCCATCAACCAACTTTTGCAACATTTACTCTTCCTCCTATTACTGTGGATGAACTGGTCATGCTGCCTACTAAAGCCCAGGTTACACATTCCCTTATCACTTATTCAAAAATTGCACCCTCAATCTCTCATTCTCATCAACATGAAAACAAACTTACTTTTTCCATCTTAAAAATAACTTGATTCTATTTTTCCCTACAACTACCTCAACATTTCTCTGCTCCACTTTACAACAAAACAAAACAAAAGTCCTTGAAGATCAATGCAAACTTGATGTCTACAATATAATTCCTTCTCTTAAATCACACCAATCAGGTTTTCCTCTATCATTTCACTGTCACAGTTGACCTCCATGATACTAACCCCAAAACCATTTCTTAATCCTCAGTTTCTTTGATATTTCAACATTTGCCTTGGAGAATGTTGTTCATGTGGTTTTTAAGATCCCTTGTTTTCCTTGGTTTTCTTCTGTAACATTTTCCTGGCTTTTCTGCTGTAACATTTCCCAGTTCCCCTTCATCTCTGACTCTTACCATTATTCATTTCCTTGGCAATCTCATTCAGTCCCGTGGCTTGAAATGCCTTTTATATACTGATGACATCCAAAATTATATCTCCAGCTCCTGCCTCTCTTCTCTGAACACCCAAACCCTGTATCTAATTCTTACCAGCATCTCAGTTTGCATCTCTAATAAACATTACAAGAATAACATACCCAACACAGAATTTCTCTTTTCCTTCCAACCAAACCTGTTCAGCCTATAGTCTTTCCCATGTCAGTTAATAGAGATCTTTTTCTAATTTCTCCAGCACAAAATGTTAAAGTCATTCCAATTATTTTATTTCTCTAGTAATCTACTTCCAATTTGCCAGCAAATCCTTTCAGTTATACTTTCAACATGTATCCAGAATATGACCATTTATACCTCCTCCTCTCCTCCCACTACTCTGGGTCCAAATCACCAAAATAGATTGCCTAGGTTACTAAGATAGCCTCCTAATTCATCTCTCTGCTCCCATTTTTGCCTTTCTTCAGGCAGTTTTCAGCACAGCAGTAAAAGCAATCTTTTTAAAATGTCATATTAGTTCTTTATTCCTTCCAGTGTCTCCCTATCTCTCACAGAGTAAAAGTCAAGGTCCTTATGATGGCTTCAAGGCCCTACATCATCTGTCCTACTTCTTATCCCCTGGTGGACCTCATACACTACCTTCTTTCAAGTTCACCTCATTCTAGCCAAATAACCTCCACGTGCTTCCTGGAACACAACAGACTTCTGTCTCAAGACCTTTTACTTAAAGCTTCTACTTCTAAGAACACTCTTCTCCATATACCTTTATATAGCTCACTCCCTCATTTCTTCCAGGTCACCTTGTCAGTGAGGTCCTACCTGACTCCCTTATATGAATTATAATCTCCATACTCCATAGCCTGCTTCCTTCTACATTATTTATCACCTTCTAATATCTATATACTTTTTAAAATTTATGTTGTATTTTGCCCCTGTTCTCCTACAATATAAGTTCCACAAGGAAAAGAGATTGATGTCTGTTTGTAACTAGGTACTTTAAATAGTGATTGGGCTGAAGCCGGTTTGGCTCAGTGGATAGAGCGTCAGCCTGTGGACTGAAAGGCCCCAGGTTCGATTCCGGTCAAGGGCATGTACCTGGGTTGCGGGCACATCCCCAGTAGGAGATGTGCAGGAGCCAGCTGATCGATGTTTCTCTCTCATCGATGTTTCTAACTCTCTATCTCTCTCCCTTCCTCTCTGTAAAAAGTCAATAAAATATATTTAAAAAAAAATAGTGATTGGCCTTTAGTAGGTGCTTAATGTATAGTTGTTGAGTAAAGAAAATGATCGCAGGCAACAGCAACAGAAAAGAAGGGGAAAACAGGCTAATTCCCTGAATACTTAAAAATAATTTTTTAAAAGGTGAATTGGGTAAAACTTGTGGTAGAGAATTTATTTTAACTAGCAGGAAGTTTGTTTTAGTTAGAGAAGTAAAAATCACTCGATTTGTAATTTTATTCCTAAATGGAAAAGTTCCAGCAAATAGGGTTAATGATAAGGACAGAGCTATCCTCAAGCAGCAAGTCCTTTCTATTTTCACCACCAATATAAAGAAAGCAAATTGAGTCACATCTAGCTCATATAGTACCTGCTCAATAAATGTTTGTAGACTAAACAAAAGATAATGAATAACCAAGTAAGAGAGCTTATTTTGTATCACTTCCTGGCCTCAGGGAGAAATAGAATGAATAACTAAAATACATAATCTTTTATATGCTGGCAAACCTTCTGGGCACAATTCTTCTTGAATTCTTTGATTTTTTGAATTGTCTTTAAGAAAAATCAAAACACAGTTACAGAAAACGGATTTGGGGGCCAAGTTATTCTTCATAGTCTTACCTTAGGACTTGATAAGAGAAATCTCCCCTTTTTTTATTCACACTTCAACTCTAAGCCTGGTATAAAGCTATGATAAAAATAAAAACACTATTCTGAAAGCATCTATTACAAGTCTCATAAAAGTAAAAATTTCAACAAAGCTCAGATATTCATTGGAATACTTTTAACTAGATTGATGGAAATGTTATCAAAGCCTCACCTTCTGATTACATAGAAGCATGATAACTTCACTGCTCAGCTGGGTTCAACAACTAATCTGTTTGTGTTAGTGAAAGATTTTCCACTCAGTCTTTTCCTTTATGAACAAAAATATGTTCAATCTGTTTGGGCACAATCTATTTGTGAAAGTCTTCTAGCTCTACCAACTTTCATGAGGATTGTGTCCTGTGTACAAATGTTGCAATATACAAATAAAACGAAATACATTAGATATATTGGATATTTGTGGCCTTGAGCAGACTAAACTTTACTTAAATGATTAAATTTTCATGTCTTATTCTAAAAGTTGATGACATAAAACTTAGCCTAAGAACTATTCTCATGAATGAGGTTTTATTTGAATCCTAAATAACATTTATTCTCATAAGATCAATGCATGTTAGCCCCAACATCATACTTAGTGGTTTTTAGAGGTCTTGGTGATAGAAAATTCAGTCTTATCAATGAACTTCAGTTCAATTTAATACAAAACATTTTATGTATATTTGTTGAGAAGCACAGGACTTGGTTGGAAAGTCTATAAGGAGGAATCTCCAAAAGTTCGAGGCTTCTAGAGGGACCTGCCCGAAGGCGGCAGACCCTGCCTTGGCTTTTCCAAACAAATCTGAGCCCCCAGGTATTTTACTGGAATCTTTATGTTTAGTCTTTAGACGTCCTTGCTTAAAGGACACTGCAGATGCATGTGTTTTCTCAAGGATACTTACCCTGCTGATAGTATCTAGAAGTTAATTTTAGTTCAAGCTGTTACTACAATAAAAGCCTAAAGAGGCAGGTGAATGGGGCTGTTTGGTTCCTATAGCCAAGCAGTCCCTTAGCCCTCTCTTTCACAGAAATGTGTGTCAGAGTAATCATTCATCTGTCACTCGGGATCTGCTGGTCAGCCACGGCATATATTCACTAAGAAATACATATGTATTGAATATGTTGCTAGCAAGCTTTATTTCAGTATTTTGGAACTTTACAATTTTACCTGACCCATGTCAGTTTGCATGCATAAAAGAAAATCTGAATTTTGCCTCACACCATAATGAAGTAAGTGTGCTACTTTCCTTCGTGCCATAAGAAACTATAAGACTGTAAAAATATATAAGACAACTGTTTTCAGGGATTGAACACAGACCACTCAGAACTGCCATCATTGAGAAAAGCAAATACTGCAAGATGAGCATCTTCCTCTGGCCTCCTGCCTGGGAATTTTCCAGAGGACAGCTCAGGGAGGTGGGCCCAGGCAGAGACTATGGCCTCATTGAATGCAGGAGGCAGGTTAAGAGTTTAAAATGACAAAAACTTCTGGAAATGAAGGGATAGAGTACTGGTGAGGAGGGATCTGTATGGAAATGGTGCCCCATAAATCCACACAGGAGGTTCTTGGCTGAGGGTTTGGTTGCACATGTGTAGGGAGAGACCACCTGGCCTGACAGAGGGTGGCTGCTTTTGGACTGAGAGTCACCCCACACCAGAGATTCAAAGGGTCTTAAAATGCCAGGAGTCATATGAATGCCATGCAAGCCTCCCTGTGGATCTCAGTCATCTTGTTAGAGTCCCCAAAAGGCCACATCTAAGGAGTAGGACTAATCTAGAGTAAGTGACATGCTTGAGAACTAAGAAAAAAAATCAATAATGACCATAAAATTTCAAAAATTTGGTAAAAACATCAGCTTACAGATCCAAAAAAACTTTGGAACCCTCAAGTAAAATAAACATAAAGCTAACTACATCATAGTTCAACTGCTTATCAAGAGAAAATACTAAAAGTAGCCATAGGAAAAAAATACACATTACTAGTACATACAGGCAAACAAAGATACAAATGATGACTAAGTTTTTATCTGAAAATTTCATGTCAGAGGGAAGTAGAATAATATATTTAAAAAGCTAAAAGGAAAACATTAACCAGGGTTTTTATACATAATGACTATGTCCTTCAATATGAGAATAAAGTAAAGACATTTTCAGACAAATGAAGCAACAAAATATATCTCAGCACATCTGTACTACAAGAAATGCTAAGGCTAGGGGGAAATGTTACTGTATGAAACCAAGAATCAATAAGAAGGAATGAAAAGCACTAAAAATAATAAATATGTGGTTACCTTACTCTTCCTAATTCCTGTAAAAGATTACTAACTGCTTAAAATTAAAGTATATTTAATCAGATTTATAATGTATGAAGAAGAAAAATGTGGTAACAATGGCACAAAAATCTGTGGAGTAAATGGAATTGCACTCTGGTAAGATTTGCACATATTACATGAATATGGGTAGTATTAGCTCTAAGAATACTACGTTGTTATGAATTCATGATCTCTAGTGAAATGACTAAACACCAGCAATACAAAGAGCTTCATTCAGAATCACATCTCAAATCTAATAAATCTGCCTCAAAATTGTCTTGAAGACAAACTCTGGCAGCCAAACCAAAGGACCTCAAGGAGATTAAACCGGGTGCCATTATGGTGGCGCTTCATCATGAAAAGTTGATATGAGTTCTGGACTCAAATTGTGTATGGCTTGTTTTCCATGCAAAAATAGTCATGGCTTTCTAAGTTATTTTTGCTAACTGCTCTTCCTTTTTCTTTTTGTTCCTAAGAGTGAAAACCATATCCAAAACAACTTAGAATGAGAGGAGCCTTTCCCTTGGAGAAAAAAAAAGAGTTATTGACAAGTTGCTTCTTTAATCCTTACATCATGTTTTGAGGGTAGACCAAAAAATAAAAAAATAAGACTATAGATGGAGATTGAATAATAGACTGAATGGCATATTCTAGGTAATTATGTGGATTTAACACTATTGTTAGACTTAGAAGAATCAGGCCAATGTTAATCATTTCTATAGTAATTTTCCTAACACTTTGTAGTATTTTATACTTCGGTTACATTGTGCTATTTTATAGTCTCTAGTTATTTTAAATAACAGAAATGTTCACCTTCCCCAGTGCTGTGCTTGTTGACAGAATGAAAGCCTGGGAACTTGTGACATAAAAGAAGTTTTTATATATCCATTTAACTCTGGTCTTTTAGTTACATTCCTTTTTGTTTTCATTTCCAAATATTCTTTCATTTTTGCAGTGGTAATGAGAGAGATGAATGGTTAGAATAATTCCACTAGTCAAACAAGTAAGATGACATCTGCCTTTGAGAGCAGTTTTAATCTTCCTTGGTGCTGAGGTAAATCAGATGGCTGTCAAGCCATGGGATGTTGTACAAATTCATCCATTTTTCCCCTTAATAGAATATGTATTGGTTTAGGCAACAAACCCTCAATTTAGAGAACTATGTCCTTCTGAAGTCCAATAAATTTTTGAATGCATTGTTACCCAAGGCAAAGAGCAAGGCTGCTTTAGAGTAGTATTCATCCACTGATAATATAAAAACATTTGTTCACTGTAATTCTTATTTATTCATTTTACTAGAGGCCCAGTGCACAACATTCGTGAACTCGGGGGGGGGGGGGCGCTGGGAGGTCCCTCAGCCCAGCCTGCACCCTTTCACAGTCTGGGAGCCCTCAGGGGATACAGGGGGAAGGCCTAAGCCAGCAGTCGGACATCCTTAGCACTGCTGCGGAGGTGGGCTGCTACACTTGCCAGCCATCAGCCTGGCTTGTGGCTGAGTGGAACTCTGCCTGTGGGAGTGCACTGAACACCTGGGGGCAGCTCCTGCATTGAACGTCTGCACCCTGGTGATCAGTTTATGTCATAGAGACTGGTCATTCCGCTGTTTGGTTGATTTTCCTATTACCCATTTATTATATAGGACTAGAGGCCTGGTGCATGAAATTTGTGTACTCAGGGCGTGGGGGGGTGGGAGGGGTCCCTCAGCCCAGCCTGTGCTCTATCACATTCTGGAAGCCCTGACATCAATTGCCCCAAAGAGGTAGGCCTTGCCCACCTGGCCAGGGCTCTGTGATGGATCGCCCTCACAGAGGGAGGCCCTGCCCACCTGCCACAGCGCCACCGCAGGGTAGCCTGGGCCTCCCTCTTTGGGGTGATCCTGGAGGCCCCTGATTGATCGATTGCCCTGCCAGCCAGTGGCCTGGGCCTCCCCCTGCAAGGGCAATCATGCAATCAATTGTGCCCCACAGAGGGAGGCCCTGCCCACCCACTGCAGCCCGCTGGTTGGTGGCCTGGGCCTCCCTCTTTGGGGTGATGATGGAGCCCACCAATTAATCACCCTGCTGGCCGGTGGCCTGGGCCTCTGTCTGCAGTGTCTGCAGGGTGATCATGGGGCGATGGCTGGGCCTCTGACCAATCGCATCCCACCCATTTTGGCTGGCCTGGTGCCAGTGGGTGTCATAGCATGGTCATCCGAAGGTCGTCCAGACAGTCGTTCTGCTGTTCAGTTGTACCGTCAATTTGCATGTTATGCTTTTATTATATAGTTTGTTGACAGTATTACAGATGTCCCCCATCACCCTTCCTTTGCCCCTCTCCATCTAGCTTTCTCACTGTAATACTTGTTCACTTGTAGGAACAAGAGAAGTTGAAAGACTGATGTTCCTCAGAAAGATGAAGTAGAACTATATTTACCAGACCAAGACACTCAAAGCTACTACACTATGTAGAATCATGCCAAACATAGAGGGATTCATTTAGTCTTTTGTACATCCAACACGAAGACATTGCATATTGCCTGGTCTCTGACCTCAAGGATATCATCTCCATTGCAGGAGACACACAGGTAAACAAATACTTATACTGCAACGTGAAAAGTCAGTCATCAATATAATTCTCTTTATGCACAAAAAGAGATCTAACATTGGCTCTTGGCTTTTGAGGGTAATCTCTAGACCTTTGGGATGCTATGCCTAATAGGGGTGTCTTTGTTTGCCTGCTGGCCTTGGGACAATCCAATAAGTAATAATGTGATTTAAGGTAGGCACTTAAGGTCCCACAGTATTAAGGTTGATATTCTGAAGGGCTGAAGTCAACTATGCTTATGTGATGAAGCCCCAATTAAAATTGTGGACACCAAAATTACCTGGCTGGCAATATTCCATGTGAATTATCAGACATCAGCGCAAGGAAAGGGAAGCTGTCCATAACTCAGTGGGGAAAGGACAAAAACTTCGAATTTGACACTTTCCTTGAAATTTTCCCTAGGTAATTCTTCTCTGGGTCCATTTTACTCTGTGTCCTCTCCCTACGATATATCATAATGGTAATTATAACAGCTTTCAGTAAGTTTTGTGAATCCTTCTAGTGGATTATCAAGACTGAGGATGGCTTTCTGAGCTCCCTGAATTTGTAAAATTGGTCTCCAAAGTGAAGGTGACCCTGTGGACCGGGTTCCCCTATCTTCAATGTCTTCTAAGACCTCAGCTGGCTCTGACTTTAACCTGGCTTTCTCTTGAGAACACTTCTTCCCTGGGAACCCTCTCCAATAGTGGCTGTTTCTCTCACACTTTCTTTTAACCTCTGGACCTAGAGTCAGAATTTATACCACTTGCCACATGTCAGCCAGTGAATCTAGTGACCTGATGTTGGGGCAAGGAAAGATATTATACTGGGAAAGCCAACAAGTCAAGAAGTTAGCTGACTAGCTTCCTAAAGAACCATTTAAGAAAACACTGAATTCAGCTTTCTTTTATATCAAGAGAATGGGGACACAGGAAGGGTTCAAGGTTGATTGATGACTGCCATGCGGGTGCCTGTGGGGATCTGAGGGTGATTGCTTTGTTCTTATTCTGCTGACTGTAGTTCACGTGAGTTTGGTCACAAGGTTCCTACAAATCTTTGATAAACAACATACATTTCCCTGATCTCTAAGTCTAAGCTGAAGCTATTAACCTGAAGTCCTTGGAAGCAAACAGGCTTGAACAAGGGGGAGACAGCGAGCCCAGGCATTTCACTCTGTTGCAGGTGGTCTCATTCTCCTCATTGCCATCTGGACCTTTTCCCCAGCTGCTTCAGGAAAACTTCCACTTCTGCATCTCATGCTGTCACTTACTACCACCCACTACCCTTCAATGTTGGAAACATCTACCTCCCTATGCTCCAGATCACCTCCTCTCCCAGTTACCACCTGTGGCCCAAAGTTACTTATCACTTGAGCTCTCTTGGGAATGTGGGACTTTTGTTACAGAACTACCGTCCTGGACAAAATGCAGACTCCAATAATCTGCAGTAATGCAGACCCTGTCCAACCCAGCGTCTCCTCACACCAAGTTGATCTTTCCATAGACCTAAGGCCTATTTTCTCTAATGTGATTTTTATTTAATTCTTTGAGGTCACTTGACCACGTCTCATATCAAAGTTTTGGTTTTATAAAACTCTGCTTTTCGTGTTGTTGTTGTTGTTTTGACCCTTCATTCATTTCATGAGACTTACCAGTGGTCAAAGACCATTCCTGGGAAACTTAATGTTCTGTTCATTTTGTTGGTTATACTGTAAATAGTTATTAAACCCTGCCATGTGCTCAGGAGTGTGTTTTTTATTTGGGAATCAAAGATAAAAGACATCATCCTTGTCCTCAGTAAGATTACTTCCCAACTGGGGGCAGAAACTGAACTATACATTGTAACACAATGTGATGCATATCAGATTAAAGCTATTGGACCAGGAGGAGGGAGTACTGATGGAGCCTATTAGTGGTGGGGAAGTCAAAATCCTGCACCATGTTGGGCAATCCAAGCAGGATAAAGGAGTAGCTTCCAGCTTTAAGAGGACACTTAGTTCTACGAATTGGAGCACAGCCAAAAAAAGGCCCTGAAAAGGGGAAAGGGAATTAAATCATGTGAGTCCAAAACCAAAAACAAACAAACAAACAAAACAAAAAAACGAAGGAGACTGAGTGGAAATGACTGCAAGGTTCTAGTGTGAGAAGTGCTGCCATTTGGACAAATATGCTACTTGGTCCCACACTGCAAAATTGGGAAATTATCGGATGTAGCAGATTTCAAATCATCTGGAAAATTTTTGTCTCAATTGCTGTCCTAAAATGCAATGGCTGAAGAGACTCAGGGGTAGTTGGGATGCGTCTTTCTAGGGATGTTGTAAAGAGGAACTAATAATCACTTAGTGATTGGACTAGGTGGTTTTTAAAGCCTCTCCTCTTTCTGAGAAACTATACTCCATCTCTCCTGGCTCCCTATCATCTGGTAGAACCCAGAAAATAAATGAGGATGGGGAATATTGCTCTGCAGAGGTGACACGCGGTCTTTCCTGCTTGTCTTTCCTCTGTGGCATTTCTTCCCTAATCTACACAGAGCATATGCAATCAGCAAGTTTAAAATGTAGAGTTATTTTAGTGCAGTGGAAGAAAATGTCAGCAAAAGTAAGATAGAGTACGTAGGTTTTAAGTTCATCGTCAGACATTATTTAATTAGTGTGGCAGGAATTTAAAGAATTAAACAGCATCCTGCAGACAATCCCTTTTCACCATCTTTTATTCACTTGGCTCCTCTTCTGTATCACCAGGGCTCTGAGTGCTAACAACAGAATTTTCTCTGGTTGGTCTATGGAGAAAATGGATTTATTAAAAATAGTACAAGCAGCAAATTTAAAATGTAGAGTTATTTTGGTATAGTGGAAGAAAATGTAAAAAAATAAATAAATAAAAGAAAACGATGTAAAAAAAAGAATAAAAATATATTTTAAAAAAGAAAAATTGAAAAAACTCACCCTTTTTATATACCTTCCCAGAATATTCATACTTTATTATTAATTTCTTATGGTTCTTGTACAAGTTACTATAAGTTGGTGACTTAAAGCCACAAAAATTTATTCCTTGCAACTCTGGAGGCCAGAGACCAAAATTAAAGTGTTCTAGGTCCATGCTCCCTACTAAGCCTATAGTGGAGAATCCTTCTTTGTTTCTTCCTGCTTCTGGTGGTTCCTGGTGCTCCCTGGCTCATAGCAGCATCGCTCCAATCTCCATCTGCCTTCACAGGGCCTTCTTGCCTGTGTGTCTCTCTAAGTCCTCACTTCTTCTTATAAGGACACCAGTCATTGGATCTAGGACCCACTCTAAATGCAGGATGATTTCATCTTGAGATCCTCAACTATTTACATCTGCAAAGACACTATTCCCAAATAAAGTCACATTCTGAGTTTCTGGGATGGCATTAATTTTGCAGGGATACTGTCCAATCCCACTATTCTTGCCATAACTGAAACTGGACTCCACACTGAGGACCCTGAATTTATCTTCTTTGTCCTAACCCCAATGTGTCTTCAGTGGGCTCTTTTTTTTTTTCTGAAGGAATACTTTTTCTCAAACCATATTCTGTCTGTGGGCTTAGGCCTTACGAAACAAAATCCAGGAAGCCAGCCATATACCACACTGAAGTAAGAACCAAGTAGTTTGTGGCCTACAGTACTGGGGAAATAAAGAGGAAACATTAATTCAAATCTAAAACAAACAAACAAACACAGCACCTTAAAGGATATGCTTAGTTTGCTTATTATACTGTAAGATGGAAAGGTTATATATTGTAAAGGGAAAAGGTTATATATAGAAGAAGCCCGGTGCATGAAATTCATGCACTGGGGGGAGGGGGTCCCCTCAGTCCAGCCTGTGCCCTCTTGCAGTCTGGGACTCCTTGGGGGATGTCTGCCCGCTGCGAGAGTTGGACATCCCTCTCACAGTCTGGGACGCCTCTCTCCTTACTGCCCGCCTGCTTGCTGCTCCTTACTGCTCAGCTCTCTGCTCCTTAGTGCTGCTGGAGGTGGGAGAGGCTCCCACCACTGCTGCTGCACTTGCCAGCCATGAACCCAGCTTCTGGCTGAGCAGCGCTCCCCCTGTGGGAGCGCACTGACTGCTAGGGGGCAGCTCCTGCGTTAAGCATGCCCCCTGGTGGTCATTGCACATCATAGTGACCGGTCGTTCTGGTCTTTCCACCCTAACGGTCACTTAGGCTTTTATTATATAGATTTGTCACCAGAGAGTAACCTGAGTCAGAGGAGGATCCCCACTCCTTGGCTTTTGTCATGCTCATGAGAAAGAATTCAGATGAGTGACAGAAAGCAGTGTGGAAGCAAAGCAATGGAATTTAATAAGGAAGCAAAGCAAGCAAATTTGTTAAGAATACACTTGGCATAAAGCACAAGTGCCACTTAGCACAAGTGAGAGCACCGCCTGGTGGGGGTTCAAGGATTTTATACTTTTTCTCCCTATAGTTTTCAAGGTTCCCCTGCTGGATAGCTCAGGCAACAGACTAGATTTCAAGATTGCTCTTTTATATTATTGTGGCTTTTCATAGAATTTATGAGAATATTTGGAGATTTTATCTTGGCAAGTTGCAAGACCGCTGACTTCTTCATTGAGTGGACAAGTTAGGCTCTCCTTTCCCCCAGTCCCTTCCCCTCTTCCTGCCCTAGCAGCTATCTGTACTGCCGAACATACTAACTCAAGAGTATGTAAAAGTTTACTTATTGGCAAAAATGACTGAGTCATTTGAATGTAAAAAATTACCTCTGAAAATAGCAGAAAGGAAAGTGGCTCTGCTAGGCCCAAAATTAGTGGTCTTCTTATCCTGTTTCTCAGTTCTAGAAACAAAAAATCCACAAAACTACAGGTGAAAAACAGTATTAGGAACACCTCCAGATGTTAGCAGGGGTTAATCAAATTTTGGAGAACACATTGCATCTTAACTCCTAGTATAGAACTCTCTCTAGAGAGCACATCTTTTTTTAAAAGTTTACTGGAACTTTGATGGCATTGGGTTCTTACTGCTTGATACAATCAGGTGATTTGATAGACTAGTGTGGTTTTCCAAAGATTTCTGAAATTATATCGTATCTTCCCAAATAAAACAACTTATCTCAAAAACATCCCTTATATACATCTTTAAATTTTCTTCTTTCGTCATTTTTACAGAGAATTGCAGTGTTAGCCAAGTCTCAAAGCTTGCCTCAGTAAACTAAATTATACATCAGTGGAAACCAAGAATTACTGACAGTGTATGTAGTGGCAATGGCCGAAGATTACTCTGTCACCTGATTCTCTTTCTAGAGACATAAGGTCTCATCCCATCCACACCCAACTTGCCTCCCCCAGACAAACTCAGTCACCTCCTATATTATCTGACAAGACTGAGCAATATTTCATTGGTTCTCCCTAGCCACTCAGTCCTAGTTTCAACTTAGCTGGATTTATCAAGATGTAATCTTTATCATCAAGGCTTAGTTCAAAATTTAAGTTGTTCCAGCTGTCAACTGAAATGTGACTACATCAAATTTAAAACTTTTTGTTGAAGTTTTCAATGTAAAGTCTCACCCTGGTGAATTTTAAGAGCCTGTGTTTTCACAAAGAGTAGACTTTTCTGAGAAAATAAATAGGTGCAAAAATGTTGTAGGTGTGAAGATCAGATCTCTCACTTTCTATGGTTAGAGAGGAAATCATTGCAATTATTGAAACTACCTTATCATCAAAAATAATTCTAATGCTAAAGTAGAATCATTTTGGTTTACTCTAGTCTCATATACAAGTATGAATATTAAGTTTTACAATTTTTTCTTATGTTACTACTCTCTAATGAGTTAAGGCATTTTTTATGGACTAAAAAATGCTAATTTCCCATTTAATTGTTTAGTGAAGAAAGGCATAACATTTTAATTAGGAAAGAATGTGCCCCACCTGCATAAATCTGACATTTGCATGTTATCATCTGTATTACAGCTGCCAGTCAAATTGCCAAAGGCCTAAATGCTAATCCCCTAGACCACTTGACATGGGCATGCACTTGCCCTAGGGAAGGGGAATTTATTTTTAATTGATTTTGTTTCAGCAGTACTTCCTCTCCCTTTCCTGTAAATACAATTTGGCTGTAATTTCATGGAGTCAGTACAAATTTCAAAGCAATTCTTAGTCCTTCCTTCTCTAGCTAGAGACTATGCAGATAGATCACTTGCTGTACATTTGCCTGAGATGGGGCAAAAGTGAGGACTGACAAAAACACAGGAATAAAGCAGAAAAAAAAAAACTACACAGAAATACACATGCAAAGAAAGTGCTAAGCTGCCTACAGTGCTGACCATCACATGTTTAGAACTGAGAAATGGTGGTCAGCAGTTAATGGAAAGAACATTTTCTTTGGTACAGATGTAACAATGGCTCATTAGTGTTAAATTCCTTGTGAAAATATTTTACTAAAATTTAAGTTTTTTTCTAAACATATTATTCTAAATTTCTAATTGAGAACAAATGTGTTACTTTTAAATGATTAGGCAGCATAAATAAAGGAGAAAATTGAAATGCTTGCTAGATTCATTGAGGAAAACATAAGTCACAGAAAGGACAGATTTGATGCTTATGTCATTTCTTAACCTCAAAAACACTCTTTAATTAAGTGAGTTCTGTGAGAGATAAGACCACAGCGATGTGGCATGGTGGCTAGGAGCACCATTCTGGGCTAAATTGTTAGTCAAATCTAAGTTTTGACTTTTTTAGCTGTGTGACTAGAGCCAGACATTTGACCTCTCTGTGCTTTGGTTTCTTCATCTACAAAGTAAAGACAGTAACTAGAAACTTCCGTATAGTGCGGTTGGAAAGGCAAATACTCCAAAACTGTAGATGGAAAGTCTTAGTACATACAGACCCCATAATTATTTATTCACTTTCAGATATTAAAATTCTCATTTTCAGTAATTAAAATTCAATTCTTTCTAAATTGAAACTTTAATTTCTCATTCAGTTTAAAACTCCTCGTCCCTGTACTGGCTTCAGCCTGACTCAATTTTGGGCTCTACAGTGGGTCAGAGAGGAGTAGTTGGATTCTTATTTCTTTACATTAATTTTCTACTTCACTTGGCTCACTCCTTTCTCTGTCTGTGGCTCCTGCAGGGGAGAGGAAGAGCCTTAAGGGACAGGAACCCTCTTCTCTGATTGGTGCAATTATAATTGTGCATTGGTGCCCTGGGAGTGGCTCTTTCTCTTGCAAAGTTATTTAATGGATTATTCTCATCACACCCTAAACCCCACACCTTACTGGAGACCTCCACCTGCTAGCCAAGTTCCCCACTCAGCTCCCCCTTCCTGCGGAGGACGTCTCACTCTGTCAGACAGAGTGGATCCCACCAGGTGTTCCCACCTGGCTGCCTGCAGTGCTGTCCATTCCAGCTCGTGGGAAACACTGCCTCTGCCCCACTTTCCACTTTTTCCATCTAGAGCAGTGGTTCTCAACCTTGGCTGCACATTAGAATCACCTGGGAATCTTTTTAAAATCCTGATTTCTGGGCCTCATCCTCCGGAAATTCTGTTTCTTTGTTATGGGGTGGGGCCACAACATTAGTAACAAAGAAACAGAATTTCCGGAGGATGAGGCCCAGAAATCAGGATTTTAAAAAGATTCCCAGGTGATTCTAATGTGCAGCCAAGGTTGACTGATCTAGAGCCTTTTCTGTTTTGGTCTGTCATCCAAAGAAAATCCAGCGGGTCTCTTGCTCACCTTCAAGTAGCAATCAGGCACTGGTCTCTCTGTCTTACCACCCCCAGGGGATATCTCACCAGCTCTCCAAGCGGCTTTATAGAAGCTCCTGAGCTTTATGGACTAGATAAGAACCCACGTTCCAAATTCCCTGGGAGGGGAACTGTGTAGCACTCCGAACACTCTAAGGAAGTAATCTCCATCAACTTTCCTTTCCACTCTTACGCACAGACTGGAGCTGGGTGACTGGTTGATAGGGGTGGACTAGCTCCTCTCTTTAGAATGCAAACACGTTTTTCCAACTAGCAGTTTTCAGCTTGGGCGTTTGGGGTTCTCATTGGAAATTAAGGCAAAAAGAAAAGTTACAGCAAACTCAGACAATGCCTGTAACATTAAAACAATTGGGTTATTTGAGTCAATGAACACAGTGGTTACTTCAAAGCCTTATGACTTGGACTGACTGCATTGTCTCTGGTCTGATGTTGATAGAAGTGATCAACATTGAGAGTTATTTTAGCTGAATGTGTGACATGTTCTAAAAACCTGTAAATGGAACATAGTTCCCAGTGCTGAATTATGAGACTGTATAGGCAAGGAAGAAAAGGAAAGAATAGGTAACATACACAGTAATTGCTCAGTAAATATTTCTTACACTGAATAAGCAAATGCTAGAGGTATTGAATTAAGTTCATGAGCAAAAGGCATAATGAATTTCTTTAGTTCTTTTGACTGACTCAAAAGCAATGTTACATTGTAATTCGTACTTTAAAAATTATTTTATAGTAGCTAAATACTTACATAATGCTTACTACATGCCAGACATTGTTCTAAATCCTGTGAACATATTTAATCCTTTTAACAACCCTCTCAGGTAGATACACTATCATCTTCACCTTATGAAAGAGGAAACTGAAGCAAAGACAGCTCAAAAGCCTGCACGAGGTTAAATACACGGAAAACAAAGTTTGGCATTAGACAGCTACACCACGCTTTCACAAACGTCACCTTGTGATTTACATGAGCACAGTAATTCCAAGAGGTGGGCATAGCCAACTCAAGCACACGCAAGACCACTTGGTCACAGGGCTATAGAGGTTGCCTGGGAGACGATAGACAATGCCAGCTCCTGTTTCAGTTCCTTTCGCCACCTTCCGCTGAGTACATTTTGTTTGCTATTTAATTTGCCTCATAATATGTTAATTTCTAGAATAAATTTATTAGTGTTTTTCTGAAAGTAAAAGCAATTAAGGAGGCAATAAATCAGTGAGTGCTTCATTAAATAGAGCAGACACTTTATGGCCTAGAGTCTTTTCTTAAATTAACAAAATAAGCTTTTATTACTTTTACCTTGTTTAAAAATAAAGCAATACACACTCATAGCTAAAAATTTTGAAAAAATCTCTACTGTATATATAAAAGGGAGATAAAAGCATTTATAACCAACTTCCTCATGAAAATCACTTTTAGTATCTTAGTAGCTGTCCTTTCTGGCCTATACGTACACTGTATTTGCTCCTGTGTGTGTGTGTGTGTGTGTGTTGGGGGGGTATGTTTATTTAATGTGCTCATGTAGTATTAAAATAGACTTTATGCACTTAACAATGTTCTGAATAATTTTATGTGGCAATAAAAATTCATCTGCAACATCATTTTTAGTACAAAATTACTATTCTATTACATTAAATACAAGAAATGTGTTTAATGCTTCTTTTGTCCCATCCAGTTTTTCAATGCCAACAGTAACAGCCAATTGTTTATTGACAAATTTGGGCCTCAGATGTCACCAGGCCAACCCAGTTCCATTACACCCCACTCTCCACCCTTTCCTTCAAGGGCCTGAGCCCCATTTTGTGCTGTTACTTGTTTTGTTACTTATATAGTATCTTGTTTTTGACTAGAGGGAGAGCAAAGTTTTATTTTGGAATGGGAAAGGGTAGAAAGGGTGGGCAGAAAAGGATCCAGTGGCTGGGGTGGCCTCCTCTCTTCATCTTCTCAGTGGCCTGGGCCAAACATCTGTGCTGAAGTTCTCCCACAGGCCCAACTGTTTTGTTTGGCTGGCTTACATTGGGAGTTATAAATCCTGTTTAGAATCTGTTAAATAAAATATATCCTATCGTTCCACCTTCATTGTGACCTGGCAAGATTGGTATTTAAACTCCAGCACTCCTCATGAGCTCTGCAGGGAACCTGCCCCAACCACAGCCCAGCCCACTTCAGTTTCCACCTCTGGCTCCCAACTCCGGTACATGAGTATAGACCCTGCTGCCCCCCATGGCCAAGCTCACTGCTCATCTGCTTCAGCCTCCCCCAAACAGTCACCCATTGGCCTCCCCTCCAGCCTAGAGGTATTCCTAACTGCCATGTAGTCAGCTCACACTGGCCCTGGCAGTGGGCTTGTGACCTCTAGGCAGGGAATCACAGGGTCTGTGCTTTCTAGGAGGTGTGATTACAAAATTATTATTTACACCTGGGTCTTTGTAACTTGTATGTGAATTTTGCACTACCACCATTGAGAGAAGCATGTGATGATTGAACACCAGAATGCCACCCATCCCCAGAATTGTTATAGTAAACAGTTGCATATAAGGTAGAGGACAACACTAAACCCACTGGTCCTACAGTGCCTGCAGCTGTCCCTCCCCACCCAAGCCTCTTCCCCTTCCTCCTGCCAGTCCCTCCGACCACATTTACTCATTTTGTACACATTTCCGGTTTGAAGCAGATCCTTGTTTTGGTTTGCTTCTTAAATCCTGGTGGTGGGAAAACCAGGGGGTGCATTAGCACCCATTCTCATGGATAAGCTCTTCTCTCATGGATATGAGGGAGCATGAGTGGTTGTGTCTCACCATTCAAGAAAAACAGGAGTTTTCCCCAATTCTCTGAAAAAAAAAAGAGTGCATTATTAAAGTTTTCTCAATTTTAGGTTGAGTTCCTGGCTTTTCTCTCCCTTAGTTGCCAGGGTAACATGGACACAGCCAGCAAAGAGGAAACCTTGCTAAGGAGCACACTCATGAAGCATTAATGCATCTGGCCTGGAAATCTTGACTGAAATAGTCTGGGATCCATCTGGCTCAAAGAGCAGCCTAGGTGAGATCTACATTATTATTACTTTATTTTAAAAATATTTTTAATTATTAAAAATATTAATAATTTTAAAGAGAGGAAGGAAGAGGAGAGAGAGAGAAACATTGATGTGAGAGGTAAGGACCCATCGGCTGCCTCCAGCATGCCCCCTATAGAGATCGAGGCTACAACCCAGGCATGTGCCCTAACCAGGAATCGAACCGGCAACCTTGCGGGACACAGGACGATGCCCAATCAACTGAGCTACACAGGCCAGGGCTAAATTATTATTACTTTAGAAAGTAAAAAAATAAAAATAAGATGAACAAAGAGGGAAACGGGATATAACAAGTATTTTGGTGTGTCAACAGAATCAGCACTGCTTCCTAGGTGCTGCTGGAACACACCGCCCCAGATATGGGCTCCTTCACATTTGGGGCTGCTCAAGGGCTTCCTGTCCCTTTCAATCTAACCTAGGTCACATACACCCAGCCGCTCCAGCTCTCTGGCCCCTCATCCCTACCTTTTTCTTATAACTTATCATGAAAGGTTACCCATGTGTCGATGTTTACTCTCTTTCTGCCTCACTAGAATTCCACAGGAACCCAGTTAATCTTTGGCATTGCATCTCCAGTGCCCAGAACAGTGCCTGCCATCCAGTGGGCACTCAATATATGTGTGTTAAATTAATGAATAAATTATTTGGTTTTGATTAAAAACACAGCATTATTCATAAATAGTAGAATTCTGATGTTAATTTCTAGTTTCTTTTCACTAAAATATGGGGGCAAAATAGTGACCATACATAATACAACTTGGAATTAAGTTTGTTCTACTGTAGTCTGAATTTTACTTCTATTAATTTTTCTTTTTTTAATCACAGGACATAGTATCAGAAACCAGTATACAAGCAGTAAAACCTCAGTTCACCCAGAAGTCAACAAAGAATAGTGACTGCCTAATCTAGGCCAGGAGGCCCTGCCTGGACTGTGCTATCTTCTTATCTCCCTTTCTGACAAGAAAGGAAAGGTCAGGCTGCTACAGAGGCTGCTTCCTCAAGCACAAAGTGAAGCACCATCCTGTGCTGCGTGCAGAAAGAAGAGCAGAGGCAGGACCTGGTGCTGGTCAGTGTGAGGCAGTCCCGCGCTCAGGAGGAAGGAGTGGGGGGGCCAGGCATTCCCTTCTTGAACCACTCGTAGTGGTTCTGAATCCACAGCTCACACACACCACTCCCCATTCTTCCTACCTCCAGCGGAAGACAGATGCATTAACACAGATCCACTGCTGGCCAGTTCCACCAAAACGGTGGAAAAGAAGAAAAGATAAGCCCTTTAAGTTGTTTCATGTCCTCTAAATAGAGCAGTGTTTGAGCTGATGGAGCATGTGCCTAGGTTCCTGCCTCATCATACTTAAAATGGAACAAAGAGGTAGTATCATGATGGCTCCATAGATTCAGATCATTCTCTAATTATATGCCTTTTTAGAAAAAGTATATAACTTTTTTATATTAAAAAAATAAAGATGATTAATAGCTTTCATCTACAAAACTGGCTTTGTTTCCTATATCCAGCCATTTACTCACTTTGGGCTGTTCCTTAGCTGGTGAAGCTGACTGACAGATACAGTCCAGTAAAAAGGAACAGCCTTTTCTCAAAAGAATGGGTGATTTTTTGTACGTGTTTAAATACTCTGCTGAAAATCAAACATCAATCAAAGGAAAAAATATATATGGTTTTGTGACTTTGAAAGCATTTTTCGTAGTTTCTGCTAAAAAGAAAAATGTTCCCCCAATTTTTTGGCAAAATTGTTTGAAACAATGCAATCGATCTTGAAATCCTTGACTAACAGAGAGTACATTACAGAAAAATGTATTACTGGCAAGGATTATTTAAAACAATACAGGTAAAATGTGGCTGCGTTTAGTCTACTTTCATTTATCCATTAATAATAATGAATACTTTCCTGTATTGTTGAATTTTTGTTCTTAGAATATTGTTTAGGAGAGGAGAACCCATAGGAAAAAATGAGTTGTCACACTGCGTGTCTCTTTTGAAGGCATAAAAAGACTCTATCATAATGTTTCACAGAAGAAGCAATAGGAAAATCAGTGGCAGGGCCAGTTTGCTGAGATTGGTGATGAATTCAACCTCAGGCTACCAACTGCTGTGAAGTGATGGGGCATCCCTGGGAAATGAAATCCAGGGTGTTCCTCAGCCCTATAGCCACTTTTGCACTCTGGTAACTTTCTTATTAGACTACTAGAGGCTCAGTGCACAAAATTTGTGCAGGGGTGGGGTCCCTAGGCCTGGCCGGTGATCAGGGCCTATCGGGGCCCTCTCGCTCAGTGCTGATTGGGGCCGGGCTGGCTGGGACCTGCTGGCTGCTGGCTGGGGCCTGCCGGCTGCCAGACAGGGCCTGCTAGACAGGGTGGGGTGGGAGGAGAATGGGGGAGGGACTGCAGGAGGTTTGCCGGCTGGGGAAAGGGACCGGGGGAGGTTGGCTGGCCATGAGAAGTTGTTGTGGGAGCACACTGACCACCAGGGGCCAGCTCCTGTGTTGAGCGTCTGCCCCCTGGTGGTCAGTGCATGTCATAGTGACTGGTTCTGGTCATTCGGTCATAATGGTCGCTTAGGCTTTTATATATATACATCATCATGTTAACTACTTAGTGGCAGATGGTCTTTAAGTGACACATACCTCTGCTATGGACCATATTGCTGAGTGGCACTTGCCCCCTATATCCCATCTGTCCAGACAGGTGTTTGTAAACACAACTCTGATGATGCCATGCAGACTATGTTCCAGGAACCGCTCCCTTTAATCCTTGGTGGCAGTCTGTTACCAATTGCATGGATTAGAGGAGCTCATTCAAGGATCAACGTAGGCTCCAGTTGGAAAAACCACATTAATAATGATTCAAGATGTGGAGTTTGAGCTCCTGATAATTACTATTCCACCAAACCAACTGAGTCTCAGGACTGCAATGAAAAAGAAACAATCTTCCATGTATAATGGCTTTCACACTGCATGATACTATTAAAAAGCCATCATTAGCTACTAAAGCATGTACTACCCATTTCCCAAAGTCCTTTCTCAGCCAATAAATTAAAGACCAAGAATGATCAATGAATGAGTCATCAGCATGAAAATTGTTGGTATAGGACATGCAAATTGAAATTATTCAGGATGATTTAAATGTGTAAGATTTTATTATAGATGATGATATTACACAGATATTAAAAGATTTTCTTGCAAAAGGCCCAAAGTTTATTTCTTTGCATCTACCTTTTAGGGATTAGAAAAAAGAAGGTACTGTTTATGGAATGCCTTGGAAACATAAAACAGAGGTGTTGGGCAATTTTTCAGGTGCTATGCTGGGTGCTGGGGATATAATGATAAAAAAAATGTAGCCCCTGTTCTCAACCAACTTACAGATTTAGAAGGGGGTGGGCAGATAGTACACACACAAAATCACAACACAGTGTGGTAACTACAGTAATCAGAGTGTACACCTGGTACATGATAGCACAGAAGAGTGTAGCTTGTCGGAGAGATTTGAGAAGGGGGAAGAAAATAATCTGCACCTTCCTAATTTAGGACTTTTCTTTCTTTCTTTTTTTAAAAATATATTTTATTGATTTTTTACAGAGAGGAAGGGAGAGGGATAGAGAGTTAAAACATCAATGAGAGAGAAACATCAATCAGCTGCCTCCTGCACACCCCCTACTGGGGATGTGCCCGCAACCAAGGTACATGCCCTTGACCGGAATTAAACCTGGGACCCATCAGTCCCCACGCCGATGCTCTATCCACTGAGCCAAACTGATTAGGGCCTAATTTAGGACTTTTCATTCTCCCCTCTTGAAAGCCATATTCTTTCCTCTCTCATATCTCAAAATGTTCCTATCACAGAGGCATAGCAAAGATGGTAACTATGGAAGGAGGACTGGAGGACTAGTAACTATCATGGCAAAAACAAGCTTATGCTACGCTTTTCAAGACTTTAGCTACTTTAGATACATACTTTTTTTTTAAGTTTTTAAACAAGACAAGAAGATGTGGAGTCCTGACTTCTTATAGGCCATTTTCCTTCCACATTACAGCACTCCTATGCCTATATTAGTGTTCCTGTTTCATCAGGAAAGGTTTACATCAAATTGAGGTTTAAGGGGAAGGCAGATTCCTTAACTGGGCTCCTCCTCTTAATATAATTTAAAAACAGCTGCAACCCAATCACATGTTGGTTAGCCCAGAAATTCTGGCTTTAGCTTGATTGTTTTTGTTTGTTAATGGATTAGTCCACAGATACAGTGTTAAGAAAATGCATGACTGAAAAGACTTGATAACACTGCTTGGCTCACTTCCATCTCAATCTCTCCCTTTTTTATTGAAGTAAAATTCACATGACACAAAATTCATAATTTTAACCATTTAAAGTGTACAATTCAGTGGCTTTTAGTACATGTGTCATCTTAATAATAAAGAGCTAATATGCTAATTAGACTGAACAGCCAAACCACCTTCCGGACGACCTTTCGGATGAAGTCCGGGCTGTGAGGGCCAACCAGGGCTGCGTGGGGCTGCGAGGGCCAGCTGAGGCTGTGAGGGCCGAGCCCCTTGCATGAATTTCATGTATTGGGCTTCTAGTGTTGTATAATCACCAACATTGTCTAATTAGGAACATTTTCATTACTCCCAAAAGAAATCCTATCTCCATTAGGCAGTAATTCTCATTCCCTTTTCCCCTCAACCCTGCTGAGCTGCTTTGTCTCTAGGGATATGCCTATTCTGGACGGTTAACATAAGTGGAATCATGCAATATATATGTCCTGGCATCTTTCACTTTGCAAATGTTTCCAAGGTTCATCTATGTTGTAGCATGTATTGGTACTTCATTCCTTTTTACTGATCCATTCATTGGATGATGGATATTTGGCCTCTTTGACTATTGTAAGTAGTGCTGCTATGAACATTCAAGTGCAAGTTTTTGTTCAAACATTTGTTTTCAATTGGGGGGGGCTTGTAAATACTATAAGTGGAATTGCTGGGTCATATGGCAATTTTATGTTTAACTTCTTGAGGATTCATCAAACATTCTAAAGCTGCTGCATCATTTTTTTACTCCCACCAGCAACATAGAAGGGTTCCAATTTCTCCACATGCTTGACAATGTTTGTTATTTTCTTGACAACATATATTATAGCCACCCTAGTGGATGTAAAGTGATATCTCATTGTCAATACATTTTATGGATACTAATTCACCAGAGAAACCACTTCAGAAACAAAAAAAGCATGTTCATGTCAGCTCTTAAGTTTTCTTCTTTTATATATGAGGCTACCACTAAATTGAGAGCTTTCCCTAAGATAAGCTGCAAAGTGAACATGGGAGATTCTGAACAACAGAGCTGTTTTACCTGCTCCCATCATCCACTTCCCCTAGAGCCGTGGTCGGCAAACTGCAGCTCACGAGCCACATGCGGCTCTTTGGCCCCTTGAGTGTGGCTCTTCCTAAGCCTTAGGAGTACCCTAATTAAGTTAATAATAATGTACCTGTCTATATAGTTTAAGTTTAAAAAATTTGGCTCTCAAAAGAAATTTCAATTGTTGTACTGTTGATATTTGGCTCTGTTGACCAATGAGTTTGCGGACCACTGCCCTAGAGCAGTGGTGCTCAACCTTGGCTGCACATTAGAATCACCTGGGAATCTTTTTAAAATCCTGATTTCTGGGGAGAAATGTGGATTTTAAATTCCCAGAAATCAGGATTTTAAAAAGATTCCCAGGTGATTCTAATGTGCAGCCAAGGTTGAGCACCACTGCTCTAGAGCAACCATGATTAACACTCAGGGTCTACATGATGACTGTTGAAATATCAGCCCCCTGAGGGATAGCCAGGTGTCTCTAGTCAGTGATTGCCAAAGAGGCATCTAAAACATTACAAGGGTTGGCTAGTATAAAAGCTTTTATGGGGGGAAAAGCCACTTTTAAAACCTGATGAACATTCATTTTTTTCTCCATATGTGCTGTATTTTTTAAAATAACATACAACTAACCACCAATTCCATATTCCATTTTAGATAAATTTGTTTAGATAAAGCACTGAGTTAAACAGGTTGAGCCATAAGAAATATCAAATTCCTTCCTAGCACATTTCTCAATAATTCAGTGTCCATAGCACATATTCCTACGAGTCTGTCATCATTTATTTTATCATTTATTGTTATAACCAATACAGTACAAAAGCTATTCTTTTCCTTGCTAGAGCACTTAGTTTTGAGAACTAAAATACATATGCAAATGATTACCCCAATAAAGCAAGGGGCAATAGGAATTGAACCCTCCCACCCCCATTTCTGCAGCCATTTCTGCATTCTGGGCTGTGGTACAAAGGTACAAATAGCCTCCTGAGGAGTTTCCTTCTGCTAGTTTGCCTCTCCTTAGTGAAAACTGTACGGTTGGGAGCGAACGCTGAGACTCAGCTCAGTGGGTGCCTTCTGGCTGAGGGGGGGAGGAACAAGAAACCGAGACAAAGCTAAAGCTTGAAAGAGGCCCAGCACTAGGTTGCTGAGTGTCAGCCTTCCTGGGAACCTGCACGATTCATATAAAGACTTAAGGGGTATTGAAAGGGAACAAGGGAACTCTACCTTGGGCTGAAACGATTGGAAAGCCAAAGGGAGCCTAGACTAGAGATGGTGGGAAGTCCCCGAAGTAGTTAGAAATCATGGTAATTGAACTACCCGCCCCCAGGATCAATTCAATTCCTAACTGAAGTAGGCGAGCTTTAGGCTTGCCTGCATCGATTTTTGTGTCTTAACGGTTTAAGCATGTACATTGAAGCCGGGCCTCACGTCCAGGGGCCCCAGAAAAGGCCGAAATCCTAGCATTTCAATGGAAAGACGCCAAGGCCAATCGTTCCATTCCTGGAGCTGATGACGAAGTCTGGTCACCTGCACGGACGGCCCTTCCTTCATGGGTTTCCAGGAGCGAACATCCCAGCTCACCCAGGCCTTTGCACTCTTCTCCCTGGGCCGGCCAGCCAACTCTCCGGGGTACAGAGTACAGCAGGGACCCCAGTGGAGTAAGGCGGAGCCTCTCCTAGCGGCGCAGCCCTCTCTCTCCCAGCGGACACCTACATGGATTTCCAATGTGCGTCTGGCACATTCTGGAGGGAGCCTCAGGCTTCTTCCGCGCTCGCAGCCGCGCGGCCTCCTACCGGTCGATATTCCCTTGGTTTATTCCCTAGGAGATTCGCAATGGTTTACCCAGGGCCTGGAACACTTCCGCCCGCGAAGATCTGCCTGCTGTGATGTCACGCAGAAGCCCCAAACGCAGGGTTGTTGCCCCTACTCCCAAGGCGCCCGGCTTAGGGTCAATTTCCGTGACTCGAAGAGCATATGCGTAGGTGCCGGTGTTGGGGTCCCTCCCAAAGAAAGGAGTTGAACCGCGCGAAGCACGTCACCGCGCCACCAGACTGCACAGGCACTTTGCACGGGCATCTCCGCGGGGGCATCTCCGCAGGGTCCGGAGGTGGCGCGCCCCAGGTAAGTAGGGCGGGTCTGAGGAGCTGGACAAGCGGGGCGGGAGGTGGGGCTTAGGTCCCCGGGCGATTGGACCCCAGTGGAGTAAGGGCTCCCTTAGGGCGGGGCAGCAGCTGAGCGTAACTGAGATGAACTCCAGACACCTATCTATGCCCGGGGTCCGCTTCAGTCTTTGCCTTGGATAGGGGCCGGATGAAGCGGCAGAGTCTACACCTTTGGTTCCCACCCACCCTCCAGAAAGGCGGAGAAACTCCGCAGGTCCCGGTGCGGGATGGGTAAAGGGAGCTGCAGGGCAGCCCGGGGGGGAGGGGGGGGGGGAGAAAAAAAAACTACTCGATTGAACCGAGCGCGGCGGGACTGGGAAAAATACAAAATGGGGAGAGGTGATAAGCCTCCTATATAGCCGTCCTTTCTCTTTCTCTCCCCCTCCCCTTCCCTTTCGTAGCTGCTGACGCGCTGGTGGTGCTTATTAATCATTCACCAGCCCAGAGCGCGCCAGTTAATGGCTGTGCGGCTCGGGGCTACAGTCTGCCGGCTTCCCCCCTCCGCGCTCGCGAGTGGCCAGGCGCCCGGAGCAGCAAGCGGCTGCGCGCCGGCAGCAGTCGGGCCATGCGTCCCGCGGGCGCGGGTCGGAGCCGAGCTCCCGGCCGCCGCTGTGGGCTACCCTCCGGCGCCAGGCGGCAGTGAGCTGCGGGCAGACGGCCGGGCTGCTGAGTGAGGACGCCAGCGGCGGGGGCCCAGGAGAGCTCCCCAGCCCCAGCAGCCCCACCGTCCCCCACCCGCGGAGATGTTCCCCAATGGCACCGCCTCCTCTCCCTGCTCTCCCAGCCCCAGCCCGGGCAGCTGTGGCGAAGGCAGCGGCAGCAGGAGCCCTGGGGCCGGCGCCGCGGACGGCATGGAGGAGCCCGGGCGAAATGCGTCCCAGAACGGGACCTTGAGCGAAGGCCAGGGCAGCGCCATCCTCATCTCCTTCATCTACTCCGTGGTGTGCCTGGTGGGGCTATGTGGGAATTCCATGGTCATCTATGTGATCCTGCGCTACGCCAAGATGAAGACGGCCACCAACATCTACATCCTCAACCTGGCCATTGCCGACGAGCTGCTCATGCTCAGCGTGCCCTTCCTGGTCACCTCCACGCTGCTCCGCCACTGGCCCTTCGGCGCGCTGCTCTGCCGCCTCGTGCTCAGTGTGGACGCGGTCAACATGTTCACCAGCATCTACTGTCTGACCGTGCTCAGCGTGGACCGCTACGTGGCCGTGGTGCACCCCATCAAGGCAGCGCGCTACCGCCGGCCCACTGTGGCCAAGGTGGTGAATTTGGGGGTGTGGGTGCTCTCGCTGCTGGTCATCCTGCCCATCGTGGTCTTCTCACGCACGGCGGCCAACAGTGACGGCACGGTGGCCTGCAACATGCTCATGCCCGAGCCCGCCCAGCGCTGGCTGGTGGGCTTCGTGTTGTACACGTTTCTCATGGGCTTCCTGCTGCCCGTCGGGGCCATCTGCCTGTGCTACGTGCTCATCATCACCAAAATGCGCATGGTCGCCCTCAAGGCCGGCTGGCAGCAGCGCAAGCGCTCCGAGCGTAAGATCACCCTGATGGTGATGATGGTGGTGATGGTGTTTGTCATCTGCTGGATGCCTTTCTATGTGGTGCAGCTGGTCAATGTGTTCGCGGAGCAGGACGATGCCACGGTGAGCCAGCTGTCGGTCATCCTCGGCTATGCCAACAGCTGCGCCAACCCCATCCTCTACGGCTTCCTCTCGGACAACTTCAAGCGCTCTTTCCAGCGCATCCTGTGCCTCAGCTGGATGGACAACGCCACGGAGGAGCCCGTGGACTACTACGCCACCGCCCTCAAGAGCCGCGCCTACAGCGTGGAGGACTTTCAGCCCGAGAACCTGGAGTCCGGGGGCGTCTTCCGCAATGGCACCTGCACGTCCCGGATCACGACTCTCTGAGCCGGGGCCTCGCAGGGGAGGGTGAGGACCAAGGGGAGCCGGGTGTGCGAGGTGAAAGTATCCCAGGGGGCAGGGTGCGGTGTGGCAAAGTGGGGATAGGACACTGTGCGCTCCGGTCTTCGGCTGAAGAGACCTGGGGAAGGAGCCCGACAAAGGAGGAATCGGGCGTTTTGCGTGTACACGGGGAAGGCTTGCGAGCCCCCTTCTCCACTCTCCCGCCTTCCTACACGGCGTCTGTACTTCCGCACCCTCTACGCTTCCCAATCTGTAACTTCGATCTTTCCTTCCGCCCAGTCCTGCCGGTGCAGACCGTGAACTCTTTAGCGTCTCCAACTCAGGCCGCCAGCCGTGCTTTCTGTGTGTTTAAGCCTAGCCACGGGTTTCCCTAGGGGTGAGTCCCAGCCGGCGCTCAGCCCCGCCCCGCCGCGCTCCTGCGCTGGCCGGATTCCGCCTGGTGCCCCTAGCGGGGTCTGGAACCACCGCTCTCCCCCTTGCACGGCCCTACTTTAACGGAGACGGGCTCCAGAGTGAACGAGGCAGCCGGCCCTTTCTCCTGCTCTACAGCGAGGCTGCGTCGCCCTCCGAGCCCCTTCGCCACTCCCACGCCACCCGGAGCGGAGCCAGGTGCTTAGCAAAATCGGTCCCGCGCTTCGAACCCCAGGCATTGCGCGGCTCCCATCCAAACCCCCTTTGGAGCCAAAAGGAGCTGAGAACAAGGGCCGAGGTTGGGGACGGGAAGAGGGATTGTAATGGAAGCCACCGCCTCCAGCCCCGCTTACCGCCGGGCTTTAGGTTTCAAAGACCGGCGCTCCTGGGCGCTGGTCTGCCTCAGGCCACCGAGGGCAGGCGGACTTTCCCCGGGGGCCGATTGGGAGCGTGGCTGCAGCTACACTAGGTTGTATCCCTCACCCAAACGTCAGAGGTGCGGATCTAAGAGCAGCGACAGACTCAGTTTCCTGCTCTGGTTTATCTCTAAGACAGAGCCCTGGGGCCCGGACCTCTGGTGCCGTCTACAGAGCCCTGGCCTATCCCCGCTGTGTCGCCGCCACCTGCAGGCTAGAGAGCGGGCCTGTCAGGCCCCTGAGACTTGCCCCTTTCAAGCGGTGCCTAATAAGTTATTTTCCTGTTTAACATATTTATTTATTTATTTGTGGTGTTTGAAAATTTCTCTGCTTTCCTTTTCTCTGTTTGCCAAGCCCAGGGCTTTTCCTCCAGGACACTGAGGGTGAGGGTGCAGTGTGTGTGTGTGTCTAAGGCTCCCTCAAAACCTCTCCTCTTTGCTGGGTCCTCTTTTATTATCCTTTTCCAGCCTTTCTATTTTTGCTTGTATCCAGTGAGTTTGGAGATTTTCTTAAACTTTCCTTATATAGTCTCTTGTTTGTCTTACAATAAATAAATGATTATGTGGGTTAGCCTCCTCTCATGCAGAGTGAAAAGCCCTGTACTCCTTGCTTTCAGCATCACCTTGTATATGATTTGGATATGCATAATATATATTTACATATTATGTATATTTGTTTATCTTGCTCCATTGTCACGAGTCCATAAAATAGCTCCCAAATAGAGCCGCTAACAATGACAGGCGTAAGGCTGGCTGGACCACTTTCAGATAAGGGGGTGCAAGTAGCACTCAAACCTGGAACTCAGAAGTCTGATTCAGATAGACTTGATCCATGCTGAGGATGTCCCTGGTTAAGTCCCTGCTTCCCCTAGTTTTTCCCATAGGTGAGTCCAACACACAGTCCAGTTCACATCATTATTCTTTTAAAGACATTGAAAATGGAGTAAGTTGTGTCTGTGTTTAATCTTACAAACTACATTGGAAGCCTGAGCAGGACAAGGACCAATAATTTTACTTCTTTGTATTCCCTGTATTGTTTTAGTATACTGGCTTGTACATAGTAGGCACTAAATACATGTTTGTTGGTTGAGCGCTGAAGTTAGCCAGAGTGCATTACAACGATCCATCGGGAGGTGGTAGGTCTGGGGCTCTCGGGTCTACCATTGACATGATACACAATGGTTGAGATCACTCTGGAAAAAGATGTTTCTGTATATTTGCTTCAAGAACATTGTGCTTTCCTGAAAGCAGTAACCAAGAGTTCAAATGCCCCTTATGTTTAGTTTAAACTAATTAACAAATATGCTTTTGGTTCTAAATCAGAAAGTTTCATTCTGTCCCTTAATAATAGTATATATTATTGCTCTTTTGAAAAATAGATTTTTAAAATATCTTTATTGTTGAAAGTAATACATATGTCCTATTTTTCCCCCATTGACCCCTTCTAGCCTGCCTCCATCCCCCGCCCTCACCTCAGCCTTCACTACCCTATTGTCTGTGTCCAAGGGTTATGCATACAAGTTCTTTGGTTGCTATCTTCCCGCCCACCCACCCCCATCTTCTCTCTGAGATTTGACAGTCTGTGGAAAGTAGATTTTTAACTGGTTAAGAACAGTGAAATTTACAAATCAAAATCTTGATCATTAACCTCTTAAGAAGATACAAATCTAGTGCTCTTAACCTGTTACCATTGTAATATTAACCAAATAAACAAATGTATTATGTTGTTTCAAATTGTCTGACTTTGCCATTTGAATTTTACTATTTCAACGGATTACCTAAACACACACACACACACACACACACACACACACACACACATTGGCTGAGTTGTTTTATGTTCCACTTAGATTTTTAAGAAGAAAAATTTCATATTACCTTTGGGCATTTCTACCAAGATTAAGGTTATACCTTGAAATATATTTTTAAAGAAAAGTCTATTAATTTAGAGAGGGGAAACAAACAAACAAACCTTGAGTGATATGAATCGGAAGCACTGTACTAGGTTGCACTCTCTATGCTTTTCTGTTGTCACCAAACTACCTGATATTTCAATCTCTCAGAGATTAAATTGCTGTCTGCCCGCCCACATTTATGGTCTCACACTTTGTTGTGGGAGCTAAGTAATTGCTGATTTACATCCCAGAGAAAGATAATGTAAAGAAAAGAAAAAAAGTTTGCCTAAAGGTGTCACAGGGGGCAATGGGTAAAAGAAATAGAAAAATTAGATTTCAACATAAGAGAAGAAAAACATATCTTATGCTTTGCCTCTCTGCCCTCTGCTCTCTGTACACCTGGGTGATTCCTGGCTGCAGTTTGTTGAAATCCGGAGCCTGTGATCTATCACCTCTCAGTGTGGTGAGAGCTGTACCTCAGCTCCTGTGGGCTGCAGCCCTGTGTCTTCCCTGCCCCATGCAGCCTGGTGGCCTGCCCCAGCCTCTGCCAGGAGTGACCTCGCCCTGCTGCAGGCAGCCCTGTGGTGAGCCTCTTGGCTCAGTGACTAAAAGGGATCTATGGTAGCTCTAAACTGGTGACCCTCGGGATCTCCTGTCTGATATCTATTTCTGTAGCTCTGGCATAGGTCTTTTGCCTCTCTCCTTACCTTTGTCAACTTCTCTTATTAAAAGCATTCCACACACCCCACATCTCATTTGCACTAGAGGAAATACTTAATCTTGGCCTTCGATGTGCTAAAGTAGGAAAAAAGGATTTAGCAAATTTCTCTGCAACCCCATCCCCACCGCTTCAGCTGATTTCCAAGCCTTTTTGTGTTGCTTAGCACTTGAAGACAAGCCCTCTCCTATCCTTAGGTGATGAGCCTCACCTCAGGGTGAGAGACTACAATGAAACATGATTTCCCAATTAAGTTAAAATGTATCAGTTCAGTGCCTGTGAACTATTATGTCTTACTGGTGACCTTTGTGCTCCCAGGATAGAATCTGTCAGGCCATCTTCTCACACAATACCCCCAAAAGGATTATGTTTGAAATTTTGATGCCTCATCCAATTTAACCCTGACCATTGTACGAAATGCTGAATGTATGGTTTTGGCCTGAAAAAGAAGGCAAGGAGTTCTCTTGGAGAATATTATGGATGATACATTTAAAAAATGTGATATATTTCTAATTTATTTTAAACAAAAAATAGAGATGTCATAATCTGTCTTCTAAAACCACTTTGGTAATATGGTTATACTTGGCAAATTTTGCTCATTGCCTGCTTTATTCCAATTACCACATCAGAGAGGTTAGGTACTCAATTGAAATGATTGGTAGATGTTTTAAATAATCGTTACAGTGGTGTATGCTTTAAAAATACAGTATTACAGAGTCTATGCTGATCCCTTGTCCCACCATGTACTTTGAGCCAATAAGGACCTCTTCTACGTGTTCAGATGGATAGCTCGCTTTTCATTCAACATATTTCAGTTCCTTAAAAGAAGACAAAGAGGTTTAACATTATTACATAGTTCCCCTAGACTAGAGGGAGGCAGGCACAGATATAATATTAGTGATTATTTACTATTTTGTTCAATATCTGGACACAAGGCATTATAATGAGACCTAATGAAATGACTGCGTTAGGGATGATTAGGTAGTCTGGCTTCCGATTTCAACTATAAAGGAAAGGAAGGTGTTTCTGCAATGTTACCAAAGTTGAGGCCTGTGAACAGAAATAATCAGTTCAAACTAAAATGTAAAATACCTGCTTGTCACACTGCTGGGTAGAGAGGAGCATCATCTAAAAAGGAGGTATAATTTTAAATAGAAATCCTTTGGTAAAATGTCCACTTTGATAATAAACTTTTTTTGGGGTCAAATCATCTATTAAATCTTATTAGCCAAAAGATGGAAGTATGTACACATTTAAGAATGAGACTGCAGGCATGATCCCAAAATTCTTTGAAATAATAATGAGCTCAAAACTTTAAAAATAAATATCTCTTTACGCCGGATTGATTCCAGCCTTCAATTTTTAGTGGACAAGATGCATAAAAAGAAATGAGAGGTGGAGAAGCTATCAACTAACGCCTTTCTCTGCAGTGGAGTTCACCTCCACGTCCTCTTCATGTCGACATGCCAGTCCAGTTACAGGTAAAGACTTCAGGTACTCCAGCTCCCTCCACTCCCCCCTTTTCCTCCTCCCATTATTTTGAAGTCAAAGTTCTTCTACTTTTATGTTTTGCTTTCTCTTTGAAAGCTTTCCCCCTCCCCACTACCTTTCCCAGGACCAGTTGTTGATTCTTTCTTTTTTCACTCTGCCTGCGTAATTGACCTGCTTCCATGACTGACACCTGCCATTGCAGTCGCTCAGAGGAGAGGCCTTGGAGTTTTGCTTGCCTGGGTTTACATCCTGGCTGCAATAAATTCTACTTGTGTGACCTCATAGAGTTGTTGTGAAGATTAAATAAATTACTTGGAACACTCTTGGAACCATGCTTTTAATGTAATATATGCTTAATAAAATATTTGTTTCATCAAAAAATTATTAATATGTCCTTCCCCAAGTGGACTATATATCAGACTCCACTTGGGGAAGGACATGTTATGGAAACACTGTAGAATATTATGTACAGAAATTGTTCTGACTTTCACAATAATACCTATATCAAAAGACAACTAATACTCCATTTAAATTTAAAGAGGAGAAAAAATCCAAGACATGATAGGCAAGGAGGAGAATATTGTACAATGACCCATGTGACTTACATGACTATTCTGGGAAAGGCTGTCCAAATATTGATGAACAAGAGCTCTCATTGTGTTCTTTCTGTCTCTATAACCCTTGAACAATTCATTAATCTAGCTAATATTATTAGCAATGGCAAAATGTGTATTCAAAGTCAATAATTAAATTAAACATTCTCCTTCCTGTCCAATGAACCACTGTAATTAGCAAATCAAGAGGATGTCTGTGTGCCTTTTCTAAAGGACTCTCGAGTTTCCTTATGTATACACTGTATGGGATCTGAACTTACACACACACACACACACACACACACACACACACCTTAAGCAAAAGGAACTTTTGGGGTAACAATTGGTAAAATAGAATGACTCTGTTTCCCTTCCTTTCCCTTTTAAGTTTCAATTTCCTAACCCTTCTGCCCCAGCCAAGACTCTTTGTTTTCTGACTTCTCCCACTTCTCCCAGTAGAGCTCTTCTCAGAACAGGATTTCCTTTGGTTTGTAGTTTACATCACTGACAAGGCTTCACATGTTATCTTTCAGAAACAAGGCTTTAAATAAGGATATCAGGCAGCATTATTCTTAAAATCACATATTTTTTCTAAGCCAAATCTTTCTTAAGAAGTGCTCTAGAATTACCCAAGAACCTGTAAACGTGCATATTCCATATGCTTCACCATAGAGACTTTGATTCCTTAGGTCTGAGATGAATCTTAGTATTCCTAAAGTACACCAACATTTGAGAACTAATAATTTAAGTGATAAGAGCATGGAGTTTATCATCATTAGACATGATTCTACAATATTCATTGTGTGATACTGGGCAAGTTAATCTCCATGATGGACATTTTGCTTATCTATATGATCAGAACAATAATACCTCCTTAATAGGGCTATCTGATGAGCCAATGCCTGTCAAATCCCAAATCAGTCAGAACTCTCTTAGTTGTGAATGAATGAAAACCTCAATAGCTCACATAACTGACAATTCTTGAGTAAGATCTGTCTTCAGGGTGTACTTGATCCATAACTCATTATGACCTTTTTTCCAGTCAACTTTTTCATCTCTGACTTTTTCCATGTTGGCTCCATTCCCAGACAGACTATTCTTTTCTAATTACAATACAGCAGAAACTGAAACATGACATTTTTTCTAGGTTCAAATTTCAGGGGCAAGAGTAAAAATAATTCCCTCTAATTGGACTGTCTAAGATGGTTCATCCGTTGGGAGGTACCCCTCCATGTATCGCTGCTCCATAAATCTTATATGCCAAGAATATGAGGCCCTGACTGCTTTTTACATGGATCATTTCTCAAGGTTGTGTTTGCAGCAAGCAGTCTTGAGTGATCAGGTAATATCTCTTTCAAGGACAAAGAGAAGGCTTGACTACTGTTTGATATAAAGTGGTGGTTTCCCCAAGATTAGTGTCCCTCAGCTGTGTTACAGACTCACTACTGCACAGCATTCATCAGGGCTTATACTTCATTACCCCCATGAGAATCAGCCCTTCGGCTCTCCCAGATGTAAGCCCTGTTGGTTTTCAAAGCCAGATGCTATGGGGGCTCCTCTTCCTGATATATGTTCCTCAGGCTAGGGGTCAGACCCCTCACTCTTCAAACACAACCTCCACAGTTGTGATATCCCTCTCACTTGTAAGTCACTGCATGGATAGGTCCTGACTAGACTTAGTCTCTACCCCTTCTACCAGTCTCAATGTGGCTTTTTCTTTATACCTGAAATCGTAGGAAATTTGTTCTGCTAGTCTTCAAATTTTCTCAGAGATAGCTCTTCTATATGTAGTTGTAGTTTTGGTGTCAGGTTCTTCCTACTTTGCTATCTTGGACTTGAAGCCAAGAGCCTTGCTCTTAAATGCCAATTTAGCTTGTCCATGAAATGTCGTTCCTTGTGGTTGGTGCACTGCCCCCACGAGAAATGTGTCTCTAGATGGGATCACAAAGTCACTGCTCTTCTTCACTTCTTTAAATGTAAGCACATGGGAAAGCTGAGAAAAAAATATTTTTATTTACATAGTATAATTTTCTATGATAAAAAATACTAGTGACATTACTTAGAAAATTCAAATAATATCACAACTATTACTAAATATTTCATATGACTTCAAGAAAATGAATTACTCTGCATTAGATTCTACACCTTTAAAATGAGAATAATTAAATATAAATCCAGATTAGTAATAATTTATTAAATTCCTATCAAATTAATGACATTGTTTGAATACATTTTAAAATAAGGGGAAACGGCATTTTAATGTTAAACACAACATATAGTTAAACATATGTAAGATGACATTAGATTAGAAACATATATGCACAAAGCATGAGTGGTATACAAAGGTTTGGTTAGGGCAGTTCTGAAGCTACATTTTATCATTAGCAACTGGGGAAAAGTTAGCTTTAAATACAGTTTTAAGTGATATAAATAAGATAGGCCATCACAACCAGATCTGAATTATTAGCAATATAATATTCAAATGTGTCCTTGTGTTTCACTGTGGCTTAAAATATTTGGGGGCTGCCCTAACTGGTTTGGCTCAGTGTATAGAGCATCGGTCTGCGGACTGAAGGGTCCCAGGTTCGATTCCAGTCAAGGGCATGTACCTTGGTTGCGGGCACATCCCTGGTAGGGGATGTGCAGAAGGCAGCTGATCGATGTTTCTCTCTCATCAATGTTTCTAACTCTCTATCCCGCTCCCTTCCTTTCTGTAAAAAAATCAATAAAATATATTTTAAAAAAATATTTGGGGGCTGAAATACTATTGTGAAGATAACCAACTCCCATGAATTAGACTGACAGTTTTAGCTCCCCTTAGATTTATAGCATTTATATAAAACTATCAGTAACCAGAGTTTAAAATACAGCAGCAGGGCAGGCAGGCAAGGAAACAGAAGTAACATTTATTCAATACATATTTTATAAGTGATACATTTTTCTAGTTACTTTACCTGCATATCTCATTTCAAGGAATCTTCCCCAAGATTCCCATGAACTAGAAAACATATTTCTCTTACAAGCAAGGAAAGAAAGAAGGAAAAAAAAAAAACAACCCAAACTCATTTATCATGTTAAAGCTGGTAGTTGACAGAACCCAGCACTAAAAATCAGACCTATTGACTCCAAGAACCATGATCCTTTTATCATATCAGTTAAAGTTTGTTTAAATGGCACACAGATTCCATCCCACATGGGAATGGGATGAGAAATGGGAAAAGTTTGACTATTGCCTCAAAGTTTATAAATCAGTGATCAAATTCAAAATGTAGCACTCTACTCATGATCTGGACCTAAAAGAGAATAAAATAAATTATTAGTAAATACTAAAAAAGCTATATTTCCAAGAGACAATCAGATTGCCTACAAGAAACACCGGTTTCACCTCTAAGTCAAATGTACCCATGTCAAGAACTCCACTTAATACATCTAAGGCCACACTGTACACACCCCTTTCTGTAACGAGGGAGATGCCATAGCACAGTGACTAAGTAGGTGGGTCGGATCAGGAATGAGGATGCATGGTATGGGATCCTGGCTTTCACATCACTGGCTCTGTCACCAGGAGGTTATTTATCCACTCAGGCCTCAGACCTCTTAACTGAAAAATTAGAATAAAAATAATTTCTGCCCCATAGTGTTAGCAAAGCGACACATAAGTCCTTTCAGCATTTTTACACACTTTAATAATCCTTTTCATTTACATAACTATCATAGATATAGCAATAGCTCAATAACACTGAAAATCAGAAAGTTTCCTTTTCTCTTATGAAGATACAGTAAACACGTTCCAATTAGCAGGCATTAAATAATTAGGAAACATTAAAATAATTCTCAGGTACTACAACTTTAATGGCCATTAGAATAGGACAAAAACCCCAGAGTTCTAGATGAGCAGCATTCATTCAGTACTATGATAAACAGCTTTTAGAACTTTAGTAACTAGTTTTTTTGGGGTTTTTTCTTCATATTTACTTAAACTAGTAAGTTATTTTACTGGAAGAATAATGTAAAGTAATTGAAAAGCATTTAACCAAGTCTTTTTATCTAAGTTCCTAATTAAGAGGTCATGCCATTTATCAGGATCCCAATTAAATAGAATTTGCTGAATTATTTAAGTAAATAGAATCTATTCAAGGAAATATGAGAAACTCAGGAAAAATCACCCTTTTAAAACATTGAAGACAGATATTATAAAACTAAAACAACTATTTCGTTATAAATTCTTCTTGTAAATTATTTCATTAAATCCATGAGCAGAAGGAGTAACATGCAAAACAAAGAGGTAAATATACAAAGTACAATTTCAAACAGCTGTGGACATTTTAAAGCTGGGCCCTGGTCCTGCGGGAGGCAACCAATCGATATGTTTCTCTCTCTCTGTCTCTCCCCATCCCTTCCACTCTCTCTAAAAAATAAAAATAAAAATCAATGGGAAAATATCCTCAGGTGAGGATTAACAACAACAATGAAAAATAATGACTACATTGATTCCTCTGAGGGTTCAGGAGACTTCTGTAAATCTCCAAGTATAAGACTATTGTTGCCAGCCTCTCATTTACTGGTATAATTTTCAAGGGCAATGAAAAATATTTATTCTGACATTTTTCTTCTTTGATATTCTTCCTGCAGACATTTCAGGGGAACCAGACTTTGTAAATGCTTAAGTTTCTGTAGCTTTCCTTTCCATAGTCTTCAATTCTCCCTTGGTTCTTGGTTCATGCTCTATCAATTGTTTAAAATTAATAGTATATGTACCCTAAGTTCATTGCAGCACTATCTCAACAGTCAAGATTTGGAAGCAGCCCAAGTGCCCATCAGTAGATGAGTAGATAATAAAGCTGGATACATTTATACAATGGAATACTACTCAACCATATAAAGGGAAAAAATCTTAACTTTTGCAACAGCATGGATGGATCTAGAGCAGGGTGGGCAAACTTTTTGACTCGAGGGCCACAATGGGTTCTTAAACTGACTGGAGGGCCGGAACAAAAGCATGGGTGGAGTGTTTGTGTGAACTAATATAAATTCAAAGTAAACATCTACACTAATAAAAGAGAAACATGGTAATTAGCGTACGACCGCTACCCTTCCCATTGGCTAATCAGCATATCCTTATGCAAATTAACTGTCAGCCAAGATGGCGGCCGGCAGCCAGGCAGCTGGAAGCGAACATGAGGCTTGCTTGCTGCAGGGACTGCAGACTGCAACGTTCCCCGCCTGACTTGCCCGCCTCTGAGTTGCAACTCTAAGCAACTATGTACTATGTTGCAAATAAGAAGCTGAAACCAGCTTTCAGCCAGCCGGGACCTCAGAGCTGAAGTTATACATTGTTTCGATTATAGAACGGCAAACAAACCAGATACAAAGCCTCAGAGCTAGAGCCAGAGCTAAAGCTGGCCCAGAATAAAATAAAAAAAGAGAAAAAAAAGGAGCGGTTGGGAGCTTCAGTCAGCCTGAAAGCAGCCCTCAGCCCCTCACCCAGACTGGCCAGGCACCCCAGTGGGGACCCCCACCCTGAAGGGTGTGTGACCAGCTGCAAACAGCCATCATCCCCTCATCCAGGCTGGCCAGGCACCCCAGTAGGGACCCCCACCCTGATCCAGGACACCCTTCAGGGCAAATCAGCCGGCCCCCAGGCCTCTCTCTTATATAGTAAAAGGGTAATATGCCTCCTAGTACCGGGATCAGCGTGACAGGGGGCAGCGCCCAAACCCCCTGATTGCCCTGCAGCTCTGTTCGTGACAGGGGAAGGCACCCCAACCCCCTGATTGGCCCTGCTCTGTGTGTGACAGGGTGCGGCGCCCCAACCCCCCTCCCCCCACGGGCCCTGCTCTGTGCGTGACAGGCGGTGGCGCCACAACCTCCCCATCGACCCTGCCTTGAGTGTGACAGAGGGCGGTGCCCCAACCCCCCAATTGGCCCCACCCTGAGTGTGACTGAGGGTGGCATTGCAACCTCCTGATCCGCCCTGCTCTGTGCATGACAGGGGGCGGCGCCCCAATTCCCCAATCAGCCCTGCTCTGAGCCTGACCAGGGGCTGCACCTAGGGATTGGGTCTGCCCTCTGCCACCTGGGAGCAGGCCTAAGCCAGCAGGTCATTATCTCCTGAGGGGTCCCAGACTGCAAGAGGGCACAGGCCGGGCTGAGGGACTCCCCCTGCCCCAGTGCACAAATTTTTGTGCACCGGGCCTCTAGTCATTACATAAAAGGGTACGGTCCTTTTTTTTTTTTTTTTTAGTTTTATTCACTTCAAACGGGCCGGATCCAGCCCGCAGACCGTAGTTTGCCCATGGCTGATCTAGAGGATATTATGCCAAGTGAAATAAGCCAGTAACAGAAAGACTAATATCATATGGTTTCACTTATATGTGGAATCTAATGAACAAAATAAAGAAACAAACAAAATAGAAACAGACTCATAGGTACAGAGAATAGATTGACAGCTGCCAGAGGGGAGAGGGGCAGGAGTCTGGATGAAATAGGTGAAGGGATTAAAGAAAAAAAACAAAAAAACCTCATAGACACAAACATCAGTAGGGAAAGGGGGATGCTGAAAGGTAGAAAGGTGGAAAGGGGGGATAAATGGTGATGGAGGAGAACTGGCTTTGGTTGGTGAGCACACAATGTGGTATACAGATGATGTATTATAGAATTGTACTCTTGGAACCTACATACTTTTATTAACCAATGTAATCCAAATAAATTCAATAAAAATATTTTAAAAATAAAATAAGTGTATATTAATTATCAAAAGAAATAAAATTAAATAGTGTATAACATGCTTAACCTTTTTCTTTGTATCTTTTTGTAGTTATCTCATGTGATTAGCATCCTATATAATAAAAGCCTAATATGCTAAGTGTCTGGTCGTCCAGTCAGCCATTCAACCAATTGAAGTGTAATATGCTAATGATATGCTAAGGCCGCTTAACTGCTTGCTATGACGTACTCTGACCACCAGGGGGCAGACAGTTGACCAGTTGCTATGACATGTATGCACTCACCACCAGGGGGCAGACAGTCGACCAGTTGACCAGTCACTATGATGTGCACTGACCACCAGGGGGCAGACACTCTGACTGGTAGGTTAGCTTGCTGCTGGGTCCAGCTGATTGGGACTGAGCGAGATGGGCTGGACATGCCCTAGAACCCTCCCACAGTCCCTCTCCAGCTGGCCAACCTCCCACGTCCCTCCCTGGCCCTGATTGTGCACCAGTGGGGTCCCTCGGTCTGGCCTGTGCCCTCTCGCAATCCAGGACCCCTCAGAGGATGTCGGAGAGCTGATTTTGGCCCGATCCTGCAGGCCAGGGAGAGGGACCCCACTGGTGCACAAATTCATGCACTGGGCCTCTGGTCTATATATATAAAAAGCCAGTAATCAGAATGCTGTAATGACCATAACAACGGTTGTTATGATACCCACTGTGACCAGCAAACCAGCCTGACGAGGGGTGGGGCCAGCCAGCCAACCACCCACATCCCCTCCCCCCCGCCAGCCCTACCCCTGATTGGCCTCTCCCATCCCGATTGATGGTGGGGCTGCTGGCCAACCCCCCCCCCCCGCCCCCGCAGCCCTTCCCCCTGGCTGATCCCGCCCCTGATTGGCCCACCCCACCCTGATGGACCTCAGCTCCTCCCCACAGCTTGCCCCACCCCTGATCACCCTCTCAACCCCAATAGGAGGTGGGACTGGCTGGCCAACTTCCTACAGCCCCTCCCCCCAGCCAACTCCACCCCCGATGGCCCCTCCACCTCCCCGTAGCTGGCCCTGCCACTGATTGCCCCCCCACCCCAGTAGGGAGCAGGGTTGGGCAGGCAACCTCCTGCAGCCCCTCCCCATGCCCGGCCCCACCTCTGATCAGCCTCCCCACTCCGATCAGGTTCAAGGCTGGCTGGCCAACCACCCATAGCCCCTCCCTCAGGCTGCTGACCCCTGATTGGCCCCCCAACCCATTCGGGGGCTGGGTTGTGTGACTGTACAAGCAAGGGTGATCCCGAGTGGGGGGGGTGAAAGGATTAAGGAAAAGACAGACAAGAGAATGAAAGCTGGGTCTCGGTGGGATGCTGCCTCCCTGATGAGGAGACAACAACAGCGCCCACAAGCCGTCTCTTTATCTTATAGCAGATGCCACGAGGCAAAGTAGGGGCATGATCACGTTGTTTACAGCATTCTCGTGAGCTCCAACCTCACTCAACTATATGCACATGAACTCTACCACAAGGCACGTGGGGTTACGTGTTTGGACCATAGGTTCAAGCTTACAACCACAGCTGTTGGCTATAATTGTGCTGGGAGGGCCCTGCCCTCCAGCTGGGACTTGCACGTGGCAATGAGAGGACCCTGTCCTTTCATTAGTCCGAGGCTTGAACCTGGCCAAAACACCGTAACCTCGCCCCACAGGGTTGGACAGCCCACAACCCACAGCCCCTTCCCATGGCTGGCCCTGCCCCCAATTGGCCCCCCCATCCAAATCAGGGGCAGGGCCCATTAGCCAATTGCCCTCAGCCCCTCCCCCCAGCTGCCCTGGCTTTTATCAGCCCCAATTAGGGCAGGCCAGCCCGCCAACTTTCTGCTGTCTCCTCCTCCTGACAGGCCCGGCCCCAATCTGCCAATCAGGGCTGGGCCGGCCGGACCCCTCCCATGCATGAATTCATACAGTGGGCCTCTAGTATGTAATATAAAACTTAAATTTACAGCCCTAACCAGTTCGGCTCAATGGATAGAGTATCAGCCTGCGGACTCAAGGGTCCCAGGTTCGATTCCAGTCAAGGGCATGTACCTCGGTTGTGGGCACATACCCAGTAGGGAGTGTGCAGGAGGCAGCTGATTGATGTTTCTCTCTCATCGATGTTTCTAACTCTCTATCCCTCTCCCTTCCTCTATGTAAAAAATCAATAAAATATATATTTTAAAAAAAAGTTAAATTTACAAAATGCTTTAAGATCTCTGAGCAAGAGACTTTCTTTCTTGGATATTTTAGTTCATTAACCATTATAAGTAATTGAGAATATGTTGAGGTCTGAGGAAGTTGTGATTGTGACCAGATTAGTATGGTGATGATGATGGTGACTGTTACCTCCATCATTTTTATTATGACCTTCTGGCTGTGCAGTTGTAGTTGAAGCAGCTTCAAGGAGTGGTTTATTAGTGTTCAGAAGGGAAGTCATAAAGTCTCATGAATATTTAAAGCCATGATAAAAAGGAATGAAATGGAGGACTAATGACTTGGAAAAAAAATTAAATAACAGAATGACTATAAAGGGAGAGTGTAGCATCTATTTTAATATGTCAAAATAATATTTAGCCTAGGTATAAAAGTATCATAGCTCAACAATCAAGAATAACGCAAATAAGTATAGTGTTTTATTTGTTTCCAATAAACTGCATAAAACAAAAAAATAAATAAACATTGACCAATAATGTGAACTCTTTAAGACATTTTGCAAAGATCACTCTACGAATAGGAAAGTCTTTTTTTGGTCAAAGTATTAGAGAAGAAAAACCAATGTTTAAGAGCCCAATTTCACTTAATTTATTTCTCACAGTCTTTAGTAATACATACTAAAAATTTTTAGTACTGGGAACAATTTTTTCTTGTACAAAAGTCACATCTACTTACTCCCATTTACTATCATATTTTATCATTACTTTAACATTTCATTTGAGTTAGAAAATATATAGTTTAATATTATATCCAGTAAGTTAAAAACTCAAATAATATTTTTGAAAACCAAAGATTAATGATAACATGATTGTAAATTATCTAGCTCTGCATCTTTGTTCCAGTAGCTTGTCCTCAACAATGTCATATTCTTTTACAAAAGTGACCAATTTTAGGTAGCAAATTCACAATGTGGATTCTTAAGTTAATATCTTGCTTGAAAGGATTGTATTTATCTTATTTCATTATGGGGATAATGCACTAATGTGATTAACATCCCTAGACAAGTAATAGTTCAGAATATTTTTCATAATAGAAATATTTTGAGGAAAAAAATCCTTTAAAATGTGTTTTTCTTTTAAATTGGGATTTGCCATTTTAGGAAACCAGCATGAGTCATCATCCATATTGGCCAGGAAAGCACAGTCTTTGTTCTTTAGGACATAATATCATTCGTCCTGTTTTATAGTGTAAATAAATAATCCGATAATCAGCAATTGTTTGGCATGAGAATGAGAAGATATTGAGAAATACACACTGATTGCACATATTAAGAGAGTGCTTTGGCAGCATCTGGTGATATATTTATTAAGCAAATTCCTTATAGAAGCTGATTTTTTACAAAGGCAATTTAGTGTTTAGGTTATCACAAAAAATTGCTCTAAATTTCATAATTGTATAACTAATGATTTTTTAGTTGATTTATACTTTGGTTGAAAAATAACTAAATTAAAAACTTACCCAAGTTTTCTAGATTTCCCTTTCCAGGATTTATTTTCCACCTTAGTGTCCAGAGTTAAAGGAAGTAATTAATCATAGTTACAAATGAAAGAAAGCATTAGCATAACTTATGAAAAAAATATTTTTCTCTTTGCACTAAACAATGCCATTGGAAACAATCTACAATTGTATTTAAATAAATCTTAGCTATATTTAAATTTAAATCTTAACATTTAAATTTTAACCTGAGGTATATAAAATCATTCTTTTTGCATATTTGTCTATGATTTAATTAAAAGCCCTGCTTTTAAAATTAACTACTGTCACTGTCTTTGAAAGGGCTTTTCTTTTTTTGAGTGGGTCTTGACCTATAAAGCATTAGTGTTACAGTTCCTAGGTTAGTATTTGAAAACAGAAATTGAGGTCAATGTAGTAGTTTCTAAAACTTTACTGAATTATTTTATGGATGAGTGGAGAAATTACCATCCACATGGCATCAAATGTTTCAATGAACATAGCAGTTTAATGACATTAGTCTTGTTAGTTAATTAATAGTTGTCACTGTGTAAATCAATGTTAATTTTCTAATTTACACAAGAAATTTTTTTAATGACCTACAACCTAGAACAAGACAGGCAAGTTCCCTACTTTCATAGAATTTATATTCTCAATGTGTCAGGCCGATCAATAAACAAATAACTATAAATATATTAAGACCTATAGTAAAGATAAAACAAAGTGATGTGAGTTGGTGTTTCTGAAAGACTTGAGTTGTCAGAAAATAGATTTAGGTAAGTTATATGCAGAAAGGGGATTGTCCTGGGAAGATGGAGAGAAGGGGCATTCCAAGATGAGAACCTAATATGGGAATGATGTTTTCCAGGAACAAACTGGAGCCTGAGCAGAGAGGAGGATCAGAGAAGGAGAAATGGCCAGTGAGGAAGGAGGAAGATCTAGAGAAGAAAGTGTTTCTATAAAGAGAAGTGGTCAACTGGGTCAAATGCTTATGAGAATGCTGGAGGCTAAGAACAGTAGTTAGCATAATAAATGTGAGATGTTCATTAGAAGGCTGATGGACATCTTCAGCAGGGCTTAAGATCTGCATATTATTACCTGCTGTCAAACAGCTGAGGGCAATTCCCCTAACCTGATAATCCTTTACTGTTTACCAAACCTTACCTTTGATATGTGTGTCTGCTTTGCTGAAGGGCAAAATGTGTGCATAAAAAGCCATGGGTCCAGACATTCTGGGAGCCACTCCACTAGAGAGCTGGTTTCCCTCTGGTTCCCCCAACATGCCTTCCAAATTTATATTTCTTGTCTAGTCTCTATCCATTTATGTCGCAGCCCCTTCTCCAGATTCCTGAACCCTTGCTGCGAAAAGACTGCGGCATGAGAAGTCTAGTAAGATAAGGACAATCAAGTGAACATTAAATGTGAGAGGACATAGGTCGTTGTTGGTCTATGATAGCACAGTTTCCAAGGAATAGGATAGTAAAGGCCAATTGGAGTGGACTGAGGAAAGAAAGAAATGGAGAGAAAATAGAGATAGCAACTTTAGTCACACATTTTTACCCAAAAGAGATCTGAGAAATATGGTGAAGCTGAAGGAAGAAATCAAAAGAACACGTTTATGCTAGTGGGAAAAATTAAGTTCAGAGAGATAAATTGATGAATGAAAAGGTGAAAGCAGGCTTGGGTGAAAGCAGGTATGAGTGTTCTTTTACAGTGGAAGGCATGAGCAATTGGATGCACAGGGGGTGCTGTGCATCTTGGAGGAGTTATACAAATTGCAACACAGTCTCATATTGGAGCGTGGGAAAGGAGCTTACATTGGAGTATAAAGATAAACAGGAAGGACCTGTGGCCATGAGTTTAAATTGGAATCAGTCAGCAGAAGCACATGCTTTTCTCCAGACTTATTCAGTTGTCAATGTGAAATATGAGAGAGTGGGATAACCAGAGTTAGAGTTTTTATTGGGGGAAAGTAAAATGGAGGAAAAAAGGGCAAGTATATAGATGTAATGATCTATATATATAAAACCCTAATATGCAAATAGACTGAATAGCGGAACAACCCAACAACTGAACAACCCAACAACCAGTCGCTATGATGTGTGCTGACCACCAGGGGGCACGTGTGGAACATGGCGGGCGGATGGTGGAGCAGGTGAGCTGGGGCGCCAGACCAAGGCTGGGCACCAGTTGCTGTCATGGGGCGTGCTTCTGGTGGTTACCGAAAATTCTTTGCTCCCATGCGCTGTGGTCCCGCCCAGTGCTTGCACCTGCTGCTGGTGCCAGCCCCACTCGCACCCGCTGCCAGTGTCCAGCACCAACCTCAATCGTTCAGTGCCATCAGTGGGTGTGAGAGGTGACTGCTGACCCCGATCGCCCCTCAGCACTTCTCCACTTCCGCCTGCTCCTGAGGGGTGATCAGGGCCAATAGCCACCTCTCGCACCCACTACCGGCGACGGCCTCACTTGCACCCACTGCTGGTACCAAAGCCACCGCTCGCACCCACTGCCGGCGCTGGCCCAAATCACTCCACACTGTCAGTGGGTATGAGCAGGGCCAGTGCCATCAGGGTGTGGGAGTGGTGGCTTCAGGAGCGGGGCTGCCGGCAGACAAGGGACTAGGGGCTGTGGCAGGAGGGGCTGGGCAGGGGCATGTAGGATGGGCCAAGACCCACCCCTGTGCCCACCACTGTCTCACAGCCCACAGGTCCTTTCAAGGTGCACGAATTTGTGCACTGGGCCCTTAGTATAATATAAAAACATCAGCTAAATAAAGAATAAGGACAAAATGAGAGAGATCATGAAGGATGAAGAGTAAGATTGATAATTTAGAGAACTTGATATGATCAATGTATAACTAGAGTGGGAATGAGAAAGAATGATGGCAGGAAGGTTGAAGAACTGGATGGAGCAGGACAGATGTTAGTTAAAACAAGGTCAAGGGTATACCTGTGGGAGTGGGTAGCTATTGTAAGATAGGGGAAAAAAGCACTGAAGGTGAGGAAGATAAAGGAACTGTGAGGCCATATGAGAGATGAGTTTTTCACAAAGATATTAAAGTCACCAATAAAAGTGATAGATATTAGAGAAGTGGACAAAGATTCACATACTGAAATCTTCTATGAATAAAAGGAAGGGACCAGGAGCTAGTAGTTGCCAGCTACAAGAAAAGTGGTACCTTCTTACAGGAAAGGCAAAGAAGTGTGAAAGTTTTAAGGAGAGGGAGATGTTAGACAGAAGCACAGAGAGAACAGAGACACCAACTTCGCTATCCAACTCCAGGGTTTATCTGTATTAATGACCAAGTTATTCTCTTTACATCTAAAATAGTGATATCATGAGGACAAGACAATATCTGTCCCAACAATGGTCATAGCTAGAAAGGGGTAGGATTCATTGGAGTTAACCCTCTTGTTTCATTTTTATTCTATTACATAAAGATAGTTAACCTCATCCACTCACAGAGTTAACCCTAGAGAATAATTAGCAATTATACATAAAGTATTTAAATTATAATAGATTCAATTTATTATTCACTTTAAAATTTGCCTTGTATGAAATAAACTCTGACATTTTAGAGCAACGGTTCTCAACCTTCTGGCCCTTTAAATACAGTTCCTCATGTTGTGACCCAACCATGAAATTATTTTCATTGCTACTTCATAACTGTAATGTTGCTACTGTTATGAATTGTAATGTAAATATCCGATATGCAGGATGGTCTTAGGTGACCTCTGTGAAAGGGTCATTCGACCACCAAAGGGGTCACGACCCACAGGTTGAGAACCGCTGTCTTAGAGTATTGCATTGGATGGGGATATAAAATTGGGATATAATGACCAGAAAATATAAGACTAGAAAGAAGCTACTATATTCTCAGAGGTAATAAGATCGCATGCTTACACTTTTCTTTCCCCTCTCAAACTGCAAACATAACAATTTAACACAAAGGAACAAACCTGCCCTCTGGCTGTGTGGAGCTAAGAACACAAAGTAATTTATAGGAGCAAACTTATAATCTGCACTTTTTCCAGTTCTTTTGACAAATGTATTGGCCTGTTGACACCTTCTGATAGATCTATTTCTATCCATCTTTAAAAACAATAATTTATCTCCCAAGTTTAGGGATAAGCAGAAAACATATGATGCAACACAACTGTTTGTTTTTTTCATTTCCCATTCATGATTACTTGAGTTACAAATGACATATCATCCAAACCAGTAACGTATGTCTGTGCCTGACAGAGGACATTTTTCATCTTTCAAGTCTGGGTTACATTTTCAGCAGCAGGTGTTGTGAATCTAAGTGAAGTGAAACAAGCTTCTAAATTCACTTCTCAGGTCAACATACTTTAGAGCAGTGGTTCTCAACCTTGGCTGCACATTAGAATCACCTGGGAATCTTTTTAAAATCCTGATTTCTGGGCCTCATCCTCCGGAAATTCTGTTTCTTTGTTATGGGGTGGGGCCACAACATTAGTAACAAAGAAACAGAATTTCCGGAGGATGAGGCCCAGAAATCAGGATTTTAAAAAGATTCCCAGGTGATTCTAATGTGCAGCCAAGGTTGAGAACCACTGCTTTAGAGTGTTTCATGGGACCAAAAATAAAAGAAGCAGTTTTGCCTTTTTATTTTCCAAAATTTCTCTAAAGCATGGAAGTCTTTAGCTTACTTTTAGACTCTGTAAGCTTGGCTAAATCATTTTCATGTAATGCTTCTTCTTTTGAACAGAGGCTGGTTACCCGGCCCGCCTCTCTCAGATATGGGGGCCTAAGAAACATTTTCTGGTACAGAGGGTGTGGGTATTGTCATACCAGGAATCATTATGTGGATAACCAAGAAGACCCAATTGTCATCAGCACCATAGTGAACACAAGCTAGTTGAGCAGTTTATTCAGGATTTCAGGGGAAATGGACTGGTGTGGAGCTGCCTGACAAAATTTGACTTGAGAATCTAGATTTCAGATGCATCTTTCTGAGGGCTGGACGCAGATAGAGCATAAGAATGCCATTTTGATGAAATAAGTAGAAGTGTCTATTTGTAATAAATTGTATTTAGGGGATTTTTGGACAGAAATTCACTTCTTTTTCTCTGGACTAAGCACTAAATTATGTTACATTAATATATAAAAATGACAGGTTAATCACATCCAACCATTAGGTTTTGACCAACTTGGTTCTAAAGACACACGTAGGCATTAGGAGCTCTTACCAGTGATGATTGTGACACAGGAACTCCGGGGCTACATTCTGCAGTCTGGGACACTTTCTCTGTTTGCCTCAGTGGCTTTGCCTTCGTGGCTTACATTACCTCATGGGGGGATGGGTTTCCCATGTCCCCAAACTTGTTATCTTCACAACTAAGCCATTTTTTAACATCATAAATGAGATCATATCTTTTCTGAGCTCAAAACTCTTCACTGGATTTTCACTCGTAATACATTTCAAATTCTTTGCCATATTCTATAATGCCCTGCCTGCCTGGTCCCTCTGTAGTCAACTCATATGATACATGCCTTACCCACTAACCTCCAGCCAGAGCTTCCTTTTAACACCTTATATATGTTGTGCTCCTGTAAGTCTCCAGGCCTTTGCACATGCTTCTCCTTATGCCTGGAAGGTGGTTCCTTCCCCATCACTATGACTACTCCTTTCCTTATTTTTCCTTACTTTCAATCCTTTCTTGCATTTGGTAATTGTACATTCATGTGCTTGGTTATTTACTGACTCTTCTCACTAAATTATAAGCTCTAGGAAGGCCGGTGGGGGCCTGATCTGTTTATCACTCTGTTCACTGGCACACAGAAGCTACACAATAAATATCTGTTGAAACACGCTAGAATAAAATCACTCCGATGGCATAGAGTTCATATACCACTTAGCTCAGGAACTCCTTTCCCATTCTATGTGGCTGTTTGTGAGCCCCAGGAGCACTGTCCTCTCTTTATCAGTCCTGAGAGGCATTTAAAATAATAAATATTAGAGCTAAAAGCTACACTGGAGATATTTGCTTCCAGATGGGAAACTCTAGGTTTATCAAGCTAAAGAGCTTTACCTTGGGGGAGGAGGGGAGAGAGGAGGTAGTCATTTCTCTACTATTCTAGGTCCCCTAATGAGAGAATTTTCCATAAACACTCCTTGTCTCTTACCTCCCCTTGGAGGATGCATGAGTGTAGAAGAGGAACTAGGTATGTGGATCCAGCCCCTCAGGCCCTTTCACTTAGGGACCCACCACAGGACATGCATATCCAGCACTGCTTCTCCCTGGCCCAAGTTTTCAGGCTTAGGCAGTTCTCCATGGGGAGGCCTGCAGCTTCCTAGTTGAGTTTCTGACTGGGGTTAGGGCCAGATTTGCCTGCTTCTGGATTTGGTATTTGCAGTGCCAAGGTGCTGGCACAGTTAGCTCTGCTCTCAAACCTACATTTGTATTAGTTTAAAAGGAAATAATTTTCTGATTCCTCTTACTGTTTTAGTTAGCACATAGTTCTCTTATATCTCAACACCAAAGCTCCACAGTTGTTCATTGTCAAAGTTAGGGTCTAATCTTCCCTAGTACCAGCTCTGATTTCCCATGAACGATGCGCTTACCTCAGCCAGTGGCACCACACCTTCCTTCTCAGCCACCTCTAACTGTCTCTATTACAGTCAGCACCCCCTGACCTAGAGCTTCAGGGACAACACCATCTTCTAATCCATGCTTCCTCAAGGCTGGTTTGGGTTAAAGACATATTTAGAATGATTTCACCATGAATATGTTTTGAAGCTAATGAAAAAAATGTTTGTAGAACCAACTTAATAGAAAAATTAGGTACAAATTAGATTAATAAGATAAATCTAAATACCTCATCATGAGTTTATCAGGTTAAAATGCATTTTTTTATCAACATGTTTATGTTTATTTTTCCCTAAATTATTTTGTCAATTCTCCAGTTTTTGTTTTATTTTATATTGTTTCGTGCAGATTCTTTAAATCTATCATTTCACTTTGACATTTATATTGATATCAGATCAGAATATTTATCCTCTTCTGGTTGAAGTATATTTCAGTATATTTCAGTTAATCATGACTAAGAAGAGAATTGTATTCTGTTATAACTACTATAATGTAATACTTGTAATATAATATTTCTAATGAATCAACAGGTGGACCTTTCCCAAGTTCAAATGGAGTATTATTGGGTGTGATTGTGATCTTATTTGTTGAAACCATTACCTTCTCTGGTTATCCTGGAAACAAAGGGGAAGAAAAATTGTTCTATTATTTCAAATTAAGCAAAAAAACAGAAGAAATAATCCTATATAATAAAGGGGTAATACGCAAATTAACCCTCACGCCCTCACAAGATGGCTTCCTATGACCAGGCTGGCAAGAGGGTTAGTGAGGGATTACTAAATGACTAAACAGCAGGCTGCATGGGGCGACCAGGCCAGTGGGGGGGCACGTGAGGGACGACCAGGTCAGCAGGGGGGACAGTTGGGGGTGACCAGGCAGGCAGGGGGGGCAGTAAGGGGTGGCCAGGCTGGCAAGGAGGGGGCAGTCGGGGGAAACCTGGCCAACAGCAGGGGACAGTTAGGGGTGACCAGGCTGGCACACAGAAGCAGTGAGGGGCGATCAGGCTGGCACACAGAGGCAGTGAGGGGCGATCAGGCTGGTGGGGTGTGGGGGGGGGGCAGTTAGGGGCAACCAGGCCAGCAGGAAGGAGAGTGATTAGGAGCCAGCGGTCCAGGATTGTGAGAGGGATGTCCGACTGCCTGTTTAGGCCCGATCTTTGGCCTAAACTGGCAGTCGGACATCCCCCAAGGGGTCCCAGATTGGAGAGAGTGCAGGCTGGGCTGAGGGGACCCCACCCCGTGCATGAATTTCATGCACTGGGCCACTAGTAATATCAATAAAATAACACTTAAAGAGCAAACAAACAAAAGTGCCTCCCATGTAGACATACTCTTTTCCTCTGGTGTTGTACAAAAGGTAAAGTCATTTCACATTGTGCATTTGGAGGAGCAAGGCATCAATGGATGTTTTTGCCTAAGTATCACTTCCTTTTCTGTTAGGAGACTGTCCCTCTAAATGTTTTTCTGTGTCAAGGTGGCTTATGTCCTTCTCAGTTTGGATGCTGTGTGCTCTATTTCAGAGATTCTTGTGTCTTCGGTAGAGCTAGAGGTAGACTTTGATTTCTCACATTTTTGTTTCTTCTTGACTCTCCAGCCCTTGCTTCTTATACCACAAAACACATGTGTTGATGTTACGAAGAAACTGCAGGAATCCTGAGTGAATGTAAAGAAGTCCTTCGGGCTTGCAGCATATTTTTGTGAGCAAGAACTAAACTTGTGATGTTTATTCCAGAATGTAACCTGTCCTATTCTGACTAGGACAGCAGATGGTGTGGACATCGTACACATTATTTCCACCCACATTTTACCGGAGAGAACACAGTCACATGGATGATCCTGGTTCAAGGGCTGGCTGGGATGTTGATGCTCCATTACTTTGGAAACAGAGGGGAACAGACAGTGGATGGAAGGCAGTCGGCCTCACTTACGTGCCTCACATTCCAGCGTTGCACTGCTTGCAATGCCCTCCTCCCACTTCTCCGTCTGTGCACAGCCCACACATACTCCAGGGCACAGCTGTCTGCAAACTCCTCAACATTCCAATTTCTCTCTCCTCTAAATTCTAATTGCTCATTGTTTATAACATTTTATTAAGTGATTCATTCATTTAAAAAATTCTGAACTACTTACCTACCTCCAGACATTGTGCTAGGTAGTGGGTATATAATGGTGACATAATCTCCAATATCCAGAGCTAGCTTAGCATAGGAACCTACCCAAGTTACATAATCTGTAGTTGAAAATATGAAAAAATCAGTAATATGATGGCATGCGATTGCATGGTAAGGGGCAGAGCACTATTGGCAGATAAAGGAAAGGAGAAAATCCTGAGGTAGATTATAGGATGCAGGAGCACAGGGATCATGTCTGTCTTGGATTCTGTCTTATCTCCAGTGTCAATTCACTGAGTCTGGCACAAAATAGGCATTTAAAATGTTCTTATTTTCATGAGGCAAGTGGCCTGAGAGGAGTGTGTTGGGGAATCTTGGGACACAGGTTGGACCAGTACATAGAGTGGGACCAGATTTTGAGAAGTCAGTCATGGATTTTTTTTTTTTTTGGTCTTTTATGTGCTAGAAAATGAGAAGCATAAACTATTTTACTAAAAGAGAGGGGGGTGCTGTAGAAAGACTAAACTGGTTTGCTGAGTGGATTTAGATATAAATATTGAAGTAAAAAAAGATAACTAAGGGATAACTATAATGATGAAAATCTACATTGGGATGGCAAAAGTGAACCTCAATAAAAAAAGGGTCAATCTATTGGACATTTCCAAGGGAAGATAAATATTAATTATTGACATAGAATATAAAGGTTTAGAGAAAAAAATGGATTGTAAAAGGGCAATTGAAGGTTCCAGCCTGGAATTTTGGAATGAGAGTCATACCATCAAAGAGGTTACAAAAGGAACTTGTGATGAGTTTAATTTGAGGTATGCTGCATTTACTGTGGCAGGAGGGATGGGGGATGTTGAGCAGGCAGCTGAAGCCTGGAGAGCAGGTATTGTTGGTAATGAAGATGTAGCCTTGGGAGCCTCATTCTGTGGACATGCAAGACCTGAACAGACCTCTGCTCAGCTCTTATCTTTCCCAGCATATGTTAAGGTAAACAGGACCAATTCTCAATCCAATTTTCAAGTGGGCCTTACCCTCTGTGGACTCTTTCCCTGCCAGTGGTGCCCCTGAACCTGTACATATCAATGTACAATAAGGGAGAGGAAGATGCCAGATCATTGTGGAAGGGTAGGGGTAGCTAGAGGGATAGAGGGTGATAGAAGGAATACATTCCAGAAAAGAATGGTGTGACTGGGAAGTGCAGAAGTCCAGAGCAGAGGCACCCAGGCAACTTCTATAGAGCTATAGCAGTAGAGATATGCGTGTCTCTCTGTGTGTGTATACAGAAAATGCATGTATATTCAGAAAAGATCAGCAAAGGTGTCTCCACCCACCAACCTTGCCCCTTAGGTGTGTTTCAAACCACCTACCTGTTCCTCCATTTATTCACTAAAGATGTAGTACCATTTATGTGCCAGACACTGGGCATGGAAAAGAACCAGGCAGACATGGTAGCTGCCTTAGCAGCGGTTCTCAACCTGTGGGTCATGACCCCTTTGGCGGTCGAACGACCCTTTCACAGGGGTTGCCTAAGACCATCCTGCATATCAGATATTTACATTACAATTTATAACAGTAGCAACATTACAGTTATGAAGAAGCAACAAAAATAATTTCATGGTTGGGTCACAACATGAGGAACTGTATTTAAAGGGCCAGAAGGTTGAGAACCACTGCTTTAGAGGATCTATATATTAAAGGTGATAGAGATGGGGTGAGTGGGAAGATCAGAGCTATATATTCTTAATTCTATCAATCTTGCCTACTCAAAATAAAGGAGTTTAGGTAAAGATCTACAGAAGCAAGAAGTGTTCTGAGTCAGCTAACACTTTGAAGTAGCTCATCCGAGAGGATACTAGCTCAGAGGAAGGCCTGAGCATGTACACTTGCAGCTCCTCCCACCGCTCTTGCTCCCACAATGCAGGAACCTAGCCCGAAAGGCAAACTCAATGAGAGTAAAAGCTTGCTTCCAGTTTGGGAAGCCTAGAAACATCTCTCCCGCATTCTCCCTATTTGCTTCCAATTTCAGCCTGTGGGTCTGTCTTTGGATTCAAGATATAAGGGACATAAGGATGGCAGAAAGATGATACAAGTGGGCTATCAAGAAAAGAATGGTAATAGTGGAGGTTTTGGCTGAGGGGGAAAGGTCGGTAGCCTTGTGAATTATTTTAAATTTATTTTGTATTTTCTCCTGTTTGTTTTTTTTTCCCTCTCTACCCATTGGATCACAAATATGTTGTATAGTAGAGTCTGGATTGTGTTCCTGGATGGAACCTCTAAAGGTCCTATTTCCACAGACTCCTGAGTAGAGAAGCCAGTGTGCCCAGAGTCCCTGTTCTCCTCAAGTTATAGCTGAGGGAGTGAGGGCTGTCCTATTGAATAGGCCCTCTACTGGGCAATTTTATTCCAAGGGGCAGAGTCCATCGCCATGTGTCCTTCAGCTAAAGGCTCACTGCCTGCCTTGCATTTGCCCCAAACTTTCCTCCCCCAAACAATGGCAGCCCAGTAAATTGAACTACTGCTTTGAGTTGTCAGGGCATCTGACACTGACCTTCAGAGAGGATGACTCTGAGTAGGATAGAGGGAGGGGGCAGGTGTTAGAGGGATTTTTGGAGAAACAGATTCTATGTGGATATCTTATTTAGGGATGTTTTTGTAAGAAAAATATAGTTTTGGGAAGGAACAAAGTCTCAGTTCTAAGCATGTGGGAGGGCAGCTGTGAGCACAAAGAAAGTTAGACTTTCAGGGATACAGGCCAAAGAACTTTGTTCAATACTTGTCTTTCTATGTATATGTCATGAAATGAAAACTTTTATAAGGTATACATGCATTATATAGCTACTAAATAATTTTAAAGATTTAAAACAAAGGGAAGAACAGTGAAGACATGAAAATTAAAGGTAAAAATAGATTATGGAGGGGAATGTTAAGACCCTAAAACAAGCATGTCAAACTTGCAGCCCGCGGGCCACATGCCTCGTTTATTTGGCCCCTGTTAGCCTTTGAGTTTGACATGCTTGCCCTAAAAGAACTTGATTGTTCAGTATAAAAATTTATATCCATTTGAGTAAATTTATCATTTCTGCCTAATTATAATTTACTTAGAAAACATCTATTGATATCTTGCAATGTAAAGGCAATCTGTTTTTTACAAAATATGTAAGGTATAGTTCCTCACTTCAGCCACATGCATTCGTTGTAGAAATGAAAAAATATACACCAGTGATGAAGGATTTCAGGGAATTGGTTTGAGTCTGAGGTAACTAGGGATGATATGTTGGAGGAGGTAGCATTTAAATTGGGATTTGTGGTATAAACACATATTGGCATGGAGATGGTAATGGATGGCATTCCAGGTAGAAAGATTGCACATTAAAATTTTGGAGCTACAATAACACAAGATTGAGTAATTTAGTTCAGCAAAAACACAGGGTACAATATGAGATGAGTGTGTACTAACTTGATAAGGTCTTGGAGGGGCCTGAGCTAGGCTCATGAGTGTAGACTTCACATAATGGGACAACCTTGGGATTCTTTTGAGCAGCATAGTTGAATGATAAAGTACCTACATGAGGAGGATAAATCTGTTACCAGGCTGGGTAGATCACCAGGAGGAGGAGATGAAGAGTTAAGGGGAGAAAGCAGAGTAATGATATTTCTGCTTGTGGAAGTCATTTAGGATGGATATATATAGCCCAAAGGGAAGAACAGTGTGGACAGGAAAATTAAAGGTAAAAATTGAATAAGTCTCAAATTATGGAGGGGAATGTTAAGACCCTAAAGGAAAGGGTTAGGCATTCCACCTTTGCCTACCATGAAATCGGGAGGATCTAAGTTCTAGGAAGTTTACATATTTCCCTGGCATTGGGACTAGATGCCCAGTCCCATGGTTTTTGGTCACTAGATCTGTCCAACCTGGTTTACAGTGCACATACAATTTCCAGTACTTTTTGACTATCTACTTCTGTGGCTGTCAGGTACAAGTTTCCCTTTGATTTTTGTGTGTTGGATTCATTTGGGTTTATTTGTTGTCATGATAACTCCAACCCTAAGGTTTCAAAAGATACACATCAGGCAAAATAAATTTTAGCTTCTCTCTCTCTCTCAATGCTTCCCTCAGGTCCTTCCACCTAGATATATCCCCTGAAGATTGCTATTTACAAATATCAATGCCATGGGTGACTGTGGTTCTCTAAGGGGTTTTCAGTTTCCCTGGGCCATGCCCTGAGAAGTAAGGTGTCAATTTCCTTTATACTCATTATTCCCCCATCTATCAGCTTCTACTTCTATCACCATTTCACCCATCGCACCGAGGATTCAGGCCAAGTGAGAAGGGGAGCAAGTTTAGATGCCCACTTAGGGACACTCATCTCTGTTTACCTCTATTGCACTTACACATATTTGTTTCTCTCTTTTGTGGTAGAATTCTATCTTATTTTAGAAATTATTACACTTTCTAGTTCTAGCCTCTGAAAAGGCCTAGAAACGATGACTGATTCTATAGCAGTGAGATCCTTAGAGCCCAGACTGAAGTCTTGAACTGGACAATATATAATGACTGTACATAAAATCACCACAGATAATTGTGATGGGGAGGTAGGTATAGGAACCACAGGTGGGGTAAGTTGCCACTAAAGCAAGCCTATGGCAGATAATTAATTGCTATGATTTGAGGAGGCCCATCAGATGATCAACACAGCTCCCATCTCTCCCTATTCTCATTCTCCATCCCCAGCCCTGAAGATGCCTTGAAAACCAGAATTGCAAGCAGAGTAGCTATGAAAACAATCAGCCTGTCAGCCACTGAGAGAGACAAACCATGTTTTGAATTTTTAAAGACCCCCACTCACAGAAAAGTACCACTAACTGTCTGTAATTGTGTTTCCCCAAAATATATATTTAAAACTAAGTTACAGTACCTGTGAATCATCTTATTTGGAAATATTATCTTTACAAAGTAAATTAAACTAAAATGAAGTAAAATGAATTTGGGTGAATCTTAAATCCAATGACTGGTGTCCTTATAAGAAGAGAGGAATTTGGACACAAAGACAAAGAAGAGACACACACAGAGGTAAGAAGGCCACATGACAATAGAGGTAGAGATTGGAGTGATATAGCTGCAAGCCAAGAAACACCGAAGATCATGCCAACTACCAGATGCTAGAAAGAGGCAATGAATGATTCTTTCCTAGAGATTTCAGAGGGATCAAGGCCCTGCTAACACTTTGATTTCAGACTTCTGACCTCTAGATCTGTGAGAGAATAAATTTCTCCAGTTTTAAGCTACCCAGTTTGTGGTAATAACTTACAGTAGCCATAGGAATCTAATTACAGGTGTTGATGCCAGTGTGGCAAACCAGAGATTGAACAAAAAACTAATAAGGAAGATTTGGGGAAAGAGATGTCCATAGAGGGCTTTGCAAAGCTCCAGTACATTCTTGGAAATCTAGGAAGGCAAATGCATGAATAATGTAAGGTTGTGCACCTGCCCAGGAAATATTAAAAAAGACCCTAACTTCTCCAACTCTGAGAGAAATGCTGAGGCCCTGCCAAAGCAAAAAGTGAAGCCTAAGAAAGAATTTTTAGCTATCTGATCATTGGAGTCCTCCTACAACACGCACAGAGCCCCTCCACAAAGGGTGGGAGATTTATTGATCCAATCATTTAAATAACTTTCTTTTTAATCACTAGCTGACCATTAAGCTAACTGAGCAGAGAAGTTAGTTCAGTGGTTTACACTTGACAGGGACTTAATCAAGAAAAGTAACCAAACAAACAGGAGCAACAACAAACCATGGTGTGGCTATTGGGGGATGGATTTACAGAACTGCCATATTATGTTATTTAAAACATCTGACTTTCAACAAAATGCATGACCTATACAAAGAAACAGGAAAGCAGTCACATGAAAGAAGCTGAAAAGTACCAAGAGGAAAACAAGTAAAAATGTACAAAGGACCCTCAATAAAATGAACTAACTTTTTTTTCTTTATTGATTAAGGTATTACATATGTGTTCTTATCCCTCCATTGCCCTTCCAAACCCCAATCATACCCTCACACCCCTGGTGTCTGTGTCCATTGGTTAGGCTTATATGCATGCATACAAGTCCTTTGGTTGATCTCTCCCCCTTACCCCCACCCTCCCCTACCTTCCCTCCGAGGTTTGATGGTCTGATGAATGCTTATCTGTCTCTGGATCTGTTTTGTTCATCAGTTTATGTTGTTCATTATATTCCACAAATGAGTGAAATCATGTGATATTTATCTTTCTCTGACTGGCTTAGTTCGCTTAGCATAATGCTCTCCAAAAATGAACTAACTTTTATCAAAAACTATGGAGCCCAGAAGGCAGTGTGATGACTTAAACAAAGCATTAAAAAGAAAATATCAACTAAAAATTCTATGTCCACCAAAAACAATCCTTCAAAAATAAAGAAGAAATTAAAGCATTCTCAAATAAACAAAATTTGAGAAAATTTGTTGTCAGCAGACGTTTCCTATAAGAAAACACAAAGGAAGTCTTTCAGAATGATAATAAATGATATCAGCCAGTAGCAAAACCACAAAAAGATAATGAGCACTGGTAAAGGTGACTAAATAGGTAAATATCAAAGACAGTATAAATGTATTTTTTTTCTTTGGAACATTTTATTCTCCTATATGATTTTAAAAGAACTGCATAATAAAGCAATTATCATAAAACTGTGATGATGGGCTTATAGAATATCAAGATGTAATTCTTTTGACAATAATAACAAAAAGAACCCTTACTTAAACTGACCCCATCCCCAAGAGAGGATGTAGCAGCTATGTTGGAGCAAAATTGTGGTATACTGTTAAGATTAGTTGGTATTTCTCCTAATTATGCAGTCTTTAAATTAAGATGTTAATTGTAATCTCCATGGGAGCCAATTATAAAAAAAAACACTTATGAAAGCAAAAGAAACAATAAGAAAATTAAAATGGAATTCTATCAACTATTTATTTAATACAGATGAAAACAGTAATGGAGGAACAAAAAGGAAATGAGATATGTAGAAAGTGAATAGGAAATAGTAGATGTAACCTAACTTATCAGTAAGTACATTAATGACAAATGTATTTCACATCCATTCAGTAGGCAGAGATTAGAGAATGGATTAAAGAAAATAGTCTGACTATATACTGTCTACAGAAGACACTTTAGATTCAAAGACACAAATAGTTGAAAGACAGCAACTGCAGAAAGATTGACGCAAAAAGGTATACCAAGCAAAAAGCAACCATAAGACAGCTGAAGTTGCTCTACCAATATCATGCAAAATAGACTTTAAAACAAAAAATGTAACTAGAGATAAAGAGGAACAATTTATAATGATAAAAGAGCCCATATATCAGGAGATATAATAATTATAAGCATATATGCACTTAACAACAGCACCTATATCCTATCTAATAAAAGAGAAACATGGTAATTAGCCGTACCTCCGCTACCCTTCCCATTGGCTAATCAGGGCGATATGCAAATTAACTGCCAGCCAAGATGGCGGCTGGCAGCCAGGCAGCTTGAAGCGAACATGAGGCTTGCTTGCTTCAGTGACGGAGGAAGCCAACGTTCCCCGCCTTCTGCTGCCGGCCTCTGAGCTTGCAGTTTGAAACATTGTTACAAATATAGGAGCTAAACAAAACCCCAGAAACCTGCTTTCAGCCAGCCGGGATCTCAGAGCTGGAGTTGAAACAGCGTTTCGATTATAGAACCCAAACAAACCAGATACCTGCTTTCAGCAGCTGAGGCCTCAGAGCTGGAGCCAAGCCTCAGAGCTAAAGCTGGCCCAGAATAAAAAAAAGAAAAAGAGGAGAGGTTGGGAGGTTCAGTCACCCGCCAGCCTGAAAACGGCCCTCAGCCCCTCACCCAGACTGGCCAGGCACCCCAGTGGGGACCCCCACCCTGAAGGGGGTGTGACCAGCTGCAAACAGCCATCATCCCTTCATCCAGGCTGGCCAGGCACCCAAGCGAGACCCCCACCCTGATCCAGGACACCCTTCAGGGCAAACCAGCCGGCCCCCACCCGTGCACCAGGCCTCTATCCTATATAGTAAAAGGGTAATATGCCTCCCAGCACCGGGATAAGGGGAGCCGCAAGGCCTCCCGGCACCAAGATCAACGTGACAGGGGGCAGTGCCCAAACCCCCTCCTCGCTCTGCGGCTCTGTGTGTGACAGGGGGTGGGGCCACAACCTCCCTATCCGACCTGCTCTGTTCGTGACAGGGGAAGGCGCCCCAACCCCCTGATCAGCCCTGCTCTGTGCCTGATAGGGGGGAGCTCCCCAACCCCCTGATTGCCCTGCGGCTCTGGTGTGACAGGGTGTGGCGCCCCAACCCCCTGATCGGCCCTGCTCTGTGTGTGACAGGGGGGAGCTCCCCAACCCCCTGATCGACCCTGCTCTGTGCGTGACAGGTTATGGAGCCCCAACCTCCCTGATGGGCCTTACTCTGTGAGTGACAGGGGGCAGCACCCCAACCCCCTGATTGGCCCTGCTCTGTGTGTGACAGAGAGTGGCACCACAACCTCCCTATTGATCCTGCCTTGAGTGTGACAGGGGGCGGTGCCCCAACCCCCCAATCGGCCCTACCCTGAGCGTGACTGAGGGTGGCATCGCAACTCCCAATTTTCCCTGCTCTGTGCATGACAGGGGGCGGCACCCCAACTCCCCAATCAGCCCTGCTCTGAGCCCAACCAGGGGCTGCACCTAGGGATTGGGCCTGCCCTCTGCCACCCAGGAGCAGGCCTAAGCCAGCAGGTCATTATCTCCCGAGGGGTCCCAGACTGCGAGAGGGCACAGGCCAGGCTGAGGGACCCCCCCTACCCCCCGAGTGCACAAATTTTTGTGCACCGGGCCTCTAATATATATATATATATATATATATATATATATATATATATATATATATAGTTTTAAAATATGGCAGAACTAAAGGTAGACATAGATAATTCAACATTAAAAGTGAGTGACCTCAGTAAGTTAAAAAGGGTTGAAGCCATACAAAGTATGTTTTTAACTACAATGAAATGAAATTAAAAACAGAAGGAATGTAGGGAAGTTATAAATATGTGGAAATTAAGCAACATCCTCCTAAATAACCAATATATTTTTTAAAATCACAAGGAAAATTAGAAAACACTTGGAGATGAATGAAAATGAAAACACAAGATGGCCAGATTTACTGGGTGTCACTAAAGCAGAGGTTAGAGTGAAATGTATAGCTATAAAAACCTGTATTAATAAAGAAAAATCTTAAATCGATTACCTAATTTTCTACTCTGAAAAATTGGAAAAATAACACAGTAAACCCAAAACAAAGAAAATGATGGAATAATAAAGATTAGAAAAAAAATAAATGACATAGAGGTTAGAAATACAATAGAGAAAAATCGATGATTCCCAAAGTTAGTTATTTGAATAGGTCAACAAAATTGGCAGACTTAGTTAGACTGATCCCTTCCCCAAAGAAGAAATACTCAAATTACCAAAATTAGAAATAAAGAGAGGACACCATTATCAATTCTATGGAAATGAAAAAAGAATTATATGGAAATTCTATGAGTAATTATATGCCAACAAATTAAATAACCTAGAAATAATTACTAAAGTATTCAGAGGTAATGGAGTATTAGGCCCAAAATTTACTTGTAAATAATTCAAGAAAAAAAATGTTTTACGGTACTTATTACTTCTGTATATATGAAATTATTTTAAAAAGAGAGAGAGAGAGAAATAAAAGAATGATATCATGTAAGGCCACTATTCACAGCAAGGCTTATCATTGTAAGAAAGAAGGAATCTCAAAGTTCACCAATAATGGTTTACTTCTAATCAGTGGGAAAGTTCATTAATATACAGGTTTCAACATGTACACATGTGCACGTGCACGAATGCCTGAATTTGTGTTTGCAGATGTGGAGCAGTGTCAGAATCAGCCAAAAGGCTAAGGTGTGGCTGCTGGAGTGGACGGCTGAAATAAAGTGAAGGTAGCTGGAAGTGAGGAAGTCCAGGAACGGGAATGCACAACATTGGAAGAGTCGTACTTGAGGACTTTGAGATTGTGTAAGACGATGGCAGGACTTAGGCTGGAGAGAAAGACTGTCAGTTAGGTTCCAAGTCTTTCTTGTAAGGAAATAACTGAACAGACATCAATGAAATGCGTGTAAGGGAAGAGGGCTTTAAGTAAGAAAGAAATGAACCTCAAAGAGGTTGAAGAATTAAGGAAGTGATCGTGGAGACGTAATACAGAGGAAGGACCTGGACCCTAACCTTAAATATTTCTCAAGCACTGTGCCTAGCTGGCCTGATTCTGCCATAGATTAAAAATTTTATGGAAGACTTCATAGCTAGGAATCAAAGGAAATTATATGAAGCTTGGTCTGCAATTGCTATGTCTCAGGAAATCAAATATGAAAGTGTTTTCTGTAATTCTTTCCTGATCTACTTACAAGGAGAATAGGTGAAAAGAACAGAGTAATTGAGCTGACACTAATTTATTCTTCTCACTTATTTGTGAAATGATTTATTTAAAATTCCTTTGAATGTTGTTAATTCTAATTCATTTATGATTTTATTTAAATGCAACTGCTTAGACAAATCTTTAACATATGAAGCAAATTACCTGTTACTTTATTCCTTTAATATTATAACACCGTATATATTATATATACAGGGGTGGGCAAAAGTAGGTTAATAATAATAATAAATATAATAAATAAATAAGTAAATAACACAATAATAAACTCTGTTTTGTGTACTCATAATTATAAACCTACTTTTGCCCATCCCTGTATATATTTTGTACATTGCACACTCAAGAACATAAAAATGGTTCTATGAAGATATAGTGTAAACTTTATGGTTGCTAAGCTTGTTTCTCTATCTGTCTCCATGCACCAATGTCCACACACTTAATTTTAAAGATTTGTTATACAAGTAGAAGAGGAATATTTTCTAGGGGGCGGGGGGTCTCAATTCCACTAGATAGTGATTATTGTTGTCTTAATTGTTTTTTGAGGAATGCTTCATTTAAATTACTTTCTAATACCCCAAGTCCTAACAAGATGATAGATACTTGTATTTACCATTTACTCTTATACTACTAATTCTTATGGAAGGCTGTTTGTCATGCTTTTGCCCCTGCAGACTCTTATTAAATTGAAATCACTCCAAGATGAGTACGTATGGTCACTACACATGCTTTTATTAAGTGGGGGAGGAAATGGCCTGGAATTCAAGTTTTTCCATGGATTAAACAGTGCACAAAACCAGCAACTTTGGAGGAAATCCAGCTTACTTTTGCTTTAATGCACCCAGAAGATTTCAGATCAATACTTAGCATTAATGTTTCAATTGAAAATTAACATCGCTATGATTGGAAGTGAGCATCAGCATCCTGATACTTAGGAGAGGGCTCTTTGGTTGGGAAGGTCATTACACTGGAGAGCACAAACATTGGGAGAGCAAAACAAACCATTTGTTTCCTTGAGCGAGGACACACAGTAAACACTTGAATGCGTGGTCAACTATAATTTGCTTCCAGAGCCAGCGAATTTGGCAACACTGCAGTTTAGATTTCTAGCAGAGCACACACATAGCAGTAACTTTGAAAGCAAAATATATTTAAAAAAAGAAAACAAGGAAGAAGTTACTAGTTCTTAACATTTCCCCCCTCAACCTAAAGGCAGGATGTACTCTTGCTGCCATGTCCAGCGGGCTCCTCAGCTGCTCTTCCTAAATAATTACTCCTCCAGGAAACCAATGACATTTGAGTCTGGGTTATCAACAATCCTTTATTTATTTATTTTTTTGCCTGGGATTTTTAAATCAATATATTCCCAGTCTGAACAGAGTTTTTCTTTCCATCGTGGTAAAAAATAAAATGTAAAATATTGTATTGTTTTCTATATGCTTTCAGTATCTTAAAAAGTTCAATCACTTCTTCAAATCCACAGGAAAAGCCCTCTCCCGGGTAGAATCCTGGGCTCAGTACCGCCTAAGGCACTCCCACCTCTTCCGTATTAGAAATGGAGCAACCAGTTCGGATGTAGCTCCTCCGTGGGGTAGAGGGAATTAGGGGAAGGGAACTTCTGCAGAAATCACCAGTTCCACAGATAAGCCCCTCTTCTCCGTTCCCCTTTTCATTGAGAGTGAAAAACTACTCACAAGAAGTGCTCACTGTCCCCTTCCACTATGTGACTTCGGAGTCAAAAGAGGACCCAATCAGTGAGGCGCCATCTGCTCTGTCCGCAGCCTGCGACTTCACCCCATTGCGTCCTGTGCCGAATTGGAGCTCAGAGCAGTAGCCTGCGCACCACTCTCCACCCCAGGAGGGGCCAGAGGCCCCTTTCCTGGCCTAGAGGAAGGGCTTTTGTGAAAGCAGAGTTTGAAAAGCCCCAGCACTGTCATGGTCAAAATCACCAACACTATCACTGCTATGCTCACAAGTATGAAGACCACAGTGGAGGAGGAGTCCAAAGCCTTGGGCATGTTAGAGGAAGACGTGGCATTAGACGTGGGAATCACGCTTCCTGGAGAAGTGATGGTGGCCTTTGAGTTGGCTTGAGGGGACATCTGCAGGGTGGGCTTCGTGCTCTTTGCTCCCCACCCAGGAATCTCAGAAATAGATGTTGCTGAACTGCCTTGTCCAGGGATCTGGGGCATCTCTCCTGGTTTTTCAGGGCCCCTGGGTGACCATGTTCTCCTTGGCATGGGGCTGGCTGCAGTGGCCAGGGGGTGCCTGGTGGGCCCCTTGGCTCCCCCCGGGTCCCGCTGTCCTTCTCCGTAGGTTACACAAGAGCGTCGGTCTTCCCCCAGCACGAAGCCCGCAGCACACTCGCAGACAAAGCCTTCCATGTCGTCCAGGCAGTTAGAGAGCTCTGCGCATTTGCCTGCGCGGAGGTACCTCCCGGGGCAGGGACAGAGCACAGCCCCGGAGGGTATCCCGTCCCAGCGAGCGCCGACCCCGTCCACGATGCAGGTGGCCGTGGTGGATTGCTGCCCCGGGCAGCGCGCACTCACCTCGGTCCCGGGGGGGCTGAAGTCCAGCGCCGCGCTGTGCAGCTGGAAGGGCGCGCGGTAGCTCAAGTCAGAGGCGGCCCCGGGGCGCGGCGCGGGGCACAAGCCCTCGAACTGGTACTTGCACAGGTAGCCGTGGGCGCGCCAGTGGCAGCGCATCTCCTTCCAGCCTGCGGGCTCCACTCCCGCGGCGGCCTGGAGCGCCGCGCAGTTCCGCGCAACGCAAGAGCGCTGGGGCTCCTGCACCCACGGCAGCGTTTCGTTTTCCAACCCGTCGACGTGGACGTCTGGGGGCACCCAGGAGAAACCCCGCAACGGCTCGCTCTCCAGGGTGCACTGGGACCGCCTACGCTCCAGCGCCACCCAAAACAGAAGGTCTTTGGAGCCCCCTCCGGGCCCCGGGCCTGCCCGCAGGAGAGCGAACACCTCGCGGAGCTCAGCGCCTCCGCGCACCGTGCTGAGCGCCCCGCCGCGCAGGTTGCAGGCCTCCTCGGCCGCCAGCCGCTTGATGCTCGCGTGGTGCAGGCTGTAGCAGGCCCCCGAGGCAGAGCAGCCCGCGCGATCGGCGGTGGGGTGCTCGCCACGGCCGGGTCGGGGCCAGAACGCCTGCCAGAGGAGGCACAGGGTGAGCGCCGGCCTCATCTTGGAGGCCCCGCGCCCACAGCTGCTCCCAACTTGGCGCAGTCTGGCCAAGGGCTCCGAGGTGTCCCTAGAGCGCGGTCACCGCCCTCTACCACTGGCTCTACCCTTACTTCCCCCGCCCACCCCCACCCCCAACCTCCAAGAATCCCCACCAGTGTCCTGGCGGCAAACAGGCTTCCCTTAGGCCGAGACAGGAAATGTGCCGGGAGCTCTGCCAGGGCCGGTGCAGCCTTGATTTATTCTGGGGTCAGGAACACAGCTGGCGCGGGGCAGGCAACGCAGTCGACCAGGAGGTCAGACACCCTGCTAAGAGCAGGGGGGAAAGAAAGTCGATACTTCAGGGGGGAAAGGTTAGGGAGTTTTAGGACCTTAAATACCCTAACACTTTGGTGAACACGGACAGGAAGGGCTGGAAAAGAGGAACTTGCTCCCGGCCCACGCCCGCCCATTGTGCTTCATCCGGAGCGTGGAGTTGGAACCACAATTGGTGGAGGGCTCCAGCTTCCATCAGGCCTGCGACTAAGGGCGCGAAATCTTGTGAGAAATATAAGCATCTCTCTTCCTCACCAGAGGCCGCACTATTTCACCGCAGGTCTCTCGCTGGGCTCTGCTTCTCTGTTCTATCAAAGGAGACTCAGGTTTCCGGGTAGTAATAGAATTAGAGTTCCTTTGGGGTCTCTTACATGGGGAGTCCTGCTTCTCGGGTGAGCACTTGCCTTAAACGTTTGTTTTTCGCTTCCATTTGTTTCTCTTTGAAATGGCCTATGCTGGTTCAGTGAGGAAAGGAAAAATGTAGGCCCAAATGGGAAAAAGGCCATAGGTCTTTACCTTTGTTAGGTTGTTAGCTCTTTATCACTATATTATTCATAACTTCTTCCAGCTTACAGATCATATGTAAATGAATTCATGGCCATATTAATGTTTGAGAACAACTCCTCCACCTCTGATTTTATCCTTGAACTATTTCACATTATTTTCTCCTATGATTTAGTGTCAATATTTGCAGCATTACGTTGTAAAAGTCACCTTTAAGGGTCACTAGAGTTCAATAGCCTAAAGAAATGAAAATATTTATAACATTGTAATGCATATTGAATATTGTAAAAAAAAAAATACCAAAATCTGCAACTTAAAAAATGAGTGAGTCAATTTCTTTAGCGTTCCAGTGGGTGTTCTGTTTAAATATAAACACTTCAACTCAGTTGAGAGTGAGTAGGAATTAAAGACAAGTGAAGAAAGGAAAGGTTAAACACTGCACTGTCTATGAAAGAATTTTCTGGTTAGCAAATTCAGTAATTCTACATCATTTTGAGAAATAAACGTAATCAGAAATACATAGAGTTTCAACTAAGCCCTCTTAAACATGCATGATGCTTTTACATATCTATATTCAGAATAAAAGTTGCTATTCCATGAATAATGCATACCACATTTTTAAACTCACTTTGTGTTACTGAATGCTACTGTCCAGGTTACTGAGGAGGAGGAGGAGGAGGAGGGGGAAGGAAGGTTTCATGATCACATTTGTATGTTTCCACCTCATTTTTACCACTACTCTCACTTTTCTCCTCTTAAAAAGTCCATGTATCTTAACAAAGGATAGTAAATACCAGGAATCATCATCTCACTTACCTTGCTTTTGCTCACTGAGGAGTTTTGCCTCAGGATTTCTTTCCTATCCTCGCTCTTTTCCAATTGAAAGGACATTCATTAGTCCTTCATTTCAGATGTCTAAGAATAACCTTAAACATGACTTTGCATTTTAATTAAGTAACTAATGTCTTATGAGAAAGGAACATGAAAATCCAGAAATCTAGTTGAATGGATTTTAAAAATACTTAATCACTTGGGTCAGTTCTGTATGCTTTTGCAATCTAATGGTTATGTGTTTGTAAATATGTCCATATAGCATTGCATACTTTGATAAAATAAAACATTTTATAAACCTAAGTAGTCAATAGAAATCTTTTAGATATTTTTAAAATCACTTGGGATGAGATGAGGTTTCTAGAGTAAGGAAGAATGAATGACTGGAGAGCTTAGAGTAAATACATGATCACACACACTGACATCCTGCCTAGGGAGGTAGAATATTAGAAGAGAACATAGTGGCTATAATGACTATATATCACAGTCCTAACCATGCCTACAATGATATGAGAGAAGAGTAAGAAAAAAATTAGCTCAAAGCAAGACATACCATTTTGTGACTAATTACTTTATACTGATTTACATACCATTAAAATGAGATCAAAGGAACAATGAACATAAGATTTTGGCTGATGGATCCTTTGGGTGAGAAGGAGAAGGGGGATAGATTGGTGGGGGAGCCAGGGGTTGGATGTGGGCTGTTGCTGGAGTCCTAGCTTTTGTTTTGGACAGTGGATTTATGGATGATTATTCCACTATGAAAAAACAAATAATTAAATCATTTTTTAAATGAATAAAAGTTGCTATATCTAGACAAATGATGGGAGAATGACATGAACCAAATATTATAATTAGTCTAATTCTGAGCAGCTGAGTTCCACCATGTAAAGTAAAAATAAAATCAAGATGTGGATGTAGTTTTCTTTACTTCCCAAATTCTTTTATAGGTGAAGCATTTTTAAATTTAAGCCAGTTATTACTCTGAAAAAACACAATAGGTAAAATATTTTCCCTATGTTTTTAGACTTTTCACACAATCTTCATATTATTGGTAAGAATCATGTATGGCATTTATTTGTTCATTCATTTATACAAGGCCATCCAAGGAATGTATAAGGAAGTATATGAGAGAATATATAAGGAACACATTTAGTCCAACATTTTCAATTTGATTATTAATTTAAAGTATTAGAAACATGGAGAAATATAAAATTTTAGTAATCATATCCTATGCAATCTCATAAATTTATAAATTGTTGATCCTCCCTGAATAACTTCTATTATTATGAAAGAAAACAACACCTGGATCTTCACATATTTCTGATTTCACTTAAATATAAAAAGACTTTAGAGGAAATTGAAAAAAAGATACAGCATCTCAAAAAGGCAGTATGATGCTCAGAAGGTAATCTGTAGAGACTAAGCATTGTGGAGATTCCTAGCTTCTTAGAACTGTTTTGGACCTTAAAAAAATGATTGATATTTTTATATTTTTAACTGAGAAATTTTAAAATTTTATTTCTCAAGTGTCCATGAAGCACTTAATGAATGATAAAATATGGTAATTCTATTTGCCGAAAACACAATTTCTAATCATCATTATATACACACTAGTAGCCTGGTGCACTAAATTCGTGCACAGGGAGGGGGGTGTCCTTCAGCCGGGCCTGCACCCACTACAATCTGGGACCCCTCAGGGGATGTCCAACTGCCAGCAGTTGGATATCCCTCTTGCAATCTGGGACCACTGGCTCCTAACTGCTCACCCGCCTGCTTGCCTGATCACCCCTAACCACTCTGCCTGCCAGCCTGCTAGCCCCCAACTGCCCCCCTTCCAGCCTGCTCACCCCCAACTGCCCCCCCCTGCAGGCCTGATTGCCCCCAACTGTTCCTTCCCCTGCCGGCCTGATTGCCCCTAACCACCACTGCCTCAGCCCCGCCACCATGGCTTTGTCCGGAAGGTCTCCCAGTCTAATTAGCATATTACCCTTTTATTAGTGTAGATTCAAATTAGGATATATGGTTTGACTCTTAACCCAACAGATTATATAGGCTAATAACCTAACAAATTCATACACATCTAAATAGATAAAGACTTATTTTAGATGGCATTATATTTAAGACATACTCATACATGCATATACAGTTAGTCATTTCAGAATGTATGTCATAATAATGATAGGTATTCCTCTGGCTTAGTTAACAACATGACTAATAGAAATAAGAAACTTTAGAAAACATTAAACTTTCAGCTTGTTTATTTAAACTGCTCTCTAGGCAGAGGCAGTGTTGACCATATTCCATGTGCACTGGATGTAACATAAAAAAATTATTCTTTGGTGGCCATTACAGGATTAGTATACTTCTCCATTGCCAAGTTTATAATCAAGAAATAATGGAGGCATGACTCATGCACACAAAAGGCTTTTTATAATCCAAATGCCTAACAAGTTCTAAAGTATAAATGTTTATCCTACTACCAAGATTTTTTTTTCAAAATTCCTACAAAGCTGGTTTATGGGCCACACTAGAAAATCAGTCTCATTACTCAGTCACACAGTTACACACACACACACACACACACACACACCTCATCCAGCCCCTCCCCCCTTTTTTTGACAAATGACAATAAAAGTTAAACTTGTAGGGTTCATTAACATCATCAAGCAAACAAACTACAGCTGTATGGAGGTGGGCGGGTTGCAGACCTTCTCCTTTGTTAAAATTTAGCATCTATGTGATCTATGGCATCAGGTGCACAGATCTTGGAGTTCTTTCTGGCCTGGTCCTGAGTCCTCTTATCTTTCCACTGGATAATCTCTTCCTCATGATCTCATCTCATATTGTCCTATTATTTTGGATATCATCTCTATGCCAGTGATGCCCAAACATATCCACACTTTATTCTTCTTGACTGAGCTCTAAATTCATATATCCACCAACTACTTAATATTTCCACTTCGGTATCTCATAGGTATTTCAAATTCTCATGTTCTGAACAGAACTTTGGTTCTTCCTTCCTGAGCCAGCTTGTCATCTTGACTTCATCATTTTAATCAATGGCACATCTGTTCCCCAAAATGCACCTCTAGCTCCCTCACCTGTTATACTGGTCAGGTTTTTTTCAATTGTAATGAACAGAAATCCAACTCAAGCTAGCTAAATGCAAAAGGGAATTGTGTGTTTAAGTCCTTTATCCATTTTGAGTTTATTTTTGTATATGGTGTAAGTTGGTGGTCTAGTTTCATTTTTTTTTGCATTTATCTGTCCAATTTTCCCAACACCATTTATTGAAGAGATGGTTTTGACTCCATTGTATGCTCTTGCCTCCGTTGTCAAATATTAATTAAGCATAGTGGTTTCGGTCGATTTCTGGGTTCTCTATTCTATTCCATTGGTCTATATGTCTGTTCTTGTGCCAGTACCAGGCAGTTTTGAGAACAGTGACTTTGTAATACAGCTTGATATCTGGTATTGAGATGCCTCCTACTTTGTTCTTCTTTCTCAGAATTGGTGCAGCTATTCAGGATCTTTTTTTATTCCAGATGAATTTTTGGAGAGTTTGTTCTAGGTCTGTGAAATATGCCATTGGTATTTTAATGGGGAGTGGATTGAATCTATAGATTGCTTTGGGTAGAATGGACATTTTAAATGATGTTGATTCTACCAATCCATGAACACAGTATGTTCTTCCATCTGTTTATGTCTTCCTCTAAGTAAGATGGAAAACCATAAAAATCTTAGAGGAATCCACAGGCAGCAAAATCTCAGACATATGCTGAATCAATATCTTGACTGATACAGCTCCTAGGGCAATGGAAACTAAAGAGAAAATAAACAAATGGGACTACATCAAAATAAAAAGCTTCTGTGCAGCAAAAGAAACCATCAACAAAACAACAAGAAAGCCCACTGCATAGGAGAACATATTTGCCAATGTTATCTCTGATAAGGGTTTAATCTTCAACATTTACAGGGAACTCATACAATTTAACAAAAGGAAGATAAACAACCCAATCAGAAAATGGGCAACGGACCTAAATAGATACTTTTTGAAAGAGGACATAAGGAAGGCCAAGAGACATATGGAAACGTGCTTAAAGTCACTAATCATCTGAGAGATGCAAATCAAAATGGCAATGAGATACCATCTCACATCTGCCAGAATGGCTATCACCAACAAATCAACAAATGACAAGTGCTGGTGAGGATGCTGAGAAAAAGGAACCCCATGCACTACTGCTGGGAATGCAGACTGGTGCAGTCATTGTGGAGAATAGTATGGAGTTTCCTCAAAACACTAAAAATGGAACTCCTATTTGACCCAGTGATCCCACTTCTAGGACTATATCCCAAGAAACTAGAAACACCAACAGAAAGGATATATGCACCCTTATGTTCATAGCAGCACAATGTACAATAGCTAAGATTTGGAAACAATCTAAGTGTCCATCAGCAGATGAGTGGATTAGAAAACTATGGTACATCTACACAATGGAATACTATGCTGCTATACAAAGGAAGGAACTCCTACCATTTGCAACAGCATGGATGGACCTGGAGAGCATTATGCTAAGCGAACTAAGCCAGTCAGAGAAAGATAATATCACATGATCTCACTCATTTGTGTAATATAATGAACAACATAACCCAATGAACAAAAACAGATCCAGAGACAGAAAAGCATCCATCAGACCATCAAACCTCAGAGGGAAGGTAGGGAAGTGGGGGTAAGGGGGAAAGATCAACCAAAGGACTTGTATGCATGCATATAAGCATAACCAATGGACACAGACACCAGGGGGCTGGGTAAGGGCATGAGCTGGGATAGGGGGGGACAATGGGGGTATAAGGACACATATGTAATACCTTAATCAATAAAGAAAATAATAAAAAAAGAAATATAACGTGAATCACATATGTACTTTTAAAATGTCTAGTAGCTTCATTAAAATGTTAAAAAAAGATGAATTATGTGATCAGTGTAACTGGAGAAAATCCTGGAGTAGTTCCAATAGTCAAATGGACAACCAGGAGATTCTATCACACCAGAATTTATCTCAATGTCTCTCCTTTTTTCTTTTCTCTGCATGGCTGCATCCTCTGCATTTGGCCTTTATCCAAATAACCTCAAACAAGACCACTGGCAGTTTTCATGTTGCATCCTTATAATATTCTACTAAAGGAGAGTGTTCCCCTTTAATTCCATTAGGAAAATCCCAAGAAAGGATTTTTTTTAAACTCTTATCCGAGGATATGTTTAGAGAGGGGAAAGAAGAGATTTTTAAACTCTTATCCGAGGATATGTTTAGAGAGGGGAAAGAAGAGAGAGAGAGAGAGAGAGAGAGAGAGAGAGAGAGACAGTCGGTTGCTCTTCATACGTGACTGGATCCACAACCCAGGGATGTGCCTTGACTGGGAATTGAACCAGCAACCTTTCAGTGCAAAGGACAACACTCAAACCAACTGAGCCACTCTTTCTGGGCCTGTGAAAGGATTCTTACCAATCCAGCTTCAGTAATTTGCCAGTCATTGGCTCAATCATTGTAGCCAAAAAGATAGGACCTAGAGATAAGTGATTTTCTTCAGAGGGCAGAAGTATATGTAAGGAATATTCAGTTCTAAGTCTACAGTATAACTTGAATGGAGCCAGTTTTATGTCTTCATTTTGATGATCTTTCATGTCTTCTCACTGGTGTGCCTGCATCTTTCTGGATGCCATGGATCTATTCACAGAGTCATATGTATTATCTTTAAGAGCCTTGTCTGATTATGACTCTTTTCTGTGTGAATCCCTTTAATGACTTTCTATTGCTCCTAAAATATGTAAACCTCAAAATCCTTACTGAGACCCACAAGATGCTGGCTCCTATGCCCCTTTCCATTTTTATCTTCTTGTTCCTCTGGTCCCAGTTCTATTGCCAGCATCTCAATGAGATCCTTCAAGGCATCCCAATCTCCACTCCCCCACTAAACAATCCTCCATCCCCGATCTCTTTCAATGACATCAACCTATTTTGTTTCCTCCATAGCCATTATTAATCTCTGAAATTATCTTGTTCATTTGATTGTTTTTGTCTGTCTCACACTTAAGTTCTATGAAAAGGTAGTACTTATTTAAAAATGAGTAAATGAATGTATAAATGAATCTTCCAACATCTCTCCTTGCATTTTTTAAAAGTGTGAAATATAATGTACCTATAGAAAAGTGTCTAAAACACTTATGTACAGTTTTCTAAATAATCAGTAAGTCAGCATCCAAGCCAGGGAATGAAATAGGGCCAGTTTATGATTGTAACTTGGGATATTTCCTCTCTTCTCTGCTCAAACTTCTCTTGCAGTTCTCTGGGATTAGAAGGGGTAGGTTTCCTTCTGGTTTGCTCTGACATTGAGGATGTAGTTCAGCTGAATAGTAGGAGAATCTCCTTGGGTTAAGTTGGGTTTCGACACTTGTTCCTCTCTCCCCATTAGGTTATCAAAACAGAAGTTCAAAATCACTAGGATTGGCAGCAAGGGCAAATACATAAAGCTCAAAATCCTTACTGAGACCCACAAGATGCTAGCTAACCTCTGTGCTCACTTTCTGGTTCTGTATTCTTTCTTCCTCCTTAAATTTCATCCTGGTTGTGTGCTATGTTAATTGAGGACTTGGGGAGAGAAAGCAAGATGGCGGCATAGGTAAACACGGGAGTTTGCTGCCTCGAACAACCACTTCAAAAATACAACTAAAAGACGGAACGGACATCATCCAGAACCACAGGAAAGCTGGCTGAGTGGATGTTCTACAACTAGGAGGAAAGAGAAAAGCATACCGAGGCTCAGAGGAGGCGCAGTGCTGAAGTAAAATACTAAGGTTCGGAGTGCATGTGGAGTGGGCTGGAGGCTGAGGGCGCAGTTGTTTTCAATCGGGAGGGCGTCTCAGGCTCTGAGCTCCAGTTCCGGGCGAGTCCCTAAGGACCCAGACTCATACGGGAGAAGCAGGACTGTCTGGCATCGCTCAGAACCCTAGGGCAGCTTTCTCTCCGTGGGGCTTGCAGCGACTACTGGGACACTGAGAAGCAGAGCCTCTGAGGGCAAGACTGAGAGCAGCCATAATTGCTAACCCCGCCCTGTTGATCCCGTGGGACCCGCCCCGCCCAAGCCCTGCAGGGAGGCTTTTGCTGGATAGCCTCAGGCAAAGGCTAGATTAGCACCTCCCTAGAGATCCAGGAGCCAGGAAGCCCAGAGGTCAGAGTGGGACCATCCAGCTTTAAGCTCTGTGGAACCATAAAAGACACACTCAGGAGGCAGACTCAGTGAGCACCAAAGCCCCATCGAAGCAAGTCTAGCCCCAGAGGGGTGTCTCCAGCACAGAAGTTCTCCCACCGCAGACACAGCTAATTCCCACAGCCAATTGGCCTGGAGGTCAATTCCTCACAGTGATAACTACAACAATCAAGGCTTAACCACAACAAGACTGTGCACAAAGCCCACAAGGGGGTGCACCAAGAGTGTCTACCTTAGGTAATTGGGACACTTAGCACAGAAAGGCACTCTATCGACACAGCGAAGCATAAAAAAATGCCGAGACAAAGAAACAGGACACAAACAACAGAATTGGAGGAAAGCAAACTACAGGATATAGAGTTCAAAACCACACTTATAAGGTCTTTAAAGAACTGTTTAGAAGCCCTCGAAAAGACTGGTAAGACCGCCGATAAATGTAGTGAGATCCTCAAGAAATCTAATGAGACCCTCAATGTTGTGATAAAGGACCAACTAGAAATTAAGCATACACTGACTGAAATAAAAATTATACAGACTCCCAACAGCAGACCAGAGGGTCGCAAGGATCAAGTCAAAGATTTGAAATACGAAGAAGCAAAAAACACCCAACCGGCAAAGCAAAATGAAAAAAGAATCCGAAAATATGAAGATAGTGTAAGGAGCCTCTGGGACAGCTTCAAGCGTACCAACATCCGAATTATAGGGGTGCCAGAAGATGAGAGAGAGCAAGATATTGAAAACCTATTTGAAGAAATAATGACAGAAAACTTCCCCTACCTGGTGAAAGGAATAGACTTCCAAGTCCAGGAAGCGCAGAGAACCCCAAACAAAAGGAATCCAAAGAGGACCACACCAAGACACATCATAATTAAAATGCCAAGAGCAAAAGACAAAGAGAGAATCCTAAAAGCAGCAAGAGAAAGAAAATCAGTTACCTACAAGGGAGTACCCATACGACTGTCAGCTGATTTCTCAACAGAAACTTTGCAGGCCAGAAGGGAATGGCAAGAAATATTCAAAGTGATGAATACCAAGAACCTACAACCAAGACTACTTTATCCAGCAAAGCTATCATTCAGAAGTGAAGGCCAGATAAAGAGCTTCACAGATAAGAAAAAGCTAAAGGAGTTCATCACCACCAAACCAGTATTATATGAAATGCTGAAAGGTATCCTGTAAGAAGAGGAAGAAGAAGAAAAAGGTAAAGATACAAATTATGAACAACAAATACACATCTATCAACAAGTGAATCTAAAAATCAAGTGAATAAATAATCTGATGAACTGGTGATTGTAATAGAATCAGGGACATAGAAAGGGAATGGACTGACTATTCTTGGGGCGGGGAGAAAGGGGTGTGGGGGTGAGTGAAGAGATTAGACAACAATCGTGCACCTATGGATGAGGACAGTGGGTGGGGAGTGAGGGCAGAGGGTGGGGTTGGAACTGGGTGGAGGGGAGTTATGGTGGGAAAAAAGAGTAACTAATGTAATAATCTGAACAATAAAGATTTAATTAAAAAAAAAGAAAAAAAAATAATTGAGGACTTGGAATTTTCTAGCTTTTTGTCAAGAATTAGATCATTATTCCAATAGGCCAGCAGTTAGTTGTAGGCTCATTGACTACTGTGTCTCCTAATACAGTGATCTGAAGTACTACTTTCAGAACTGCTGTTAAGAAATTCTTATTATAACAAAGTGGGTAGCATTTTTATTTAGGTTTCTGGACAGCTTACTGTGGTGCCTGACCCAGCCCTAGTTTCATGCTATGATCTGATCTCGAAGGATTTGTGAGGTAAGTGTGCTTGAACATCAGGGCATGCCGTAAGTCTGACAGTGTGCCTTTTCTACTGGTGCCTGCAAAATTTCCACTTCACAGACCTGGGAGGTGGGAGGGGGAAAACCACAGCTACTTAAATTCAAATCCTTTCAGGCTTATCTGTTATCATTTTGTAAGTACCAGGGATAATCAGCAGTTACCTTAGCATTTATAGAGGCAAGGCAGTGGGAATCTTGAAGTTATTTTTAGCCAGTCTGGCCCATTTTAAGGCTTATGTATCTGGTAAATCCACACACCCCTACACAACACATTCTACATGGGCTTGTCTATTCCAGATATGTGGCTATTATGTGGCATTTCAAATCTGATACATTCAGAAGGTTCTTGTTTGACCTTCGGATTTAGCATCAGAAATTTTTGTTTTAAGAAAGCAATGACTTAGGAAAATTGATTCAATAGAATCAGATGCCGTATATCTTTATGTTACACTACTTTGTTTTGTACTAAATTCACATAATATGACATAATTTATTACAGTTAGGGGAGGGGAAGAGGTTCTGCTTGCTATAATATAGTTATAGTACACACACATCTATCTATGACAAACTGAAGACCATTACTATATATTTTTGCTAAATTACACCTTTTGTGAATAGTCTTACTATGGGCTTGGCTTTGTAGTTATTGACAGATTGGAATACTTTGTACCAACTTTCCTTCAATACCTAATACTGATCATCACAATTTTAGAAACTCAATATTTAGAAATTTAAAACAATATTTAGAAATTCACAATTTTAAATATGTATATTTGTGAATATGTCACTGTTTAATAGTAATCCTTCCACACACATTCTGTGTGTGATTGGGTAGGTGCCAACTGGACATCTGACTGGGGAATCCTCTTGAGAATTATAGTTTTCCTGGTCTTCTAGTTAAGAGGGTCACCCTGAAGCAAAGGCCATAGAAGTGGAGAGCAAGGAGGAAGTTTAGAAATCAATGTCTATTACAGCGTGGGTACTCTTGAATGACTGCAGCATTCTTGGAAAGGTTTCTCAATGTGTGCTCAGGATGAGGTGGGGTGGGGCGTGAGGGGAGGGTGCAGGGTGCTTATTGTGTGCTGTGGGTCTCCCGCCTAGTAGTGTGGAAAACCAGTGGGTACTCTTTCAGGGACAAGGCTTTGTAAATCCCTCCGTATCCACTCCTGGAGCCTCCTTGAGGAATAGTAGGCCTGTGGAGAAAGCTGATTTCAATGCAGAAAAGGCTTCATCGGCAGAGCAAGAAATCCTCTATCCCAGTCTGTACTGAGAGAATTCAGAAAAGGCTCTGCTGGGTCCCCTTTAAGTGACAGATACACACAGGAGACTTTACTACATCTTAGAATATCAGCCCAGCATGGAGGGGGCAACTCCTCTGGCCCTTCTCTGACTCTCTCTTCAGGTTTCAGGATAAGCTCTGTCTTATTCCTCTTTAAGAATAATGGATAAGAATTCAATTTGCTGGCCTCTTGAACAAATAACCTCTGCCTTTGCTATCTCTCAGCCTTGAATGGGCTCTTCCCCATCTTCCCACTCTCAATCTTCTGCACTTGGGAAGTCATGTATGTGCATTTACATACATACTTACATATATTTTAAGCAACAAAAAATAAATGTAATATGTTTATTGTGCAGAGTGTGTTTATTATGTTCAGGACACTTATTCTCTGGTTTTTGAAACTGTTAAAGAAAATACTCTGGATTCTTTTAAAAGAGCACAGAAATATGAGAGAGGTGTCAGAAGTCAATATTCTTAGAATATTTTGAGTAACCAGCATCCCCATCAATATTAATAATTAGAGTACGGGACACTTTAAGTGAAGATCAAACTATAAAAGAAGATAAGATCATCTCAAGTTCAGCTTGGTGTGGCTTAATGAAAACAAAATAGTAAATGCTAGAAATAGGCCTGAATAAAATTTATAAAGTTTCCTAATTTTTTGTACTACTTCACAATCAATTTAAAGACAAATTCATGTTTTTGGGAACGATGGGAAAACCTGAATCCAGCTGGATAAAGACTCAGGGTAAGTGGTAAAGTTAGAATGGCTTTGTTATCCAACACTCCATCTTCTCCCCACCAGCTCCTCACAGAAACACTTGACTTCAGAGATGCCAGTATTGTCCACGGAATCTGTCAGCTGAGATGTACCAATGTGCCTAGCAGCATCCAGTGGGCACTCAACTTCACATTAAATAAAATTTTGCTTGGAAAAACCCACAGAAGATAAAATGTGCCATTGTAACCATATTTTAGTGTACAATTCAGTAATCTTAAGTATATTCGTGTTGTTATGCTTTGTTGGGGGGAATGGAAAATGGTGCCACTGCTATAGAAAACAGTTATGGTGGTTCTTTTAACAATTAAAAATAAAAGTATCATATGATTGATCACTTTGTAATTTGAATCTGAGTGTAGCTCTAACTTAATGGAAAAATAGAACCTAATTCTGTAGCCGGCAGTGTAGCGTTCCTCAAGAATATGAGATTAGAGAGAAAAAACTTCTAGTCACCCAGGTTTGAGTATCTGACATCTTCCTTCTCCATCTCCTATATTTAGTTAGACAGTAAATTCACTTATATTTTCTCATCATTCTTTTATTTTTACTTCCTCTCCAATCTCGTAAGATTGACTTTCAAATTCCTGCTCATGGAGGCAGCGTCCCTGTGGCACCCAAAGCATTAAAAGCAATGGAACTGAAAGGGGGAAGTCATTCCTTCATTCAACATATATTATTGGGCACCTCTCACATCCTTGAAACTGAGCTCCATAATGGAAATACAGTGATAAATAAAATCAAATCATCTCCTTAAAGGAACTTATGATTACATGAAAGACAATAAGTAAATTAACAGGTGGCTAGTTACAAAGTGCGATAGTGCTATGAGGAAGAACCTCAGGGAGCTACAGAAGCAGATTACAGCGAGCATGCACTTAGAGGCTCTGGTCCTGAAGGGCCAGGATGCATCATAGAAGCTAAGCCCAAGTGAGCAGGTGTCCTGAGAGTAGAAACAGGATCAAATCCTACTGCAGGGATGAATGTGAAGGGTAGCTTAGCATCAAGTCTTTGAACCCCAGAATGAATGTTAGGGCTCCTTTTCTGGAGGTGGGTGGTGAAAACACCGCAGGCAGCACCTGCTTCTCACTTTTATACATGTATCACCTGCAGTCAACTGAGCCCTGAGTTCTGTCAAATGTCTAACCTATAGTCACAGTATGTATGTAGGTTTCCTAGCACCCAAAGCACCTTGCTTTCAGACTGAAGTTTCATGTCCAAATTACATAAACTGCTTAGTTCAGGTCAAGATCCTTCCCCAAAGGAGAAATCACAGATACCCTTGAATCTTTCTCTTTCTCTAGTTCAGGAACAATTGGCCACACTTTCCTGTGGTTCTACCTTAGATTTGTCTCTTGAATGGATCCTTTGTGCTCTTTCTGTTCCCTCTGCCTCTGTCTTAAGTCATCTAAGGCCTTGAAATAACCTGCAAATTGTGCTCCATCTCCACTCCTGCACTGTCCCTCTGCCTCCTCCACACCACCTCCAAGGTTATTGTAAAGCTTAGGTCACCCCCCTGCTCCCAGCTTAAAATATTTCATGGCTTCTTATTTCCCTCTAACAGAACTAGAAGCCTCTGCTACGTAAACACACTGCCTTGTATTATTTCCTATCGTTTCCTATGTGACAGTCCTGGATCCCCACTACTTTCTTGAAGTCATTAATACTTTGCAATGGAACTATTTCTATACCTTCCAAAGCAAGTAGAATAGTAATAAGCAGCTTGTTTGATTAATATCGACAGCTAGTAAATTAAGCCCATGAGTGGCCTGTTTTATTGCTAGAGTTTGGTCAGAACTATGATTTGCCTTTTCATAATTTAAATAATAAACACGTGCTTTATTTGATGAACCAGAATGTTTGGCTGCCTGGGGGGCTAGCTTTCTTCATTTTTGAGCCTTTGGTCTGTACACAATGGAGGTCATTTTCCCGAGGGCAGCATCAGTCCCACGTTAGGTCATGCATTCATTGCACCAAACACTCCTCAAGATCAGTGCACCCGTGCACTCTCCTTTCAAAGCAATTGGGCAGAATATAGCCTCAAGGTATCAGCCTTTTAGTTCTGTAAATATAAAGGGGACAAAACATGATAACAGTTTTATTTTATTTTATTTTTTTTTATTTAAATCTTTATTGTTCAGATTATTACATTTGTTCCTCTTTTTTCCCCCCATAACTCCCCTCCTTCCAGCTCCCACCCCCCCCCTCCACCCTCACTCCCCACCCACTGTGTTCATCCATAGGTGCATGATTTTTGTCCAGTCACTTCCCGCATCTCCCACACCCCTTTTCCCCCCAAGAATAGTCAGTCTATTCCCTTTCTATGTCCCTGATTCTATTATAATCACCAGTTCATTCTGTACATCAGGTTATTTATTCACTTGATTCTTAGATTCATTTGTTGATAGATGCATGTTTGTTGTTCATAATTTGTATCTTTACCTTTTTCTTCTTCTTCCTCTTCTTAAAGGATACCTTTCAGCATTTCATATAATACTGGTTTGGCGGTGATGAACTCCTTTAGCTTTTCCTTATCTGTGAAGCTCTTTATCTGACCTTCAATTCTGAATGATAGCTTTGCTGGATAAAGTAATCTTGGTTGTAGGTTCTTGGTATTCAGCACTTTGAATATTTCTTGCCATTCCCTTCTGGCCTGCAAAGTTTCTGTTGAGAAATCAGCTGACAGTCGTATGGGTATTCCCTTGTAGGTAATTGAGCCTCTTTCTCTTGCTGCTTTTAAGATTTTCTCTTTTTCTTTTGCTCTTGGCATTTTAATGATGATGTGTCTTGGTGTGGTCCTCTTTGGATTCCTTTTGTTTGGGGTTCTCTGCACTTCTTGGACCTGTAAGTCCATTTCTTTCTCCAGATGGGGGAAGTTTTCTGCCATTATTTCTTGAAATAGGTTTTCAATATCTTGCTGTCTCTCATCTTCTGGCACTCCAATAATTCTGATATTAGACCGCTTAAAGCTGTCCCAGAGGCTCCTTACACTATCTTCACACTTTCGGATTCTTTTTTCATTTTGCTTTTCCAATTGGGTGTTTTTTGTCGAATCTTTGGTTTGATTATTGTACTCCTCTGGTCTGCTATTGGGTATAATATTCTTTATTTCAGTCCGTGTATGCTTACTTTCTAATTTCTTTATCGTAGCATCGAGGGTCTCATTAGTTTTCGTGAGGCTCTGCACAAATTTATGGCAAGCCCTCAAAATTGCGATTCTTAGCTCCATATCCTCCATTTCTGTCATGTTTTTTTGTCTCCGCATCTTTTATGCTTTCTTGGTGCACCCCCTTGTGGTCTCTGTGCGCAGTCTTGTTCTAGCCAAGCCTTAATTGTTGTAGTTAACACTAGAGGGATTTGACCCCCAGGCCGACTGGCTATAGGAATCAGCTGTATGGAAAACGTCTGCCTTCTGGGGAGGCGCTAATCCAGCCTTTGCCTGAGGCGATCGGCAAATGGCTGTGCGCAGGGTTTGGGCGGGGCGGGATCAACAGGGTGGGCGGAGGGAGCAGTTATGGCCACGCTCAGTCCCGTTCCCAGAGGCTCTGCTTCTCAGAACCCCGGCAGCCGCTGCAAACCTCGGAGAGAAGGCTGCCCTCAGGTTCCAACTGATGCCGGATAATCCCGCTTCTCCCGTTTGAGTCTGGGTCCCTAGAGACTCGCCCGGATCTGGAGCCCAGAGTCTGAGACTCACTCCCGACAGAAAACGACAACCGAGCCCTCAGCCACCAGCCCGCTTTGCGCGCGCACCTCGGTACCTTTGTATTTTCCACACTGCGCCGCCTCTGAGTCTCGATTTGCTGTTCTCTTTCCTTCTAGTTGTAGAGTCTCTCTTCAGCCAGCCTTCCTGTGGTTCTGGGTGATGTCCGTTCAGTCTTTTAGTTGTATTTTTGAAATGGTTGTTTGCGGCAGCGGTCTCCGGCGTTTACCTACTCCGCCATCTTGGTCTCCCCTCGGGAATCAAAACATGATAACAGTTTTAAACTGTGTATGCTGTCAAGGAAATTCAAGTAGAGGTCTGTCTTCTCAGTACCACTGGACCCAAGAAGAATGGTTTGGAAAACACACTCTTTATTGACATGATGAGAGAGAGACAATTGCTTTTATTCTTCTTTACACTAGCACATACTATAGGCTTAATCCAAAGCCTGCAAAGCCCTTGGTGAATTTCCATGCTGTATCCTGAATAGTCAGTCACCAGGGGTATATTGTACACCTTTTATTAATTTCAAGTATTCTGAAGTCTTAAATGAAGAAAGCCAGATACTAGAAACTAATAAATGTGGCAACAACTATCTCCACCTGAGACCATCAAGATGCTCTATAGCTACAATTTGGTTTAGTTTGGGTTTCACTATTAGGGGATTCTCTTTGATTTGTAGATATGCAACCTCACCTCAGGAAATTGCTTCAGTTTCTCCCCATCCCTAATAAATATGTTTTCTTTGCATTATGTTTAAATCTTATTTCTTTTAACTGTTACTAAACTTGCTTACAATTACAATTACCAGGAAGTACAATGCCTTAGCTATGAGAAAAATATATGGTTACTAGAGGCCCGGTGCACAAAATTCATGCACTGGGGATGGGTGGGGGGTCCCTTAGCCCTGCCTGTGCCCTCTCGCAGTCCAGGACCCCTCCCTCCTTACCGCCCACCTGCTTGCTGCTTCCTACCGCTCAGCTTGCTGCTCCTTAGTGCTGGTGCGAAGGCTCCCGCCACCGCTGCTGCACTCGTCAGCTGTGAGTCCCGCTTCTGGCTGAGTGGCACTCCCCCTGTGGGAACACACTGACCACCAGGGGGCAGCTCCTGTGTTGAGCATCTGCCCCTTGGTGGTCAGTTCATAGCCACCAGTCATTCTATCATTCGGTCAATTTGCATATGAGGGTTTTATTATATAGGATAGGATATTGAATGTGAACTGCAAATGAAAAATAAAATTTAAAAAATAACCAAATAAAATTTTAGATCTGAATATATATATATATATATATATATATATATATATATATATTTAATTCTCACCTGAGGATTTTTTTTTTTTAAATATATTTTTTTTTTATTGATTTTTTACAGAGAGGAAGGGAGAGAAATAGAGAGTTAGAAACATCGATGAGAGAGAAACATCGATCAGCTGCCTCCTGCACAGCTCCCACTGGGGATGTGCCCGCAACCCAAGTACATGCCCTTGACCGGAATCGAACCCGGGACCCTTCAGTCCGCAGGCCGACGCTCTATCCACTGAGCCAAACCGGTTTTGGCACCTGAGGATGTTTTTAAAATTGATTTTTAGAGAGAAAACATCCATGTGACAGAAAAATACCAGTAGGCTGCCTCTGCACCTGCTGACCCATTGGGATCTAACCTAAACCTAAGTATGTGCCCTAACCTAGAATCCAACAAGAAATCCTTTGGTGTACAGGTTGAGACTCTGATCAATTGAGCCACCTGGCCAGGGCAGATCTGAAAGTTTTTTTAAGCGTACCTCCAGGTCCTGGTCAGTGTGGATCAGTAGTTAGAGTGTCCTCCCACGCATCAAATGGTAATGGGTTCGATTCCAGGTGAGGGCACATACACAGGTTGTGGGTTCCATCCCTGTCAGAATGCTTGGGGAACTTTCTCTCTCCCTTCCTCTCTCTCTAGAATCAATGAAAAAAAACATATCCTTAGGGGAGGACTTAAAAAGAAAAAAAAATGCTGGTTTGGTTGAGTGGATAGTGCTTCTGCAGGTGGACTGAAGGGTACTGGGTTGGGTTCCAATCAAGGGCACGTACCTGGGTTGCAGGCTCAATCTGGGCCCTGGTCGGGGATTCAGCAAGAGGCAACCAATTGATGTCTCTCACATTAGTTTCTTTCTTTCTCCCTCCCTCCCACTCTCTGTAAAAAAAAAAAAAAAATCAATGCAAAAATGTCCTCAGGTGAGGATTAACCAAAACAAACCAAAAAACACCCATCCCCAGTGTGATTATTGAAGGAGCATATGAAGTATTTGTTGAATGAGTGGGAAGGGATGGGACTTCACTTTCTAACTTTTTTAGCAACTCTGCAAGCCAGGGGGTTTATTTTTTATTTTAATTTTTATTGATTGATTATTTTAGAGAGAGGAAGGGAGTGAGAGAAACAACAGTGTGTTGTTCCGCTTATTATGCTCTCTTTGGTTGCTTCTTGTCTGTGCCCTGACCAGGGATCCAACCCGCTACCTTGCTGTATCAGGAGAAGGTTCTAACCTACTGTGCTGCACACTGCCTGTCAGGGCCCCTCAACAAAACCCCTCTGACTTCCTTGGCCCATGCTGTGGGTCAGAGCTCCTCTGCCACAGCAAAGGTTTAGGTTCCATTCTGCCAGGGCACCTACTTAGGTTTCAGGTTTGATCCCCTGTCGGGGCTGACTGCTGCTCAGGAAGTGACTGAGGACCATGTGCTCTAGTCATTTAGTGGGGAGCTAGGGTTCCATTGCCAACCTGGCCGGCTCTGATCCCCACTACCCCCTCTCCTACATCAAGGACGACTTCAACTATGGCAGCTGCGTGGCCTCCGCCAGCGTACACATCCGCATGGGTAGGTCACCCTCTCTGTGGCTCACCAGGCGTGGCTGCTGTGCAGTCACCCCAGAGGCGGATTTCCGGGTTCCCAGGGAGAGCCCCCTCCTCCCCAGACTCCCAGGGAGAGCAGGGTTGGAGGGAAAGCACTTCACCTGGAGCAGAGCACTCGTCCTGTGCAGGGCTCGCAGGGTTTATGTCTCCGATCCTGCCCTCAGCAGCCCCAGCACCAAGGTGGTGGGACTTGGGGCTGTTGGGTGCCGGGCTCCCCTGTGTGTTTGTGTCTCCAATCCAGCACCTAGCAGCCCCAGCACCGAGGTGGCAGGGCTTGGGGTTGCTGGGGCCTGACGGGAGACATAAACACACAGGGCTTTCGTCAGGCTTCGCTCCGTGGTTTGGAGCCTACATATGCAAATTAATCGCCATCTTTGTTGGGTTAATTTGCATACTCTCCTGATTGGCTGGTTAGCATAGCAAAGGTACAGTCAATTTACATGTTTGTCTATTATTAGGTAAGATTATAGGTCAGAAATTATATTCATCTAGTAATCAAAAATACACTTGGAACAACTTTTAATAAGATAAATCCTTCCACCCCTTCCCAACTGTAGTGAAATCATCTACTAATCTCCATGTTATTGATCCATATCAGGCCCCATTGCTTACTGTGATGCCAATTTTCCTGATATACAGCCATCACCTCTCTAACACCTATCTACAATTCATTGATTTTTGGCTGTAATATTTATTCAACTTTTAGTAAGAAATGTTAGTATGGCAAGAAGGAGTTGTCTGATATTTAGAATTTTTGGAAAAATTCCTAAGTCATTTTCTCTGAATTAAAAAAAAAGCAACTTCCTTTAAAATTTCAGAGTGTATCTCTTATTCAACAGAGATAGAGGCTAAAAGAGCATTTATTTTTACATACCATATTTATAATCTCAGAAGCCCAGATTTTTTAAATGCCTTCTAAGTTTTATGTTTCTGCAAGTTGTACTTGTCTCCTTTGTCCACATATATAAATGATTTTTTAAAAATAAATCAACTAAGATTTCCTAAACAAGTTTAAAAGCAAAAGGGGGCCTATTGATCTGGATAAATAAAAACCACTGATTATACTTATAGGAACTGGTTTTTAATGGCACTTGATCACAATTCCTTAATATAGATATTTTAATTCTAAAAAGTTCTTATATGATCATTCTCCTAAATCTTTCCTAGTTTTACTTTTTCCTTAAACTTACAATGTTATTATATCCATATAAATTGTTGTCAAATGCAGTTTTGATCACTATTAATAATCATCAGTATAATTAATGCTATTACTAGGGTTGTCATTAGATTGTGAAAGGTGAGAGAATGAAGGGTGGGGCAGGACTGGGGTTCTGTTTATTCATCTCTAACTCTCAACAGGTGCAGGGCTTCCTACTTTTCTACATTCCCAGGCTTCCACAATTGGAAAGACTCAACTATAACCATAGCTTATTAAGGAATCACCAAGAGAAGGCTGGGGAGTTAGGCATGGAAGGAATGAACTTGGTAGCTATTTACAAGTGACACCCCAATGATGGGGTCTGGACTAGGTTTTCCCTGACCATCCACCTAGAAAAATAACCTAGAGATGTGTAGTGTTAGTCACTGCCAGTACACATATAATGTGCCATTATTTTGTCTAAAGATTGGGGGAATGAGGATGGACTTAGTGGGGAGGTTATTGATGAGAGGTAGAAATTCTTGATCCCTGCTCTTGTTTTTGAAACAGTTGAATAAGTCATTTGTGCCTGGGCCATAAAAATAAAACAGGAAAATTTCTTTTTGGCAAATAACGTGTTACAATACATTTCATGTTCCTACTACAAAATAAGAAGCAGTTTGACTAAAGAGAACCTGGAAGTAGCTTATTACTGTTCTGTTGTTGTTTTTTGTTATTGTTGTTTTACCTTATATTGACAGAAAGCTATTTTAAAATTAAAAACATTAAGAATCCAGCTAGTGTTTTCTTGTCTGAATTAACAAATTATTGTTTAAATATAGAAAAGGCATTTTTATTATATTTATGAGTGTCTCAAACAGGTAGGAGATTTCACGAATGAACATGGACACAAACAAAGAATGTTACATGGACCATTTATTTTCTAATAGTTGTATCTGAGAAATGAAATTTGACTGTTAACTGTGGGTGGTGAGTGTTGCCATAGCAACTTATTCCTTAGAGGAAACCAGAAGGTGATCATGGTGATGAGGGTAAAAGTGAGGAAACAGACTTGTCAAGATATATTTTTGGGTAATATGAGATCATGAATATTTTTATTCAAAGTATGTGAGGGAGAACTGCTCTGGGAGTCAAAGATCTTAGGTGAGAGATGTGATGCTGGGTTGTGGTTTAAGCATTTAATTATTATGGGATCTGGTCATTTTGGTTCACACAGTGACAGCTCTTATATTAGGCAGCTGCCGTAATGCCAGCTAAAGTGAGAAAGAAGTAAGACCATTTTCTCATACCTAATAATAGCATGAGCTCACACCTACTGTGTTAGGTGCACTCTTGAGTACTTTACCCATATTATTTATTACAAGAACCCTATGAGGTAGGTAATATTGCTCTCCTCACTTTATAATGGGGTAACTGAGGCACAGAGAAATCAAGTAACATCCTTAAGGTCATGCAGCTGGTCAGTGGCAAATAGAAATCAAACCTAGACAAGGCATTTCTAAGTCAGTGCTGTTCTAACTTATGTTCTGCTTCCACTCAGCCTGACAAAAGCAGCGTGGTGTGAATGAGGGAAATACCCAGTTTCTGTGAGGAGGTCCTACTTTCCATTTCCTCAGAACTCGGAGATCACCTAGAACAGAGGGAGGATCCTGGCAACAAAATCCTTGAGTGGAGTGAGTTATAAAGTACTTCTCCCCACTGGAAATTTTAAAAAGGAAGAATATGGGGCAGGGAGGCAAGTCGAGGACTATTGGTTTGAGCTTTCCCAGCTCTTAAGATTTGTCAGTAAAACCATTTGTACAAGTTTTGGGAAGAAAGAAGGGCTATGGTCAGGAGTTCTGATGCCCTGAATTCATGGTCATCCTCCAGGTGACCAGAGCAAGCCATTTAAACCCTCTTGTGCTTTAGTTTCCTTAATTTTCAAAATTGAGAAATAATAGCTGACCACTTTTTCTGCAGAGGTGTTGTGAAACTCTAATGATACAATGAATGTGAGAATGGGTCATAAACACAACAGGACGAAACAGACATAAAAAGGGAGTATTATTAGAGTTAATGACTATCAGCATTATTTTCAGCTGATAATTATCCACTCTTTGCCTTGATAATGAGTGTGTATGAATTTGTTACTAGGGAGGATGTGAGATTGGAATCTGGTTTAGAAAGGCAAACAGTTCTGTCTGGAAAGTTATTCAGACAGAGTATATAGAAAGAAATCTATTTAAAATTGGCTTGGTAGGATTTGTAGCTTTTATAATAAGAGCTACTATGAATTGACAGTTTACCATTTACCAGGCATTGTTTAAGCACTTTCACCTGCTTTAGCTCATTTATTCTATACCAGTGGTTCTCAACCTTGGCTGCACATAGAATCACCTGGGAATCTTTTTAAAATCCCGATTTCTGGGCCTCATCCTCCAGAAATTCTGTTTCTTTGTTATGGGGTGGGGCTACAACATTAGTAACAAAGAAACAATTTCTGGAGGATGAGGCCCAGAAATCGGGATTTTAAAAAGATTCCCAGGTGATTCTAATGTGCAGCCAAGGTTGAGAACCACTGTTCTATACAGTAGCCCTATGCACTAGGTACCATTTCTAATTTTCCAACATTTATAAATGAGGACACTGGAAAAGACAGATAAAAAATAAACTTATTCAAGGTCACAGAGATAGTGAACTACAAATCTAGGTCTTAAAATACAGTAATGGACCCCCAAAATCAATGCTTTTATCTATTGTACTCTACTGTACATATTATTATCTATATACACTGAGTGGCCAGATTTTTATGATCAGCCAGATTATTATGACCACCCCATCAGGACTTCGTTGGGCCACCTTTTGCCTTCAATACTGCGGCGATTCTTCTTGGCATTGACTCCATGAGATGTTGAAAGGTGATGTGAAGAATCTGACACCATGCCTGATGGATAGCACTGCCCAGTTCTGTGAGATTTGATGGTTGTGGAACCAGCTGCCTGATGGCTCTTTTAATTTCATCCCACAAATGCTCCATTAGATTGAGATCTGGTGATTGCAGGGGCCACCTAAGCAAGGTAAAGTCTCCCTCATGTTCTTGAAAGCACTCCTGCACAATATGAGCACTGTGGCATGGCGCATTGTCTTGTTGGAAGAAGCCATCTCCATTGGGATATGCCATCAACATGATAGGATGAACTTGATCAGCAATGATACTTAGGTATGTTGTGCTACTCAGACGTTTATAATGATCTGCCCCTCTAGCAACTTCAGCACAAAATTATAGCTAATTTGCCTACAAATGTCAGGTGGTCATAATAATCTGGCCACTCAGTGTATATATAAAAGCCTAAGCAACCCTTATGACCTGTCAACTGGAACAACCAGAATGACCCGAATGACTGGAATGAATGTTGCTATGACACGCACTGATCATCAGGGGGAGATGCTCAACATAAGAGCTGCCCCCTGATGGTCAATGTGCTCCCGCAGCGCTACTGAGCGGTGGCAGCAGGCACAGCAGGGTCAGGATGAGTGGGAGCAGTGGGGCACCTGGTCCTGGCTTGGGCTCCTCCCCAGCTGCCTGCTGCTTTGGCACTGCTATATCCCTCGGGGAATGTTGGACTGCTGGTTTTAGCCTGATCCCAGACAGTCTGACATCCCCTGAGGGGTCCTGGGTTGTGAGAGGGTGCACGCCAGGCTGAGGGACCCCACCTGTGCATGAATCCATGCACCGAACCTCTAGTATGTAGTATAATAATATTTTACATTAGAATTACATTAAAAATAAGATATGAGTGTAATGCATTAGCACTTGTGTGTAAACTATTTTTGTTTTCAGTAAAAAGAAAAGAAACTCTTCTAAACTACTAGGGTGATACACATGTTTATCAACTAAAAGAATTAGAGAGCACTAACTCTTGACAAAATGTCTAATTTAAAAAACATCAGTTATTTCATGGATGGACAGTTTTATGCAAATGACACTAAAAGAGAAGCAGTTAATTTCTAGCCAAGATGCCCATGTTATGCCGTCATTCATTCAACTGTATTAGGCAGCAGCTCTGGGTGCCAGATGCTCCTAGGAATAAAGGATGCAGATGTCATCATGCCTGCTTTCTGGAAGCTTTCCAGAGGCAGGATGTGTGCATGGTAGAAAAATATAGCAAACAAGAAGTTCAAACAGAAAACTAAAAACCTTCAAAGGAATATTAGTATTTCTGCTGGGGATGGAGTTAGGGCAGAGTCATGAATTGGCTTTCCCATTCCTTTTTGTTTATAAATAATGTTCCTATTTGTTCCATTATATGTTTCTTTAACTTGTTAATATGTGTTACAGGCTACTAACCTTACTCTTATACATTCTGCTTGTGTCTCCCAAGATACTTGTTTACTCATTAGTCATACTTAGCACATGCCATGAATTTTGCCTGCATGTCATAAGCTATCAAATATCTATATGTAACACTTCTTATCATTTCATCCATCTTGTTTGTTTTATAGCTTTTCGAGCAGAATTTAAAATTCTCAAATAATACAGAGAACTCTTATTAGGAGACGCAATGTGACATGATTTGTCTTTAGGGCTTATTGAAAGTTGGAAGCAACAAAATGTAGAGACTGGAGAGAAGAAAGCAAAGGATAACACCTTTCTGCCCACCAACAGCAAAAGGGAAAGGGAAGATAATCCAGACAAAGAAAATAGACAGGTAGGAAAGCCAAGATTTCTTTTTAAAATATCAAAAGTCAAACGGAGAGGTTCAAGTTGAGGAGATGCAGAAACTGAGTTTAGGGAATCAAACCAAAAGGGTACCCCTGCAGACACTGGTAGGAAAGAAGTATTTCTGAGAAGGTGAAATCTCTGCAGGAGTTTTGGGTGCATCCTGGCTCTCAGAAGACACTGGCAATAAGCAAGGAGCAGTGTAACTGAGGAGTATGGACTCGGGATGACCAGATGCCTATAACATGGAAGTTAAATGCACAGGTGTTGACATCTATTGGATCAGATCCCAGCGGGTGGTCTGACTTTGAACAATCTATTTGACCTCTCAAGATCCAATTTCCTCAACTGTAAAATAGGATAATAGTACTGATAGGGCTATAATAAATTGAGATAATGCATGTAAGTGAGGATCTAATAAATTATAACTATTATTTTATTACAATTTTTAATGATTATTAATGAAAAATTAAGAACATCAGAGAATTTTTTTCAGAACAAAATGAAGGCTCCTCTGCAGGATACAGCACAAGGGTAATAGAGTGTAAGTTAAGAGTGTGGAGGGAAAGATGTGGGCTGAATGTGGGGAGAGGCAGTGGTAAGGTCTTGACAGGCTATATCCAAAGCAGGATCTTTAGGCAGCTTCTCCTAGCTCTCTTCCACCTCTTACATGATTTCCTTCTTCTATAGGCCTAGAAGATGACCAAATTAACCACTTCATTCCTTTCACCAATAGCTGTACCCTTGGGATAGTACCAGGGATTGCATTGTATCTGATTGAGACTCATGATAAATCTTTCCTTACTAATAAAGGTAATAGTTAGGAGGAGCCACAATTATTTGGGCATTATTTTATTACCAGGAGGTCTATATACAGAATCTAATACTTTTCAAGTATTATGAAATTTCTTACTAAGGAAGAAAATTTAGAGAGATAAATTGATTCACAAAACCCTCTTGTTAATTATCATTTGGATAAAAATCTAGTTATAAAAATGACCCACATGCTTGTCACAAAGTTAAAACAATTTTTAGTTAGCTAAAAGTAGTTCATTTGTGGATGATTTAAAAAAATCTTATGGTCATAGACCCATTGATTCCTTTGGAAGCCTAGAATAAAAGTAAATGTTGACTTAAAATTCATGTTTATTCTCTCCCACCAGGTTCCTATCCATTCATTACAATTCAGTCTTTCTGGTTTAGTTATGTGAGGCGAATGGATGACAACAGGATATCAAAGTAGGTGCAGTGTGGTGTAAACTGAAGAAAACAGGCATGCTCCACTTAAGTGTTTTCAGAATATTTATAGTTGAAAGTATTTAGGAAGCATAAACACAAGTTATGCCATGTATACTGGAATATTTTATTAAATAAAGATGATACAATAAAACTAAGTTGTACATGCCCTGACCGGTTTGGCTCAGTGGATAGAGCATTAGCCTGCAGACTGAAGGGTCCCAGGTTCGATTCCAGTCGAGGACATGTACCTTAATTGTAGGCACATCCCTGGTATGGGGTGTGCAGGAGGCAGCTGATCAATGTTTCTCTCTCATCGATGTTTCTAACTCTCTATCCCTCTCCCTTCCTCTCTGTAAAAAAAATCAATAAAATATATTTTTTTAAAAACTAATTTGTACATTACCTTGCTTTTCCAAAATGGAAGGTGGTATAACATGTACTTGTGAAAAGTACAGAAGTACTCAGTAAAAGAATAAACAGGTTTTTTTAACCCAGGGATGAAGAATAATATTTTTGGACATCATCTCAGTAGTGTCACTTATATCTAAAGACAAATGTGCAATTACATAGACCTGTTACTGTTCCAATTCAAATTATTTCTTGAACCATCAGAGATATGGTTTAGCAAGGTAATATTGGGAGGAGGGCAATGGGATATATTATTGGACATTAGAATTTCCCTAGAAAATATAGATACTATGTGGAGACTACATCTTTTCCTTCTAAATTTATTTTCTCTTTTTATCAAGTGATGCATACCCATGATTTAGTGTCAAGCAGTGTAACAGGACATATTACTGTAACAGCACTCCCCTGATTACTTCTCCCTATTTCTCACTTCCCATATCCTTGTATTTTGATATTGACCTCCAAATCTTTAAAAATGTTTATATTTTAACTTCTTGATGTTCCAATTTTAGTCTGAAAGAAAAATAAGGGCTTAACTCTTTCAGCTACCATCCACTATGTCCATGCATACCTCTTGACTCTCATCTGACAATATAGTTCTATTTTTAAAATTTTTTTTTAGGATAGTTTTAGACTTAACGGAAGTGTTGCAAGGATAGTAGTAGAGAGAGTTCAAGTGTACCCTGCACCCAGTTTCCCCTATTGTTGAATCTCCTCTTTATTTGTTAAGTACACAGGTGTCTTATCCTTTCCTTTTTAAAGAGGTCTCTTAGCCTCGACATGCTCTAATGTAGGTCTATTCATCTCTGAGGCTGCTGGAGCTCTGCAGTCTTGGGAACTGCATTCACCTTTCTCTACCTCTTGTGTTATTTCCTTGTTTCCTGGACCCTATGTCTTTCTTTCTTTCTTTCTTTCTTTCTTTCTTTCTTTCTTTCTTTCTTTCTTTCTTTCTTTCTTTCTTTCTTTCTTCCTTCCTTCCTTCCTTCCTTCCTTCCTTCCTTCCTTTCTTTCTTTCTTTCTTTCTTTCTTTCTTTCTTTCTTTCTTTCTTTCTTTCTTTCTTTCTTTCTTTCTTTCTTTCTCTGTTCCTCTTGCCTTTTGTTTTGTTGTCTTGTTTACCCTTTCATTTTCACGGAGCATATCCTTCAGGGAGACCTAGCATATCTGCCAAAGACTTGATTTTACTTTTGCATTTAGTTGATATTTGTTGGGTCTAGAATTTTAGGAAGAAAATCTTTTCCCCCTAGTATAGTAAAGCATTATTTTATTGTTTTCTACATTCCAGGGTTGTCCTTGTACCATCCAAACCATTCTACTCTATGTCCAAGCCATTTTTCTTAAGCTTTCTTATGAAACCTGGTTTCTTTTCCTTGACACCTTTTGAATCTCCTTTGTCCCCAAATTTGTCTTCTAAAACCTCTGCTCTATTCTCTGTACATTGTAGGAATCTTATCTGCTCTTTAGGATTTAAGAGCAATGTACTTAGTGTATTGAAAGCTCTGTGCACAAGTATGACACTTGATGTCTAAGGGTTTTTCTATAATAAAACTCCAGTGTCAATAAGCATTTAATGCTCTTTCCTCTTGACTAGTTAGATGAGTTAGAGCCCTCAGAGAAGATGCTCTAACCTCCTACCTGGAAGGCAAAAGCCTGGCTGCTCTCTCCCTGTAATTGTACAGTTCTTCAGTCTCAAAACAATTTATTTTATATTTTGCAGAGAATAAGACTCCTGGGGAGAGGAAGGGGCTGTCATCTAGCTCCTTTTTTAAAGACTTTCAGTTATCAATGTTAAGTCCCACTGTTCCCACAGCATTAGTGGTTGCATTAAGTTGAAGCTACTGAGAGTTCTTCATTATAAAATTAAGTTGCTCCTCAGATTCCCACTGAAAATTTTGGATTTAGGTTTCTACTTCACCTGCTTTCCAGTTCCCCCAAATTTGTCATCTTTGTGTTCTTTCCAATTATCTTTGTTTTTGTTATGCTATTTAAAAAATGCCTTTTGTTGTGTTACTGAGGTTTGAGCAAGGAATAGAAGCTAATGCATATGGACAACTCGCCCTTTTTACAGGTGTAACACTGTCATTAACCCAGTTAAAACAAATGTATTTGAAAGAGGGAAAAAATCACATATGCATAGCTATTTCCTCTCCTTTGATGGGAAATCAGGGCAAAAATTAGAATAAATGCAGAATATTTAATGATTTGAAATTTACCTGAGACTTCTTACTGGTCTATTATAAATTCACTAGAGGCCAGGTGCACAAAAATTCGTACTCGGGGGAGCGGGGGTCCCTCAGCCCAGCCTGCCTCCCCTCACATTCCAGGAGCCCTCACAGGATGTCTTACTGACGGCATAGGCCCGCTCCTCTGCGGGAGGCGACCAGCTGATCAGGTATATAGATACTTTGTGGAGGCAGCACGGACTCCTTCCTTATTTCTTTCCTCTGTGGTTGGAGAACAGGGGACTAAAAGGTGGAGACAGAACTGTGGCTGGGCCTGGGACTTTTATAGGCAGCAGAAAGAGGGAGAGGGATGGGGAAAGTCTACATACATTTCCTTCGATTGTCCTCCCTTCCTCTGGGCCCCTCCCTCCGTTTTTTCCTTCTCGTGGTGGACACTTGGGCCTCGGACCAACCGGAGCCCAGCAGCAGTGATGTTCAGCCCCCTCACTTCTCAGCTGAACGTACAGCCGCGTCACATTCCAAGCAGGGCTGTTTTCAAGTGACTAAAGTGCTGGGAATCCACAGCTCCTGGCCTCTCCCCTCTAGGTTTCCTCCTTGAGTTGGTTGCAAAGTTCACTAAGACACTGAAACAGCTCTGTGCTGGGGGGGGTGGGGGGGGGTGGGGGGGCTGTTGACGCATGCAGGCAGTGCCACCTCCCAGGTCAGGGACACAGGCAGGCAGCGCCATATCCAAGGTCAGGGACATAGGCAGGCAGTGTCACATCCAAGGTCAGGGACACAGGCAGGCAGCGCCGCATCCCAGGTCAGGGACATAGGTAGGCAGTGTCATGTCCGAGGTCAGGGACACAGGCAGGCAGTGCCACATCCAAGGTCAGGGACACAGGCAGGCAGTATCACGTCCAAGGTCAGGGACATAGGCAGGCAGTGTCACATCCAAGGTCAGGGACACAGGCAGGCAGTGTCACATCCAAGGTCAGGGACACAGGCAGGCAGTGTCACGTCCAAGGTCAGGGACACAGGCAGGCAGTGTCACATCCAAGGTCAGGGACACAGGCAGGCAGTGTCACATCCAAGGTCAGGGACACAGGCAGGCAGTGTCACATCCAAGGTCAGGGACACAGGCAGGCAGTGTCACATCCAAGGTCAGGGACACAGGCAGGCAGCGCCGCATCCCAGGTCAGGGACATAGGTAGGCAGTGTCACGTCCGAGGTCAGGGACATAGGCAGACAGCATCACATCCCTGGCCAGGGATGCAGGCAGGCAGCTTCACCTCAGCGCTGGGTGGGACGTTAGTCCTGGGCAGGCCTGGGCATGCCTCTGCTGAAGGCAGAAGTCCCCGCCCCCATCCTTGCCCCCCAGCTCCTGTGCATGTACAACCCGTTGACTGGTCATGACACAGACACCATAACAGACAAATTAGCATATTACCTCTTTATTATACAGGATTAGAAGCCTGGTGCACAAAAATTTGTGCACTCGGGGGGGGGAGGGGGGTCCCCCAGCCCGGCCTGTGCCCTCTCGCAGTCTGGGACCCCTCGGGAGATAACGACCTGCTGGCTTAGGCCTGCTCCCGGGTGGCAGAGGGCACGCACAATCCCTAGGTGCAGCCTCTGGTCAGGCTCAGAGCAGGGCCCATTGGGGAGTTGGGGCGCCGCCCCGTCATGCACAGAGCAGGGCAGATTAGGAGGTTGCGATGCCACCCTCAGTCACTCTCAGGGTAGGGCCAATTGGGGGGTTGGGGTACCGCCCCCTGTCACACTCAAGGCAGGGTCGATGGGGAGGTTGTGGCGCCACCCCCTGTCACGCACAGAGCAGCGCCAATCAAGGGGTTGGGGCACTGCCCCCTGTCACTCACAGAGCAGGGCCAATCAGGGGTTTGGGGCGCTGCCCCCTGTCACTCACAGAGCAGGGCCGATCAGGGGGTTGGGGCGCTGCCCCCTGTCACTCACAGAGCAGGGCCCATCAGGGGGGTTGGGGCTCCGTACCCTGTCACACACAGAGCAGGGTTGATCAGGGGATTGGGGATCTCCCCCCTGTCACGCACAGAGCAGGGCCCATCAGGGGGTTGAGGAGCTCCCCCCTGTCATGCACAGAGCAGGGCCCATCAGGAGGTTGAGGAGCTCCCCCCTGTCACTCACAGAGTAGGGCCGATAGGGGAGCTGGGGCACCGCCCCCTGTCACACACAGAGCAGGGCTGATCAGGGGGTTGGGGCGCTGCACCCTGTCACACTCAGGGCAGGGCCAATGGGGAGGTTATGGCTCTACCCTGTCACACACAGAGCAAGGCCCATGGAGGGGGGTTGGGGCGCCACCCTCTATCACCCACAGAGCAGGGCCGATCAGGGGGTTGGGGTGCCACCACTGTCACACTCAGGGCAGGGCCAATGGAGAGGTTATGGCTCTACCCCATCACACACAGACCAGGGCCCGTGGGGTAGGGAGGGTTGGGGCACCGCACCCTGTCACACACAGAGCAGGGCCGATCAGGGGGTTGGTGCTCCGCACCCTGTCAAACACAGAGCCACAGGGCGATCAGGGGATTGGGGAGCTCCTCCCTATCAGGCACAGAGCAGGGCTGATCAGGGGGTTGAGGCGCCTTCCTCTGTCACGAACAGAGCAGGGCAGATAGGGAGGTTGTGGCCCCACCCCCTGTCACACACAGAGCCACAGGGCAATCAGAGGGTTGGGGAGCTCCCCCCTGTCACACACAGAGCTGCAGGGTGATCAGGGGATTGGGGAGCTCCCCCCTATCAGGCACAGAGCAGGCCTGATCATGGGGTTGGGGCGCTTTCCCCTTTCACTAACAGAGCAGGGTGGATAGGGAGGTTGTGGCCCTGCCCCCTGTCACACACAGAGCCGCAGGGCGATCAGGGGGTTTGGGCACTGCCCCCTGTCATGCTGATCCCGGTGCCGGGAGCCTCGCTGCTCCACTGATCCTGGTGCTGGGAGGCATATTACCCTTTTACTATATAGAATAGAGGCCTGGTGCACGGGTGGGCGCCAGCTGGTTTGCCCTGAAGGGTGTCCTGGATCAGGGTGGGGGTCCCCACTGGGGTGCCTGGCCAGTCTGGGTGAGGGGCTGAGGGCTGTTTTCAGGCTGGCGGGTGACTGAAGCTCCCAACTGCTCCTTTTTTTCTTTTCTTTTTTTCTATTCTGGGCCTGCTTTAGCTCTGAGGCCTCACTGCTGAAAGCAGGTTTCTGGCCTTTACCTTCTGTATTTGATACAATGGTGTGGTCCAGCTGGCTGAAGCCCGGCTGACTGAAAGCTGGTTTCTAGGGTTTTGTTTAGCTTCTATATTTGCAACATAGTTGCTTAGAGTTGCACCTGAGAGGCCGGCAAGTTAGGCGAGGAACGTTGGATTTCGCCATCACTGGAGCAAGCGACCCTCCCTGTTCGCTTCAGTGCATGGCTGCTGGCCGCCATCTTGGCTGACAGTTAATTTGCATAAGGATATTCTGATTAGCCAATGGGAAGGGTAGCGGTCGTACGCTAATTACCATGTTTCTCTTTTATTAGTGTAGATAAGCATTTCCTGTTTATATTTCAGTTTATTTGAATGTTATGAATCATTAAAATACAGAGTTTATAAGAAAGAAAATCAGTTGCATCATGCTTCAAAACAACTCTCAGTGTTTCCTGGAAAATATAGTTACTTTTCCCTTAAGGAGAGAAGTTTAAGACTTCAGGAAATTTACTTTGGAATTCTCAGATAAAAAATATTCACACAGTGATTTAGTAAACATATTTGCTAATGATCTGATACTAAGGAGAATATTATTCTTGGAATAAAGTAACTTTGGAAAAAAATTAAAGATATCCTTAGAAAATAACCTTTTCACTACATGGTTAGGAGTATGCTAACTCATCAATCTAAGCATGTGCTAGTGTGAATTGTGTAACTGCAACTCTTATTAGTCAATTGTTTTTTGAGTAGTCATTCTGGGATATTCTCTTGGACTATCATGTCATTTTTTTAAAAAAATGTATTTATTTTCTAAAGTTTTACATATGAATCATATCACTTTTAAAATAAGGTGTAGTCAAAATCATTGGAGTATATATTTAGTTATGATACAAGACCTAAGTTAAATTAAGCAATATCTGGATATTTTCTTTCGATTATTTATATCAAATAAATGTGTAACAATGAGATAAAAGAAATTAATTTTCAGTTTGTAAATTGGAGATTTTCCTGTGCAAAATTTTTAAAAATCTTTGTTGTTGAGAGTATTACAGATGTCCCCCTTTTTCCCCCCATTGTCCCCCTCCACCTGTACCCGCCCCACCCTAGGCCTTCACTACTTTATTGTCTGTGTTCATAGGTAATGCATGCAAGATATTTGGTTAATCTCTGGCCCTCTCTCCCGCCCCCCACCCGCTAGCCTCTGAGATTTGTCAGTCTGTTTTATGTTTTCATGCCTCTGATTCTATTTTATTCATCAGTTTATTTTGTTCATTTATTTTGATTTTTAGATTCAGTTATTAATAGATATGTATTTATTGCCATTTTATTGTTCATATTTTTATTTCTTCTTCTTCTTCTTCTCCTTCTTCTTCTCCTTCTCCTTCTTCTTCTCCTTCTTCCTCTTCTTCTTCTTCTTCTTCTTCTTCTTCTTCTTCTTCTTCTTCTTCTTCTTCTTCTTCATCTTCTTCTTCTTCTTCTTCTCCCCCTTCTTCTTCTTCTTCTTCTTCTTCTTCTCCCCCTTCTTCTTCTTCTTCTTCAATACGCTTCAACATTTCATGTAATATTGTTTTGGTGGTAGCTTTTTCTTGTCTTTGAAGCTCTTTATCTGACCTACAATTCTAAATGATACCTTTGCAGGGTAGAGTAATCTTGGTTAAGGGCCTTAATTTTGAATATTTCTTGCCACTCCCTTCTGGCCTGCAAAGTTTCTGTTGAGAAATCAGCTGACAGTCCTGTGACACACTCTTGTAGGTAACTAACTGCTTTTCTTTTAGTGTTTTTAAGATTCTTTCTTTGTCTTTAATCATTGGCATTTTAATTATGATGTTTCTTGGTCTGGGCCTCTTTGGGTTCCTCTTGTTTGGGACTCTGTGCTTGCTGGACTTGCAAGTCTATTTCTTTCACCAGGTAGAGGAAGTTTTCTGTTATTTTTTCAAATAGGCTTTCAATGTCTTGCTCTTTGTCTTCTCCTTCTGGCACCCCCATAATGTGAATGTTGGTATGTTTTAAGTTGTCCCAGAGGCTCTTTAAACTATCTTCATATTTTTGGATTCTTTTTTTGTGTGTGCTCTTCTGATTAGGTGTTTTTTGCTTCCTCATATTTTAAATTGTTGATTTGATTCTTGGATTCTTCTACTCTACTGTTGAATTGCTGTAGATTATTCTTTATTTCAGTTAGCGTATGCTTAATTTCTGACTGGCCCTTTTTCATGTCTTTGACATTCTCACTAAGATCCTTGAAATTCTCACTATGCTCCTTGAAGCTCTCATTAAGATCCTTGAGCAACCTTATAATCATTGTTTTGAACTCTGAATCCAGTAGTTTGCTTGCTTCCATTTCATTTATTTCTCTTTCTGGAGATTTCTTCTGTTCTTTCATTAATTACATGGTTGTTTTTTTCGTTGTCTCTGCATTTTGGCTGCTTCCCTGTGTTTGCTTTATGTGTTAGGTAGATCTGCTATATCTCCTGGTATTGGTAGAGTGGCCTTGTGTAGTAGGTGTCCTGTAAGGCCAGTGATTCAGCCTCCCTAGTCACCTGAGCTGGGAGTTCTATGTGCACCCCTTTGTGGGCTGTGAGCACATTCTTGTTGTAGTTGAGACTTGATTGCTATTGGCGTCACTGAGAGGAGTTGACCTCCAGGCCATTTGGCTGTGAGGACCAACTACAACTACACTGGAAGAGCTGCTGTGCAGGAGACACCCTATGAAGCTGGTGGGGCTTTGGTGCTCATTGAGTCTGCCTCTTGAGTGTGTTGCCTGTGGATGTGTAGAGTTGTAATCTGGTATGGCCTGAAGTTGTGCACTGGATTCACTGGCTCTGGGGCCTACCAGGAAGTGCAAAGTCAGCCACTGCCTAGGGCCACCCAACAGGAGCTACAGAGGTATCTCCAAATCATTGTTATTTTATTGGGCTTGGAAATGTCCAGGCAAGGCCAAGCTGTGAAGCAAGGCAGGCCAGTGCTTGTGCCAGGTCTTGGGCCTCTTATTGATAGGTATGGGGCATGCTGATGCCAACTGATGCTTGTTTAATAGATTTTAGGAAAGTCTGAAGCCTGAGCCAGAAGAGGCCATTCATACAGAAAAGCCACTGCAAACAGCTTGGGAGGGGCTGCAAGTTGGATGGGACAGGGTCTCAGGTTACCACCAAGGTGGACTGAACAGTGTGACCCAGGATGATGGAAACTCAGATATGGCTGCCAGTCAGCTTTACATTAGGGGAGAAACACAGAAACAATGACCCCTATGAGCATCTCCATCTTGTTGAAAGCCATCCCTGAGTTCCCGCCCCGATGCCACAAAATTCAATTCCTCTTTTTATGTCTCTGGTTCCCTCAATGCCTCGGCCCAATGCTGGTGCTTAGAGGGAGTGGGACCATGTACATTTGTGCATCAGCCCTTTAAGAGGGATTGCCTGAGTCTTCAGCAGCCTCCATGTCACTCAGGCACAATCCCAGCTGGTGTTTACAGCCTGAAGTTATGGAAACTTCTCTTCCCAGCTCTGGAACCATGGACTAGGGGTCTGGTGTGGGGCTGGGCTCCTGTGCTTCTCATGGGAGGTATCCACAGCCATGATATCCCTCCCGATTAAAAAACAGGCCACACCGCAACATGTGAGTGTTGGACCAGCCCCTTCCAAACCTCTGCCCATCCTACCAGTCTTGATGTGTTTTCTTCTTTACTTCTCCAGTTGTAGGATTGCCATTCAGTCAGTTTTCAGGTAGCTCTGTAATGGTTATTCTGTATTTTAGTTGTAATTTTGATATGATTGTGGGAGGCGGTGAGTGCTGACATTTACCTATGCCATCATCTTGGTTCTCCTCTCCTGTGCAAAATTTTTTATGACTTTATTCTCCTTGAAAAAAAGGGAAGCATGGCTCACATTAAAAAAAGAATATATATGACAATTTTATAAGAAGTCTCAAAGTGTTCATACCCTCTAATTTTTACTTCAAGGAATTTTTGTCTCTGATGAGAATCCTCCTAATTGCATTCTACATGAGAGATTATACCCTTTGTTACAGAAATCTAAGACCATAAAACTCCCAAATGAGGCTGTGCCTCCCTACAGAATTTCTGAAGTGCATATCTGCTCTTTGACATTCTTCTATAGATGAGAAATAAAAAAAAATAAAAGGAAGAAAGATAATTTTTTTTAAAGGAAACCTCTCATGCATTTAAGAGGCAAACTTTTACCACAGACATTAGGTGAAGGGCTCATTTTTAGAAACCATGGGTTTTGGTTCTAATCTGTGCCTTCTGATGCAAATGACCACTGGAATATATTGATAAATCTTATTTTATTATATATTTCTTAATGACAGTAAAGAGAAATCCTAAAGTGCTATAGAGATTAGATATGGAGATAGGGTTCCAAAATATAAAGTGTACAGTTTCCAAATTTTTAAGTGTCTTCTATTAAGCAAAATCCTTTGAGTAATATTCAGAATATTCCAGCTCCACCCATTGAGTCTCCCAGTCATTGAATATTCCCTAGACATTACAGAAGAGTGATAAGCAATCTTGTGAATATAATAAAATTAATTCAATAATTTTGGGATCATTTGTTACACAGTAGTAGTACCTGGAACAACTCCCTTATTATATCTGTCTCTGGGACCCCTATCACTGTGTTCCAACAAAGAAGTCTGAAAATAAATGTAAAATGAGTATGAAAATAAATGTAAAAGTTGAATGGATTAGTATTATATATAGTCTACAGAGCTCAGACCAATAATAGTTCATGTTTCATAATTGAGAATTTAAAAATATAGGAAAGTATTGAAAGCAGGCTGTTGTTTGACATTGTCAAAAGTATTGAGAATAGATTGGAAAGGTTGGATTAAGGAAGCCTCCTTGTTAGGAGGCTATTGTAGGTGTTGGATTTAATGTGGCAGCAAAGGAAGCAAGAATCAACGAATGACTCTGAGTGACGGTATTGGTTGATTCCAAACCAATATAGAAAATGCAATAGTGTAGACAAGGTACAAGAACCTTAGAGTCAATGTATAAAATAACACTTTATAACTAAATATATGCTAAATGTAACATTTTTTTGACCAAAGTTGGTACTTAAAGACAAAGTCAAGCCATATCTATACTAATAAAAGGATAATATGCTAATTAGACTGGGAGACCTTCCAGGAGACCTTCTGGACAAAGCCATGGTGGCAGGGTCGAGGTAGAGGCAGTTAGGGGCCAAGAGGGGAGGGCAGTTGTGGATGATCAGGCTGGTGGGGGGGGGCATTGTGGGTGATCAGGCCAGCAGGGGGTGGGGGGGGGGGAGTTGGGGGCAAGCAGGCCAGCGGGGGGGGGGCAGTTGGGGTGATCAGGATGGCGGGGGGGCAGTTGGGGGTGAGCAGGCCAGCAGGGAGGGGGGTTTGGGGGCAAGCAGGCTGGCAGGCAGAGTGGTTAGGGGCAATCAGGCAGGCAGGAGAGCAGTTAGGAGCCAGCAGTCCCAGATTGTGGAAGTGATGTCCAGTCGGAAATCCCTCTAGGGGTCCCAGATTGGAGAGGGTGCAGGCCAGGCCGAGGGAACCCATCCTCCCGTGCACGAATTTTGTGCACCGGGCCACTAGTATATTTATAAAGTTTTTGCTGGAAAAGCAAGATCTATCTGTCTGCTATATGTAGGGAGTGGCTATAGGATTAAGCCTCAGACTGACCTGTGGCAGGGCCACAAACAAGTCCCAGCCTGGAGGGCAGAGCTCTCCTAGCATAATTAAACCTGACCTTGTAGCCCTCCCTAATTCCTTCTTAAGCAGTTAATGGGCTGTGGGAGGTGCAGCAAGTGTTGCCAAAACAAGAACCTTTGTATACATGTTAATCCACCCTTGTTTTAATCAGACTGTATAAAATAAACAGGCTGTATCAGCTCTGGGTCACTGTCTCTCCATCAGAGAACAGCTATCCCACCCGGCCCCAGCTTTTTCTTTCTATCTCTGTGTCTGTCTCTTTCTTTCATTTTCTCAATCCCCAGCCACCGCTACTCGGGAACCAGACTGCTCTCTAGCTGCGCTGGAGGTGGAAAAGAGAGAAATATTTATAGCTATAGTTCTGTTGTTTCTTTTTATTTGTTATCTTAAGTTTTACATATATCTCCTTTTCCCCAATTGACCCCCCCCAAACATTCCCACCCCGGACAAGCCCACACCACCCCAGTGTCTGTGTCCATTGGTTATGCTAATATGCATGCATACAAGTCCTTTGCTTGTTCTCTAACCCCCCAACATTCCCTGCCATTTGTCTCTGGACCTATTGTTGTTCATCAAATTATGTTGATCATTATATCCTGTTATGCCCAGATTTCAGGATCCCCAAGAAACCACATCAGGGAGCCAGCCATGTCCGATGCAAAAGCATAAGAGTCTTTATTCGAGCTAGCTCGGCTCCCCCACCTTGCCGACACAGCAGCAGGAAGCAGAGAGAGAGATAATTCTGTGTGGAGACTGGTTATATAGGGGGAGTTGGAGTAAGGGGAGGAGAAAGGACTGTGCTCTGCTGATTGGCCAGGCACAAGTCGGTGTCTTGTTCCTGGGTGTGGCTAGCAGAGGCTTAGACTTCCGGGAAGAAGCTCCTTGCCAAACACGTGGCCAAGGTAAGATGGAGCCCTTGCCCTGGGGCAAGGTGGAGGGCCTAGCCCTTACCCTGGGGCAAGGTGGAGGGCCTAGCCCTTACCCTGGGGCAAGGTGGAGGGCCTAGCCCTCGCCCTTTCATATCCCACATATGAATGAGATCATGTGATATTTATCTTTCTCTGGCAGGCTTATTTTGCTTAGCATAATGGTCTCTAGTTCCATCCATGCTGCTGCAAATGGTAGGAGTTCCTTCTTTTTTATAGCATTGTAGTATTCCATTGTGTAGATGTACCACAGTTTTTTAATCCATTCATCTGCTGATGGGCACTTAGGTTGTTTCCAAATCTTAGCTATTGTAAATTGTGCTGCTATGAACATAGGGGTGCATATATCCTTTCTGATTGTTGTTTCTGTTTTCTTGGAATATAGGCTTAGAAGTGGGATTACTGGGTCAAATGGCAGTTCCATTTTTAACTTTTTGAGAAAACTCCATACTGTCTTCCAAAGTGGCTGCACCAGTCTGCATTCCCACCAGCAGTGCATGGGGGTACCTTTTTCTCCACATCCTCGCCAGCACTTGTCATTTGTTGATTTGTTGATCATAGTCATCATAGTCATTCTGACAGGTGGGAGATGTTACCTCATCGTTGTTTTGATTTGCATCTCTTGGATGATTAGTGACTTTGAGCATGTTTTCATATGTCTCTCGGCCTTCTGTATGTCCTCTTTCAAAAAGTGTCTATTTAGGTCCTTTTGTCCATTTTTTGATTGGATCCTTTATCTTTCTTTTAACTTGCATGAGTTCCCTGTAAATTTTGGAGATTAAATGCTTATCTGAAATAACATTGGCAAATATGTTCTCCCATGTAGTGGGCTTTCTTGTTGTTTGGTTGATGATGTTTTTTTGCTGTGCAGAAGCTTTTTATTTTGATATAGTCCCATTTGTTTATTTTCTCCTTAGTCTCCATTGCTCTAGGAGCTGTGTCAGTAAAGATATTATGACATATATCTGCTATTTTGCTGCCTATGCAGTCTTGTAGGATTTTTATGGTTTCCTGTCTTACATTTAAGTCCTTTAGCCATTTTGAAATTTTTTGTGTGTGTACAGTGTAAATTGGTGATCTAGTTTCATTTTTTTTTTTTTTTTGGCATGTATCTGACCAAATTTCCTAGCACCGTTTATTGAAGAGACTGTCTTGACTCCATTGTGTGCTCTTGTCTCCTTTGTCAAATATTAATTGAGCATAATGGATTTCTGGGTTCTCTTTTCTGTTTCATTGGTCTATATGTCTGTCTCGTGCTAATACCAGGCAGTTTTGAGAACCATGGCTTGGTAATATAGCTTGATATCTGATATTGTGATCCCTCCAACTTTGTTCTTCTATCTCAGGATTGCTGTGGCTATTCAGAGTCTTTTTATTCCAGATGAATTTTTGTAGAGTTTGTTCTAGATCTTTGAAATATGCCATTGGTATTTTAATGGGGATTGCATTGAATCTGTAGATAGCTTTAGGTAGTATGGACATTTTAATGATGTTGATTTTCCCAATCCATGAACATGGTATGTTCTTCCATTTGTTTATATCTTCCTCTATCTCTTTTTTCAATGTTCTGAAGTTTTCTGAGTAGAGGTCTTTTATGTCCTTAGTTAAGTTTATTCCTAGGTATCTTAATTTTTTTGGTGCAATGGTAAATTTTTTCATTTCTCCTTCTATAAGTTCATTATTGGTGTATAAAAAGGCCATAGGTTTCTTGGCATTAATTTTGTATCCTGCTACATTGCTGAATTCATTTATTAGGTCTAGTAGTTTTTTGATGGAGTCCTTGGGTTTTCTATGTACAGTACCATGTCATCTGTGAATAAGGACAGTTTTACTTCTTCTTTTCCAATTTGGATGCCTTTTATTTCTTCTTCTTGTCTGATCACTATGGCTAGCACTTCTAGTACTATATCGAACAGGAGTGGTGAAAGTGTCTTGTTCCTGTTCTTAGGGGAAATGAGTTTAGTTTTTCCCCATTGAGTATGATGCTGGCTGTAGGTTTTTCATATAAGGCTTTTATTATGTTGAGGTATGATCCCTCTATTCCCACTTTTCTGAGAGTTTTTATCAAGAAAGGGTGTTGGATTTTGTCAAATGCTTTTTTGCATTGATTGATATGATTATGAGATTTTTGTCTCTCAATTTGTTTAAGTGAGGTATCACATTTATTGATTTGCGGATATTGTCCCACCCTTGCATCCCTGGAATAAATCCTACTTGGCCATAATGTATGATCTTTCTAATGTAATGCTGGATCAGCTTTGCTAGAATTTTGTTGAGGATTTTAGCATCTATGTTCATCAAGGATATTGGCCTGTAGTTCTCTTTTTTGTGATGTATTTATCTGGTTTTGGAATTAGGGTAATGCTGGCTTCATAGAAAGAGCTTGGAAGTGTGCCTTCCTCTTGAATTTTTTGGAATAGTCTGAAGAGGATAGGTTGTACTTCTTCTTTGAATGCTTGGTAGAACTCCCCTGTAAAGCTGTCCAGACCAGGGCTTTTGTTTGCTGGAAGATTTTTTTTTATCACTGCTTCAATTTCTTTGGTGATTATCGGTCTATTCAGTTTTTTTTATTCTTCCTGAACGAGTTTTGTGAGCTTGTTTTTTTCTAAAAATGTGTCCATTTCATCTAGGTTGTCCATTTGGTTGGAATAGAGTTGTTCATAGTATTTTTTCATAATTGTTTGTATTTCTGTGGGATCGGTTTTTACTCCAACTCTTTCATTTCTGATTTTGTTTATTTGAGTCATCTCTCTTTGCTTCTTGGAAAAACTGGTTAGAGGTTCATCAATCTTATTTATCCTTTCAAAGAACCAGCTCTTGGTTTTGTTGATCTTTTTGTTTGTTTGTTTTTGTTTTGATTTTTTGTTCTCTATGTCATTTATTTCTGCTCTGATATTTATTATTTCCTTCCTTCTGCTTATGCTGGGCTTTTCCTGTTGCTCTCGTTCTAACTCTTTGAGTTATAGGGTTAGATAATTTATTACCATTTTTTCTTTTTTTTTTTTTTTTTGAGGTAGGCCTGTAGAGCTATGAACTTCCCTTTCAAGACTGCTTTCACTATGTCCCATAGATTTTGGATTATTGTGTTTTCATTGTCGTTTGTTGCCATGATACTTTTTATTTCTTCTTTGATCTCTTTGGTAACCCAATCATTGTTTAATAGCATGCTATTTAGCCTCCAGGTGTTTCATTTTCTTTTCATTGTTTTATTGTAGTTGATTTCTAATTTTATGCCATTGTGATCTGAGATGATGCTCGATATGAGTTTTATCTTCTTGAATTTGAAGAGATTTTGCCTGTGTCCCAATATGTAGTCTACCTTTGAAAATGCCCCATGTGCACTTGAGAAGAATGTATATTCTTTGGCATTGGGGTGAAATGTTCTGAAGATGTCAATTAATTCCATCTGATCTAGTGACTCATTTAGGATTGCTGTTTCTTTGTAGATTTTTTGTTTAGAGGATTTATCCAGTGGTGTTAGTGGGGTATTAAAGTCTCCTACTATGACTGAATTGCTGTCAATATCTCCCTTGATATCCTCCAGAAGTTTTTTTATGTATTTGGGTGCTTCTGTATTAGGTTCATATATATTTACCAGAGTTATATCTTCTTGTTGAGTTGCTTCTTTTAGAATTATGTAGTGGCTTTCCTTATCTCTTGTTATGACCTTCACTTTGAGGTCTAATTTGTCAGGTATAAGTATTGCTACTCAGCTTTTTTTTTTTTTCATTTCCATTTGTCTTAAAAACCTTTTCCCATCCCTTCACCATCAGACTGTGTGAGTCTTTTGTTCTGAGGTGGGTCTCCTATAGACAGCAGATATATGGGTCATGTTTTCTTAACCAGTCAGTTACCCTATGTGTTTTGATTGGGGCATTTAATCCATTTACATTTAAAGTTATTATTGACTAGGGGACTGGTGCACAAAGATTTGTGCACTGGGGGTGTGTGGAGGGGTGTCCCTCAGCCCAACCTGCACCCTCTCTAATCTGGGAGCCCACAGGGGAGCCCTCTCTAATCCATGAGTTTCTGTCTGTCTTTGCAATCATATGAGCAAATTGTCTGAGACCCCCAACCCAGTTTGGTTTGTTGCTCACAGAATAATAAAGGCATTTTTTTCCTTTGCTTCATTGGTGGAGATATCCTGGAAGTTTTAGAATATTTTTCCTAGACACTCTGATTTTTCTTATGTCTCTCACCTTTGCTTTCCCTCCATCCTCAACCGCAACAGTAACTTGCTCCAGGCTCACTTTGCTCTAGTGTCTAGGAGATCCGTCTGCCACCAGAACTACAATTTCCAGCATTCCTGGTGCTCCCCGCGCTCTGGGCTTCCACTTCTGGTCCTGGGGCTGTCACCAAAACTACTATTCCTAGAATTCCTGGTGCTCCCCTCTCTCTGGGTTTTCCCCAACCGAGGGAGCCATGTCCCCGCCCAAGCCTCTGACTCTCCTGCTCTGCTCTCCGTCCAGTGATCAAGGGAGCCACTTCCCCCCAAGCTGCCAGCTCTCCCACTCTGCTCTGTGTATGAAAATTACCTGTCATCTTTGTTGGGTTAATTTGCATACTTACTCCTCATTGGCTGGTGGGCGTGGCGTGTGGGTGTGGCTTGTGAGTGTAGTGGAGAGGCGGTTAATTTGCATGTTTCTCTTTTATTATATAGAACTAGAGGCCCAGTGCACAAAAATTTGTGCACTCGGGGGGGAAGGGGGGTCCCTCAGCCCAGCCTGTGCCCTCTTGCAGTCTGGGACCCCTCGGGAGATAACGACCTGCTGGCTTAGGCCTGCTCCCAGGTGGCAGAGGGCAGGCCCAATTCCTAGGTGCAGCCCCTGGTCAGGCTCAGAGCAGGGCTGATTGGGGAGTTTTGATGCCACCCTCAGTCACGCTCAGGGTAGGGCTGATTGGGGGGTTGGGGCACCGCCCCCTACCACACTCAAGGCAGGGTCAATGGGGAGGTTGCGGCACCAACCCCTGTGATGCACAGAGCAGGGCCAATCAGGGGGTTGGGGCGCTTCCCCCTGTCACTCATAGAGCAGGGCCAGTCAGGGGGTTGGGGCACTGCCCCCCCCCCGTCACACACAGAGCAGGGCCCATCAGGGGGTTGGGGAGCTCCCCCCTCTCATGCACAGAGCAGGGCCCATCAGGGGGTTGGGGAGCTCCCCCGTCATGCACAGAGTAGGGCCGATAGGGGAGTTAGGGCACCGCCCCCTGTAACACTCAGGGCAGGGCCGATGGGGAGGTTATGGCTCTACCCCGTCACAGACAGAGCAGGGCCCGTGGAGGGGGGGTGGGGTTGGGACGCCACACCCTGTCACACACAGAGCCGCAGGATGATCAGGGGGTTTGGGCGCTGCACCCTGTCATGCTGATCTGGTTCCAGGAGGCCTCGCTGCTCCGCTGATCCCAGTGCTGGGAGGCATATTACCCTTTTACTATATAAGATAGAGGCCCGGGGGCCGGCTGGTTTGCCCTGAAGGGTGTCCTGGATCAGGGTGGGGGTCCCCACTGGGGTGCCTGGCCAGCCTGGATGAGGGGATGATGACTGTTTGCAGCTGGTCACACCCCCTTCAGGGTGGGGGTCCCCACTGGGGTGCCTGGCCAGCCTGGATGAGGGGATGATGGCTGTTTGCAGCTGGTCACACACCCTTCAGGGTGGGGGTCCCCACTGGGGTGCCTGGCCAGTCTGGGTGACGGTCTGAGGGCTGCTTTCAGGCTGGCGGTTTTGACTGAAGCTCCCAACCACTCCTTTTTTCCTTTTTCTTTTTTTTTATTCTGGGCCAGCTTTAGCTCTGGCTCTAGCTTTGAGTCTTCCGCTGCTGGTTTGTTTGCCGTTCTGTAATTGAAACAATGTATAACTTCAGCTCTGAGATCCCGGGCCTATATTTGTTAGAATGTTTCAAACTGCCAGCTCAGAGGCCGGCAAGTCAGGCGGGGAACGTTGCAGTCTGCAGTCACTGGAGCAAGCAAGCCTCATGTTCGCTTCCAGCTGCCTGGCTGCCGGCCGCCATCTTGGCTGACAGTTAATTTGCATAAGGATATGCTGATTAGCCAATGGGAAGGGTAGCGGTCGTATGCTAATTACCATTTTTCTCTTTTATTAGTGTAGACTAGAGGCCCGGTGCACAAAAATTTGCGCACTGGTGGGGTGGTGGGAGGGGTGGTGGGTGTCCCTCAGCCCCACTTGTGCCCTCTCACAGTCTGGGACCCCTCGGGAGATAACCACCTGCTGGTTTAGGCCCGCTCCCCAGGTGGCAGATGGCAGGCCAATCCCTAGGTGCCTGCCCTGCCTCCCCAGGTTGTGCACAGGGCAGGGCCGATCAGGGGGTTGGGGCACCGCCCCCGGTCGGTCCTGCACAGGGCTGGGCCAATCTGGGGGTTGGGGTGCCGCCCCCGGTCGTGCACAGGGCAGGGCCGATTGGGGGGTTGGGGCACCGCCCCTGGTTGTGCACAGGGCAGGTCGGATCTGGGGGTTGGGGCCCTGCCCCAGGTTGCACAGGGGACACCCGAGTGGGCTGGCAGATCGCTGCTGCCCCGCCTGGGCCGCCCTGGGTCCAGTCGCACACGGGACCACCACCCCCCTTCCCCCCGCCCAGGATCACAAATAGCAGGCCAGGATGGCAGCAGAGCCATCTTTGTTCGCGGTTAATTTGCATATCCCACTGATTAGCCGATGGGAGGCTTAACAAAGGTACGGTCAATTACCATGTTTGTCTATTATTAGATAAGATAGGTACTTCTTTGTTGCTATTTTTATTCTTTATGCCTATGTTCCTTCTTCCCTTCCTATGTCTTCTTTTTACAGCAGACCCTTTAGCATTTCTTGCATTGCTGGTTTGGTGGTAATAAACTCCCTTAGTCCTTTTTTGTCTGTGAAGCTCCTGATTACACCCTCAACTTTGATTGATAGCCTTTGCTTGGTACAGTATTCTTGGATTCAGACCCTTGATTTGCATGACTTTTTACATTTTATTACATTCCCTTATGGCTTGATGTTTTTCTGTTGAGAAATCAGTTGATAGTCTGACAGGAGATCCCTTGTGGGTAACTTTCTGTCTCTCTCTGGCAGCCTTTAAGATTATTACTTTGTTGTTGGTATTTGCCAATTTAATTATAATGTGTCTTTGTATCAGTCTTTTTGGGTTATCTTGTTTGGGACTCTGTGAGCTTCTTGGACTTGTGTGAGTTTTTTCTTCTCAATATCAGGGAAGTTTTCTGTCATTATTTCTTCAAAGAGGTTTTCTATTCCTTGGTCAGTTTCCTCTCCTTCTAGTACTCTTATTATGCAGATATTGTTTCACTTCATGTTGTCCCAAAGTTTCCTCCTGTTTTTTAAGTTTTTTTTTCTCCAGTTGCTGCTCTGCTAAGGTATTTTTTCCTACCTTGTATTCTAGCTCACTGATGTGGTCCTCTGCTTCTTCTAGTCTACTGTTGATGCTCTCTACTGTGTTTTTTATTGTAGCAAATTCTTCACTTTTTCTTGGTTCTTCTTCATTTCCTCTTGATTCTTACACATATTGTTGAATTTGTCTTCCATCCTTTTCAGCATCCTTTTGACCATTGCTCTGAATTCTCTCTCTGACAAATTGCTTGCCTCCATTTTGTTTACTTCCTTTTCCAGTGGTTCCTTCTTTTCTTTCATATGGGGGCTGTTTCTTTGTCTCCTCATGTTCACTCCTCTCAGAGTGTCTGGTTATGTAGCTCTCTCTCTCTCTCCTGCATTGACTCTCTCCAGGCGATCTCTGGCCTTTCACCAGCTGTGTTTAATTCACCAATTCTGGATGGGTGTTATTCAATTCAGCTGTTCCTTCTATTTGCTCTGTGAGAAGGCACAGGACCTGACTCACCACCTTGTCTCCCTCTTGACAAATTTTTTAGACACCCGTGGCCAGGAAGGCTGGAGTCTTGCTGTTCATGGGTTCTCAGCTGAGGCAGCTGGTCCCTGGGTTTTGTGGTTGTCAGGTCCCAGGAGGTATCTGAGGTCTCCCTGGTTGAAGGTAAGGCTGGGATTCTGATCACAGCCACTCTCCCCTTCAAGATGGCGCATTCTCTGAGGCAGAGCCAGCTGCTCAGGGAGAGATTTCAGTGGTAGTAGATGCTGCCCAGCCAGGGGAGCCTGGTTTGCCAGTCCCCAACAATCCTGTGTAATATAACTGTCCCTCACTCACAAATACAGACACTCCCCACATGTCCATGCACTTTCCTTTCGCTCTCTCACTCACACACTATCTTGCAGCCTGCCCTCCCATTGGCCACCATCTTGGATCCTCCTCTATAGTTCTGTTTTTATGTGGCTTCCTTTATTGACACATTGAGAAATAGAGAAAGAGAGAAAGCGAGAGAGACTTGTTTTTGCTGATATACTGATCCATATGAAAAATTTTATATTTTTTTAATATGTTAGAAAATTGGGAATTTAGTTAATGTCGCTTGTGAACATACTATAGTAGGATTAGTTGGTTTCCTCATCTATAGCTGACTTTAGAGAACTAGACAATATCAGTTTCATGAAACTGAAAAGCTATTATAAAGTCACAAAATTCCACTCCAGAAAACCTCTAGGCAGCCAACCAACTGGATTTCCTGACTAGTTCAGATGAATGTGAGATATCTAAATTAAATTTTTAAAATGTCACTTGGAATTAGAATGAATCTGGGCTAAAGAAAGTGAACTTGGAGTGCAAGCCCTTATAGATAAATGCTGCTTTAGAAATGAGTAAGATGCCCAAAAAGAGTATGTGAAGTGAGAATAAAAGCAGGTTAGGAGTGAAATTTGCACACACTAAACTAAATGGAAGAGGAGAGACAAAACCATCAGCACATTTTCCTTTACAGGAATATTTATCAGGAACGTAACTATCCAGACAAAGATTTTAAGTTTAAGTGTTTAATATTTAAGTGAGGATGATGGTAACAAAAAGAAAGGAAAATACAAAATGACTGTGAAAGAGATTGTGAACAAATAGCAAACATATTAGCTAGTGGAATATGGGGTTCCCAGGAAGAGGACAGCAATAAAGCTGTAGCTGAGAGTTTGAACTGAGAGAATTGGACAGCAATTTAAATAACACAGTAGAAGAACATTTTGAAAAATTTAGTTTTGCTGGAAAAGCAAGATTTTGTTTGGAGTCTTATCAAATAGATACTGATAAGACATCAGGTGAGGTTTTGAGCAGCCATCTTATTTTTGTATACAGGTATTGAGTCATTGGTTATACTCATACAGAAGTTGAGATGCAACACTGGAGGAGTCTGGACTTGAAGGTTAAACTAGACAAAAAAATTTGTGTAGCACTCACATGAAAGCATCATCTGATACAAAATGAGTAAAGTATATTTTTTCTGAGAGAGGGTAAGTGGAGTGCATGGAAGAAGGCCAGAAGCCGTGAGCAGGACTTTGGGGAATATTTGGAGGTTGAGGTCAGAGAAATCTAAGGAGACCAAGAGAGGAACATTTCAAAAAGAAAAGTTTCTAATTTCCAGTCCAACATGAAAGGAACTTAAAAGTCACCATTCCTCTTTTGTCTATTTAGATCCTTTGTCCATTTTTTGATTGGATTGTTTATCTTCCTTTTGTTGAGTTGTATGAGTTCCCTATAAATGTTGGAGATTAGGCCCTTAACAGATATGACATTGGCAAATACGTTTTCCCACGCAGTGGGCTTTCTTGTTGTTTTGTTGATGGTTTCTTTTGCTGTGCAGAAGCTTTTTATTTTGATGTAGTCCCATTTGTTCATTTTCTCTTTAGTTTAAAGTGCCCTAGGAGCTGTATCAGTGAAGAAATTGCTTCGGCATATGTCTGAGATTTTGTTACCTTTGGATTCTTCTAGAATTTTTATGGTTTCCAGTCGTACGTTTAAGTCCTTTATCCATTTTGAGTTTATTTTTGTGTATGGTGTAAGTTGGTGGTCTAGTTTCATTTTCTTACATGTATCTGTCCAATTTTCCCAACACCATTTATTGAAGAGACTATCTTGGCTCCATTGTATGTTCTTGCCTCCTTTGTCAAATATTAATTGAGCATATTGGTTTGGGCTGATTTCTGGGCTCTCTATTCTATTCCATTGATCTATATGTCTGTTCTTGTGCCAGTATCAGGCAGTTTTGAGAACAATGAAGGAAAAATACCACATGATCTCACTCATTCATGGATAATAAGGACCATTATAAACTTATGAACAAAAATAGATACAGAGGCAGAGCTGCCTCAAACAGACTGTCAAACTGCAGTGGGAAGGCCGGGGAGGGTAGGGGGGCAGAAGGTGGGGGGAGGTAAGAGATCAACTGAAGGACTTATATGCATGCATATAAGCATAACCAATGGACATAAGACACTGGGGGGTAGGGGAGGCCAGGGAATTGTCAAGGGTAGGGAAAAAAGGAGACATATGTAATACCCTTTGTAATACTTTAAGCAATAAATAAAAAAAAAAATAAAAGATTGCTTTCCACATTAAAAAAAAAACTCACCATTCCATTTTAACAATAAGTGAAAAGCTGAACAAATTAAAAATCAATGATTCTTCTTTTATCTACCAGAGAAATGCAGTCACAGAGTAAACCACTACCTCCAAATGGGCAGATAGAGAGAATCACACTCACTTAAACAGAAACCAATGAGCAGACACCAGTGTGGGAACCAATGCTGGGTTTAGAAAATTCTATTATGCAACTGATGAGTTCCTGGAGGCAGTGTGGACAAGCCTAAGAGATAAAATCTCCAGGGGGACTCACTCAGTTATTGGGAGGCCCTCACACTTTTGTGAGTTTTACTTTTAGGAACTCTAACAACTTTTTAAAATGAAGAGCAGAGAAAAATGTCCTTGTGCTTACACAGGAGACGGAAGAAAGTAATCATTTTTAAATATGACAGGATAGTCTCTTCTTTTCAAAAGGTTTTCCTTTGGAGAAAATATTTAATCAGCATGGGAGAAGGGAAATACTAAACAATAGCCCTCTCTAGTCATCCTGTCCCACTTAAAGAAGTGAAAAATAAAGCAAAAACTGACAAATGCATGTGAAATTCACAGCCACATGAGTGCAACCTCACTAAAAGACTAAGTCCTAATCATAGGACTATAGACTGCTTTCTTTCTCCCAACAACTTGCCACATTACTGAAGGTCTGCTTAGTATAGTTCCTTTTTATGTTGTCTTTTCAACAAAAAATTACCAGGCATACTAAAAGACAAAATATACAGTTTGAAGAAACAGAGTAAGCACCCAAACCAGACCCAGTTATGACTGGGATATTGAAATAATCAGACCACAAATTTAAGTCAACTATGGCTAATATGCTAAGGACTCTAAATGGAAAAGTAGGCAACATGCAAGAACAAATAGGTAATTTAAGCAGAGAGATGGAAATTCTAAGAAAGAATAAAATATAGATTATAGAAATAAAAAAAACATTTATTTAGAAATGAAGAATGCCTTTGGTGGGTTCATCAATAGAATAGACATGGCTGATGAAAGAATCTCTTAGCTTGAGGATATGTCAATAGAAACTTCAAAAACTGGAATGCAAAGAGAAAAAAAAGACTGAAAAAAGAACACAATTCCCAAGAACTGTGGGTAAACTATGAAAGATGTAACATAAGCATAATGGGAATACCAGAGAAGATATACAGATGATAAATAAGTGTATTAAAAGATGCTCAAAATCATATATCAATAGGGAATTGAAAATTAAAACAACAATAAAACTAGTGCACACCTATTAGAATGATTGAAATTTGTGCATTAATGTCTTGTTAGAGGAGGTCAGGGAAAAGACTACTAAGGAAAAGCTATGCTATCATCAAATAGGCACTTTGGCTTTTCCCCAATATGAAATACACATCTCTAGGGAAGAGTAGCCCCCAGCTCTCATCTAACAGTGCGTATGTAAATTCTCATGAGTCTCATATCCCTGAGAAATTCCTTCCTTGAGGCCTTTGACTTTCCACCCATATCCATCCCCTTGCTTCTGTGGAAGTGTAGTCTTTTCACAGAATAGCAAGGATTCTGGAGTCTCAGACATGGGAGGATGAGGTTTAATGATAAGATTCGTCTGGTGGAAATGGAAGGCTGCCCCTGGGTTCCCAATGTCTCCTTGCCATCTGTGCTGTCATGTCCTAGTAAAAAGACCAGTCTTGCCTTCATCAAGCCCAACACAAAGTCCAAGGTCTAAAACTCCTGTGCCATGCTGAAGCTCCGCTCCCATCCCCCTAGCTTAGTCTGTTCCTGGATGGGTCTGTGCTCAGGCCTGGAGTCTGCTGTGGGCTCCAGGTGGCTGCCAGGGCCACATGGCTGCTAGGAAGAGAGCACTCCAGGGAACAGGTAGAGCACATTTTGGAGAGAGAGAGAGGGAGGGAGAGAGAGAGAATTGTTCAGCTAATTCTCATTCTATTATCTTGGGCTTGGGATGGAAGAGTCAGTTCTTCAAACTAACCTGTCATCTTCCCGAGCTTTTGCAGGCTTGTGCTGGATCCTCCCCCTAACCAATCCATTTCCTTTTCCCAGGCTAGACAGACAGGCTTTTATGGTCACCATTTTGGTTTCCACGGCACATGTGCTTACCTTCCCCTGCTCCCCACACGGGATACCTGAGGGCTGGCTGTTCCCTGTGTGGGGGAAGGGAGGAGTGTCAATCCCCTTGACTGAGCAGTGCTGCTATTCCCTGGGGTGTGAGAAGCACCAGCTTCTTGATTGAATAGGCTTATGCTCTCTAGTTGATTATGCTTAATAATGTCTGATTCCCTTTGCTCCCTTCCTTTATTCATTTCTTGCCACCTCTGCCAGCAGCCGCAGCTAGCTCCAAGTGCATTTGTTGAATCTGGAACAGGCCTTGTAGCGTAGTGCTCCTGCAGCAGGTGACCTAACAGACTAGCAAGAATTGTGCCACTAGGCTGGTTACTCCAGGATGTTGTCTGGAGAAGGCTGGACATTTCTCATTTGGGAGAAACAACCACAATTTTTAAAAATTTAGTTTTGTCAAAATAACAACAGAGCAAGTAAATGCCTCAATTGCCGTAGACCAATTCCAGCATGTCAAAATTTCAAGAGTTTCATCAAAAGGTTGATGAGACTTGGGGACTCAACAGGGTTGAGTCACACATGTAGTCACCAGTTGGGAATGGCTAAAGGCATTTCCCCAAACCTGAATAGGACACATTAAATTGATTGCGGCTGCCAGACAGCTAAAAGGCATCTTAATCTACATGTTAATGCCTCCTACTGGCCAAACACCGGAACAGCCGTAGGCTAATTCCCCCGTTCTGACAATGGACTCTGTACCAAACCCTGACCCTTTGAAGTGTATATCTCTGCCTCGCCTCAGGACAAGTTGTATTAATAAAAAGCATGGGGTCCTGGGGACGGAGAGAACCTAAGACCTTAGACTTAAGATCTTAGAACTTAGCTCCTTTAGCTAAGCTCCTCTGACCCCCAATGCCTTTCAAAATGATATCTCGTCTCAGGACTCTTTATTAGTCTCTGGATTCCTATGTCATCTACACACAGCCCCTTCTCCAGATTCCTGAACCCTTCTTGATGCTGGGACAAGAACCCCAGCACTCAGTCACTTAAAATACAATCGATATAACCATTGATGAGTTAGACTAGTGTTCTCAAAGCATGATTCCCAGACTAGAGGCATCAGTACCCTGGGAACTTATTAGAACTGCAAATTCTTGGTTCCATCCCAAGCCTACTGAAGGGTCGGGCCCAGCAATGTGCTTACTAAGCCCTTTACCAAATTTATCAATACTTTTTTTTAGATGATAAGATAATTCTTTATTCTATAATTTAGTCAATGATTAATACTAGGCAGCAATAATTTGGACACAATTTAATGAATGAATGAGTAAGTGAATGCATCAGAGTCTATTTTTTCCCAGGCCCTAGAGGAAGAGAGAAAAAAACCCCACACAGTTCCTACTTTCCAGGATCTGAAAAAGTGATTTGATTTGTGCTTTCTCTATTAAGTACAAAAAGCACACCCCAGTACTTTTCCTGTTGTGCAAAAACTGGACTTTTTATTTTACTTAATAGCAACCCAATCTCTAGATACTTTCACAAGTACCAGTCTCTTGCATTAGTAATGTTCAGAAATTCCTTTTTCTTTTTGTTAATCCTCACCTGAAGATATTTTTTTTTCATATTGATTTTTAGAGAGAGTGGAAAGGAGGTAGAGAAGGGAGAGAGAGAGAGAGAGAGAGAGAGAGAAATATCAATGTGAGAGACACATCAATTGGTTGCCTCCCTCATGTGTCTGGACCAGGGTAGGGGATCAAACTTGCAACCTATGCATGTGATCAGGAATTGAACCTGTGATCCTTGGTGCACAGGCCAAAGCTCTATCTACTGATCCACACTGGCCAGGGCATGTTCAGACATTTCTAATTTGTCTGAGTCCAGTACTTTTTAGAATAAAACAAAACAATTATAGATGTTTACATTTTTCAATACTTTTAGTATTTTGACCCTGAAATCATGTTGACAATAATTCCCACGACCAGGAGAGAAAATTTTATTTAAAAATAATTATCTTAAATTGATCTATAGTGCTCCTCGACCAGGAGATACATAATTAGGAAAAGGATTGGAGAGAGTATGTTCCTGAACCATGTTAGATTGATTAATTTTCTAGCATTGATTCCTTTCTGTTCTGCCATTCCCCATCCTCTGAGTGTTTAATGTAGTTTTATTTGTTGCCCTATGGTCCTTCATATCACTTCTCTTACTAAATTACTTTCTATACAAATTGGAGAGGAAGTATTTTTTCTTAAGTATTTACCCTTTTCATGAAGTGGCTGTGAAGAGTGCTTAATATTCCTTGTCTCTGCCTCCTTTCTCTCATCCTATGGAATCTGCAACTGTGTGAGGGTAAATATTGTGGCAGTCTACAGCAACAAGGAGTTATTGTTTTTAACCAATATCAAAGGACTACATATCTAATTCCTGCTCTGTGAATATGGAGGAGTTTGCGGAGGAACTCCTGAGACAGAGAGTGGGGAATGAGGTGGAGTCTAGGATAGGGCGGAAGGGAAGCGAGCCAGCAGTAGTGGCTGACTTGGGCTGGTAGCATAACTTCCTGAAGGTGTGTGTAGCCTGTTTAAATTTTAAGACAGTTAAGTTTTGAAACCCATGGCAAAACCAACAGTGCTGTTCCTGTAAGCCAAAATGTTAGTGCTGTAGAAAAATTACAATGCTCAAAACATTTATCAACCGTCAGTTGGTAGATACAATGCAAACGTCACCCAGTGATCTGAAGAACACAGAGCATTAGTGAGTAGCCAGATATCAAATTTTGAAGAATAATTAAGTATTGTAAAATGGCTTCAGAAAATAAAACAAACTTCTCAGACTGCTCCGTTATTCCAAATCTTTAATTAGGTATTAAAATTCAGTTTTACATTCCTTGAACTTGAAGCTGAATTTTATCTTCAAGAAATAACCTGGAAAGCTATTCTTACTCGTTTCCTGCTTTGAATAACTATATCACCTTTTAATCAGGAAAATGAAAGGGGAGGAAAAGAATGAAGTATAAGGTCAAATAAAAGACTGTACTAAAATAATCTCCTAAAATGAAAACAAAATATGCTAAAATGAGTTAGAATGTGCTGAAAAATTAGGCAAGGAGGAAAATCAATGCAAGAGTTTCTTAACTATGTTCTTAACATATGCAAATTGTTTCTCAGTCTTTGGGTATGAAAATGGGCAAGCATTGTGGCTTTCTAGCTAAAACTCTAAGAATAATGTATTTTTATAATAATACCTTGTCATAATATTGCTATACCATAGTATGGTTTTCTATTTGACATTAAATATAAAGCTTATTTTTGCATAAAACAGGGAATGCTATTAAGAAAAAAAATATGAGAAGCAAGTGTTGGGTGTGTGAACTCAGAAAGTGCCTATTGCATGTCTAACCGATCTGGGTTACCTCGCTTACAAACAAGGGTGTTTTATTGACACTGAATAAGAGCATTTCTTGGACATAACAAAAGGGCACACTGCTGAATAAATTAAATGGAACTAAGAAAAGATGAAGATATCAGTGTTTTAAAAGCAAAAGAAAAATGGATAAGTAAACAGAACCAAACAGAGTAATGCTGATGGAATTGAAATTTACATCCCCTACACAACTTGCCATTTTCATCAAATTTCAAAATGGGTCATCATTTCAGAGTCTGTAATCATGCCATTAAGGGTATTTGACTGCTAATGAGAAAATTTTCCTTATTTCAGGGAACTGCCATCATCTATTCTTCAAAAATAGTCCATCACATTTTTTAAAATAACATATTACTTGTGATATGTCTTTATAAAGAATAAAAATTAAGAGGATAGGATTATGAGCAAGTTTTCTATCAACAGCTAGTACCTTATGAGTGCATAAGAGGTAAGAAAACCAAAAACAGTACTATTAGCTTCACAGAAAGTACTTCCATTTCTTAATTCAAATTGGCTGCTGCCACAAGCATTACTGCTTCAACAAAAGGATCTCTGGTTTTGCCTTAGTTGGTATCAGATAATCTTTCAGTGTTTGGTGCAATGTCTACTTTCAGTAAATGTCCTTCTTTTTCTCCCACAGAGAATGTGAGAATCAGGAATTCTTCTCCTCAGTTCTGGACCCCATGAGCTAAATTTCTGAAACTTGTAGTCCCCCAAGCACTATGTAAACTCACTGAAAACCCTATGTAAAGGAGTAAACAGCTTCCTATGGCTTACTAATTTTACTGTTGTAGTACTCAAATCCTTTCCTTTGCCAAAATAAACCACCCTAATACAATCATAAATGCTAAAAATTTCATAAACATATTAAAAGTACCTCTTGTAGTATAAATGTGATTTTCTACATTCAGTTAGACTTCTCTGGTGTTAATTATCCCCAGGATATCTATGAACTTATTTTTTAATTCACTCTTGAGAGCAGTGGCCCATAACTGCATTCTAATTGCTTAGAATATTCTACTTATATATCTCTGATTGTGTGTATCCAAATTTTTTTAACATTGGTGATTGTGCTCTTCTTATATCTGTTAAATACAGTAGACTACAAAAAATATGGACTGTATTTATGTACAGAATTTGGAATATAGTGATTTTTCATAAGGAAGCTTTATAGGGTGGGGTTTTGGGACTCTTTATGGCTCCTACTACCACAGGGAGAATATTGGGTTCAGATAAATTTATATTCTTTTTCACATGCCTTTAGCAATGTCTGAATACATGGTGTTCAGTATCCCAAATGCCTACAAAACAGAAGGATTTTAAGGCTAATGCTTTCCACCCACTGGAAGATATTCTACCTCCCCTGAGTTTCATTCATTTAACAAATGTTTATTGAAAGCCACTAATGTTTTAGCATTGTTTCAGCTTACAGGACTAGGAACAAATAAAAAAACATCTCAGTCCTCTTGGAGATTACATTTTAGATGGGGAGAGAGATGATAAGCAAATAAATCCACATGCTAACAATAGCAGGTAATAATGAATGCTATGAAAAAGCATGGTAAGCAACTATACAGTGACTATGAAAGGGCTATTTTAGATGAGTGATCAGGAAAAGCTTCTCAAAGAAGGTGGCATTCGAGCAGACACCAGTTTGTGCTTCAATTGACTCGTGATTCCTCCTGGAACCACTTGCTAAATCCTATAGCTCGTATTTGTCTTACTGATATTCTTGAACCATGTTAATGACATTATAGTGAACATAAACCCTATATCTAAATAGGGTTCTATCAAACAATTTATTAAGACTTTCTTTCTGTTACTGAGACATTATCATATTTGCGGCACTGTGGGTGAATTGTGAGGTCAACATTGGGTTTCATGACAGTAATTAATATGATCTATACCAGTGATGGCGAACCTTTTGAGCTCGGCGTGTCAGCATTTTGAAAAACCCTAACTTAACTCTGGTGCCGTGTCACATATAGAAATTTTTTGATATTTGCAACCATAGTAAAACAAAGACTTATATTTTTGATATTTATTTTATATATTTAAATGCCATTTAACAAAGAAAAATCAACCAAAAAGTGAATTCACATGTCACCTCTGACATGCGTGTCATAGGTTCGCCATCGCTGATCTATACTAATAAAAGGGTAATATGCAAATTAACCATCACTCCATGACAAAAATGGTGGAGCCTGTAGCCACAAAGATGGTGGTGCCAGCCAGAGCCACAGAGCTGGTCGGAGCAGGCGGGATGCTTGGAAACGAAGGAAGCCAAGCCTCCCACAAGCCCAGGCTGGCCACCAAGAGCTGGCCTCTGGGCAGCGGCCATGGAGCCGGCCAGAGCAAAGACAGGAGGCGGCTCTGGCCTGGAGTGAAGGCTGGAGGTGGCGGCCAGAGTGAAGGCCCAGGTCCCGGGTGCTGGAGGGAAGCTGGTGCTGGCACCTAGGGGAAGGAAGATCTATTCTTGCATGAATCTTCGTGCATCAGGCCCCTAGTAGTATATAATGATTATGATAATAATGATGATGATATATAATAAAAGTCATCCTTAAGATAAATTTTTAAAACCTATCATAAGCACACAATTTTCTCTTGTTTTAGATACTTTACTAGGCCCAAAAATTTCATGTATTTTCCTACTATCTTTTATAAAAAAGTAAATATTAATGATTTCTTTGGAGTTTGTCACATGTTCATTTTAACAGAATATGCTAGACCACTGCTCAGTAACAGCCTATGACATATATAATGGATAATTTTAAGAGCAAGTCATTTAAGTACAAACTTATTTCTTTTTAATGAATATATCTTTCCCTGCTGGTTCCTTGGAGAGTAGCATTTAGATTGCAAGTGTTCCTGGGTCTAGGTAGTGTAATGAGAGTTTCAGTTGCAAAGAATAAACTGCCAGCTGGACTCTAGAGGCCAACTGTACTTGTACATTTCAAGTTTCCTGTGAAGACTTTGGTGAAGTAATAAGGTGAATCTTAATGTTGGGGGACAAAAGATAAATTGTAGGGAGCGGCTATAGGATTAAGCCTCAGACTGACCTGTGGTAGGGCCACAAACAAGTCCCAGCCTGGAGGGCAGAGCTCTCCTAGCATAATTAAGCCTGACCTTGTAGCCCTCCCTAATTCCTTCCTAAGTAGCTAATGGGCTGTGGGAGGTGCAGCAAGTGTTGCCAAAACAAGAACCTTTGTATACATGTTAACCCACCCTTGTTTAATCAGACTGTATAAAATAAACACGCTGTATCAGCTCTGGGTCACTGTCTCTCCATCAGAGGACAGCTGTCCCACCCGGCCCCAGCTTTTTCCTTCTGTCTCTGTGTCTGTGTCTTTCTTTCATTTTCTCAATCCCCAGCCACCCCTACTCAGGAACCAGACCGCTCTCTAGCCACGCTGGACATGGAAAAAAGAGAAATATTTATGATAAATATACTCTAAATGCCATAACACGTTTATCTATTACCTCTCATCTCTCTTTATAATGGTTGTACTCTGTTAGATTTACCATTTGATTTGGTTATTTTCTGACCATGATTATTGATTCCTCATCTTGACATTTTGTTTTACCTTTTCCCATGACTTTTCATGATATTTAAATAACTTCAACTAATCAATAGCTTTTTCCCTTTTAATTATGGTGATTATATTAAAGAATTAACTGGTCTCTTTCATAGAAACAATAAAATTAAATCTAAATTTGGTCATTCATTATTTGTTACTTTATAAGAAAAAATGCATGTGTAATACTAACTGCTCACTAAAGTTAATTTTACTCTCTTTTGTTATTATATGTCCTCTTTATTAACTGACCTTTAAAAGTATTAATTGTCCAAGTATTATAGACCTCAAATATTTTAACTGTGAATATTTGGCTTATTCATCAAAAGAAAAATAATTCTTAAAAAAATATTTTCTAGCACAATTCTTTGGACAAAAGATAGTTGATATTACAATTTATTAATGCTAAATTTAGTAGTTACTTTGCTGAGAACTTTGGTGAGTATGAGTACAGAGTCTTTTTCAGGAAAGCTTGAGCTGAAATCTAGAACCGTCAAGTTACAATTTATAAACTGAGTGGGATTTTCATGAAAGGTATCTATATACTGTATTTTGTGAAGGTAACTTATTTAACCATTTTAGTTATGCCATAAACTACACTTTATTAAGTTTTACTATAGATACATGAACTGAATTCTCCCTAAAGAGAATAATAAACAATAGATGAGTTTTCAATAAGAATTTATTTTGGATCCATTAAATGAAAATATGGAAGTTATATGCTATGGATTGCTGCCAGTTCAATTAGTGGGTAAAAGAACAACTCAGAAGGAGTTGGGAAAGCAACTTGAAATTTAAGTAAAAATTATCAAGGAGTCAGAGAGTAATAGAATTGTGAATACTCTGAGTTTAAAAAGAACCTAAACTTGAAGTACATGAAATAACAAATCCTATCTAATAAAAGGGTAATATTCAAATTAACCATCACTCTGTCACAAAGATGGCAGCTCCCATAGCCACAAGATGGGGGCGCCCAGTCCTCTCAGCCCCGCCGGAGTCCCCCAGTCCTGGCCGGGAGGGTGGGGGGCTGGGGGAGGCCGCTGAGAGCGGACAGCGTGTGTGGCCTGGCAGAATGCTTGCTTTGTCGCCCTAGCAATGAGGCAAGCACTCCACCCTGGCAATAGAGGGCCTCTGGGCAGCAGGCATGTGGTGGCTGGGGTGGGGAATGCTTGCATCATCACCCCAGTGACGAGGCAAGTGCTCTGTGCCAGGTCGTGGAGGGACTCTGGCCAGGCTGGGCGCAGAACTCTTGAGTCTTTGCAGGCCAGGCTGAGGGACCCCCCTCCCTGTGCACGAATTTTGTGCATTGGGCCTTTAGTTCTCTAATGTTTATCTCCCCTAAAATGCCTACTAAGTGCTTATCTATGATTGAACACAAACAACAAGCAACTCACTACCACACTTCTATCTTTTATATTTCTATTAAAAAGTTATTGTAATAAAATCAAGGTTTTTCCTAGTGTTATCTTTATGGGGTTAAAGAAACCTGTCTCATCAGAATAAACATATCAACAGCCCACTCTTTGAAGATAGCAGTGAACATTGTGGAGACAAATGAGGCTACCATTCTTCCTTCATTCTAAGTGGAATCTAGAAACCCTTTCTACTTATGTGCCTAGAATGACATTAGCCTTTGTGGGCTGACTTGAAACACTTGACACAAAGTGAATTCAGGGCCTATTATAACCTCAAAGTCAGTTGGAACAATGTTGTTGAGTCATGTATCCCAATTAAAATTATTTAAAATCTAATTCTGACTCCTTTTCAGTTTTTCATTTATCTTTTGGTCCTCTCACAATTACATATATATGTAAATGAGTTGAGCATCCTATCTTATAAAAGAGTAATATGCAAATTAACTGTCACTCTGTCACAAAGATGGTAGCGCCCATAACCACAAGATGGCGGTGTCCAGTCCCCTCAGCTCTGCCACTGGAGTGTTCAGTCCTGTCAGCCCTGCTGCAGGGAGCAGTGGAAGAGTGGCGCGGCTGGATCTGCCCCCTCAGGCGGATCCAGCCTCACCACTCTGCCACCGCTGGAGTGTCCAGTCCTGTCAGCCCTGCTTGCCCCTTGCTGAGAGAAGACACCAGGGCCCTGCTTGCCCCTGGCCACGGCGGTGAGCCAGAGAACAGACAGGCAGGCAGGTCTGCAGAGAGCAGAGAACCATGGGGAGCGGGCCTAAGCCATGAGTAGGACATTCCCTGAGGGCTCCCAGATTGGAGATCCTCCACCAAACCCCCGTGCACAAATTTCATGCACTGGGCCTCTAGTATGCTTATAATTTGGTTCAAAGCATTGAAAAACATTGAAAAGAAGAGGTAAAAGACCTACACATTTGACACACCTTAGAAATGTATGTCTTTTAATGTTTAGTAAAACTTCCATATTTATGTTGACTTTTCAAATCAGAGTCATTTGATATAGTCACTTAACTAGTTTACAATTTACCTCATTATGGTAGGATTTAGCTATTTCTCTATTTTGGTCATAAACCTATCATTGAGATATCTTTAATGTTAATTGCTATCCAGATATCATGTCTGTTACAAATGACATAACTTTGAATTTAATACAGTAGACCTTTGATCTGTGGATTTCAATTTAACATACTTCAGATTTATCTGGTTCATATGTCATATGTGAAAATTAACGCCCTGCTAATTTTAAAATGCTTTTAACCAAGATTTGATTATATTTAAGTTAACCAGTTATTTTGTTGTTGTTATTAGTCCACTGTTATTTTTAACAAATTTTAGTGGACAGGCCCTATGCTGGAAAAAACACTGAAGTAATTTCTCTGACATAAATAAATATTACATATCTACAACTATAATCTACATATTCAAATCCGAGAGTCATTACTCCTAAATAATGTTAATTATACAAATGTGTCTACATAAATAAAAACAGAAACAATTAATTTGTCAATTTTTTAGCATATACATTCAGACCACCTACTTTATTATATAAGGACTTTCAAATTTAACAGGCACCCCCTCTCCAGAATTAGTCTATTATACAGGTTTTACAGTAATGCCATCAAAGAAAGATATAGGGTAGTTCACTTTTATTTCCTTTCTCCATCCATCAACAATCCAGTCAATCACTGAGTATAGCTGCTTTTCTTCTAAACATATTGATTTAATCTTTCCCCTTTTCATGCTTCCACTAGCATATTTCACATCAACTGATTGCCCCCTAACTAGAGGTGGATCCATGTTTGAGAAGATCTGAAGCTTATACAATTTGAAAAGTCCTGTTTAAGAAAAATAATACAAAATTACAAGAATAAAATTGTATATTGTAAGTGACCTGTGGAAGGGAGGAAGCTTGAGGTTTAGCTTCACAGTAAAGATGCCTCTGCCCCTCACTGATTGACTAGGTTTTGGAGTAGAGTGATAACAAGACTGGCAAGATACACACTCCCATGGCATCTACATTCTAATCACATAAAATAATTCCTCTGCATTAAGACCAGCAGTGGATTATGGCCCATGGGTGCTGGTTGAACACATGCATAACATTGGCACAAAAGATGGGAAGTTAACCTTAGCCCTTAAAACAGACTTTGATTAATAAATCATTTTCTTCCTCCTTCCCTTCCCTTCCCTTCCCTTCCCTTCCCTTCCCTTCCCCATTTGTTTATTTTCTCTTTTATTTCCTTTGACCTAGGAGATGTATCAGTGAAAATTCTGCTACACGAGATGTCTGAGATTTTGATACCTATGGTTTCTTCTAAGATGCTTATGGTTTCATGACTGGCATTTAAGTCTTTTATCTATTTTGAGTTTATTGTTGTGTATAGTGTCTGTTGGTGGTCTAGTTTCATTTTTTTATATGTACCTGTCCACTTTTCCCAACACCATATATTGAAGAGACTGTCTTGACTCCATTTTATGCTCTTGCCTCCTTTGTCAAATATTAATTGAACATAATGACTCAATTAATTTCTGGATACTTTGCTCTTTTCCATTGATCTATATTCTTGTGCCAGTACCAGGCTGTTTTGATTACAGTAACTTTGTAGTATAACTTGATATCTGGTATTGTGATTCCTCTAACTTTGTTATTTTTTCTCAAGATTGCTGCAGCTATTCAGGGTCTTTTTTTGTTCTAGATCTGTGAAATATGTTGTTGCTATTTTAATAGGAATTGCATTGAATCTACATATTGCTTTGGGTAGTATAGACATTTTAATGATGTTGATTCTGCCAATCCATGAACATGGTATATTCTCCCACCTGTTTATATCTTCCTCTATCTTTTTTCAATGTCCCATAGTTTTTCGAGTACAGGTTTATTCTTAAGTATTTTAATTTTTTTGTTGCAATGGTAACTGGGATTATTCTTTTAGTTTCTCTTTCTGAAATTTCATTATTATGTATAAAAATACCAACAAGTTCTGGGTGTTAATTTTGTATCCTGATACATTGCCCAATTTACTTATTAAATCTAGTAATTTTTCAATGGAGTCATTAGAGTTTTCTATGTACAATATCATGTCATCTGCGAATAATGTCAGTTTTACTTCCTCCTTTTTGATTTGGATGCCTTTTAGTTTTTCTTCTTGTCTGATCACTCTGGCTAGGACTTCCAGTACTATGTTGAACAACTGTGGTGAAAGTGGGCATCCCTGTCTTGTTCCTGGGGAGTGGTTTTAGTTTTTACCCATTGAGTGTGATGTTGGCTGTAGGATTGTCATATATGGCTTTTATTATGTTGAGATATGATCTCCCTATTTCCATCTTGCTGAGATTTTATTTTTTATCAAAAAAGGTGTTGGATTTTATAGAATGCTTTTTCTGCATCAATTTATATGATCATGTGATTTTTGTCTTTCAATCTGTTTATGTGATGTATCACATTTATTGATTTTTGAATATTGTACTAGCCTTGCATCCTTGAAATAAATCCTACTTGGTCATGGTGTATGATCTTTCTAATGTAATGCTGGATCCGATTTGCTAGAATTTTGTTGTGAATTTTGGCATCTATGTTCATGAGGGATATTGGCCTGTAACTCTCTTTCATTGTAGTGTCTTCATCTGGTTTTGGGATTAGGCAGTAGTTCTTAACTTTCTGGCCCTTTGAATACAGTTCCTCATGTTGTGACCCAACCATGAAATTATTTTCGTTGCTACTTCATAACTGTAATGTTGCTACTGTTATAAATTGTAATGTAAACATTTGATATGCAGGATGGTCTTAGGCGACCCCTGTGAAAGGGTTGTTCGACCGCCAAAGGGGTTACTACCCACAGGTTGAGAACTGCTGGATTAGAGTAATACTGGCTTCATAGAAAGAGCTTGGAAGTGTTTCTTCCTCTTGAAATTTTTGGAATAGTCTGAGGAGGATAGGTTTTAGTTCTTTTTTTATTGTTTAGTAAAACTCCCCTGTAAAGTGATCCAGACCAAAGTTTTGTTTCCTGGAAGTTTTTTTGTTTGTTTGTTTGTGTTTTTTGTTTGTTTTTGTTTTTTTTACTACTTCAATTTCATCAGTAGTTATCAGCCTGTTCAGGTTTTCTGATTCTTTCTGATTTTTTTAAAATTGCATTTTTCTAGGAATATGAACATTTCATCCACATTGTCAAGTTTATTGGAATATAGTCATTCATAGTATTTTTTTTTTTACAATCCCGTGGGGTCAGTTGTTACTTCACCTCTTTCATTTCTGATTTCATTTATTTGGGTCCTCTCTCTTTGTTTCTTGATGACTCTGGTTAGAGGTTCATCAATCTTGTTTATCTTTTCAAAGAACCTGCCCTTGGTTTTATTGATCTTTTTATTGTTTTTTAGTCTCTATATCATTTATTTCCAATCTAATCTTTATTATTTCCTTCCTTCTACTTACTCTGGGCTTATTTTGTTGTTGCTGCTCTCTTTCTAGTTCTTTAAGTTGTAGGGTAAGATAACATTACTGGGGTTTTTCGTTTTTTGAGGTAGGCCTGTAGTGCTATGAATTTCCCTTTCAGGACTGCTTTCATTGTGCCCCATAGATTTTGGGTTGTTATGTGTTCATTTTCATTTGTTTCCATGATGTTTTTTATTTTTTCTTTGATCTCTTTGGTAACCCATTCATTGTTTAATAGCATGTTATTTAGCTTCCATGTGTGAATGTTTATGACTCTTTATTGTAGTTGATTTCTAATTATATACCATTGTGAAATTAGATACTTGATATGATTTCAATCTTCTTGAACTTGTAGAGACTTGTTTTTGTGTCCTAACATGTGGTCTATCTTTATAAATGTCCGATGTTCACTTGAGAAGAATGTATATTCAGTAGCTTTGGTGTGGAATGTTCTAAAAATGTCAATTAATTCTATCTGATCTGGTATGTCATTTAGGATAACCGTTTCCTTGTTGATTTTGTCTAAAAGATATATCCAGTGATGCCAGTGGGGTATTAAAGTTTCCTACTATGATTGTATCACTGTCAATATCTAGCTGAAAATCCTCCAGAAGTTTATATATATATAAACTAGAGGCCCGGTGCACAAAAATTTGTGCACTCGGCGGGGAGAGGGGGTCCCTCAGCCCATCTGGGACCCCTCAGAAGATAATGAACTGCTGACTTAGGCCTGCTCCCGGGTGGCAGAGGGCAGGCCCAATCCCTAGGTGCAGCCCCTGGTCGGTCTAAGAGCAGGGCCGATTGGGGATTTGGGGCACTGCCCCCTGTCATGCACAGAGCAGGGTGGATCAGGAGGTTGCGATGCCACCCCTAGTCACGCTCAGGGTACAGCCGATTGGGGGGTTGGGGCACCGCCCCCTGTCACACTCAAGGCAGGGTCGATAAGGAAGTTGGGGCGCCACCCCCTGTCACTCACAGAGCAGGGCCAATTAGAGGGTTTGGGTGCTGCCCCTGTCATGCACAGAGCAGGGCCCATCAGGGGGTTGGGGCTCCGTACTCTGTCACACACAGAGCAGGGCCGATCAGGGGGTTGAGGAGCTCCCCCCTGTCATGCACAGAGCAGGGCCGATCAGGGGGTTGAGTAGCTCCCCCCTGTCATGCACAGAGCAGGGACGATCAGGGGGTTGAGGAGCTCTCTCCTGTTACTCACAGAGTAGGGCCGATAGGGGAGTTAGGGCACCGCCCCCTGTCACACACAGAGCAGGGCGGATCAGGGGGTTGGGGAGCCGCCCTCTACCACCCACAGAGCAGAGCCGATCAGGGGGTTGGGGCGCCACCACTGTCACACTCAGGGCAGGGCCGATAGGGAGGTTATGGCTCTACCCTGTCACACACAGAGCAGGGCCGATCAGGGGATTGGAACGCCACACCCTGTCACACACAGAGTCGCAGGGCGATCAGGGGGTTTGGGCGCTGCCCCCTGTCATGCTGATCAGGTTCCAGGAGGCCTCACGGCTCCACTGATCCCTGTGCTGGGAGGCATATTACCCTTTTACTATATAGGATAGAGACCTGGGGGCAGGCTGGTTTGCCCTGAAGGATGTCCTGGATCAGGGTGGGGGTCCCTACTGGGGTGTCTGGCCAGCCTGGATGAGGGGATGATGGCTGTTTGCAGCTGGTCACACACCCTTCAGGGTGGGAGTCCCCACTGGGGTGCCTGGCCAGTCTGGGTGAGGGGCTGAGGGCTGCTTTCAGGCTGGCGGTTGTTGACTGAAGCTCCCAACCGCTCCTTTTTTTTTTTTTTTTTTTAATTTTATTCTGGGCCAGCTTTAACTCTGGCTCTAGCTCTGAGGCTTCCGCTGGTTTGTTTGCGTTCTATAATCAAAACAATGTATAACTCCAGCTCTGAGATCCCGGGGTTTTGTTTAGCTTCTATATTTGTTAGAATGTTTCAAACTGCCAGCTCAGAGGCCGGCAGCGCAGGCGGGGAACGTTGGAGTCCTCCTTCACTGCAGCAAGCAAGCCTCATGTTCGCCTCCAGCTGCCTGGCTGCCGGCCGCCATCTTGGCTGACAGTTAACTTGCATATACTCACTGATTAGCCAATGAAAAGGGTAGCGGTCGTCCATTAATTACCATGTTTCTCTTTTATTAGTGTAGATATTTTTTTAATGCTTCTGTCTTGGGTGCATATATGTTTACCAGAGTTATATCCTATTATTGTATCAACCCCTTTAGTATTACAAAATGGCCTTCATTATCTCTTGCTATGGCTTTTACTTTGAAGTCTATTTTCTCAGATATGAGTATTGGTACCCCAGTTTTTTTTTCATTTCCATTTGCCTGGAAAAAAATTTTCCATCCCTTTACTTTCATTCTGTGTGAGTTCTTTGTTCTGATGTGGGTCTCTTGTAGACAGCATATATATGGGTCATGTTTTCTTATCCATTCAGTTTATCCTTTGTCTTTTGATTGGAGCACTTAAGCCATTTACAGTTAAGGTTATTATGGATAGGTACTAGTTGTTGCTCTTCTTATTCTTTATGCCTGTTTTCTTCTCTTTCTCTCTGTTAATCCTCACTAGTGATATTTTTCTATTGACTTTTAGAGAGAAGAGAAGGGAAGGGGAGAGACTAAGAGAGAGAAACATAAATGTGGTAGAGACAGCAATTGGTTGCCACACATGCTCCATCCTGGGCCAGGGATTGAGCCTGAAACCAAGGTATGTGCCCTTGACCGGAATTGAACCTAGGACCCTTCAGTCTATGGTCTATCCACTGAGCCTAACTGGCTAGGGCTGAAATGTTTCTATGGAGAGGTCAGCTGAAAGTCTAATGGGAACTTCCTTATTAGGTAATTTTCTCTCTTTCTCTTGTAGCCTTTAAGATCTGTCATTGTCTTTAATGTTTGCCATCTTAATTAATATGTGCCTAGATGTGGGTCTTTTGGGATTCAACTTGATTGGGAGTCTCTCACTGTTTCCTAAACTTAAGTGACTTTTCCTTTCTAGGTTAGGGAAATTTTCTGCCATTATTTCTTCAAATTGCTTTTCTATTCCTTTCTCATATTCTGCTCCTCCTGGTACCCCTATAATACGAATATTATTATGTTTCATGTTGTCACAAAGCTCTCTTAGATTCTCCTTCTGCTTTTATTTTTATTTTTCCCATTTGCTGCTCTGAATGTTGTTTTTTTTCCTACCTTGACTTCTAATTCACTGATTCATTCCTCAACTTCTTCTAGTCTATTGGTGAATCTTTCCAGGGGTGTTATTTATTTCAGCTATATCATTCCTCATTTCCACTTGATTCTTATTTATTGTTTCAAGCTCTATTTTTATGTTGGCATAGCTCTCATTAATAACCTTATAATTCCCAATAACTTGCTTGTAGTCCTCACTAAATTGTTTGAGCACCTTTATTAACATTCCTCTAAATTTTTAGCCAACAAATTTCTTACTTCCATTTCATTTAGTTAATTTTCTGGCAATTTCTCCTTTTCTTTCATTTGGAGGTTGTTTCTCTGTCTTCCCATTTTTGCTGTCCCTTTGTTTTTGTTTCTATGTATTAGGTCAAACTCTTATGGCTCTCAGTCTTTGTGGGGTGGTCTTATGTAGTAGGTGTTTTGTGGAACCCAGTGGTGCAGTCTCTTAGATATTCTGAGCTGGTTGCTACAGGAAAGGCCCTTACTTGAGTTATTTGGGTTCTCCTGTTGTAGTTGGGTCTTGAATATTATTGTCCCATTCATGGATGGAGTCTCTTTTCAGGCTGGCTGACTATATGGCTTATCCCCAAATACATCATGCAAGCTGTTGTGGAAATGCTGACCAAACTGAACAAAACAGTACACAATAAAACATGAAACAGAAGAAACAAAACAAAAAAATACTCAAGACCCCTACAGCACTAACAAAAATAACCACCAGAGAAGAGAGAATTAGGTAAAGAGAAGAGAGAGCAAGAATTATAGGGAAAAAAAGAATGAAAGAAAAAATATGAGGAGAAAATGAAACAAACACAAACCAAAACACACAAATAAAAAAATGAAGGGGGGGTTTGAAATATGTAGATGCAGGGCTTAAATAAATAAAGAAAACAATGAATTAGAGAAATAGGGAAAGGAAAATGGTTTATAATAAAGGAGTGAGAAAAGAAATGAAAGGACAAGAAAAAAAAATTTGAAAAGGAAAAGAGAGGAGAAAGCAAGCAGAGCTAAAATTAAAAAAAGAAAAAGAGATGAGAAACCAGGAGAAAAAGAAAAGAGAGAAAATAAATTGAGTAGTGAACAAAAGAAAACAAATGAGTAGAAAAAGGGAAGAGGAAAATTAGGTATATAAATGAAATAATAGAAACTAGAATAATAAATCAATAAAGCAGATAATGAAGATAAATTTGAAAGGGAAAAAAAGGAAAAGAGAGAAAAAGAGAGGAGAGGGGAAAGGGAGGAAGAAAAGAGAAGGAAAAAGGTAGAAAAATAGTAAAAAACAAAACAAAAGTGGAGTTTATTTTAGCCTAGTTTAGTGTCCCATGGGAGCTTGCTTTGGACTCACTTTTCTGTTCTGTCTCCAATTCTGGGCTTCCTGTTAGGTATTTAGGTGCTAACTACTGTCAGGCACTATCTTTTGGCTTTGAATCCTGCTTGAAGCTCCAAGGGATTCATGGATCCACTGTTTGTATCTGTTGCCACAGGCCTTGGCTATAAACAAGCAGGGCCAATCTGCCCTCTAAAGTAGGTTTGTTAGCAGCATGGGGCCCAGGGCTGGGTCAGCAACCTTCCCCTGGTTCCCCAGGCTCCGCCTCTTCCCACTTTTGCCTGCTAGCCAGTTGTCAATCTTAATCACTCAAAAGCTGTTTCTGAAAGGGGTTTAGGTGGAAGAGGTGCTGTTTAGCTTTCAGGGAATGTGGTGGGTGTGTTTTCTTCTCCCAGAGCTACTCCTCTGAGAATGGTCCAAAATATTACTTTGCCCTTGGCTGGACAGAGAACCTTGTAGGGAGACCAGTGGCTGGAAACCTGGAGTTTTTATCAGTTATTCTTTGGGGGGCGGGGTGGGGGTGGGGGAACCAACCTGGTTCCCAGGATAGTGGGTCAGACAACCCCTCCCACAATCCAGTCACTGATCCTCCCTGAGACTGTTCAAACCTGTAAGCTTGGCCTCTGCTTTTTTTCCCTCTGAAAAGCTCAAAATGCAGGGTGTGGCAGGCAGGGCTCCTGAGGTTGGGCAGGTTGTATCACCTAGGGTAGGGCCTTTTTTTTCTTTTCTTCTTTTCTTTTCTTTTCTTTGCTTTTCTTTTCTTTTCTTTTCTTTTCTTTTCTTTTCTTTTTTCTTTTCTTGCCCTGTAGCTACTGGGAGCAGCTATCACCTCTCAGGAAAAATGACCGGTTTGGTGTGTGGGCATATGACCAAATGCTGCTGGCTGATGTTTTTCCAAGTCTCTCCACAATGTGTTGTAATGTACCCCGCGAATCACAGAAGGACGCCTCAAGAAGTCGAATTAAAGAGTCACATTTATTGCAATCCGGGACTATGAGGGGACATTCCCAAATCTCATAGCAGTAAGATGATGGCAAAACCAGACTTATATAGGCAAAAATTACAAAGGAATTAATTACATCCCAGGGTTTGGAATGAGGCACCTGGCTCGCAAAAAAGCAGATTACAGAAGCAGAATTAAGCATGTTAATTACAGTTTCGGGTCTCGGGATCACTGAATTGACAGAAATACATTATCTAGAGCCCTTGGGTAACCTGGGTTAAACTTAGGCATGTTATCTAGATTACAGTTTTGGGTGTCCGGATCACTGAGTTGACAGAAACACATTATCTAGAGCCATCGAGGAAATTTAGAGTAATTGCACTGTCCTGGTCTTAGGACCACTGAGTCAACTGGAACGCACCATCTGTGGCCACTAAAACAATTTAGGGTAATTGTGCTGTCCTGTTTCCCAGGTACAGAAGAATGTGCTTCGATAACCAGTAAGATCACAATCAATGGGATAGTCATTCAATCAATAAGGCATTCAATCGAATGGGATGACTTATACAATTTAGAAAATCAAAGTAACCTGTCCATTGTTAAACAAAGCAAATAGGTACCATACTTCAAATGTTTTCCACCCCAACCTTTCCTTAGGCACCCTGAGTCTGCGCTTCCCTCCCACAAAGCCTCAGGTGAGTAGCTGCAAATGAAAACTCCTGTGCTCTGAGTTAAAAGAAAGAAAGAAAGAAAGAAAGAAAGAAAGAAAGAAAGAAAGAAAGAAAGAAAGAAAGAAAGAAAGAAAGAAAGAAAGAAAGAAAGAAAGAAAGAAAGAAAGAAAGAAAGAAAAGAAAAGAAAAGAAAAGGAAAGAAACTGCAGCTTTTCTCCAACTGGCTCTGGTCTGCTGGTTCCAGACTCCTCCATGGCCAGCAGCCTTGATGTCTTTTGAGGCTGGATGTTACTTGGGCAGTGGGTCTCGGCTCTGGTGTTTGGGGCTGTGGAGCCCAGCCTGGGTTTCAGGCCTCTATCTTCTGAGGGAACAGACCCTCCCATAGCCCAGCGCTCTCTCCTCTCTCCGCCTGCCAGCCTGCCATCCCTGGGAGCTGGGTCAGCTACTCTTATGACCTCTCCCTTCCTACTGGTCTCCAGTGTTTTCTGTCCTTCCTTGATATAAGTCTCCTCCTCAGATGGACCTCAGTTGGTAATTCCAGGTGAATGTTCTCCAATTTAGTTGTATTTCCAGTCTGACCCTAGGATGAGGTGAACAACAGATCTACCTATTTGGCTTTCATTTTTTTAATTCCCACATTTGTCATTTTTGTCTCCAGCGATATTTCAGGCTTAATTTGCCCTAAGACCCACTTGTTTGTCTTTCTGGCAGTCCAGGTTATTGGTGCAGCTCTCCTCCAATACCATATTTCAAATGAATCATTTTTTTCTATCAGTCTCCTTCACTGTCCAACGTTTGCATTCTTACATAGTAATTGGGAATGTGAAGGTGTGAATAATCTTAGACTTGGTCTCTAATGACACTTCTTTACTCATGATGATCTTTCCTAATTCTTCCATTTTGGGCATGCCATTGTCATTGCAAAGGGACGGAGAAATGGCTGAAGCACACTATGGCGCTTAAAGCTTCTGCTTGGACATTGTGTATGCCACTTCTGCTTGCATTCCATTGGACAAATAGTCACATGGCCCAAACCGATCTTAGTGTGTCAAATGACCATATGTGGGGAAATAGGAGGACAGTATTACATACTAGAAACTAAGCTTTTTATTTAACTCAAAATAGTCCAGAGAGTAAGCCCAGGAATTTCAGTGATTGGTGTAAGACTCCAAAACAAAGGACAAATAATTATTTGTTATCTGCCCACTCTATGTTAGAGAAAAAAAGAAAAGACCAACTAATAGATGAACTGCAAAAGGAAGAGCATTACAAGAGGTCTGGTCAGTCCATCCCTGAAAATAAAAAATATGGGCCAAGTTCTTTGGTCTCCCGTCTGCAATGCAGAATTAGAAAACCCTTATCCATAACCTTTAGAGATATTATAAGAATTCATTAATTTCAAGAGAGGTTAGTAATTTCCCCCAAGGTATTTTAAAGGCTCTGTGTTCCTTCAGGAAAAATGCTCAACAGTGTACATTTATTTTTAGGTATTATTAAAGTCATGACCCTGTATTGGAAAGAATACCCAAAAACAATTTCTGATCTTCTTAAAGCAATTTAAATTGCTTAATTTAAATTATTTTTACTTTGATAGATGATGTATTCTCTACTATTAAATGAATATGGATACATGCACTTATTAATAAAAGTAACTTTAATCTCCTTTCTAAACTTAGAATTATCTTACATACTAGTTAATTCTATATAATAAAGAGGTAATATGCAAATTAATCCTCATACCCTCACAAGATGGCTGCCTATGACCAGGCCGGCAGGGGGGGTTAGTGAGGGATGACCAAATGACTGAACAAGCAGGCTGCGTAGGGTGACGAGGCCGGCAGGGGGGTTAGTGAGGGACAACCAAACGACTGAACAACAGGCTGTGAGGGGGTCCCATGAGGGGTGACCAAGCTGGCAGGGTGGGCAGTTGGGGGTGACCAGGCCAATAGAGGGGGGCAGTTGGGGGCAGCCAGGTAGGCTGTCAGGTAAGCGATTAGGAGCCAGCAGTCCAGGATTGTGAGAGGGATGTTCAACTGCTGGTTTAGGCCCGATCCCAGGGAGTTGAAAATCCCCCAAGGGGTCCCAAATTTCGTGCACTGGGCCTCTAGTATATATATATATTTAATATTCTGAATAGCACATTGTAGTCCTCTGGCACACAGTTTTCTGCTAAACTATCTTCTACACATACTTAAATGGAATGTTTAAATACTGAATTTTTTTGTTCTCTATGGAAGAAATTCCAGTTGCTCTTTTACAATAGGCAGCAGTTGAGATATCAAGATTATAACTACTTCTATACCAAATTTCCCAGCAGTAAGTGGTTCCCTGGACCCTTCACTGGTATCTTTCTGTTAAGACAACCCAGAGAATGAATTTTTTCAATCATTGAAATTGAAGTTTTTAATCTGGCAAATCCCAGATACCAAAAGTTATAGACATAGAATTGAGGAGGCTATTACTTACCAGCTGCCATGCTAACCAGGACAACTTATAATTTTCATGACTATTGTAATCAAACAGTATTGGAGGGGTGCTCAGATGAATCCAAGTGATAATTCAGAATAGTTTTCTGGGGTCTAAGACAAGAACCACGACAATGCCAATGTGAAAAGAGTCAGCAAGAAACAGATCACTTCTTAACAGGAGTGCACTCAATAAAGAATAAAAACCAGTACGCAACATGTCTGTGATTTAATGGACCTACATGTACATCTTCCTTTTCTCTTAAATTATGTTTTTATCACCTTATTATTAATATACTAGTGGCCTGGTGCACGAATTCATGCATATTGAAAGGAAATTAATTAGAAGAAATATTTTAATATCACTATTTGCCCTTTCTCTGTAATAGAAGTGTCAACTAAATTCACGATCAACAATGACAGATCAAAACACACATATGTGATTGACACCAGCAAGAGCTTTATATGTATCACGCATGTATGAGTCAACTTAGCCTCGTATATACATAGAATAAACTTGCTTAATTAGACCTGATTTCTGATTTACTTAAACTTTTTCCAGCCCAGTGAAGCACCCTAACTTCTCTTTCAGTTAATTGTCAGCAGCACAGCAGTAAATATCAACATGAAGCAGATTATTATTGTAGATTATGCAGGGAGAACGAAAGGTAAAATATTTAACTGCTGCAGTGTTTGACTATATTCTGTGCAGTGAGAAAACCTGAAGTCATTTTTAAGGTCCACCATTTCCTACTTCTTTTCAGTTGGGTCAAGTTTCTAAGCTTTCTAAATCTCTGTTTTCTGGCTAATGAAAAGAAAATGGGATTCCACCGAATCTCCTATGTACCTACTCCAGGACTTCTGTGAGAATCAAATGAGATGAGGCACAGGGAAACATTTCACAGACATTTGGTTAAAGTGTAAAATGTTTCCACCTGGCTATAAAGCAAGTCATGAGCCTCCAAGGAGGCTCGTCACTAGGGAGAGGAAGCTGGGCATTGCTATGTGACGTCATTACCCAGTGCCCACAGTGGCTGTAGCCCGCATTTTGTGCCATGGGATCTTGGCAGTGTAAGCTGCGATTTGGTGGGGTGTCACTTGGGGGTGGTGGCGGGGCCTGAGTCCCACTTGGGGGAAGCTGAGTGTTGCTTTGTGGGAGCCAGGTCCCTGGTGCTGTTTCTCTGTAAATGGCCAGTGCACATCATGGCAGCTTCTGTTTTAGGCATCTGCCATCTGGTGGTCAGTGCCCATCATAGTGACTGGTCATATGGTCGGACACTTAGCATATTAGCCTTTTATATATATACTAGAGGCCCGGTGCACAAAAATTTGTGTACTGGCTGGGGGGGGGGGGTGTCCCTCAGCCCCACTTGTGCCCTCTCACAGTCTGGGACCCCTGGGGAGATAACGACATGCTGGCTTAGGCCCGCTCCGGGGTGGCAGAGGGCAGGCCCAATCCCTAGGTGGAGCCCCTGGTCGGGCTCAGAGCAGGGCCGATTGGGGGGTTGGGGCGCCGCCCCGTCACACTCAAGGCAGGGTCAATGGGGAGGTTGCCGCGCCACCCCCTGTCACACACAGAGCAGGGCCGATCAGGGGGTTGGGGCACCGCACCCTGTCACCCACAGAGCAGGGCTGATCAGGGGGTTGGGGAGCTCCCCCCTGTCACGCATAGAGTAGGGCCGATAGGGGAGTTGGGGCACAGCCCCTGTCACACACAGAGCAGGGCCCATCAGGGGTTTGGGGCGCCACCCCCTGTCATCCACAGAGTAGGGCCAATCAGGGGGTTGGGGCACTCCCCCATCACACTCAGGGCAGGGCCGATGGGGAGGTTTCGGCTCCACCCCATCACACACAGAGCAGGGCCCATGGGGGGGTTGGGGCACCACACCCTGTCACACACAGAGCAGGGCTGATCAGGGGGTTGGGAGCTCCCCCCTATCAGACACAGAGCAGGGCCTCTCAGGGGGTTGGGGCACCTTCCCCTGTCACAAACAGAGCAGGGCGGATAGGGAGGTTGTGGCCCTGCCCCCTGTCACACACAGAGCCGCAGGGCGATCAAGGGGTTTGGGCTCTGCTCCCTGTCACGCTGCTCCAGGGGCCAGGAGGCCTCGCGGCTCTGCTGATCCCAGTGCTGGGAGGCCTCGTGGCTCCGCTGATCCTGGTGCTAGGAGGCCTTGCGGCTCTGCTTGACACAGGGGCAGTGAGGCCTCGCTGCTCCGCTGATCCCGGTGCTGGGAGGCCTCGCTGCTCCGCTGATCCTGGGTTCGGGAGGCTTCGCAGCTCCGCTGATCCCGGTGCTGGGAGGTATATTACCCTTTTACTATATAGAATAGAGGCCTGGTGCATGGGTGGGAGCTGGCTGGTTTGCCCTGAAGGGTGTCCTGGATCAGGGTGGGGGTCCCGCTTGGGTGCCTGGCCAGCCTGGGTGAGGGGATGATGGCTGTTTGCAGCTGGTCACACCCCCTTCAGGGTGGGGGTCCCCACTGGGGTGCCTGGCCAGTCTGGGTGAGGGGCTGAGGGCCGTTTTCAGGCTGGCGGGCAACTGAAGCTCCCAACCTGTCCTTTCTTTCTTTTTTCTTTTATTCTTGAATTTATTTACCTTCTATGGCTGTCACTGGAACTGAGAGCTGGCTTTCTCTCTGAGGCTCGGCTCCAGCTCTGAGACCTCGGCTACTGAAAGCAGGTATCTGGTTTGTTTGGGTTCTATAATCAAAACGCTGTTTCAACTCCAGCTCTGAGGCCAGGCTGGCTGAAAGCAGGTTTCTTTTTTTTTTTAGCTTCTATAATTGCAACAATGTTTCTTAAACTGCAAGCTCAGAGCCCAGCAGCAGCAGGCAGGGAACATTGGCTTCCTCCGTCACTGAAGCAAGCAAGCCTCCTGTTCGCTTCAAGCTGACTGGCTGCCAGCCGCCATCTTGGCTGGCAGTTAATTTGCATATCTTGCTGATTAGCTAACGGGAAGGGTAGCGAAGTTATGGTTAATTACCATGTTTCTCTATTATTATATAGTACTAGATGCCCAGTGCACGAATTTGTGCATGGGTGGGGTCTGGCTGTCGGGGTGGGGAAGGGATGCAGGAGGTTGGCGGGCCAGCCCCATCCCTGATTGGGATTGGGGGCCAATTAAGGGTGGGGACAACCGGAGGGAGGGGCTGTATGGGGTTGGCAGGCCGACCCCACTCCCTGGTCAAACTCCTGGTCGAGGGGACAATTTGCATATTAGCCTTTTAATATATAGGATAGATGGCATGTATATGTTTAAAAATCTTTCCATGCAGTATCTCATTCTCTCCTCATAGCCTTTCTGGTCATATGCACTTTGAAGATATGAAAATTACATTTCAGAGAATGTAAGCAACTTCTTCAAAGTCACATATCTAGTTAATGAATTAAAACTTTAATCTAGGTCCTCCATTTCATCTTAGAGTTGCTAGCATTTCTTTTAAAATATGTTTTTATTGATTTCAGAGACGAAAAGGGAGAGGTAGAGAGAGATAGAAATATCGATGAGCTGCCTTCTGCATGCCACTTGCTGGGGATTGAGCCTGAAAGCCAGGCATGTGCCCCGGCTGGGAATTGAACCAGCAATCTCCTGGTGTATGGGTGGATATGCAACACTGAGCAACACTGGCCGTATGTTGCTATTTTTTTTTGTCTGTTGCTTTGCTAGATGTTATGAGTAGTATCATGAGAAATATAAAATCTGGTCTTTGCTGTAGAGACCATGCAATCTCGGTGGGGAGATAGAACAAAAACATCAATGATAACTAACAATGCATATTAATTGATTCTTTCATCATATGTTCAACAAATATGTATTGAACACCACACTTGTCCCAGGTTCTATGCTAGAGGTGATGGATACATAAAGCAACAAAATAGAGGAGAAAGCAGTGTGGATATCAATGCAACACTGATACTACGTATTCTCACAGAACAAAATATGAGCCTTCAGTGTAGGCATTAGAGCAATATAGATGGTGTACTTCCTCAGAAAGCAAAATACAAGGAGATTGTAGTGTAGATGTTAAGGCAATATAGATGCCACACTTCTTAGGAAAGCAAAATACAAGGAGACTGCAGTGTAGACACTAAAGCAACATAGATGCCTCACACTTCAGACAAATAGAGAATTATCCTGATATTTACATGGGAGATCAAATGAGGCCCTAAAGAATGGGTAAAATCAAGAAGAAAAAGTATTTTCTATTAGAAGACTGATGTATATAAAGTTATAGAAGATGAAAATGAGCAAGACTTACCTGTAAGAGAGTAATGAGTAATATATTCTATCTATGACAAGGGGAAAAGTGGGAGAAAGGGATTGAGGTGAATTGATGGAAAGGTTTGAAACTGTAAGTTCATAAGTTTAATTATCTTATTATAGTGGGACATCAAACAAAATGTTACCAAACAGAACAATGACATGAACAATGCAGTAGTTTAAGAAGATTAATCTGGTTATAATATGCAAAATGGATTGTAGTAAAGGATTTGGGTAAGAGTATCAAGAATGGATAAGAGATGAGGGCATTGACTAGGAGGGGACTCATAGGAGCCTTTTGGGGTATGGAAAAGTATCTATGTCTTGATTTGGAGGTCGTTTATACAAGCATATACATATATAAAATGTCAATAAGCTGAGCATTTAATTTTTTCCCCCCAAATATATAGGATTTATTCAGTCATCAGTACAAAACATCCAACAGAAAGCTGCCCCCCAAACCCCCAGGGTCCCTCTGCATCCACAACAGTAGGCCTTCCTACCTGGAAGGCCACGTCAGGCCCCGAAAGTGGCACAGCTGGCGCAGAGCACTTTCTCGTGGACATCACTGCAGTCCAGGAGCGCGCACAGGGTGCAGGCCACAGCTCCGCAGCTGCTGCAGGTGCGCACGCAGTGCCCGCACAGGGCGCGCTCACACTGGCCGCAGGCCGCCGCTCTGTCCTCCACTCGCACGCACTAGGAGCAGGCTCGGCGCGCTGCCCCAGGCGCATCGGCTTCAAAGGCCTGGGCTCCCCTCCGGGTCAGGCGGCCCTCTGGTCCCATCAGCATCTGCCCCCGTGTCGCCCGAGGGGCCTCCATGGGGCCCGGCTTCGGGGACTCTGGCAGGTCCACCACAGTGCAGCCTTCCTCCCACGCGTGGTCCACGCAGGCCTTGGCCCCGCGGAACAGAAGCTGCCTGGTCCTCTTGTAGATCTCCCGCGAGTAACGCTCGGAGCACACCGCGGCCCAGCCCCTTCCAGCCCACGGGGACCTTGAGCTGCAGCGGGGCCGTGACCCCGAAGGGGCAGACCCGCTTGGGCATCGCCACGGGCCAGGGAGTTCGCATCCCTATTTTTTTTTACTTTACTGAATGTAAATTTTACTTCAATACAATATAACTAGTACAAGAAAACAGAGTGCTTATTTTATTTTTATATTTTATTTTATATTTCATGCCTCACAAGAAGCGTATCCACAGGAAGATATTGGTAGGCTCCAAACCCTGCTGAGGTGAATTCCGCTTCGTGTGATCGGCACCTGCTCAGCAGCCTGCACACTGTGTTGGGGGTTGAGCCTCAGTATCAGTCAGCCTGAGGGTTGAGCCCATACATGAATCAGCCAAGAGCAATCAAGACTCAATTACAACACAACCCAAACAGGGGACATTGTTAGAGCACCCAGTTCTGGTGATCAGGGAGGCTGCACCACTAGGTCCCACAGGTCACCCTACCAAGGCCACCCTACTAAGACTGGGAGTCATAGCAAACCCAAACGGGCAGCCAAAATGGGGAGATAGACAAATGCCCCAAATGAGAGAAAAAGATAATTCATCAGAAGAAGAACGAAATGAAATGGAGATAAGCAATTCATCAGATATAGAGTTTAGAGTAATGATTATAAGGATGCTCAACAGCATTTTAAATTGCTAAAGTGATTATGTTAGACAAATCACAAACCATTATATCAACGCGAAGACAGTAAAAAACAAATAGACAATTACTTTCTCCTTTTTTGCATCTGTGGAATGAGGTAATGAGATGTTGCAACTTATCACAAAACAGTCTTTGTAAAATGGACTTGGGTATAAATAGAAAGGCTGCAACTATTTCATCTTAAATATGTGTCACATTTATACACTTTGAATCATCATGGCTTAACTGAATATCTGGTAAAGTTCTATAGATTTGCAATGATTCTGACAAATAAACAAAAGTATCTACCATTGGCTGGATTTAGAAAGCTGGGAACCAAGACCCAAGGTACTGCCTTTGACACAAATCTCAGTCACCCTGAATTGTTTGTAATGCATTGAACTACTTTAAAACAAGTTTAAACTTATGTAGAGAAAGATGAAGACATCTTTGAGAAAGATATTTTTTGGAAGTCAAAAGGAACAGCACATAGGAATGGAAGGTCTCAATTCTTATGATTAGTTTTATGTATTAGGTTGCATTGTAAGGGACAGGAATAGCTATTCAAATGAAGGACATATTAAGGAAATTTCCTATTACTGTCCAACATTATCAGTGCTAACTTCATAAGGTTACAAGATATTTGAGGAAGAACACTTTCCCTTGATGCATAATATTATAATGCATTTTAAATTTTAATATGGATTGTCTCTTGTTATGTGTTTATTGTGGGTCTTCTGACTGAATGACAGTTGTATAAACTTATTAGAAAAATTGTTTAAGTTTTATTAGGCTTCTTTTTTCTTTTTTGTTTGTTAATACTACTAATCTCTTAACTTCCAACTATGATTTACTTTCTTTGTACTTTTATTGAGTGCTTAGTTACATAAAAAAAGAATACTGTTTTTGATATGGTATTGAGGATTTTAAAACAAAGTAAAGTGCTTATTAAAAGTATTAAATTTTTTTAAAGAGAACACTTTACAATCCTGCAAATTCTCATATATCTTCAATTCCTAAAGATCAAAAGGTAATTGGGTACCCGATTTTCAACTGTCTCATTTGCAGCAAGATGAAAGCATTACTTAAAAGATTGAAGCATTTCTTAATAATGAAAATTGTATTGCTAAAGTTCTCTTTTTTTAGCATTTAAAAATATTACATGGAATGCTTTTCATCAAACATATGTCTTCTCTCAAAAAAGAAACATACCCTTAGGATGAAAACTCAGCATTATGCAAAATTGGAAAAAGGTAGCTGTCATAGAACTAATATTTAAATTTTGTAAATTATGCCAGGATTAAGTTAACACACTAGAATATTGCTGTGAAAATCAGAATATTAACTGTTAGATTAATGTCATTTTATAATTGACTCTAAGGATATATTTTGTCATGTTTTGACTGAGAAAGTATCAAACTAAGACCTTCATTTTACAATACCCATCATAGCAATGACAAAAGATGATTAAATTAAGCCCTACTTGGAACTTTGCCATTTGTCCTATTTTCTATTAAAAATAATCTACATCTGATGGAGTTTTGATGTGCCAAGCACTATGCCAAATATACTACATGTCTCAATTCCTACCACCCTGTGAAGGAACTATAAGCTTGATGAGGGTAAATAGGTTTTTTGTTCACTGATGATATCTAGTATTTAGAATTGTATTTGCCACATGGCAGGGGTTCAATAAATATTTGTCCAATTGAATGAATTTTACACATGAGGCAAGTGAAAGTATTATGTACATAAATGAAAAGTCGTATTCCTGTTTGGCTAGATTCCTTTTTACCTTTTACCCTTATGACTAGTTGACTTTCAGGAAAAACTCTCTAATTCTTCGAGGTGAAGAAAAAGTAATAATTCTGTACATGTTTTTGAGTTTTCCTCTTCGAGTTTCCAAATGCAGGTTATAAAGCTGCAGAACAGATGACAGAACTGATAGGTTTGTAGTGATACTGAAGTATAATTTTAGAAGGCCTGGGACATAGGAAATTGATAGCCTCTTGGCGTCTTTCATTTGCAGGAGATCTGGGCAGGAGTCTGAGAATCTGACAGAGTTCCTGAGTCTGGGTGGCAGTAGTAACATCAGCACCTGAGTTCCCGAGGAAGTTCTGTTTCTAAATATTTTATGAACTAAAGAGCTTCAACCTATTAAGATTGGCTTCACTTGATCAGGAAAGATGGTTGAGAGGTACTCTCGAGTGGACTCTGGGTAGCCACGTTAACTCACAGACCACTAAGCCACATTTATACCTTTCACTGGAGTTAAGTTTTGCTCCATCCACAATCTTGGACAGAATGGAGACTAAACATCTATAGAACCAATGTTTAGAATGTGTGTGGTCAAGATGCTGGGGAGATCCATGCAAAAGCCTACCTTGGGATTTTTAGGACATCAGACATCATTCAAGAGATCTCTTAAAATGCAGGTCCATGAAGTTTATGATTGTGTAACCACTATGCTGTACACCTGAAACAAATATTGAATGTAAACTGTAATTGAAAAAATAAAATTTAAATTAAAAATACATATTAAATACAACTTTAAAAAAATAAATAAAATGCAGGTACATATTGGATTAGGGACGTCAAAAGGAGGTAACATTGGTGAGTCCAGAAAGTGAAGCTCCAAAGATCATGGCAACACAAGCTTCTCTTTACAGCTCTTTTTTTAAGACCCTGAAAGCATCCAGTGCCCTTTCTTTAGCACAGGTACCACATATTTCTGAACCATATTCCTAAAACTGGGTATGAGTTTGAACAAAATAAATATGACAAAGAAGGAAGACAACTGAGTTACTGAAATGCTTTAATACTAAAAGCTTCCCTGAATGTGCAATCCCACACGCTCTTGTTAGTTTTTGACCTAAAATTTCTGTTGTGGTCCCCAGATCTAAATATGCTCGTTACTCTAATCTTAGTAGATTTCCAGCCAGGAATTTGAATGCACTGAAACAAATGAATTAAATTTCTAGGGGAGTGTAGATACAGAGACTATTGGTTTAAGGAGTTGTCCCTAAAGGTAGTATTTAATATTAATAATAAAACCTTGTATCATTTTATCTTGGGTGACTGAAAGAGAAATGCAAAAAGCGACAAATCTTAATGATGACTTTAAAAAATTATTCCAAATTGTCTTGGATAAAAAATCAAACAGCTCTCTAAATTTATTCTTATAGCTGTTTAATATGATCTATATATATAAAGAGCCAGAAGCCATCACATCCGAGACAACCAAACAGGCTGAGTGGGCAACAAGGCCGGCAGGGGGGTTAGTGAGGGACAACCAAATGACTGAACGGCAGGCTGTGTGGGGCGACCAGGCAGGCAGGGGGTTTAGTGAGGGCCGACCAAACAACTGAGCAGCAGGCTGTGTGGGGCGACCAGGCTGTCAGGGGGGTTAGTGAAGGATGACCAATCGACTGAACAGCAGGCTGCATGGGATGACCTGGCTTGCAGGGGGGCAGTGAGGTGCAACCAGGCCAGCAGAGGGGGGCAGTGAGGGGCAACCATGCTGGTGGGGGGTGCAGTTAGGGGCAACTAGGCCAGGGGGGGGCAATTGGGGGCAACCAGGTTGGCAGGGGGGGCAGTTGGGGGTGACCAGGCCAGCAGGGGGGCAGCTAGGGGCAATAAGGTCGGCAGGCCAAGGTGGTTAGGGGCGATCAGGCAGGCAGGCAGGTGAGCAGTTAGGAGCCAGTGGTCCTGGATTGTGAGAGGGATCTCAGATTAGAGAGGGTGCAGCCTGGGCTGAGGGAACCCCCACCCAGTGCACAAATTTCAAGCACTGGGCCTCTAGTTTATTATAAATTCTTTAACATCTTGTTAGAATGTTGGTTAGTTAATGCACACACACACACACACACACACACACACTTACATCATTAGTATTATTGAAGGCCACTTAAAACATCTATATGCTTTCTCGCTAACCTCTTGATTCCTTCTCAATGCTGGTGACAAGTAGCAATTGCTGTTGACACAATACTAAAGGGAAATTGCAAAAATTATTACATGACCTTGGGATCAATCAATAATCTGAAAAACATGCTGGAAAAGAAATCATTATTACCTTTTAAGAGCTTATCAATAGGCTCTGGCTCAGTGGCCTCTGTGTGTCCTGACTATTCCATTTGAACCTGAGTCTAGGGTAAGAAACCACCAGTTCTTCATTTGTAAATGAGCTTTCTTAGTGGCACCCTTTACTTCCCTTCTAGGGATTTCCTAAGGAGTCTCTAGACTGCTGTTAAAACAAAAATAAAGTTGAAGAAGTTTCTGGAGGACTTTCAGGTAAGTATTGCAAGCATTATTCTGAATCATGTTGTGCTGTTTGTATAAAATGCGAGAAGCAAAACAGGCATTTTCTTTAAAATAGTAGAGTTCTTTCTGACTTTTGAAAGTGAAAAGCCATTTCTATATATGACAAATGACAAAACATTTTATAAATGATGAACATATTCAGATGATTAAAAAAACACATTTTGAGACTAATAGCTAAAGAAAAGCTACTATTTCACAGGGCTTTCAAATGAAAACAGGTCTTTAGAAATAAGATATTTAAAGCTCATTGTAGTGGTAGAGTCCAGAACTGCTCTGACACATCATACAGGCTCAGTAAATGTTTATATGATTGGATGAATTTTATTGATGGGGAAGGTACTATGTATAGGAACTGAAAAGTAGTATCTTGTTCCACTAAATGCTTACCTTTCATCCATATCACATGGTATGGTGGGATGCTCTAACAAACTATCTTAACTATCAAACCATTATAATTATTTTATTTATTTCTAAAACATTGCAGTAATGTAACTATGCATAGGCAAGCCCATAATTACAGTCTCAAAGATGGTATAGTATTCCTCAAAACAGAAAGCTTTATTGAAATTTTGACAAGTAGTAGAAAGTCCAAACATGGGTTAAACTAAAATACAAGTTTTCAAATCCAGGATGTCCACTAAGGAAAGCTGTTAAATGCCTGACAGTGAGTTAGGCATCTCCTATTTTTATTGCTTTTTAAGTAGTAACATAAAAGCTTGAAGTAAGTATTGGATCAAAAATCATATTGATCCCAATTCCAAAGTAATCTTTAAGCTAAAATTTTATATAACATCCTGCTACTTAATTTACTTCAATGGATTTTTCTGATCCCTAATATGTAAGAATGGGATTGAAGCACATTCAATACTTTCCTGTGTGTGAGCAACATTCTTTATATATTAGTATTGGATGGATGATATTTCTTTTGCCATGAAGATTGAGAGGAATCCAATGGAACAAGAATAATTCAGATATAATTGTTTTCAAATTAAGAAAGCATTTTTTCATCCTCCTCTCACTATTATTTACTTTGGGTCACTTATTTACCCATTTGCTTCTTTATTTAAGGAAAAGAAAAAATAGGGAAAAGATGTAACATTTAAAAAATAATTATGATTAATTGCTCAAAAGTGATGAAAGATTAAATGGGAATATTGAAACCAGTCCTGAAGCAAGAACTTTTGAGGAATCTGAAATTTCACTAAAAATGATAAACTATATAAATTATCTCACATATTAGCTCTTTTTAAAAATTTAAATATATTTTTATTGATTTCAGAGAGGAAGGGAGAGGGAGAGAGATAGAAACATCAATGATGAGAGAGAATCATTGATTGGCTGCCTCTTGCAAGTCCCATTCTGGGAATCAAGCCCACAACCCTGGGCATGTGCCCTGATCAGGAATCAAACCTGGACCCTTCACTGAGTCAAACCAGCTAGCGCAGCTCTTTACATAATATTGATCTTACCAGTCAGTCTCTGCAGTCATCTAAAGATGACTTGGTCCAAGTTTGAAGATAGTGGAGGCAGTGAGGAGGGCTGATATTGGAACTTCTCACAATGACAATTTACATTTAAAATCAATTGTGCAGTAACACTTTCCAAACATTTGAATTTTCTTATTCAGTTTCAGTTTTATGTTGCTTGTTATAAAAAAATATATACTTATTTGTATTGAAAATGTATGCAAATGTGAACTTAACATAATGCCCAGAAAATTGATGTCTATTTGGCTTCAAACCTACTTTCATATAAACATTTTTTCATTTTAGTTAGTATTATTCCCTGGTTGAAATGAAGAGGTAACTGCTCTGAGTTCAGCTTTGTGGTTAGAGTGTGAAACATGTGAGACTTACTAAGAGGCCATTATCCTAAAAGTTGATTACCAGTACTGAACCTAGTCTTCTAGGGCATATAAGCCCATAAAATTTAATAAAGTGCTGGGATGCAAGGCAAGTGAATTGGAAAACTCTCATAATTGTACTGACTTAAGTAGATTTCTGATTTATATATGAAATTAATCATTTGCCATTGATTTTCAAATCATTGGTTATATAGCTAGATGCACATAAGTAATAGATGCAGCTTGGTTTGTTTCAGATATTAAAACTATCTCAAAAATGGGACACTAAGATAGTGAAATCCTGGTTTGCACATACACTGAGTGGCCAGATTATTATGACCACCCCATCAGGACTTCGTTGGGCCACCTTTTGCCTTCAATACTGCAGCGATTCTTCTTGGCATTGACTCCACGAGATGTTGAAAGGTGATGGGAGGAATCTGACTCCATGCCTGATGAATAGCATTGTCCAGTTCTGTGAGATTTGATGGTTGTGGAACCAGCTGCCTGATGGCTCTTTTAACTTCGTCCCACAAATGCTCAATTGGATTGAGATCTGGTGATTGTGGGGGCCACCTAAGCAAGGTAAAGTCTCCCTCATATTCTTGAAAGCACTCCTGCACAATACGAGCACTGTGGCATGGCGCACTGTCTTGTTGGAAGAAGCCATCTCCTTTGGGATACGCCATCAACATGATAGGATGAACTTGATCAGCAACGATACTTAGGTATGTTGTGTTATTCAGACGTTTATAATGGTCTGGCCCTCTAGCAACTTCAGCGTGAAATTATAGCTAATTTGCCTACAAATGTCAGGTGGTCATAATAATCCGGCCGCTCAGTGTATATCTTACGATGTGTCTATGAATCTGTGTATTTAAGCCTGATGATAGTAAAATGAAATAATAATGCTAATGAGCTCAATATCATGGATAGGAATCTTACAAGTTAGAATTCATATTGAGTTATATGTAATTTTTTCATATTTTACAAATGTGTGCTTTAGCTTAGCTATTTCCAATATGTCTCACTAATCACAAAGAATAACATTAAGACAGTGTCAAGAATTTTAGTCACATAAATACAAGCAATCAAAATGTTACCTAGCACACAGTGTTACATAAACATTAGCTATTACTGTTACTGCTACTACTACACAAAAGATTACTTTAAAGATAACCAGAAGATCAGTTCCTACTAATAGCAATAACACCAACTTCATAAATGATCACACCCAATTATAACAAACTAGAGGCCCGGTGCATGAAATTCATGCACTGGTTGGGAGGGGGGTGTCCCTCAGCCTGGCTCTGAGAGGATGTCCAGGACCCCTTGCTCCTTACTGCCCGCCTGCTTGCTGATCCTTAGCGCTGCCGCAGAGGTGGGAAAGGCTCCTTCCACTGCCACTGCACTCATCAGCCATGAGACCGGCTTGTGGCTGAGCAGCGCTCCTCCTGTGGGAGCGCACTTACCACCAGGAGGCAGCTCCTGCACTGAGTGTTGGCCCCATGGTGATCAATGTGTGTCATAGTGATCAGTCATTCCCAGTCATTCTGCTGTTAGAGTCAATCTGCATATTACCCTTTTATTATATAGGATAGAGGCCTGGTGCATGGGTGGGGGCCGGCTGGTTTGCCCTGAAGGGTGTCACGGATCAGGGTGGGGGTCCTGCTGGGGTACCTGGCCAGCCTGGGTGAAGAGCTGAGGGCCATTCGAGGAATTTGCATATTAGGCTTTTATTACATAGGACTAGTGGCCCGGTGCACAAAATTCGTGCACAGGGGGGTATCCCTCAGCCCGGCCTTCACCCTCTCCAATATGGGACATTCCTCACAATCCAGGACTGCTGGCTCCTAACTGCTTGCCTGCCTGCCTGCCTGCTTGATTGCCCCTAACTGCTCCTCCACCAGCCTGCTCACCTCCAACTGCCCTCCCCTGCTGCTTGATCGCCCCTCACCACCTCTGCCTCAGCCCTGCCACCATGGCTTTGTCCAGAAGGTGTCCTGGTCTAATTAGCATATTACCCTTTTATTAGTATAGATAGGTACAATTTTATAAGGTATGATAGATGTTGGCAAGTAAATACACATTTATTTCCACTGAAAACTGACCTCTTTTCTGGCATCTATGAAAGATGATCCTATTGGATAATGCTATCCTTTTAAAAATAATGTTTTTTTTCCAATTACAGTTGACATCCAATATTATATTAGCTTCAGGTGTACACACCAGTGATTAGGCAGTATCTAACTAAGCGATTATCCTGATTAATCTCATACTCATCTGACACCATACATAGTTATTAGAATACTAGAGCCCAGTGCACAAATTCATGCACCAGTGGAGTCCCTCAGCCTGGCTTGCAGGATGAGGCTGAAACTGGCTCTCCAACATCCCCTGAGGGGTCCTGGATTACGAGAGGGTACAGGCAGACTGAGGGACCCCCACTGGTGCACGATCAGGGCCGGGGAGGGATGCGGAAGGTTGGCCAGCCGAGAAGGGACTGAGGAAGGCTCCAGGGCATGTCTGGCCCATCTCACTTAGTCCCTATTGGCTGGATCCCAGTAGCAAGCTATCCTATCAGTTGGAGTGTCTGCCCCCTGGTGGTCAGTGCATGTCATAGCAAGTGGTTGAGAGGCCTTAGCATATCATTAGTATATTACACTTTGATTGGTTGAACAGCTGACCAGACGACCAGACACTTAGAATATTAAGCTTTTATTATATAGGACTAGAGGCCTGATAAACGAAATTCATGCAAGGGGCTCAGCCTCCACCCACAGTGGTGGATGGGAGCCTCTGCCTCAGTCCCCGCATGCTGCAGCAACCACCTCTGCCTCAGCCCCTGCCGCCATGGCTTTTTCTGGAAGCTCATCCAGAAGGACATCCTTCTTGTCTAATTAGCATATTATGCTTTTATTATTATAGATTATTGACTATATTCCCTATGCTGTACTTTATATCCCCATAACTATTCTGTAGCAACCAATCTCTACTTCTTAAATCCTTCACCTTTTTCACGCATTTCCCCACTCCACCCCACTCCCCTTGCATCTGGAAATGTTATCTTGAAGTGACATATTCTCTGGATAGTTTTCTTAAGGAGGTACTTATAATAGCAGAGAGGATAGAATAGACTGCTATTTTCAGATTTCCTAGTTGATATGCCCAGTTTCTATCAAGGGATGATGGTACTGTCGATGCAAATCACACAATTTTCAATATGAATCTCTGCTACAGAAGTTATTGTAATTGCAATTATATCTATAATTTTAAATGTTGAAATCTCATAAGAGAAACTAAGCTTCAATTAGATTAAATTCTATTAGGCAATTAATCAGAATGCATGTCTATTCAGAAGATAAAAAAAAATCCCACAATACCAGTGCATAAAGATCATCTGGCAGGGTGATAGCATAACTCATAGCATCCTTTCACTACAGTGATGTAGAACAATGAGACAGGAAGCTTTCAGGTCAATAGGTTTATGCAAATCAAAAGTTGAAAAGGCTTTCTGGATAAGCACTGTGAGATAGTAGCTGGCAACATTCACCCACAAAAAGACATCAGCCAAATTTTAATGTGTTAATTGACGTAAGAACCCGGGCTCCACAGTCAACCTTAGGTAACATCACATTTTATTGTACTTCCCTATAAAATTTGCATAAAACATGACATATTGCTTGTTGCAATTACCTCCTTTCCATCATTTCTGTCTGTTTATCCAGTGAACTAATTTTACTAAAATTAAGAAATGGCAAGCAATTTTTTATTTTTCTTATACAAATCTGTATTCTATTATTTCTCTAGGAGACTTATCTGAGATAAATCTCAGAATGGGAAATATACCATTAAAATAATAATTAAGTGGGAAAATGTGCTTAATAGATTAGAATTCAAAACATAAGACATTTCTGAGACTTTCATACTAAAAAAGGTAAAAATATATTATGCTAAAATGTAAGTAAATAACCTAATTAAAGGGAATATAATCTATTTTCAGGAGAATTCTCCTTAAATATTACTACCCTATATCATTTAAAATTGGTAGTAAATGTGTGCAAATGCCCTCAGTGTGAAAAGCAAATGATATGAATTAAACATATTTAATAGGGTACTTTGTGTCATTTTAGTAGGTAGTGATTTATTTACCTCATCATTAAATGTCTCTCTGACAGTTGATGGAATTCATTAAAAGACTAATATATCTCAGCACAAAATGTTAAGGAAAATGGGAGCTATTATTTGGATAACTATATTTTCACTAAGCAAATTTACCAGAAAAATGGGATTTAATTAATCAGTACCCCAATTTAAAGGTAATTAGTTAAAACAGGTGGTTGGAGCACATGGTGCTAAATTGCATGATTTGGACATTTTGTTAACCAGGGAACCCTGACCTTCTGTCTCTGCACACATCACTCTGAGAAACGAAATCTCTTCTAGATGATGCCTGATGTAGTATATTTTGTATTTTATTGGTTATAGGAATACTACTTGTAAAAGCAGTTTGTCAGTATGCAATACTGTAAAGTGCTACTTAATTGGACCCCCAAATAAGTTGACTCAATTATATCTTATAACATGAACATAAAAGCAAAATTCACAGTTAAACTTTACTGTGGGCCATGTTTGGGTAACTGATCTAATTGAGCTCTTGAGCAATAATCCTATTTCTGAAGCCTAGTTTCTCCCGTTGAACATATGACTTCTGTAATTATATGTTCTCAAATGCATGGCTGATTTACCTTAATACCTTTGTGGCCCCCAAAAGAAAGATTAATTTGGTGCGAACCCTGAGAAGAAATTAATCTGAGATGAACTCCCGTGGTCAATGAAGGGCCCAAGTTTTATAAATAATTAATGCCTAGTGGCCATTTGCTGACAGGGGCTCCTCTCCTACTCTGGGTCTCAGGAGGAACCTCAGACTGAACCCTCAGCTTCCTGCAAAATCCCCTATTTGTTTATACGGTTTGAGTCAAACTACAGGGAAACCCAGGTTTCATCTTTTCACCAAATGACCAAGAGCTCTCCCGAACAATCAGAACTGAACAATTTACATGAAATGGACCTAATTGAGAACCTGGGTAGGAAGTTTCACTATAAAAGGCAGTGTCCCCTCTGTGTTGTTGGTGGACCAAAATTTAGATTGCTACCTTGATCTATGTCTTTCAGACTGTAGCTCTTTTTGCTCAAATAAATGCTTATTATTCTTTATCACAATCTAAAATTAACTTTGGTTTACACCTGTTGGGAATCATTGGGTTGCATCTACTAAATGTCAGGTTGAATGAAAATTCAACTACCACTAAATAATAATTTTATTATGGGTATTCATTGCTTCAGTATAAGTGAAGCAGGAATGCTGTACATAGCAAGTGAGTTCCAAGTACAGAGAGAGCAGCAGAGTAGTATTGCAAAATGAAAGTCAGGCCATGTAAGTCCTTTCTGCAAAACCCTCCATTTCTAAATGCAATGTGGTATTCTCAATTAGATCAGAATCTAGGGAACAGAAAAGGAACCTTAGTGGAAAAACTGATAAATCTAAATGAAGTCCATAGTTTAGTTAGTAGTGTAATACACAGTGTGAATTTCTTAGTTTTGAAAAATGCACTAGGGTCACATAAGATATTCACATTAGGGAAAGTTAGGTAAAGGGTATACAGGACCTCTATACTATCTTGGAAATTTTTCTAGATACTTAGAATTATTTGAAAATAAGAATTACATTTAAATGAAAAAAAAAAACAACCTCTATTTGCTCCCAATAAATGTCAAAGGCCTTATAATGGCCCACGAGGCCCTACATGCTCTGACACCCCAGTACTTCTCTGATCTCAACTCCTGTTACTCTCCTCCATTCTCACTCCCCTCCACTGGCTTCCTTGCAATTTCCCCAGCACATCAGGGCCTTTGTGATTACTTCCCTCCTTGAAATTTTTCCCCTCCATATATCCACAAGGCTCTCTGCCTCACATCTTTCCAGGCCTTACATAGAGCCTTCTCAGTGAGGCCATCCCTAGCCTTCTCTGTTTTCACTGCTAGAAAGTAAACTGCAAGAGGGCAGAAATTTTTGTATGTTTGTTGTATGTTACTTTGTCCCTGTGTGTACAACCATGCTTGATATACAGTGAGCACCTGATAAATACTTGCTGAATAAATGAATGAACAAATGAAATAAGAAAGACAAAAAATCTGGGAGATGGACAGCTGTACTAAATGGTGACTGGAGAGTATTAGGTCCTTCAAATACTTTTATAATCACTTAATGTCATGAAATAATTTAATTTTTAAATAAGAAGGATTTCTCTTTTCATTGTTCTATCACCCAACATGTTATTTCTGTAATTATTTATATGTATTGTTATTGTTATCCTATATAATAAAAGCCTAGGTGGCTTCGTGTGACATCATCACAAGATGGCCGCCCCCCACGTCATCCTAAGATGACTGCCCCCACGTCATCACAAGATGGCTGTCACAAGATGGCTACCACAAGATGGCTGGCAGTGAAGGGCAGTTGGGGGCGACCAGGCCTGCAGGGGAGGGCAGTTAGGAGTGACCAGGTTGGCAGGGAAGGGCAGCTGGGGCAATCAGGCTGTCAGGGGAGCAGTTAGGGAGCGATCAAGCTGGCAGGGGAGCAGTTAGGGGGTGATCAGGCTGGCAGGCAGAAGTGGTTAGGGGCAATCAGGCAGGCAGGCAGATGAGTGGTTGGGAGCCAGCAGTCCTGGATTGTGAGAGGGATGTCCGACTGCTGAGGGGTCCCAGATTGGAGAGGGTGCAGGCCAGGCTGAGGGAAACCTCCCCCCCATGCACAAATTTCATTCACAAGTCCTCTAGTTGCTAATAAAAATGGAAGCAGAAGTTTAATTTCTAGATCTTAAACAGTGGTCAGTGAAAATAATTTACTTTTGGACCTGCATACTAATTAATTGACATAACAGTTATTTTTGAAAGATGCTGTATTTTGCCTTCACTAGTATATTAAAGAAAAACATTTTTGCATAGATGTAAGTTTTCGATTTATTTAGATAAATACCTAGGAGTGCAATTGCTGCATGGTATGGTGAGCCTACACTTACCTTTGTAAGAATCTGTCAAAATGTCTTCCAAAGTGGCTGTACCATTTTGCTCTCCTACCAGCAGGGACTGAAAGTTCCTGTTGCTCTATATTCTCAACAGCTTTGGTGCTAATAGTGTTTTAGATTTCAGCCATCCTGGAAGATATGCAGTGGCATCTTACTGTTTTCATTTGCAATTCGCTAATGACATACGATGTTTAGCATCTTTTCATATGCCATCTGTGTATCTTCTTGGTGAAGTGTCTGTTCAGATCATTTGTCTACTTATTAATTGGGTTGTTTGCGTTCTTATCATTGAAATTTAAGAGTTCTATATATATATATACTAGAGGCCCAGTGTACGAAATTTGTGCATGGGGGGAGGGGTGTGTCCCTCAGGCCAGTGGGATCGGGCCTAAACGGGCAGTCGGACATCCCTCTCACAATCCAGGATTACTGGCTCCCAACTACTTGCCTGCCTGCCTGCCTGATTGCCCCTAACCACTCCTCTGCCAGCCTGATCACCCCCAACTGCCCTCCCCTGCAGGCCTGGTTGCCTCTAACTGTCCTCCCCTTCAGGCATGGGTCCCCACCAACTGCCCTCCCCTGCAGACCTGATCTCTCCCAACTGCCCTCCCTTTCAGGCCTGGTCACCCCCAACTGCCCTCCCCTGCTGGCCTGATCACCCACAACTGCCTTCCCCTGCTGGCCATCTTGTGTCCACATGTGGGCAGCCATCTTTGACCACATGGGGGCTGTCATCTTGTGTGTTGGAGTGATGGTCAATTTGCACATTACTCTTTTATTAGATAGGATGGATATGAGTCCTTTCTTAGACAAATGCTTTGCAAATATTTCCTCCTAGTCTGGCTTGTCCTTTCATTCTTTTGCTAGTGTTTTTCACACCCTAAGTGTTTAAATTTAATGAAGTCTAACTTAATCACTTTTTTCATGGGTAATATTTTGTTATTGTATCTAAAAATTGTTGCCAAATCCAAGGGATTTAGATTTTCTTCAATGTTATATTCTAAAAGTATTTTTAGTTTTGTGTTTTACATTTAGTTCTACACTTTGAGTTAATTTTTGTGAAATGTCTTAAGGTCTGTGTGTCTAGATCTATTTACTTTTTCTTCATTTCTCTTTCTACCTTCCATTTTATACATCTACATAAAAACCAGCACACAAATGTTTATAGTGGCTTTATTCACAATTGCAAAAACTGGAAGCAACCAAGTTCTTCAGTAGGTGAATGGATAAACTGGTACATTAATAATGTTATTCGGCAATAAAAAGAAATTAGCTACCAAGCCACTAAAAGACATAAAGCTACCTTGAATGCATATTGCTAAATGAAAGAAGCCAATCTAGAAAGGCTGCACTCCTATATGATTACAGTTATATGATATCCTGGGAAACGCAAAACAATAAAGACAGTGAAAAGATCAGGGTTTCCAAGGGCAGTGGGAAGAAGAGAGGGAAGAATAAGTGGAGCACAGTGGGTTTGTAGGGCAGTGAATCTATTCTGTATTATGCTGTTGGTGGTGGATATATTTCTCAAAACCCAACACAAAAAGTGAACTAAACCTCAATGTAAACTAAGGACTTTAGTTAATAATAATGTGTCAATATTGGTTCATCATTTATAAGAAATATACCACACTAATGCAAGATGTTAATAATAGGAGAAGCTGGGCAGGGAACTCTGTATTTCATGCTCAATTTTTCTGTAAACCTAAAACTGCTCTAAAATATAAAATCTGTTTAAAAAGAAATATTTCCAACTTTTTTAAAAAAAACTTTAACTTGTTCTTATCATATTTACAAGTGTTTCCTTTCTTTGTTCCCTTCTAACTATGTCCACCATTACTCATTGCTTCTATTTGTCCTGATGTGACTTGACAAGCAAAGGTTTATTTGCATTTCTAGTTCAGGCAAGCATTGCAATTTAGACTAAACAATGAGATGCCAGAAAGGTAAAAGAGTATTAAGTATATATTTACACCTACACACAGACACACACACACAGATACACACAGACTATAGTATAGATATAAGTACACTAACATCTGTAACTTCTGTATTTGCAAGGCTAATGTTTTTCATTTAAAAACTCTAGTTTTAATGTATTTTGACATCAGGAGGACAGCTATTGTTTAAATAAAGATAAATGTTCATAAATATATAGGCTCATAAATTTTATCCAGGTCTAATATAAGCAAACATTATGAGTGTGTCATAATGGTGACGGTGAGCTACACTTTGTCAAAGTGGAGAAGAGTCCCTCTCCCTCACCAATAAAAAGATCAACAATTAAATGTCCAAATGCAAATGTTCTAGTATTCATACCAGTGTAGTCAATACTAAAAAATATGTTTTAATTTCCTTTTTTATCATTATCTCTGGCAGTGACAAAGAGAGGAAACATTTATTTTTGAAAGCTCACCAGTTGTTATCCTGACATTCTCATGTGCATTGTCTCTGCCCCCAAGGCAGACAGGGGGACACTGTAGCTTGAGTCCCTACAAAATCACAGTGTCAACTGAGAACTTCTATCACCTATAAAAGCCCTGTCCTCATCTCTGATTTTTCCTTTTCTGCTTTATCTCTTGTGCTTTTTAAAAGCAGTTCCTCAACAATCCCACATAGAGGAGTCATTTATGTATGTTCTTCACTCTCCAGGATGTGACTCATCCTGGCCAAGAAACTTGGAACATGTTTAGAATTGCCAGGTGTTTTCTCAGATTGTTCTACCCCATCTTGGATTTCCTGTCCTTTCCAACAATATTTTTCTACACTTTTTGGTGCCAATATTATTCATGATAGAAAAATCAGGATGCAAACTTAAAAGACATTTTAGAAGTGAAAAACATCTGAGTTTAGAGATAAATTACTTGTGATTTAGGAAAGTATAAAGCTGGGGACAATTTCCAGGACTTTAGATGGTGTATTAGTTAGAGTTCTCTAAAGAAACAGAGCCAATAGGATGTATATATATATATATATATATATATATATATATATATAGAGAGAGAGAGAGAGAGAGAGAGAGAGAGAGAGAAAGAGAGAGATTATAAGAAACTGGCTCACACGATTATGGAGGCTGAGAAATGACATGGTCTGTATTCAGCAAGCTGGAGGCCCAGGAGAACTAATGGTATCAGCTGCTGGTTCCAGTCTGATTCTGAAGACCAGAGAACCAGGAGAGCAGATAGTGGAAGTCCCAGTCCTAGTCCAAATTCAAAGACAGGAGGAGACCAATGACCCAACCCAAAGACAGGTAGATAGGGCAACTTTTCCCTTGCTTGGCCTTTTTGTTCTACTCAGGTCTTCAACAGAATGGATGAGGTCTACTCACATTGGAGAAGATAATCTTCTTTACTCAATATACCAATTCAAATGTTAATTTCATCCAGAAATATCCTCACAAACATACAAGAATATTGTTTCACCAAATATCTGAGAACCACATGCCCAGTCAAGTTGACACAGGAAATTAACCATATAAGAGATATGAGGAGCTTGTCTCCCACTATTGCTCATGGGAGTGACCTTCTTGGAGTACCAGTGGAATAAGCATTTACAAGGGCCTCCATGGGAGGATGAGACATATTAGAAAGCTTTACTTCCATGGAATTATACCCCTGGGTTTCTAAAGTCTCATTTACTTTAGTCATAAAAGAAGTGTAGCTGGGGCTTCAAGAGGGCTAAAGTCAGAGTCAGTGTCCACATTTCCTTACCATGTTGGTGCCAGGTCCAGTTCAGCATCTGGCTAGTTTAGCTTGTATTTTCCCACTGCAGTCCATTAGTCCATTGCTTGTGGAGTCCGCATGGCCATGAGTCACAGGGGTGAATGCAAGAGAGAAAAAATTTTTACTATGCTAAAACTGCAATTCTAGAGAGGGAAAAAGATATCAAATAAATAAACCAATAAATTATTTTATCAAAAGCATGGTAAGTGGAAACACTAAAAATATTAGCAATAAGATTTAAGTAGCTATAATAAGGGAATATCACTTAAGATGAGCCCCACAAGCCAAGAGTTGAGCACCACGAGAGCGCAAATTCCTTTGTTTAGGTGATTATGTATTCCAAAATGTTCCTGTTCTTGCAATGGCCACACCCATCTGGCCAATCATCTCTGTCCCCAGGTGTGATTGATAGACAAGTACCTGCTCTAGTCACCCCAACTTTACTGGGGATGTCTCTAACTTTGCTTTGTTGGATCCCTCTCCCAGTGTTTTGCAGGGAATATGCCTGTAATGTCTGTCCTTGCCCCTTTTCTGTTATTAATAACTAATTAATTACAACAGTATTAATTCTATATGGTCAGGTAAATGGTAATGTTTTCACTAGCAGGAGAAGAAATATTTGACTTCTAGACCTGCATGGTATGAAGTTGCATGGAATATCCAATTGGAGATATGTTTGGAGTCCAGGAAATATTTTGAGACTCTAGATTTAGTTTTAGTAAAAGTGCAAGTCATAAAAATGTACAAAATTGCCTAGGAAGACCACAAAGATCCATTAACTCTATCATTTGTTAAAAATCTATTATATGATGGGTAAACAGGAAGCATTAGGAATATAAGTAAAAAAAAAATTCATACCATTATAAAACTGCAATTTTAGAGAGGGAGAAAGATATCAAATAAATAAACCAATAAATCATTCCATCAAAATCAGGGTAAGTGGGAAAAATAAAAATATTATCAATAAGATTTAAGTAGCTATAACAAGGGAATCTGACTTAATCTGGAGTTCTTGGGAGAGTGACATTTATAGTAGGGCCTGAAGATTGTCTAGACCAGTGATGGCGAACCTATGACACGCATGTCAGAGGTGACACACGAACTCATTTTTTTGGTTGATTTTTCTGTTAAATGGCATTTAAATATATAAAATAAATATAAAAAATATAAGTCTTTGTTTTACTATGGTTGCAAATATCAAAAAATTTCTGTATGTGACACGGCACCAGAGTTAAGTTAGGGTTTTTCAAAATGCTGACACGCCGAGCTCAAAAGGTTCGCCATCACTGGTCTAGACTAAGCAAAAGAAGTACAGTGAAATACAGCTTTGTGTCTGAAACTTTTTCATGAAGAGGAAAAGTGTCAAAAACTAAGACTATAGAGATAGCTAAGGTCAGATCATGCAGAGCCATTCAGGCAGGAAGAAGTATTTAATAGATTAAATTACTGGTAACACTTCTTCACACACCTGTAGTAGCATTATGCAGCTGTCCTTTGTCATGGTTTCATGATAAGCCTGTATAGTTCTAGTTCTTTATACCTTGATTTGAGGTTTGACCATGTGATTTGTTCTGGGAGGTGAGATGTCAGCAGATTTAAGGTTAGCAGAAGTTTGAAATGTGCATGCAATGTTGGACTCTCTCTCTTGTACTTTTGTCACTATCATGAAAAGAATATACCCCAGCCAGGCTATTTATTAGTCAAAAGAGGATGAGAGACTATGAAGCAGTCCTGGAGCCAATCTATCTTTGGAAGTAAGCCCAGTGAACTTTGTCCAAAAAACCTGAACATTAGCCAACTGGCAGACATGATAGTAAAATAAATGGTTGTTCTATACTACTGAGCTTTGGTTCGGTCTGTTACACAGCAAATACTGACTAATACAGAGGCCTTTAGGAAAAATAACGCTTAAGGGGTAAGTTAAGGTAAAGGAACCAGAGGGATAAAAGGGACTGAGAAGAATAAATCATGGGTAGAAGGGAAATAATGAAGAAATAGTGTTGAAGAAACCAGGATTGAGGGAAATTTCAAGACAGAAATGGTCAAATTCCACAAGGGAGATCATCCAAAATTCAAAGTAAAAGGAAACCACTGGCTTTATAAATTCGGAGTGCATTTTTTGTTGACTTTCACCAGTTAGTTTGGGAGAAGAGAAATCATATTATCAGTGAATTGAAAATAAGTAGAAAGGAAGAAAGTAGAAGCAGGGCCTGTAGACCAGTTTTGAATGTCTTGATGAAATGGAGAAAGGTGGAGTCAAAGAATAACACAAAAACCACCAAAGTAATATCAAAGTTGAGTTTGTTTTCCTGCCAAGTTCAGGTAAACAAAGTCACTTAGGAAGAATTGAGTGGGTCTCCACACGCTGCCAGAGGGAGCACTAATATGAGGCCAAAGAGGGCATTTATTCCACAAAGGATTCTATGCATCAAATCTGATTTGTTAAGAACAGGACTATAAATTATCCTTCGGAATTGATCATTAGTCTGCATTATGTCATGAAAGTATGACAAGGTTTTTCCTAGTCCCAGAAATGTTTTGTTAGGCTTAGGACTGTGTATTGGGTATTTACATATACACTTTGATATGCTTGGGACTAGGCACATTTTTCATTTGCCCTAGGTGAAGATTTTAAGAGAAGGCATGGTCAAGGGTACTGCTTTTAGAATGAACATGTTTTGAACAAACTTCTGGATACCAGAATGAGGCAGAAATTCAGACAACACTGGGAGACTCTTACAGCAAAAGGAGAGAACTCGGGAAGGACTTATTTGACCATTTCAGATTTAGGAAGCCAGCTAATTATGACAATATTCTGAGATACTCACTAAAGATATCCTTCAAGGAACAATGGCTGACAAAAATTCTAGGACGGTGTGGCATAAATTTCTAGTTGTTGTCCCCAAATCCATTTACTCTTTCTTTCATTGTAAGAAACCTCCACTTTTATTCAAGTGGCAAAGAGCCCAACTAAAATAATGCATTTATCAGCTTCCCTTGGTACTAAAGAGGCCATTTATTAGATGGAGAAAAGTCAGCTGGGTGTTCCACTTTGCTCCTTCCCCTTTCCTACACCCTGCTTCCTAGAATTAATATTTGGTGGTTGGAGCTCCAAACACAATATTGGACTACTGATGTGACCTTGAAGTTGGACATTAGATACTAAAAAATGGAAAAGCAGAAATAGAGATGGAAAGTGAGTCCCTGATGACCATAGAACCACCATATTCACCTTGAATTGTACACCCCAAACTGATTTTATGTCAGATAAAATGCAATACCACTCTGTATGTTTAAGCCACTGTTATCTCTGGCTTTTTGTTTTATGGAGCTGAACATGATTCCATCTGGTTACATAAAGTTAGCTGGAGGTTTTATAGGCAGCAGGGCTTTTCAATTTTTGACAAGGGGAGAAAACTTAAAAGACCTCTCTATCAATAGCTTGGTCCTATGGAGAGAGGCCAGGTGAGGAAATCTGGGCCAGGAATTTCCCAAGCACTGAATTAGGGAATTAACCTCCCTGCTTCTCAGTTTTCTAATTTACCAAACAAGGATGCTAAATTTGATCACCAAGGCTTTTTTCCAGGTTGAAAATTCTGTACTTTTACAAGTAAGAAAGAGTAAGACACACACCAGTGTTGCCTTTCAAGGCCTGATGAAAGGGTTTCAGTCTGAGTGAACTTGTGGTTTTCTCCCATTAGGAAGAGGTGACTGAATTGAATTCAATTGAAACCCTGTCTGAAGCAGCATGGCTCTTAGGCGATTTCTCTTGACTCAGAGTTGCTACTGCTTTCGGATCAGATCATGGTTGCCATAATTGGAAACCATTTGATTGGAACCAATGGAGGTTCATTTAAGCAGGCTTAAGCATTCTTTATCCAGGTAATACAGAAATATCTTACTGAATCAAAGGGAACGCCAGGTGGAAAGTCTCAACAGAAACTGCAAAGTTGAGAAGCCCCTCTCTTCACAAGTCTGGTCAAGGTGATATGTAGTCTTTGCTTTCCTCTTCTACTTCTCACTGCTCTCCAGCTTTCTCTGCTGCAGTGCTCAATGGTAGGAAAATGAAAATGGCTTCCCAGCTCTATATAATCTACTTTTCAAACTAGTGTGCCAGACTGATTTAGATTCCATGTCATTCAGACTCTTAATTGAATCTAATTGGCTCAGTTTTAATTAGCAATGGCCCTGGGTGGGCATTAAGATCATAGAGTACAGAGTAGGCAGGACTTAGGGGCTGGTCCAAACTCCATTATTAGTAGATCACCTGGTTCTTTAGGAAACAGTATGACTGGGAAGGGATGATTTGCATCTTCAAAGGGAGGTCTTCCAGCACTGCATTACAAGATAAGAGCTCCGTCCATGGGACTCTGCTGAAACGGGGCAGGGTGAGCATCCATGCATCATATGACGATATTAAGTTGTGCTTCCTAACCTACCTGGAGTGGTAAAAATATAGCATTGTTTTGAGTTTGTAACAGATGTGCAATAAGATTTGTGTATGGGGGTACTTTGCATCATTACAGTAAACTAAAATAAAACTGGTCGTAAAATTTTTGCTGAGAATCTAGCAGCGTTTCTTTTAGGTGACTAAAATGTCAAGAGAAGGACTGAAAACTGCTAATTTAACCAGAAAAAAATGTATCTGTTTCTCTATCTCCTGTCACAACCATTTCTACTTTATGCAGACCCTGTCTGTGTTATTCAGAACTTTCTATCACTACCTCAGCTTAATTGATTCTGATTGTCTCAACTTTAATTTGCAATGGCCCTGGGTGAGGGTTAAGATCACAGAGTACAGAGTAGGCAGGACTTGGGGCTGATTCCAAACTCCATTATTAGCAGATCACCTTGACAATTAACTGAATGCTTCTATATTTTAAATGGACAGAATTCATCATTTTATAGCATATTTGCAATTATTTTTATGTTAAAAACATTTCAGTAATAGATATTCTTGATTTTATTTTTCTTTATTATAATAATACAGGTAAAATTGCTATCTGGTTTTTCAGAATTTAATTTTTTCCATTTTTTATTCCCTTAAGCACAAAACAAAAAAGGAATATACTAGTAATACAGAGAGAACCTACTAACATAAAAATAGCATGATCTGGATTTAAAACTTATTACTTATGATACCTTGAACAGGTCATTGACTCCATCTGAACTTCAATTTTCATTATGTAAAGTAATTGAAACAGTTTCTGAGTCTACTACTCCATGAGATTATTAAATTTATCAAATCAATGGTTATGTAAATATTTTATAAAGAGCAAAGATGTGCAGAATCATATAATATCAATGGAGAGTTTATCCATCCTTCCATATTTTGCAAGATGGTAAATAGCCATTGCCACAAGTAAAAGTAGATGAAACATAAATACATTGGTCACTTGGGTTCAGATTAGTGAATATCACAAGAGTAAACAGTCCTCTATGTTATGTATGAGTGAAACATCATGATTAAGGACCTTATTAATGCACTATTTCATGAAGGCAGCATGTCCATACAATGTAATGTAACAGAAGGGCTTTAGGGAAGACTGTCTGCTTTTAATTGTGATGCTTGTTAATCAATCATCATTTATTTTTTTAATGATGTAAACTGCCAGACCACTGATTTAACAAGAATCTCATGAATTAGTTTAAATGTATTCTTGATGTGTAATCAATATCTCCAGCAAACTTCAACAATGCATTTCAAGGTATACATCCTTAATAGATATATCTAACTGGGGCTTACCTGAAGCTAATATCAAATCACTCAAGAGCTTAATCCTGGCTCCATAATTGACTTCTATAAAATTATCACTGTAGATGCTGAAGAGACAGCCTAATAGAATATAAAATTGCAGTCTTCCTCATACTTTCTCAAAATGTATTAGAGCGATCTAGTTGGACATATGAAAAATATCTTAACTCATCTGAGTATGACAAGCCTTCTCTAAATGAATTTCATATTCCGAGATCACAAAGTGTTCAATCCTCTAGATCAGAAATTGCATTAATATTTTACTCACTTTTCTTGAAATATTCTGTTGTTAGCCTGCTGGCATTTGGCCCTAGTTTTGGAGAACAGATTACTTGTCTCAACTGTCTAGTGCCAGTCATCTTTTCAGCTATTCAGAGGTGTACACACAAGCTGTGGCTTCAGACCCATCATCATCCTATCTAATAAAAGAGAAACATGGTAATTAGCCATACATCCGCTACCCTTCCCATTGGCTAATCAGGGCGATATGCAAATTAACTGCCAGCCAAGATGGCGGCTGGCAGCCATGCACTGAAGCGAACAGGGAGGCTTGCTTGCTCCAGTGACTGCGGACTCCAACGTTCCCCGCCTGACTTGCCGGCCTCTGAGCTGCAACTCTAAGCAACTATGTTGCAAATATAGAAGCTAAACAAAACCCCAGAAACCTGCTTTAGTCAGCCGGGCTTCAGCCAGCCAAACCGCAACATTGTATCAAATACAGAAGGTAAACAAAGGCCAGAAACCTGCTTTCAGCACCTGAGGCCTCAGAGCTAAAGCCAGCCCAGAATAAAAAAGAAAAAAAGAAAAAAAGGAGCAGTTGGGAGCTTCAGTCACCCGCCAGCCTGAAAACGGCCCTCAGCCCCTTACCCAGACTGGCCAGGCACCCCAGTGGGGACCCCCACCCTGATCCAGGACACCCTTCAGGGCAAATCAGTCAGCCCCCACCCATGCACCAGGCCTCTATTCTATATAGTAAAAGGGTAATATGCCACCGAACAATGGGATCAGCGGAGCTGCGAGGTCTCCTGGCACTGGGATCAGCATGACAGGGGGCAGCGCCCAAACCCCCTGATTGCCCTGCAGCTCTGTGTGTGACAGGGTGTGACACCCCAACCCCCTGATCAGCCATGCTCTGTTCATGACAGGGGAAGGCGCCCCAACCCCCTGATCAGCCCTGCTCTGTGCCTTATAGGGGGGAGCTCCCCAACCACCTGATCGCCCTGCGGCTCTGTGTGTGACAGGGTGCGGCGCCCCAACTCCCCCCCCCCCCCCACGGGCCCTGGTCTGTGTGTGACGGGGTAGAGCCATAACCTCCCCATCGACCCTGCCCTGAGTGTGACAGTGGCGGTGCCCCAACCCCCTGATCGGTCCTGCTCTGTGGGTGATAGAGGGTGGCACCCCAACCCCCTGATCTGCCCTGCTCTGTGTGTGACGGGGGCGGTGCCCCAACCCCCATGATGGGCCCTGCTCTGTGTGTGACGGGGGCGGTGCCCCAACTCCCCTATCGGCCCTACTCTGTGAGTGACAGGGGGGAGCTCCTCAACCCCCTGATCGGCCCTGCTCTGTGTGTGACAGGGTACGGAGCCCCAACCCCCATGATGGGCCCTGCTCTGTGCGTTACAGGGGCCGGCGCCCCAACTCCCCAATCGGCCCTGCTCTGAGCCAGACCAGCGGCTGCACCTAGGGATTGGGCCTGCCCTCTGCCACCCAGGAGCAGGCCTAAGCCAGCAGGTCATTATCTCCCGAGGGGTCCCAGACTGCGAGAGTGCACAGGCCGGGCTGAGGGGCCCCCTTTCCCCCTCGAGTGCACAAATTTTTGTGCACCAGGCCTCTAGTGAAGAAATAAACTAAAAACAAGCACAAGTTAAAAAACACTGTCAGAGCAAACCCTAAGGAAAAACTGTATAACTCTTAAACGTTACACTGATTTTTTCAGGATCCATCTGAAAATGGTGGTACAGACTGATTGCTCTCTGTCAGTGCCCCAGCTCCCCACCCTGGCAAGTGGACAGTCCAGAGATCAGACCAGAGAACTACAGTGAGGTCTACAGCAGAAAGTTGAAGATGAGGAAGTCTCTTGCCCCTGACCGCACATGGAAAAGAAGACAATGTGATAAAAGTCCAGTCTAGCATAGACAGACTTAGTGATATATGGTTAAAGAGGGGGAAAACCCAGCATGTGTAGGCTTAGGAAAATGACTACAGAAATAGGCACTGAAAAATTAGGTGACAATCCCTGCATGCTAGAAAGGAGCATTAATGGATTACCTGATAGATTATTTCAACTTTTTTTCTTACCAGTAGGTTTAAAATCCTCTATAGTAAACATATATTACTTTTGTAATATGAAAAAAAGTAAAATTAAAAGCCTGCACTATGGTTACGACATTGCACAAAAGGTCTCTGTTTAGTGTATTCACACAGTCAAATGATATGGTCATTTTTATGTCATGGCAAGGACCAGATATGATGGAGGAAGATGCTTGATTTTGGGACTATCAGTCAGAATTGTTTCATCTTTTCAGAATATGCTTATCTTTTAAAATCACTATACGTTTGTCATTATTTACCATGACCATTACTGAAATAAGTTTTTGTTGCATGTGAATAAGTCTAGTGAGAGAATGAATTGCTACTTATCCTCATCCAGACTAATACTTCATTCCTACAGGATGAAACTTTATGGAGTTCATGGTCAAATACAAAAAAAATAAGAAAAATATGCTGAGCTTTAAGTGAACATAAATTTATTTAATTTTTCACACTTTTCTTTATTTTTGAGAATGATGATGATAGTAGCTCTCCCACCCACCCTTCCCAACACACACAGATGGTCTACTATCAGTATTCATGAATTTCATATTTATAAATTTGCCTACATGCTGAAATGCACAGGGCTAAGAAAATTTGAATCACTCAAAAGGCACATTCTCACTGAGGTCACACAAGGTGAGCAAGAAGCATGCCTTCTTGCTTCAGCTCACATGATACAAACATGTCCTTTCTAAAGTTAATTTAGTGCCATATTCTTTGCATTTTTGTTAGTGATTTTGCTGTTTTAAGTTTTCCTCGAGCACTTCAACTAGTGTTCCTAAGCACAGGAAGGCTGTGATGTGTCTTATAGAGAAAATACATATGTTAGTATGCTTTGTTTAGGAATGAAATATGACACTATTGGCCATGAGTTCAATGTTAGTAAAACAAAAAATATATATTAAATAATGTGTCCTTAAACCGAAACACACATAAAATAAGATTATGTATAATTGACTGATAAAAATTTTGTGACCAGAAGACTCTCAAGAACCTAAACTTGTAATTCCTCTAAAAACAAGATTCCGTATTTAATTCAGTTTTCCTAGCAACTTTATAGAACATAACAATTATGAATAATAAGAATATGTGTATAGTTTTTTAATGTTAGTTACTAGTTGGTAAAAATAAATTCACTAACATGATGTTAATTCCCACAAATTCCTATTTTAAATATCACACAAAAATAAAAATTTCATCTTCAATCAACTCCCCTGCATTCACTCAAGAATTATTTATTGAATATCTTTTATTCTCTACTAGGTTTTGTTGGGTGAACAATGGTGAAGTCAATGATAGTACCTGCTCTTCTGGAATATATATTTTAGGGGGAGACGCAGACTATTCCCTCCAAAGATAAATTAATCAATTAACAAAATGACTTGACATGGTAACTTATATTAAAGGTACAAAGAAGGGACTATGATCAAGAATAAGAATGGGGAAACTTACTCTAGGTGGTTTGGCCAGAGCAGGTCTTTGTGGGGAGGTAGTTTTTAAGACAGACCTGATAGAGTGAATGATCAATGGGGTAATTGAGGAGAACATTCAATTCAGAGAAGCGATCTTATGCTGAGACCAAAAGGTGAGGATGTGCTTAGTATTTTCGAAGGACTGAGAGATGACTAGTGTGACTAGAAGGTGGTGAGATGGGAACAAAGTATTTGTGGAGCCATATACAGGGACCAAGGATGCAGGAACTGTAGGCTCTGATACACAGTGTGTGTTTTATTTCATTGTTATGGGAAGCCACAGGAGGATTTTAAGAAAAGTGTTTACTCTGAAGAATGGCTTCTCTGTGTACAACACATCCAACAGCAACTTGGGCTTACTCCTCACGGGTGGCAGAATACTACGGCCTTCCTGTGACATTAAGCCCTATAAAAAAAAGAAGAAAAAAGAAAAGAAAAGAAAAGTGTTTACATGATTCCATTTGCATTTTAAGACCACTTTTGCTGCTGTGGAGAATAGATTGGAGAGGAGCAAGCATTGAAGTGAGGAGACCTGGTAAGAAGTTCATTCCAATAATGTGGACGTAAGTTCAGGATGGTCTAACAAAGGTGAAGCAAAGAAACCAAAACCCAAAATTCTATTGGTGATAAAATCACCAGGACTTGGTGATGAATTGAAAGCAGGGTGAGGAACAGTGAGTATTCAAGGATAGCCCTAGGATTTTGGGCTTGTGTAACTAGATACACAGTGATATCATTTCCTGAGATGGGGAAATACTGGCAGGAAAGTTTATTAGCCTCAGTTTCCTCATCTATAAAATAGGAATAATAATGTTTATAAGGTTTTTCTGAAGATTAAAGTATGCCATGTAAAACACATCATAGTGCTTGAAGTATTACATGAATATTAGATATGATTATTAGATAGGGAATAGAAATAGACATTATTTTGTGCCTACAGCTGTATTTCTCAAGTAGTTAAATATCTCCCTGAATTTATTATAGGGAATGATGGTGAGTTTAAAGTGAAGTTAGAATGCTATTTGATCAAGGGGCCCAACAATATTAAAATCTTGGCTTGATCCAATAGTCCTGCCTTCCTGTGAAGTCACCAAATTAAAATAACATCTTTCTTATATCTAGAATTTGGGCCCCACAACCCAATATTATTTAGACTGGACCATGAGGACAGCCTTTTACTATGCTAAGTAATCCTGGACAAGCTTCTAACCAAAGCTGACCTGTCACATCCTGTGACATCCCCCATCAAGTGGAGTTTGCATCTAAGCTTGGGTTGTATGGATAGGAGCCAACCTCAATCCCTTGGAAAACTCCACCCACTGTAATGAAGTAAAATCAAGTTCATGGACTCCCTTCAGGGTTAGCAAAAGGGCTGGAGTAAGGTGATGCAGAAAGGCAGAATTCCTGAGCTCCCTTCAGAGGTCAAAGGTTACATGCAAATTAAAACTATAATGAGGTATCACCTCATAACTATCAGAATGGCCACCATTAATAAATTAACAAACAACAAGTGCTGGGGAGGATGTGGAGAAAAGGGAACCTTTGTGCACTGCTGGTGGAAATAGACTGGTGCAGATACTGTGGAAAACAGTATGGAGTTTCAACAAAAAATTAGAAAAAAAATGGAACTGCCATTTGAACCAATGATCCCACTTCTGGGAATATATCCTAAGAATCCCCAAAACACCAATCAGAAAGAATGTATACACCCCTATGTTTATAGCAGCGTTATTTACAATAGCCAGGATCTGGAAACAGACCAAGTGCTCATCAGTAGATGAGGGAATAAAAAAACTGTGGTACATCTGCACAATGAAATATTATGTGGCTGTAAAATAGAAGGATCTCTTACTGCTTGGGACAGCATGGAGGAACCTGGCATTATAATACTTATCAAAATAAGCCATCAGAGAAAGACAAATATAATATAATCTCACTTCTATGTGAAATCTAATGAACAAAATAGGTCCAGAGGCATAGATACATGGAACAGACTGACAGGCTTCAGAGGTGAGGGGGTGGGGGAGGATAGCAAGAGATTAACCAAAGAACATATATGCATAGTCCATGAACACAGGCAATAGTATGGTGAAGGCCTGAGGTGGGGTAGGGGCTGGGTGGAGGGGGGCAAAGTGAGGGGGAGCAATGGAGGACATCTGTAATACTGTCAACAATAAAATAAATACAACAATTCAGTCTTTAATTTCCAAATATTCTTTGGTGGCTATTTCTTAGCAGAATGTTCTCATTATGGAAGCAATATCCTGCTTAACTTATTAAAAAATATAAATCAATACAAAAAAGTTACACTTTAAATCAACTTAGAACATTTTTTTTCCTCGTGGTTCAAGCTAAAACGGATTCACTTCACTCTCTGATCAATGTAATGCAGATTCTAAAACCAGACAATCATTGGGTCCAGGCTGCCTGTCTCTACTTGAGCCAATTAAGCAGGGAGAGGGTTGAATCATATCTGAGCATTTATTCCAACAATGCTGGCAGTATGGGAGAGCAGTAGGTCATCCAGGAAAATCTGCTCTGCACCCCTCCCCCCACCATCATAAACTAGCTGCTTATATGGGGTAGAAGGACAAAGATTACAAAGGGAAGTAGGTAAAAGGAATAAAAATGGGTGTAATGGTTACAGATCACAGACACTGCCTGCTGGGGGATGTTGCAAAGGGCTGGTGCCTCCAGGTGTTGCAAAGGGCTGGTGCCTCCAGGTACTCCATTATATAGGCAACAAGGTTGTTAATCTTTCCATGATAATAAGGAAGATGGACCGCATTTCCCACTTAACTCCCAGTTAGAATGTGCCTTCTTTTTTTTTTAAAGGTGAGATTTCCTTCCTTTTAAAAAAATCTTTTCTTTTAAATATATTTTATTGATTTCAGAGAGGCAGGGAGAAGATAGAGATAGAAAATCAACGATGAGAGAGAAGCATTGATCGGTTGCCTACAGCACGCCTCTTACTGGGGATCAAGCCCACAACCCAAGCATGTGCCCTTGACTGGAATCAAACCTGGGACTCTCCAGTCCACAGGCCAATGCTCTATCTACTGAGCCAAACCAGCTAGGGCAACTGTGCCTTCCTTAATCAGAACAAAACAATCACAGTTAACAGAGCGTGATTAACATTTTTATAACTATAGCTAGTCCCCACTATCTTATTTCTCACTCCTGCCCCTAACGATTTTAAAATTATAATGGGGTAATATGATGCACTAATTAAATTAATCACAGTAAAGACAGCCTCCTTTAGAGAAGAGCATAATGAAGTCCAAGGCATGTGAGACTGACACTTTCAGACAATGCTGCAATGGCTGAGCAAGCCTGGTGCTGCAGGTGTGCTCATCCACTCAACAAGCGTTCATTGAGTGCCTATTCTTCAGGCCCATCACTCAACAATCCTGCAACTTCTAGTCTTCATAGTTCACATCAGAGATTTCCGACCTTTTTCATCTCATGCACTCATAAACTGATTACTAGAATGCGGTGGCACACCAAACTATACATTTCTTGCCAATCTGAAAAAAAACAGGTATAATTTTGATTCATTCACACTATACAGCTATTGTGTTGTCATTTTTTTTCCTATTTGACAATATAAAAGAAAAGAGGTCAGTGCCCCTGACTAAATTGTCAGGTATTGCATGTTTTAAAAATTCTTACAGCATACTGGTTGAAAATTGCTGGTTTACATCATAAAGGAAACTGAACAATATTACTCTATTCTGTTAAAGGTGGGTGTATTATATTTTCAAAAAATCAATCATGTTCAGTTTCATCAAATACAGCTAAATCTTGTCCAGCCAATGTGGTTCAGTGGTTGAGTGTCGACCCATGAACCAAGAGGTCGCTGGTTCAATTCCAGGTCAGGGCATAGACTAGTACCTAGGTTGCAAGCTTGATCCCAGGTAGGAAGCATGTAAGAGGCAGCTGATCATAGATGTTTCTCTCTCTCCCTCTCCCTCTCCCTTCCTCTCTCTCTAAATATAAATAAAAACATATTTAAAAAAATACCACTAAAATTTTGGGAAAAGAATAGGTAATTTTTCTTTTTTTAATTTATCTAATCACATTAATAAAAATGCTTATTTGTCACTCAGGGTAAAGCTATAAAATAAATAAGTAATTTTTTGCTCTGCATAACATGTCAGCCCCCAGTGAGGAAGCCACTTTTTACTGTGGTGGCACGCTCATTATAATTTATTCAGTAGATTTCTGAAAATGTGCTTGTGTTTTAACATTATTTACATAATAGAAATAATATTTTAAATTAGCTACTTATTATATAGAGACCCCACCAAAAAATACACAAAGGTACACATTCATGCACATACACACATACACACATGCATACATATACGTAGATATATACTAACTTGAAATCCCATCTTATTACTCTAGGATGGTAGCTAGTCAAGAGAAGACACCTGTTAACATGCTGTCAATTGCAGTCGGAGAAGTCTAAAGATGTGAGTCTCTCCTATACAGTCAGCTGATTTCAGCTGCTTATGACTGTATAGTATAAGTTAATTAACTCGATGCTCACAATACTACTTAACCATCAGAAAGAACCAGATATCAATCACATGTAGATAAGGGCAGAGAAAACAATATATGTAAACATATATTAAGCTACAGAAAATTTCTACTCTAAGAACCAATTAAAGCAAACTCAGTGAGACCTCTACTATTTTAATGAGTTTAGTTCATATTCATCTAACTTAAAATACATAGTAATAGTAATAATTACTTATTATAGTTACCATGGCATAAGTACAGTGGGGCCTTGGCTTACAAGTTTAATTCCTTCCGTGATGGAGCTCGTAACTCAAATTACTTGTATGTCAAATCAATTTGACAAATCAATTTGCTGGGCTGATGTTGTAGTGTTCACTGTGATGTTCGCTGCGCCAACTAGCGGTGGGGTATTTGAAGCTGGCTCGTAACCCGAATTTTAGCTCGAAACTCAAAGCAAAAAATCGGCTGAGAGACGGCTCGTATCTCGAAAAACTCGTTAGTCGGGACACTTGTAAGTCAAGGCCCCACTGTATATAATAAACTGGAACTCACTCTAGATGCCATCTGCTCTAGTGCAAAATTCAGTAGAACATAGTGTTGCAGAAGACCCAAGCGAAACCAAGTGACCCTTTAAAGAAATGGAGGGACACTGTTTAATTACGCCAGTGGACTCAGGGAATAGCTTTCCAAATCTGAGTACCGAAACATGCAAGGAGCCTCTTTTTATATCTCCCTGTGTTCTTGTCCCACAAATATGGATTATGCTTCTGGTCCTTTCTCGGGCCTTGCAAGAAGGCCCCCAGGTGTTGGGGGTCTCCAGGCCATATCTGATGGTTTGGCCTGGTGCCAGCGTTAATAACCCTCCCTCCAGGGCAGTGCACTGTTCACAGTTTTATGGCCTCTGTAACAGGTTCTGCAAGACTAGTTTCTAGGAAGGAGGTAATGATTTAATTATAGGTTATCAAAAATCTTGCTGGCATGGATTCCAATTGCTAGCCCCCAAAATATCAGGGTTACATTTGAATTAGCCCTTTTTAGCCTTCTCAATAGATTGATTACAGATTCCTTTAGATTGCAGACATGTTCATTATAACCAATAAATTTGTCCCAAGTGACTGAGATACAGTCATCTCATTATTTAAGAATTAGTATATAATATATATATTATACTGGATATGTTTATATAAACACCATACATGATTTAAAGAATTTGAACATAATAAAACATAACCCTTAAATATTTTATGAAAAACAATTGAGTTTTTCTTTGCTATTTCCTGAAACATTCTAATTGCTTCAGGCCACTCTTTCAAACACCAATTATCTATATACAATGCAGCATCAAAAGTTCTGAACTGATCTTGTGAGTATCAATAAATGGGTCTTTTTGTATTTTGGGCAGCCCGGTCCCATATCCTAGACTTTAATGATGATTCTCTTACTCAGCCTTTGGTATGACAATAATATTTTTGATTCCCCTGGAATTTCACAAGTTCATTTTCCAGCTGTCTCCTCATGGTAGAACAGCTTATATCTAGTAATTTCATACCCCCCAAAACAAACAAAATAGAAAATCAGTGTTATAAGTTACATTAAAATGTAATCTTTAAAGTGTAAAATAACCAGAAACACAATTTCCACTCAATTTAGCAGCAGGGAATACATTCTAATGACTGCATTTACAGAAGAAACCAGCAATCCTTGGAAAAGAAACTGCATGCTAATTCACTAGGTAACTGAGAATACCAGAATAATAGAGTTCTCTTAAAGTGCACTGAATATAAAAATAAACAAAACCACCAAAAAAAGTGTGCGGCAGTCAAACAAAGCCTATCTTCTTTGTAATGAACCATATAATTATCAAAAAAGGCTAATGTTAGTAAAAATAAGACAGAAACCTTCTAAGGAAAATCTTTATGGTGTTGAAGTCTAGTTGAGTTTTGTTAAAACAATAATACAATGGAAAGAAAGCAGAAAAACAAAAGTTTCTGCCTCTCAGGAGGAAAATACAGAATGTGCAGACAGTGGGTGAGATGTTTTGCTTGGATGGGATAAAAGCAACAAACAACAGTAACTGAGACAATCCGCTAGCATTCCAATTGTTGACTACCAATTCCATCTAATCTAATAAAAGGGGTAATGACAATGGAAAAGCATTTTGAAATGGGTCATCCATTTTCCCTGTTGTATAAAATGCATGGTATTTATTTTTTAATCAAAGGTGAATTTGAGGCATTTATTTTCAGACTGAGGAACATTTTCAAAATGTTCTCATTTAATAGTTTCATCTCATAGAAAAATAAAAAAATTAAATGAGCAAGCAGGCAAGCTAGTTAGCTGGCCATCTAGGTGCTATTTCAGCATTTGTGCAGAAATAATGCCACTAGTCTGCCTAACAGAGTGGCCTTCTTTGAATTATGCCTCTTTGAGTGATGATGACAATGTATGAGTGAAATGTGTTATAAAAACCTTTAAAAATATATAGTTCTTTTAAAAAGTACATTTATCATTACATCAGCAATCTGTTGACTCAACTGAGAATCTTGTGTGTAATGAGATTTAGAATGTTAGATTTTCATGTAGACTTGCAATGAGAATGGATACATCAGAAAAGATGGGATGTTCTTACTGTCTTCCAACAAACATGAGATGTGAAGGAAAATGACGGTTACTGTAATGATTTAGGTCTGCTCCTACAATAGTTTGAAAAAGCACCATGAAAACTCAAATCTAATTTCCTTACCATTCTACTGAAATCCTTTCTTAAAATGGAAGGGTTTTCACTAAGAAGGTAGGAGGTCAGCAGGGCTTCACTATTCAGAGGTCAAGAAGAGGGTATGGGGTTGGAGGAGAGAGTGAGAAAGACAGCTAGAGGCTGGGTGCTATAGACTCTTTGGATTTTCACCTATAAAGAGCTCTGAGGAGTCTCCTGTTTAGCTTTTGAATTGGATAGTTTTTAATTTCCAGTAAAAAATGAAAAGCTTTTAAAATTACCTTTGTCTGTTGAATTGAGCCTCTTCCATCATAACTCTATCCAGAACTGAGACACCTCAAGAATTCATTTGGGTATTCTTTGTCACGGAGCTGTCACCTGGAACCTATGATCTAGAGCTGCTTCCAAAAATAATGAGCTTGTATAACCTTTGACTTGTCTGATAAGTCATATAGATAAACTGCTAACATTTTAAAAAATCACTGACATTGTCATATAAAAACCGAAAAAATAAGTTTGAAATATGAGTGAAGAATAAATAATGTTATTTTTTCCTTTAATAGTCTTAAAGTATTAAGTGTCTTAAAGCTACATTTAATCAAATATGCAAGAGCATCTTATTGGTAACATAACATAACATTTTTATATATTAAATATGTTTATTGAGTACATATTTTTTTAAAAATATATTTTATTGATTTTTCACAGAGAGGAAGGGAGAGAGACAGAGAGTTAGAAACATCGATGAGAGAGAAACATCGACCAGCTGCCTCCTGCACATCTCCCACTGGGGATGTGCCCGCAACCCAGGTACATGCCCTTGACCGGAATTGAACCCGGGACCCTTCAGTCCGCAGGTCAACGCTCTATCCACTGAGCCAAACCGGTTTCGGCTATTGAGTACATATTATGTGCCAGTTGGAAATGCTCAAAAACATTGGCAGTTAACATGAGATAGCAATTCCTTCTTTCAAAGAACTTATATTCTAGTGGGGAATGACAAATAATTAACAGGATAAAAGTAAAATATTAGTGTTTTAGATAATAAAGTGATGAAAAAAATGAAGCAGCAAATGAAATGGCTTTGAGGCAGGAGTCTTCCTTGTATGTTCAGGAAGCAGCTAACAAGGTCAGTGTTGCCCATGTGGAGTGAGAAAGGGGAAAAGTTGGAAATTAGGTCAGATTGATAAAGTGGGGGATGGGGCTTGCAAATTATATAGGGCTTGGTAGGTCATTGTAAGTTTGCTTCTTACCTTGAAGGTTTTGAGCAGAGGAGTGACATATCTTAAAACAATTCTTGCTGTTGTGTTCAGAACAAACTGAAGGGGAGAAAGTGAAGAAATAGGAAAACTATTTAAGATTTATTTATTTATTTATTTATTTATTTATTTATTTATTTTAAAAGGATGCATTTAAAATAAGCCAGGTGAAATATAAGAGCAGTTTGGACCATGGTGGTAACAGCATGAAAGGGGGTGTGGAAAGTATTTAGTTTCTGGATATATTTTGAAGGTAGAATCAACAGTATTTGATGGCAGATTGTTTTTGAGGCTTATACAAAAAGAATAATCAAGAAGGACATCAAAACACTTAGCCTGAGGGACAGGAAGACTGAAGTTGCCATTAACTGAAATGTAAAGAATATGAGAGACTCCAACGTTAGGGGCAGAGAAGGAGAGAGGGAGGGAGAAGAATAGAGCAGAATTTGAAGCTATATTTATCTGATTCCAAAGCTTATATTCTTAACTACAATAAGTCAGTGCACCAGTTTTAATTTATTGGACATATACTAGTATAATGTTGCAAGGGTTATGGTTTACATATTTTGTCTTATTGAATTCTTTCAAGAAGCCTATGATGGTGGAAATAACAATAAAGCAACACTTACATAATGCTTACAGTGTGTCCTGAACTGTTATGTGCCACACACACACACACACACAACACAAACTCATATGTTCCTTACAACAATCACAGGAGATACATAGTTCCCAAGACTATTGTATTGTCATCCAGGGAGAAATGTAGGGCAGAGGACTTGTCACCTCCTAGAGTTCACATGCTAAAAGCTGGCCTCTTAATCTTTGTGCCTTCCACAGCAGTTTGGTCAGTGGATTATTGAAAATAGTACCATTCAACTTTTGGTAGGAGAGGGGCCAGGAATAATAATAGAAGCAGTGGCAGTGGCCTATTTACTGGAATTCTACTTATGACATCTAAAGTAATCTAAGTGTGTGTGTGTGTGTGTGTGTGTGTGTGTGTGTGAGAGAGAGAGAGAGAGAGAGAGAGAGAGAGAGAGAGCGCTAGGGACAATTAGATCCTGCAGGTCTTCCAAGGGGCTGCCAAACCGGGCAATCTTAGAGGGCGAAACCCCACTGCTTCCGCAGACACTCTGGGGGTGGCCAGCGCGGGCATAAAGACCATGCCATCTTGAAAAACAGAGCTGCTTGAGACTAGGATCCTAGCCTCACCACCACCCAATCTGGTCTCAGACGCAAACCAGGACCCTACATCTACTCGGGACAAAGACCTGCAACCACAGCTGCAAATCCATAGACACCAAGAATCCAGGCAACCTGGCCACAGATTTCTGTGAGTCACATAGCCCATCCCCCTCCTTGCAGGCTCACTGCAGAGCCATAGGAACTGCTGGGCCCAGCGCAAACAGGCCTCCTGCCCACACAGGGTGGCTCTGGTTCCACTGCCTGAATTTGAGCCTGGGGTGTGGACACTGGGAATCTGTTTCCAGCAGAGCACACTCTTGTGACCAGACCCCACACCCACACAAGGCAGCAGAGCCACCTGACTTTGATTCTGGACAAGTGAACACGGAAGTCTGTTTTCTGCAGTGCAGGAGTAGACTTCCTGCCAACACAGGGCGGCTGTGCAACCTGGTCCCCCAAGCAGACCAGGGACCCTGATTCTCTGTGTGAGAGACAGCACTGTGCACCAGTGACTTGACTCAGTTTCTCATCATGCACGCCTGGAATCCCTGATTCCCAGTGAATGCACGTGAAGAGCCAGTGACTTCAATTCTCAGTGCATGTGCACAAAAGGACCCTGATTCTCAGCAGGAGGCCACACCAAGTGACAGACACTCTGATACTCAATTCTTGGTGTGGGCATAGGAGGACTCTGATTCCTGGCATGCACTAGAGGACTCTGATTTTCAGCACACACCAGTGGGATCTCTTTTTCAGTGCGGTGCATGTGGGGTTCCTGATACTAGGTGTGTGCACAAGGCTGCACTGAGCACCAGTGACTCTGATCCTGGGCGAGCCCGACTCCCACCAAGCCACGGCAACCACATGTCTTGGTGTTAGAGCTCTTCAGTGACACTCGGGTGGCGTGAAGCTCCCACTGCACACGGCCCAGGCCCCCAACTTGGCATTTGAACCTTTGGGCGATAGTTAGAATGGGGACACAATGAAACAATCCCCAGAGGAAAGAAAAAGAGAAATCACCAAGAAAGGAAATCAGTGAAATGGAAGCATGCAACATGACAGCAAAATAATTCAGAGTAATGGTCGTACAATTCATACACTGGATGGATGAGAAAATCAACAACCTATGCAAAAATCAGAAAGAAATCAAAAGTGATATAGCTACAATAAAAAAAAAAACACACACAAACCAAAGAAGGTTTCAACAGTAGACTAGAAGAAGCAGAGGACCGAATTAGTGAATTAGAAGATAAGGTAGAGAAACAAGCCCCATCGGAACAGCAACTGGAGAAAAAAATTAAAAAGCAGGAGGAGAGCCTAAAGGAGCTTTGGGACAATACAAAACAAAGTAACATATGTATACTAGGGCTGCCAAAAGGACAAGAAAAGCATCTAGGATTAGAAAACCTATTTGAAGAAATAATGACAGAAAACTTCCCTGATATGGGTAAGAAAAAAGTTACACAAGTACAGAGAGTCCCAAGCAAGATTAATCCCAAAAGACCCACACCAAGACACATCATAATTACAATGGCAAAAGTTAACAACAAAGAGAGAATCTTAAAGGCTGCAAGAGAGAGACAGAGAGTTACCCACAAAGGATTCCCCTATCAGATTATCAAATGATTTCTCAACAGAAACAATCAAGCTAGAAGGGAATGAAAGGAAGTATACAAAGTGATGCAAAGCAAAGGACTGAGTCCAAGAATACTCTATCCAGCAAGATTATCAATCAAAAATTAAAGGGGAGATCAGGAGCTTCACAGACAAAAAATGGCTTAGGGAGTTTATCACTACCAAGCCAGCAATGCAAGAAATGCTAAAGGGAATGCTGTGAAAACAAGAAATAGAAATGGAGGAAGGATCACGGGCATAAAATACAGAAATGGCTACACACAAGTACCTATCAATAATAACATTAAATGGAAATGGATTAAATGGTCCAATCAAAAGACATCAAGTGACTGAATGGATAAGAAGACATGACCCATATATATGTTGTCTACAGGAGACCCACCTCAGAACAAGGGACTCACACAGACTGAAAGTGAAGGGATTAAAAAAATATCTACAAGGCAAATAGAAATGAAAAAAAAGCTGGGGTAACAATACTTATATATGACAAAATAGACCTCAAAGTGAAGGCCATAAAAAGAGACAAGAAAAGCCACATCATAATTCTAAAAGGATCTATACAACAAGAGGATATAACTCTGGCAAACATTATGCACCCAATGCAGGAGCACCCAAATACATAAAAAAATTCTGGAAGATATCAGGGGAGAGATTGACAGCAACACAATCATAGTAGGAGATTTTAATACCCAATTAACATCACTGGATAAATCCTCTAGACCAGTGGTTCTCAACCTTGGCTGCACATTAGAATCACCTGGGAATCTTTTTAAAATCCTGATTTCCAGGCCTCATCCTCCGGAAATTCTGTTTCTTTGTTACTAATGTTGTGGCCCCACCCCATAACAAAGAAACAGAATATCTGAAGGATGAGGCCCAAAAATCAGGATTTAAAAAAGATTCCCAGGTGATTCTAATGTGCAGCCAAGGTTGAGAACCACTGCTCTAGACAGAAAATTAGCAAAGAAACATCAATCCTTAATGACTCACTAGATCAGATGAACTTAATTGACATCTTTAGAACATTCCACCCCAAAACTACAGAATATACATTCTTTTCAAGTGCACATGGGACATTTTCAAAGATAGACCACATATTGGGACACAGGAAAAGTCTCTCCAAATTAAAGAGGATTGAAATCATATCAAGCATCTTCTCAGATCACAATAGCATGACATTAGAAATCAACTATAGTAAAACAATCACAAAAATTTAAACACTTGGAGGCTGAATAGCATACTATTAAACAATGAGTGGGTTACTGTGGTGGGCTGTTTCTGTTTTCCGCGACCCGCATGGGAAAACGACAGGTTCTTGAGCGGAGGAGCTGGGGATTAAGAAATTAAAGAAAGACCAAGATGCAGAAATAGATTTTAAGCTGGGGCCAGGTGGGCGCCATCCTCTCTGATGGAGAGGCGGCAAAGCGGCTGAGCCACACAGCAGGTTTATTTTAAAGGCCTAGATTTACATATCTAGTTCTGCCCCTGCCTGATTAACATGTCCAGCCTTATTGGGGAAGCATGTTCCCAGGGCGTGGCTCTGCCTATGCTGAGTTCAGCTGACAATAATAAGAAAATGCCTAGGTGCCTCCCAGGCGGCCCTCTACAGGTTACCAAAGAGATCAAAGAAGAAATTTAAAAACATCCTGGAAACAAATGACAATGAAAACACAACAACTCAAAATCTTTAGGACATGAGGAAGCAATCCTGAGAAGGAAGTTCATAGCATTACAAGCCTACCTCTAAAACAAGAAAAACTGGTAATAAACCATCTAACTCTGAAACTTTAAAAATTAGAAAGAGAACAACAAGAAAAACCCAGTGTGAGCAGAAGAAAGGAAGTAATAAAAATCAGAGCAGAAATAAATGACATAGAGACAAAAAAAAAAATCAATACAAGAGATCAACAAAACCAAGAGCTGGTTCATTGAAAGGATAAATAAGATTGATGAACCTCTAGCCAGGCTCACCAATAAGCAAAGAGAGAGGACCCAAATAAACAAAATCAGAAACAAAAGAGGTGAAATAACAACAGACCCCACAGAAATATGAAGAATCATAAAAAAATACTATGAGCAACTATACTCCAACAAACTGGGCAACCTAAAAGAAGTGAACATATTCCTAGAAAAATACAACCTTCCAAAACTCAACCAGGAGGAATCAAAAAATCTGAATAAGCCTATAACTATGGAGGAAATTGAAGCAGTAATCAAAAAGCTTCCAACAAACAAAAATCCTGGACTAGATGGCTTCACAGGGGAGTTTTATCAAACATCCAAAGAAGAAATAAAACCTATCTTCTTCAGACTATTCCAAAACATACAAGAGGAAGGAGCACTTCCAAGCTCTTTCTATGAAGCCAGCATTACCCTAATCCCAAAACCAGATAAAGACAATACAAAGAAAGAGAATTACAGGCCAATATCTCTCATGAACATAGACGCCAAAGTCCTAAACAAAATTCTACCAAATTGAATCCAGCATTACATTAGAAAGATCATACACCATGACCAACTGGGATTTATTCCAGGGATGCAAGGATGGTACAATATCCACAAATCAATAAATGTGATATACCACATAAACAAACTGAGAGATAAAAACCACATAATCATATCCATTGACGCAGAAAAAACATTTGATAAAATCCAACACCCTTTCTTGATAAAAACTCTCAGCAAAGTGGGAATAGAAGAATCATACCTTAACTTAATAAAATCCATATATGACAAACCCACAGCCAACATCATACTCAATGGGCAAAAACTAAAACCATTTCCCCTAAGAACAGGAACAAGTCAGGATGCCCACTCTCACCACTCCTATTCGACATAGTACTGGAAGTACTAACCATTGCTATCAGACAAGAAGAAGAAATAAAAGGCATCCAAATTGTGAAAGAAGAAGTAAAACTGTCATTATTTGCAGATGACATGACATTGTACATAGAAAACCCCAAAGACTCCATCAAAAACTACTAGACTTAATAAATGAATTCAGCAATGTAGCAAGATACAAAATTAACACCCAGAAGTCTATGGCTTTTCTATACACCAATAATGAACTCACAGAAAGAGAAATTAAAAAAGCAATCCCATTTACCATTGCAACAAAAAAATTCAGATACCTAGAAATAAACTTAACCAAGGAGACAAAAGACCTGTACTCATAAAATTTCAGGATGCTAAAAAAAGAGATAGAGGAAGATATGAACAAATGGAAAACTATACCATGTTCATGGATTGGTAGAATCAACATCATTAAAATGTCCATACTACCCAAAGCAATCTATAAATTCAACGCAATCCCCATTAAAATACCAATGGCATACTTCAAAGACCTAGAACAAATTTTCAAAAATTCATCTAGAATAAAAAAAGACCCCGAATATCTGCAGTAATCTTAAGAAAGAGGAACAATGTGGGGGGATCACAATACCAGATATCAAGATATACTACAAAGCCGCTGTTCTAAAACTGTCTGGTACTAGCACAAGAATAGATATTTAGACCAGTGGAACAGAACAGGGAACCCAGAAATCGACATAAGCCATTTTGCTCAATTAGTATTTGACAAAGGAGGCAAGAGCATACAATGGAGACAAGACAGTCTCTTCAATAAATGGTGTTGGGAAAACTGGGCAGATACTTGCAAAAAAGTGAAACTAGACCACCAACTTACACCATACACAAAAATAAACTCAAAATGGATAAAGGACTTAAACATAAGATGGGAAACCATAAAAATCTTAGAAGAAGCCATAGGCAGCAAAATAGCAGACATTTGTATTAGCATTATCTTTACCAATACAGCTCCAAGGGCAATGGTAACTAAAGAGAAAATAAGCAAATGGGACTACATCAAAATAAAAAGCTTCTGCACAGCAATAGAAACCATCAACAAAGCAACAAGAGAGCCGACTGCATGGGAGGACATATTTGTCAATGTTATTTCTGATAAGGGTTTAATCTCCAATATTTATAGGGAACTCATGCAACTTAACAAAAGGAAGATAAAAAATCCAATAAAAAAATAGGCAAAGGACCTAAACAGACACTTTTGGAAAGAAGACATTCAGAAAGTCAAGAGACATATGAAAACATGCTCAAAGTCACTAATCATCCGAGAGATGCAAATTAAAACAACAATGAGGTACTATCTCACGCCTGTCAGAATGGCTATCATCAACAAATCAACAAACAACAAATGCTGGAGAGGATGAAGAGAAAAAGGAACCCTCCTCCACTGCTGGTGGGAATGTAGATTGGTATCACCACTATGAAAAACAGTATGGCGTTTCCTCAAAAAATTAAAAATGGAACTGCCATTTGACCCAGTAGTACCACTTCTAAGAATATATCCCAAGAAACCAGAAACACCAATCAGAAAGGATATATGCACCCCTATGTTCATAGCAGCACAATTTACAAAAGCTAAGATTTGGAAATGGCCTAAATGCCCATCAGCAGATGAGTGGATTAGAGAACTATGGTATATAGCTACACAACGCAATACTACACTGCTGTAAAAAAGAAGGAATTCTTACCATTTGCAACAGCATGGATGGAACTGGAGAGCATTATGCTAAGTGAAATAAGCCAGTCAATGAAAGAAAAATACCACATGATCTCACTCATTTATGGATAATAAAGACCATTATAAACTGATGAACAAAAATAGATGCAGAGGCAGAGAAGCATCAAACAGTCTGTCAAACTACAGCGGGAATGCTGGGGCGGGTTGGGGAAAGGAGATAAGAGATCAACCGAAGGACTTGTATGCATGCATATAAGCATAACCAATGGACACAAGACACTGGGGGGTGGGGTGAGGGCATTTGCGAGCGGGGGGGGGGGGGGGAGCTAGGAGGTAGGGGAGGTTGGGGGAAGGTCAATGGGAAAAAAAGGAGACATATGTACTACTATTTGTAATACTTTAAACAATAAAATAAAATTAAAAATAAATTAATTAAATTAAAACAAACAAAAAGTAAAATCTGTATGCCAATGTATTCCACCAACACTGTAAGTAGTCTATCCTATAAAATACAAAATTGATCAAAGCCACCAAGAAATAATCTATATTCTTATAAATTAAATGAGTACACTTTGAGCTAAAGGTGAGACAGGCATTACTTATTTTCAAGGATCTCTATAGAAATAAACTTACAGAAATTCTCTAAAACAATAATGTGAAATAGACTTGCAAGTTGGTTTCAGAAATTCTTTAATGCCGAGTAATTACTGGTGACAGTAACCATGGAGATGGAATTATCTGCGTCAAACTGGATATCTAATGAATAATAAACATGTAAGGAGATGCATTTAACACACAGTTGAAAGAGGCACAGAGGGCAGAAGCATTATAAAATTGCCAAGATTGCCCTAACTGGTTTGGCTCAGTGGATAGAACGTAGACCTGCAGACTAAAGAGTCCCACATTTGATTCGGGACAAGGGCATGTATCTTGGTTGTGGGCACATCCTCAGTGGGGAATGTGCAGGAGGCAGCTGATCGATGTTTCTCTCTCATCGATGTTTCTAACTCTCTATCCCTCTCCCTTCCTCTCTATAAAAAAAAAAAAAATCAATAAAATATATTTTAAAAATAAATAAATAAATAAAATAAAATTGTCAAGATTGTTAAATCCACTCTGAACAGGAGGCATTAGGGAGAAGAGATCTTGTGATCCACAAGACACAGTGTCCAATTCTGTATTCAGAACCTAAAGTATAATGGGTTAGAGGTGCCTTCTGTTTACAAAGTTTTTAGCTGATTTCTGTTGGGGATCTAGTCCTAATGGCACACTTCCCCAGAGAATCTTGGGAAGGCCTTGAATACCAAGTATCTTCTGTCACATTATGTAGACCTAGAAGAAAGACAGATCCTTAATTCATAATCAGAATTAAGATGAGGAAATTTGAGATCTTAACCTTCTGAAGCTTTTGTTAGAGGAATTAAATGCTTTGGTTTTAACTACAAATGGTAAGTTCAGGTTCTGGAATTTATTAGGTTTTCTACTCCAAGATAAGGACAATCATGATAACTACTTATATTTTCACATTTTTTTATAAATTATGAAGCTTTTTACATTCATTATTTCCTTTAATCAGTTTTAAAATGTAGGAAAAAAAGTCCCAGGATTAAGATTTTAAAGGCCTTTATTTCATGTGGTTAGGCCTTGATTTCTTCCCCTCTGCTGGAGATAGTCACACAAACTCTATTTACTCAAGGGACAGTTCTGAACGTCAAAGGATACAGTGTCAATGTGAAAACAATTCAATTCCATTGTTAGGTAATATTTTTACAATGGATTCTATTAAACCACAACCTATGAATTAATCACCTAACATTTTTTATGGTGATTAATAAGGAAAATGGCTCTATTGTCCTCACATGGAAATGGTCAAAACCTTTAAAAACAAGAATTATTATATTAAGTTGAGGGAATAAAGTTCCTATAGTCATTTTACTTATGAAAACTGAGAATTTAACTTATTTGCTGATCATCATCAGATATATCTATCAACTAGTGATGGAAAAATATAAAAAAAATATTATCAGTAGAGAAAGGCAGTTATTTCTTCTTTCTAGACATGAGAAAATGGCAATTGCCACTTATTAAACACCTACTTAGTGCCAAACACTGTTCTAGTCTTTGTGTACTGTACTTTGTCCTTTGATCCTTACATCATGAAGTGCATATTATTAATCTTTTTTTTTTTTAGTGGAGCTGGTATTTTAGCCCATATTGTTCAACTCTAAAGCCTCTTGTGCTCCCTGGCCTCAGTTTATTAGAGTATTGTCCTGTGCACAGAAATGTGGCAGGTTGAATTTCTGGTCAGGGCACATACCCAGGTTGCAGGGTTTGATACCCGGTTCAGGAGCAATGTTTCTCACTCTCTCTCTCTCCTCTCCCTTCCTCTCTCTTTCAAATCAATAAAAACATATCCTCTGGTGAGGATTAAAAAATAAATAAATAGCCCTGGCAGGTATGGATCAGTGGTTAGAGTATTGGCCCACAACGGGAGGGTCTTGGGTTCGATTTCCAATCAAGGCCACATACCTGGGTTGTGGGTTCACTCTCCACCCCCTGGTTGGCGCACATGCAGGAGTCAACCACTCGGCGTGTCTCTCTCACATCAATGTTTCTCTTTCTCTCTTTCTCCCCTTCCCTTCTTTCCTCACACTCTCTCTGAAAAGCAATGGAAAAAATATCCTCTGGTGAGGATTAAATAAATAAATAAATAAATAAATAAATAAATAAAGTCTCTTGTCCTTTCTAATCAAGATTTTTTATCACATAAGTATTAAGACACTCAATTATATGTTCTTGTATCTGAGTTCATGAATGTCTGGTAGGGCTAAATGAAAGATGTACATGCTTCTTGGCATGTTAGAATAGGCATGGACACTTCTACAGATGGTTGTAATGACATTTGACCTTGTCTCAGCTATTTAATTCAGCCCTTTGTCTCTCATGTGCTTCCATCATACTAATGCAAGAAGAAAAGGATAAAAGATTATTCACCAAAGTACTTCTTAGATAGCTGTTGTTTGTGTCAGAAGACATACTTTAGGAGTCATCTATATATATAAAAGCCTAAGCGACCAGACCAGATGACCAGCCAGTAACTATGACACACACTGACCACCAGGGGCAGACACTCAATGCAGGAGGTGCCCCCTGGTGGTCAGTACCCTCCCACAGCAGGAGTGCTACTCAGCTGACAGATGGGCGCCAGACGCTGGGCTCACGGTTGGCAAGCGCAGCTACAGTGGCACCACGTGAGCCTCTCCTGCAGACACTCCCCCTGTGTGCCCGAGCGGTGGCAGCAGCAGGCACAGCAGGGCTCAGGCTCCTCCCCAGCTGCCTGCCACATCATGTACTACTTCATGCTGTGCAGGATCAACATGGACAGCAGGCTGGAGCCTGATGAGCTGGCAGGTAAGGCCTGGCTGCAGTGGTGCAGAGGTCCACTGATCCCCACAGGCCAGGCTGAGGGACCTTACCAGTGCACGAATCTGTGCACTAGGCCTCTAGTTAAAGCATAAAGCTCCACGTATGGGGAACTATAGCAAATAAGGATGCAAATATCCTATGCCTAAGTCAAAGAGAGAAAATGTTGTTCCTGAGAGGGAGAAAGGAAAACTTAAATAAAAGAGAAGGAAAGATAAAGAACTAACAGCTTGGGTTCTAAGCAATGAATGGGCCAGAGAATGAAGCTCTTAATATAGACTCCAGGAAGAGTATTGGGAGAAAACAAATGCATGTTAGGGATTGTCCAATTGGTTGAAGGTATAATGTAAATATCTTCTTCTTCTTCCTTCAAGAAGATTCACTACAAAGTTCAATAAGTTTTTAGAGGTACTATGGTCTGAATTTCTATACCACCACCCCATCATCCCACCAAATGTAAATGTTGGAATCCTAATGGTACTAGGAGGTGGAGCCTTTGGAAAATGCTTAAGTCATGAGGGTGGAGACCTCAAGAATGGGATTAATGCTCTTATGGAAGAACGTGACATAGAGCTTCCTTACTCCTTCCAACCATGTGAGAATATAGCAAGAAGGTATTGGCCCTCAACAGAATATGGCTATGCTGGCACCTTGATCTTGGACTTCTCAGCCTTCAGAGAAATATATTTCTGTTGTTTATAAGCTGCACAGTCTGTGGTGTTTTGTTATAGCAGTCCAGATGGACTACAATAGGTGTGTAGATTAATTTGGAGGAGACTAAAATTGTTGAATTCTTAGGGTCCACATAGGATGAAACAGACAGCATATGTGGATGCAGAAGCTGGAGGATGAAGGACAGCCAACATCTGCATTATGTATTCCTCTGACTGTGGTACCCTTTCCCCACCACTACAACTTCCACCCTCTTTCAAAGTGAACTGCCTTGCAAAATATTATTGACCCCTTCCCATCAAACTTGGTCTACTAGTGCACTTAAACTAGGCAAACATTTTTAAGTAATTAAAAAAAATACAATTCAGAAAATCACATCACTGTGTGAAATAACAGAGCTAATAGAATCCTGCTCCGTGGAGTTTGATTTCTCCTGTAAAACATTAAAATTCTTTGTGACATATCTTTGAAAATATTTGGTATATAGCAAGTATTCAACAAGTGTTTGTTAAAATGCCAGATTGTATTAATACTCACCAATATCTGCTTCCCCTTCTTCTTCCGGGGGGAGGGTTTAGTACCTCTCCCCATCAAAATCCAGACTAGTCACTTGACTTGCTTTGGCCAATGAATGTAATGAAAATGACATGTGACACTTTGAAGGGAATCACTCAAAGAGCCAGAGTCCATGGGTTTTCAGATATCTCGGATGATAGGTGGGTGTGGTGTGTATTGTAGGTTTTGAGAGATGGACATGGATTGCTTATTGATGATCAAAGGGTAGAGAGAACAGCATTAGAGTCAAGAGAGGAAATTACTGGAAGTAGAATAAGCTAGCTTATTCTAGTTCTTCTCATTGGCTAAAGAGATTTTTGATGAATAACCTGAGGAAGAGGAAGAAAGAAAAGCTTTTATGTTTTCAGATTTAGAAACATTTATGGATAAGGGGTTTCCTGCCAGAAAAATAAGGAGCCAAGCCACCTGAGTTTCTCTGAGTCACTAAAGGATACTCAGAAAGCAGCATTGGTTCTATCTTAATCTGTATCCTCTCCAGCCCAATAAGTACAACTTTTAATATATTTAAATATTCAATATTAAAACAACACATTAATAGGGAAGGTAGACTTTCCATTTTTTAATTGTGAAATCAAGGTGGCAAATTTTACCTTTTCTCTTGGAAATCAAATAAAACTAACAGGAAGAAAAGTGAAAACTCCACCTTCACTGAAAGTTGGAGAAGTCATTAATTCAAAAGCAGAGTATGTGAGGGGGGAAGATGCTGAGAAGGTATGGCCACACTGTAGTTCTCAGAAAAATATGGCAAAGCAGAATTCTCCACAGTAACCCAAGACAACAGTACAACAAAATGTGTATTTTCATTGATAGTAGGAGTTATTGGACCTGTTTATTAAGAAAGAACCTGGAATGAGGTGAAATGTAGGAAGAGAAGAATCAGACAGAAACCATATTTGTAAGAAACTGTCACGGAGGCCAGGTGAAGGGGAGATATTTTGCATTAGCAGCCTTAATATTGTCTTATTTATAGTGGGGAAATAAAAGGCTAAAATAACTCAACAACACACCAAACATTATGTCACAATTCCCTTCTCCACACACCCCTCAATAATACTCCTGAATATAATTTCTCCAGGAAAACCATCTCATTAAGGGGTAGAATATAATCTATACAAATATCATGTGAGGAAAGAAAGTGAGTGAAGAAACAAAAAAAATACAAAACAATATTTATTAGAATAATATTGCCTTAAATTAGGTGGGTAACCAAGTATATGGTCAAGAAAAAGGAAACCTAAACAAAATAATTGCTTCTATAAATCAAGGACACAATGCAGAATTTATCTGCTTTGTGGAAAGATAAACAAGATACCAAAAGGAGATAGAAATAAACCTAAGTAAAATTTTCAAATGCTATATGAAATAAAATTCAAACAGCTCTGAAAGGCAGAAGATTTGCACAAATGGAAAAACTATCATTTATTCAAGTAGAAAGATTCAATATCTTTATGGGTGAATCTATAAATTTAACAAAATTTAAATCATAATGCCAATAGGATGTACTTTAGAGGTATGAAAGCAAAAGTTAAAGTTAATAAACAAAAAGCAAGAATAACCAGAAATTTTCTGGGGAAAAAAAAAGCTAGTCAGAGATCAATGGAACAAAAAGAATTTCCAAAAAGATGCCAAAATACATTTAAAAAAATTAATATATGACAAAGGAGACATTTTAAATTAGTGGAGAAAAGATTAAGCAGTCAATAAATGATGTTGGAATAATGGCTAGTCATATTGAAATCAATTAATTTAGATTCCTACCTCATTCCTTATAACCAAAAAAGATTCTTGATAGATCAAAGATTTAAATTTTTAAAGCCCAAGGAAACATACAAAAATTTCAATAAAACCGGTTGAAAAATACCTTTCTAATTATGAAACAATACAGAGAAGCTATGAAAATAATAAATTAGATTTAAGAAAAGAAAAACATTTTTGCAGTGAATAAAACACCATAAACAAAGTCAAAAGATTTAAAAAATAAATTAGAAAAATATTTATAATTTATATCATAGACAGGAGCTAAGTTTCTTAATTACTTATAAACATCTTGTCCTAACCGGTTTGGCTCAGTAGATAGAGTGTTGGCCTGCAGATTCAAGAGTCCCAGGTTCGATTCCAGTCAAGGGCATGTACATTGGTTGCGGGCACATACCCAGTGGGGAGTGTGCAGGAGGCAGCTGATCGATGTTTCTAACTCTCTATCCTTATCCCTTCCTCTCTGTAAAAAAATCAATAAAGTATATTTTTTTAAAAATCTGTTAAACATCTTATAAAATAACAATGAGATGAACAACAAAATAGAAAAATGGGAAAAGGTTTGTGTGTCATGGGTCCCCAAGCCTTGATGATCCACTAAACTCTAGAGACTAGAGAGGCTCACAGGATGAAGAAAAGCTATACTCATGATTACTGTTTATTATAGGAAAGAATACAGATTAAAATCAGCAAAAGGAAAAGGCACATGGGTAAGAAACCAGGTACACGTTTCCATGTGTCCTCTCCCTGTGGAGTCACATGGACACACACAATTCTTTCAAGCAACGATATGAGACAACACCTGAAAAGTATTATCAGCCAGGGAAGCTCACCTGAGCTTTGGTGCCCATGGAGTGTCAGTTACGTTGGCTCGCCATATCTGAGACACTGACCTCAGCTATTCAGACTTCAAACCCCATCCCCAAAGCAAATCAGATGCTTTCTATAAATCACACACAGCACAACCTAGCTGATCAAATTGAAGGACCAAGTTATTGGGCATAAAAAACACACTTATCAGGAAGAATATTCCAAGAACTCAGAGTTCACCTTCCAAGAACCAGCCAAGGATTCATTCTAATGACAGACCTTTCTTGGGAATGTGCAGGTTTTGAGCAATCCATGCCAGTTGAGTTAACCCTTTTGTTGATGTTGGGAAGGAAATGTCATTTTAGAAACAGCTTTACAATTACATAAAATGTTAAACATAAATTTGCTATACAACCAGGAATTTCAATTCTTTATATCTACCTAAGAGAAATGAAAAAAAGTCCACACAAAGACGTGTGTGGCCATTGATAGCAACATTATTCATAATAGCTCAAAGGTGGAAACAAACAAAATGGCCATCAATGTCAGGAGCCGGTCCATCCTTGCTGCTTGACACAGTTGCTGCAGAGAAGAAACATCTGCACAGCATATGTTTCAAGGAACCTGGCGTATATAGCATACTGTTCTTAATATGTTTGCTCCCCTTAGCACTATGTGTTTTAACCAAGGTCACCTCTCTGAGAAAGGTTGTTTCCCCAGGTAAGGATTTTTCCCTGAAGTTAGGGAGGGAATAAAACCTCTTAACTAAGTGCCAGGCAGGTAGTTAATCACTTTAACTAAGAACAATCACGCTTAAGCTACATAAACTTTACTCCCTGGAATGGAGATAAGAAACACTCTAACCTTTGGAATAGAAATTGATAGGATTAAAATCAACTGGTATAAATACAGATGTAACAAGACAGCAGAGACAGAACCTAGACACAGAAGCTAGACAGAGAACTTACACAGAACCTAGAGACAGGACTTGGCTGAAGATCTTACACAGAACCTAGACACAAAACCTAGACACAAAACCTAGACACAGAACCTAGAAACAGAACCTAGCAACAGAACCTACAGAACATAGAGACAGAACCTAGCAAGAGAACATGGCAAAAGATCCTGGACAGAACCTGGCTACAGATCTTGGCTGGAGAACCTAGACAGAACATGGCAGGAGATCCTGGCTAGAGATGAGAACCTGGCTGGAGAACCTGGCAACAGAACCTGGAGAATCTGGTAACAGAACCTGGCTGAGGAACCCAACTATGATGATCACCTGAATGCTGCCTCCATGTCATTCCTTCTTCGCCTACTCCGTTCACACCTTGGGGAACCCCTGGACCTGTTGGGGTTGGACCCCAGCACATCAACTTATTAATGGATAAACCACATACAGTACATTTATACAAGGAACTACTACTCAGCAATGAAAAAGTGCTATTATATGTTACAATATGTACAATTCTTAAAAAATTAGGCTAAGTAAAAAAAAAATTAGGCTAAGTGAAAGAAACCAGTGACAAAAGGTCACTTATCATGTGATTACATTATATAAAATGTCCTTAAAAGACCAATCTAAAGAGACAGAAAGTGGTTTAGTGGTTTCCTGGGCTTGGGGTGGGAATAAGGAATGACTGCAAATGGGATCTTCTTGGAGTGAAATAAATGTTCTAAAAAGTGGCAATGGTTGCATAACTCTGTAAACTTTCTAATAGTCATCAGACATTCATCTAAAAATGGTTGAATTACTTAGTGTGCAAAGTATGCCTCAATAAAGCTGTTGATTTTTCTTAAGGTGTTACATAGCACCCTGTTTAAAATCCTACCACTTGTATTGGAGTGCTGTCCCATACACCAAAAGGTTGCAGGTTCTATCCCTGATCAAGGTGGGAGGCAACCAATCCACGTTCCTCTCTCACATCGATGTCTCTCTCTGTGTCTCTGTCTCTCTTTTTCTCTCTCATCAATTAATAAAAATATATCCTCAAGTGAGGATTTAAAAAAATGCTACCACTTATAGGCAAGAGCCGAAGCACACAGGAATCTGGTAACAGTGATTGCTTACCTAGGAAAATGGGTACAAGGGGCCAGTGGGAAGAAGAGTTCCTCTGGACTGTACAATGTTTTGTACTCTTTGGATTTTATACCATGTATGTGTAATCATTGCCCAAAAAATAACAACACCAATCTTTTGCATCCTTGATTACTAGGTGTTACTTGGCTGCTATTGATACCAATGAGGTCATTAACAGTAATGGAGTCATTAGGAAGGATAGTTTGAGAGGTCTATTTTCAGAAATAATTATTTTATATCATCAAACAGTAATTGAATAGAAATATCCTAGAATCCAAGGACTCAAAGAAAAAGCCTGAGATAAAGATACTTGCATATTTTATGGTAGTGGGAGAACTAAGACCTGACGGTGAGAAATCTGAGGGCTTCATATTTGTGATGCAGGAGCGACAATTCCAAAGGTTTTTGGAGAGTAACATATTGTCCAAATTTTATTTTTCAGTCATTTTGCCATTATCCTGTGTTTATATTAGACTAGAGGCCTGGTGCACAAAATTTGCCTGGTGCACTCGGGGGGGGAGGGGGGGCGGTCCCTCAGCCCGGCCTGTGCCCTCTTGCATCTGAGAACCCTCAGGGGATGACCACCTGCTGGCTTAGGCCCGCTCCCTGGAGGATTGGGCCTAAGGTGGCCGTCAGACATCCCTCTGGAAGCCGGGAAGCCCTCAGAGGATGTCCACTTGCCAGCGGGGAGCAGGCCTAAGTTGCAGTCGGACATCCTTAGCGCTGCTGAGGAGGTGAGGGAGGCTCCCACCACCACTGCTGTACTGGCTTGTGGCTGAGCATAGCTCTGCTTGTGGGAGCACACTGACCACCAGGGGGCAGCTCCTGCATTGAGAGTTTGCCCCCTGGTGGTCAGTGTGTGTCCTAGTGACCAGTCATTCCCAGTTGTTCTGCTGTTAAGGTCAATTTGCATATTACCCTTTTATTATATTGGATAGAGGCCTGGTGCATGGGTGAGGGCTGGCTGGTTTGCCCTGAAGGGTGTCCTGGATCAGGGTGGGGGTCTCGCTGAGGTGCCTGGCCAGCCTGGGTGAGGGGTTGAGGGCTGTTTTCAGGCTGGCCACAGTTCCTTCAGGGTGGGGGTCCCCACTGGGGTGCCTGGCCAGCCTGGGTGAGGGGCTGATGGTTGCTTCCAGGCTGGCCACAGCCCCCAGCCACGAAGCTCCCAGTGGAGACTGGCTGGAAGCAGGTATCTGGGATTTATTTTTCTTCTATAATTGAAACTTTGTTGCCTTGAGCAGAGGCCACAGTCGGCCAGGGCAGGCGGGAAGCTTGGCTTCCTCCATCGCCTGGGCAACCAAGCCTCCTGCTTGCTCCAGCTCCGTGGCTGCTGGCCACCATCTTGGTTGGGTTAATTTGCATATATTCGATATGATTGGCTGGTGGGCATGGCTTGGGATGTAGCAGAGGTGCGGTCAATTTGCATGTTTCTCTTTTATTAGATTAGATACCATAAATGTAGCAATTCAAGAGCAAACTGTTGGAAAATATGTTCAACTCAACCTCTGCAGCTTTTTATTTCTTCAAATTCTCTAATTTACTGTGCTTTAGGTGAATTTAAGTGGATTAATTAATTTTTTTATATGGATGGCTTTCCATACAACTGATATTGCTAAATAATTGACAAGTTTCTGCTCCAATTAGAAAACTTGCACTAATTACTTGTAACATGTTAATCCCATTCTAATCAATTCCCTAAAAATGAATATTTCTCTAATCTCAAAGATTTTTAAGTTCTAATTACTGGCTCACTTGTTACACCTGATAATGAACACAGTGATATTCCCAACAAACGGCAGCATTTGAACATCACCTTAAAACTTGTGGCAATGAAAGTTCAAAATGCTTAATGAGGAAGAGCATGATATAAATTACTAATCTATACTTGGAAATTTATAAGAATATGTCACCTAGAAATAAATCTGTAGTGCTCAGTGTGACTATCTTCTTTCTCTTACCAGAATCTGTAAATCAAAGCAGGGTGATAAGATCTCTTTTCTTTTGTGACTAATACCTATTTAAACTTTTAGTGTTCCATTATGACTAACTGTCCTCAATGGTCTACACATAAATATGATCTCACAGTCTGAGAATATGTTAAATGATGCTTTCTAAATGAAATGCTTCATTTAACCTTGGAGACCCACTCAAAATTTTATTTTCCACATGTTAATTCTTGGTTATGACTAAAGATGAAAGGGTAAGGAGACAGCTAATATATGCACAGGTAACTAAGGGGAAGCAGTATAAGCATAGCTAGGGTTAGCCCCTAGAAGCATTGCAATATATATATATATATATATATATATATATATATATATGCATATATATATATATATATATATATATTAACTAACTCACTATATATATATAGTGAGTTAGTTAATAGTATGGGCTCCAAGCTAGACAACCTGAGTTCAAATTCCAGTTTGTCCACTAACTTATTTGTGTAGTTAGAATGAGCTGATTACTACAATTCTGTAAAATTCAATGTCTTATATGTATGAAGGAGGTAAAGAGTGCAAAGAGTTGTTAAAAGGATTCCAAAAGACAATCCATCATTCGTTATTGTTCAAGGACATTGTTTTGATGAAAGCTTTAATTTTTAGCAACAGTAGAATAACCTTACCCACACACTGGGGAGCTTTCATTTAAACATGATTAAAAATTCAAATGCTACTCAGAGAGCCAAAGATGTGCTATAGAGTTAGCTCAAGATTAATCTGAATAATGACCAAAGAGCTCAGAATTACATAGTAAGGAAAATTGGCTTTGGAATTTTAAAATTGACTGTGTTAACCTGACAAGATAGTTAACCTTCAGAGTCTTACTTTTCTGTCTATAAAATGGATATGATAACAATATCGTGTGAGAATTGAATAAGCCTATGAATATAAAGTAGACAGTACAGGGCTTGGCACAGGCTGGGTGTTCAATAAATGATAGTAGCTTTTACCAGGAGGATTATTATAATTATTTTTACATGTTTTGAAGTATGGAGGACAAGAACACTGTCTCACAAAGCAAATTGTACATAAACTGTGTGTAGAAAAGGAGCCATACCAGAAATTTAGGAAACTAAGAGGAAAACAGGCAGAACTACACCAGGGCCAGGTCATCATGACAAAAGTGGGTGTGCAGCAATTGAGCTGGTAACATCTACCCACATGACTTCACGGAGACCCCATGGGGCATGAAAGAAAGAGGAAGGAGGAGAGAATAAATACATGGATTTCAGATGATAGAGTGGGTAGAAAGGGGAAGGAAAACAGAGAAGTTGGAGATAACAGCTGAGGCAAAAAAAGAGAAAGTGAGCAATTCTAGGTGAACTTGATCACTTCTGACCATTTTGTCTAGAACTAAAATCTTCAGATCAATAACAAAGATGCAGGGCAGTTTCCATAGAAATTGTGGTGGTAAAAAGAAAGCATAGAGCAGTCCCAGTGATGATGGAGACAGCCTGCTAAATGAGCAATAGCCTCTGCATTCAATTAAGGCCTGAGACCAGTGGGAGACATGAGTCAAAAGGGAAACAGAGTTTTAAAGAAGCCATGAAACACTAATTAAAAACCCAGATGGAGGAAAGAGAAGCAACAGGAAGAAAACACAAATAAGAACACAAAAAGTTGGAGATGTGGCCTAAGGGACTCTCAGAGAAGAAAAATTGGATATATTCTTAATGCAAAAACAAAGGCTGGTGGGAGAGAAAAGACAAATATTTCTTATAGAAGAATTCTAAATAATGCATGTAGATAACTCACCTCCCTACAAGAGGATGATTTGAATTCCTATCCCTCCTTCCCCAGGGCCAAGCTATACTTAGTGACTTGCTTCCATAAAGAGAGTAAGAGAAACCTGAAAAACACCACCTGAGCCATGTGATAAAGATTAACATTATTTAGTGACTTCATGTGGAAATCATGTACCCTCTGATATGATGTGACAAGAAGGCACTTTATCTCCTCAGTAGTCTTTCCAAAACCCATAATTTCATTCTAATTATTAGAAAAACATCAGATAAATCTAGGATGGGGGACATGCTGCAGGATACCTGACCCATACTCCCTAAGACTGTCAAGGTCATAAAAAACAAGGAAAGACTAAGACACTGTCATAGACCACAGGAGACTTGAAGACATGACAACTAATGCCATACGTTACACCAGACTGGACTCTGAAACAGAAAGAGAACATTAATGGAAAAATTGGTGAAATCCAGATAAAATCTGGAGCTGGTTAATATTAACCTACCAATATCAATGTTTTAGTTTTGGCAAATGTAATATGGTATTCAAGATGCTAATAATGGGAGTAATCATGTGAAAGGTATTATGTATAGGAATTAACTATATCTCTATAACTTCTCTATAAATCTAAAATTATTATAAATAAAACGGTTTATTTTCAAACAGATAATAGTCTATCAAAAGGACACAGGACTCAAACTGAAATAATTCCCAATGGCCAAATAATGATAGAATTGGATTATAATCCAAAAATAAGATAAATATCCATGATTACTTACTGATATAAATAATTTAATACATAAATTAATGGGAGAAAAGAGATGACTATCTTATATAATAAAAGAGAAACATGCAAATTAACCATCTCCCCGCTATGCACAAGCCACACCTGCAAGCCAATCAGGAGCGAGTATGGAAATTAACCCAACTAAGATGGCGGAGGCCACAGAGCTGGAGTGAGCAGGAGGCTTGGTTCGCCCCCGGCGATGGAGGAAGCCAAGCTTTCCGCCTGCCATGGCCGGCCCTGGGCTCTGCTCAAGGCTACAAAATTTCAATTATAGAAGATAAATAAATCCCAGAGAAAAAAAGAAAAAAAGGAGAGGCTGGGAGCTTGGGTTTCTGGGGAGCATGGCCAGCCTGAAAACAGCCCTCAGCCACTCACCCAGGCTGGCCACACCCCCATGGGGTGAGGGTCCCTACTGGGGCATTTGGCCAGCCTGCAAACAGCCATCAGCCCCTCACCCAGGCTGGCCAGGCACCCCAGCGGGACCCCCACCCTTCAGGGCAAACTAGCCGGCCCCCACCCGTGCACCAGGCCTCTATCCTATATAATTAAAGGGTAATATGCAAATTGACCCTAACAGCAGAACAACTGGGAATGACTGGTCACTAGGACACACACTGACCACCAGGGGGCAGATGCTCAATGCAGGAGCTGCCCCCTGGTGGTCAGTGCACTCCAACAGGGGGAGCTCTGCTCAGCCACGAGCCAGGCTGATGGCTGCCAGCACAGTGGTGGAGGTGGGAGCCTCTCCTGCCTCCTCAGTGGCACTAAGGATGTCCAACTGCAACTTAGGCCTGCAAGTGGACATCCCCCAAAGGGTCCCGGGCCGCCAGAGGGATGTCTGACTGCCAGCTTAGGCCTGATCCCCTGGGGAGCCCAGACTGTGAGAGGGCACAGGCCAGGCTGAGGGGGGCCCCCGAGTGCACAAATTTTTGTGCACCAGGCCTCTACTCTACACTAATAAAAGAGAAACATGATAATTAGCGTACGACCGCTACCCTTTTCATTGGCTAATCAGTGAGTATATGCAAATTAACTGTCAGCCAAGATGGTGGCCGGCAGCTAGGCAGCTGGAAGCAAACATGAGGCTTGCTTGCTGCAGTGAAGGAGGACTCCAACGTTCCCCACGTCACTTGCTGGCCTCTCAGTTGCAACTCTAAGCAACTATGTACTATGTTGCAAATAAGAAGCTAAACAAAACCCCAGAAAACGGCTGTCAGTCAGCCCCGGACTGCAACATTGTATCGATGTTTTCAGCAGCGAGGCCTCAGAGCTAAAGCTGGCCCAGAATAAAAAAAAAAAGAAAAGAAAACAAGGAGCAGTTGGGAGCTTTTGGTCACCTGCCAGCCGGAAAACAGCCCTCAGCCACTCACCCAGACTGGCCAGGCACCCCAGTGGGGACCCCCACCCTGATCCAGGACACCCTTCAGGGCAAACCAGCTAGCCCCAACCAGTGCACCAGGCCTCTATCCTATATAGTAAAAGGGTAATATGCCTCCCAGCACTGGGATCAGCATGACAGGGGGCAGCGCCCAAACCCCCTGATCGCCCTGCGGCTCTGTGTGTGACAGGGGGAGGGGCCACAACCTCCCTATCCGCCCTGCTCTGTTCGAGACAAGGAAAGGCGCCCCAACCCCCTGATCAGCCCTGCTCTGTGCCTGATAGGGGGGAGCTCCCCAATCCCCTGATTGCCCTGCGGCTCTGTGTGTGACAGGGTGCAGCGCAAAAACCCCCTGATTGGCCCTGCTCTGTGTGTGACAGGGTGCGACGCCCCAACCCCCCACCCCCCACCACGGGCCCTGCTCTGTGTGTGACAGGGTAGAGCCATAACCTCTCCATCGGCCCTGCCCCGAGTGTGACAGTGGCGGCACCCCAACCCCCTGATCAGCACTGCTCTGTGCCTGATAGGGGGGAGCTCCCCAATCCCCTGATTGCCCTGCGGCTCTGTGTTTGACAGGGTGCAGTGCACCAACCCCCTGATCCGTCCTGCTCTGTGTGTGACAGGGGGTGGTGCCCCAACTCCCCTATCGGCCCTGCTCTGTGCATGACAGGGGGGAGCTCCCCAACCCCCTGATTGACCCTGCTCTGTGTGTGACAGGGTATGGAGCCCCAACCCCCCTGATGGGCCCTACTCTGTTTGTGACAGGCGGCAGCGCCCCAACCCCCTGATCGGCCCTGCTCTGTGCGTGACGGGGGGGCACCGCAACCTCCCCATGGACCCTGCCTTGAGTGTGACAGAGGGCGGTGCCCCAACCCCCCAATCGGCCCTACCCTGAGCGTGACTGAGGGTGGCATCGCAACCTCCCGATCCTCCCTACTCTGTGCATGACAGGGGGCGGCGCCCCAACTCCCCAATCGGCCCTGCTCTGAGCCTGACCAGGGGCTGCACCTAGGGATTGGGCCTGCCCTCTGCCACCCAGGAGCAGGCCTAAGCCAGCAGGTCGTTATCTCCCGAGGGGTCCCAGACTGCGAGAGGGCACAGGCCAGGCTGGGGGGACTCCCCTCCCCCTGCCCCCCGAGTGGACAAATTTTTGTGCATCGGGCCTCTAGTATTTTATAAATGCAAAAAAAAAAAAATGAGGAGAACAAAAACACCATTAGTACACCAGAGTAATAATTGCTATACGCATGATCAATTAATGAATGCTAAAGTGAGAGAAAGTTTATAAAGGGATATTGGCATAGTCCTAACATATCTCCTTCCAAATATTTAACTACAAAAAGGGAAAAGTAGCTTTGCAGTGAAGAATCTGTCAGACACTGTCTTAGAAACCAAATGATCAAGGTTAATATCACCAATTATTAGACACTAGAGGCCTGGTGCATGAAATTTGTGCATGGAGGGGGGTGTCCCTCAGCCCAGCCTGAACCCTCTCCAATCTGTGACCCCTCGGGGGATGTCTGACTGCTGGTTTAGGGGCTAAAATGGCAGTCTGACATCCCTCTCACAATTCGGGACTGCTGGCTCATAACCACTCACCTGTCTGCCTGCCTGATTGCCCCTAACCACTCTGCCTGCCAGCGTTATAGCTCCCTAACTGCTCCCCTGCTGGCCTGATTGATACCTAACTGCTCCCCTGCCAGCATGATCATCCCCAACTGCCCTCCCCTGCTGGCCCGATCGCCCCCAACTGCCTTCCCCTGTGGGGCTGAGGGGACTGGGGGACTGAGGCTGGATGTGGCTGGATGCTGAGGTGACTGGATGAGGTGGGGCTGAGGGGACTGGGGGACTGAGGCTCAATGAGGCGGGCTGAGGGGACTGGGTGCCACCATCTTGTGGCTGTGGGCGCCGCCATATTATGAAGGTATGGCAGTCAATTAGCATATTCCCTCTTTATTAGATAGGATAAGCACATATTAGACAAACCCAAAATGAAGGACATTCTACAAAATTCCTGAACAGTACTCTTCAAAAATGTCAAGCTCATGAAAGATAAAGAAAAACAGAGAAACCATCACAAATTAGAGGCAACTAAGAAGACATGAAACTAATACAATGCAGGATTTGAATTAGATACTGGAACAGAAGAAGGAAATTAGTGGAATTAAGTCTCTAGTTTAGTTAGTAGTATTGTATGAATGTTAGTGTCTTAGATTTGATAAGTGTATCATAGTAATGATAACATATTATTAAGGGATGCTGGGTGAAAAATACACAGGAACTCTGTATCTCTGGATCGGGCCTAACCGGGCAATTGAACATCCCTCTTACAATCCAGTACTGCTGGCTCCCAACCACTTGCCTGCCTGCCTGCTTGATTGCCCCTAAACGCTTCTGCCTGCCAGCCTGATCATCCCCTAACCTCTGCCCTGCCAGCCTGATCAACGCATAACTGCTTTCCTGTTGGCCTGATTGCCTCTAACTGCCCTCCCTTGCCAGCCTGGTCGCCCTTAACTGCCCTTCCCTACTGGCCTGGTCTCCCCCAACTGCCCTCCCCTGCAGGCCCGGGCACCCTTAACTGCTCTCCCCTGCAGGCCTGGGTCCCTTCCCAACTGCCCTCTCCTGCAGGCCTGATCACCCCAAACTGCCCTCCCTTGCAAGCCTGGTCCCTCCCAACTGCCCTCCCCTGCTGGCCATCTTGTGTCCACATGGGGGCAGCCATCTTTGACCATGTGGGGGTGGCCATCTTGTAGATTGGAGTGATGGTCAATTTGCATATTACCGCTTTATTATATAGGATAGTCTTCTATGAGTTGGCTTTTCTTTAATTTTATTTTTTTTCCATCATCATTTATCTCCCCTATACCCTCTTCACCTACACCCGCTCCCAACCACCTCTTCCTCTTCATATAGAAGACCCTTTAACATTTCATATAATACTGATTTGGTAGTGATGAACTCTTTTAACTTTTTCTTGTCCGGAAAGGTCTTTATATGTCTTTTGATTCTAAATAATAACTTTGTTGGGTAGAGTAACCTACCCAGAAAAGATATTATTTGATTGTAGATCCTTGTTTTTCATCACTTTTTTAAAAATTATAGATGTCCTCATTTTCCACTCCTTTGCTCACCTCCACCCAGCCCCCACCCCTTTTCTCTCTGTTCATCACAACACTGCTGTCTGTGTCTATGGGTTATGCATAATGTTCTTTGGCTAATCCCTTGACCTTTTTTCATCTAGTTCCACTCTCCACCCTCCCTCTGACAGCCTTCAGTCTGTTCCATGTATCCATGCCTCTGTTTCTATTTTGCTCATCAGTTTATTTTGTTCATTAGATTCCACATATAAGTAAGGTCACATGGTATTTGTCTTCCTCTGACGCTTATTTCACTTAGGTTAATACTGTCTAGGTCCATCCATGCTGTTGGGAATGGTAAGAGTTCCTTCTTTTTTACAGCTACATAGTATTCCATTGTTTAAATGTACCACAGCTTTTTTGCCTACTCATCTACTGATGGGCACTTGGACTATTTCCAGACCTTGGCTATCCTATATAATAAAAGGTTAATATGCAGAATGTCCCTTTGGGAGTTCAACTGACCAGGAGTTCGACTGCTCACTATGATGTGTGCTGACTACCAGAGTGTGGCGCGAAACAAAGGAAGGCCCTAGCTGGCAGCTGGCAGCCAGGGGAAGGAAGGCCCCGGCCGGCAACTGACAGCTGGGGGAAGGAAAGCCCCCAATTGGCCCTGATCCCAGGCCAGGCCTAGGGACCCTACCTGTGCACAAATTTCTTGCACTGGGCCTCTAGTTGTAAATAATGCTGCTATGAACATATGGGGTGTATATATTCTTCCTGATTGGTGTTTCAGGATTCTTAGAATATATTCCCAGAAGTGTGATCTCTGGGTCAAGTGGTAGTTCTATTTTTAATTTTTTGAGGCAACTCCATACTGTTTCCACAGTGCCTGCACCAGTCTGCATTCCCACAAGCAGTGCACTAGGGTTCCCTTTTCTCCACATCCTTGCTAGCACTTGTTTTTTGTTTTCTTGCCAATGCTTGCTGGCCTGCAAAGTTTCTGTTAAGAAATCTGTTGACAGTCTTATGGGAACTCCTTCGTAGATAACTAACTGCTTTTCTCTCACTGCTTTAAAATTATCTCTTTGACTTTAACATTTGGCATTTTAATTATGATATTTCTTGGTGTGGGCCTGTTTGGGTTGATCTTGTTTGGGACTGTCTCTGGTTCCTTTACCAGGTTAGGGAAGTTTTCAGTCACTATTTTTGCAAATAGGTTTTTAATTCCTTCCTCTCTAGCTTTTCCTTCTGGTTCTCCCATATTGGTACACTTGAAGTTGCCCCAGAGGCTCTTTATACTCATTTTTTTGTGTGGGTTTTTTTTTTTTTTTTTTTTTTTTTACTTTTCTAATTGGGTGTTTTCTGCTTCCTTATCTTCCAAATCTCTGATTTGATCCTCTGCTCCATCTAGTCTACTGTTGATTCTCTGTAGCATATTCTTCTTTTCAATTAATGTATTCTTCATTTCTGACTATCTCTTTTTTATGTTTTCTAGTTCTATTTTTATGTTTTCTATTTATTTATTGAAGTTCTCATTAAGTCCATTTACTTTCCCCTATGTTCATTGAGCGTCTTTATAATCAGTGTTTTGAACTTTGCATCTTGTCTCCATTATATTTAGTTCTTTTTCTGGAATTTTGTTCTCTTCTTCATTTGGTATTTTTTTGTCTCCTCATTTTGGCTGCCTCCCTGTGTTTGTTTTTATCTATTAAGTAGAGCTGCTATAACTCCTGGGCTAGGTAGAGAGGCCTTATGTAGTAAATGTGCAGTAAGGTCTAGTGGCATAGTCTAACCAATCACTTGAGCTGGGCACTCCACCTGCACATTACCCACTCCCCAGCTCCCCAGCCTTCACCTCATGTGAACTGTGTACAACTTTCTGATGTAGTTGAGCCTTGATTGCTATTGGCATGTCAATGGGAGGGATTTATCCCTGGCCAATCAGCTGCAAGGTCTGTAAGTGATCATCGTGGAAGATCAGCTGTACAGGGGCCCTGCTGAGTCTGCCCCTGAGTGTGTCATTCATAAAGGTGGTTGGATGGTCCTTCAGTGTCATCTGAAGCTGCCTACCTGGTGTACTGGCTCTGGTGCTTCCCAGGAGGTACAGGCCAAGGTCAGTAGCCACCTGTGTTCTTATCAGGGCCACTTGGCATGACTACAAGTGATCTTCACATGACTGCTACTTGTGCTGGGCTTGAAGGTGCTCAAGAGAGACCAAGCTGTGAACCAAGGCCTGCTCCCATTAGTGCCAAGCCTAAGGTCACTTAAGAATTAGAAGGCATGTGGAAGCCATGTGCTGCTTATTTGAGAGATTTTAGGAAAGTCTGAAGCATGAGCCAAGACAGGCCATTAGTATGGAAAAGCCACTGGAAACAACTTTGGTGTGCTCAAAAGTTGGGAGGGGCAGGGTCTCAGGGAATCACCAGGGTGGGACAGTGATAGCGAGGTTGATGGAGACTCAAATATGGTGAACACTAGCTGCCTCAGTGAGGGGAGGGCTAAGCAAAAATCAAACAGACAAACAATAAAACAGCCTTTGCCAGCACTTCTGTCCAGGAGAAAATTGCTCCTCCAGCTCTTGCCCTGATGCCAGTTCAGTTTCTCCCCATATGTCCCTGATGCCTTTCAAGCTGCTGCCTCAGCACTGGGCCCAGAGGGAGCAAGTCCAAACAAGTTCATGTGCTGGCCCTTTAAGAGGAACTGCCTGGGAGTCCAGCAGCCCTTTGTCTCTCTGCCACCATTCCCCACTGATTTTTAAAAAGCCAGAAGTTATGGGGACTTCTTTTCCTAGTACTGGAACCCTGGGCTGGGGGGCCAGGTGGATTTAGGACTCCTTGCTCTTCAGGGGGGACCTCTGCAGCCAAGATATTTCTCCCAATTTTTATCTGCCACACGTGGTATGGGATAAGCTGGTTCTGCATCTCAGCCCCTCCTACCAGTCTCCATGTGGCTTCTTCTTTATATCTTTAGTTATAGGGCTTCTGTTCAGCTAGATTTCAGGCAGTTCTGGATGATGGTTGTTCTGTAGTTCCATTGTAATTTTGATGTGGTTGTGGGAGGATATGAGTACCACATTTACTTATTCTGCCATCTTGACTGGAAGCCTTGGCTAAATTTTTAGTGACCTAATTGTCCCAAATGTGATGCAATTACTCTGTCACAAGATATAGGTCATAGTGGTTTATTTTTCAGTAAAGTAATAATAATCACTAATGGTTTCTGAGTACTTATTGTTTACCAGACACTATGTTAAGTGCCATGTGTATCATCTGATTATCTCGTCACTAACTTTCTATGACATATAATACCGTATCATCATACTCACTTCACAATTAAGAGAAAAAAATGTAAGGATCAAAAAATTTAAATGATCTGCTAAATCAGCAGTTCTCAACCTGTGGGTCGAATGACCCCTTTGGCGGTCGAACGACCTTTTCACAGGGGTTGCCTAAGACCATCCTGCATATCAGATATTTACATTATGATTCATAACAGTAGCAACATTACAGTTATGAAGTAGCAATGAAAATAATTTTATGGTTGGATCACAACATGAGGAATTGTATTTAAAGGGCCAGAAGGTTGAGAACCACTGTGCTAAAGGCTTCTGCATTAGTGTGTTCAGGTTGCCATACTATATGTCACAGATTGGATAGCTTAAACAACAGAAATTTATTTTTCCACAATTGTGGAGGCTAGAAGGCCAAGACTATAGGGCCAATCATGTTGGTTTCTAATAAGGCCTCTCTTCCTAACTTGTAGATAGCTGCCTTCTTGCTATGTCCTCACATAGCCTTTCTTCTGTATGGGTTGGGGCGGGGGGAGAGAGAGAGAGAGAGAGAACTCTGGAACCTCTCTTTTTATAGAGACACCAGTTCTATTGGATTAGGGCCCACCCTTATGACCTCATTTAACCTTCATCACCTCCTTGAAGGCCTTATTTCCATATAATCCAGTCACATTGGGGGTTAGGGCTTCCACATATGGATTTTTGGGGAACAAATTCAGTTCATAACATCACATAACTAATAAAGAAAAGAATAAGGATTTCAACTCAGAAGTTCAATTCCAGATCCTATCCTATTATGATTTCTTTCCTTTATAGGCTATACACAGTACATCCTTGTTTTTATTAATCCTAAGTAAAACATCTAGCCACCCATTTTACTGTCAATCACAGTTAAAACATCCAAAATCTGTGTCTCATGAAAAAAATGGCTGAGTATATGTGAAAATTCATATTTTATAGTTTGTAGAAGCTAAACTCATGTGAATAAAGGGTAACATGACTGTCACCTGCATAGTAGAGGATTCTGCACTATAAAGTTAAGCCAGATGGCATTCACTGAGGTCTAATCTACAGTGCATGGGGTAAGAAAATAGTAGGTATTTGCTTGAATTGACTCAAGATAAATTTGAATATAGATATGCAAGCTCAGCCCAGTTCAGGATGAGAACATTCATCCATTTATTTAGTAAATACACACTATATATTCTTTTTATGTGCTAGCCACTGTGACATTAAGTAGGCTATTAGGATAGAAAAGCAAGTGAGAAAATGTTTACTCTGTGTAGGAAATCATAATAGGTACTACATGTCTGTGCAGCATGCAGTGGGACACAAGAAAGGGCGTGGTAATTCAGATACAACTCAGTGGATATCTATAGAGGAGTAAATGCATGCCAAGGAATTTAAATAAAAAGCAAGAGAATAAAAAGTTAACCCAGAAAAAGAAGAAATCAAGGGAAATTCAATTATACTGATACTTTAAAAATAGAAGATAATATGACCTGATGTCATCAGTATCCTTTGATGGGGAAGAAGATGAAATTAAGGTAATGGGAGTTAAGTCCTCCAAAAAGATGTAGAATGTATCAAGCTAGTGGTGTGTGCTACCACTATGTATCTCAATATTTTCTTATGGGTCTCAATTGTAAGCACATATGCACACAAAATAAATCAAAACAACAAAGGCAATCTTGTCACAGAATGTGTTTAAGAAGATGGCAATGTGGAGGATAGCAGCTCAAAAGGGAATGCATGAAAGCAGGACATAGGAGAAATAAACATTGTTAAGAGGCCATTCAAGACAGAGGAATAAGGGCACAACAGTCACTGTGTGCCTGCTTTACATAACAAAGGGCTGGCTAAAATGAATCCACATTTTTGGTTCAAGAATGATGGCACCTCTACCAGAGAGCAGAAGACAGGGTAACAGTGGGTTTGTCAGAAGGCAAAGTATAGAAAACATACTTCGTGGTGGTTCAGGGAAAGGCTCCAGGGGAAAGGATGGGGTTGTTCACATCTGGCACTGTAATTCTGTGAGCTGATTACACAAAGAGAACTTTAATTTCAATGCATATATATTTTGTACATATGCTTCTGGCTAATGTTCAGAAAAAAGAAGCCTAACTCAGATCCAAGGTGTTTCCCCTGCTTCCCATAACTTGAAATCTAGAGGGAGAGAAAACATTCACATACACATACAGTGTTTTTTAAAAACTATATACAGGTGAGTGTCATAGAATTGTACACTTTAAAACTATATAATTTTATTAACCAATGTCACTCCCAATAAATGTAATTAAAAAATAACTATATACAGAGAGAGTTTTATATATATATTTTTTATATATATATTTTATTGATTTTTTACAGAGAAGAAGGGAGAGAGATAGAGAGTTAGAAACATCGATGAGAGAGAAACATCGATCAGCTGCCTCCTGCACATCTCCTACTGGGGATGTGCCCACAACCCAGGTACATGCCCTTGACCGGAATCGAACCTGGGACCCTTCAGTCCGCAGGCCGACGCTCTATCCACTGAGCCAAACCGGTTTCGGCCAGAGAGAGTTTTATGATGTGTCATGTATACAACAGTTATTGAGTGGAAGGTGAAATTGCAGGGAATTCTTGAAAGAGGTAAATATCCTCAGAGAGAATCAAATATGTAAGAAGATAAGGTATTCTAAAGCCGTTTTTGAATTTCCTTGTTTCTTTGAATAAAGGTTTTGAGCAGTCTTGTGATAGCAGAATTGAGGTAATTATGAATCTACTAAAGTGGCTAAACTACTGTCCAATTAATGTTGGTTCTACTTAATTAGAACAATGCCTGGAAAACTTAAATAAACCAAGATGTCTTGGTGATAATCTATTGTTAATGATGGATAGTACTTAATGAATTAAGATAAATGGTCAATGTTAAAAATTGCCCACTGCTTTCTTCATCAAGTTTTTTAAGAATTTGCCCATCATTCCTTATCAACAAATTAACTGGGTTTAAGACAAGACTGGCTATCCTTTAATCTTGTCAATTAAGCAAGATTACCTATAAAAGAGGATGTCATTAGAATTTATTTTTACCTTGGGTGGACTAGTTGCCATTGTGAATATATTTCTAGTTTCTTACCTAATTTTAAATAAACATGCACAATGTGTAAGGCTTTTTAGAAACAGAATTTAGAATTCTGCTTCAAGATTGAGAATTTGGCATCCTGCCATATAATTCTCCCATTGTTAACAATTAAGGTGCACTCTCTCTATTGCCTGAAGTGTTTCCCTTGCACTTTTGTATTTTTACACCTTGTAGCCAGAAGTCCCTTTTCCTTTCCTTAATTTTACTCTTGTCTTCGTCTTCCTTTCTTCCCTCTTCTTCCCTTTCTTCCTGACCCATACAATAGCACTCAGGGGAAGTTAATAGAATAGTCCTTTCAGCTCAAAGATCAGGCCTAAGTCACAAAAGAGCTTGTTGATATGAGTGTGGAGTGAGTTCTCAATTGCGCTTTGCTAGGTAGGTGCTCTTCACTCAGTGCTATAGACAGGCCTGTCCGGCATCATTCTCACTATTTCTCCCTTACACCCCTTAAGACAGCCCTAATAAACAGATTCACACTTTCTTCATTTTCATCCTCCCTACTCTCCTCACTGTGCATAGGCTGCTCTTCAGTTTCACCCCTTCCCCCACTTCTACATGTACCTCAAGACCAGTGGTTCTCAACCTTCCTAATGCCGCGATCCTTTAATACAGTTCCTCATGTTGTGGTGGCCCCCAACCATAAAATTATTTTCGTTGCTACTTCATAACTGTAATGTCGCTGTTATGAATCATAATGTAAATATCTGATATGCAGGATGTATTCAGGCGACCCTTGTGAAAGGTTCGTTCGACCCCCAGGTTGAGAACCGCTGCTCAAGACCAAGCCAAGCAGGCTCCCCTCTTTGTCCCATCTCCACCCCCAGCCTTGGTTGGGCACCACCTTCCCGGAGCTTCTCTAAATCTCTGTGCATCTTTTGATCATGGAATTGACCATGACACGGTCCTTTTCCAATAACTGACCTGAGAGTCCCTCTCCTACCTGCGTCAGCATGACACCTGGCCCAGCGTGAATGCTTAATAAATTCTGTTGGATGAATGAGGACAGAGATGGCATGCAGATAACATTTACAAAAGATAGAAGGTTGGACTAGAGAACATTTATGCTGGATGATAAAAGCAGTTTCTGAAAGCACATCAAACTACATCTGACAGAAAGGAATTTCATAAGGGAAAATGTCGTTTTGCACTTAACTGATAAACAATCGACTGCACATGTGTAGGGTTGTGGAGTATTAGTTTAGGTAAATATGACTTCAGGGTTTATTTGACTAGCTCAAGCTCAGAGAATCTGAAAATTTGAAAGTACATTACAGCTCAGCTTGTTTAAGCCTTTCCATGACTCTCCGGTCCCCTCAACAAGGTTTCTGGTAAGGGACAGTCTGTCTTCTGTGTGAACACTTCCATTACTTTGTCAGCCAAATGCTAGTTGACAAGAACATTTTAAAAATAAAGTAATTTTCATCAGTGAAACTAGAGCCCTCAGATTGTTTTCACGCCTATTATGACATTTACCACATCACATGTTTTCTTATCTAAGTTCTCTACTGCCTGGTGAGTTCTTAAATAATAAACTAACTGCCCTATTAACCTTTGTATCCCACAATGCACTCAATGAACAAATGCTGAATGAAAGAAGAAATGACAACACCACGTCTATGGCATGTGCAGGTTATCACATTGGATCGAGAGTGCAGGCTGATGTCAGGCTTGAGTTAGAGTATCATCCCCACCACACACTGGCTGTGTGACCTTGGGTGCATCTTTTAACCTAAGTCTTGGTTTCTTTGTCTCAGATAATAATGGGCAAGTTGAAGATTAAATGATAAATAAATGTAAGCACCCAGCATTGTCATCCTTCTGGAAATCATGTGTGCAGAAATTCTGACAAGAGAGCCTAGAATGGTGAAGAAACCTAAATACAAATTATACAGTAACTAGTTAAGAATAATTGGAATGCTTGTCCCCAAAAAGGGGGAGATCAGAGGGAAACATGATAGTTGAAGAACTATTAAGGTAAATAATAATAACCTACTGGCATTTTATATTTTGGAAAGAGCTTCCATCTGTTGTTTTATTTTATTTTCACAATAGTTGTATAATTTAGGGAGGGAGAGTAGGCATGCATCAGCATTCTTAGTCTGTAAATGAAGAAATTGCCTAATGTCCCGCAGCTGAATGTGGTGAAATTGGGGCTGACCTGTGGTATGCTGGTTTGTGGTCCATTTCTCTTTCCATCAGAGCATGTCACTTTTAGAGAGACACAGAGGGTGAATCTTTTTTGTGTGGAAGTCAAAGTTAAGATTAATGGGTGGAAAATCATAGAGTTAGATTACGTCTCCATAGGGAAAGTTTTTCAGAGTAATTACAATCATCCCATATTACAACTGAATGAAGAAATAAATTTCATGCCATTCTTCATATTTAAGCAGAGGATGGATGTCCACTCTTTGGAGAGATTGAGGGGGAATATTTGGCATGATAATGTTTAAACTTTCCTTAAAGCTCTTTTTCCAAGTCAAGTATCAATAAAATGTTGAATTCTACAAATTTAAAATTTCCCTATCTATTCCTCACAAGAATGTTGTTGAAACAATAATGGCAAGGTTTTGAGTTCTTACAAAGAAAATGTTATTTTAATTCAAAATGGGTTTACATTTATCAGTGAAAAAAGAAAAAGATCTTCAAATCAATTTATCAAAGAGGTGATTCTTTGTTAATGATTCAGGAAAATTTCTTAATCTTCACACTGTTTATTGATATTCTGATATATTTCCTCTCTAGATAAGACTAGTCAACACTGTTTATGTAAAAGGTACTATTATAGCCTAAATTTTCTGAGATTATAGATTTCACTTTAAATGTGTGTTACTCTGACCCAATTAAGATCCTCTCAATAATGTTTCTAGGCAACATACAAGTTAGGCATAATTAAAGACTATGTGTTCACATGCTTTAATTACTGCTCTCTTTTGCAGTGGTTTGACTAAATGTGAAAGTTACTCCAGGACACAGTATTCTAAGAGGTGCACAGCAATAAAACAATTTTAATTTGCTCTACTACTCACCTACGTGAATGTCATTCATTTCTTTATGGTGAATTATATTTTTTCCAAAATCCATTTCATGAAAAGTTATCAAAAGGAAAATTTACAAGGTAGATGGATAAATACATAAATCTGGATTCCAACCAGCATAAGTGTTAACTCCCAACAAAAGAAGTTTACTATTTATTCCTAAGAATTTTTTTTTATATATTTTATTGATTTTTTACAGAGAGGAAGGGAGAGAGATAGAGAGTTAGAAACATCGATGAGAGAGAATCATCGATCAGCTGCCTCCTGCACATCTCCCACTGGGGATGTGCCCGCAACTCAGGTACATGCCCTTGACCGGAATCGAACCCGGGACCCCTCAGTCCGCAGGCCGACGCTCTATCCACTGAGCCAAACCGGTTTCGGCTATTTCTAAGAAATTTTAAATATCACCCATTAATCCTTCTTCAGTTAAGTTTTTAAACTAAGAAAAAGACACTAAATAAGAAAATATGCTTTACATTAACTAAAATATGAGTATAAGGTAAAGTAATATATTTTAAAATATTTATGTACATGTGTTTGAACATAGATTCCAGAACTAATAAAAGATTATCTAAATTATTTTTAATTATTCCAAAAATACTAAAAAAATCAATGTAAGTCCCATATCACTTAATTTTTTTAATACATATGCCTATATATTTAAGAATATGGAAAATCCTGGTTATTGGTAGAAATTGATCATAAATATTTAAATGTTTAGTCGTTTGTATTCAAGATAAGTTAAATGTTCTTCAACTTATACTTAACCTTTAATAAGGGAATGTTCTCATAAAAGGGAATAGATTTCATTTTAAACTACATTTCATTCAATTATGTGCTGAATATGGAATAAAAAGCTGAAGAGATAATACATTCTGACAAATGAAACAAAAGAGGTAGCAGTATTCTCTGTCAATTTTCACTGATTATCTGGCAAAACTCAATCACAGATTTTTTGCTTTCAAGATGGAACAGCTATATAAAGGGTAATTATTATATTTATAGATTTCCATTATGCTTTGAAAGCACAAAAGCAAATAATAAAGACCTTTCTCCTGAATTACATTAGCTCAGATATAAGATTAGGAACTGATTTTCCTGGTATTTTATTGATTGTGAACTTAATGTATTGTATAATTGCCTTTGAAAAGTTTAATGTATTTGAGTTCACTGTCGGATGATCTGGAGCATAACTTAGAGAACAAGTAACTTAACACATTTAAAAAATAATCACGACAAAAATTCAGTGATCCAATGAAATAAAGGATTTGTGGTGGTTATCAGAAAGTTCAATGTGTATGTGGGGGAGGGGTATATTAAACTATCAAGAGCATCATGGAGGCCGGGCAATAGGAGAAATCTCTGCCCTAACAGTGGGTTCAAATAAACACATTTGAAGAAACAGCTGACATATAGCACTGAAAGGCAGAACCTGTGCTAAATTCAGCCAGGCATTATTGTGAAGCGCCATCTCTAGGTTCTAGAAGTTGTTAGAAGCATTGTGTGTGCCACTGTGCTGCCGGTGAGACATCTAACACTCTTTACCACGTATTTACTACCTATTTCGTAATTACCACATGTTTCACTAACATGAAGTTTCAACACCTACGATTCCATCAGGAAAAGGGTTCAAAAGTTCCTTATTGCTGAGAGTATCTTTTTAATTTTTTTCTTGAGAGTATCTTTTGTCAATATGGTTATTTTTAATGATATTGAAATAAAAATTACTGAGTTAATATTTAGGAGTTTACTAGAATATCCACTTCTGAAACTACCCGAAAGATTATTTATTTAGATAAAGCAGTGCATTTTATTCCTGATATGTATATGTATTAGTTTTAAAGCACTTTCAGAGACATTATGTAATTTGATCCTTTCCAAAGAACAAATTAAATTTTTAAGTAATAACAAGCTACCTAACAGTCTCTGTCCTGGGATGAAGATGAGGTTGCCATTGTGCAGTGGACAAGAATTAATAGTACACATGGGGGACACATACTGAGTATTTTAGAGATGTAATATCACTCTCTTATTTTAGGAACAATACATGCATTAATTGTATTATGTACAATTTTACTTCTGTTTTAAACACAGAAAATACATCATTTTATCAGATGTGAAGTACTGGGAACATATAAACATAATTGAGTCTACATTTTGAAACAAAAGGAGAAACAATTTTATTTAGAATGAGTCATACTTGAGTCAGACATGTCACAAATCTTATTGCATTAGGTAGTATTATATGAAGTAATTGAATGAGTAAGTAGGAAAATGACTTACAGTGATATCTAAAACTCTCTCTGTGTGTCTCTCTAGCTCTGTGTGCTGTGTGTGTCTCTCTCCCTTTTCATTGTTTCTTGTTCTTTTATTTCATGGTTGTTAAGAAAGTGATTTCCCAGCTCTACATCATTGCTGTTTTTATGTGTTGACTATTACATCTAGTCATTTAATATTTAAAAGCAGCTTAAGTCCCAGATAGTAATGGTGGCTATAAATGGAGATATCTGTAAATCTTATTAAGTAAGTGTGGCTACTGTGGGCACTAAGGGGCTGTGGATCTGCTTATATTCATATACATCAGTGCAAATGTGTTACAAGAAATAATAAACATTCTTTTTCCAAATACATACTCCATTTCAAAAACAGCCTTTATTTTGTCTTGGTTGTGAAGTATGCTTGACTCCAAAAAGCCACTTTCCCTGGGTAATCCTGAGAGATGAAATCTCACCTGCAGAGTTCAGCATTGCCAATTCGATCACTGGAATGTGGAGTCCTTCTGTGGCAAGTTGAGTAGAGCAGCCGTCCCAATACACCATGCTGACATTCAGGGGGTCAGGTGGAAAGGAGAGCTCAACAGACCACAGAAGAGTAGTGTGCTGGACTGCATATCTGGCGCTTTGGCCATAGGGGTCATGCTGTGCTGTCTGTTCCTAAAACACATAGATAGGAAGGTACTGACATCAGGCCAGGCCTTGAGATATGGTCTCATGGCTTCTTCCCAGCACGCAGGCCTTCTTTCTCCGAAGGCCCGGAAGTCTCATTCCAAATTTGGGAGACAAAGGACTGGAAAAAGTATAAATAAAGAGAGTTTCCTCCATATTGGGGAGCCCAGAATTTGAAAGACACATTTTTCTCTGGGCCTCCACAGAATTTAATAATAAAATGTAACTCCTATAGTCATCACTGCAGTTCAGCCTCTGCTTTGGCAGGGTGCTGTAACTGTAGTCGCTGGCCATGGAAGTCGGCGCTGCAGTTCAGCTCTGCTTTGCAGAATGCTGTAACTGTAGTCAGCTGGCCAGCTCAATAAATCCTCGCTTGTTGTTTAAGACCTAATTGGAGTCAGTGGTCTTATTCTCGTGAATGTTGCTCCATAACAGTAGCTGATTAAGAATGTGAAAATATTGAATTGACTTGGATTTTTATTCTTTCTGATATTTAAATTAAAAACAGGTTTTAGAATATATAGAATTCAACCTGGTAGGGAAGTTATAGAACTCTATGGAATCTCATTGGTTATACTTTGTGCAGAAAAGTAATGTGAAAATTCAAAATAAAGGTTTTCTGTGAGAGGCAAAGGGAAGGGAAGGAGGTGCAGCACATTGTTACAAAGTTCCAGAACTTTCATCTGGGTGGTGTGTCTGTGGGCATTCATTTTATTATTGTACTTCATAATTCACATTATGTGAATGTATAAGGCAAAAACATTTCAAACAGGTAATAATGTGAAAAATTAGTTTTAAAAAAAGATACAAAGACAGTTATCCCTTGGAGAGGGTATCAGACATGTTCCATGAAGATTCAAGAACATAATTTTTTTCTGGAGAATTAGAAGATCAAACTTTCAACAATTATTAATATTTTTTTGTTGTTTTCATTAATAACAAAGTTTTGTGTTTTGATTTGTTTTTTTTTTCTTCTTCTTCTTTTTTTTGTATGTTCTCCATTCTTATTAGGCTTTGAACAGCTTTTTACATCTTTGTCCACCCCTCACCTCTGCCCACCAAGACCTTGGGTCCTTTGTCCTTGTCCTTGTCCTGCAGGACTCTATAACCTTTCTGCCTCTATAAATGCTGCTGAATGAGGTCCTCCTAAAGTGAGGATATGACTTACATTCTGTATCTTTCCATCCCCTCCCAATCAATGCACCTCTCTGTGGTACTCTCTCTGCCTCTATCATGCTTCTCCTTATCTTTCTCCACTATCCTTTCAAGTGGATATCAGAGAACATTTTGACCTTTTTGATATTTTCCTTCTTCACAGATAGGTTGATTCACTACCTGCCTTTGGCATTGAAAGAATGTAAGCTTATGGGCTATCTCTATACTTGGAGTAAGCTTCTTGTAACTTCTATCTTTTCTTTCTTTTCTGTTTTCATATGCTTGGTTCTCAATGTTATCTTTTCAATTCTATATTGCTCATTGCCTCTGCAACCTGTGTTCCCTCAGGATTGTTTCTTAAGTTGTGCTAACTTTGTGTGTATCCTTTTGTTAAAAATTGGTCATTCTCTTCTCTTTTTCTCTCACACACACATATTTTTCTGTGGTGTCCAAAATTTAAGGAGGTCTTTTTATGTTTTACTCATTACACCTGCATGTGTCTCTTTTGAAGATTGTGTCTCTCCTGTGGTTGTAATAGACAGATCACCCATGGAGATTTCTGGGACATGGTTTTACAGTTTACAAAGGTGGACTACACAGCTTTGTATCTTCGTAGGTAAATACAATATAATATAATGTGTATGTCTTAGACACACATACAGATCCTTGTCTACTGCTTTTGAGTAAATGAAACAATTAGAAGGTTTCAGAAGTCATCATGCAACCACTGACTCTTAAATGAAAATGAATACATAATCCCATGACATGGTGAAAATGCCTTTACCACATACTAAAAAGTTTTTCATCTGCTTTACCTTAGTATTATATCTGGGAGGGATTCCTGTCGAAGTGAACTTGGAGGATAATACTGTCTTTGTGTTTCTTCCTGAATCAGTCAGCTATAATCAAAATAACACTATTATAAACCATTCTTAAAACACAATGGCAGACAACAATAAGCAAGTATATCACAGTTGCTGGTCTGCAGGGCACTCTGGCATCGCATTCTCTCATTGCCCTGGGACCAGCAGATGGTCTCATTGCCTATTCTCATAGTGATGGCACAAGTGGCAAAGGAGTGAAAGGAAATGTAGTGCTGCTACTTAAGACTGAGCTCAGAGCTGGCACACAGGCATTCCCACCCACAGTGTATGTGTTGTGTGTCAAAGTAACTTACAACTTCAGTGGAATGGGAAATATACTCCACCCCTATTAGGAGGAACCTCAAAGTCCTAAGGGAAAGGATGACTGGGAACAAATGTGCCATCTATTTTATTGGCATTCTCTCCAATATAAAGAGGGCTTGATACTAATTATTTGACATGAAGCTCTACTGTCTTACTTAAATATTGCATTATTTTGAGAAATTCTTAAGAACTTTGCTAGGTTGTATTTAGAAAAATAACACAATATTCAGCAGGAAACATCAGGTAATAAAATGTTAAAAGCTACCTGTGATGTACAAGCTACTGGGTGCGGACCACTGAGAAAGGCAGAGTATAAGATGAGGTGTTCGCCCTTATGAAACAGCCAACCTGCCACAAGACATGCTGACAGAAAGAGATGAAGTCTCATGAATGAAACAGCCAGAGCTTCACAGCAGGCCCCCAAGGTCCCCAAGGGCCCCTCAGTTTATGCTTCTGTCAGAGAAAGAGGCTTCCACCAAAGGTCTTTTCAATCTTTTCAAAGGTCTTTTCAATCTTCTGTAAAGGATTTGGAGGTCAGCCCTGAAAAATTAGTCCTCTCCAGGAGCAGGGAACTCTGATCCTCTCATTTTATGTCACAATTGCCTTCACTAGGATTAAAGACAGCTGCCCCATAACCCTCAGACAGTTATAAATGAGGCTCTAATTACCACAATAAAGACTTCTGATCTGCAGAGCAACTTCTCTGTTAGATCAGCCTGAGATTTAGGATGGTGATTTCTGTTTGTAGCCTTGTGTGAGGATTAGCTTTTAGAGCTTGACAAACAACGCTAACATTGGTCCTCTCTAGTCTGACTAGCAGTGAGCAAAAGGAAGTGTGGCTGTGTCCCTAAGCTTTGCAAAGCACAATAGCAGCAGCACTAAAATTCAGGATGTTTTCGGCCCCTGGGCCATGGTGGAACACTGTTGGAATGCAGAGAATTTCCTTTAGAAAGTAAACTGAATTTTTCAAAGTAGCCATAACCTGTATCTGAATTATGGCTTTAAATACGACTTTGTGTGTGGTCCATATCATTAAAATCCTGATGGACAGTTGCCGTTAGATTCTGAGACTCATCCTCCATGAGTCTCAAGATCCCTTATGAACAGAGACCTCACTTGAGGAAAGAAAAATTCAGCGTGTAGAGATAGTAGATAAATCAGAGTACTTTTAAGTTCTTTTATAAAGTATAGACACCTTTTACATATGTATTATCTCATTAAAAAAAAACAACAAGACATAATAAAGTTCATTCCCTAATCAATAATAAAACAGATTCAAGGTAGATATTCAACACGTGCTTGCTGAATTAATAACTAAGCAAAATTAAAGCTTGACTATTATTAGAATGAAAGAGAAGTAATTAATAAGAAATTAGTAAAGAAACAAATGGTTTTGCTACAGGGATATACTAGTAAGTGTGTTTAAATGCATATATCGAGCACATAACAACTGGTATACCACAATGGTGGTGGGGGGGGGGGTGAGATATGAGAGAGAGAGCAGCAATGTGTGTGTTGAGAACCTTTGGAGGGAGTTGACATTCTTTACTTGGTGGTGGCTGCATAGCTGTTTACTTTTTCTTTATTATTATTATTATTATTATATTTTTTAAATTAAATTTTTATTGTTCAGATTACATTTGTTCCTCTTCCCTCCCCCCATAACTCCCCTCCTTCCAGTTCCCGCCCCACCCTCCGCCCTCACTCCCCACCCACTGTCCTCATCCATAGGTGCACGATTTTTGTCCAGTCTCTTCCCGCATCTCCCATTCCCCTTTCCCCCCCAAGAATAGTCAGTCCATTCCCTTTCTATGTCCCTGATTCATTATAATCACCAGTTCATTCTGTACATCAGATTATTTATTCACTTGATTCTTAGATTCACTTGTTGATAGATGCATGTTTGTTGTTCACAATTTGTATCTTTACCTTTTTCTTCTTCCTCTTCTTAAAGGATACCTTTCAGTATTTCGTGTAATACTGGTTTAGTGGTGATGAACTCCTTTAGCTTTTCCTTGTCTGTGAAGCTCTTTATCCGACCTTCAATTCTGAATGATAGCTTTGCTGGATAAAGTAATCTTGGTTGTAGGTTCTTGGTATTCAGCACTTTGAATATTTCTTGCCATTCCCTTCTGGCCTGCAAAGTTTCTGTTGAGAAATCAGCTGACAGTCGTATGGGTATTCCCTTGTAGGTAATTGAGTCTCTTTCTCTTGCTGCTTTTAAGATTCTGTCTTTGTCTTTTGCTCTTGGCATTTTAATGATGATGTGTCTTGGTGTGGTCCTCTTTGGATTCCTTTTGTTTGGGGTTCTCTGCGCTTCTTGGACCTGTAAGTCCATTTCTTTCACCAGGTGGGGGAAGTTTTCTGCCCTTATTTCTTGAAATAGGTTTTCAATATCTTGCTGTCTCTCATCTTCTGGCACCCCAATAATTCTGATATTAGTCCGCTTGAAACTGTCCCAGAGGCTCCTTACACTATCTTCACACTTTCGGATTCTTTTTTCATTTTGCTTTTCCAGTTGGGTGTTTTTTGTCAAATCTTTGGTTTGATTCTTGTGCTCCTCTGGTCTGCTATTGGGTATAATATTCTTTATTTCAGTCCGTGTATGCTTACTTTCTAATTTCTTTATCGTAGCATTGAGGGTCTCATTAGTTTTCGTGAGGCTCTGCTCAAGTTTATAGCAAGCCCTCAAAATTGCGATTTTTAGCTCCATATCCTCCATTTCTGTCATGTTTTTTTGTCTCCGCATCTTTTATGCTTTCTTGGTGCACCCCCTTGTGGTCTTTGTGCGCAGTCTTGTTCTAGCCAAGCCTTAATTGTTGTAGTTAACACTAGAGGGATTTGACCACCAGGCCGACTGGCTGTAGGAATCAGCTGTGTGGAAAACTTCAGTGCTCTGGGGAGGCGCTAATCCAGCCTTTGCCTGAGGCGATCCGGCAAATGGCTCTGCTCAGGGCTTGGGCGGGGGGGGCTCAACAGGGCGGGGGGGAGGGAGCAGCTATGGCTGCTCTCAGTCCGTCCCCAGGGACTCTGCCTCTCTGTCCCCGCAACCGCTGCAAACCTCGGAGGGACCGTAGCCAGACAGTCCCGCTTCTCCCGTTTGAGTCTGGGTCCCTAGAGACTCACCCGGATCTGTAGCCCAGAGTCTGAGACTCACTCCTGATTGAAAACGACAACCGCGCCCTCAGCCACCAGCCCGCTTTGCGCGCGCACCGCCGCACCACCGTACCTTTAAATTTTCCACACTGCGCCTCCCTGAGCCTCGTAATGCTGTTGTTTTTCCTTCTAGTTGAAGAGTCTCTCCTCAACCAGCCTTCCTGTGGTTCTGGTTGATGTCCGTTCCGTGTTTTAGTTGTATTTTTGAAGTAGTTGTTTACGGCGGCATAGCCGGTGTTTACCTATGCCGCCATCTTCGATTCTCCCAGCTGTTTACTTTTTCATTTAATGGTACATATATGCTTTATGTACTTTCCTGTTATATTTCACAATTAAAAATATTACAAAAAAAGAGAAAAATGGTTTTGGAAAAATTGAAAATTCAAAGTGGATAAAAGCCTTAAATGTCAGTTATGAAACTATAAAAATCCTAGAAGAAACTAGAGCTAGCAAGATTTCAGACATCTCTTGCAGCAACATGTTCACTGATACATCTCCTACAAAACAACAAATAAATGGGCCTACATTAAAAACAAAAACAAAACCTTCTGCACAGCAAAAGAAACCATCAACAAAATGAAAAGTGAGCCCATTGCATGGGACACCATATTTGCCAATGATACATATGATAAGGGGTTAATTTCCAAAATATAGAAGGAACTCATACAACTTAACAAAAGGAAGACAAGCAATCCAATTTAAAAATGGGGAAAGGATCCAAATAGATATTTGTCCAAAGTGGACATAGAGATGGCCAAGAGACATATGAAAAAAATGCTCAAAGTCACTGATCATCAGAGAGATGCATATTAAAACAACAATGAGATATTACCTCACACCTGTCAGAATGACTACCATCAACAAATTAACAAGTGACAAGTGCTGGAGAGGATGTGGAGATAAGGGAACCCTAGTACACTGCTGGTGGGAATGCAGACTGGTGTAGCTATTGTGGAAAATAGTATGCAGTTTCCTCAAAAATTAAATATGGGACTGCCATTTGACCCAGTGATCCCACTTCTAGGAATATATGCTAAGAATCCCAAAATACCAATCATAAAGAATGTATTGCACCCCTATGTTCATAGAAACACAATTGATAATACCTAAGATCTGGAAACAGCCCAAGTACCCATCAGTAGATGAGCAGTATTATTGAATACTATGCAGCAGTAAAAAAAGAAGGATCTCTTACCCTTTGAGACAGCCTGGAGTGACTTGGAGAGTATTATGCTTAGCGAAATAAGTCAGTCAGAGAAGGACAAGTATCACATGATCTCACTTATATGTGGAATCTAGTGAACAAAATACATCCACAGACATGAAAGCATGAAACAAACTGACATCTCAGAGGAAAGTTGGGAATGAAGGTGGGAAGAGATTAACCAAAGAATTTATAAGCATGCTAGAGGCCTGATGCATAAAATTCATGCAAGAGTAGGCTTTTCTTCCCCTGGCTGCTGGCACCAGCTTCTCTCTGGTATCCAGGACCCAGTCTTGCTTCCCTCCAGCCACCTGCAGGCACCTGGGACCCGGGCTAGCTTCCCTCCAGCCCCAGCTTCATCTGGAATGATGTCCAGTCTAATTAGTATATTACCCTTTTATTATTATAGGTATGCATAGCCCTGGGATATAGACAGGTGAAAACTTGGGTGGCAGAGGGGAGATGGGTGGAGGGGAGCAAAGGGGGGAAATTAGGGACAACTGTAATACTTTCATCAATAAAATAAATTTTAAAAAATCTAGGCTATTAGTGAATAATATCAAGTTAAATCCAATTCAGCAATCTATTTCAATACGCATTTCTTTTTCTTTTCTAACTGAACATTTTCTCTTTATTTTGTCTTTCAAAAAAATATGTTGAAAGTATTACAATAATACATTTTCCCTATTAACCCCTTCTAGCCCAAAGGTCCATACTTAACAGGTCCATGCTGTCTCAAAGAATAATAGATCCTCCTCTTAAAAAAAAAAAATTATTGTTGGGAGTATTACAGATGTCCCTCCTTTTTCTCCCCTTTTGCCTCCTTTCACCTGGTTCCAGCCCCACCACAGACCTTCAGCACCCTATTGTTTGTGTCCATAGGTAATTTATATAGGCATATAATACTTTGATTAATCTCTTCCCACACCCCACACCTCTTCTTCCTTTCCTGTGAGATTCCTCAGTCTGTTCCATCATTCCAGCCTCTGGCTCTATCTTTTTAAAATATATTTTTATTGATTTCAGGGAGGAAAGGAGAGGGATAGAGAGATAGAAACATCAATGATGACAGACAACCATTGATTGGCTGCCTCTTGCATTGGGGGATCAAGCCCGCAACCCTGGCATGTGCCCTTGGCCAGAATCAAACCTGGGACCCTTTAGTCTGCAGGCTGACATTCTGTCCACTGAGCCAAACCAGCCAGGGCTCTGGTTATATTTTATTCATGAGTTTATTTATTTATTTATTTATTTATTTATTTATTAAAATATATTTTATTGATTTTTTACAGAGAGGAAGGGAAAGGGATAGAGAGCCAGAAACATCAATGAGAGAGAAACATTGATAAGCTGCCTCCTGCACACTCCCTACTGGGGATGTGCCTGCAACCAAGGTACATGCCCTTGACCGGAATCAAATCTGGGATCCTTGAGTCCGCAGGCTGACCCTCTAGCCACTAAGCCAAACCGGTTAGGGCTCATGAGTTTATTTTGTTCATTATATTCCTTCTTTGTTTATTTTTATTTTTAGAATCAATTGTTGATATATATTTATTGCCATTTTATTAATATTTTTCTTCTCCTCCTCCTCCTCCTCTTCCTCCTCCTTTCTTCTTCTTCTTCTTCTTCTTCTTCTTCTTCTTCTTCTTCTTCTTCTCTTCTTCTTCTTCTTCTCTCCTCCTCCTCCTCCTCCTCCTCCTCCTCCTCCTCCTCCTCCTTCTCTTTCTTTGTCTAAGAATACCCTTCAGCATTTCATGTAATACTGGTTTGCTGGTGATGAACTCCTTTAGCTTTTTCTTATCTGTGAAGCTCTTTATCTGATCTGCAATTCTAAATGATACCTTTGCTGGGTAGAGTAATCTTGGTTGTAGAGCCTTGTTATTTATCACTTTGAATATTTCTTGCCACTCCCTTCTGGACTGCAAAGTTTCTGTTGAGAAATCAGCTGACAGTTGTATGACACTCCCTTGTAGGTAACTAATTGCTTTTCTCTTGCTGCTGTTAAGATTCTCTCTTTGTCTTTAACCTTTGGCATTTTAATTATGATGTGTCTTGGTGTGGGTCTCTTTGGTCATCTTGTTTGGGACTCTCTGTGCTTCCTGGACTTGCAAGTCTACTTCTTTCACCAGGTAGGGGACATTTTCTCTTATTATTTCTTCAAATAGATTTTCAATATCTTGCTTCCTCTCCTCTCCTTCTGGCATCCCCATAATACGAATGTTGATACACTTGAAGTTGTCCCAGAGGCTCCTTACACCAAGCATGTCAAACTCAAAGGCTAACACTGGCCAAATAAACAAGGTTTAAGTTTATGTGGGCTGCAAAAAAACAAAAGCTTCAATTTTCATAGAAACATAGGTTTATTTTTATAGAGTCATGCTGAATACAAAGGGCTGAAATAAATGAGTAACCATTAACATAAAATAATAGAAAATTTTAATAAAAATTATTTTTTCTTAAGCATTAACTTACCAGACACTGAATAACTTCCCAAATTAATAAACGTAACACAAATAAACTTATTTTTCTTGTTCTCTGAAAGCAAAATATTTCCTGTTGCACACACCAGACAAGTCAGTATAAGACTAATGACGTTGCAAATGGCTGCTAAAATATTTGCTGCTAGTATTAGTGGAGAGAAATGTTGCACCTGCACATAAGGCACATAAGGGAAATGAATGCAACATGATTATAGTAATCAGTCAGCGAATGTTATAGTTTGTTATTAATAATTATGTATAGCAGGATATTATAAACATTAAGTTATGAAATTTTTATTAGAATATGTTTCTTACATACTGTTACATTGGCTGGGCCACAAATATATTCATTGTGAACCACACTGGCCCATGGGCCATGAGTTTGACATGCTTACCTTACACTATATTCATATTTTTGGATTATTTTTGCTTTTTGCTCTTATGATTGGGTGTTTTTTGCTTCCTCATATTCCAAATTGCTGATCTAATTCTTGGCCTCCTCTACTCTATTTTTGATTCCCTGTAAATTATTATTTATTTCAGTCAGTGTATGCTTAATTTCTAACTGGTCCTTGTTCATGTCTTTTATGTTCTCACTAGTTTTCTTGAAATTCTCAACAAGTTCCTTGAAGCTCTCATTATTATCCTTGAGCAACCTTATATCTCTTGTTTTGAACTCTGTATCTAGTAGTTTGATTGCTTCCATTTAATTTAATTCTTTTTATGGATATTTATTTTATTCTTTCATTTGTTACATGTTTCTTTGTCTCTGCATTTTGGCTGTTTCCCTGTGTTTGTTTCTATGTATCAGGTAGAGATTCTATGTCTCCTGGGATTGGTAGAGTGGTAGTAGCTCTATGGGGCCCAGTGGATGAGCCTCCCCAGTCACCTAAACTGGGCACTCTAGATGCACCCCTGTGTGAGCTGTGTGCACTATCTTGTTGTAGTTGAGCTTTGATTGCTATTGATACTACTGGGATGAATTGACCTCCAGGTCAACTGGCTGTGAGGAACAGCTGTGACTATAGTGGAAGTTACTGTTCAGGAGACACCCTTATGGAACAGGACTTGCTTCAGTGGGGCATTGGTGCTCACCGAGTCTTCCCCTTAAGTGTGTTGCTCATAAAAGTATAGAGTTGTAATCTGGAGTTGTCTGAAGCTGTCCAGTGGGGTTCACTGGCTCAGGGGCCCCTGGGAGTTGCAAAGTTGGACACTGCTGGAGCCACCTGGCAGAAATTACAGAGAGATCTGAAGATGGCTGCTACTTGTATTGGGCTTGGACATGCCCAAGAAATGCCAAGCTGTGAAGCAAGGCAGGTTGGTGCTAGTACCGGGTCTTGGGCTTCTTCTTGAGAGGTATAGGGCATGCTGATACTAGCTGCTTCTTGTTTGAGAGATTTTAGGAAAGACTGAAGCCTGATCCAGAACAGGCCATTCATGTGGAAAAGTCACTGCAAACAAATTGGATCGGGCTACAAATTGGGTGGGGTAGGGTCTCAGTGAATCATTAGTCCAGAGCAAACAGTGTGTGCCAGGTTAATGGGAGACACAGATATGGAGTCTGCTAGTCACCTCTACAATGCGGGGAAGTCTCAACATAGGAACAATGACCTCTGCAAGCCCTTTTGTCTGAAGGAAAGCTATGCATGAGTTCTTGCTTGGATGCCAGACAATGTAGTTCCTCCTTATATGTCCCCGGATCCCCCAAGCCACTGCCCCAGTGCTGTAGTTCAGAGGAAGTGAGTCTAAGAAAGTCTGTGTGCCAGCCCTTTAAGAGGGATTGCCTGGATCTCTGGCAGCCTTTGTGCCACTCAGCCACAATCACTGCTGATTTATATAGCCCTAGGTTATGGGGACTTCTTATCACTGGAAACCAGGGCTGAGGGGGTCTGGTGTGGGGATGGGACTCTTACTCCACACAGGAAGCCTCTGCAGCAAAGGTATCCTTCTCAATTAAACATACACCACACGTTACTGTTAGAACAGCCTGTTCCATGACTCTGCCCCTTTTACCTGTCTCATTGTGATTTCTTTTTTACTTCTCTAATTGTAGGACTTCCATTCAACCAGATTTCAGGGGGTTCTGAGTGATGTTTGTTCTGCATTTTAGTTATAATTTTGATGTGGTTGTGGGAGACGCTGAGTACTGCATTTACCTACAGCACCATCTTGGTTCTCTTTGAGATCCTTCTTTTTTACAACTCTATTGTATTCTATTGTGTAAATGTACTACAGGTTTTTAATCCACTTATCCACTGATACTTGGGTTGTTTTCAGATTTGCCTATTATAAATAACTAGTGGCCTGGTGCATGAAATTCATGCACATTAAAAGGGAATTAGAGAAATATTTTAATATTGCTATTTTGTTTCCATCTCTCCATTCCAGTCTCTCCCAGTCTCTGTCTCTCTTTGTCTTTCTCAGCAGTCTTCCAGGCTTCCCTGCCTCCTTCTCTCCCTCTTCCTCTTTCCCAGATGGGAGGGGGAAGGGCCAGTGGGGGCAGCTCCATGCTCTGCCCACCCTGGAGCCTCATTCTGAGAGAGGCTCCAAGAGCAAGCTGGGAGGGATGGAAAGAAAGGGAGAAAACGCTGTGAGCTGGCGGGCGCTGTGTGTGTCTATGCGTGTGTGCAGTTGTGAGTGATTGTGAGTGCTGGCCCTGCCTCCCCAGGCCCCAACCCCGCTGCCACATTTTCCCACCCACCAGAGCCTGCTGGGTGTGCAGCCTGGGCATTAGGTCAAGCCTTCAGTCATTGTGGATGTTACAGACCCTGGCTCTTTATATATATATAGATGCTGCTATGAACATAGAGGCCATATATTCTTTCTCATTGATCTTACAGGATTCTTAAGATATATTCCTAGAAGTGGGATCACTGGGTCAAATGGAAGTTCCATTTTTAATTATTTGAGGGAACTCTATACTCTTTTCCACAGTGGCTGCACCAGTCTGCATTCCCACCATCAGTGTACTAGGGTTCCCTTTTTTTCAAATTCTTACCAGCACTTGTTATTTGTTGATATGTTGATGGTAGCCATTCTGGCAGCTGTGATGTCATACCTCATTGTAGTTTTAATTTGCATATCTCTGATGATTAGCTATGTTGAGCATTTTTTTCACATGTATGTTGGCTATCTGTATGTCCCCTTTGGAGAAGTATCTCTTCAGGTAATTGCCCATTTATTAATTGGATTGTTTTTCTTCCTCTTGTTCAGTTGCATGCATCCTTTGTATAGTGCAGAAATTAATCCCCTTTCAGGTGTATCATTGGAAAATATGTTCTCCCATATAATGGATTCCCTTTTCATTTTGAGGATGGTTTCCTTTGCTGTGCAGAAGCTTTTTAGTTTAATGTAGTCCCATTTGTTTACTTTTTCTTTTGTTTCCTTTCTTTAGGAGATGTATCAGTAAAATTTCTGCTACGTGAGATTCTATGATTTTACTGACAATGTTCTCCTCTAGGATTTTTATAGTTCTGTAGCTTACATGGTTTTCTAGTTTCATTTTTTGTGCTTGTACTGCTCCGTTTTTCCCAGCACCGTTTTTTGAAATTACTGCTTTTACTTCATAGTATGCTCTTGCTTTCTTTGTCAAATATTATTTGACCATATACATTTTTGAGTGTTTCTTCTAAATCTGTGAAATATGCCATTGGCATTCTAATAGAAATTGCATGGAATCTATAGATTGCTTTAGGTAGTACAGATATTTTAATGATGTTAATACTTCCAATCGATGGACATGATATATTCTTCAACTTGTTTGTATCTTCCTCTATTCCTGTAGTTTTCTGAGTGTCAGTCTTTTACCTGCATGGTTAAATTTATTCCTAGGCATCTTATTTTTTTGTTGTGATGATAAATGGCATTGTTCTTTCAGTTTTCTTTCTGAAAGTTTATTATATATATACTAGAGGCCCGGTGCACAAAAATTTGTGTACTCTGGGGGAAGAGGGGGTCCCTCAGCCCGGCCTGTGCCCTCTCCCAGTCTGGGACCCCTCGGGAGATAATGACCTGCTGGCTTAGGCCTGCTCCCGGGTGGCAGAGGGCAGGCCCAATCCCTAGGTGCAGCCCCTGGTCAGGCTCAGAGCAGGGCGGATCGGGGAGTTGGGGCGCTGCCCCCTGTCATGCACAGAGCAGGGTGGATCGGGAGGTTGCGATGCCACCCTTCAGTCACGCTCAGGGTAGGGCCGATTGGGGGGTTGGTGCACCACCCCCTGTCACGCACAGAGCAGGGCCCATCAGGGGGTTGGGGAGCTCCACTGTGTCACGCACAGAGCAGGGCCGATCAGGGGGTTGGGGCGCCACCTTCTATCAACCACAGAACAGGGCCGATCAGGGGGTTGGGGCACCGCCACTGTCACACTCAGGGCAGGGCCGATGGGGAGGTTATGGCTCTACCCCATCACACACAGAGCAGGGCCCGTGGGGGGGGGGGGGGTTGGGGCACCGCACCCTGTCACACAGAGAGCAGGGCCAATCAGGGGGTTGGGGAGCTCCCCCCTATCAGGCACAGAGCAGGGCTGATCAGGGGGTTGGGGCGCCTTCCCCTGTTACAAACAGAGCAGGGCAGATAGGGAGGTTGTGGCCCCGCCCCCTGTCACACACAGAGCCGCAGGGCAATCAGGGAGTTTGGTCGCTGCCCCCTGTCATGCTGATCCCGGTGCCGGGAGGCCTCATGGCTCTGCTGATCCCAGTGCTGGGAGGCCTCGCTGCTCCACTGATTCCGGTGCTGGGAGGCATATTACCCTTTTACTATATAAGATAGAGGCCTGGTGCACGGGTGGGGGCCGGCTGGTTTGCCCTGAAGGGTGTCCTGGATCAGGGTGGGGGTCCCCACTGGGGTGCCTGGCCAGCCTGGATGAGAGGATGATGGCTGTTTGCAGCTGGTCACACCCCCTTCAGGGTGGGGGTCCCCACTGGGGTGCCTGGCCAGCCTGGGTGAGGGGATGATGGCTGTTTGCAGCTGGTCACACCCCCTTCAGGGTGGGGGTCCCCACTGGGGTGCCTGGCCAGTCTGGGTGAGGGGATGAGGGCTGTTTTCAGGCTGGCGGGTGACTGTAGCTCCCAACCTGTCCTTTTTTTCTTTATTTTTAATTCTGGGCCAGCTTTAGCTCTGAGGCTTGGCTCCAGCTCTGAGGCCTCGGCTGCTGAAAGCAGGTATCTGGTTTGTTTGGGTTCTATAATTGTAACACTGTTGCGGTCCTGCTCACTCCAGCTCTGATATCCCGGCTGCTGAAAGCAGGGATCTGTTTTTGGTCTATAATTGAAACAATGTTGCAGTCCTGCTGGCTGAAGCCCGGCTGGCTGAAAGCAGGTTTCTAGGGTTTTGTTTAGCTTCTATATTTGTAACAATGTTTCTTAAACTGCAAGCTCAGAGGCCGGCAAGGCAGGCGGGGAACGTTGGCTTCCTCCATCACTGAAGCAAGCAAGCCTCCTGTTCACTTCAAGCTGCCTGGCTGCCGGCCGCCATCTTGGTTGGCAGTTAATTTGCATATCGCCCTGATTAGCCAATAGGAAGGGTAGCGGAGGTACTGCTAATTACCATGTTTCTCTATTATTAGATAGGATATATATGCAACCAGTTGACTGGTAGCTATAATGAGCACTGACCAGCAGGGGGCAGACGCTCAATGCAGGAGCTGACCCCTGGTGGTAAGTGCACTCCCACAACAGGAGCACCACTCAGCTGACCAATGGGTGCCAGACGCCAGGCTCATGGCTGGCAAGCGCTGCTGCGGTGGCACAATCCTCTCCTGAGGACACTCCTCCTGCATGCCCCTCCCTTATTCAGACTGGGATTGGGATTGGGACTGGCATTGGGACTGCCTGGGTTTGAGCCCATGGCCACTTCTCAATCGTGGGCATGCCAGTATTACCCTAGGAGGGGCATGCAGAGACCACAGCAGTGGCAGCAGCAGGTGCAGTGGACGGGGATGAGCGGAGCAGTGTGGCATCTGGCCCGGGCTTGGGCTCCTCCCTGGCCACCTGCCACTTTGGCACTAATACATCCCTGGGGGATGTAGGACTGCTGGTTGGTTTTGGCCAATCCCTGCACGCCATGCCAAAGGGCCCCATCAGTGCATGAATCTCTGCACCGGGCCTCTAGCTGATGTATAAAAATGCTGTTGATTTTCAGATGTTAGTTTTGTGTACTGCTACCTTTCTTAATTCATTTACTAAATCTAGTAGGATTTTGATGGAGTCTTTAGAGTTTTCTATGTACACTATCATGTCTTCTGCAAATAATGACAGTTTTACTTCCTCCTTTCCAATTTTGATTCCTTTTATTTTTTCCTCATGTATTATTGCTGTGTCAAGGATATGCAGTACAATGTTGAATAAGAGTGGGAAAAAACAGGAAACCCTGTCTTGTTCTTGTTCTTAAGGGGAATGTTTTTAGTTTTGCCCATTGAGTATGATGTCAGTTATAGTTTTGTCTTATATGGCCTTTATCATGTTGAGGTATGTTCCCTCTATTCCCATTTTGCTGAAAGTTTTTATCAAAAATCAGTGCTGGATTTTGTCAAATGCTTTTTCTGCATATATTGATATGATTATGTGATTATTTTCCTTAATTTTACTTATGTGATGTATCGCATTTATTGATTTGTGAATATTATATTAGCCTTGAATATACAGAATAAATCCCACTTGCTCATGATGTATGATTTTTTTTAATCTATTGCTGGGTCTGATTTGCTAATATTTTGTTGAGAATTTTAACATCTATATTCATCGGGGATATTGACCTGTAATTTTCTTCCTTTGTAGTGTCTTTATCTGGTTTTGAGATTAGAGTAATACTGGCCTCTTAAAAAGAGCTTGGGAGTCTTCTCTCCTCTTGAATTTTCTGGACTAGTTTGAGGAGAATAGGTTTTTTTTTATGTTTTTTAAAAGTCACTTATAAATTGCTCTGGTCCCAGACTTTAGTTCTCGGGGAGTTTTTTGTTTGTTTGTTTGTTTGTTTTACTGCTTCAATTTTATTAGTTGTTATTGGCCTATTCAAGTTTTCTGATTCTTCCTTATTGAGTTTTGTAAGAGTGTATGTTTTTAGGAATTTGTTCATTTTTCCCAGGTTGTCCAGTTTGTTGGCATACAGTTGGTCATAGTATTTTCTTACAATTCTTTGTATTTCTGTGGTGTCAGTTGTTATATCGCCTACGTTTGTTCAGGCTTTATTTATTTGGGTTCTCTTTCTTTGTTTCTTGGTGAGTCTGGCTAAAGGTTTATCAATCTTGTTTATCTTTTCAAAGAACCAGCTCTTGTTTCATTGATCTTTTGTGTTTTTTTTTGTATTTATGTCATTCATTTCCTCTCTGGTCTTAATATTTCTTTCCTTCTACTTCCTCTGGGCATTTATTTCTGTTTCCTTTCTAATTATTTTAGTTGCAGCATTAGAAAGTTTATTATAGCTTTTCCTTGTTTCTTAAGGTATGCTTGTAATGCTATGAACTTTCATCTCAGGACTGCTTTTGCTGTGCCTCATAGATTTTTAGTTGTATGTTCATTTTCATTTTTTCCAGAAAGATTTTTATTTCTTTCTTGATCTCATTGGTAATCTATTCATTGTTTAATATCATGCTATATAGGCTCCATGTGTGTGAAAGCTTTCATTTTCTTTTTGGAGTTGATATCTAGGTTCATGTCATTATGATCCCAAAAGATGCTTGACATGATTTCAAACTTCTTGAATTTTTTAAGACTTATTTTGTGTCCTAACATGTGGTCTATCTTTGAGAATGTTCTATGTGCACTTAAGAAGAATATATATTCTGCTGCTTTGGGAGATAATATTCTGTAAATGTAAATCAAACTAGCTCTAGTGTGTCATTTAAGGTCTCCGTTTTGTTGTTGATTTTTTGTCTCAAGGATCTATCCAATGATGACCTTGTTGGGTTACAGTCCCCTGCTATGACTATACTAGAGGCCTGGTGCATGCAATTTGTGCACAGGTAAGGTCCCTAGGTCTAGCCGGCTACTGGGGCCGATCAGGTTCCCTGCCTCCCCACCTCCTCCTTCCCTCACTCCCTCGGTGCCCCACTAACACCACTGGTTGCCCGCCATGTTCTGTGCTTCCCCCTGGTGGTCAGTGCATGTCATAATAAGCAATTGAACTCCCAGTCTCCCGATCAAACTCTCAAGAAGGCAATTTGCATATTAGCCTTAGATTATATGGGATTGCTGTTGATCTCACTTTTAAAGTCCACCAAAAAAGTTAAATATATTTAGTGCTCTTTTATTGGGTGCACATACGTAAGTGTAATATCCTCATATTGAGTTAATCCTTTTAGTATTATGTAATGACCTTCTTTGTCTCTTATCATGGTCTTTGTTTTGAAATATATTTTGTCAGAAATAAGTATTGATACCCCAGCTTTCTTTTTTCATTTTTATGCAATATTTTTTCTATCCCTTCACTTTCAGCCTGTGTGAATCTTGTGCTGAGGTGAGACTCTTGTAGACAGCATATATGTGGGTCATATTTTCTTATTCATTCAGATACCCTATGCCTTTTGATTGGAGCATTTAATCCATTTATATTTAATGTTATTATTGATATGAAATTATTTAATGCCATTTTTTTCTTTATGCCTATGTACCTTTCTCTACATATTTCTTCTTCTTAAAGAGACCTTTTAGCATTTATTGCAATGCTTCTTTGGTGGCACTGAACTCCTTAGCTTCTTTTGTCTGGGAAGCTCTCTATTTTGCCTTCAATTTTAAATAATAGCCTTGCTGGATACAGCAGTCTCAGTTTCAGGTTCTTGCTTTTCATTACTTTGAAACTTCATGCCAATCCCTTCTGGCATGAAGTGTTTCTATTGAGAAATCTGCAGCTTTATGTGGGCTCTCTTGTAGGTACTAACTGACTCTGTCTTGCGGCTTTAAGATTTTCTTTGTTTTTTAGCTTTGGACATTTTAATCATGTGTTTTGATGTGGGTCTCTTTGAATTCATCTTGATTGAGACTCTGTACTTCCTGAAGTTGCGTAGCTTTTTCTTTCACCAGGTTTGTAAAGTTTTCTGTGATTGTTTCTTCAAATATTCCTTACTCACTTTCTTCTCCTCCTGGTAACCCTCTCATGCAGATGCTGTTACATGTTATGTTGTCCTAGAGTTCCCTTAAATTATCCTCATTTAAAAAAAATTTTTTGTTGTTGCTCTATTTGGCTGTTTTTTCCTACCTTGTCTTCCAAATTGCTGATTTTATCCTCTGCTTTGTCCAGTTCACTTTTAATTCCTTCCAGTGAATTTTTTTAAATTGTTTCATTGCTTAAAGTATTACAAAGAGTATTACATATGTCTCCTTTTTCCCCCGCCCTTGACAATCCCCTGGCCTCCCCTACCCCCCAGTGTCTTATGTCCATTGGTTATGCTTATATGCATGCATACAAGTCCTTCGGTTGATCTCTTACCCACCCCTCACCAAAACCCCCCAACCCTCCCCAGCCTTCCTGCTGTAGTTTGACAGTCTGTTCAAGGCTGCTCTGCCTCTGTATCTATTTTTGTTCATAAGTTTATAATGGTCTTTATTATCCATAAATGAGTGAGATCATGTGATATTTTTTCTTCATTGACTGGCTTATTTCACTTAGCATAATGCTCTCCAGTTCCATCTATGCTGTTGCAAATGGTAAGAATTCCTTCTTTTTTACAGCAGCATTGTATTCCATCGTGTAGATGTACCGCAGTTTTCTAATCCATTCATCTACTGATGGGCACTTAGGCTGTTTCCAGATCTTAGCTATGGTGAATTGTGCTGCTATGAACATAGGGGTGCATATATCCTTTCTGATTGGTGTTTCTGTTTTCTTGGGATATATTCCTAGAAGTGGTATTAGTGGGTCAAATGGGAGTTCCATTTTTAATTTCTTTAGGAAACTCCACACTATCTCCATAGTGGCTGCACCAGTCTGCATTCCCACCAGCAGTGCACGAGTGTTCCTTTTTCTCCACATCCACTCCAGCACTTGTCGTTTGTTGATTTGTTGATGATAGCCATTCTGACAGGTGTGAGATGGTACCTCATTGTTGTTTTGATTTGCATCTCTCGGATGATTAGTGACTTTGAGCATGTTTTCATATGTCTCTTGGCTTTCTGAATGTCCTCTTTTGAAAAGTGTCTATTTAGGTCCTTTGCCCATTTTTTGATTGGATTGTTTATCTTCCTTTTGTTAAGTTGTATGAGTTCCCTATAAATGTTGGAGATTAAACCCTTATCAGTGATGACATTGGCAAATATGTTCTCCCATGCATTGGGCTTTCTTGTTTTGTTGATGGTTTCTTTTGCTGTGCAGAAGCTTTTTATTTTGATGTAGTCCCATTTGTTCATTTTCTCTTTAGTTTCCAATGCCCTAGGAGCTGTATTGGTGAAGAAATTGCTTCGGCATATGTCTGAGATTTTGTTGCCTTTGGATTCTTCTAGTATTTTTATGGTTTCCCATCAAACATTTAAGTCCTTTATCCATTTTGAGTTTATTTTTGTGTATGGTGTAAGTTGGTGGTCTAGTTTCATTTTTTTTTGCATGTATCTGTCCAATTTTCCCAACACCATTTATTGAAGAGACTATCTTGGCTCCATTGTATGTTCTTGCCTCCTTTGTCAAATATTAATTGAGCATATTGGTTCGGGTCGATTTCTGGGTCCTCTATTCTATTCCATTGATCTATATGTCTGTTCTTGTGCCAGTACCAGGCAGTTTTGAGAACAGTGGCTTTGTAATACATCTTGATATCTGGTATTGAGATCCCACCTACTTTCTTCTTTCTCAGGATTGCTGCAGCTATTCGGGGTCTTTTTTTATTCCAGATGAATTTTTGGAGAGTTCGTTCTAGATCTGTGAAGTATGCCGTTGGTATTTTAATGGGAAGTGAGTTGAATTTATAGATTGCTTTGGGTAGTATGAACATTTTAATGATGTTGATTCTACCAATTCATGAACACGGTATGTTCTTCCATCTGTTTATGTCTTCATCTATCTCTTTTTTCAATGTCCTGTAGTTTTCTGAGTAGAGGTATTTTACCTCTTTAGTTAAGTTTATTCCTAGGTATCTTAATTTTTTTGGTGCGATGGTAAATGGGATTGTTTTTTTAGTCTCTCTTTCTGTATGTTCACTATTGCTGTATAGAAATGCCATAGATTTCTTGGCATTAATTTTGTATCCTGCTACATGGCCAAATTCATTTATTAAGTCTAATAGTTTTTTGATGGAGTCTTTAGGGTTTTGTATGTATAATATCATGTCATCTGCAAATAAGGACAGTTTTACTTCTTCTTTTCCAATTTGAATGCCTTTTATTTCTTCTTCTTGTCTAATTGCAATGGCTAATACTTCCAGTACTATGTCGAACAGAAGTGGTGAGAGTGGGCATCCCTGTCTTGTTCCTGTTCTTAGGGGAAATAGTATTAGTTTTTGTCCATTGAGTATGATGTTGGCTGTGGGTTTGTCACATATGGCTTTTATTATGTTGAGGTATGATTCTTCTATTCCCACCCTACTGAGAGTTTTTATCAAAAATGTGTGTTGGATTTTGTCAAATGCTTTTTCTGAATAAATTGATATGACTATGTTTTTTTTTCCTTTCAATTTGTTTATGTGATGTATCACGTTTAATGATTTGCAGATATTGTACCATCCTTGCATCCCTGGGATAAATCCTACTCAGTAATGGTGTATGATTTCCAGTGCATTTTTGATGTTAGGTACAGTATTCTTTATTTCTGAGTGGCTGTTATTCAGAATTTCTATATCCTTTTTCACGTTGGTGTAGTTCTCATTAAATTAATTGTTGCTATCACTAGGTTGTTGGAGAATCCTTATAACTATTTTTTTGAACTCTGTGTCTGATAAATTGTTCATGCCTACTTCATTTTGTTCTTTTTCTAGAGATTTTTCCTTTTCTTTTCTCTATAGGTTGTTTCTTTGTCACCCCATTTTAGATGTCTCTTTGTGTTTGTTTATTTGTGTTATATAGAACTATTATGACTCCTAGTGTTCTTGGGGTGGCCTTATGTAGTAAGTTTTCTGTGGGACATGGTGGTAAAGTCTCCTTGATCTCCTGAGCTGAATGCTCTTGGAATGTCCTTTGTGTGGGTTATGTGGACCCTCTTGTTGTAATTAGGAGGTGATTATAGTTGGTCCTTTGTGGGTGGGCTCAACTTTTCCCCTACAGAAATTAGCATAGCAGGGTGGGACCAGCTAGAAATGGGAGTGCAAATCCAATTGATTGGGGTTTCACAGATCTTCAAATCTTGAGAGGAAAGCTAGCTCTTTGCCTTCTAGCTAAGCAGTGCCCCATCAGAGACCCTGAGGGAAGGTTCAGAGGAAGTCACACCATATGACATTGTTCTGAGTTGTGTCCCCTTTTCCCTATGAGGCTGCACCAACAGGGAAGTGCCGGTGGGGCTTGGAGAAAGAGAACAAAGCTTCTCCCTCTGTCTGGGGTGGCTCTTGCCCTTAGGAGGGGAGAGAGATAGGTGCTTGCCTCCTTCTATCTCTGCAGTGCACTGCCTGAGGCCCTGTTGGGGCACTATGAATAAGTGAGGTCCAAGCTCTGATTTGCCCCCCCCCCCCCCACTTCCTCCAGAGGTTATAAGATTAGTTCAGTGGGCCAGCATAATCTTGGAATGAAAATCCAATATGCCTTTGATTGGGATATCATAGGACCTTACCTCTTGAGAAGGGAGGTAGCTGTTTTCCTTCTAGCTCCATTTCAGAGCTCCTGTGGGGAGGCTTCAAGCGGGTCACCTCGGATTTTCAAGTTCTGAGTTGTGGCCGCTTTTCCCCATGATTCCACACCTGCAGGGAAGTACACGTGAGATTTGGAGGAATAGATCAAGGCTGCCCCCTATGCTTGGGGTGGTGCTGGCTTGTGGAGGAGAGAGAGCTTGTTGCCCTTGTCTATCTCTGCAGCTCACTGCCACATGCACTGGTGGAGACTTCCAAGAGCGTGGCTTCCATTCGACCTAGTTCTGATTTGCAATTCTTCTTGGCTGCCTTTGGCCTGTGGAGCCAGCAGGTTTTGGGAATGCAAATCCAGGTGGCCCTCTGTTGGGTGTGGCACAGGCCCTTTAGCCCTCAGGAAGGGAACTAGGCACTTACCTTCTTGCTCAGCAGCATCCAGCCAGATGGAAGGGAGGCTCCAGGGGAATCTCACCAGATTTCATAGTTCTGAGTTGTGAGCCCTTTACCCTTCAAGGCTTCACCTGCAGAAGGGGAGGCTCCAAATGTCCCAGTTCTGGTTTGCACTTCCTTCTCGCTTTGGGTCTGCACGTGGCTGGTGGTGCCAGCATGTTTTAAAAATGCAAGTCTAGGCAGACCTTTGTTGGGATTGATATAGGTCCTTGACAAGGTAGTTGGCCACTGCTTTCTAGCATGGTGGCATCCCACCAGGAATCCTGAAGGGTGGCTTACAATTGCACACCACCCCCTAGCTCCACAGCTGCCTGCTGCCTGCGGGCTTGACCTTCCATTGGGGATGGCACCAGCCTAGCCCATGGGAGGGGGGAGTATTGGCTCTTGTTTCCAAACCACTCATGTCAATGTTCGTCTAAGTCTGTCAAATAGTTTCTCCAGAAAAAAAGAGTGCAGCTCAGGTCCCTTTTGGATACAGCCAACAGTCCTTTATGCCAGACTTGAGCTTGGCAGGGTGGCATGGCAGTGTTTGGAGGACAGGGTTAGTGTACTTTCTCCAACTGATTCTGTAGGAATAGAAATGATGGGCCCTGGAGATGGGGTCTGAGTGTGGTTGCTGGCTCAGAACTGAGACTTCAGAAGCCTACCTTCCTGATTTCTAGTACTATGCCAACCAAACCTTCTCCTTATGGCTTCCATATGCTATGAGTCTCCTTCCCTCTACCAGAGCTCTGGGTGAGTGCCCAAGAGCGAGCCCCTGTGTGTTAGCCTTTATGGAGAACACCTGGGATTTAAGCAGACTCCCTCCCCTTTCCAGTGGACTAAGTCTCTGCTTATTTTTGCTGGCAAATGTTATGCAGGCTCTTCTTCCAGACCCTTGTGTTTTGGGTTGGGTCCTGTAATGGGACTGAGACCTCACCCTCCTCTGGAGGGACTTTTGCAATCTCAGCATATCTCCATCTTCACAGCCACTGCCCCTGGATATAGGGACCAGTCCTTTCCACATCTCTGGCCCTCTTGCCAGTATATGTGTAGCTTCTTTTTTCAATCTTTGGATATAATACTCCAGTTCAGGTGTCCTTCTGTTGTTAATTTAGGATAATTGATCTAAATTTTAGCTGTAAGTTCAGTTCAATGCCAGGAGGTGGTATATGGATTCTTCATTTTTAAAGGATGTAGCAATTTACCCAGTAATTTAGAAATTATTGCATTTAAAGTGGAAAGTCATTACATATTATAACTCACATTATAAGGAAAGACTTGACCGAGTTTTTAAAAAATATATTTTTATTGATTTTCAGAGAGGAAGAGAGAGATAGAAACATCAATGATGAGAGGGAATCATTGATAAGCTGCCTCCTGCATGCCCCACACTGGGGATTGAGCCTGCAACCTGGGCATGTATCCTTGACCAGAATCAAACCTGGGACCCTTCAGTCTGTAGGCCAATGCTCTATCCAGTGAGCCAAACCAGTTGGGGCTCAAGGTGTTTGTTTTTTGTTGTTGTTGTTTTTCTTTTTCATGCAGGCTACAAATGACTAAATTGTCTTGATTTTAGAACTGCAAAAAAGTGAAAATAGTATCATTTAACCTTATCTTTTATAAATAATGAAAATAAAAAACCCTAAAGTTTATAATTTCACAAGCTGGTTATACACTGAGGCTTGAAATCTAGGCTTTTGGATTTCTAGGGCAATAATCTCAGGAAGATATCAAAACCTGCTTTTGACCATTATTATGTTTGCTTTCTTTTGCTCCAAATAATGTCTGTATAATTAATCCATGTTGATGCATGTGTCAGTGATTTATTCCTTTTAATTGCTCAGTAATATTCCATTGCATGAATCCGCTATGACTTGTTCATCCATTTTCCTGTGGATATGCTTTTTGGGTTTTCAATAGTCTTTGGCTATAGTGAACACAGCTTCTATGAGCACTCACATCCAAGTCTTTTGGTGGGCATATGTTGTTTGTTTGTTTGTTTGTTTGTTTTGGTGGGCATATTTTTTGTTTCACTTGGCTAGAATACTTAGAAGCTGTATTTCTGGGTCAGTTGCCTAAAATTTATAAGAATCTTATAGTTCCCTCTAAAGTCGGAAGAGCAGTACCTATAAAAGTCTTCTAAGAAAAAGAATAAAGCAAGATTTATGTATCCAGGCAAAATGTAGGTCAGGTATAAAGACAGAAGACAACCTTTCTGAACATGCAATGAATACACAATCCCTGAGCTTCTTCTTGAAAGAGTGGAGGAGAACCAGCTTTAGCTTCCCATGGTAAAATGCATGACTGTGATCATATAATCTATTTAATCCCAGGACTGAAAACAAATAATATTTTTTTATTGCAGACTATAATGTACATTTTTTAATACCTAACAATATAGAAATGACAAGAATCACAACTGCTGATAAAAGAAGGAAGAAGTAGGGTCAGTTAGTATAAACTGATGTTTCATAGCCAAATAACCAAAGGTATTTAAAATAGAGAAAACAAGAATTTAAAGTATAAATATACTTAAAATATAATAACAAACACTTAAAATAAAATATATAATCAACTTAAATTCAGGTGGCAGAGGGGAGCTAGAGGGCAGGGCAAAAGTTTACATATCTTAAATTCATTCCTATTTATGAGTCAATATATGAGCCTAAAAACATAGAGGGTACAGTACCATTGGATAGAGTTAATTATTAGAAAGAAAAAGAAAGTAAAATATTTTATCCATAATAAAGACAGAAAGCATAGCATAAAATATAGTGAGAGAGCTAAGAACAAACATTTCTGTCATGTTAATAAACGTGTGCATTTTCCAAAGAAAAGAAAGCAACTTCTATTGAACCACAAAGCCAATGCAACTATACACTGTCTACAAGAGAGACAGACACACTTAGAACAAAACCCCAGTGTCCTGAGAGAACCACACAAAATAATGAAATGAAAAGTGAAAGTTCAGTCTTATTTCCATACCCTTCAAGGATGAGTGCGGGAAAGGGGCTGGCTACTCCGTACACCCATGAGCTGGCTGGAGCAGACTTTACATATTAAGCTGCACTGTGTCAACAAACTACTGAAGCTTGCATTCTATTTGTTTTCTCTACATTCTTCCCTAAAGGTCTTTTTGGAAATGTGGACGCTCTTTTCTGCGTCAACGGGCTAATAGTGCGGACCGGAGCAGAGACCTATCTGTGTGTCCTCCAGTTCACCAGGGTTCCAAACTGCCTCTGGATCTGAGAGACACATTATGCTGGTGTTTGACTTAGAAGAATAAGACTAATGGTGATCTGACCTGAGGACAGTGCATTCTCTCCCAGCACAGCGGCCATGCTTCATTTGTCTTCAGCCCTTTGTGGGTGAGCTGCCTGTGCTCTTGTTCCTAAGAACAGGACAGGCAAGGTGGGCCAGGAGGCAGCAGTGGTGAAACTCGGCCTCTCCAGGAAGGATATGATAAAGGAAGAATCACACTGCTATGAATGAAAATATGGAGTCTTATTTGTCTGCTGTATCTTTCATTAAGCACACAATAAGCTCCAGCAGAGAGTTCTACCTGCAGGGCAGTATAGTAGGGATGACTCTGCATTTATCTTCCTGTTATTACAGGGAGTACTTGGGTTTTACAGCCTCATGGTTGCTAGATTTTTTCTTCAGCTATAGGTATGAGAAACTAATGACACATTTAGTGATACTCAAGGACACTGCAAGTAACAGGGGTGCTTTACTGCAAACACATTTTAGATATTTGGACTATCCTTGAAATGCAGAGCATCCTATATAATAAATCCTAGGTGGCATCATGCCCTTGCACGATGCCCTCACGCGACGCCCTTGTGCAACGTGGTCACAAGATGGCCACCACAAGATGGCCACACGCACAGTGGAAGCGGGGCCCAGTGACTGCTCCGCACAGTGAGGCCTGGGGGTCCCACGGCTCTACACGGCCCAGAGAAAGCTGGTCCCAGCATCTCTGCCACCTCGTGTGGAGGAGATGGGTCCTGGTGGAAGAGGCAGGGCACTGCAGGGGAGGGCAATTGTGGGTGATCAGGCTGGCAGGCAGGTGAGCGGTTAGGAGCCAGCAGTCCCGATTGTCAGAGGGATGTCCCAGATTGGAGAGGGTGCAGGCCAGGTTGAGGGACACCCTGCTCCATGCACAAATTTCATGCACTGGGCCTCTAGTAATACAATAAAATGCAAAACACTCACCCCTCCTGTGAACTCATTTTAAATAGTTCATGGCCAGGAAAAGAGTCACATGAGACTCAGTGTGAAATTTCTACTTCCCTGAGGTGACTATTTCTTCTAAGTAGACTTATGGATTCTGAAAAGCATGAACTATATGGAAAAAAAAAAACATGCTGTGGAAATGATGAAGAATTAATGTTAAAATAGTCTCAGTTCTTTCTTCCTTCTGTGTAAAGGCAGAATTCTTTAAGTCTTGGTATCTGCACATTATACATCATTACACAGACACAGCACAATGACACACAAATTAAAATTATCTTTTCAGATGCCTCATCTGCCTCATCTCCTATCATAGACGTATCTCTGAAATCAAATGACCATTTAATTTAAAAGACTTAAGAATTGGCATTTACTTTTGTGAATAGCAATAATTAGATAAATTTTTATAGAGTCCTTACAGTTAATTTTTGTGTCACCTTTATCACTGCCTTGTTCAATCAACACAGTATGCTTTGAATCTACACTAATAAAAGACAAAGATGCTAATTGACCATACCTTTGCTACACCTCAAGCTATGCCCACCAGCCAATCAGAGTAACTATATGCAAATTAACCCAACCAAGATGGTGGCCGGCAGCCATGGAGCTGAAGCAAGCAGGAGGCTTGGTTACCCCAGCGATGGAGGAAGCCAAGCTTCCCGCCAGTGGCTTTGTGTTTTGCTTAAGGCAACAAAGTTTCAATTATAGAAGATAAATAAATCCCAGATACCTGCTTCCAGCCAGCCTCCACTGGGAGCTTGGGTGGCTGGGGGCCTTGGCCAGCCTGCAAACAGCCATCAGCCCCTCACCCAGGATGGACACACGCTCATGGAGTGAGGGTCCCCACTGGGGGGCTTGGCCAGCCAGCAAAGAGACATCAGCCCCTCACCCAGGCTGGCCAGGCACCCCAGTGGGGACCCCCTCCCTGAAGGAGCTGTGGCCAGTCTGAAAATGGCCCTCAGCCCCTCACCCAGGCTGTCCAGGCACCCCAGCAGGACCCCCACCCTGATCCGGGACACCCTTAAGGGCAAACCAGCTGGCCCCCACTCATGCACCAGGCCTCTATCCTATATAATAAAAGGGTAATATGAAAATTGACCCTAACCACAGAAAGACTGGGAATGACTGGTCACTATGACACACACTGACCACCAGGGGGCAGACGTTCGATGCAGGAGCTGCCCCCCTGGTTGTCAGTGCACTCCCACAGGGGGAGCTCTGCTCAGCCACAAGCCAGGCTGACGCTGCCAGTACAGTGGTGGTGGTGGGAGCCTCTCCCGCCTCCTCAGCAGCGCTAAGGATGTCCAACTGCAGCTTAGGCCTGCTCCCCGCTGGCAAGTGGACATCCCCCAAGGACTCCCGGGCTGCCAGAGGGATGTCTGGCTGCCAGCTTAGGCCCAATCCCCTGATTGGGCCTAAGCCAGATTGTGGTCATCCCCTGAGGGGTCCCAGACTGGGAGAGGGCACAGGCTGGTCTGAGGGACCCACCCCCCGAGTGCACAAATTTTTGTGCACTGGGCCCCTAGTAGTTAAAATAAAATGAAAAGTCATCAATCCCTTCCAATCCTTTTGAGGTAGCTGTGAGTACTTTCATGATCAGATCTCAGGAAAATGCTGAACTTTGCACTGCTTACAATGCAAATTTCATGGTGTAGTGACTCATGGCCCAGGATCTTGTATTTCAAAAGATGTCATAGGGAACAGTGTCAACCCCACAGGCAGCCTACCTGCCATCTGCCAATCCCTACACCAGGCTAATGCTGTGCCCCTGGGGCCACCCCAAAGCAAGATCCATTTGAGGTTTTGAATGAAGGGTGCCCTTCTCTGATAGTTCACACAGCAGGCCTCTAAACTGTAGGACACTTGCCTCACTCCACTCTGCATTGTACTGGCTGCTGAGGGCTCTGGGGTGCCTTTGAATGCTGAGTGGTCTCGATTTCTAGATTTCTTTGTCCTTATTGCAATCTCTTCTCTTTAATTTCAGCATATCATCGATCTCTGGAAAACTCAGCTCCTGACCACAGTGTTTCTAGCCCGTTACCACACCAAACTCTGTAAGTACCAGCCTTGGCACAGTCTCTGCTCCCTGTAGCTGAAATCCAAACACCAATCCGATGCAATACACAAGCTTCCAGGACTGCTTGTTCCGGAAACAATGCCCCCAGAGTGCCTTGGATGCTGGGGAGGAAAGAACATGGCCACGAAGATCTGCACTTGATACTGTGCTCAATGCACTCATCACAAACAGAAAAAAGCTCCTCTTCTCCATGTCCATAGAATGGCAGCCTTCTGTGACAGAATCATAGAGAATCAGAGACTCAGGGAAAGGGGGAGAAAAAGGAAGAAAGGAGTCAATCAGAGATGAGAGAGCCAGACAGGTGAGAAATGGAGCGGTGGTGCTGATGATTAAAACTGTAACCAGGGGGGGAAAAGTCTTCCTCTAGTAAAAGTCAACTAATAAAAAAACCTGGGAAGAGAAATTTGACACCCATTTACAGCTGGAGAAGGTTGATCATAGGAAAGTATTGGTAACCCAAATATTCTTCCACATAGTATATAAAATATCAGGGAGCAGGATAGCTGATATTTAAAGGTTTAATAGATTTTTAGGCTTTGTAAGTATGAAGGGAGTAGCGCCCCATGAGGCATTCACATAAATAAATTAGAGAAACTGGTGTTTTGAGTGAGTGGGTCTCAGTGAAAAGACAGAAAGATGTCCTTGTCTTCAACCCAGTGCTCTTTAAAAGGCAAAGTTTTATGAGCGAATGCAAATGACTGAGTCATGTGTATTTTTGGAGGAGTATCTTTGGCATTATAAAAAGACCCTTGGTATTAAGAAGGCTGGATATAACATGAAAAATAGTCAGCAAATGACCATGTGCAGTAGAATGTTGTGACATTTTCAGAGAGCTCATTTCTTAGAACAATCTCTCCTCTGTGCCCTTCTATAGCGAGGCTATGACTGCTGAAATCATGCCTCTCTGGGATTCAGTAGAACTATTTTTACATGTGCAAATGGATCAGGGTCTCTGAAATAAAACTGCTGGGCTAGAAACTCCATTATCCTACAACTTCCAAAACCAAAACACATCTTCACTCACCACTCACAGATTGCCAGCCATTGGGGGATGAACAAATGCATTTATTTTGCTTTGATATTCAGAGCAGTACAGACATACGTTTATAGTTCTAGAAAGAAAAACATTTCCAAGTCATTGCTTGTCCACGATTATGAAGTTATTCTACCCATTCTGAGGTAGTGGGATCAGTTTTGGGGAATATTTTTCCTACAGTCCTATTTAAAATTCACTTCATTGATTTGACTCATTCATTGTGTTGGGAATCTTTCAAAATATCAAATAATTTAATAACAGCTAACACTCAGCATCAGGCAGTTTGAAGCATTTAACATGTGTTTACTCATTGATTCCTCAGTAGGGTGATTCTATCTAGCACCATTAAGGTGAGTTCTTTAACTCTGACAACTAATTGAAAATTTGACAGTTATAGCTTCCTAGTATGATGACCAGAAATGAGACAACAGTGAGAAACTAAGCTCATCTGTCAAGTCAAGAGGTCAGAACATTTTCTGCCATAAGCCATGAAGAGCCCAGGAGGCTGAAATATTAAGATGCTGAAGCTGACAAATGACTCCTGTTGTACTTGGTCATCTTGGGAAGAGTGATATTTAATCTAAAGGCTACAGTACTTGTCTCAGTGCAGGGATTTTATACAATACTAGAGGCCTGATGCATGAAATTCATGCAAGAGTAGGCCTTCCTTCCCCTGGCTGCTGGCACCGGCTTCCCTCTGACACCCAGAACCCAGGCTTGCTTCCCTCTGGCCCCAGCTTCATCCGCAAGAACATCTGGTCTAATTAGCATATTACCCTTTTTATTATTATCAATGAACTATGCATAAAAATGGAAAATGTCAGTATGTAGTAACTAAATATGTGCCCATGTTTTAGTCCAACACTGTTTCTTAAGAACCTTTTATAAAATGTGCCTAGGAAGGCTTTTATAAATAAGTTCTGCCCAGAGCCTGTCATTTGTGAAGGTAGACATTGGTCTCACCCTGCTAAGTATGCTTTGTGTGGATACAGTCAACATTGAAATAAAAGAATTCAATCCCATTACACTGGGATTCTAATAAATCAATGGATTTGTAATTAGTTTGCCATTGGAGGAAGTTGGTGACATCTGAAACATTTCTTAAATTCCCTTATGGTTTAGGTATGTTCTAGGAAACCAAGATGTAATCAGCAAGAGAGTCTCCTATCCTATCCTATATTAATAAAAGACAAACATGCAAATTGACTGTACTTTTGCTACGCCTTAAGCCATGCCCACCAGCCAATCAGAGCAACTATATGCAAATTAACCCAACCAAGATGGCAGCCGGCAGCCACGGAGCTGGAGCGAGCCGGAGGCTTGCTTGCTCCAGTGATGGAGGAAGCCAAGGTTCCCCGCCTGCCGCGGCCTGGCTCTGAGCTCCACTCAAGGCAACAAAGTTTCAATTACAGAATGTAAATAAACCCCAGATACCTGCTTTCAGCCAGCCGTGGCCACAGAGCTGGAGTGAGCAGAAGCCGGCTCTGAACTCCACTGAAAGCATCAAAGTTTCAATTATAGAAGGTAAATAAATCCCAGAATAAAAAAAAGAAAAGAAAAAAAGGAGAAGCTGGGAGCTTACGTTGCCAGTGTGCTTGGCCAGCCTGAAAACAGCCCTCAGCCCCTCACCCAGACTGGCCAGACACCCCAGTGGGGATCCCCCACCCTAAAGGGGGTGTGGCCAGCCTGAAAACAGCCATCAGCCCTTCACCCAGGCTGGCCAAACCTCCATGGGGTGAGGGTTCCCACTGGGGTGGACATCCTCCGAGGGGTCCCACACTGCAAGAGGGCATAGGCCAGGCTGAGGGACCCCCGAGTGCATGTGCACTGGGCCTCTAGTATAAACTAAAATCTGAAAACCACAGTTAATTCAGTACAGTTATCCAAGGATAAAGGAAACTTGCATTCTGGTGCATCAGTATCAGGGGAGCTATGAACACCACTCTTTCCTTCCTCATGGTATTATTTTATGCCATAAAACTTTCCTAGCCCCATATGGGTTACATATGCATCACAGCTTAAAGAGTACCTTCCCATATGGCAGAAGTGATTGCCTTTAATGAAAAGTTTGTCTTTAAATAATTATCCTTCCAGATCGGACTAAGGTCATTAATGACTGTTCCATTGTTTACACAACAAAGGATGCAGTGCCAAAAGTTTCTAGTTCCCACTCTTCTTAAACTTACAATCTAAAGTCCAGAGGATAGGGTAGGGTGTATATAGCAGATCCACTGGATAACGAAAGGCAGTTAGGATTAACTACAAGATAAATGATGAGTCAATTACTTCTGTCAAAAATCTCTCATCTCAGTCACCCAAAGACCAGATTTATGGGGAGAAATGCTCATTGACAACCCTCCAGACTGCTGGGTACAGAGCTGCTTTCTCTGAGCACAGGGGGCAGGTGGCATCCATCCTCCTGGGGTATCTAGCAGCCTTTCTCACACCAACAACAGCCAGCTAGTATGATGTTCCCATGAAATGCATTTTTAAGTGCTCTCATATATAAGAACGTAGTTGGATGGAATTTTAAATTTATCCAATGAAAAATTGTTTAGTTTAATTTTCATTCCTGCTATGATCAAACAAAAGAAATGGCATAAAATCACCTCAAACTAATTTATTTTTCTAAGTCCTTTAAATGACCTTCACAAACCAATAGCTTTTTCTCTTTCAAGTAAATAATGTAAAGCCTTGGCTTTATCACAGATCCTAAGAATTGGCAACGTATTTTACTGATGCAACATTTTAGAAAATCACAACTCAAATAGGAGAGAAAAAGGTTTTCTTCTTGCTTTCCAGCACTATAGGTCATAAAGTAAGTCAGGCAGAGTATAAATATATAAAAATGCATTACCGAAAGCAGTGAATTTAACTTAGCAGATGTCTTTCTACATTGCTATAAAGTAGTAACTTTTAAAAAAATAATTTTTCATGGTTGTCATTCTAAATGTTTAGAGTAGCAGTATAGCACTTAATTAAAAAATATATGAAATATGTGAAAAATGAAATATCTTCATTTCAAGCACACAGACTTAATATGGACATAAATAACCTAGGTACGCATGGGATGAAATTAAAATTGGTTCAAACAGAAACAGGTGTGCAGAGAATTGTTTGGCTTTTTTCGGCAGATAGAAGACAGTCTCTTGAAGTGAAGTTTTCTACCCCTGATGCTCTGAATGTCTCTTAACCAGATTTGAGTAAAACTGCTCACTGCAGTACTAAGAACTGTAAAAAGGAAATAACCCAACTGTAAGGGATAAAGCTTATTCCCACCTTGGAATTCTATATGGTACCTAAAATTTGTCAGTATGGAGAAATTTCAAAAACATGATGTCAAGTGAAAAAATTGCAAAAGAGACACATATGGAATACTATTTAGAAAACACACAGCAATATTATATACTAGAGGCCTGATGCATGAAATTTGTGCAAGAGTAGGCCTTCCTTTCCCTGGCTGTCAGCACCAGCTTCCCTCTGGCACTTGGAACCCAGGCTTCCCTTGCAGCCCCAGCTTCATCCAGAAGGTCATCTGGAAGGACATCTGGTCTAATTAGCATATTACACTTTTATTATTATAGACTAGAGGACTGGTGCACGAAATTTGTGCATGGGGCAGGGAGGATCCCCTCAGCCCAGCCTGCACCCTCTCCAATCCAGGACCCCTCGAGGGATGTTCGACTGCCGGTTTAGATCCGATCCACAGGACTGCTGGCTCCTAACCACTCACCTGCCTGCCTGCCTGATGGCCTCTAACTGTCCCCCTGCCAGCCTGATCACCCCTAACTTCCTCTGCCTGCTGGCCTGATCACCCCCAACTGCCCCCCCTGCCGACCTAGTCTCCCCACGCAGCCTGCTGCTTGGTCATTTGGTCGCCCCTCACTAAGCCCCTTGCCAGCCTGGTTGCCCCTAACTGCCCCCCTGCCAGCCTGATCACACCTGACTGCCTCTGCCTGCTGGCCTGGTTTCCCCCAACTCCCCAACTGTGGGCCTAGTTACACCATGCAGCCTGCTGCTCGGTTGTTTGGTTGCCCCTCACTAACTCCCCTGCTGGCCTGGTCGCCCATGCAGCCTGCTGTTCAGTTGTTAGGTCATCCCTTACTGCCCCCTGCCCCCCCGCTGGCCTGGTCATCCCATGCTGCCTGCTGTTCAGTTGTTTAGTCATCCCTCACTAACCCCCCTGCCTGATCACCTCATGCAGCCTGTTTGGTCATCTGTTCAGTTGTGATGGTCATTTAGGCTTTTATATAGATAGATTGTTTATAGAGTCAAATACAAATTTTAAAAACAATGTTAAATATATATGGAGATGACACATTCCAACTCCTATATAGTGATTATCTTTGGGGAGAAACCAAATGGACAAAAGAATTAGGATTTAGGTATCTATATAATTTTATTTTGAAAGATAAAGAAATCAGATGAAAATTTGACAAAAAAGGTTAAAATCTCTTAAATCTGGAAACAGTGCTCTACTGCTACTCTACATGGGTGGATATTCTCTTATTTGTTACTAGTTTAAAATATATTATTAAAAATTAAATAGAAAAAAATCAAATGCCTCTGTATATATTTTATCATGGTCATTGGAGTATATTGGCATATTATGACTAGAATTAAACTATATCTTCTTGCTAGTGCATTAACCATTTAGTTAAACATTATAAAGCTAATATATTCTCTTATTTCTCCTTTCAACCAATGGAATGTGGTTCTCAGCTTTTCCTTATCATTGTCTTGAAAAATACTACTATCAAACTACTCCCTTAGCTAAGGCCATTTGTGACATTCTCAACCCCATCTAGAAAAGTAAGAAGCAAATTCCTAGTAAATAACAGATTTTACCAGCATATAAATTCTATTAGAGTTTCACTTAGTAATTGTCAGCACAAATGTTATGAATTGCACCATTGTGGGCTAAAGTAAATTTTTAAAAACACTTAACTGGGAAGAAATTTAAGCATCACAAAAACATAATATATCTATACTAATCAAAGGGTAATATGCAAATTAACCATCACTGCGACAAAGATGGTGGCGCCCATAGCCACAAAGATGGTGGTGCTGGCCGGAGAGACACTGCTGCCAGAGCGGGAGTGAGGCTTGGTTTGTTTCGTCGCCCCAGTGATGAAGGAAGCCAAGCCTCCCGCATGCTCTGGCCAGCCGCCGAGGGCCTGCCTCTGGGCAGTGGCCATGGAGCATGCTGGGGAGGGCGGGATGCTTGGCTTCCTTCAGGTGGGACACTTAGCTTCCTTCGTCGCCCCAGCCGGCTCCATAGCCACCGCCCAGACAAAGCCATAGTGGCAGGGCCGAGGTGGAGGCGGTTAGAGATGATCAGGCCAGGAGGGAAGGGCAGTTGGGGGCAATCAGGCCAGCAGGGGGAGGCAGTTAGGGGTGAGCAGGCCAACAGGGGGGTTTCAGTAAGGACCAAGCAGGCCAGCGGGGGGGCAGTAGGGGGCGAGCAGGCCAGCAGGGGTAGCCAGTTGGGGGTAAGCAGGGGGGGCAGTTGAGGGTGAGCAGGCTGGTAGGGGGGGCAGTTGGGGCCGAGCAGGCTTGAGGGGGGGGGGGCAGTAGGCAGCAAGCAGGCCAGCAGGGGGCAGTTGGGGGCGATCAGACCAGCAGGGGGGTGCAGTTGGGGGCAATCAGGCCAGCGGGGGTGGGCAGTTGGGGGCGAGCAGGCTGGCAGGCAGAGGGATTAGGGGTGATTAGGCAGGCAGATAGGTGAGTGGTTAGGAGCCAGTGGTCCAGGATTGTAAGAGGGATGTCCGACTGCCAGTTTAAGCCTGATCCACAGGGATTGGGCCTAAATCGGCAGTCGGACATCCCCCAAGGGGTCCCAGATTGGAGAAGGTGCAGGCCGGGCTGAGGGAGACCTCCCCCCATGCACAAATTTTGTGCACCAGGCCACTAGTATATTAATATAAAAATACATAACTAAATTAGTCTTAATAAGAGTTTTAAGTGGATTAGCCATATACCAATGTAAGCATTTATATTGGTGAGATTGTAGCTTACCCAACAGAATGATCAACTATAACCTTAGCTGAAAATTATATTAGTATATAGAAGCAGAAATATGGTCATCATTACACTAACAAAAAAGGTATATTTTGTGACAACATCAAACGTCAGTTCCATGTGATAATAAAGGATACAATGCTAAATTCACACACTTTAATGGGAATAAACGGTGCCATTGGTTACAGGATTTGACAACTATTACAGAGGACATTATTCTGAGAATAATAGTAAATCATGGTTTACTTATCATGGTAGTTCTAAGAGACAAATATATGCTTCTGAACAGATGGATTAAAGTAAGAATTGTGACTTCTGAAGAAAAATTCTGTGATGTTTAGGATTCAAACTTTCCTGGACAATCTACAAGAAACAAAAAGATTAGAGGGGAAAATAGGATGGATAATTATTTCAATTCTTACTTCTGAGTATGAAAGAGGCTCAAAATTTTGAGATGAACCCATAAGTGTTTGATTATATTACTTGAACCTTCAGATTATTCTGAGTGCTCTAAAACTGCAAACATGCTATCTGCTTTTTAATTATTTGTACCATTTTCTGAAGCATTAATGGAACAAAGAAAGCTTAGTGACAAATGGAACATACTGTGTTTAAAAAGATTCAGACTTGTGGAGGTGTTAAAGAGTAAAATTCCTTAGGAAATTCAACCATGTGCTTTGTGCCTTATCAGCTCTGCATAAATAATGCAGCCTGTCTGCCAAATTAAGAATCTCATAATAGGTTGCTCAGATGGTGTTATTAGCAAGAGACTTGGACTGTGCTGAGTTCTCCTGAAGGAAGTGGGTAGATGACATTGGTGGATAAGGAAACCGCATATTAATGGCAAGAACACAAAATTAAAAATGACAGAGTGAGTGTGAGATAGGAAAACAGACTGTGAAAGGATTTTAGTGAGACAAAAGAATTCTTTTCATGAAATGTGATTAGGCATCTGTTATTTTTAAGGAAAGGAAATAAATGTACTATCAGGACACATTTTTATGACATTAATGATTAAGCAGTGGGATTGCACCACCCCCTTCATTTTTTAAAATTTCCATTTTTGATAGATGAATACTAAAGTAGGTCTCAGACATGAGTAATTTTAGCCTAGAAGCTACAAGAAATAAAAAGGATTTGGAATGAAGGTTGTGAAGTCAAACATTGGAGCTTCTCCAAGTAGTAACAGCGTGTAGTTATATTAGATGTTGGTAGATTCCCCTCCCAGATGTTTTTTGCTTGTTTGTTTTAAAGCCTCACCTGAGGATATTTTTCCAATGATTTTTAGAGAGAGTGGAAGAAAGAGGGAAAGACAAAGAGAATATTGATGTGAGAGAAACACATTGATTGGTTGCCTCCTGCACACGCCCTGACCAGGGCCCTGGCCAGGAAGGAGCCTACAACTGAGGTACATGACAAATTGGCTTGGCCCCAGATGTTTTTTAAAACACCATATATAACCTTAATAGAGACAAGTCCTTGCAGAATAAAGTATTCTAAATAGCCATTTAATTAATGCCCCAAACACAGAATAGTATTTCAATCCTCTGGGGATCCTTAGAGATTTTTAAAAATTAAAGCAGCTCTAGAAATTACATTTTTTTATAGCAGCAACTGCATTTGAATACTATTAGTGTTATAATTCAGATTCCTCTTTAACTGTTTCCCTGAAATTGACTGCTCAGGTTTCCTATATCATTGTCACTATTGAATAATAAATTTAAAGAATGATTATTGAATAATTAATGTATACAAGATGATGTTATAATGTGGGAGTGGAAAACTAAAATAAGTTTACAGCTCATTCCTTGTTTGTAAGAAAAGCGTAATATCTAGTAAGAGATATTCAGGAAATGTGTTATCTGGGAAAACTTTATGGAGAAGGTGGAGTTTGAGCTGGGCGTTGATAGATTCTTCATATTTTAAGAGCCAAGGCTGGAAGAAAAAAGTGTCTAAGAAAAATCAGCTATTTTAGGCCCAGTAAAATCAGCTATTTCATGCCCACTTACATAAGAAGAAACTTAATGCCAAAAATGACTTTGTAGCTGAGATTTAATTAAACTAGGATACTTGCTATACGAACATGCAGAAATTTCTAAAATAAATTAGTGGTTCATAACCTGAGAACTTCAAACCCCGGGAGAGATCACTGAATTATTTCAAGCAGTCCATGAATGAAATCTTAGCCCAGGCAATAGAATTAATAAATCATATTATCAGCAACTATGAACCACTATCTTTCAAAAGCCATTGTGAGTGATAAAGAATGCATTCAGTTAATAGCACTATTACATATTCTCAATCAGTTACACTAAAAGAATAACTACTGATTCATATCATTTCATTGATTTATTAAGATTAAAGAAACTAAACTATATATAATATACATTAGACTGTATTACTATTTTTGTCTGCATTATTAATATATTATGAGTATGTTGTTGTTTTTTTATAGTTCATGGTCTGCTTGAAATAATCCAGTGATCTCTTCACGGGTCTGAAGTTCTTGGGTTGTGAACCAGTAATTTATTTTAGAAATTTCTGCATGTTCTTATTTTAGAAAGAGAGGAAGAGATGGAGAAAGAGAGAGAGAAAGAGAGAGAGAAAAACATCTATGTGAGAGAGAAACATCATGTGCCCCAACTGGGGATTGAACCTGCAATCTAGGTATGTGCTGTGACTAGGAACCACATTTTGCAACCTTTTGGTATACAGTATGATGCTCCAGCCTACTGAACCACATGGCCAGAGAACAACTATGTTTTTTACATACTTTTTTTTTATTTTTCAATTATAGTTTACATTCAATGTTATTCTGTATTAGTTTCAGAGGTACAGTGTAGGGATTAGAAAATCATGTACTTTACAGAGTGATCACCCGATGTTTCAAGTATCCACCTGGCCCCATACATAGTTATTACAATATTATTGACTATATTTGTAATTTACATCTCTGTGTTTATGATATGGTTTTATCTGAACAAATATTGAGCTTATAAATAATTTCAAAATATTGACTGGTATTTTGTTCTCTTCTATACTTTATTTAAACTTTTCTTATTATTGAAAATTTAAGTTGTTCTAATATTTCACTGTTATAAGTTATGTAAACATTTTGCCATGGCTAAAAATTATGTGTTCCCTTAATTACCCTATATAATAAAAAGGTAATATTCAAATTAACCCTCACACCCTCACAAGATGGCTGCCTACAACCAGGCCAGCAGAGGGGTTAGTGAGGGAAGACCAAATGACTGAACAAGCAGGATGCGTGGGGCCACCAGGTCAGCAGGGGGGTTAGTGAGGGACAACCAAACAACTGAATAGTAGGCTGCATGGGGTGACCAGGCTGGTGGGGGGGCCGTGAGGGGTGACCAGGCTGGCAGGGGGGGGCAGTTGGGGGTGACCAGGCTGGCAGGGGGGGCAGTAAGAGGCAACCAGGCTGGTGGGGGGGCAGTTAGGGGTACGAGGCTGGCAGGGGGGCAGTTGGGGGTGACTAGGCCAGCAGGGGGGTGCAGTTGGGGACAGCCAGGCTGGCAGGGGGGGCAGTCGGGGGTGATTAGGCTGGCAGGGGGGACAGTGAGTGGTGACTAGGCCAGTCGGGGGGGACGGACAGGTGGAGGCAACCAGGCCAGCAGGAAGGGCAGTTAGGGGCAAACAGGCCAGCAGAGGTCCCAGATTGGAGAGGGTACAGGCTGGGCTGAGGGAACCCCCCATGCATGATTTTCATGCACTGGGCCTCTAGTTTTAGGATAAATTCTTATATGTGAAGTTGCTAAATCAAAAATTATATACTTTTAAAGATTTCAATATACATTGTTAAATTACCTTCTCAAATATTATATCATTACTAGAGGCCTGGTGTACAAATTCATGCATGGGTGGGGTCCCTCAGGGTGGCCTGCAGGGATCAGGCCGAAACCTGCAGTCCAACACCACCTGCAGCTACTACCTTCTGGTAACACTCATCCCGGCCCCACTGCGCCTGCCGCAGATTCTCGCCCAATCAGTCCCAATCAGGAGAGGCTTGCGCCACCGTAGCAGCAACTCTCACCAGCCATGAGACTTACATTGGGTGCCCTCCTGAGGGGAGTGGCCTGCAGGGTCAGGATGAAACTGGCTCTCCAATATCTCCCGAGGTGTCCCGGATTACGAGAGGGCACAGTACAGGCTCAGGGAGCCCACCGGTGCATGATCGGGGCCAGAGAGTGACCAAGGCATGTCCAGCCCATCTTGCTCAGTCCTGATCAGCCAGACCACAGCAGCAAGCTAACCTACCAGTTGGAGTGTCTGCCACAGCATGGTCAGTGCATGTCATAGCGAGCAGTTGAGTGGTCTTAGCATATTATGCTTTGATTGGTTGAACAGTCGACCGGTCACTGGACACTTAGCATATTAGGCTTTTATTATATAGGACTAGTTGCCTGGTGCATGAACTTCGTGCATGGGGGGGCGTCACTCAGCCTGACCTGCACCCTCTCCAATCTGGGACCCCTCGGGGGATGTCTGACTGCAGGTTTAGGCCCAATCCCTGTTGGCCAAAACTGGCAATCTGGGACCGCTGGCTCCTAACCGCTCACCTGCCTGCCTGCCTGATTGCCCCTGACCACTCTGCCTGCTGGGTTGCTCACCAACTGCCCCCCCTTGCCAGCCTTATTACCCCCAACTGCCCCTCCACTGGCCTGATCGCCCCCAACTTCCCTCCTCTGCCGGACTCATGGCCTCCAACTACCCTCCTCTGCTGACCTCATGGCCCCCAACTGCCCCCCATGCCAGCCTTATTGCCCCCAACTGCTCCCCCCTGCCAGCCTGATCACCCTCAACTGCCCCCCTTGCTGGCCTATTCACCCCCAAATGCCCTCCCACTGGCCTGTTTGCCCCCAACTGGCCCCCTCTGCCAGCTTGTTCACCCCTAATTGGCACCCCCTGCTGGCCTGCTCTCCCCTAACTGCCTCCCCCACTGGCCTGATCACCTCCAACTGCCCTCCCCTCCTGGCCTGACCGCCCCTAATTGCCTCTGTCTCAGCTCCGCCACCATGTCTTTGTCCAGAAGGTCTCCTGGAAGGTCTCCCAGTCTAATTAGCATATTACCCTTTTATTAGTATAGATATGCTCCTTCCAGCATGCTGTAAGAACACTACTTCCCCTGCTAATATAAAAAAGTATCCTATCTAATAAAGAGGGAATATGCTAATTGACCCTCACGCCATCACAAAGATAGAGGCGCCAACAGCCAATAAGGAGGGAATATGCTAATTGACTGCCACTCCCTCAAAGATGGTGGCACCCACAGCCACAAGATGGCAGCACCCAGTCCCCTGAGCCCCACCAGGGCGGCAGGTGCATGGCAAGGCCAGGCCAACACCCAAGCAGGCCTGGACACTCTGCTTGCCTGCCTCCAGAGACTCCAAGTCTCCTCAGTCCTCCAGCCACCTAGGGCTGGCCCAAGGCACAGGCAAGCCTTGGATGGCAGCTGCCCAGGAACCCAGAATTGCCCAAGGCTCAAGTAACCAGGGTCGGACAAGGCTTGCACTGCCAGCAGTGGCAGCAGCAGAGGTGTGATGGGGGCATCGCCTTCCCCTGATTCTCGGGTTGCCTCCCATCCCTGAGGGCTCCTTGACTGTGAGAGGGGACAGGCAAGGTTGAGGAACCCTCCTCCAGTGCATGAATTTTCATGCACCGGGCCTCTAGTTATATAATAAAATGGGACACTCATAGTAAAAACTATTAAGAAATTTTCATGTTACAGCTAAATGGTATATAAAGTACACAGAGAATAAACATTTACTTATATTTGAAATATAAAAAACAAAATAAATGAACAAACAAAACAGAAACAAACTCAGATAGAGTACAAACTGACAGTTGCTGGGTAGGAGGGGAGATGAGGTCAGGGGAAAAGGGGAAGGGATTAAGAACTATAAAATGGTTGTTACAGAATAGTCCTGGGGATGTAGCATACAGCATAGGGAATATAGTCAATCTACACTAATAAAAGACAAACATGCAAATTGACCGTTCCTTTGCTATACCTTAAGCCATGCCCACCAGCCAATCAGAGCGACTATATGCAAATTAACCTAACCAAGATGGCAGCCAGCAGCCATGGAGCTGGAGCAAGCAGGAGGTTTGGTTGCCCCAGTGATGGAGGAAGCCAAGCTTCTCGCCTGCTGTAGCTAGCTCTGAGCTCCACTCAAGGCAAAAAAGTTTCAATTATAGAAGATAAATAAACCCCAGATACCTGCTTTCAGCAGGCCATGGCCATGAAGCTGGAGTGAGCAGGAGGCTTAGGTTGGCCCTGGCGATGGAGGAAGCCAAGCTTCCCACCCGCCCTGGCTGGCTCTGAGCTCCACTCAAGGCTACAAAGTTTCAATTATAGAAGGTAAATAAATCCCAGGATTAAAAAAAAGGAGAGGCTGGGAGTTTCCATCGCCACGGGGCTTGGCTATCTTGAAAATGGCCCTCAGCCCTTCATCCAGGCTGTCCAGGCACCCCAGTGGGGACCCCCACCCTAAAGGGGGTGTGACCAGCCTGCAAAACAGCCATCAGCCCCTCACCCAGGCTGGCCAGACACCCCAGTGGGACCCCCACCCTGATCCGGGACACCCTTCAGGGCAAACCAGCCAGCCCCCACCCGTGCACCAGACCTCTATCCTATAAAATAAAAGGGTAATATGCAAATTGACCCTAACAGCAGAACGACTGGGAATGACTGGTCACTATGACACACACTGACCACCAGGGGGCAGATGCTCAATGCAGGAACTGTCCCTGGTGGTCAGTGGGCTCCCACAGGGGGAGCTCTGCTCAACCACAAGCCAGGCTGATGGCTGCCAGCACAGCAGTGGTGGCGGGAGCCTCTCCCGCCTCCTCAGCAGCACTAAGGATGTCCGACTGCAGCTTAAGTCTGCTCCCTGCTGGTAAGTGGTCATCCCCCAAGGGCTGCCGGGCTGCCAGAGGGATGTCTGACTGCCAGCTTGGGCCTGATCCCCCAGGGAGCGGGCCTAAACCAGTAGGTGGACATTCTCGGAGGGGTCCCAGACTGCAAGAGGGCACAGGCTGGTCTGAGGGACCCACCCCCCGAGTGCACAAATTTTTGTGCACTGGGCCTCTAGTAATCTATAAAAGCCTAAGTGACCATGGCAACCAAAACAGGATTTTAAAAGATAAAGACCAAGCAGGCTGCGTGGGGCAACCAGGCCAGCAGGGGCGTTAGTGAGGCCGACCAAATGACCAAGCACGAGGCTGCGTGGGGTGACCAGGCTGGCAAGGCGGGCAGTGAGGGATGACCAGGCTGGTGGATGGGCAGTGAGGGGGTGACCAGGCAAGTAGGGGTGGCATTAAGAGGCGAACAGGCTCAGGGAAGGCAGTTAGGGGTGATAAGGCCAGAAGGGGGGGCAGTTGGGGGTGACCAGGCCAGCAGGGGGGGCCATTAGGGACTATCAGACAGGCAGGCACGTGAGCAGTTAGGAACCAGTCATCCCAGATTGTGAGAGGGATGTCTGACTCCCCAGGATCAGTCCTAACCCGGCAGTTGGAAATCTCCTGAGGGGTCCCAGATTGGAGAGGATGCAGGCTGGGCTGAGGGGACACCAACCTCCCCCCACGTGCACAAATTTTGTGCACTGGGCCTCTAGTATTCTAATAACTATGTATGGTGTCAGGGGGTGATAAACTTATCAGGGGGCCCACTATGAAAGTTTGTATGAATGTCTAACCACTATGTTGTATACTTAAAAATAATATAATATTGCATGCAACTATAATTGAAAAATAAAATTTAAAAAATGAAAGTAAAAAATCTTTAAGTCTTTTATGTGTGTCTCAGACACATTAACAGACAGGTTCCCAATAGTTATCAGGAACTGCACACAGTGTCTCCTGTCATCAACCACTCATACACTGCCTAAGAGATATTCACTTTGTTGAAAGCCCTTTTATTTTTGTAGCCTCAAAGAGTTGAAACTCCGGGGCTACTGAAAAAGAAAACCAACGCACTATGAAATGTCCTGGTCTCCCAATATGTACAAGCATGTGAGAAAAACTGCTTTCCCTTGAAGTGGACCTTGTTCCTTCAACAGGAGCAGTATCCACAAAGAGAGGAATGATTAAGAGTGAAAATGTGGTCTCTGAGAATGTGGTAACATGCTTCCAATTTATCCAGAAAGAAGAAAGCAATAGAATTGGAATTTTTATCAGTTTGGGAAACTTAGAAAAAATACCTTCAAGGCACACATTCACTGTTTTCTGTGTGTGGCAGGGGGAAAAAAATGATTTGTTGGAAATGATTCTAGTGATTAAAATATATAAAACGCTTTACCTCTATTTGATTTCTTTAAGTCTTGTTTTTTCCTATTTACAGAGGATTGGAAAATATTATTTGAAGGAAATGTAGGAGTAATTTCTATTCATTACACTGTGAAATCTCTGAGCACATATTTCAATAATCTTATGCCTATAACATGAAAGTAAAAAATGTTTCACCTGAGAAAGAGGAAACGATGATGTGAATAGGGGAAGAAGATATAAAAATTTTTTAAAACCTGAAGTCCTTTAAAATACTTAGATACGATATTTAATTCTATACCTAAGTCCTCTTCCCTGATTTGTTATTTGATTCTGTTTTCCCTCAAATATTGGATCAACCTATCTTTATGTAGCCTTGTTTATTAGAGCTTCAGTTTACCCTACCCATTCACAATATCTTACTTCAGTACCTGTTGTTTTGTTGGATGCTAGAGAGAGGAAGCTAAGAATCTCAGGCAAGAATCCAAAGTCACTTTGTTCAAATAAACTCCCACATGCACTGTTCATGAAAAAGGGTTTAACTTTCCGGACAATCATTGAGATCTATCAAGGGAATATACATAAATCAGGGGAATAGGACTGAGATCCAAAGAAGAAGAGGCAAACTAGTTAAAATTCATCATGTGTTATCTGAGCTTGAAAGTAACAGAGCAGCTAGAGGGATTTATGGGAATTCAAAACAGACTGGGATATAGGAAAAAATATCAATAAAGCTTCTTAAAATGAAATAATCCAGACAGACAATACAAATTGCTGCCCTAAAGTACTAGTTACCAATAAATATGACCTAAAACATAAACACTCATTTATCAAAAGTTTTTCGGCAGAATGAAGCTGATGCCAAACTCTTGCATTGTGGAGCTGTTGACAACTGAGCTCTATGGGTAAACTGGGAGGAAAATCATACTGTTTTGGGTGGAGGGGGGGTTACTCCAGAATTAACAGAAAAATTGCAAAGATTTAAAAAATAATTTCAACATGCCCCATCACCTAATTTACCCTATTGATTACATCTTACATTTCCATAGAACATTTCTTAAAAATCTAAGAAACATCATTGATATCTTGCAATCAACTAAACTTGATATTTTATTCACACTTCACTAGTTTTACCAAAAAGTCATCTTTCTTTTCCAGGATACCGCATTATATCTTGTCATTCTGTCTCCTCGGGCTCCTTTTGGCTGTGACAATGTCTCAGAATGTCCTTGTCCTTACTGACCTTGACAGTTTTTTTTTTTCTTTTCTGAATGATCCTAATTTAGATTTGTCTGATGTTTTTCTAATGGTTAGACCCAGTTCAGGGTTTTAAAGTGAACAAAACCCACAGAAATGAAGTGCCATTCTCAGAACACCTACTTAATTTTTTAAAGATAAAATTAATAGTTTGTCCTGAGGCTTTTGAAACATTTTCCTGGAACTCTACCCCCTAATTAAGTCAAAGCCTATTATAATAAAATGATATCAGCAAGGCTGCTATAACTTTTTCATTGAGAACATCTAGAATTTTCGGTTATGATATTATCTCCCCCTTTCTGAAGGAGAAATTTATTAGTGCCATCAGTGTATGAATCCTAACTCAGCTGTGGGAGTACCAGCGAAAGAAATACAAATATATAATGACAATGACACAACAGATACCACCCTCCAGCATCTACCATCAACCCTCTTTCATCTTGCCCACCTCCTATTTTAAGGTCAAAAAGGCCAGCTACTCAGGTTCCTAGCCTCTTGTGCATTTGGTCCAGGTGTGGGCCTACAAGGTGAGAGCTAGTGTGTTGGGGTGTCCTGGGGTCACGGGGGAAAACACATCCTCCTTGATAAAGGGAAAGAAGCATGACAGGAAAGCTCTTTTCTCACTTGTTCTGATGTGAATGTGTGAAGATAAGATGCTAGAGGATGTTTCAGCCATCAGGCAACAAGTCTAAGATTAAAAAGCCAAGTGCAAAGAATAGGAGATTACAGGATGGAAACGGCCTGGTTTCTAGAAAACATCACTGAGCCAATGAATCAACCATGGGATTGCTAAGCAAACTATTGATATTCTCACTGTTCAGTGGGTTTGTAGCTCAAAGCATCCTTACTGTTACATACAGCAACATGTGACATTTCTCATGATAACTTGGAGGAGATAAATTGGGTGACTCAAGAGATGTTTTGTTTTGCCTACGCAGTGTTAAAAATGTGGTTACCAGCTCTTTAAAATTAGTTGATTTCACAGGAAAACAATTTCACTTCCTTTGAAAAAATCAATGAGCCTGGCAACTTGGCCCGCAGGTCTACCGCCAACAGTCATCTGGGACTGGGTGGCAGCTACCACTTTTAGAGGGACCTGTGCTCTGCTCTTCAGTTCACCATGGTCCCCACCTGGTGAGCTTCAGGCACTTACATTGTCTGTCTGGACTTTGTAGACATCTATTAAAAACCCTTACTAGCTGGGTTTTATTTAAGACAAGTATTCTCCTGTTATTTTTTTTTCAGTTTTGCATAAAGATGAGTGGCTTTTAATTTTAGAAAAATAGGTCCAATGAAAATCATAGCAATATGGCTCTGACAAACTGTGAAAACACTTTTTGATGCCACATCTACTTGTCTTCTCTTCTTCCCTCCCCATGCTCTTGCCTCCCATGGAGCAGCTGAGGAAAATTAGTTCATTAAGGTAAGATTTCTGATTGACATATTCCAGATGTTTTATTTAGCCTGGAAACTCCTTAGTCCATCAGAGAAAGATTTAAACCTTTTTAAAAATATTCATTTACCCTCCATAGAACTCACCTAACTTACCTAGACTTATCTCTTTGAATAGAGCCTAGTACAATTTTATCAGTTCCATATTTTAAGTTTGCAGTTAGGTTCCTAACTAATGAAGTACAATGCATGCTCCATATAACATGCTTCAATGCTGAATGTCTATATGTAACCTGTGGATTAAAGCTTTCCTCTGCAGCATTTCCTGTAGCTGGAAAAAAAAAGACAGAGAAGACATCTCTTTCCAGCAAATGTACTGGGCCATCAGTGAAATTTGTATATTGGAAGGGTAAATATGAAAAGTCAATATAGATAAAGCAACTTGATAGAAAGAAGGCAGCATTTACTATTGCTTCCATTGAGAGTAAACATGAGATTTCTTAGGAGAGAAAGCTTTGAGGCTTATTCAAGATTTCAGAGTCACCATCTTTGGGATCATCCCCTGCCCTTAGCAGTAGCTTTATTGCAGAAAATCCAGAAGCAATACGTCCCTCTCTGCACCACCTACAGAGTCATAAACACAATGTCACAGAAAGTGTGGACAAGTGGGCAGGCCAGAAGTCAGTGCTTCTGCAAATATTTTATAGTGGAACCTGAGGTACATGGCCCCAAGCCCTGTTCAAGGGGGCACTGCCAGGCAGCTGTGGCCTCATATTCCAGGCAGCACCTTGAGCTCAGTTAGTTTAGGAGCGCTGTAACAGACCTCCGGGTTCACAAGGCTTTTTGATGAGAAATTTTAAACCATCTAACCTGGCGTTCAGTGCTTTATAAAAATAGGGATGGATATGGGCAGGGTTATCTCAAAAAAATGGTCTTTCAATGTAACTTTTCTATGTTACTTCCAACAGTGACTCAGATTGATCAGGTTGGTTAATTATTATATCTAAAATGTTTGTTTTAGATATAATAATAAATGGCATGGAATATTTTCAAAAACTATATTTTTAATTTAATTTTAATCTCTTTTTAACTATTAATATTTCCAAAATATAATTAATACTTTTCAGCAGGGTTCTATATTTTCATTACAGTGCTTGCCTGGAAATCACAGCATAAAACAGGTTGCCCTGAAGGGAATCAAGTGTTGCAATAATAATGTTATAATGGGGAGGAGGATATGCCATCTAATAAGTCATAGTAATAACAAAAAATATTAAAATGGCAAAAGTAACAAGAATACTACTATATGCTCATTTTCATGGTAAAATTATACTTCTAATCACATCAAATGAGCATAAATGTAATATAGTAGTATACAATGGAGATATATATATAAAATTATACAAAGGGCCTCAATATACCTAACATTGATCGCTCTTCCATATATTTAACTAACAAATAAACCATTTCATAAAATTGTCCTAATACTAATGTAAATATTATTTAATTATTCAATAATTTTGTTTGACTTCTTAGTGTTTAGAAGAGATTTAGGGGAAATATAATTTGGATAACATTGTCTCAAACAATATCTGTCACAAAGTTTTAAATTTTCCATTTACTAAGTAAACAGAACATTCTGTATTCTTTTTCACCTCCACGTGTTCCCCAACTTCTCTGAATTTCTATGTTATACTCTAATTGTCCATCTACTCTTGTTTGTTCTCAATTGGACTATGAATAATTTAAGAGCAGAAATGTTTGTCTTTTATCTTTATACCATCAATGCTTTGCCCAATGCCTGCAGTGCAATACCTGGTTGGCACTTAATAACTGAAATAAATTAATTGAGTGAGTCAGGAAGCATTACCTTGATTTCAGACCAGTTCCTGACTAAATAAACAGAATAAAGTACATTTACTATTTAACCTTTAAAAAAGGCACCAGATTTTGCCTGCCATTTTTACTTCTTCCCTACAGATTACTTATTCTTTTTGCCTAAGAATTTCATGAAGACTGCTGCAATAATTTCCTTGGAAAAAAATCTTTAAAACAAAGTTAAGTTATTATGATTCTTATTTTATGCAAAGAGGTATAGGGTTCATTTCTTAAGTTTTTAAAAATATGGGTTGTTTATTACTTCTGAATACAAAAACAACAATTACTAAAACAATTCCATTATTCTCAGAACCACACAAACATATTTTCCTTTCTTTTCCTGCAATTTAAAACCAACACTATGTAATTCAATGAAGTACATAGAAATGCTTCTAGTAATGTAAGAAGACATTCCTTCTTTTAATTTCTGTTATAAATTGAAACATTTTTGCCAGTATGTTACTAATTAGTTTCTCACTATATGTACCAGTGGAAAAAAAAAACACAAAAATAAAAACACTTCTAAACAATAAAGCTATAGAAAAACATTGCCATTTTAGGTTATTTTTCTAGACACTTCTTCCCATGTGCTAGTCACCAATCTCCCACCTACAAACTTTTACTATAACTTTTTTAGATTATAAAGGGTGTCCCAAAATTCACGCAAGAAGTAATTTTGATAGAAAACCAGGTATATAATTAAGAATTGTAAATGTTTTATTGATTCATAAAGTATACAGTATAGGGTTATGTATCGAATAGCATATTGGGTAAATGGCCTCCACAGCTTTGCTGGCACATACGCACTCTTTTGTTCAAATTTTCCATGACCGTTTTGCATAAATGTGGCTGAATTTCGATGAGGCTCATTTTCATCTTGATAGCTTGGTTAATCGACAAAATTGTCACATTTGGGGTTCAGAAAATCCACGAATGATTGTTGAGAAACAAATGCATACACAACATGTCACTGTTTGGTGCGGATTTGGGACTGGAGGCATCATCAGACAATTCTGATTACTATTCTTTTAATTTACATATAAATGACATACAACATTATATTACTTTCAGGTATACAACATAAAGATTCAATATGTGTATGTATTGTGGAATAATCACAAGTCTAGTTAACACCCATCACATAGTATTCTGAATATTACTTTTTAAGTCAGCACTATATTTTTAAAGATATGTTTATATTTTTGAGCATATATCCATTGCTTCTGAGTACTACTGTAATGTACATTGATATTATGCTACTTATTCATCCTAGTGATGGATAGCTACCACAAATAAGACTGTAATGAACATTCTACTACTACATGTTCCCTCAGGGGCTGTGTGAGAATGTCCCTGTGATGTGTAACTAGGAAAGAGGCTGCTGGAGTCTAAGAAGCTACTCATTTGATTGAGTATCCTCAGATGTTTTTGTAGAATGGCCACTCTGCTCTCTCACTGATCACTAAAATGAGACTATGTTACATTTTAGCTGAAAGAAATGCTTTTTAGTTTTAAAAATAGCAAACATAGATAACTTCTTCAAACTAATGGAATTACTATACCAATAAAAAGGACACACCTCATTCAATCATTCATTTATTGCATTTTAATAAGCACTTATTATATGTAAGACTAGAGGCCCCATGCCGGACATTCATGCACTGGTGTGTGTGTGTGGGGGGGGGTCCCTTAGCCTGACCTGTGCTCATGGGGAGCAGGCCTAAGCTGGCAGGCAGATATCCCTCGAGGGGTCCTTAGCGCAGCTGCAGAGGCAGGAGAGGATCCCACCATCACCGCTGCTCTGCTCACCAACCATGAGCCCAGCTTCTGGCTGAGCTGTGCTTCCCCTGTGGTAGCACACTAACCAACAGGGGGCAGCTCCTGCATTGAGCTTCCACCCCCTGGTGGTCAGTGTGCATCATAGCGACCAGTCATTCTGCCATTTGGTTGATTTGCATACTGGGGCTTTATTATATAGGATGGTATGTGCTGAACCTACTAAGATATCCAAAGACAATTTCAGCTCTAAACCTATTGTGACAACTATTAGCATGTATGTTTGTAAAAGATATGAGAGTTGGGGCATCAAAAAGGTTGATATTTCTATAAGTCATCATGGAGGAAGCCATGCTTAAGAAGATGGTGAAAGACAGGGAGGTAATTTCCATACACAAGGATTGGTACATATCAAAGGATGAAATTGCCTGGTACATTCTAGATCTGTAGGGAGTTAAGTGTAAATAGTGTATAGTAAGAAAAATAAATGAGAGATGGGATTGAAACAGTAGGAAATAATAGATAATGGATGAATAGCCTGTTAAGTGGTGAAGAATTTGAACATGAGCAAGTGTATGCTACAGAAAGATCTTTCTGATATTACCAGGAAGTATAGATTAAAATACCAAAGGACATTAATCCTGTAAAGAGTTATATCTGTAAGACTAGAGCTCAGGAAAGAGACCTGGGATAGACAAAGAAATTTGAAAGCCATTTTCATATATATAGCAGCTATAGCCAACAGTGTGAATAAAATTGTATATTAAAGAAGATAAAATGTAGTAGAAATATTCCTGCAAAGACAAGATGACTCTTAAAAGAAGTTAAAATATCATCTTTTAACTTTTATTTTTTCCTTAAACTCTGTCCAATCTATCCTCATCAACTCAGTTTGTATTATACTCTTGTATTTGTCCATATGTAGATTTGAAAGTGTCTTTAAGTCTCATTCAAGTGTTTTACTACACTAATTAGACTGTCATTTCTTGAAGAAGTTTACAATAATTCAATTAATTCAAAGTCAACTGATTTAAGACCTTAACTAAATCTGAAAAATCCTTTCATCATTGCCATATTCTATTTCCTAGAAGCAAATCACAAGTTCTGTCTATATTCAAGGAGAAGGAATTATATAAGGGTTTGACTCATAGAGGCTCACCTTAGGGTATATTCATCACACATATCCTTTTAAAATGAATATATATTGAGTGCCCATTCTATTTCAAGTGATCAAGACAGAACAAAGTCCATGATCTCACATAGTATATATTCAACTATGGGAGACAGATAAAGGCAAAAACTTTTATCAAGATGTAGAAAAGTATGGCAAAACAAGAATATAGAAAGTTGGGCCTTATATTTCAATGAAAGATGCTCTGATTGAGTTCAGACCTAGAGGAAGAATTACTTTTTCCAATCATAATTACACTTAAGGCATAATGAAGTTGTATGCCTGCTCCCTTTATTACTGCCCCTAATTGGTAGCTATCACTCCAAACCAAGAAAAGATCCATTGAAACCATGCTTTCCACTCCAAGACAAAGAACTGAGAAATCAAAAACTTGCCAGTTTCTAGAACTCTGCTTGACTAGGCTAACCACCCAAGTCTATTCTGGAGTAGGAATTAGCCCGCAAATAGGGATAATCCACTTCTCTTTGGGAGTGGAGGAAGAAAAGGGACTTAAGCACAAATGTGCTGACATTCAGGAGAAGGAATTCCACCCCTAGAAAATAAGGTTTCATCAGAGTATCTTGACACTTCTCTTCCTTGAGAGCATCATGAGAACAAAGATGAGTTTTGAGGTACCCCTCGAGTGAGAAATTAAAGTAAAAGTAGAAAAAATTCAACAGAAAAAATTATATAAAAATTAGCATAATAGTAGTCCACTGTTAACCTTTCAATATTTAGCAGTACTGGTGTGGAACTGTAAGACCAAAGTTGTTAATAACGCCATTCTTCATTTGAAGAGTAAATACCAATCAAAATAAATTAAGGTCCACTACCTTTAGAAGTTTATTAAATATGTGCATGTTTTATTTTATTTATTTATTTATTTATTTTTTAAATTAAATCTTTATTGTTCAGATTATTACAGTTGTTCCTGTCCCCCCTCCATTGCTCCCCTCCACCCGGTTCCCACCCCACCCTCTGCCCTTACCCCCCCCAGTCCTCATCCATAGGTGTACGATTTTTGTCCAGTCTCTTCCTGCACCCCCCACACCCCTTTTCCCCCAAGAATTGTCAGTCCACTCCCTTTCTATGTCCCTGATTCTATTATATTCACCAGTTTATTCTGTTCATAAAATTATTTATTCACTTGATTTTTAGATTCACTTGTTGATAGATACGTATTTGTTGTTCATAATTTTTATCTTTACCTTTTTCTCCTTCTTCCTCTTCTTAAAGGATATATAATACTGGTTTGGTGATGATGAACTCCTTTAGCTTTTCCTTATTTGTGAAGCTCTTTATCTGACCTTAAATTCTGAATGATAGCTTTGCTGGGTAAAGTAATCTTCATGGTAGGTTCTTGCTATTCATCACTTTGAATATTTCTTGCCACTCCCTCTGGTCTGCATAGTTTCTATTGAGAAATCAGCTGACAGTCGTATGGGTACTCCCTTGTAGGTAGCTAACTGTTTTTCTCTTGCTGCTTTTAAGATTCTCTCTTTGTCTTTTGCTCTTGGCATTTTAATTATGATGTGTATTGGTGTAGTCCTCTTTGGATTCCTTTTGTTTGGGGTTCTCTGCACTTCCTGGACTTGTAAGTCTATTTCTTTCACCAGGTAGGGGAATTTTTCTGTCATTATTTCTTCAAATAGGTTTTCAATATGTTGCTCTTTCTCTTCTTCTGGCACCCCTATAATTCGGGTGTTGGTACGCTTGAAGTTGTCCCAGAGGCTCCTTACACTCTCTTCATATTTTTGGATTCTTTTTTCTTTTTGTTTTTCTGGTTGGGTGTTTTTTGCTTCTTCGTATTTCAAATCTTTGACTTGATTCTTGTGATCCTCTAGTCTGCTGTTGGATCTCTGTATAATATTCTTTATTTCAGTCAGTGTATGCTTAATTTCTAGTTGGTCCTTTTTCTTGTTTTTAAAATTTTTAAAAATATATTTTATTGATTTTTTACAGAGAGAAAGGGAGACAGGTAGAGAGTTAGAAACATCAATGAGAGAGAAACATTGATCAGCTGACTCTTGCACACCCCCTACTGGGGATGTGCCCACATCCAAGGTACGTGCCCTTGACCAGAATCGAACCTGGGACCCTTGAGTCCGCAGGCCGACGCTCTATCCACTGAGCCAAACCGGTTAGGGCTAGTTGGTCCTTTTTCATATCCTCGAGGGTCTCACTAGATTTATGGAGGGTCTCACTAAATTTATCGGTGGTTTCTAGAAAATTCTTGAAAAACCTTATAACTGTGGTTTTGAACTCTATATCCAGTAGTTTGCTTTCCTCCATTTCTGTCATTTGTGAGCTGTTTCTTTGTCTCCACATTTTGGCTGCTTCCCTGTGTTGATAGAGTGGCTTTGTGTGCTAGGTGTCCTATAGGGCCCAGTGGCTCAGCCTCCACAATTACCTGAGGTGGACACTCTTGGTGCACCCCTTTGTGGGCTTTGTGCACAGTCTTGTTATAGTTAAGCCTTGATTGTTGTAGGTATCACTGGGAGGAATTGACCTCCAGGCCAATTGGCTGTGAGAATCAGCTGTGTCTAGGGTGGGAGAACTTCTGTGCTGGAGACACCCTTCTGGGGCAAGACTTGCTTCAGTGGGGCTTTGGTGCTCACTGAGTCTGCCCCCTGAGAGTGTCCCTTATGGATCTGAGGGGTTGTAATCTGGATGGTCCCCCTCTGACCACTGGGTACACTGGCTCTTGGATCTCTAAGAAGGTGCTAATTTAGCCTCTGCCTGAGGCTACCCAGCAGGAGCTATGGAGAGATCTGGAGATTCCTCTTCTTTGTTTGGGGTTTGGAGGTGCCCAGATGAGGCCCAGCTGTGAAGCAATGCAAGCTGCTGTGGGGCTTTGGGCCTTTATTGCAAGTTCTGGGTATCTCTGACCCAGCTGCAGTTTGTTAGGTAATTTTAGATTGCAAAGGGCCAGGGCATTCATATGCAAAAGCCTCTGCACACAGCTTGGGTGGGGCGGGGTCTCAGGGAATCAACAAGGTGGAGCAAACAGCTATGGCTGATCCTCAGCCCTGCTCTAAGAGGCCCCGGGTCTCAGTGTCCTGCGGTAATTGCTGCAAGCACCTCTGAGAGAAAGCCGCCCTAGAGTTCCGCCCGCTGCCAGACAGTCCAGTTTCTCCCCAAATGAGTCTGGGTCCCCAGAGACTCGCCCCGAACTGGAGTTCAGAGCATTCGGGAGCTTGTGTCTCCCTCCTGATTGAAAAAGACAACCGTGTCCTCAGTTGCCAGCCCTTTCTGCACACGCCTCCATAACTCTGCACTTTACTTCCGCACCTCCTCTGAGTCTCAGTGTGCTTTTCTCTTTCCTTCTAGTTGTAGAATTTCCACTCAGACAGCCTTCCTGTGGTTCTGAATGATGTCCTTTTTGTCTTTTAGTTGTATTTTTGAAGTGGTTGTGCGAGGCAGCAATTTCAGGTGTTTACCTATGCCACCATCTTGGTTTCTCTCAAATATGTGCATGTTTTAAAATATTGCCTTGATTCAACTGACTAATAAACATTTCATGGGTCTTAGAGAGTAATTGGTAAAGTCATGAAACTTTAAATTTGTAAAGTTAACCTGGTTCAATCCACTTTATTGAAATGAAGGAAAATAAGTAGGACCTTGCTGAGGAATAAAAGATTTCAGGATAAATTGTTAATTTTTTTTTTACTTTCATCTGCAATAAATTGAACATTAAAAATATTTCATAAAGTTTATGAGCAGAATTATAAAACCTAGTAAAAAATGGAAATATCTCAGTTCATTAAGGCTCAACTGTTTCATCAATTTTGCACACATGGTTCAGTGGGGCCTAATATATTGCAATGTGAAAAAGTGTTTATTAAGTATCAGTTTGAGGCAGCTAGATGTACCCAATTATACCCATAAATGTGATTTCACAAAGTGATTTGATTTTTATTTATTACTTCACAGCCTTAATTTTACTGGATTTGATGGAGTTTGATATATTTTCAAAGTGAATTATAAGTTATGAAAATATTTAAATAAATATTCAGAATCCTTAAAATTAAGATTGGAGTCTGATTTTGATGACATTGTGTGCATATATATAACATAACCCTCTAAGATTATGTAAAGAAATATCACTGAAATTTTAAGGTTTTGTTTGTTTACTTTATTAAAAACTTTTGTAAATTTAAGCCAGCTTAGAAATTTAATCTAAATATTGGAATTTTTGTTTGATTTCGGTGATATTTCATTCTTCTGGCTCTTCTTCTATTTCTCTAATCATGATTTCTTTGCTTCTCAGTGATTTTACCTCTTCTTCAATCTCCTTAAAGTTTATTGTACTGTAACATCAATCAACAAAAGTAAGAAAAGCATTATTGTGCAGCTTCATACATTTTCACCAAGTATAGCATCCAGATCAAGAAATAGGATATTGGCACCATTGTAGTGGCCAATAACTACCACCCTAAGCTATTATAATATTTAGTCCTTAACCTTCTATTCTTCTCCTATAACAAGTAGCTTTTATGAATTCTTTATTTTAATGAATTCCACATTGACATTTTAAGGACTGGTGTATTGTTTGAAATCTTTGGTTCCTACTTCTTCTAATCACCCTTATTCAACCTGATATTAGAATATAATAATTTTTTTCAACACCTCAATTTTTCCTTCTTTTCCTTCTCATGTTACTGCTGTGGTTTAGACCAGAAGTCAGTAAATTATACAGGCCAAATATTGCAGCCCTCTGCCTGCTTTTGCAAATAGAGCTTTATTGGAATGTGGTCATACTCATGCATTAAGATAAATAGAGTGGTTGCCACAGAAACCATATGACCTAAAACAATATTTACTTTCTTGCCCTTTATAGAAAAAGTTGACCCATCCCTGGTTTAGATCTTCGTTATTTTATATTAGACTGGAGGCCTAGTGCACAAAATTCATCTACTGGGAGGTTGGGGTCCCTCAGCCCAGCCTGATTCCTCTCATAGTCTGGGAGCCCTCAGGGGATGTCCTAATGATGGCTTAGGCTCTCTCCCCATGGGGAGTGGGCCTAAGCTGCAGTCTGGTCACAGAGGCTTGGAGTAGGCGCCGTGTGTGTGTGTGTGTGTGTGTGTGTGTGTGTGTGTCTGTGTGTGTGTATGTCTGCTGGGGGCCTGCCCCCAGCCACACCAGGGAGGCTCAGAGCAGGCACCCCTCTCTCAGGCTCTGGGCAGCGCCTGGCCCCTCCTCCTGAGCTGGTCGTGACCATTAAGGAGTCCCAACCTCATTTGCATATTCATATGCATCTATATCTATATCTACCTATATCTATCTATCTATATATATATATATATATAGAGAGAGAGAGAGAGAGAGAGAGAGAGAGAGAGGGAGAGATTGCTGCAGTAACTTCCCACTTGGTCATATTAATTCTAGTTCTTCTCTCCTATAATCTTTTGAAAGCTGCCTGTTAATCCCAGTTAAATATATCTGATTTTCATCATGAATGTCCTTCTTCAGTATAAGACCAAACTCCTTTCCCTGGCAATTAATGCCTCTATTATAATAAAAAGTAAGAGGTATAGAAATTAAAGAAGGGAGTATTGGTATGCAACTTTTAAGCCACACACCACTTCTTCCTTTCTCAATGCTTATAATTCTTCTTACCTTTCCCTGTACTTTAATCACTTTCACATATGCCTCACTCTAGCTATATCCTGCTATTATTAACATAATCCTGCCTTCATTTCTTCAATGCATTTTTCTTTTCCATCACATTCATCCCTTCAATGATTACACAGTCTTCACAGTTGGCTCATGTTCTACCTCCTCCTCATATAATTCCAAAGCCTACAATCTTCCCCTGTTCTATCATCCTATACTGCCTATAGGTAGTATATAGAACCTATCTCCTGATTGTCTATTGTCTTAAATTATTTGTTCATTGACTTAAAGCTCCCCCAAAGCAGCACGCATTATTTCTGCTTTTTAGAATCCACTGGGCACAGAGTAAAAGTGTAAATACTGGTATTTTTTATTTGTAGGCCTCAGGAGTAAATTATTATCAGCAGTCAGAATCTTTGTTTAGAAAAATGACCATATTGTGCAGTCTCTGATGACAGTAGACTCAGGACACTACATTTTTAGCTCTTCCCCTAAAGCTTTATCATGGATTAGAATCTAGAATGTGGTTGATTGAGCACAAATGGTGAAAAAGAATATTCTGCAGAAGGTTGCAGCTCAAGAGCCTTTACTTTCATACCTTAAACCACCTCCAATTTGTCATTTTGGGTATACTCACTTAGAAATATCTCATTGCACATTTGATAAGTTCACATTGATTGAATATTTTCTCAAAATTTACTCAATAGGTCTCAAAAAGCAATTCAGAGTGTCATAGTCATTTTATTATTTTTGGTCCAAAACTCTAAAAAGAAACAAAGACTTAATTGTAAAAAACCACAACAGTAATTTAGAAAAACTTGAATTCAAATGAAATATAAAATCTCAAGGTAATACATATACACACACTTGGAAACTTGAAAATATTTATCAAAGAAAAAACAGGTAAGTTTAGAGACTGGGAACTGCTGAAAATACTCAAGAATGAAAATTGCCATATGTACTGTCTTCCATGACAAGGTCACTGTGAGCAGTTTAAAGTTTCTTTATCTCAATTTCAAGAAAAGATCTTATTTTCAGTGAGTCTAAATGAAATTCTCAGAACTCTGAAGTGCATGGTCACTGTACAGAGAAAAATCAAATCCCATATGTCAACCTAAGAATAATGCAGTTAAGGCAGAAGGAATGAAGACCACAAGGTTACATCAGACTAGGCTATTTGCCTACAATGGTGCTACCCAAGAAAATATTCTGAAAGGTTCAGTGTGACCTAAAGATATGGGCCGCAATCCAGTAACATTACCAACTGTAAATCCAAGTGATAATAATAATAATATTCCAGCATCCATATGAGAGATCTTTCTAGCCTATGCGTCCTTGCAACCATAGTAGCACACATAATAAAATACATTAAAATATCCTAAATAAGAAATAACATTTATTTTCCAAAGCCTCATACCTTCTTTCCTGCCATCTCATGTTTTCTTTTGGAATTTTCTGGAATAGAAAACTATAAACCATAAAGAACAAGCTGTCAAATCTTTAGAGTATAGTGATTAGGATGAAGCGAAAGATTGCGGAGATTTAACTAGCCTCTGGGATAGTCCAGTTTGCTGTAATTTCTCTTTGTTGATGGTAAAGTATTGCAATTTGTATTTTGTTCCACAATTACTTCATATATTCTCCCTAATCTCTTTCTTGCACTCCAAGGTTCAAGAGTGACTTTTTTCAAGGGCCTCTGGGACAAGGATGTGTGGAAGGATGAGAGGAATAGACATGACCCCAAGGTGACACCCCAGAGTGAATTTGACCTAGGTTCTGCTTCAACAGATTTCTTGTCACTTAGAAGCACTATGAATTTTAATATGATTCTTATTACAACTCATGCTTACTTTTAATCTTCATGCTTTGGAAGGTATTGATCACATTCATCAGGTCATGGAGGTGCCCTTGCTGCAGGAATCTAGGCTTTTGCAGAGTAACCTATTTTGTTTTTGCTTAAATCTTTGTTATTTTATTCTTCTCTAAAAATTATTCCTGATTTTAATTTTCACCTTTTATTTGTTCCATCTGATTGTTACTAGCCTGAGGTTAACTTAAAAAATATTGTCACCTATAATAACTGATCAACTGAAACATTTATGAATCCATAAATATTCTATTCAGAAGCATTCATTCAAATAATATATATTAAGTAATTACTGCATACAAAGGCACTGACCTGAGAACTGGGAACATCATGATAAATAAAACCAAATACAGTATTTTTCTTTTTGAAGCTCAAGACTTACTGAGGTGATATAGGCACTAATCAAATAATTGTAAAACAAATTTAGATTTTATATTGCATCAAGTATTATTCAAAAGAGGCGTATCATGCTATGAGAACCTATTATGGTTTTTGAAAGCTCAGGTAATTTTTCCCTGAGGAAATGATGTTCGATCTTAGATCTGGGGGATAATTAGGAGTTAAAGTAGGCAAAAAGTGGAGGAGTGTAGTAGATATAATAAATGGCATAAAGAAGGCCTCCATAATTGAAGGGTACCTGGTGATACAGGTATTGAAATAAATTAAGTGTAGCTGAAGCAGAAAGAGCAAGAGGGATGCTGGTATAAGAAGCAGCTGAGTCATGTTGTTTCTACTCTCAAACTATTTCTTTTTTTTTTTTAAGAACAAATATTTATTGTTAAGTATTACGTACGTCCCTTTTTTCCCCATTGCCCTCTCCCCTCCACCCCCCGCCCCACCCCAAGCCTTCACCACCCTATTGTCTGTGTCTATGGGTTATGCATGTATTCATATGAGTTCATTGGTTGATCTCTTCCCTCCTTCACCTTCCCCTGCCTTCCCTCTAAGATTTGACAGTCTATCACATGATCTCATTCATATGTAGAATCTAATGAACAACATAAACTGATGAACAAAAATAGACCCAGAGACATAGAAACCTCTCAAAATATTTATTATTGTGTTCATTTCTCCCTGTCCTTACTCCTACCACCCTACTTGAAAGTAGGATAAAAAATAAGCCTCTCCTACAATAATGGATCTGCCTACTTTCTGCTCTTATTATTTCACTCTTGCTCCTTACAATTGATTCTCTGCGTGGTAGCCAGTGGTCTTTTCCAAATGCAAATTACAGTATGCCATTTCCATACTTCACACATATCAATGTCATCCCACTTTTCATGGGATAATAGAACTACCAGAACTACATGAATGATCTGGCCCTACTCACCTCTTCAGTCTCATCTTCCACCACTCTACCCCATGGTTGCAATGCTTCTGACATTCCGGCCTTCCCTCTGTTCCTCCAGAAAACATTTATAAAAGCTGTTAGCTGCATGGAAGCTTCTTATCTCTTCACCTGGTAACCAGATACGGCTTCCTTAAAGAGAACCTTCATAACGAAGACACCACACCCAACTGGATTAGGCTTCCCACCATTAGCATATATTTTATGGCATTCTGTAATTTTACTTCCTGATTTCCATTGTTATCCCCAATTTTTCACTCTTCCCCACATCCAAACACTTTGCCAAGTAACTCTTTAGCTCCAGTTACAAAGGGTAACAGGAGTATACTTCTCTACTCTTTGCCTTTGAATTGCTTTGGCCAATGAGATATTAACAGACATTAAGTAAGCTGAGACTTGAAAACATTTTTTGTTTGTTTATTTTGGTTTTTGGAGACAGAGGAAGGGAGAGGGAGAGAAAGAGAGAGACATCGATGTGAAAGAGAAACATCAATTGGCTGCTTCATGCACATCCCTTACCAGGGATCTAGCCCACAACCTGGGTATGTGCCTAACTGGGAATCAAACCAGCAACCTTTATGTCCATGGGACAACATCCAACATACTGAGGCACACCAGCCAGGGTGAAAACTAATTTTGTGGTTAGGTTACCCCCCTTATAAGAAGGACAGGACATATCATAGTTAACCCACTGATCCAAGAAGGATGAGACATGTGGAGCAGATCCAATCTTCAGCTTAACACTCTTTAGTTGAGCCTCACAGAGCTACCCAACCATGCCAAAGCCATGTGAAAAATAAATGAGTTTTATTGTATACTAGAGGCCTGATGCTTGAAATTCGTGCAAGAGTAGGCCTTCCTTCCCCCAGGCTGCCGGCTCTGGCTTCCCTCTGGCACCCAGCACCTGGGCTTCCCTCAAAGCCCCCACTTCTCCCAGTAGGTTGTCTGGAAGGACTTCTGGTCTAATTAGCATATTATGCTTTTATTATTATAGACTATTATAGATGTGTCATAGAGGTTTTATAATTATTACAAAGCAATAACTGACTGAAACAATTGTAACAGGTATGAACTGTTTTAAAATGAGAAATATATGTCATATTACTTGTAAAAATAAAAAATATGAAACCAATAGTACAGGTAAACTCTAAATAATTTTACAGGTGATGGTTTTCACTACTTGGAAGAAGTCAGGGATAACCAGAAAAATAGTTTATTGTCATTAACTACCTGGATGATCATGAACAAATCTTAACTCCCTTGGTAGTGTGTTTTGCTATCTTTAAAATGAGGGGAAGGGACTCAGTAGGGATGTTAAATGGGTTTGTCTTAAGAACTGACTCCAATTGATTGTTGTGACTTTCTGGAATGCTATGTTGACAATGATTCTAAAGCCAAATTTAGGCTCGGTTGACTGAGTATCATGATCAATTACCAGTATCTGCCCTGGAAAGAGAGGAGGGTCCGCAGCACCAGAGCCACAGATTTGTCAGCCCTGGGTTAGAGGATTTCTAACATTCATTCCATATTTGACACCCATAACTCGAGGAGTCAATAAATTAATAGAGATAATAAAAGTGAGATCTAGCTACAGTCTTGGGCAGGCAAGAATAATCTATTATTCTCCTTTTCTCCATGGTTCTCTGCAAAGTGCTAGATACACAGAATAGTTTAATAAAGAACTGTGATATTTTTATTGCTTGTAGTAGATCCATAGCTTTGGGGTTCAGTCAATGGGCTTATAAACCAGAAGACTCTTAGATGCAAGTGACAAACTCTCACCTCAAGCTAAGGTAGAGAAGAAAAAAAAGCTTAAACTTGTTGGTTGACATTACTGAAAAGTGGAAGAATGGCTGGCTTTCTTCACGGCTATATTTTGAGGCTCAAAATAATGTCTTAGGACTGAGGACCTTTTCTCTCCATTACTCAGCTCAGTTCCCCTTAGGGACTCTACAAGATAACTCTGGCAGTTCTAGGCTCCCATAATAGTTCCAGGGAGAACAAAAGAAGAATACTGAGCTCCACTGGACCTAATTCACCTATCTTAAGTCATATACTTACTCCTGAACAAACCAGTATTTCCATGGGGAATGTGGTATTGCTTTGACCATGCCAAGGACATAGTTGTAACTGTTCATGGGATTGTATTAGATTTTTATTTTCTTCTCTATATTTTTACTACATATTTCAAAATTTCTACATAGCCATTGATTTCTTTTGTAATCAGAGAAATGTAGACATTATTCATAAAAAGAAAACAAAAAAAAAGGAGGAGTAAAAGTTCTTCACTTTTCTTTTGGACAATATATGATGTCATATATTTGAACCTGTTACACTCAGTTCTGGCAAAATAAGATTTTAAACCTGCCTCACTTTTTCAAGCATTGTGCTATAAATAAGACTTCTTTTGATCTAGGCCATTCTTCATTACGCTAAAAATAATTTTTGCATGAAAGCTACTGAATAGCCTGACATGAGATAACTTGCTTTTAAAATATGCTCAGTGTGGTAACAAAGGATCCTGGACATAGCTCTATATTTCTTTGTTCTACAGAGAAGATGCCATGCCATTATTTTTTGTGTTTTACATATAACTATTGTTTGCAGGATTAAAAGATGATTCTAAGTATAGAACTTCCACATAAACTTTGACACAAATGAAAGGATACAGTTAGTGATAAATTCAGGAAAAAACCTGCTATACCCAAAGCAAATCTATGGTGTAATGAGTATCCATAACAATGCTATCTTTGAATATGTATTATTGATCCAATTTCATGTTCTGTATGCTATTTCCTCCAGGGCTGAAAGTGCATTGTCCAGTTCTTGAAATGATTTTTGATGACTTCTCATTATATGAGAACCATGGAATAAGATGCCAGTTAATGCAGAATACATTTACAACTAATACTATAGTCAACAATGTGAATTACTTAATTTTTAGGCCATAACACCCTGAATGAAATCTACATCCTGCTTAGTGTAGGCTACTAGGATACTTTTTCTTTAACTGCTTTTTTTTGGTCAAATTCAAATTTTGGGAGGGAGGATTAGGGGGAGCAGGTACTTTTATTTCTTTAAGTCAGCACCCTAACCAAAAGAAATAGATAAAAATTTGTCACCTTAGCAGGCTAGTAAGCAAAATGATATATATGTAAAATGTGGATTTCAGGATGTTCAAATCACACCTAAAGACAATAGATTAAGACATATACATATTATTAGAAACTACTTCCTCTGTGAAAATTTGACTCAAATGCCTAGTTTCAGAGATAGCCAAAATTCAAAATTGAACATTAAAACTCACCTCCAGGATCAATTCTCTTAAAAAAAATCCATAAAACACAGAAATAAGTGGAGACCTATCATTAGGTATTAATTTTGCCTAGCCATTTATCCAATTTTCTCTCTTATCTATTTATCTAAATCCACAACTGAAAGGTGTTACTTTTGACTGGACTGTAAGAGTCACTACTCTGTCACACTGAAATAATTTCACTGGATTTTACACTACTGTGCAAAACCTAGGACTGCTGCATTCTGTAGTTGAAGGAAAGATTTAAAATGACATATAATTGGGAAATGCACCTCTCACAAAGCAAGACTCCTTTAGTAAATTATAGCAAGCACCCTAACAGTATATTAGGCAACCATTTAAAAGGACGTTTAGCAAAAAAGTGTGGCTTAACCCTCTCCACCTTCCAGTGCCTGGTTGTCTAGCATTCCGGGATGCACAAGTCAGGCTGTGACTTGGTATTCATGAGCTTTGGGCCACACAGCAGTCTGATATCAGCTCCACAGGGACCAGGGCCTGAGCCTCCCTACAGAAGAACTTCAAGTGATATGACCAGAGGACAGCTGGGGGCAGCCACTACAAGAGGGAACATTAGCCATTTTAAATAGCCACTGAGTGTTTCTCAGTTATCTTTTCTCCCCAGGGGAGATGACTGAGGAAAATTCTCTCCCTTTTTGCATAAGCTAAGGCATCCTTTCTGAAAAAGCACCACTTGGTTCCAGGAATATACACTGAGTGGCCAGATTATTATGACCACCACATCAGTACTTCGTTGGGCCACCTTTTGAGTTCAATACTGCGGCAATTCTTCTTGGCATTGACTCCACAAGATGTTGAAAGGTGATGCGAGGAATCTGACACCATGCCTGATGAATAGCACTGTCCAGTTCTGTGAGATTTGATGGTTGTGGAACCAGCTGCCTGACGGCTCTTTTAACTTTGTTCCACAAATGCTCAATTGGATTGAGATCTGGTGATTGTGGGTGCCACCTAAGCAAGGTAAAGTCTCCCTCATGTTCTTGAAACCACTTCTGCACAATACGAGCACCGTGGCATGGAGCATTGTCTTGTTGGAAGAAGCCATCTCCATTGGGATATGCCATCAACATGATAGGATGAACTTGATCAGAAATGATACTTAGGTATGTTGTGCTATTCAGACGTTGTTCCACACAAATTAAAGGGCCAAAATCATGCCAGGAAAACATGCCCCAAACCATAACACTGCCCCCACCAGCTTGAAGGGTTGTACTCATGCATGTGGGGTGCATGCTTTCATGCTGTTTCTGCCAAATTCTCACTCTGCCATCTGCATGATGCAACTGGAAACATGACTCATCGGACCACATGACTTTTTTCCAATGCTCGACTGTCCAATCCTTGTGTTCCTGTGCGAATTGAAAACGTTTTATCTTGGTAACTGCAGACAGCAAAGGTGTTCCAACAGGTCTTTGGCTTCCATATCCCATACGATGCAGTGTATGGCTAATTTTGCTACAAACATCAGGTGGTTATAATAATCTTGCCACTCAGTGTATATTAAATTCATCACCCTATTCATTAGAGGAGCTCTTCAGTCCAGGCAGAGGGCAGGATAGCTGGGACCCAGCTGATGATAATATAGGTGTTAAGATGGTAGTCCAATTGCAAGTATGTTTCTTTTTTAAAAAATAGATTTTTATTGATTTCAGAGAGGAAGGGAGAGGGAGAGAGAGATAAAAACATTAATGATGAGGGAGAATCATTAGTTGGCTGCTTCCTGCACACCCCCTACTGGGGATGGGAGCCCGCAACTGGGGTATGTGCCCTTGACCAGAATAGAACCCAGGACCATTCAGTCTGTAGGCCCATGTTCTATCCACTAAGCCAAACCAACTAGGGGAAGTATGTTTCTTTTGAAAACCCTATGTTACTTTATGTCTCCCAGGAAGGTGACTCTCTCAGGATCCAGAGCCAGATCAATTTCATACTGGAATCATCTTTTTCTTTTTATATTTTTACTAGAGGCCCGGTGCACAAAAATTTGTGCACTGTGGGGGGGGTCCCCTCAGCCTGGCCTGTGCCCTCTCACAGTCTGGGACCCCTCAGGGGATGACCACCTGCTGGCTTAGGTCTGCTCCCCGGGGGATTGGGCCTAAGCTGGCAATCAGACATCCTTCTGGCAGCCCGGCAGCCCTTGGGGGATGTCCACTTGCCAGTGGGGAGCAGACCTAAGCTGCAGTCGGACGTCCTTAGCGCTGCTGAGGAGGCAGGAGAGGCTCCCACCACCACCGCTATACTGGCAGCCATCAGCCTGGCTTGTGGTTGAGCAGAGCTCACCCATGTGGGAGCGACTGACCACCAGAGGGCAGCTCCTACATTGAGCGTCTGCCCTCTGGTGGTCAGTGTGTGTCATAGTGACCAGTCATTCCCAGTCTTTCTGCTGTTAGGGTCAGTTTGCATATTACCCTTTTACTATATAGGATAGAGGCCTGGTGCACGGGTGGGGGCCGGCTGGTTTGCCCTGAAGGGTGTCCTGGATCAGGGTGGGGGTCCAGCTTAGGTGCCTGGCCAGCCTGGGTGAGGGGCTGATGGCTGTTTGCAGCTTGTCACACCCCCTTCAGGGTGGGGGTCCCCACTGGTGTGCCTGGCCAGCCTGGATGAGGGGCTGATGGCTGTTTTCAGGCTGGCCACACCCCCTTCAGGGTGGGGGTCCCCACTGGGGTGCCTGGCCAGTCTGGGTCAGGGGCTGAGGGCCATTTTCAGGCTGGCAAGCGACTGAAGCTCCCAGCCTCTCCTTTTTTTCTTTTTATTTTATTCTGGGATTTATTTACCTTCTATAATTGAAACTTTGTTGCCGTCACTGGAACTGAGAGCCGGGCTCCTGCTCGCTCCAGCTCTGAGGCCACGGCCAGCTGTAAGCAGGTATCTGGGGTTTGTTTAGCTTCTATAATTGAAACTTTGTTGCTTTCAGAGCTCAGAGCTGGGCCACGGCAGGCAGGGAACCTCCATCACTGGAGCAAGCAAGCCTCCTGCTCACTTCATCTGCGTGGCTGCCGGCCGCCGTCTTGGTTGGGTTAATTTGCATATCGTGCTGATTAGCCAATGGGAGGCATAGTGAAGGTAAGGTCAATTACCATGTTTGTCTATTATTAGATAGTATTGACTTCAGAGAGGAAGGGAGAGGGAGAGAGATCTAGAACATCAATGATGAGAGCAAATCATTGATCGGCTACCTCCTGCATGCCCCACACTGGGATTGCTGTACACTGGGAATCGAGCCCACAACGCAAGTGTATGTCCTGACCAGGAATCAAACCGCGACCTCCTGGTTCATAGGTCAAAGCTCAACCACTCAGCAACTCTGGCCAGGCCGAAATCATCTTTGTCACTACTTCCAAACTGGATGATCACAACCAAGATAAATGGAATGGGGTACTTCCTACTTGGTAAAAATACAAGGGAACCTATCTTATACCCAGAGCCTACAATCACAATAATGAACATATCAATAAAATTTTGCCCAATAAAAGGACATTGAAAATGCTATGTAGAAATAATAAAAATGTTCATAATATAACTTTATGTATAAAAAAAACTGAATTAGAACATATGTGTCAAAAATATTAATGACTAAAATGTCTTAGAAAGCAATATGAAAAGATAAAATGTTATGATTGAGTAGTAGAATTAGAGTTAACTATTTTAATATCTTTTCCAAAGTTGGTAATAATGATTTCAATTAAAAAGAATAAAATTAACGTCTTCCTACTTAGCTGTAACTGTTTCCATTATTAACAGATAGCCACAGATGTACTTTCAATTGAATTGTGGAAGGTCATACCATCAATGGTCTTTTGTTTCTTAAACACCTAAGTGTGGAACATAAATGCCCCTGTTAAAGCATCTTGCGTTTAAAATTCTCATCTGATTTCTTTATTTTTTCTTAGTTAGTGAGTGCTCTCAGCTAATGGGTTTGATTCACTTTCCTTTGGTTAAGAGAAAATATTTTCATTATTCAAATTATATTCTGAACATTATGCTACTAATTATATACAAAGCATGATTCCCTCTCAAACTCTCATGACATTATCAGTAGGAAGTAAGCATATGCACATCTTCAGCAAGAATTTCAAGTTTATGCAGCATAAAAAATGTCAGTTAACTAGAAATATGTATATGTTGACATAACTTTGATTTTGTAACTACAAAGGAAAGTAAAAGGACAACTGGAGAATGTTAATAATCCATTTACATAGAATCCATAATTGGCTATCAGACACTTATGAAACATTCTAAATGTAGTACTATATTTTTATACATTCATATAAATGTATATATATGAATATTCACCTAGAACTTGGTGACACTCAGTAGAAAAAAGAATTTCCTGCAATCATTAAAGAGAATTTCTGATATCTGCCATAGGTTAACACTTGAGGGCAGCTACAGGGATGCAGCCCCTTAAGTCAGGAAACTGAAGAACTCTCTCACCAGGTAACTCTCAAAGGTCATTATTACGGTCTCAGGAAAATTACCTAAAGATCCTTCTCTTCCTTCTGCTGTTACCCACATTACCATTACCACAGCCCACTTTTCTCTCCTTTACTAAGCTACTGCCAGGAACCTAATATTGAAGGCTACCTTGTCTCCCCTTGAGTTCTTAATATTAAAGGTTACAATGCAGAAATGGGTGAGTGTGATTTTTTTCACTAGCTTAGTCCCACAGTGGAACTTCTGCATACCAGAAATTAAAATTAAACAACAAATTTTAAAGCCCACAATACTACATTCTCCTCCTACCATACTACCTAAATTTCTGATACCTCTCAAAATGGCAAAAAACTCAGTCCATAATACACAAAGCCATCACTTTGTTCTTGCTACCATCTCTTTTGAGAGAGCCCCCTGTATTCTTTGATGTTTTGTCTCAGTTTCACTCATCTTTCTGTACAAACTCTCACTACCATCAATATGTAACTATTTATACCTCACTTTGATCATCAGTATTCTAGACAACTTTTGTCTCAGTGCCGCATCAGAAGTAGCACTAGAAATTTAATTCTAGAACCTGTCCTAAGTAAAAAGAGATAAATGGATTTAGTTTGCTATGTCATTATAGGAGTCATGATTTCTTGAGCACTTGGAGGCCGGGCATTATGCAAAGCAAATTTAATATTACGTAATCCACAGGAAAGCCTATTTAACAGATAAAAATATTGAGGAATATTCAAATTCAGGTCTCAGGAGCACTGTACTCCAATATATTTAATACCTATACTGAACACATCTATACTTAAACCCAGTCCCCACTCCTACACTGCCCTGTCCATCATTTCCATGCCCAGGTCATAGGTCCTGCACCCATATTTATTAGAGATCTTCAAACAAACCCTAATATTGGCTGTAAAATGGGACAGTTTTTTTCATATTTTCCAATGCTGCACAACAAATTGCTCTAAAATTTAGCAGCTTAAAACAAGAATCATTTATTATCTCACAGTATGTGTAGGTCATGAATCTGGGCGTAGCTTACTTGGGTGCCTCTGACTGAACATCTCTCATGAGATTGTAGTCAAGCGGTTGGCCAGGGCTACTGTTTTATGTGGAAACGTCATCAGGTGTTGAGGAAGCTGGAGGCTCTGCTTCCTAGCTCACTCTGGTAGTTGTTGACAGGCCTTGGTCCCCTACCACCAAGACCTCCCCACAAGACCTTCTGATGACATGGCAGCTTGATTCCTCCAGAAGAAGGATCTGAGAGAGCACCCACGACAGAAGCCACAGACGTTTATAACTTGACCTTGGAAGTGATATCCCATCATTTTTCCTGTATTCTCTTCACTAGAAGTAACTCACAAATCCAGTGGATGGGGTTTTATAAGGATATAAATGCCAGGGAGCAAGATTGTTGAGGGCCATCCTACAGACTTCTCTCTGCACATGCCCCTCCCCAGCACTCTCCCTACCACCTGTATCTCAGATTCCCATGTCTCTTTATCTTCCAGTCATAAAGGACTAAAAAACATGTTATTGTTTTGTTAGCCAATATTCCTGGGCCTCAGTGTCTGGCTCCCTTCTGAAATGGTAACTGAAATATCTATCCTGTAACTCTGGAAGTCTTCTTTATGTTTCTTATTGTCAGTTTAACCTGCTCAGACTGTTGCTGAAGCTAGATTTGAATTGGAGGAAATCTTCCTCCAACTTATCCTCTGGCTGCCCCAGAGGATAGTCCCCAGGTTTAGCTGCCCTTTGATAATTTCTATTTCCTACCTAATACATAGAAATTTATCTGAATATACTAATATGAGCTTCAGATAAATTTTTACTAGCTTTTAATGCCCACCTACACCCTAGCCCCCACCATGTCCTAGTCCCTCATTCTTACTTTTCCCAGGATAGAGCTTTCCAACTCTGGCCTCCAGAGATTTTCCCCTGGTATCGGACCTTCCTGCATTGATATGTAGTCATCTCTTTCCCCATTGTGCCTATGAATCCTTAATTTGGGATCCTGGATGCCTCATAACTCTTACCAAGTTGCTAAGGCTGTTTCTGCTCTTTGGTGACAGTTCTTCCTAAGTTCCAACCCATTTTTAGTTCTTGACATCTCCACAGCGATATTCTTAAAATTTCTTTATTTTGTTTTATCACAAGCACATGACATACTTTCTCTGTCACTTCCTCACTTTCAGTAGAAGAAAAACACAGTGAAATATCAACAAAGCATAAGGAGATTTGTGAGGATTTATATTCACCACCTGCTTTAGTAAGAGGAATATAGGGAATTCATGTTTGAATCATCACCTACACATGTATTTGAAGTCAGATATTGAGAGATCATAGCCTTAAAATATGCTTCACTATTCACTATATGGCTAACCAAATAATCTGTAACAAAATGCATTGGTAAGCACAAGAAAACCAACGGTAGTTTATTGTTAGAAAGAAGAGCAACAATAAAAAATTGCAACCAAATATTATTATTTTAATAATATGATAAAATTAGTTTAAATATCATCAGTTAACCCTTTATAACTAATTTACCTTACTGGTTAACAATGCTTACTTACACTTTAAAAGTATGTGAATTTGTATATCATCCATCTTTAAGAAACTGTTTTGAATTTTCAACTAAATTATAGCACAGCAGGAGAAAATTTTGACTGATTATTGAAGGTTCACATCTTTGGTCTGATACCCATAGGGCTAGGTATATTTCAGAAATTTTCAGATTTAAGAAAGAATTCAGTGCATACACTATATACAGTGGTTGGGAAAAGTAGGTTTACAGTTGTTTGTATGGAAGTTACAATCCTATATAATAAAAGGCTAATATGCAAATTGTCTCCTCAACCAGAAGTTTGACTGGGAGTTTGACCAGGGGGTGGGGCCATCCGGCCAACTGCCCTTGGCCCCTCCCGGCATCTGGCCTGGCCAGATGGGCCCTGATTTGGGCAGGCTGGCCAGACCCCACCCATGCACAAATTCATGCACTGGGCCTCTAGTAGTTAATAAATAATAATACAAGAATAAACTTTGTGTTTTGTGTACTCACAATTATAAACCTACTTTTGCCCACCCCTGTATTATATACCACCAGTGCCTAGGACAGTACTCTATAACCATACATTAATATGTCTGCTATAAAATATAGATCAAGTTGAATAAGACTATAAATAGCTTCAAGTCATTTCAGGTCAGGATTTGCTGACAAGTGAGTTTACAACCAAACTTAACAAAAACCTTTTGGTTCTATTGATTTGGGGATTGTATAATTTGTGGCTAAGAGATTGTGGATTTATACAGTGTTCCAGGTTGCATTTCAGGGCTGAAGGTTTTAACACTTGGAGTGCGGGTGAATTTCCCGCCAAAATATAAGATGGCTCTGTCTTTTGGTTTTGTTCCATCCACCAAAAGGGTGGATTACAAACAAATATTTGGTAATACGCAGTTACAATCGGCCCGAGTTTACACGTTTCCCGCACTCCACCGCAAATCTATATGAACCGAGTTAAAGACGGCTCCCGCGGAGTACGCGCAATTCACGCGAGCCGACTTAACTCGTTTCCCACACTCCAAGTGTTAAATACCAGGGCCCACCTTCACAAGTTTCCTTTTAAAACTCACTTGAGTTCCTCCAGTCCCTTATTTTTCCATTTCCATTCAAGAAGTGATCTATTAAGGAATTGTGTGTGTCCTTTTATTCCCTTATCAACTTTATTAAAAATTATTTTTAATAAATAATTTACATACAAGAAACTAAATCCAGTTAAAGTACACAATTCTATAGGGGATTTTTGTTGTTGTTGTTTTTATTCTTTTTGTTTTGTTTTGATAATTGTATATACCTATGAAACCAAAACCACAACCAAGACACAAAACATTTCTAACAGCTCCAAAATATTCTTCATGCTCCCTTGTAACCCATCTCTCTACCCTTCCCTTGATGTAGTCACTGAACTGACTTTTTTCACTTAGGTGAATTTGCATTTTATATTAATGAATCATATTCTATGCACTCTTTGTGTCTGTCCTCTTTCACTTGGCATAATGTTTCTGAAATCCATCTGCTGCATACATTGGCAGTCTCTTTGTATTTCTGAGTAGTATTCTAATGTACAAACACACTACATTTTGTTTACCATTTACCTTTTGATAGATATTTTGGTTGTTTTCAGTTTGGGCCTATTGTTAGAAATGCAGCTGCCTTCTTGTGGGCATACCTTTTCATTTCTCCTGATACAAGCACCTAAGATCAGAATGGGTGGGTTAAATAGAATATGTATTCCTTAACTTTTTGAGAAACCTATCTACACTAATAAAAGAGAAACATGGTAATTGGCGTACGACCGCTACCCTTCCCATTGGCTAATCAGCGTATCCTTATGCAAATTAACTGTCAGCCAAAATGGCGGCCGGCAGCCAGGCAGCTGGAAGCGAACATGAGGCTTGCTTGCTGCAGGGACTGCAGACTCCAACTCTCAGCCGACAGTTTGAAACTTTGTAACAAATATAGCCAGCCGGGATCTCAGAGCTGAAGTTATACATTGTTTCGATTATAGAACGGCAAACAAACCAGCAGCGGAGGCCTCAGAGCTAGAGCCAGAGCTAAAGCTGGCCCAGAATAAAAAAAAGAAAAAAAGGAGCGGTTGGGAGATTCGGTCAATCGCCAGCCTGAAGGCAGCCCTCAGCCCCTCACCCAGACTGGCCAGGCACCCCAGTGGGGACCCCCACCCTGAAGGGTGTGTGACCAGCTGCAAACAGCCATCATCCCCTCATCCAGGCTGGCCAGGCACCCCAGTGGGGACCCCCACCCTGATCCAGGACACCCTTCAGGGCAAACCAGCCGGCCCCCAGGCCTCTATCCTATATAGTAAAAGGGTAATATGCCTCCCAGCACCAGGATCAGCGGAGCCGGGAGGCCTCCTGGCACTGGATCAGCGTGACAGGGGGCAGTGCCCAAACCCCCTGATCGCCCTGCGGCTCTGAGTGTGACAGGGTGCAGTGCCCCAACCCCCTGATCCGCCCTGCTCTGTGTGTGACAGGGGGCGGTGCCCTAACTCCCCTATCGGCCCTACTCTGTGCGTGACAGGGGGGAGCTCCCCAACCTCCTAATGGGCCCTGCTCTGTGCATGACAGGGGGGAGCTCCCCAACCCCCTGATTGGCCCTGCTCTGTGCGTGACAGTGGGTGGCACCGCAACCTCCCCATTGACAATGCCTTGAGTGTGACAGGGGGCGGTGCCCCAACTCCCAATCGGCCCTACCCTGAGCGTGACCAGGGGCTGCACCTAGGGATTGGGCCTGCCCTCTGCCACCCGGGGGCAGGCCTAAGCCAGCAGGTCGTTATCTCCTGAGGGGTCCCAGACTGTGAGAGGGCACAGGCAGGGCTGAGGGACCCCCCTTTCCCCCCCGAGTGCACAAATTTTTGTGCACCGGGCCTCTAGTAGTTTTTATAAAATGATTTGCAATTTTACATTTCCATCAACAGGATATGAGAGATATGCAAATTGGCAATTTGTGTAACTTATTTTGTGAAGTCACTATTCAAGTAGTTTATCAAATTTTCTATTGATTGTTTTTCTTCTTGTAATTGAGTTGTAATTGTTTTTTCTGCATACAAATCCTTTGGCAAATATCCATATTGTTATATCTCCTCTCATTCTATGTCTTACCTTTTTATGTTTTTAAAAGATATATTTCAAAGAGCAAACATTTTGGACTTTCATAACGTCCAATTTATCACTTTTAAAAAATGTTCACGATGATTTTCTCCCACTTTTTAAAGAGTTTTATAGTACTAGACTTATATTTAGACCTATTTATTACTCTTTAAGAGTTAATTATTGTATATTGTATGAAAGGCTAATGTTCCTTTTAAAAACGTTTTGGTAAATGAACCCTAGTAAATGAGAATAAGTCTTGTGAAGTGCAGAGGGATTTCGAGGCAGTGTATGCACCAGGAAGGGCACCTGCACTGTGTGAAGAATAGCAGAGAAAGTGAACACTGAGGTGACTAAGCCACTGCCCCTTCCCAACCCCTCCCTGCCCAGATTGGCTGAAACGTAGACCGCCTTTCATCCTCTCTAGAGTCAGCATGTGTTCTAGCTGAGCGTATAATTTTCTTTTCGGCTCCCTGTAACTTGGCCTCTGTTTACATTTAACAAATTAAACATGTTTCTCTAGGCTGGCAGTTAAACCAGAATTTGAGCCATAGCATTTTGCACAAGAACAATGCAAATAGGGATACAGCTACTTGTACCAGCTTCAAGTACCACCACCATCATTTTCAGCAATCATCTGAAAATGAAAATGCAACTGTTTGATGTTAAAATGATCACTTAGACCTGATTCTTCTTCCATCATACTAAGCCTCTACGTGGTGGAAGACATGAGTCCTCTACATAACTTCCTCTCAACTCCTCATTGCTTGAAAAGAGAAAACACAAAACAGAACAGAAAGCTTGAGTGATTTGCAATCCATCCAAGTACCAATCATGTTGAATTGTATGATTTCTCGAGTGCCTAGAAATTTTTTAGCACAGTGCAGTTTATAAAAATTAAACAATAATTTTCGTTAAAGTAACAATTTGAAAAGTTTACTTAGCAACTCAAAGGTGCTATTTCTAGCCATAAATTACCTAGTTCCTTGGTATTCTTAATTTAAGGTAGTAATTCTATAATATTTGTAGAATTCTCAAGCTACATAAATAATTCATAACATCTATTCTACCTAGTCTTTCCTTTTCATTTCCTCTCTCGGCATCTTATTCCATTCTTTCTCTTTTTTGTTCAGGGATGTTTACCTACTTTGCTTGTTTTCTTAAGTCCCTCAGCCCATTTCAACCTACACTGCCAATTACTCTTCCAAAAATATTTCTTGCATCAGTTACTATCTTGCTTAAATTACCTTAGAAAATCAAATTATCTACTCTATATGTTCCAAATTCTTTAGCCTCACATTCAAGAGTTCCATGACCTAACTCCCTCATTTAACAACAATAGCCCCCCCCGACCCACCCCCACCCCCCACACACACATGCACCGGTTCCATCCATTTCAGCAGGACACATTTATTCTCTCATGTATCCTCCTCTTGTCTCTGATCTCAATGCACCCATATGGGAAGCAGAATCACTGTGCCCTCTCCTCCACCCACCCAAACACTACAGTTCTCCATGGCCCACATCATGCCTCAGGCTCAGAATTCCTTGACATAAGATTTGTACCTCTTGCCGAGTTTTCCTTTTCACTGTTTAAATTGTACTCAGTGACCTCAAAAGAAAGTTGCTCTCCTTAGTGTATTTCCAACCTTCTTTAAAGATGATTGGGAGCCATGACTGGTTTGGCTCAGTGGATGGAGCGTCGGCCTGCGGACTCAAGGGTCCCGGGTTCGATTCCGGTCGGGGCCATGTGCCTTGGTTGCGGGCACATCTCCAGCGGGGAGTGTGCAGGAGGCAGCTGATCAATGTTTCTCTCTCGTCGATGTTTCTAACTCTCTGTCTCTCTCCCTTCCTCTCTGTAAAAAATCAATAAAATATATATATATAAAAAAAAGATGATTGGGTATCATGGGTCACATACTCCACCCTCTCTTCCTCACCTCCCATCAACAAAGTTATGAGCTACAGGGGACCAGGTCTGGCTCCAAACAAGGCCTAATAATTTCTCTGAGCTGTAGTTTCCTCAAATATGTGAAATGGAGATAATGCCTATCTCATATAATTATATGCTAATAATAGCACCCAAGTCATATAATTACTGTAGAATCACATGAGAAATATACAAAAAATATTTAAAGTATCTGCTGCTTCATAATAAAACTCAATAATAGCTAATATTATTTTTCATATTTTATTATTAATGCTCCTTTTTTAATTCAATGCAACTTAATTTATTTATTTTAATTTACCTTTATTGTTGAAAGTGTTACAGATGTGGCCCCTTTGTTTTTTGTATTTTTTTCCTGCTGACCCCCTCAACCCCACACTCACCCATCCTAAGTATTCTATGCACCTTTAAAGGCCTGGAGACAGTTTTCCAGAAGATATGAAGGTGGCCGGAGCATGCTTGGCTGTGGAAAATGGCCTAACTCACTTCCCCCTGCTCTACACATTTTTCTTTCCATTTCTTTGAGCTGTAAGAAGTGAGGTCATTCATTCCTTGGTAGTGAAAAGATATGATACTCAGAGTTGGACATTTGTCATTAAAAGGAAAAGCAGGCCTCTATCCTGCTTTAATCGGAGGCTGTAGACCCAACAAAGTATTGCCACAGAAGATACTAAATGGGGTACTTGCAATAATTAGGTCTAGTATTCATGCATAGTGAGTACTGTTAGGATCTTCTTAACAAAGATATCAGCATGCCAAAAGCTACCTGCAGATAAGGTCAAAGGAACTAAGAGTAAGTTGTGCAGTGCAGTCACTGAGGTTGTAGCTTTGCTACCCGCCTGAAAAGATCAGAGAGTAACCTTCTATTTTATACATGGCACTAAAAGCCAAGTCACTGCAATAGGAAATTATCTGCTAAGTCATTTCTATTTTGTTGAAATTTGTCAGTTTTTGCCTGATCTAACTTCAGAAAAAAACCATTCTTTCACATAGACTCTCTATGGACATGTTTTGCTTTTATTTTTCTTTGCTTGTCTGGATTTATGGCTTAGTAAGAGTCAATGTCTTCCTTATTTCCTCCACTACACTTTCTTGCCTAATAACATATGGCTATCAACATCTCTTGGGTATTTTGTGCACAGTTCAGAATTGTTTACCAAGAGAAACCCTCCTACCAATTTTTTGAATGTGGGTAGGACACACTGTGTCCTGAAGATTTTCCAAGGTTCTTCAGGTTCCAGAACATGGCCAACTTCCCTGACTTGTATTCTTTCAGCCTAGCTTTTGAGTCTATCTCCCAGGAACTTACTATGGCATTACCCCCTGTTTCAGCCTAATTCATTCATTAATCCAAGACATAGTTATTGAACCGCTACTTTGAGCCAGGCCCTGTACTAGGTACTGAGGGTTCGGTGATGACCACAACACAGTGCCTGAGTCAGTGGGACTTAGAATCTAGCAAGAGAGACAAATATTAAGAAAAAAACATTTACTAAAAATTTTAAGTACATTTATGATAACACAATGCAAGTATATAATATGCAATGACAGTGCATAACAACAGTGCACATTAACAAGTCTCTGGACCTTTGAACTTTTGAAAATTATGTATAACCTGGATGGTAAGATTCAGTAGCCATTATTAGTCAGGTGAAAGTAGAATGAGCAAAAAGAATGTTCCAAGCTGAGGCAATGTCATGTCCAAAGGCCCTAAGGTAGGAAGGTGCTTGGTGTAGTAGACCAGAGGGTCAGAAGTTAAATCTAAAGAATGACTCAAGGGCCAAATTATGCAGTACTTGTGAAATATTTTAAGGACTTGATAATTTTTCTTTTATTTCATGAGGTTTCCTGTTTTGGGCTTTGCACATTCTCTTTTCTTTTCCTTCTTCTTCTTCTTCTTCTTCTTCTTCTTCTTCTTCTTCTTCTTCTTCTTCTTCTTCTTCTTCTTCTTCTTCTCTCTCTCTCTCCATGTGCTGTGCCCTCTATCCAGGTGTCCCTGTTTCTTGAAGCTGGACACACCAAGAAAGGAAGGGACTTCTCTGGTCCTCAATCCCCAGTGGCTTTTATTTAAATACCTTGACCACATATTTCCTGTGCCTCTAAATCCAGAAACCCATAACCCAGCCACCTTATGCATATCATGCAGACATTTCCTTTAAGTTTTATCACTATCACTAGAGGCTCAGTGCATGAATTTGTGCACAGGTGGCGTCCAGCCAGCCCTCTCTGATCAGGGTGGGGGTGGGGCAATTGGGGGCGGAGCTGGCCAGGGGGAGGGGCCACAGGCCATTGAACTCCCACTTGAGGGACAATTTGCATATTAGCCTTTTATTATATAGGATTAGGGTCCTACCACCAAATGTTTGGAGGTTTCTTTTCTCTGAACCTTCTTTCCCCTAAAATTTATTTTGGTCTTAATTAAATCACTCCCTCTCTGTTTGCATTATCCTCTAAGGTCCCTGGTATGACCTTAAATCCAAGCTTTAAGAAAGCAAAGCTGGAAAGACATTTTTCATAATCATCTTTTACTTTTGACCCCCTAGCTTAGACATTGAAAGATCTAAGGAATAAGAGAAACAAATTATCCTGTTGTATTTTTCACTTACCAATTGGATGGGAACTCTGTTTATGTTGTGAGTAGGATTTTTTTTGTACTTCCAACACATAGAATAATGATGGCTGTGTGGATTATATTTTCCCCAGTGTTTCCAGGGGACTAGTTGATGAGTCTGTGAAATGGGAAATTTTCTGGTCCCTCCTTGGAGAGTCTTTTGCTTTTCCAACACTGGCCACAGAATAGTCCTCAGGTCTGGATAAAACTCAATGAGACTTACTAGTACATTACCATGGGATTAGCCAAAGCAACTGCATGAAGATTCAGTTGAGGCAAAACATGAGAGCTGCCCTTCTACTCAGACCCCACCCACAACTTTAACTTTTCTGGCTTATCACATGATAGGATGCCCATATTAATTTATCATTCAAACTCAGACACTTTAGAGAGTAAAAGTTAGAGCTATAAGTAATTCTTCTGGGCAACAGGCATAAACTGAGTTGCTCCTGAGTAAACAAGAACTTAGGTCACCATATCAGTCATTCCCCAGGTTGTAGGCCCCAGATTTCAGGCAGCTACACTAGAGGACAGGTTGGGAGAGTACCTGCTATATAAACATTCAGGCCTTCCCCTAGCTGGGGACCCATGTGCAGCCTGATGAGTATTTCATACCCCCCCCCCCCTTCTCTACTCATCTAGTTCTTATTTCATTTCAGTCTTGGTCCTTCTCTGGTCTCCCAAGACACCCTAAACATCCTTAACTCCTGTGTTGCTAGGTTCGCAGACATGATCTACCATGAAGTAACCATCTTCTATACAGATAAAACATGTGCTTTTTCACTTTCTTAACCTTTTAGAGGCCATATTGGAAATATTCATCATTCAAAAATTAAGGATCTATCTTTTATGTTTCCTCCTGGGGTAGTATCTCCAATTCCATTATTTCAGACTTGAGACATGATACTTGTAGCTGATTAGAAGGCATATAATTTGACGATGTGCCCTGGTACTTTCTCCTGGCCAACTGACTCTCTGAAGACTATGACTAAGATTCTGCCCTGATTTCCCAAAATCACTATAATGAAGCTGTTCAAACATTTAGCATCTCAGTAAGTTTTTCTCAGTTTCAGCTGGCAGGGGGTGGGTAAGGCCTTTTGGAATCAACCCGTCAAGATGAGCTAATACCTCCAGGCTCTCCTTTAGCAGCTTTTATAGAAGAAATTTAGAGAGAAGTTAATATCCAACAATGTTCCACTTGGAGTAAAATATGCTCTTTCTTTTTTTTTTACCTGACCAGTCCCACTTTAAACAGACTAGATATGTATATCCAAGTCTGAAGATATTGGAACTAGAACTCTAACCATGTCTTTAATCTTTTTTTTATACCAAAGTATTAACTTTACTAAATGTATAAGTCAAGGTCCAATCAGGAGACAGGAAACACACAGGGAAATTTTAATATAAGAAATTATTTAACAGTGAAAAGTAGTTAACTACTAAGTGGGGTAAAAATAGACAATTAAAAGAACAATGTGGGGTGAAGCTACTATATCTGGGGTTAACCAAGAGTAACCAAGGAAGAAACACACTTGTAAGAGGGCCCCCCAAACAAAAACTGACATTCAGACCTGAGAGAGGGAATGGCTATGGACTCCACAGACTTTACTAGGATGCCAAGTCTATAATCTTTACCTGATGGGTATTTAGAACGTTTACCTGGCACATTCTCAAACAAGCTTAAAGCTTGTTTCTAAGCACAGAAGTATTTATACACAATCCCCAAAGTGTTATTTCACTTGAAGATATGATGGTTTCTATATCTGAGTCATGGACTCATATAGCTGGACCTTAGTGCACTTGCTATTGTTGCCATATCTCTAAGGCATGCTCCAGGATCCAATGTTTCTTCTTCTAAGTTGCATCTTCTTATATAGAAATTCTGACTACTTCTTAAAGGTCATAATTGTCTCCTTCAGTAAACTATCCTTCCCCAACATCTGCCCCATACTTTAGTCTGTTTCAGGTGGTATGTGTAGGTATGGTGCTATACAAGTGTTCTTCTACCAGTGGTAGTGTAGCTGCCAGGTACCCTTCTCCTTCTTAACAAATCCAAGTCCATCTTTAATAATTTTTCCTTTCAAATTATTATTTTGTGAATAAAAGCAATACAAATTCTATCAGGAAGGCATTAGAGGTATATTTGCCCTCTTTTCTTGCATCTTGCCAAGAGCTTATACATGTCCAGAGATATTTAAAATAATTTTCATCACTGTAAATACACTGGTTTATCCCAAATCAGTGACTCCTGAGAACCACATTGTTATCTGAATAACAATAAATTGTTCAACAATTGTCTCAAAATACGTCGGCTCCCATTTCAAGGAACTACAACTTGTCCATGGAAAAGATCTGGTCTGTGCAGGCATTGATAGTAAAGCTGAGTAAATCACTATGTAGCAGATACAAAAGTAAGTTCACATGACCAAGAAATAACACTATTTCATTTCTTTTAAGTAAACTCAGATCAGTTCCTGAGCCCCCAGCCTTCTCAAAATTACTGGCGATCCCCTTGTTTCAAGGATATGGGGCCAGCGAGACCCCCTCTTTATGTCATTGGTTCACACTGGCTTCCACTGAGATACCCATTGCCCACACCATATAGTTTCCTTGGATCAGATGGTTCTGCTTCAGTGCCTTTGTAGAATTAAGAAATCTTTACAAAAGTCATAACCTCAGTCTCTGAGTTCCCATCTTCTTAAGTAGATCATACACAGAGCTATTTCTTCTAAAAACTTACCTTACTAAGGTATGGCCTGGCTCTCTAGATTCTATTCTTCTCTAATTTCCAACTGCTTAATTTTATTATGAGGAAAATACTCACTTTTTTTCTCACTGTCACAGACATGTAGCATAATCTCTTCAATAAGCTCGTGCTTTAGAACAAAAGCCAGGAAAGCAATTGCCCAATACCCAGCCCTACAAATAGACCTTCCCCTAGGCTAAGAGTCACTAAAAGATCATGTTATCTTAGGGATCTGAAGGACAAATATAAATATAACATTTTTAATTTAATAAATTAACTGTTTTAACTATAGATGATCTTTTTTGTAAACTTAGCATATTATATTTTATTACTTTTGGCCTTGTGTGTATAAATATATTTGAATATATACACATATAGACCTTTATTTCTCTTTCAGTTAACAAAATTTGTAAATTTTATCCTTCTGCAATGCCTCAAAAAACTATTATGAAATAAGTTCTAAATAACTACTTGAGAAATAAATGAATGAATGTTTATAAAATAATGATAATGTTATTTCAAATTTTAAATGTAAATTCTGCTTCCTAAGTAGGAAAACATAAGACTAAAAAAAGTTGATAGAACAATTAATTTTTATTTTCAGAGTCATTAAACAGCTATTAAACAGCATGCTAACTGTACATGACCAAAAGCTACATATGGTTTAGAGTATTAGATTTCTGATGAGAATAAGAAATAGGCCAGGAATCATCATTATTTAGGATTAATAGCTCACTCCTTGGAAAGACGTTCTATTAAAGAAACCAATTTACATTTTTATCTCCCAAACAAAAATATCTTGAGTTGTTGTCTAAGCTAAGTATGAACATTCAAGTTTTAGGTCTACAGACCTTGCCAAAGATTATACTACCAGTTTTTAAGGACAAACATAAGTTCTTCCCACCAAAAGAAAATTAGATTATAGTAATATGTGGGTATATTATAGATGCATTGCACAGATCTTCACAAAGTTGCAAATTGCATAGCTTATGGATTTCCTTAATAATTTTTATATGCTCTATCCGCCAAAGTCAGGCTAGCAAATATCTTGGTTTAGAGAACTGAAATTAGTTTCACATTCTAATTAAAAGATGAGTAACCAGGAAATATTTCACAGAAATATAAGATTCTTTAAGGGTTTGGAGCTAAAATTTTCTTATTATTTTATGCTCTTAAGCATTAATTATTATAGGGCACTCATATAGAAATACAAAGAGAAATAAGATAAACTGTCTTTCAGTGTATTAGAAAAACATTTGCTTCCATTAAAGGACCACATTCTTTTCTATCTTAAACTCAATTTATCTTGTCACATTGTAAGATTAAAGCATTTCCTAAATACTTTCGAGTCAAATAAAACCATCACCCTCATTAGCTGAGGAAATTGAAAAGATTAAATTGATGAAAAGTGTCAAGAGTTCTAAGTTTTCAATTTTTGACTGCAAAAAATAGCACAGTCCCATGTTATTAGTCATTAATAGCAAAAGCTAACCTGGAATGCACATGTCCACACACGTACCACACACACATTCATGTACGTGTGTGTGTATTCACGTACGTGAATGTGTGTGTGTGTGTGAAGGACTTTCCTTCAGGCACTTTGCATTCAAACATTCTGAATTCTCAGCATTTTTTACTTGAGAAGAGATTGTTTGGGGAAAGCATTAGAAACAGCAAATATCCGTGCAACACAAACAACATTCTAAATCCTGTAGCAATGTGCTTTGGCCCTGGACACCTTCTTTCCAAGAAATAGACTAAAATTACATTTCCCTTTGAATGTACTAAAACACTATTTTATGTCATTTACTTGGTGAAGGACTAAATATGCAAATCCATGAGTTATTCAGCTCCTAATTCTAATACCAACCACAATAACAACAACAAAATCCCTTGGCTCAGGCAGGACCTGTTAATAAACTACCATAGATAGTAATAATTGCAGACCACAAAATATTTCAGTAACCCAAAAGAGTTACCAAGGTTCTTGGAAGAAGCTAAATTCTAGTGAGTTATTCATTAAAGAAAGAGATAAGATTGAATACAGACAAAAAGGTAGTTCTTAAAAGAATACATGGGGCTTACATTTTAAGACAAGACTAGGGCAAAAGCATGAACACTAAATAATAAGTAATTTTTAATTTTACAACTCAAAATTTAGCTTACAAATTGTTTGAATTGCATTTCCCCATGTCTTTGATGAGACCAAATGTATTTTTAACTGCAGGGAACATTCAACAGCTGAATGTATGGCATGATCATTAAATCAATGAGCCAGCTGTTAGAGCAGTTACAATAATGAACCACTCATGACCATCTCCCTTACTAGAACTGAGCCATCATTTTATTTTACTTTGTTCTTCTGACCTCAATACCAGTGCTTTATTTCACTACTACAAACATGATATTTTGAGAGCAGATGCAACCTTTAGCTGCACATTCTCCAAGTCTGATTTTGCCCTGTGGTATCAAAGAATGTATTCAAAGAAGAAAGCCAAAGGAATAAAAATTCTTAAGTTTTCATCATTTTTCATTAATACTAGCTTTTTCATTTGCTAAATTGTTAGATAACCAAAACAATATATCAACAAATACTTACTATGCATCTGTTATACTTAGGGATCTGTGCTACAAAGGGTGTAAAGATAAATAACCACATTCTCACCTGCTAAGAGCTTAGACTCTGATTCAAAAATGGCAAGTTTTTGGCACACAGGCCATTATTCCCTTCTCATGGGCCAGTGCCAACATCTCTAGTCAATTTGAATACAAAATCCTTTTGACCTCCAAGTTGACCTCAGAATCCTTAATAATTGAAACTAGCATGCAAGATGAAACTTATTTGCCATTGATGATCCAAATGAATAAATGGAATAGATAGTAAAGACAATAACCAATAGATAGTATAAGATGTACTCTAAATGAATGATGTGGACATTAAGTGCCATAGAATTTTAAAGAAGAAAAGGCCACTGCGGATGGAAAAATAAATTTTTCCAAAGGATTTAGAATCTCAATTAGATGGCCTCAAAAGATAACTTGAATTTAGCTAGAGAGAATGAGGGAGAATGTTTTAAATAGTAAGAATAGCAACAAAGACACAAAGGCAGGGATGAACAAAATGAGCTTATAGGAAGGTTGGGACTGGACCAGCTTGATCAGAGTAAAGAAAGATTCATGCAAAGACTAGCAGAGCAGTAAACAGGATTAGAGAAAAATGTAAAGGGCCCCAAAGGCCACACTTGAGCACAGTGTCCCTGGTCACCTGAGCCTCCTCTCAGGTGTGTCTTTTGTGTGGGTTGTGAGTGTCCTCTTGTTGTAGTTGAGCCTTGGTTGCTGTTGGCACGAAAATGGGAAGATTGACCCTCCAGGCTGATGGTTGTGAGAGAGACACATCAATTGGTTTCCTCCCACATGTGCCCTGACCAGGGCCAGGAAGTGAACTTGCAACCCAGGTATGTATTCTTGACCAGGAATTGAACCTGTGACCCTTCGGTGTATGGGCCAATGCTCTAACCCTGAACACACCAGTTAGGGCTCCCTTTTCATTTTGTTGATGGTCTCTTTTGCTGTGCAGAAGCTTTTTCATTTGATGTAGTCCCATTTATTTATTTTTTCCTTTGTTTTATCTGTCCTAGGAGATACATTGCTATGCAAGAGATTTGAGGTTTTAGTGTTTATATTTTTCTCTAGGATTTTTATGCTTTTGCAATGTAAATTTAAGTATTTTATCCATTTGAGTTTATCCCTTGTATGGTGTAAGTTGGTGGTCTAGTTTTATTTTTTGCCTGTACCTCTTTAATTTTCCCAACACAATTTATGAAAGTTACTATTTTTACTAAACTGTATGCTCTTGCCTCCTCTGTCAAATATTAATTGTACATAAAAGCGTGGGTTGGTTTCTGGGGTCTCTCTTCTGTACCATTGATTTATATGTTTTTTCTTATGCCAGTATCAGACCGTTTCGATTACAATGGCTTTGTAGTATAGTTTGATATCTGGGATTCTGATACCTCCAACTTTGTTCTTCTTTCTCAAGATTGCTGTAGCTATCTGGGATTTTTTTTTTTTTTTTTGGTTCCACGTAAATTTTTGGAATATTTGTCCTAGATTTATGTAATATGCCATTGATATTTTAATAGGAATTACATTGAATCTATAGATTTCTTTGGATAGTATGGACATTTTTACTATATTAATTCTTCCAATCTATGCCTCTACTTATTTCTCTATTTCTTTTTCAATATCTTACAGTTTTCTGAGTACAGGTCTTTTAACTCCATGGTTAAGTTAATTCCCAGGTACCTTATTTTACTTATTTCAATAATAAATATGATTGTTTTTGTAACTTCCCTTTCTGATAGTTTGTTATTGGGGTATAAAAACGAACCAATTTCTGAGTATTAATTTTGTATCCTGCAACTTTGCTGAATACATTTATTAGATCTAGTAGTTTTTGGTGGAGTCTTTAGGGTTCTCTATGCACAATATCATATCATCTGTGAATAAAATCAATTTTATTTTCTCCTTTAAAATTTGGAGGCCTTTTATTTCTTCCTCTTGTTTGATCATAGTGGTCCAGTACTATGTTGAATAAGTATGGTGAAAGTGAACATCCCTATCTTATTCCAGATCTTAAGGGAAATGCTTTTAGTTTTTGCCCATTGAGTATGATGTTGGCTGTATGTTTGTTTTATACAGCTTTTATTATGTTGATATATGATCCCTCTATTGCCACTTTGCTGAGGGTTTTTATTTTAAGTGGGTGATGGATATTATCAAATGATTTTTTGCATCTATTGATATGATCATGTGATTTTTATCTTTCATTTTGTTTGTGATGTATCACATTTATTGATTTACAAGTATTGTGTCATCTTTGCATCCCCATGATGAAATCTCACTTGGTCATGGTTTATTATCATTTTAATGTATTTCTGGATCTGGTTTGCTAATATTGTGTTGAGAATTTTAGCATCTATGTTCTTCAGAAACATTGGCTTATAATTTTCTTTCTTTGTTTTGCCTTGATCTGCTTTTAGAATTAGGAGAATGCTGGCCTTGTATGCCTGTCTTAAATTCTCTTGAATTTTTTTGGAATACTTAGAGGAGGATAGGTGTTACTTCTTTGAATGTTTGGTAAAATTCGCCTGTGATAACATCCAGTTCAGCATTTTTGTTTGCTTGGAGTTGTTTGATCACCACTTCAATTTCTTCAGCGGTTATGGGTCAATTCATGTTTTCTGATTCTTCCTAATTCTGTTTTGGAAAATTGTATGTTTCTAGCAATTGTCCATTTTGCCCAGGTTATCCAATTTGTTGGCATATAGTTGTTCATAGTATTTTCTTACCATCCTTTATATTTCAATGATGTCAGTTGTTACTTCCTCTCCTTCATATCTGAATTTATTTCTTTGGGTTCTCTCTCTTTGTTTGTTGATGAGTCTGGCTAAAGGTTCATCAATCTTGTTAATTTTTCAAAGAACCAGTTATTGGTTTCATTGATCATTTGTATTGCTTTTTTAGTCTTTGTATTATTTATTTTCACTCTGATAGTTATTATTTTCTTCAATCCACTTTGTGATTTGTTTGTTACTATTTTTCTAGTTCTTTCAGAGATAGGGTTAGATTGCTTATATGAGATTTTTAAAAATTCTTTATTTTTTAAAGTATTTCATATAGTATTACATATGTCTCCTTTTTCTCCCATTGACCTCTCCTTGACCACTCCCACCCCCAGCACCCCAGCACATGCTCTCATACTCCTAGCGTCTGTGTCCATTGATTATGCTTATATGCATGCATACAAGTCCTTTGGTTAATCTCTTAACGCTCCCCCCCTTCCTGATTTCCCTCTGAAGTTTGATGGTCTGTTCGATGCGTCTCTGTCTCTGGATCTCTTTTTGTTCATCAGTTTATGTTGATCATTATATTCCACAAATGAGTGAGATCATGTAATATTTATCTTTCTCTGACTGGCTTATTTTGCTTAGCATAATGCTCTCCAGGTTCATCCATGTAGTTGTGAATGGTAAGAGTTCTTTCTTTTTTACAGCAGTGTAGTATTCCATTGTGTAGATGTACCACAGTTTTTTATACACTCATCTGCTGATGGGCACTTAGGCTGTTTCCAAACCTTAGCTATTGTAAAGTGTGCTGTTATAAACATAGGGGTGCATATGTCCTTTCTGATTGGTGTTTCTGATTTCTTGAGATATATTCCTAGAAGTGGGATGACTGGGTCAAATGGGAGTTCCATTATTAATTTTTTGAGGAAAGTCCATACTGTTTTCCATAGTGGCTGCACCAGTCTGCATTCCCACCAGCAGTGCACGAGGGTTCCTTTTTCTCCGCATCCTCACCAGCACTTGTCATTTATTGATTTGTTGACGATAGCCATTCTGACAGATGTGAGATGGTATCTCATTGTTTTTTTTGATTTGCATCTCTTGGATGATTAGTGACTTTGAGCATGTTTTCATATGTCTCTTGTAAGTATTACTAAGTTCCTTGAGCATACTTATTACTTTGAACTCTGTATCTGATAAATTCCTTGCCGTCATTTCATTTACCTATTTTTCTGGAGATTCCTCCTCCTCTTTTATTTTGGACCTGTTTTTTGTTTGTTTGTTTGTTTCTCCATTTTGACTGTCTCCTTATGTTGCTTTTATTTATTAGAAATATCTTCCATGACTCTCATTCTTTGTGGGGAGACCTTATTTAATAGATGTCCTGTGAGATGAAGTGGCAGTGTCCTTTAGCTCCTGAGCTGAATGACCTAGGTATGTCCCTTGGGTGGATTATGTCAGTACTCCTATTGTAATTGGATTCTAATTGCTGTAGTCTCACTCAAGTGTGGGATCAACCCACAGGATGGCTGACTGTGAGGCTCAATTATGACCACGTTGTGCAATTTGTTGTACAGGGGTCGACAGAATAAAACAGAGAAGTAATATTTTTAAAGAAGACAACATAAATCAAAACAAACAAACAAAACCCATAAATATCAACAATGACAACAACAAAAGAATAATAAAAGACAAAAGAGCCCTGGCTGGTTTGGCTCTGTGGATAGAGCATTGGCTTGTAGACTGAAGGGTCCCTGGTTTGATTCCAAGTCAAGGGCACATACCCAGGTTGTGGGCTTGATCCCCAATTGGGAGCATGCAGGAGGCAATGATTCTCTCTCATCATTGATGTTTCTATCTCTCTCTCCCTCTTCTTTCTTCTCTGAAATCAATGAATATATTTTTAAAAAGACAAAAGAAAAAAGAAAAAGAGAAAAAAATCTAAAAGGAATGAAGAAAAATGATTAGAAAAAGAGAACAGTATAAGAAAAGAAAGAAAACAGAATTAGAATAGGAAATTGAGAAATATGAAATATTAAGGACAAAATAGAAGAAAAATGAAACAACAACTTCAGCAATAAAATAAAATTAAATTTAAATTAAAAAGTGAAGCTTGTTCAACCCTGCTTCAGTGATGAAGCTGGCCACTTGGTTTGCAGGTTCCTGACCTCCCAGCAATGTCTCCACAGCTACAAGCATTCCACAGTGTGTGGCTGCTTCTGCTGGCCTATGGCTGCACCTGGGGAAAACCACACTGCAAGTCCATTTTTCAATAGCACAGGGCTCAGGGGTGGGTCCACAAATGCCCCAAGTCTCCCTGTGATACATCTCCACTTGCCTCCATTTGCTGCCCATCTTCCAGGCTTGGACACTGAAAAGGCTTAGTCTCTGAAAGAGCTTCTGGTGGAATCAGGAGGATGGGGCCACTAGATTTACATGAGAGGGAGATGCTGTTCATATTTCAGGGAAGATTGTGGGTGTGTTTTCCCACCCCTAACCCACATACTTATGTCTGTCCTAGGTTTTTGCCTGACCTCAGCATGACAGAGCGTCTAGTAGTCAGGCGGGTAGAGCCTAGGAAATCCAAAGGGTCTGCTAAAGGCTGGGTGACATGGTGTTCCTATTGGATCTCCCATGAGGTTCCCTGGAAAGTGGAGAGAATAGCCATTTACCAAAGCAAATCACTGACAACCCCTGAGAATTTCCAGTATTCTAAGCCACAGCATATGCCACTAACTCTTCAGCAGGGATGAGGAGGACTCTAGAGGGCTGGCTGGGCAAGTGGAATGCTAGAGGGTAGGGGTAGTTGCTTTTCCTCAGGCTGATGCCACTTGGAAGGGATTGTTCCTCCCCAGAAAATTGGCTGCTGCAGTATCAGAGGATGACCTGGCACAGGGATCCTTGTTGTTGCTCCCTCATTTCTCTCTGCAAATCCAGCCACCCCAGCCTCTCCTCAGGCCACCGCAGTCCTCACTGCCCTCCCTTCTCCAGAGCCCTAGGTGATTGGCTTTGAACAAAAGTTTTGGGCAAATGGGAGTTCCATTTTTAGTTTTTTGAGGAAACTCCATACTATTCTCCACAGTGGTGCACCAGTCTGCATTCCCACCAGCAGTGCATGAGGGTTCCTTTTTCTCCACATCCTCACCAGCACTTGTTGTTTGTTGATTTGTTGATGATAGCCATTCTGACAGGTGTGATGGTACCTCATTGTCATTTTGATTTGTATCTCTCAGATGATTAGTGACTTTGAGCATGTTTTCATATGTCTCTTGGCTTTCTGAATGTCCTCTTTCAAAAGTATTTATTTAGGTCTGTTGCCCATTTTTTGGTTGGGTTGTTTATCTTTCTTTTGTTAAGTTGTATGAGTTCCCTGTAAATGTTGGAAATTAAACCCTTATTGGAGATAACATTGGCAAATATGTTCTCCCATGCAGTGGGCTTTCTTGTTTTCTGTTGATAGTTTCTTTTGCTGTGCAGAAGCTTTTTATTTTGATGTAGTCCCATTTGTTTATTTTTTCTTTAGTTTCCATTGTCATAGGAGCTGTATCAGTGAAGATATTGCTTTGACATATGTCTGAGATTTTGCTGCCTGTGGATTCCTCTAAGATTTTTATGGTTTCCTCTCTTATGTTTAAATCCTTTATCCATTTTGAGTTTACTTTTGTGTGTGGTGTAAGACCCAGTGATTCCACTTCTAGGAACATATCCCAAGAAACTAGAAACACCAATCAGAAAGGATATATGCACCCCTATGTTCATAGCAGCACAATTTACAATAGCTAAGATTTGGAAACAGCCTAAGTGCCCATCAGCAGATGAGTGGATTAGAAAATTGTGGTACATCTACACAATGGGATACTATGCGCTGTAAAAAAACAGCATGGATGGAGCTGGAGAGCATTATGCTAAATGAAATAAGTCTGTCATAGAAAGATAAATATCACATTATCTCACTCATTTGTGGAATATAATGAACAACATAAACTGAGGAACAAGAAAAGATCCAGAGACAGAGAAGCATCAATCAGACCGTCAAACCTCAAAGGGAAGGCAGGGGAGGGGGGCAGGGGGAGAGATCAACCAAAGGACTTGTATGCATGCATATAAGCATAACCAATGGACACAGAGACTAGGGCGGTGAGGGCATGAGCGGAGGGGGAGGGGAGCAATGGGAATTAAGGACACATATGTAATACCTTAATCAATAAAGAAAAAATAGGTTTATTTGCATTATGCTTGTTAATTTTAATTTGTGCAGCTATTCAGTGTCTGGTAAGTTAATGTTCAAGAAAAAATATTAATTTTATTAAAATGTTCTATTATTTATGTTAATGATTACTCATTTATTTCAGCCCTTTGTATTCAACATGTCTCTATCGAAATAAACCTACATTTCTATGAAAAAAAGTTTTGGTCATTGGGCCTTTAAATGACTCCGATGGGCTCTGCCTCTCCTTAGCAGACAGAAACACAGAAACCCTATGGCCTTTCACAGCTGGATGCTATGTAGGCACCTGTTCTCAGCTCCAGTGCTCTAGGCTGGGGAACCATGTCTGGGGATTAGGCTTTATGCCTCTCAGTGGGAACCTCCAGCAGCCCAGGTATCCCTTTGTAGCCTTGGCCTGCTGCTCATGGGAGCAGGGCCAGCCCCTTAATGAATCTGCCCTTCTTTCCAGTTTCCATATGGCTTCTGCAGTCCTTGGTTAGAAGTCTTCTCTTCAGATAGTCCACAGTTAGTACTTCAGGGTGATTGGTCCCCAGTTTAGCTATAACTTCCTGTTTAGTTCTGGGAGGCATTGCAAACAAGATCCACCTACTCTGCTGCAATCTCGAACTCCAAAAGACCCACTTTAGATAAAAAGACACACAGAGACTGAAAGTAAAAGGTTAGAAAAAATATTTCATTAAAATGAACAGAAAAAAAGCTGGAGTGTCAATACTTATATCAGATGAAATAGACTGTAAAACAAAGGCTATAACAAGAGACAATGAAGGACGCAGAAATTCCACTTCTGGGTATTTGTTCAACGAAACCCAAACACTATTTCAAAAAGACATATGTGTCCCTATATTCATTGCAGCATTATTTAGCCAAAATATGGAAGCAATCTAAGTGTCCACCAATAGACAAATAGATAAAGAAGAAATGGGACATATTTACAATGGAACATTACTCCGCCATATGAAAGAATGAAATTTTGCTACCTGCAATAACATGGATGTACCTAGAAGTTATTGTGCTACAGGAAATAAGTCATACAGAGAAAAACAAATAACATATTATTTTACTTATATGTGGAATCTAAAAAACAAAATATATAAATAACGAAAACAGAAACAAACTCATTTTGATGGTTGCCAGATGGTAGGGATATTTGGGGGAGAACAAGTGAAAAATGATAAGGTATCAATATGTACAAATTGCCATTTATAAAAATAGTCACAGGACATAAAGTACAGCATAGGGAATATAGGGAATAATATAATACTATGTCTGGTATCAGATGGGTACTATACTTACTGCAATGATCACTTCATAAGTTATATAAATGTTTAATCACTACGTTGTACATCTTAATCTAATATAATATTGCATGTCAACTGCATTGAAAAATAAGAAAATTATTTTAAAAAACAAAAAAGGTTAAAATATCAAATGTTATGTGATATATATATAACCATAATAAATAAAATAAATATATAGAAAAAAATAGAGTACTTTATGTTATTCACAAAAAGCCCGAACCAAAAACCTACATTTTAATTCATCCTAAAATTTCCCATTGGTTCCATAGAGAGTCCCAGATGGAGACTGATTGCCGTCACTGTTGGATTTTAGAGGAAAGTTTTCAACATAGCATTTTCCACATTCTAACTATTTTGTCAGCACTAACTTGGGACATGCTCACAGCCAACAAATTCAGGGTAAGAATTAAGTTACTGAAGGAAATTGTGGCTATCACTTTTGACACCACTAATGCAAAAAGCTAACCAACCTTCCATAGCATATATCTTTACTGCCTGATTGGCAATCGCAGCAGCTTTTTCAGAGTCATTGCTATTCACCCAGGCAGCATACTCATTGTCTACTAGTGGTACATTACACTTTGTAGAACAGATACAATACAACTGTAAGAATTTTTCTTTAAATTAGTTGCGGTCTTCTCTTATCGTTTCATTCTCCTGAGATGTCTTTTATAACCTCTGACTCCGGTCTCAAGTAAGTGATAACTTGCAATGTTAGACTTACCACTTTTCAAATAAGTAAGCCTTCCCAGCTTAGCATCAGGTATATCATTTATCTAAGGGTTCTATAGCAACTTGACACTTTTAGCACACCTTTGGAGCCAAGAACCTGTAAATGCTGGGAAAATACTCATTGATGTGTATCATTCTTTGTCAAAGATGACACTTTTGGGAATATCTTCAATAGAATTGAGAAAAGAAGATCAAGCAAAATAGCCCATGAAATGGTGTCTCTTCTTAATTATTAATCTTCCAAATGCAATATGGAAGAGGGCAATTGAGAAAGCTATGGCATTCAGGAACAGAGTGACCAGTGTAGAGTAGATATTCAATAAATATTTGCTGATTAAGTGAAGAGATGATTTAATTAAGAGAGATAAATGGGAGATATTAGTTTCTGAGAACTGCTTTAAAAAAAGTATCACAAACTGGGTAGCTTGAAACAAAAGAAATTGATTTTCTCACAGTCCTAGAGGCTAGAAGACCAAAATCAAAGTGTCAGCAGGACCATGCTTTCTCTGTGACTCTGAGTAGAATGCTTCCTTGACTCTTTAAAGTTTCTGCTGGTACTCATCAAATCTTGGTATCTCTAGGCTTACAGTACCATCTCTCCAATCTCTTCCTCAAACGTAATATGGTGTTCTCCTTGTGTGTCTCTGTCTTTACGTGACATTTTCCTCTTCTTAAAAGGACACCATCATATTGGATCAAGGTCTATCCTAATGACCTCATTTTAACTTGATTACATCTGCAAATACCCTATTTCCAAGGTTACATTCATAAGAACTGGGAGTTAGGATTTCAATATATATCTGGGGGGACACAATTCTCTACCCATATCACAGAGTAGATAAAATGAACATATAATAGAAATAGCTTAGAACACTTCTGAAATAATCCAGAACAATATTTTAACTGCAGTAATACTTGTTAAGCTCAGACATTTAGGTTGGGTCCCTCAAGAGCTTCTTTTGTGTCTGTCTCTTTCCTTTTCACTTTTTACTGGCTATGTTTTCTAATAATCATAACCAATGGCCACTAGTTTCCACCTCTTTAAATTTTCTCTATAGCAAATGAATATCAAATTATTGGGAAACAAAATGAACAATCATACCTGTATTTTTCCTCAATTAAAACTTATTTGATCCATCATGAGATATTTTCTACTAATCTAAACTTTAAGATTAACATTGAATAAAGATTCTATATAAAATTACCTGGGGGGTTATCCAGTAACTATAGACAATCAGAGCAACAGGAAGTCTCCCACATTGGCTAAAATGGTGCCAGGGGAGGTTCTTACAATAAGCATGCCAACAGCTAAAAAGATGAGTGAATAGGGCCCTAGCACACCAAAAACTAGCTAGATAATTGGATAGGGATAAAATCTCTCCTCTCCTTATCCCTATAAAAATTGTGGGTCTGAGCAGGAAGGGGAGATGGTCTTTGAGACAGTAGTCCACCATTCTTTCAGGTCATGCAGCACCTGAACAAAACCTCTTTCTTTTTGCACTAGTACCTGCTTTACAAGTTTGGCTTCCATTGTGGCAGGCAGCTGAACCCTTGTTTTTCAGTTATAATCCTTTACCTGTACATTCTCTATAACTTTGTGCACACTTTTGCAACTACCTGTGTAACCAAAACCCAAGTTTGGCTTCCTTCCACCATAAAAGACAAACTTGTGATAAAGATGCTGGTGAAAAAGGAAAGTGGTTTACTCAAGTGCCAGACACCTAAGAAGATGGAGGACTCTTGTCTCAAAGCCTATCTCACCACTTCTGTGCAGTAAGAAATTTTTATAAGGAATAAAAAGGGAAGCAGAAGAAAAAAATCAAGGGGAGAAGGCTAAAAAGTTTTCTATATGCCAGCCAGCATAGTCTAAAAAGGATCTCAAAACTGGTCAAGTAATGGTCTGGTGTCCTTCATCCTGGTGTGTACATCATCTTGGTCTTCATTGTCCTGGTTCTACATCATGCTGATTCTACAGTTAAAGATCAGCAAATCTCCAAGAACTGGGATGACTGAAGATCAGAGTCTGCATCTTCTGAAGTTAATTCCTAGGATTCTTATACAAACATGTTGTTTATCTACAAACTACATATTAGTCAGAGTGAGCATTTACAGAAACAATGTCAAAACAATGGTGGGGTGGGTTACAATTCCCCACTCTTACACCGGGACATTTCAAAATTACTCTTTGAACAAATATTGATTGAAATCTGAGCATGCCCATAGTCAGATGTGGCATGTGTACTTCAAAACTCATTTTTCATTTCCTGGATAATATAATTCCATTGGTGGAAATCATTTTCCTCTAAAAAAAAATCAAACCAGAAAGTTCAAAGTCATGTTGGGTTCCTTTGTTCTCAACATTCAGTTTCCCTCCAAATCATGTCAGCCTATCTCTATTTTTTTTTTTTTTTACTTTGTTCATATGCTTTCTTACAGCCTGTGTCTCCTTTTGTAGGTTTTTATAATTGTGTCAATATTAAAGCTTTTCAATGATGGAAACCATACTGGAATCACCCACAGGTCATGGATCAGGGTTTTCCTCATAGAGTATTACATTAACTGAGAAGAACATCATTAGGGGGGGGAAACTTAACCTACTATCAGATGTGAGCTATACTGAGAAATTTTAAATAATAGAGTCTTATTTAAAAGGGTGATATTGTGCCATTAAACACCTCCCTCCACTATTCTTAACCCAACTATCTCTTCAATATAATAATTCTGTTCACAAAGTTTTCTATGCTTCCCAAGGTACCTCATGATCACAGAGGTGAAAGTTTTGAAATCTTGAGTGGATGAGTCACCCTTTTACTGTTATTTTGGCCATTAAGTAATGAAAGCAGTTCCTCAAATCCACTATTGGACTAACCAATTATTTCCCTATTGACCAGAAAACTACGGTCTTTATAAAGCTACAAGTTAGCTCATTGAACTTGGGAAAACTGTCACAAATAATATAAAAAATGTTTGAGTCTTTGACAAACTTTGACAATTACCCACTGCCAGGTTCAACCTCAGTGTATCACAGAGGCAGCCAATAATAAGCAATTTGCAGTAGGATTTTTACGTATTTTTAAAGTTTATTTTCACTTTATGCTTATTTCTTTTCACATGTTTTTGATATGTGCATTTAGATATTTGACTATATTCTACACTTTCAATATTAACTGAAGACATATGCCATGTTTCAGGGATTCTGTAAGTCTCTAAGTTCTGTTTTACAGCCTCCTACTTACCAAGAAAGATAGTTGAAAGAAAGGCTACATGGAGTACTTCGGCACCAATGTGATAACAAACAAATATCCTAGTCAGACAAATAACAGAATACAATATTTTCATGAAACACTGGCCCATAACAGCCTATGCTGGCTTGCTTTCCTTACAACTTAAATGACACCTAACCTGTTCTATTTCTCTATGAAAGAAGCTCAGCAATATATTATATATCTCATCCCACTAATTATATTTTAATAATAATTTGGACTTAGGAAAAAACCTTTCACTGTCAAAACTATTGTATCAGTCAGAGTTAAATCAGGATATAAGAACTCCTGCATGTATTACATAAATAAGGGATTTCTATATAGGACTGAAAGTTCATATAGATGTGAGCAAATGGAGTTCTGGAATGGGGGAAAAAAAAGAGAATAGAACAGAAAATAATCACTAGCCAGGTCAGCCAGAAGTCCCAACTCAGGTAGACAGGAAGGAATTTTAGGGAAATTTAGCAGCCATGTAGATTGTATGAATTCTATGTCTTCTGTGGAAACTTCCACTCAGGGAAAATTTCTGCCTGGAACCAAATGACTGGTTGGGGGCGTAGAACACTGTTGATCAGGAGAGCCAGGAGTCAGGAATATGAGCTGAATGCAGAGCAGAACAATGGCAACCTGGTGCCCACCTCCATGGCTATCAATTTGTTTGTTTCCCCCAATCTTCTGAGATATCTCCACTTCACCTCCACCTTCCAAATCTCATGCAAGTTCCTCTTTTGGACCCTAGTAACTTGGAACCATGCAAGAGAGGTGATTCAGGTAAATGTTCTCCACCATGGACAGAAGCAGCCATGTTGGTACTATTGTGTTAAGAGTTCAGAGTCAGATTTTATTACCCCCATTCTATAGATTAGGAAATTGGATACAGCTTGCTTGAAGTTATTTGGCTAATAAATGATATATTCAGGCAAAATATTTAAACAGATACTTTATGAAAGAAGAAATCCAAATGGTTAATAAACATACTTTATATAGATGAACTTTAAAAATCAGATGTCACTACACACCCAAAGTAGAAAATGTTAAATAATTTTGATAATACCAAGTGTTGTTGAAGAATAGACACAACTACTTTGTGAAACAGTTTGGTAATATCTAGAAAAGCAAAGCTACCCTATCCTATTTCTCAACAATTTCTCTTGTAGGTATAATATACCCTAGATAAACATGTACACACCATCATACATATAAAGAATGTTCACCACAGTATTATTTGTATTAATCTAAAATTGGAAAAAATATAGATGTCCATCTATAAAAGAATAGATAATTTTCCCCTGGACAGGTAGCTCAGTTGGTTAGAAAGCCATCCCAATACTCCAAGGTTTGGTTTTGATCCCCAGTCAGGGCACATACAGGAAGCAACGAATAAATTCTATATAATAAAAGGGTAATAGGCAAATTGACCCTAATAGCAAAACAACCAAGGAAAACCGGTTGCTATCATGTGCACTGACCACCAGGGGGCAGATGCTCAATGCAGGAGTTGCCCCCTGGTGGTCAGTGTGCTCCCACAGGAGGAGCTCCGCTCAACCACAAGCCGGGTTGATGGCTGCGAGCACAGCAATAAAGCCTGTCCCGCCTTCTCAGTAGCACTATGGATGTCCGACTTGTGGCTTAGGCCATAAGTCGGACATCTCCTGAGGGCTCCTGGGCTGCCAGAGGGGATGTCTGACTGCCAGCTTAGGCTCAATCCCCTAGGGAGTGTGCCTCAGATGGCAGGTGGACATCCCCCAAGGGCTCCCAGAGTGAGAGAGGGCCCAGGCCAGGCTGATGGACCCCCCTGAGAGCACGAATTTTCGTGCACCGGGCCTCTAGTGCATATATAAGTGTAATAAAAAATTTCTCCCTTCTTCTCTTTTGAAAATTAATTAACAAAATAAGAGATACATTTTGACATATTCATACAATAGTACTATAGAATACTGCATAGAAAGGAAAATAAATTGGTTTCATAAACAAAGTATGGCATAATCTATAAACATGACAGCAAGACAATAACTGCTATGAAATAAGATTATTTGCCTGCTGTCCTTGTTTTTGTTTTAGAATTTAGATGTTTTATCCTCAGATTATGTTCAATAATAAAACATATAGTATTCCATGTTTGTTCAGTCAACATCTCATTTAAAATATCAAGGATAAAAGACATCCTTAATCAATACATTTTTTAAATCTTTATTGTTCAGATTATTACAGATGTCCCTCTTTCTTCCCCCCATAGCTTCCCTCCACCCGGTTCCCACCCCACCTCAGGGCCCTCACAACCCCACTGTTCACATCCATAGGTACTGCATACATGCATATAAGATCTTTATCCAATCTCTTTCCACACCACCCCCCCACATCCCCTTCCCCCTGAGAATTGTCAGTCCGCTCCATTGTATTACATTCACCAGTTTATTCTGTTCATCAGATTTTTTGTTCATTTGATTTTTAGATTCACTTGTTGATAGATATGTATTTGTTGTCACTTTGTTGTTCATAATTTTTTTATCTTTACCTTTTTCTCCTTCTTCTTCTTCTTCTTCTTCTTCTTCTCCTTCTTCTTCTTCTTCTTCTTCTTCTTCTTCTTCTTCTTCTTCTTCTTCTTCTTCTTCCTCAAGAATACCCTTCATCATTTCATATAATACTGGTTTGGTGGTGATAAACTCCTTTAGCTTTCTCTTGTCTGTGAAGCTCTTTATCTGACCTGTAATTCTAAATAATACCTTTGCTGGGTAGAGTAATCTTGGTTGTAGGTTCTTGCTATTCATTACTTTGACTATTTCTTGCCACTCCCTTTTGGCCTGCATAGTTTCTGTTGAGAAATCAGCTGAAAGTCATATGGGTACTCCCTTGTAGGTAACTAACTATTTTTCTCTTGCTGCTTTTAAGATTCTCTCTTTGTCTTTTGCTCTTGGCATTTTAATTATGATGTTTCTTTGTGTGGTCCTCTTTGGATTCCTCTTGTTTGGGGTTCTCTGCACTTCCTGGACTTGTAAGTCTATTTCTTTCACCAGGTAGAGAAATTTTTCTGTCATTATTTCTTCAAATAGGTTTTCAATATCTTGCTTCCTCTCTTCTTCTGGCACCCTTATAATTCGAATGTTGGTACACTTGAAGTTGTCCCAGAGGTTCCTTACACTATCTTCATATTTTAGGATTCTTTTTTCTTTTTGCTCTTCTGGTTGGGTGTTTTCTGCTTCCTCGTATTGCAAATCTTTGACTTGATTCTTGGGATCCTTTAGTCTGCTGTTGAATCTCTGTATATTATTCTTTATTCCAGTCAATGTATGCTTAATTTTTGACTGGTCCTTTCCCATTTTTGTTTGACATTCTCACTAAGCTCCTTGAAAGTCTCACTAACTTCCTCAGAGGTTTCTAGAAAATTCTTGAGTAACCTTATTACTGTGATTTTAAACTCTATATCCAGTAGTTTGCTTTCTCCCATTTCTTTCATTTGTGACCTGTTTCTTTGTCTCCACATTTTGGCTGCTTCCCTGTGTTTGTTACTATGTTATTAGTTAGCTGCTATGTCTCCTTGAGTTGATAGAGTGGCCTTGTGTAGTAGGTGTCCCATAGGGCCCAGTGGCTCAGCCTCCCCAATTACCTGAGGTGGACACTCTTGGTTCACCCCTTTGTGGGCTGTGTGCACAGTCTTATTGTAGTTAAGCCTTAATTGCTGTTGGTATCACTGGGAGGAATTGACCTCCAGGCCAATTGGCTGTGAGGACCAGCTTTGTCTACAATGGAAGAGCTACTGTACAGGAGACACTTTATGGGGCAGGATTTGCTTCAGTGGGGCTTTAGTGCCTCACTGAGTCTGTCCCTTGAGTGTGTCACTTATAGATGTGAAGAATAGTAATCTGGTATGGTCTCACACTAACCACTGGGTACACTGGCTCTTGGATATCCAAGGAGGTGAAAAGTCAGCCACTTCCTGGGGCCACCCACCAGGAGCTACAGAGAGATCTGCAGATTCCTCCTCTTTGTATCAGGTTTGGAAGTTCCCAGACAAGGCCCAGCTGTGAAGCAAGGCAGGCTGGTGCTGGTGCAGCCTTGGGCCTTCTTTTGATAGCTTTTGGGGTCCCTGACCCAGCTGCAGCTTGTTTGACAGGTTTTAGGCTAAGAAAGGACAGGCTATTCTTAGGCAAAAGCCACTGCACACAACTTGGGTGGGGTTGTAAATTGGGTGGGACGGGGTCTCAGGGAATCTCCAGGGCAGAGCAAACAGCTATGGTTGCCAGTCAGCCCTGCACCTGGGAGGTCCCAGCACAGGAACAATGACCATTGTGAGCACCTCTGTCTGGAAGAAACCTGACCCCACGTTCCTGCCCTGATGCCAGACAGTCCAGTTTCTCCCCATATGTGACTGGGTCCCCCTGAGTCTCACCCAGCACTGGAGCTCAGAGCAAGCAGGAGCTTGTATCTCCCTCCCAATTAAAAAGGTGGCACACCCAGGTGCCAGCCCATTCCACACCTCTGTACCTCCTACCAGTCTTAATACACTTTCTTCTTAACCTCTCTAGTTATAGTACTTCCACTCAGCCAGCTTTACCGAAGTTTCTGGATGATAGTGTTTATGCATTTTAGCTGTAATTTTGGTGTGGTTGTGGGAGGCAGCAAGTACAGGTGTTTAGTTATGCTGCCATCTTGGTTCTCCAATCAATACATTTTTATGATGCACAAAATTATCACTAACCTCACAAATCTTCATGGTAGTTTTCATATCATGTGGCTCAGCTGTTTATAAAGTTGGTAAAATTCATTTTGATTTTTACATATCCAATGAAATGCCTTATAAGCCAAAGTAGAAAGTATTAAAATGAATTCCCTTTAAAGTCCTATTCTCAGGTGCCAAATGGCTATATTGTAAGTATTAGATATAGAGTATACAGATTCTTTCCACAAGAAATTACTCTGGTTTCAGTGTGCCACCTAGAAGAGTGCATTTTTAGAGGCACAATGGTTGGATAGCCAACAAGAGTATTGAATAATATAATCAAAAGAGATTAAGAAAAGGTGAACGTAAGTCTGAGATGAAACTTCTAGGAAAAGACACAGTCTCTCACCCCATTTTCAGACCTAAACCAGCTCTTTGACCCAGAACTCTCTACTGAAGAAGACTGTTCCCCTTGAAGGAGGCCCTGTAACATCACAGCCAATATACAAAATAATAATTTCCCCAAACTTTCTGCTGAAGAGATCTATGGCCATTTACTTGATTGTTCATACACTAGGGGGAAAAACACATCCAGATCTTTCACATTATCTGAATGATCTCATATCAATTTAAAAATAAATTGATTATTAATTATTAGAATTCTTTCATTCACCAGTGACTTCACTGGTGAATTCTCACAAACATTTAAGGAAAAAATAATGTCAATTGTAACACAATTTTTTCCATAAAATTGAAGAGGAGAGAATACTCCCAAAAATAAATATTAGTCATTAATATCTGAGGGCTCAAAGTACCACTGTGGCCTTCTAGTAAAGTAGGGGTATATGGAAGTTAGACAACAAATAGATTCCTCGCATAAGATCATCCTGCTGTAAGTTCACTGGATCCATAGATAAACCGATGGTATTTTCCCAGTTTCCAAATGTATAATTTGATTGACCATACTCAGGCATTGATATTGCCCTAATATAGGTTCTTTTGTCTCTAAATAAAACTACTATCCTAGTGAAGGTAAAGAAGACAGCCCTGAAATTGCCTCCCCATTTCAGCTAAGGTAGTAAATAAAAAATATATATTGCATCTTAGGTAGAATAGCAGACATTAGCACTACCTTTAAAGATATAAGCATGCAGAAATTATGTTCCCATCATATTCCCATTTAACTCACCAGTCTGTCCCCTGGAAACATCAGTCTGGATCATAGTGTGTGACTCTTAATTATGGCCATCTTAGCTAAGTAGGAACCTTAATAGTAGTTAATGTGACAGATATGATATTATTACTAGAACAGATTTTTAACAGCCTCTGGTATGTTCCAATTTACCTGGCAGATAAGTTCTTTTCCATTTGCATCAAGTAGAAGAATCAGAAACAGTTATATGGACATTGGATAAACAATACTATGCATTCAGTTTTATTCCAGGGTTCTGTTTATTGTTCTGTTTTTGGTCACAATATTCAATTGTTACTTAAGGGGAAAGGAACCTGTGTGTGTGTTTTTTAATCTTTTTCTTTCCTCCTATGTAATTATTTTCAGGGAAAGTGGTTGGCTAATATAAGAAAGTAGCTTAAGTGAGAAAAATATGATAGGATTATTCATGTTTCTGAGAAAATTATGACCTTATTTCTGCAATCAAAGTAAACTGATACAAACTGCTTACTCAATTGTAGATGTATCAGGCTTACCTTGTACTTGCTTAGAGTCCCACTGAATTCCCATTAATCCTGGGTCCACCAAAACTCTGTACTTATGGAATATCACAAATACTATATGCAAATAGAGTGAGGAGGAACAGTGGACATACATATTGCATTTATTTCCTCTGCTTATACACATATTCCATTGTCCCATCAGTCTTCACTTATAAAAAGTAAGTTCAAAGATAAAATTTTTAAGATGGTGATAGCAGAGCATTAAACCAAGAACAAGTCCCTCAGAGCATCAGAGCCTCACACAACTTCCCTGGTCACACTCCACTGAAGTCGGCCCTGTTAACATGATACTTTGTGAAAATTTTAATGAATACATGCACGATGAATCTCACTAAAGAAAATAAATTCAAATTAATATAATAATAAGATTGTTTTGTCTATCAAGTTATCAAACTAATTTTTCAATGATAATACCTATAGGGGTGAAGGTACAGTACAGTGGGAATTATTAGACAACATGGGGGAGGTTGTTTCTACATTTCTTTTTTTAAAAATATATTTTATTGATTTTTTACAGAGAGAAAGGAAGAGGGATAGAGTTAGAAACATCAATGAGAGAGAAACATTGATCAGCTGCCTCCTGCACACCCCCCACTGGGGATGTGCCTGCAACCAAGGTACATGCCCTTGACCGGAATCGAACCCGGGACCCTTCAGTCCGTAGGCCGACGCTCTATCCACTGAGCCAAACTGGTTATGGCTGTTTCTACATTTCTGTTGTAAAGATTCTTAGCGGGATTCACACTCCTTAATATAGCACTTCTTATGAAAATCTAATCTAAGGAAATATTTTAAAACTAGAGGCCCGATGCATGAAATTTGTGCAGGAATAGGCCTTCCCCCAGCTGCCAGCACCAGCTTCCCTCTGGCACCCAGGATCTGGGCTTCCCTTCAGCCGCTGGCAGGCACCTGGGACCCGGGCTTCCCTCGCAGCCCCGGCTTCATCTGGAAGGTCATATGGAAGGACATCCAGATGAATGTCTAGTCTAATTAGCATATTATGCTTTTATTATTATAGATTGCAAACAAATTCATCTTTGATCATGTTCATTGCAGCATTATTTTTAAGAAGGAAAAATTAGAAACAACCTTAATGCCTAAGAGTTGGCGACTAACTAGAAAAAGTTTTAATTTGTAATGATAAAATATTAGGCCATTATACAAAGCATGTATATGAAAAATTGTTGTCATGTAAAATGCCTCATAATATTATTTAATGAACTAGTAAAAAATTATATATACTTTATAAGTTTGCCTACATATATATGTGTATATGTGTTCTATATAATAAAAACCTAATATGCTAAGTGTCTGGTCCCCCAATGATCTGTTCAACCATTCAAAGCACAATATGCTAATAATATGCTAAGGCTGCTCAACCATTCGCTATGACATGCACTGACCACTAGGGGGCAGACAGTCTACCAGTTGACCAGTCTCTGTGAAGTGCACTGACCACCAGGGGGAAGAAGCTTGGGCTGGTAGGTTAGCTTGCTGATGGGGTCCGGCTGATCAATACTGAGCAAGGTGGGCTGGACACACCCTGGAGCCCTCCCGAAGTCCCTTCCCAGCTGGCCAACATCCCGTGTCCCTCCCTGGCCCCATTCGTGCATTAGTGGGGTCCTTCGGCCTGGCCTGTGCCCTCTCACAATCTGGGACCCCTTGGGGGAAGTCAGAGAGCCAGTTTCAGCCCAATCCCACAGACCAGACTGGGCCTCTAATTATATATGTGTGTGTGTGTGTGTGTGTGTGTGTGTGTGTGTGTGTGTGTGTGAAGGGAAGGAACTCAGGAAAACATTAATAGTATTAACCCTGGTAGTGAGATTACAGGTGATGTAGCTTCTTTATGTTTCCTACTTCTTCTTCCTTCAACTATCCTTAACTATTTCCAAAATTAAAAATAATTTCCAATCAGAGAAAAGGCTTCAAAATAATTCTATGTATTTTAGGACTTTATTATTATTATAGAATGCTTTCACCTGTGCTTGGTACATTTTTCATAATTTGTGTTTTTCTTCATTCCTTCAATTGCTTTCTGAAATCATTTGCTTTTAGCTCATGCTATTAAGTCTAAGAGAGGGAGATAATATACTAGTAGTGAAGGTAATAATAATTCTATTGGCAAAAAAAAAAAAAAGCCAGACACTCAGCTTGTATCTTTGCTATTTTTACTGATGTACAAAACTGAAATTTCAATGGCTCCTTAGGGTTTTAGCCCAGCAATTATGATGCTGCAGAAATAGCCTCAAGGATGCTACTGCTGCTATTGTATACAATTATTTCCTCTGTAAATATCATTATATTTTAATAGAATTTTAAATAGTGTTTTTATACATTTCCTAATTTTGCTTATGTTTCATAGGAGAAGAAATACAGATATATCACCATCATAACCTGATCAATACTTGAATATTCATGACAAAGATACACACACACACACACACACACACACACACACACTCCTATTAATAGAAGTACAAGTGGTCACTTCTAACTCTATTTTTAATTAATAGGAAAAGCAATAAGTCTTATCTCTTAATTTATTCAAATCGATGTGAGCAACTGCTTATGGAAAAACAATCTGTAAATTACTTTTTAAAGAGCTGTAAATTGTGTTGGAACTTTTTAGTGAACAGAGAATGCATAATCTACTCTTGCTTAACTAGATAAGCGTTTTAAGAGAAAAGACTCAAACTGAAAATATTTATGTCAAGATGACCTGCCCTTGCTTGGACTGATTCAATTAACAGAAAGTTTATATACACATCGCAGGGCTGCTCTTCCACACATCAAGCTTAGTGGGTTTGCATCAGCCCAGGATTCTCAAGGTTGGAGGTAACCCACCAAAAAGTCATTGACTCTCTCAGCTCTCAAATGAGTCCACTTATGTTGTGGTTCTAGTGGTTCTCTGTGAGATAGTAAAACAGAGACAAAATAATCTGCATTTCATAAAACTAATTTTATTCAATTCAAAATCATGTTCTTTCATCTCAGAAAGTACCCTTTTAACTTTTTTTGGTACTAAAATATCCTTTTTTTTATAAAAAGGTAATTACAAATTTAAATTGCTCTTTTTTTTCTTCTTTTTAATGTTCTTACTGAGAAAGTAGATGGCCCAGTGTGAGTTTTCTTAGAAAGTTCTCTGTTCCATGAAAATCTAATGTCCAAGATCCAGTAAACACAAACAAAGAGCTTGTTTCTTCCCAAGCCTGAAGCAGGTGGTGAGCAAGGACCTGGAGGCTGTGGTGGACAGTGAGTAGCTTTGGAGGGAAATGGGGTAGGATTTGAAGTCTGTGTAACTTAAGAGAAATTACTTAACCTTAAAGAGTAAATCATTTCTTCATCTATGCCAGTTGAACTAATGTTACCTTTGTCTCAAGTTGTGAAAATTGCAAAATGATTGTTGGCTTCCTCCATAACAGGTCAAGCAAAGTCACTTTTTCAAAAAGGCCTTGTTTGCTCCACCCTATCTAATGTGCACTATCTTCTCACCCACCCACACAGCCATCCTCTATCTCATGTCAGGGTATCATTCTCTAGATTCATTTTATTATTCCAACCAGAATATAAGATTCATGGGAGAAGGGACCTCATCTGTCCTATTCCACTGCATCCCCAGCAATTTAAACCATATGGCAAAAAACACAAGAGAACTCAATACATATTCATTGAATAGTGAATGACTATAAAGTGTCAGACACACATAAATGTCTGTTCCCTTCTTTCTGATCAAGGTGGAAAATATCAATTTTCCTAAAATGTCACATGCATCTTCATTCTCTTAGGCCATCAGAACCCATCCCCAACACATAAGGTGTCTCTCTTCCCAAACATATATTCCCAAGTAGGAAGCAATTCTTTGGGTAATTGTTAGATGACAAGGTCATCTTTTTTTTAGAGCTGGCTATAATTCAGAATGATTATGTGATGGCAATCTCAAATGGGCTTTGCATGCATATTTAGTTTATTGAATAAAGAGAATGCCTAATCTCTGGGATTTACACGGATTGCCAGGGAAATGTCATTTAAAGCCTTCCATTTTAAGACTATGTATAGTATCTGATAATTGCTTATATTAATTTGCATTTCAAATCAGTATTGAAAAATCTTACCAGGCAATCGTCTTCAGCTAAATAACTTATCCTGCTAAAAGCTAGCATTAATGAGTAAAATCTTTACCACTACACAGACATGTTGAATACTAATATTAAAAAGGAAAAAGAAGGAAGGGAGGAAGGGAGGAAAGAAAGGAAGGAGGGAGGAAGGTACAAAGGGATGAAAGGAGAAAGGAAGGAAGGTAGGAAGCTATTATATTACCATGAAGCAAAAAGCAAAACCATAAAGAAGAAAATCGAAGGCTTCAGAGCTCTACATCCACAAAACCAAGGCCTCAGGGAAGGTCTTATACACCTGAGATGCCAAAAATGGCCTTTCCTGAGGAGGCTGAGGGTCCAACCTAATAGACAAGTGTTTTGGGACCCTATTGCAAATAAACATGCCTAGGACAAGGAAACAGAAAGCTAGTGGGACAATCCCTGCCTTAACTGTGGCTATCACTCATCCATCACTCACTCCAAGTACTGAGTTAATTCCTATATTTCAAGGATTGACAGCCATTATGACACAACTTGCCAAACAAAGTTCCAACTCTTTTTAAAAAAAATATATTTTATTGACTTTTTACAGAGAGGAAAGGAGAGGGATAGAGAGTTATAAACATCTATCAGCTGCCTCCTGCACACCCCCTACTGGGGTTGTGCCCACAACCAAGGTATATGCCCTTGAACAGAATCGAACCTGGGACCCTTCAGTCGGCAGGCTGACACTCTATCCACTGAGCCAAACCAGTCAGGGCCAAAGTTCCAACTCCTTTCCCTTAGCAAGATGAGTGTCCTGTGCAGCTGTGGGAATTGGTAGGGAAATAGGCTGGGACACACAAGCCAAAACATGATGCGCCAATTTCTATTTAGAATAACACTGGATACAATAAAAAGTACCTAGATGTTAAGTTCAGGGTTCAGCGTGTTAAAAGCTTGGAAATTATCACTTCCATGCTCAGAAAAGGAAATATTATACAAACTGAAAATCAATGACTTTTAGTGGAAACCTCAGAGAACTGAAGTTGTAGGGCGAGATCCTGGAGAGCCACAGCTGAGACCCACTCATCTGGAGTAGAAGCCACTGGGGTCATAAACTGGTAGGAGCATTTAAATGGTAATTTTGATGAATTGCTGGGAGCTGAGTATGGACTCACTTAACAGTGAGAACATCCTGGAGCTACATATCTGAGGAGACCCTCGCATTTTCATGTATTTCACCTCCAAGAACCCCATCTGGCAAGGAAAAGCAGAAAGGAGGAAACATTGTGAAACATGCCTTATCCCATGGGCATTTCTCCAACCATAGCCACCCTTGGCTTTAATCTCATTTAAGGAATTTAAAGAAGGCGGAAGGTGCCTGGCCAGTATTACTCAGTGGTTGAGCATCAACCCATGAACCCAGAGGTCACCAGTTCGATTCCTGTTCAAGGCACATGCCCAGGTTGTGGGCTCGACCCCCAGTAGAGGGTGTGCAGGAGGCATTTGATTGATGTTTCTCTTTCATCAATGTTTATATCTATCTCTCTCCCTTCCTTTATCTCTAAAATTCAATTTAAAAAACATTTAAGAAAAGAAGGGGAAAAGGAAGATAAAGAACACATGTAAAGGTCACAGCCCAGAGATAAAGGCCATTAAAAGACTGAGATTTAATCATCCTATATAATAAAAGCCTAATATGCAAATCAACTGAATGGTGGAATGACCGGTCGCTATAATGCACACTGACCACCAGGGGATAGACGCTTAACCCAGGAGCTGCCCCCTGGTGGTCAGTGTGCTCCCACAGGGGGAGCACTGCTCAACCAGAAGCAGGGCTCACGGCTGGTGAGCACAGTGGTGGTGGCGAGAGCCTCTCCCACCTCTGAGGCAGTACTAAGGAGCAGTGAGCCCAGTGGTAAGGAGCAATGAGCAGGTGGATGGTAAGGAGCGAGGGTGTGGGCTGAATTTTTGTGCACTAGGACTCTAGTAAGATTATAGAAGGCTTCTTCTCTCCCATATCATACCACTACACCAACAATATAATAACAGTAAATTCAGTGGGGGAAAAATGGCAAGACTCAGACTCTAAAAAAGAAATTTTAAGGAAAAATCAAAGACATTACCAACACCAATAAATGGCTCCAACATCAAGCACCAATTTCCATTTGGGGAAATTGGGGGAAAGGTAGGGTTCTGTCAGCAGTAGCTTAAGAATCTAGAGGTAGACACATTTGCTTCTAGGTAGAAGCTTCCCCCAAATTTCTTCAACCACAGAAACATCACAGGCTCTACAATATAATTTTTTGCCTAAACAGGAAAATAGCAGGTGGTAAGGGATTGGTGCCTGCTATACCCTGAGATCTTAAATTCAGTAGAAAGTTTCTTAAGCCTTTACAAGTTGTGTCTAACATCAACTTTGTATTAGTCAGGTTCTCCCAAGAAGAAGAACCAATCTGATGAATAGATGATGATAGATAGATAGATAGATAGATAGATAGATAGATAGATAGATAATAAATAGATAGATGATAGATAGACAGATAGATAGATAGATAATAAATAGATAGATGATAGATAGATAGATAGATAGATAGATAGATAGATAGATAGATAATGATAGATAGAAATTTATTTTAAGGGATTGGCTCACATGATTGTGGAGGTTGACACGTTCAAAGTCTTCAGGATGGGCCACCAGGTTGGAGACAAAGGGCAGAGACAATATTGCATTTCAGGTCCAAAGACAATTTACTGACAGAATTCCCTCTTCTTTCAGAGGCCAGTTCTTTCTATTAAGGTTTTCAACTGATTACATGAGGCTCACTCAGAATATGGAGGGCAGTCTGCTTTGCTCAAAGTTTTTGATTTAAATGTTAATCTCATCTAAAAATTACTTTCACTGAAACATCTAGAATAATGTTAGGGCTACTATTTGGTTACCAGGGCCTAACCAGCTGACACAAAATTAACCATCACAAGTCCACCCTTTGTGCACTTGGCACTCTTACAGATCTCCTTAAACCATATGTCATCTCCACATAAAAGCAATAACAAGGTCATACTTTCACCTGACACCATACAACCATCCTGCATATACCAGAAATACACTAACCTGAACCCCAGAGGAGAATGCAAAGTCCTTTGGTGACGAGCTCATGCTGCCGGCAGTTCTCAGAACAGTGCCCCAGGGAAGGTCCTTGCCGAAAGAACAGTAATGAACACATGGTCTCCCACGGAATATCAATTTCATGGCTGCTATTTTAAAAGGTATTTTGATTACTTATTTTCTTGGGCAGTAGGTTTGCCACATAAAACTTTGTGTTTTCTAAGCCAGTGAATTTTAAACTTAGCTCTTATTTCTGACTCTGACACAAATACTACATAAAAGGAAAAAAAATCATCTCATAAATTAGATTCAGAATTTCTCTTGCATTTTCTTCTTTTCTCTGTGTGATATTTTAACCTTTGGGGGAAAGGACATACATTTGCATTTCACAAAGGAATCTTTGTGCAAACAGCATGAACAGTTAAGTATTGATAATGGATTTGAGGCTTAGGAAAAAGCTGAACAATAAGGGGGATACCAATACATTTTCCACCTTAAAACTATAGTTCACCTGATAATAAATTTAAAAAAACAAGTTTCCTGGGAGAAACTAATCAGTGGGAAAGGTACAGTGTTGATAACTGCACACAATTGGCCATAGGCTTGCCTCTTGCCTGATTCATAAATGTTTTTGCCTTGTAGGGTTTTTAATGGTATTCAGATCTCCTGCGTGGTAAATGTAAGTCCTAATATCGTTTTTAATAGTGTTTAAATATGCCCTATCCCTTCCAAATAGTAGGTGCCGAATCATATTTGTGAAAATGATATAATAAGAGAATTAGAAATAACAAAAATGGATGAGGATGTCAAAGAAAAGACACCTTTGTGCACTGTTGGTGTGAATGCAAATTGGTGCAGCCACTGTGGAAAATAGCATAGAGGTGCCTCAAAAAATGAAAAGTAGAACTACTATATGACCCAGCAACTCCACTTCTGGGTATTTATCCAAAGAACACAAAAACAATAACTCAAAAAGATAGCATCCACCTCCATGTTCACTGCAGCACTGTTTACAGTAGCCAACATATGGAACAGTCTAAGTGTCCATTGTTGAATGAAAATATAAAGAAAATGTGTGTGTGTATGTGTGTGCGCGTGCACGCGTGTGCACGTGTAATATTTTTCAGCCTTAAAGGAAAATGAAAACTTGCCATTTGTAACAATAAGGATGGACCTGGAGTGGATTATGCTAACTGAAATAAGTCAGAGAGAAAAAGACAAATACTATATGCTCTCACCTACATGTGATAATCTTAAAACAAACACACGCACACACATACACACACACACACAAAAAAACACATCACATAGATACAGAGAACAGGTTGGTGATTGCCAGAGGCAGGGGTGGGGGATGGGTGAATGGCTGAAGGGGATTAAAAGGTACAAACTTCCATTTACAAAATAAATGTCATGGGGGTGTAATGTACAGCATGGTGATTACAGATAATAATACCATATTGCATATTCACTAGATCTTAAAAGTTCTCAAAACAAGAAAAACAATTTTGTAATTACATATATGGTGACAGATGTTAATTAGACTTATTGTGGCGATCATTTCATAATATACAAAAATCAAATAATTATGTTGTACACCTAAAACTAATACAATGTTACATGTCAATAAGACCTCAACTTAAAAGATAACAATATTAAACATGTAAACATAAATATTTTTATTTTAGAAATGATATTTTTTTTAAAAAAGAACTACTGCCTGGCCGGTGTGACTCAGTGGTTGAGCATTGAACTATTAACCAGGAGGTCACAGTTCTATTCTTGGCCAGGACATATGCCCAGTTTGTGGGCTTGATCCCCAGTAGGGGTGTGCAGGAGGCAGCTGATCAATGATTTTCTCTCATCATTGAGGTTTCTATCTCTCTCCCCTCTCTCTTCCTCGCTGAAATCAATAAGGATATATTTTTAAAAAATAATAAAATAAAATAAAGAACTACAGATTTCTATTTTCTAACCCACAATCACTCACATCTTGGGCTTTTCAAGGGTAATAGCAGGTAAACTTGCCTACATATCTCAGACTACTCATTGAAATCTGATGACGTTAACTGTAAGACATGTAATCTTATTTATCATCAAAAAATTTTAAATGCTGCCAATTAAACTATGCTGCGCTGTCAACTGTAAGAATAATCTCGATGTTAGAAGTGTTAAAATGTGTATTTTAGAATCAGCAGGTGCAGTATTAATACTGGCAAACCAAAATGCAAGATCCTCAAGAGCAAGGAGGTTGAAGAGGAACTGGAGTGGTGGAGTGAAGTGGACTTGGCTCTAAGCAGCAGTTCTCAACCTGTGGGTCGCGATCCCCTTGGCGGTCGAACGACCCTTTCACAGGGGTCGCCTAAGACCATCCTGCATATCAGATATTTACATTACGATTCATAACAGTAGCAACATTACAGTTACGAAGTAACAGTGAAAATAATTTTATGGTTGGATCACAACATGAGGAACTGTATTTAAAGGGCCAGAAAGTTGAGAACCACCGCAGGCGATGGGAGAGAAGAGCTGAGGTTTGTTAGGTTCTCCAAACCTGTAGTAGCAGCAGGTGCCCCATCCTGTGCCAGTGCAACAGGGGGCTGCAAACTGTAATGGGACTGCAGTCTGCAGGAAAGATATTTTGACACTTAAAAGCTTGTTAGTCTGGGCCTTGTTAGTAAGTGCTCTTTAGGAAGCGTTTGTACTGTGGTTAATTGTGTTCCCCACAAAAAAAAACGAGTCTATCCAAACTTCAAAGCATGACCTTGTTTTGAAACAGGGTCTTTGCAGGCATTGTTAGTTGTGTAAAGATAAGGCTAGCCCTAGATGGTTTGGCTCAGTGGATAGAGTATCAGCCTGCAGACTGAAGGGTCCCGGGTTCATCTGGTCAAGGGCACATCCCTGGGTTGTGGGCTCAATCCCTAGTGTGGGGTTTGCAAAAGGCAGCTGATCAATGATTCTCTCTCATCATAGATGTTTCTATCTCTCTCTCCTTCTCCCTTCTTCTCTGAAATCAATAAAAAAAAATTTAAAAAAAGATAAGGATAGACCCTAAATCCAGTGATGGTTTAGGAAGGCTACGTGAAGACATACAGAGAAGAAGGCTATGTAAAAACAGAGGCACAGAGTGGAGTGATGTGTCCACAAACCAAGGAATGTCAAGGATTGCTGACAACCATGAGAAGCTGGGAGAGGCAAAGAAGGATTGGTTCCTAGAGCCTTTGGAGGGACCATGCTCTAGCTGCATTTCAGACTTTTAACCTCCAGGGCTGTGAAAGAACACACACGTGGTGTGGCACGTTGTTACAGCAGCCCCAGGAAAGTAGCACAATGGTTTTTAAAATAATAAGTAGCAACTGGGAGCTATAATTTTATGATTTTTAAAATTGTTTATTAGTTAATTTACAATTGTAATACATACTCTATCTAATTAAGATATAGAAATTTATAGTTAAAAGTGAAAGCCTTGCCCTAACCCCTAACCGGTTTGGCTCAGTGGATAGAGCATCAGCCTGTGGACTGAAGGGTCCCAGGTTTGATTCCGGTCAAGGGCATGTACCTTGGTTGAGGGCACATCCCTAGTAGGTGGTGTGCAGGAGGCAGGTGGTCGATGTTTCTCTCTCATTGATGTGTCTAACTCTCTATCCCGCTCCCTTCCTCTCTGTAAAAAATCAATAAAATATATATATTTTTAAAAATAAAAGTCTTACCTTTATACCCAGATATCACCCCTGCATATCTGTAATTCTTACCTTTTCTATGAATATATACATAAGCACTACTTTATTTTACAAAAATTTGATCATCCTATGCATAATGTTTAAAAAGCTTGCTTTTTAAAGTAACTATATTATAAAATATACTAGAGGCCCGGTACACAGATTTGTGCATGAGTGGAGTCCCTTAGCCTGGCCTGCGCCCTCTTGCAATCCAGGACCCCTTGGGGGATGTGGCAGTGCCAAAGCAGCAGGCAGCCAGGAAGGAGTGCCAGCTGGGGCCAAGCGCAGCTCCGCTGCAGTGCATCATGGCCCTGCTGTGCCTGCCGCCTCCGCCGCTGCCACCTGGTAGCACTGCCACGCAGACAGGAGAGGCTTGTGCTACCGCAGCTGCACTCGCCAGCCGTGTGGCTGACTACTGGTTGAGTGGCGCTCCCGCTGTAGGAGTGCACTGACCACCAGGGGGCAGCTCCTGCATTAAATGTCTGCCCCCTGGTGGTCAGTGAGCATCATAGCGACCGATTGATCAGTCGTTCTGGTCGTTCTGTCAACCGATCTTAATGGTCGCTTAGGCTTCCTATATAATAAAATTCTAATATGTAAATCGACCGAACAGTGGAAAGACCAGTCGCTGTGTTGCACACTGACCACCCAAGACCAGACACTCAATGCAGGAGCTGCCCCTGGTGGTCAGTGCACTCCCACAGGGAGAGCACCACTCATCCAGAAACTGGGCTCACAGCTGGCAAGTGCAGCGGCAGTGGGGGGAGCCTCTCCTGCCTCCACGGCAGCGCTAAGGATGTCCGACTGCCAGCTTAGGCACATTCCCCCCCAGGGAGCTGGCCTAAGCCATCAGTTGGACATCCTCCAAGGGCTCCCGGACTGTGAGAGGATGCAAGCTGGGCTGAGGGACCCCCTGAGTGCATGAATATTGTGCACTGGGCCTCTAGTGTGTATATATATATATATAGATATAGATAGATAGATAGATATAGATATAGATAGATATATAGTTAGATGTCAATGTGTAGATTAACATCATTCTTTTAATAGGCTATGTAATATTCCATTATAGGCACCATCTCATAATTCACATTTTATTCAATATGTATTTATTGTTAGCCATGGGAAAAGCATGGAGACTGCAAATTGTAATATACTCTGCAGCATCCACTACTTGTGGAAGAGATAAATAGTTTAAAAGGAAATTATACTGCAGTGTGATAAATCCTTCAATAGGCATAAGCACAGAGGTCTGGGGTGGAGGGGGTATGGGAGAGGTATTCCAGGCACAGAGAGCAGAGTCTACAAAAACATAGGAGAGAAGAAGGAATACAATCTTTTGGGACAAAACAAGCAGCATCTCATCATTCTCACAAATAATTACAAAGAAAGAACATAACAGTTCTGGAAGGTTAAACCTGGTCAATTTTCCTGGATTTAAATAGACTTATTTCAAGAAGGGTTATAAAAGTATTTAATCATCAGTTCAAATAACACAATGCACTATGTGGTTTAAGTACTATATCAGTATGATTGGTTCACTGGTGCTTTAAAAGATGCACACTTTATTACTGTATGGCTCTTTGCTGCTAGCACATGGGCCCTAATCGTTGCTTAAATCTGTAGAATGCTCAAAGGTGGGGCTCCAGACAGGTACAATTTTAGGAAATGAGGCCAATGAACATAACTGAAACTATCTTAACACTGTTGAAGAATTCTGAAGGCAAAATCTTCAAGCTCAGTCTATAAATGAAGCCTGTACAAGAATAATTTATTACCAAAGGACAGAGGAAAATGATTAGCCTTAATGAAGCACTTTGTAGTTTATGCAAATTGGATCTGATTCTGTACTGATCCTGGACTCAAAATTCCCAGTGACTTTTAGCTAATCAACCTTAATCACAGGCATGCTTAATGGGTCTTTTGTTTGAGGCCTTCATGTACTTCCTGGCTTTATTGTTCAACTAGAGGCTCATTGCACAAAATTTGTGCACTAGTAGGGTCCCTAGTGGCTGCTGACTGCTGGCTGGGTACTCCTTCCCTTTCCCCGGCCGGCCCCACCCTTTGGTCGAACTCCTGGACAACTCCTGGTCAAGGGGACAATTTGTATACTATGCTTTTATTATATAGGGGATGGGATGCAAAGGCACTTGCCTACAATTGGGAATGTAGTGGGTCAGATTAGAAGCCAAGCTACTTCCTTTTGGGAATTCCTGAAACCTTCCTTCCACCTCTCCTTCTCAGTTCCAGTTACCAAGGAGAAAGCAAATATATGTTCTCCACCTCTAATAATAATTTTTAAAAAGACCTCAAATGCTGCAGGAAAAATTAAGACAGATCCCTCCAAAATCAGTTACAGAATGTCAAAGTTACTTGATAATCTAATTGTTAATTCAAAGAGAACATCCAATTCTTCATTCTGCAGATCTGTGGGGTAGCACTGGCATTACTATCAGGCTGGTGGAACTGCAATCCCACAGGAAATGCAAGAACCAGGACAGTCCATTTCAGACAAGTGTAGCTCACCTGATTTTTGTTTTTAAGTCTGAAAAAAAATTTAATGGAAATGGTAATTGTGTAATTAAAGATTAAGTATCATCTAATTATTCCCTAATGATTGATGCCTCAAAAACTATTTGCAAAATTCTTTCTTAACAACTCTTGCCTGGCTGGTGTTGCTCAGTGTTTGAGCATATGAACCAGGAGGTCACAGTTCAATTCCAGGTCAGGGCACATGCCCAGGTTGCAGGCTCAATCCCCAATGTGGGGCATATAGGAGGCAGCCAATCAATAATTCTCCCTCATCATTGATGTTTCTATCTCTCTCTCTCCTTCTCCCTTCCTCTTTGAAATTGATAAAATATATTTTTTAAAATCTTTATTATCGAGATTACAGATGTCCCATATTGACCCCCCATTTCACAGACCTTTAACTTTTCAGGAGCAACTCAACTAAATCACATTCCATGGCTCTCTTCCACCTGGTTCTTCCCCACCCCAGTCCTCTGCACTATTGTCTGTGTCCATGGGTTATGCATAGCTATACTAATAAAAAGGTACTATGCAAATTAACCATCACTCAGAGATAAAGATGGTGGCGCCCATAGGCACAAAGATGGTAGTGCTGGCTGGAGCCATGGAGCTGGTGGACACACAATCCTGCAGGGGAGGGTCTGGACCCCAGCCCCAGCCCTGCAGCAGCTGCGGTGCTGGGCTGCTGGGGCCAGAGCAAGCGAAGACACAAACCCACAGAAGATGGCCCTGATTGGGCCAGTAGCTATGATGCCCACTGTAGCCAGCAAACCAGCCAATCAGGGGTTGGGCCAGTGGCCAACCTTGCAGCACCTTCCCCTGCCAGCCTGCCCCTGATCAGACTCTCCCATCCCAATCAAGAGCAGGGTGAACAGAGCCTGGACCCTTCCTGGCAGTCCCGAGTACGTGGGGTTGAGAATTCTGATTGCCCTGCCCAGAGAGTAGAGGCACCTGACAGGCAGGGACAGGGACCACAGGCCTCCAGGGAGCACCATAGAGTTGGCGAGGAGAAGAGAGGCCTGCAAAGGGGGAGGAGGCAAAGCCAGCGGACATCAGCCCAGGATCCAACCCTTCCATGCCAGAGGCAGCAGGCCCTAAACCCAGAACCCCAGCCCCAATAGGAAGAGCCCAAGGGAGGCTTCAGGAAGCTCTACGCAAAGCTGCATGTTGACAACTAGAGACTTCGTGAGGCCCTGACCCAGACCATGCTGCAGCTGGGGCAGCTCAAGGTGGAGCTGGAGCCCACCACGCAGAGGCACGAGCGCTTTGCAGAGAGGCTGGCCCTCCTGGAGCTGGAGAGATTTGAGAGCAGGGCCCTGGAGAACAAGGCTGGAAGAGGAGCTGAAGGGCCTGTCCAACCTCTGAGCTGACAACCAGTGCCTCAAGGATGAGAACACGTCACCAGCAAACTGTCCAAGTGACCCCAGAGACTTGCCCCTGCACCCACATTTATACAGCTGCTTCTGCCACACGCACCCCTTCCCTGTGTGAACATGAGTGACAGGGTTGCTGGGGAGTCTCTGAGAAGCCATAACCTCCCCTTTGGACCTCCAGGCTGGGAGGGGAGGACAGAGCCCCCAGGAGCTAAAGGGGCCATCTGAGGCCAGGATGGAGACAGGAGGCTGAGCCAGGTAAGGGGACCAGGGCTGCAGGCAGGACCAGAAAGGAACTGAGGACCAGGAAGTTCCAGGACCAGTAGCCAGGACTAGAGTGGCCACAAGGAGGTCCCCTCTCATGTGTGCTGCCACCAGTCACCCCATCCAGCCCCTGAGCAGGGATCTTAGAATGTGCCAAGCATCCCACAGGCCTGGGCCAGGTGGGCCTGTACATAGGGTCCATGTGCAATAAGGAGGGATGTCTTCTATTTTTTGCTGCCGCCTCCCAACACTGTCCCAGGCAGGGGGAGAAGGTATTTTTGAGACATAGCACAGGCACCACAAATAAAAGCCTCGAAGTTGCCAAAAAAAAAAAGAGTGGGCTGGCTGGCCAAATGACCCCCCACCCCCACCAGCCCAGCCCTTGATCAGCCTGCCCCACCACAATAGGCTCACAGCCCCTTCTCGTGGCTGCCTGCTCCTGATCGCAACCCCCCACCTTAATAGGGGGCAAGGCCAGCAAGCCAATCTCCTGCAGCCCACCTCCTGCCCGGTCCCACCCCAGGTTGGCCCCCCCACCCCGATCAGGGGCAGGGCTGGCCGGCCAACTACCCATGGCTCCTCCCCCAAGCTGCTGGCACCCATTGGCACCCCCCACCCCATTCGGGGGAGTGGCCAGCCGGCCCACCAACCACAGCCCCTCCCCATGGCCAGCCCCTCCCCCAGTTGGCCCCCCAACCTTAATCAGGCCAGCAAGGGGGGGGGGGGCGGGGTATTTGAGGGCAATAAGGCTGGCAAAGAGAATGGTTAGGGGTGACCAGGAAGGCAGAAAGGTGAGCAGTTAGGAGCCAGCAGTCCCGAATTGCGAGAGGGATGTCCGACTACTGGTGCGTGATCGGGCATAAACTGAAAGTCTGACATCCCCCAAGGGGTCGGATTGGAGAGAGTGTAGGCCGGGCTGAGGGACCCCCCCCCCCCCCCCCCCGTACATGAATTTCGTGCACTGGGCCTCTAGTATGCATATACAGTGGGGCCTTGACTTACGAGTTTAATTCATTCTGAGACCGAGCTCCTTAAGAAACTCGTTAAGGAGCTTGTTAACTCAAATTACTCTGTCAACTCAATGCAAAAAATCTGCCAAGAGACAGCTGGTATCTCAAAAAACTCGTTAGTCAGGACACTCGTAAATCAAGGTCCCACTGTAAATGCTTTGGTTAATCTCTGCCCCTTCCCCTCTTCCCTGTGAGCTCCTTTAATCTGTACCATGCTTCCAAGCTTCTGGACTGTTTGTTTTTGTTTTTTTTTCATCAGTTTATTTTGTGGAAAATTCTTGAAATAAGGTGTATACACAGTTCCAGCTAAATGGTATCTTCTCACCCACAGGGCAGTCAGTATGAAAGTGTCTGCCACAATGGAGTCCTGACTGGGACCAACATTTCATCCAGTTACAAAAGCAGTTTATCAGCTGCAGGCGCAGAGAAACTTCCTTAGCTAGTTAAAACTTGTCTTATAATCTCTCATTCCTAGTTTTATAATATTTTCCATTTCGCAGATTCTGCTTCCTGGCTCTATTGCTGAATCAGCCCACTAATTTTATGTCTCCTTTGAATCCTGTCAATCTGGCTTATTTTGTGAGGAGAGAAAATGGAAGCATCAGTCAAAGCAGCCACAATTCACAGACCTTTAGCTTTTCAGGAGGAACTCAACTAAATCACATTCCATTCACTGGGGAGGATATTTATTCAGCTCCTTCAGCCAGGGGCCTGGTCAATGGAGGGGTGCTTGCTAGAGTGCTTCCAGCCCTGCGTGACCAACCTGGCTTTAGGTGCAGACCTGACATGCATGTCTCCTGCCCTATGCTTTGGATTTCATGATCCAATACAATTTTAAGAGCTAATGTATATTCACCAACTTTTTATTTGTCCTAGTTAGCAAATTAAAGAAAATTAACTGTCATGCACCATTGCTATGGTTTCAAAAAATGACATTTTTAAATAGAAAAACAATAAGAAGTTGCTAGGAATTTTTAAAAGTTGAAATATAGTCCTGGCCAGTGTGGCTGTTGGTTGAGTGTCATCCCATGCACCAAGAGGTCGCCGGTTCCATGGCGGTCAGGGCACACGCCCAGGTTGCAGGCTACATCCCTGGTGTGGGGCATGCAGGAAACAGAGGATTAATGTTTCTCTCTCATCAATGTTTCCCTCTCTCTCTCCCTCTCCCTTCTCCCCATCTCTAAAATCCATAAAAACATATTTTTTAAAAAATTGAAGTGTACAATTAGTGTTATGAAAAACTCACTATATTACCCTTATTTTTTCCATTTTTCTTCAAATTGGTAGAAACTTTCTCACAATTAAGAGCCCTAGGACAAGAACAGCTGTGTTCCTTGATTGGAGGAAGACAAGTAAGGAGGAAAATGCAACAAATGCATCAGTGTGACTTTTCATGCCAGTTTGTCTGTGTCCTTGTCCAGAAAAAGCACTCAGAGACCTTTTCTGTCCTATTGTAAAGTAACAAAAAAAACAAAGGTTTGTCAGCCTGCTGCAACAAAAGCTGAACCCTGAGGCGGGTGTTGTGCAAAAGGAAGAGGTTTTATTCAGGAGCCACAGACCCAAGAGAATGGCAGATTCCTGTCTCAAAGACCAATCTTTCCTCCTGCTCAAGCCCACAGTTCTTACAGGAATACGGATGGAAGGGCTTTTCTTTTTTCTATCCAGTTATCTTGCTAGTTTTTTTTTTATGAGCTTGGAGTCCAATCCATTCATCTTCCTAGCTTTTGGCAGCTCGATGCTTATCCATTCATATTTCTAGCTTTTGGCAGGTCAGTGTGAGAGCCTCCCTCCCTCTGCCACTACCTGGGCCCATGGAGGGCCTCCCAGCGCTCCCCCTGATTGTCCAAGGCAGCACTTTGACCACTTCCTACCTCCCAACCTCCAGGACCCCTCTGAATGCCACTAGAACCCCACATGCCACCGTTTCCTCAGTAAGTAGTATATTTATGATATTCATATTTGAAAACAAATTTTGAAAGAAAAACCCAGTGTACAAGCCATGTATACAGAGAGAAACAAAACATACTGTTTCTCTTTTAAGAAATGTATACTGTATAATAAAATACGGTGTTCTTTCCAATCAAAGCAATGCTTTCTTTAAAGAAGCTTTGATCTTTAAAGCGCTGATGTTTACCACAGACAACTCTGTCACAAAACCACCTCATGCTGTCAATCACTGTCCTGCTACTGCCACAAGGGTTATGGGCACTATGGGTTAGGGAGGTAGATGTGAAAGGCCCTGTGCTTGTTCTTGAACAAGTTACTAAACCTCTCTGAGACACCCTGATCTGCAACGGAATCCTCAACTCAGAGCATCACTGTAAAAACCAGATAAGACAAGTGAAGAGGACCACAGGTTTACCACTGCGAAGCTGGGAAAGAAAGAAAGACAAAGAGAGAGAGAGAGAGAGAGAGAGAGAGAGAGAGAGAGAGAGAGAGAGAGAAAGGGAGGGTGAGAGGAAGAGAGGGAGGGAGGGAAGGAGGGAGAGGGAGGGGGAGAGGGAGGGAGAGGGAGGGAGGGAGGGAGGGAGGAAGGAAGGGGGAAAAAATCCTGTCCAAGAAATTCAAACAGAGAAACTTGCTTCAGGAAGATCTTAGGATACTTCCCTTAGGTAATTGGAATTAAGTATGGAAATAAGAGTGCTTCAGGCAGAGACCTGTTAGCTAGCTAACTCCTGTGTCCCACTGTTTCTGAGTTTCACAGCCAGAATCTGTCTTCCAAGGGTGTTAGGCTCCTCTACAACTACCTGTAAAATTCCCATTCTCACTTCTGAAATTTAATATACCTTCATCCCCCCTTTTCTCCTTTGTCCAAAATGACATGTATACCCAATGCTGCCTCACTGTCTTTGGCATTTTCATGCTTATGTGAATTCCCCATGTGCATGTATTATAATGTTATTTTTTTCCTGTTAGTCTGTCTCTGTTAATTTGATTATTAGCACAGCTGGAGGAACTTAAAAGATTGGAGGAAAACTATTCATGTTTTTTAGGCCCCACACATGTAAAAATACCTTAATAACTGAAATTATATATATGAAGTACTATTGATGTTGCTTTTAATCAAAAGGAAATAATGAAAATCTAATAATAGTATTTTAAAAATAGCTCTAGAGTAATAATAACAAATGATGACAATGATGATAAAGCTAAAAGTAAAAATAAGAAATCCAATAACATTTGATTAGGGTTTTCTGTGCTAGGTGTTGTACTAAGCACTTTTCATGTTTGTTCGTTTTTCCCATGTAATCTCCACAGCATCACATGAGGTAACTAATGTTATCCCAGTTTAATAAATGAGTAAATGGAATTCTAAAAATTTTGATAGCTTTGCCAACTTCAGACAACTTGCAAAACTGAGGTCCAAGGCCTGGTTCTGTATAATTCCATAAACCCTATGAGCAAGGCTTAGCAAAAAATTCTAAAGCTACCAAAAAGGCCTTTAAGGAAAAAAGAATAGGAAGAAAGAAAAAAGCTAGACAAAGAGAAACAGATAAGTAGAGCTTGTCCTATATCTTAGAGCAGATGGTATAACATTAACTGATGACAGAAAACAGAGATATTCAACTATTTTGCTTCCTTTTATACCATCAAAAATAATCAAGCTGGAAAAGGTATAATAAATACTATTAAGAGAAACCAAACACTTAAAATAGAATTTTGATACTGTTGGAGCCTCAAAAAGATTACACAGTCCAATGTGTTTGTTTTACAAATAATAAAACTATTCGGGGGGGGGGGGTAAGTGTCTTGCTCAAAGTCACATGTATGGCAGTGTTTGCAGTGTCCTGACTTCTGGTTCAATGCCCTTTCCACCTCTTGCATATGAGGGATAATAATGAAGCCCATGCCTTTGGGTTCTAATGAATCAAATCACATGAGGTACCAAGAAACAGAATTACAGAATGTGTGATAGTAATTTTTGAAATCATGGGAAACAAGAAATATATTAGAAGATGTAAGTGGTCCTTAAGCTGCATAGCAACTACAACGAACACTGTTAATTCAATACAAGGAACTGCTTGCCTGGTTTGCTCAATCTGCACCAGAATGTTGTCTTAAACAACAAGGAAATTCACAATTCATCTAATATATATCAATACATTGGGACTTTCTTAAATTTAAGATGTGCCCTGGCTGGCGTGGATCTGTTGGTTGGAGCATCATCCCCTACACCAAAAGGTCACAAGTTTGATTTCCCAGGTTGTGGGCACATAACCAGATTGTGGGTTCTATCCCCTGTAGGGTTATGTATAGGAGGCAACTGATCAAGGTTTCTCACTGGATGTTTCTCTCTCCCACTCCCTTCTCCTCTTTCTCTAAAATCAATAAAAAATCATGAAGAGAAAAAGTAATTTGCTATAAAAGGTAATTGAATATGGGTATTCCTTTACTAAAAGAATAAGAATTATATACATCTCATTATATAGTCACTAGTTATATTATTTGCCATGATTAAAAGAGTCATTACCACTTTTAAATAAAGTTTAACAGAAATAATTAAAAATTAATGTTGACGTTTCAGTCCTCTAATTGTAATAATTTCTGTGGGGTTGAAATAATTTTCAATTTTGTAATAAATTAGTTGGTCACCACCCTTGTCATTCTACATCCAGAGTACAGATGAATAAATTCATTCTGCTTTCTTGTCCTGGCCACACTACATAGAGCTACCCCTGTAAGAGGTAATTCATTATAGGCCTCTGCCTGTTTTTATTTCCTATCAGTCATAATAAAGCTGATTCTCTCTAAGATCTGCAGATATTTGCAAGAAAAGAGATTCAGTGGAATTGATGTTTTCCAAAGCCAGGCCATTACCAAAACTCATTGAAATGCAGAGGCCTATACTGTTGCTGTTAGGTTTTTTTGTTTGTTTGCTTGCTTGTTTTTAATTGTCTAGATTGAAGATGTTACACTCTTAATAATGGTTCCTATAATCTGTATTGTCTCCAATGTGTTATTGTATCCCAATGTGATTTTACCAATGGAATAGTATGTCCATTTAGGTCTAGCTTTACATTTCAAACTCCATCAGTGAGGGGAAATGCCCAGACACAGAATAGGATAGTTGATGTAGGCCTTGCCATTTGTATTCTTGGCCTACAGGCTTTTAGTTGACATAGTGTGTCATTATCAACTGGCAGTCAACATCCTTCTAGCTGGAATTTATTACACCTGCCTGTGAAAAAGAAGAAATCATACCTCTCTTAATTGTCAATTATAGGCCTCTCCTCAGCCCCAGTTTCTTCCCAAAGTGAAATATGGCATGCTGTTTAGCCTCTACTTTAAGTCAAACCATTGCAATATTAAAAATAAAAAGGTTATGGTATGACTATGCTCCATATGTGGTAAAAAGCAACCCAGATCCTTTGGTATTCCAAAGGATCAGCAGACATATAATTTTCTTTCAAACTGCAAAGCATATCATTGGTATAAATGTACAATTCATCCTCCCAAAGCAAATAGTGATAACCTTTAGCAGTCTTATTTTTCTGGGCTAGTTTGGATTCTCCTTTTTATTAGACATGGTCTACAGATATTCTCCCATGGCTCCTAAGCTGCTGCTGCTCTTTTTCAAGACATCTGTTTTCGAATATTACTTTCTTAGTTTGAGGTGAGCATTCCTTTTCAGGGAAACTAACCAACTGCAGCTTATGAACTCAGCTAATTTATAACTCATGTTTTACAATCCAATCTCTATCAACTGATTTCAAAACATTTCTACGTAAACTCCCAAAGCAGCCATCCTCTCTTCTGCCCACTCCCCAGCACCTAGCGAGGTGGGTCAAGAGATACATATTTGTGTTTCTTCTAGGCCCAATATGATGGGTACAAACTAATTTTTAAAAGGAAGGGTGTAAACTGACTTTTGATATGTTGTTATACCTATTATATTGCTTAAGCAATAATTAATTAACTAATGTGAAAATTAATCAGAAGCTGAAAAATATAGTAGATCTTGACATCAGCAAGGCATGTTTACAAAGTCATGAATGGTAGCCTTATGTAAAAAACAGACACATTTGGAAAAGACAATATTTAGGTGGATTTTGGCTGGTTGAATGACTGCCAAAATAGTGTTGGTCCATCACCTCCAAATTCTGCTCTTGGCCCAGCTCTGTTTACATGTTTAATTCGTAATAATAGACAACATATACTAATCCTTACTCTGGACAAAGGCTAGGAATTTTCAGAACTTTAAATACTAATTGACTTATTCCTCACAAAAACCCTATGAAGAGGGCACGTTCCTATCTTCCATTGTAAAGATGAGGAATTAAGGGTAGAAAGGTAAGGGCACTCACTCATGATACACAGCTGGTGTATAGAGCCAGGATTTCCCCCAGGCTGTCTGATTCCAGAGCCCAGGCTTATTTCCACGGCCCTGCCTCACTATCAACTATGTGCAGATCTAGAAGTCAGGCGTGTCAAATTTTTGTATGGAATTAAACCCTGAGAACTGGCTAATTTGTAGAATGACAGAACTAAGACAAGTGGAAACTAAGATGCATGAGATAAAAATGTTAAGCCTGAATTTAGATTCAATAAAATAAATTCCACACATACAAAAAAGTCCTTTTGTAACAATTTATGTAAAAAATGCTAATTTGTCCCAGTTGACTAAAAGTTCAATATGAGTTACCAGTGTTCCTTCCTATTAAGAAATCCACCCTGCATGTCTATCCAGCCCCACGGAAACAGCACTGCATTTTTCAGTGGTTAGAACATCTCTAGAGAATTGAATTACGTTCTAATATCTCATTTTAAGAAATACCTTGGCCATTTGGAATGTGTTCAGAAAAGCATGGCTAAGATAATAAAGAAATTTCATCATAAGCCTGGCAGTTAATAAAATATATTATGTTTTATGACAAAAAGTTTTTAGATGGGCAGGGAGGAAAAGTAGATATCATAATTCCAACAAGCAGAATTTAAATGTTTGCTGATTGTAACACAGTCTTATGAAGAATAGAGAAACTATTTTGCTTTGTTCCAAAAAGACAAACCAGGATAAAGGAGCAAAATTTACAGAAAGCCAACTTTTAGCGCAATATTCAAAAAGTTTTTTCACACGTAGAATTATCTAAAACTAAATGGTTGATAAGTAATGGGTAAAAGATGTCGTTATACATAGGATTTGCTTTAAAATAGCACAGCAAAGAAACTGTGAATGTGAGATAGCTGGAACAAGAACAGCAATACGTGACCATCGCTTAAGCTAGATGATGAGCACTCGGAGATTACATATACAATTATTTTTGCATGTGTATATAATTGACATTTTTACTCACACAGGAGGAATACATTGCCTCAGGGGGTAGTGAGGTCCCTGCTTTTATGTTTTATTTGTTTTTTATTTATTTTAATATATTTTATTGGTTTTTCACAGAGAAGAAGGGAGAGGGATAGAGAGTTAGAAACATCGATGAGAGAGAAACATCAATCAGCTGCCTCCTGCATACCCCCTACTGGGGATGTGCCTGCAACCAAGGTACATGTCCTTGACCAGAATCGAACACGGGACCCTTCAGCCCGCAGTCCGACGCTCTATCCACTGAGCCAAACCGGTTGGGCAGGTCCCTGCTTTTATAAATGGTCACACAGAGACTTAATGTCCATTTGAAAAGTACATTGCAGAATATACAGAATGCTGGGCTTCAAGGATCGTTCTAGAATTTTAGTTCTGGAAAGGAAGTTAGCAAAACTTTGTGAAGTAATTCAGAGAAGAAAATAACCTCTCTCCATCCTGTTTTATTATTGACAAATTTTTGCTGACTGCTCATCCTGCATCCCACCTGCTCCCTTCTTTTGCTCTCCTGACCACTTATCTTCTCCATGGGGATTTGGACACTGTCAAGGTCAATTACTATACAACAGAAACTCGCAGAGCAAACCCTATAGCTGAAAGACCCAACACTATCAAACAGCCTTCAACTGACAGATGTACTTTGAACAAAGCATGAAAACATTTCACCTTCCTTATAACTACCATCTGGAATCTACCACTAGTTAATTATAAAAGGTCTCAAAATAGAGCACAAGTGCTACCGAGTGTGAGGACCTTTAGCTATGTGAGTGCAGTACCGCCACATTAGCCACCTGTAACAGCATGTGTGTAAAATGGTTGTCTAGGTATGTCAGTTGCTTAGGCATAGGGTAGTATTTCACTTCCTGGCCTTTAAGTAGTTCTGGCCAATAAATTGTGACTAAAGCGTTTAATTTTCAAGGCAATATCCCCCAGGTCTCTCTTTTCCCACTGGCATGGCTATCAGCAACGTTTAAATGCCAAGTGATCAACCCGAGTAAATTTTTGCATTACAACCAGGAAAGTTTCATTGAGCTCCTACGACAAACATATACATTGAGTACAAAATAAACCTTCATTGTTTTAAACCACCGATATTTTAGAGGCACTTGCTACTACATGTGGTAGGTAATGGCCCTCATGATCCCCTTAGTGTAGACAAGTACTGTAAATATCAGGGGATATGACAAAAAGTATTGTCGGTGTGATTGAGCTTGACCTGATCAGGTAAGCCCTTAAAAGAAACAAGAAGCACACAGTCCTACTGAAACGTGACTGAGTCGAGTGGTTTTTCTCTGATCAGGATGCAAAGGTGATTTCTTTCCCAGGTTCTTGTCCAGGTGGATTCAAAGATGAAGCCACGGACCAAAGGTGGTATATGAAAAGGTGGAAATTTATTGGAAACAAGTACAGACTCCCACTTGGGGAGGGGGTCCCAAAAGGGTAGCCCACTAAGCCCATTTTTCTAAGGTTTACAAAGGCTACAGTTCTTTATGTCCTGATATTCCCTTCTGATTGGTCACTGTAGCAGCTTCAAAGCTCAAACCCCATGTGGGGCCCTCCTCTTCTCCCCGCCCCCTTCAGTGGTAGAATTCTCTATCTCCTGTGAAAATCTGTCTTCCTCTTTCTCCCATTTCTCTATCCCCTGTTTCTTTTCCCTATCTTCTGTGAATGGGTGTCTTCGTATCCCCTTATCCTGTGGCACTTTTTGTTCTTTGGGAATGTATGCCTTTGGCCTAGCTTCAGGCCCCCAACCAACTATGCCTCCCTCCTCCATGGACCCCCTAATTCCTAAAACTTCTGAACTCTTCCAATTTTACCCCTAAAATCTCCTTTCACTACTGGCATAGAAGAAGTAAACAGCCATGTTATTATACGCCTATGGACAAAGGCAGCTATAACTATCAAGAAAATGGGGACCTCAGTCATACAGTTGCAAGGAAATTATTTCTGCCAACAAACCATGAGCTTGGAAGAGAACCTGAAGCCTTGGGTGTGATCACTGCCCCAGCTGACATCCTGATCTTCAGCTTGGTGAGACGTTGAGCATGGGACCCAGCAAACCCATGCCCAGAAATCTGTCACACTAAAACTGAGAGATCATAAACTTGTTTTGTTTTTAGTTGCTACATTTGTGGTAATCCACAATAGAAAACTAATATACCACAGCATAATCAAGTCTATCCTGGCTAATAAAATGGGCTTTAATAATTATGTTATGATTATTATAGTGCTAGAAATATTTTGGAAAGCAGAAAAATTGGATTGATGAATAACACATCTATAAATGGACTATCAGATGGCTATTAAAATGAATGAGCTAGGTCTGTATATGTTGTTATTGAACAATCTTGGATATTTTTTCATTGAAAAACAAAGTACAGATAACATATACAACATGACTCCACTGGCATTTTAATGAATATATAGAAATAATTGTATATCCACAGACAACTTTTAGACTAGAACAATAAACAAAGAACTATTAACAGTGACTATATCAGGAAAGGGAGATTGGAGGTCCAAGGTAAGAGGAAAAATAACATTTTATTGTAAAAAGCTTTGCAATGCTTAAGTTTTTATCATGTGCACATATTGCTTTTTCAATTTTTTAACAATAATGGATAGAAATGAAAAACTAACCAACCTACATTTATTGAATGTGTACTGAATGTAAATTACTTTACTGAGTACACAGTTGCACAAAAATCATCGAGTGTCTGCTTATTTGGCAATGCACTGGATGAGACAAAATCTGAGAGATAATAAATCTGAGTTGTTTTAAGTTGCTAAATTTGTGGTAATCCACAATAGAAAACGAACTTTTTTGAAGAAGTTAATGGCAACACGGCATATTATAATTTCTGCATAAAACTGGGAAAAAATGGATCTGGCCGTTACTAAAGACCCAAGAAGGCATAAGAAAGAATACAGATACTGTAAGTGTGGAAAACAGTAAGCTTTGAAGAAGGGCACAATCTCTGACATTTCTGAGTCAAAGTTGCTATACGAAATGCTTTGCTGTCCATTTTGGCAAGTCTGAATCTGATGAGTTAGGTGCTTAGGGCGGTAAGCTGGGTTTGTAGCAGGTACTGCCAATGGTTTGAGACCCATCTCCTTGGCCCACCTCTAATCTTAGCCACATCTGTGCTAGACAATTCCATGTACTGTTATTGTTTCCTATCCCATGAACCCTTTGCTTTTCTGCTTAGGAGTTTTTGACAAATCTGTGGGAAGCCAGCCCCTGAAAGTGCTGGGAAAACATCTATGAGGGTAATCGTTAACCAACCGCAATGGGAGCCAGAGGATAAATGTTTCCACCTCCCATACCTAAGGAGAGAATTCTGGGAGGCATGCTGAGAATTGAGCCCCCATTGCCTACAAGAGCAGAGAACATTTATATTGTAGCTTTTGCTGGCTTTTCCTCCTCCCTCCCTTCCTTCTATGTCCTGAAGTCACATCCCAAATAAATTGCATGCCCCTGAATTCTTATTTCAAGCTCTGGTTTTGTGGATACCCAAACCAAAACAATGTTAAAGAAAAAAAAAGCATGCAGTTCTAAACTGTTGAATATGCAAAGCAATAGAGAATTGCTTCTTGCAACATTATTCTAGTGGCAGCCTAAAATAATCTTAAACCTCCAGCAAAAGTTCTCATGGCACCTCTCTGGAAGAAAGGATTCTACATTGTAATGGGTGGCATCCAATCCCAGAGAAAGCCCATTGTGCTAAATGAGGCCTGTTCTTAGAAGACTAACCTATAGCTGCTCCTGGCAGGAGTTACTTCAAATAAAGTACTCACTACATTCTCCTTACTTTCATTTTACCTTGTTATGCTTCATTATGCCTCAAGTAACACAGCAAATAATTCCATTTGGCCCTTGCAATTTATTTCTTTCCAAATATGGAACAAAATGCTTACCATTTCATCCTCACTACCTAGCCAAATATACTCATCACTCTTCATCTTACCTCATTTATTCATTCTAATGACCCTTCTATGAATTCTTTCTTGCTGTCTACATGTAAAGAGTAGACTCTCATTTCAAAAGAAAGGGGCCTAAGACAGGCGTTAGGAAAACTTCAATTTGAATAATAGCAAAAAATAAGAAATAACTCCTTTGTCCACCTTCAAAATCCTTGCTACATTGCAAAAGCCAAAGGAATTTGTAAGTCACATTATTTCACAGGGGAAACCTAGGACTCCCAGATTCCTCTCCATCTGGGCAACTATTTACAACAGATTTTCCTCAGATATACCTGTTCCCTTTGTGCTACTCTTTTTGATATAAGCATAATGAAGCTGATTGCAGCCCCAGTTGGATACCATAGCCGAGGGGGGAAAACAATTAAAAAAACAAAACAAAACCCAGTAGCAATTCAAAACGATTGTTCTAACCCTATACTTTTCTCAAAATCTGCCTTGTTCACCCTGAAGATGGTTGTTTGGCTCCAAGGCTCTTGTTGTTAATTTTAGGGAAGATTTTATTTTTTTGTAAATCTTTATCAGCCCCTTCCTCTTTCCCCAGAATGGCTCTGCTGGGGTCCAACTGGTTTCTTTCCTAAAGTTACTGAGGATGTAAAGAGGCCTTCCTGTCATGATTCCCCACATTTGCTCCTGAGATCACCTCCCCTCCCACATGTGCCTCCCCTCCCACATGTGCCTCTTTTCCAGGCAATTTAGTTTCTGAAGCTCATTAAGCAGAGGTTGTCTTTATTATAAGTTATGTCCAGATCTGTGAGTTAATGAAGCAAAAGAAATTTAAGGGAAAAAATAATATTCAATTCTATTTAGTACTTTTAAACTTCAGGCAAACAAAAGAACACATAATTATCAGTTTGATAACACTAGATTTAAACACAGGACTTAAGATAGATATTTTCCTGCATATATGTGATCAGGCTAATACTTCCATCTGTATTTGGAAATTTTCTGAGATTGTCAATGGTCATTTCTGACAGTTCAGTTTGGGATCCCTCTGCACAGCATGTGCAAAGAAGTAGAAATCAGAAGTAACATTTATGAAGTGCCTATTCCACACCAGATACACTTCACACATGTTGGCTGATTTGAGTTTCACAATAATCTCTATACTACAGATGATTAAACTTAGTATAAGTAACCTAATTAACTTACTAGTTATGACCATGGGTAAAAGAAAATCTATCCACTTTCTTCTTCATTGCATTGCCTGCCAATAACAGACATATTTCACTACTCTATGTACCCACAATTATTATCACAGTCAGCATATCTAATTCAGGTAGAGGTAGCCACTTCTTCCTACTTCATCAATATTGGGAATATGGATTGTTGAATAAGCCCAGACTTTAAATACCTATTCTCTTTTTAAGAATCATGGGACATAATCTTTTGCATCTATTAATCAGTCCCTGTGATGATAGAAAATATTTCTCATAAATCCTACTAGAAAGCTGTGACAGTTTGTTGGTTTGCTCTCCCAACCATGACTCTCAATCTATTAGTCCTTGCCACCTTCTATAGTTAGGTGTTTAGTACTTGTAAACTTCAGGCAAACAAAAGAACACATAATCATTAGTTTGATATCATTAGATTTAAACACAGGACTTTAAACCCTTGTGGTTAAGATACATGTCAAAGTTGGCTAAGGGACTTCTGGGGGAAGTTTTACTCTTTCCTGATACAGGTGCCACATATTTCCTTTATCCTTCTTACCTTAAATATGAATGTAATAATTGAAGCCAAAGTAGTCACCTTTCAACCATGGCAACGTGGGCCCTGATGTTGTTGAATGGCTGAATCTGCAATAGGAATACCTAACTCTTCTTTGTTTAAGCCACCATAGCTGGGTTTTTGCTACTTATGGCTGAATGCATTGTTAACTGCTACAGAAACCAATATTTTACAGTATAAGTTTTGTTCTTTAAATGAGAAGGTATTTACCAATAGGTGTCTATCTGAAAATCAATCTAGATCAATGCTGTCCAATAGGTTTTCTGTGATAATGCTAATGTTCTCCATCTGGTGCTGCTCAATATGGCAGCCACTTATGATGGTTGAGCTCTTGAGATGTTGCTAGTGCAACTGAGGAACTAAATTTAAATTTAATTAATTCAACTTTAAATCTAATTATCCAGTGGACATCATATTTTTTATTTGAAATACATCTCAAAATGCAAACTAGGCATTTTGGGAATTGTGACATATGTGTCAAATCTGTGTTTAGGATGAAACACTGGAAACTTGTATAAACCTACTTGAGGCAAATGCATTATCTTTTATTCAGCCTGAACATAGAAAAATATATAACAATAATACAATAATTGTAAAAGTAGACATATATTTTAGGAGTTTTTAGAATTTTTTTATTGCTTGTGGTCCTGAAATACCATAGTAAAATATATATCATTTGGATGAGGAAGAACAGTGAATTCTAGGACTGAAAACACAGTATACTGTTTCATTTTTCTACCAGGATTCTACCAAAACAGTGACACAAGGAAGTAATTATTTTTAAGATACATCAATAAGTTAAGTTTATTTTCATCCAAGTCATTACTTCTACAAAGACAACTGTGGGCAAAGCCTACTTTCAGCAGAGGGTATCTTCCAGGTGCCCCAGTCCACTTCATAGCAATTCTTCATCCCAGATTTTATACCATTCCCCACAATTATATTCACTTTTCACTTTAATGTTCTATTTTATGGCATATTTCCTTACTCCTAGAGAATGTTTTAAGGAAATCTTTCTAGAGGCAGTATGTTATGGCTGAATTGCTCCCCACCCATTCATATGTTTGAAAACCTAATCCCTAGTACCTCAGAATGTGAATGCTTTTGGAGATAGTGTCTTTTAAAGATGTGACTAAGGCTAAGTGAGATGATTAGAGTGGGACTAAAATAATATGACTGATATCCTTATAAAAAGAGAAGATGAGGACACAGGTAACACAGAGACAAAGGGATGGCCATGTGAAGAAATGGTGAGAAGGCTGTCATCAGCAAAGCAAGGAGAGAGGGAACAAAAGACACTAAACCTTCTGACACCTTGATTTTGGGTTTCTAGCCTCCAAAACTGTGAAAAAACTAATTTATGTTATTTAAGTGACCTAGTCTGTGGGATTTCGTTATAGCAGTCCTAGCAAACTAATGTACTATATCTGTCAACTTTTTCTTGAATCCCCCAAAAGAGGCTCTATTTGGGGGGAATTCAGGCAACCTTGGATAAGGCAGGAGCATGGCAAGCTTAGGGGGCAGAGATGTTTGGTAGTTGGAACTCTGAGGTCTCCACAATTTACATATATGAAATTTGTTATGCCCAGATTTCAAGATCCCCAAGAAACCACATCAAGGAGCCAGCCAATCCAATGCAAAAGCATAAGAATCTGTATTTCAAGCTAGCTTGAGCTCCCCTCCACCAGACTCACCGCCACAACGGCAAACCAAGTGGCCGAGATGGGTTTTATAGCGGGGGTTGGAGTAAGGACTGTGCTCTGCCAATTGGCCAGGCGCAAGTCGATGTCTTGTTCCTGGGTGTGGCTAGCAGAGTGTTAGACTTCCAGGAAGAAGCTCCTTGCCAAACACGTGGCCAAGGTAAGATGGAGGACGTAGCCCTTACCCTGGGGCAAGATGGCCCTTACCCTGGGGGAAGGTGGAGGGCCTAGCCCTGGCCCTTTCAAAATTACCTCCTCGGTCAGTGAGATGTGCAGAGAGGGGGTGGTGAGGGGAAATTAATCACTTAGAAAAAGCTAGAACTTAGACGGTTGAACAGCAATTATTTCAAACAATGTTAGGTCCTAAAGACATTAGAGCTAATTTAGTTCATCGCCTTCTTTTGTATTGGTGATAAGGCTGAGGCCCAGAAAGAATAACAGCTTATCTAAAATCAGTCAGTCAGTGACCTGGGATTGGATCCAGGGCTCTGGTTCAGTGTTTTTTCCTTCATTCCAACCTATTTTGATGAACGAACATATTCAGTTTTTCTTATTTTTTTATTTGAAATATATTACAAAATGCTTTGAAATAAAAAAGTATACTTAAAAAGTTAGCTCTGTGTCCCAGTTTTAAATCTACCATTTATCAGTTCACGTCTTTAGGCAATCACCTACCCTCTTGAGGAATGGGTTTCTTAAGCTACAGAATGATGGTGAAAATGGTTACCTTTCTTTCTTTCTTTTTTTTTTTTTTTTTTAGTAATGTCTTGATAACCAAAACAAGATAATGCATGAAAATGTGCTTTGAATATATATCACAGTGCTTTGTCATTTTAAGGTCATAGTATTACAGTTTATTATGGCTGAAGGTTAAAGTCCATTTTTTATTACCCATGATGGCTTTACTCTTAAAACAAGTCTGCTGTATCAAAATAGATATAAAAATAGCTTATTTTAAACTCAAACTGAGTACCAGAATTAGTCATCTCAAGGGAAACTATCCGTGAACTTTGGAAGAGTTTTTGATGGAATGATCCCTTGCATCTGTATTTATGTTAATGGAGAAAAGCTACTGCCTCTGGCAAAGAAATCAGAAAGTCTGTAGCTCATTTCCCCCTTGATGACAAGATGATAGATAAAGGTTCATATACACCTGTCTTTGGGGGCCTCAAATAAACATGTATTATAAATTCAAGCCAAACCATTGGAAGCCACTTATAAACAAAGCGTAAGAAGTCACCTTCTACACCCAGTGACTCCTCTGCCAACCTCATCTCTCTGGGAAACTGGCCACAGGAATACAGCTCTTTATCAATTTCCCAGTTTCCTTAGCAAAATCCTGCAAATGCAGAGCTCTTTCTTCCAAGTCTGTTTTTGGTTCTTCACTGAAGAATTTAAGTGGTATGTGTACCCAGCAATTACCATGGAAATCACATAGCTAGATATGCTCCATAGAGCATCCATCTGCTGTATTACTAATATTTTACTATTACATTTATTCATATGTGTAAATTTATGACACTTACTTATTAAAATCAATAAGAACAACTAAAACCTTTTGATAATCACACAGAGTTGAAATCAAATCAGCAGTTACAATGTTTTATCAGCTTCTGAATTATCTTTGTATTTTATTTAGGTATATAATATTTTAAAATCACATTTCACACATATGAATAGTATGGGTGAGTTTCAATATCATGATACACATTAACCAAAACGCCTCCGCAGTAAAATGTATTCTCTTGAGGGCAGGGGCGTTTCTGTCTTAAGGCATGCTGAATCCACAGCATAAGGCCTAACACATAAGATTTAAAAAACAACAATTTTTTACCAAAGAGAAATGAAAACCATATGTACACACAAAAACTCATACATGAGTGTTCATAGTAGCTTTACTTGTAATGTTAAATCTCAAAACAACCCAAACGTCTTGCAACAAACGATAGTATATGAAATACTAATCAGCAACAAAAGGATATACTAATGATACAAGGAACAACATGGATGAATCTCAAAATAATTATGGTGAGGAAAAGATGCCAGACAAAAAATGAGTACATACTGTACAATTCCATTTATATGAAACTCCAGAAAACACAAACTAATCTGTAGCGACAGAAGACAGAGCAGTGACTCCCTGGGACAGGGGTGGGAGTAGTGGGGGAGTTGGGAGGGAAGGGGTGAGGAGGGACTACGGAGGGGGTTGAGAAAATGTTTGGGTGTGGTCGACATATTCATCTTGATCATGGTGACCATTTCATGGATTAAAACGTTTCAAACAGTACACTAAATAAATGTAGTTTTTTATATGTCCATCATACCTTCATATGTATAGTTATTTTTTAAATGAAAATGTAACCCTTTTTTTTGTTTTACTGGAATCTTCTAGACAAAGAAAAATACAAATAAGTAAAATATATTTTCATCATAAAAAACAACAATTTTTACATTTATTATACTAATCTATTGGCTGAAAGTGGAAAATTATCTTTTCAAATTGATTTTCTATCAATAACTAAAATGTCTTATATTTCTTCTTGTAAGTGAAGAAATAGGAAGTACCAACAATTAAGTTATTAAGTATCAGTTATTAAGTTATTGTCTCTCAGTTTCAAAGCTACCCTTCTATTCTCTGTTTTGTGATGCTGGGTTAGGACTCTGCAAACGAGTTTTCAGCATCACAGGCTGTATGCACATTAGGCAGTTCCAACATGGGGCCCAAGAGAGAATGCAAGTCTAGGGGACAAAGAAGAGACGTGTTGGCTCACTGTTCCTGTGAGCATCAGCACAGCCATGCTTCTTCAGAAGTCTGGATCCCAAACCCATGGAGAACCTCCTGCGAACTCAGAGATCCCAATACTACCCAGAAACACCTTCTTCTCAGATTCTGAATTTGAGCTCTTCTCCTCCAAGTTTCTAAATTGCAATAATTACAATTCCTTCCCTTTGCTCACTCAGCAAACCTAGGGGTGGTTCCTGCACCCCAGACTTCAGTATACCTCAGAATCCCTTGGAGATCTTATGCACAGACGCCTGGCCCCACTCCCAGAGGTTCTGATTCACTATGTCTGGGGCCCAGCCTGAGAATTGGCCTTTTGAACTAGTTAGTTCCCAAGCCATATGAAGGTTTCTGGTCTTAGATCCGGTTTGGATCATCTCTTCAGACTTGAATGTAGTACTGAGTTCATAGCCAAATAGAAATGGAAGGCAAATAATCCAGGACATGCAGTGGTGTTATGTTAATCAAAGTATCACCTCCAGATGACTATGATGGAGTTTCTTGGGGGCCTAAGTGGGTGCTGCATTTGACCATATGTCAAAAGAGGTCACCGCAAGGACAGTGGTGTGAGTGAGTTGGAGTATTCTGAGTGCACTGACTTGCTAAAGAAAGAAAATGAGAACCTTGGGTATTTAAACTCTGGTTTCAAGTCATGTCAGAAGACTTCCACAGCAGCCCTAAAAGAATCTCATTTCTTTTAGCCACAATACCAGTATTGCTGAAGAGCAACTACAATTTTTAATTTTGTGGTTTGCAGAATCCAGTCTTTCAAAGTCTCTCTTGAAAGTTATGATGCTGAAGCTCAGGGAGGACTAGGGACATCTGTTTCAACTTGAATGAGACTGAGAAATTGGAAAACTCAAGTCACTCCAAGTCTCTTTGCCAGTGGAAAATGTTTGCTCCCCCATGCCTGGGGAAAGTAGCTTTCCCTTGCTTAAAATCACTGTAATAACCTCACCTAGAACAGTGGCCCAGGCAGGATGCTCATTATCTTCAAGGCTCTTCCCCTCAAGGGGGATGCCTACTATCCCAACAACTTCTTCTTGCCACTAGAACCATAACTAGAGTGTGATCTCTGCATGGGAAGTGGGCATCCTTAATTAATTTAGTCTGGCTTAATGGGAAGGTGGATGAATTGTGGAGGATTAGCATGGATTACATGACCTTAATCTGGTAATAACTCCATTGTAACTATTGTTCCAAATACCATATTTATACTGTAGCATATTATACCAATGCTGGTATCTAGTATACAGTTATTGACCTAGCAAATGCTTTTTATTCTATATACTAACTAGAGGCTCAGTGTATGAAATTCATGCAGGGGGCCGGAGGGTCCCTCAGCCTGGCCTGCACCCTCTCCTAATCTGGGACCCCTTGGGGGGTGTCCAACTGCCAGTTTAGGCCCAGAATCAGGCCTAAAGTGGCAGTTGGACATCCCTCTCACAATCCTGGGCCACTGGCTCCTAACCGCTGGCATGCTTACCTGCCTGATTGCCCCTAACCACTTGCCTGCCTGCCTCATTGTCCCTAACCACTCTGCCTGCCTGATCGCCCCTAACTGCCTCTGCCTCGGCCCTTGACACAACGGCTTCACCCAGAAGGTTGTTCAGCTGTCCAGTCTAATTAGCATATTATGCTTTTATTATTATAGACTAAGAAGCATTTTTACTTGGAAGGCCATTAGTGTACCCCAGAACTACATAAACTCTACTCATGGCCATTATATAGTCCGCAGGGATCTGGTCATTTTGACATTCCATGCAATGTCAAACAAGTTGTGGTAGCAGAATAATCTACACTAATAAAAGAGAAACATGGTAATTGGCGTACGACCGCTACCCTTCCCATTGGCTAATCAGCGTATCCTTATGCAAATTAACTGTCAGCCAAGATGGCAGCCGGCAGCCAGGCAGCTGGAAGCGAACATGAGGCTTGCTTGCTCCAGTGACTGCAGACTCCAACGTTCCCCGCCTGCCTCTGAGCTGGCAGTTTGAAACATTCTAACAAATACAGGCCAGGATCTCAGAGCTGAAGTTATACACTGTTTCGATTATAGAACTGAAACAAACCAGATACCTGCTCTCAGAGCTAGAGCCAGAGCTAAAGCTGGCCCAGAATAAAATAAAAAAAAGGAGCTGTTGGGAGCTTCAATCAACAACCGCCAGCCTGAAAGAAGCCCTCAGCCCCTCACCCAGACTGGCCAGGCACCCCAGTGGGGACCCCCACCCTGAAGGGTGTGTGACCAGCTGCAAACAGCCATCATCCCCTCATCCAGGCTGGCCAGGCACCCCAGTGGGGACCCCCACCCTGATCCAGGACACCCTTCAGGGCAAACCAGCCAGCCCCCAGGCCTCTGTCCTATATAGTAAAAGGGTAATATGCCTCCCAGCACCAGGATCAGCGGAGCCGCGAGGCCTCCTGGCACCGGATCAGCGTGACGGGGGGCAGCGCCAAAACCCCCTGATCGGCCCTGCTCTGTGTGTGACAGGGTGCGGCGCCCCAACCCCCCCCACAGGCCCTGCTCTGTGTGTGACAGGGGGCAGCGCCCCAACACCCCCCCCCCCCCCACGGGCCCTGCTTTGTGTGTGACAGGGTAGAGCCATAACCTCCCCATCGGCCCTGCCCTGAGTGTGACAGTGGCTGCGTCCCAACCCCCTGATCGGCCCTGCTCTGTGGGTGATAGAGGGCGGCGTCCCACCCCCCTGATACGCCTTGCTCTGTGTGTGACAGGGGGCGGTGCCCCAACTCCCCTATCTGCCCTACTCTGTGAGTGACAGAGGGGAGCTCCTCAACCCCCTGATGATCCCTGCTGTGTGTGTGACAGGGGGGAGCTCCACAACTCCCTGATGGGCCCTGCTCTGTGGGTGATAGGGTATGGAGCCCCAACCCTCCTGATGGGCCCTGCTCTGTGCATGACAGGGGGCAGCGCCCCAACCCTCTGATCTGCCCTGCTCTGTGTGTGACAGGGGGCGGTGCCCCAACTCCCCTATTGGCCCTACTCTGTGAGTGAGAGGGGGGAGCTCCTCAACCCCCTGTTGGGCCCTGCTCTGTGTGTGAGAGGGGGTGGCGCCCCAACTCCCCAATCGGCCCTGCTCTGAGCCCGACCAGAGGCTGCATCCAGGGATTGGGCCTGCCCTCTGCCACCCGGGAGCAGGCCTAAGCCAGCAGGTCATTATCTCCAGAGGGGTCCCAGACTGGGAGAGGGCACAGGATGGGCTGAGGAACCCCCTTTCCCCCGGAGTGCACAAATTTTTGTGCACCGGGCCTCTAGTGGTCCTATAAAGATGCTTATATCCTAATTCCTAAATCCTGTGACTATGGTACACACATGACAAAAGAGGATTTGCAGAAGTGATTAAGGCTTTTGGGGTGGGAAATTATCCAGGACTCATCAGGTGGGCCCAGTGTAATTACAAAAGGAAGGCAGGAGGGCCAGAGGCAGAGGGAGAATAAAGGAGCTGTGCTTACGGAATGAGAAGTCAGAGAGAGGGAGATTGAGAGAGAGGAAGAGGAAGAGAGGGAAATATCTGAAGATACTATTGTGTTGGTTTTGAAGAGGGAGGAGGGGGCCAACCAGCTAAGGAATGCAGGGGTCCCAGAGAAGTTGGGAAAAAAAGGATTTCCCCCTAAAGCCTCCAGAAAGAACATAGCCCTCCAAAATCCTGGGGACTTCTGACCACTAAAACTGTAATAGGTTTGTATTGTTTTAAGACACTAAGTTTATGGTTATTTGTTATAGAAGCAATAGAAAAGGAATATACCAGTCCACTACATTGATGACATTCTGCTGATTGGATCTGATGAGCAAAAAATAACAAGTACTTTAGATGCTTAATGAAACATATGTGAACCAGAGATCAGGAGATAAAGCCTATAAAATTTTAGGACCCATAACCTCATAAAGTTTCAGGAGATTCTGAGTCCTAATGGATACTAGTTACCTTTGCATTAATTATGGTACTTATTCTTTTATCTGGAAGGTATAAAACAAAGTATTCTTATACTTTGATCTTTTCTGAAGTGACATTTTTTCTAGAGTGTCTTTAATAAAAATACATTTACTTTATTTTCTGCTTTATAGGAGTTGGTCTTTTATTGTCAACAGATTTAAATTTTAATATTAAAATTACCGTATCCAAACACAGATTCTAGATGTTTTAAAATTTTGAGTTTAGAAACTGTCACCAAAATAATAATTAGTTAACCTATCTAATAAAGAGGGAATATGCTAATTGACTCTCACACCATCACAAAGATGGCAGTGCCCACAGCCATCCAGGGCTGGCCCAGAGCGCAAGCAAGCCTCGGATGGCAGCTGCCCAGCCACCCAGGGCCGCCTGAGGCTCAGGTAACTAGGGCCGGCCGAGGCTTGCGCTGCTGGCAGTGGCAGCAGCAGAGTTGTGATGGGGCGTCACCTTCACCTGATCACTAGGTCGCCTCCCACCCCTGAGGGCTCCCGGACTGTGAGAGGGGCCAGGCCTGGCTGAGGGACCCCCACTCCAGTGCATGAATTTTCATGCACCGGGCCTCTACTATTTTTATAAGGCTAGAGTTTATTTAAAACATAAGATACATTAATATTTATGATTTTAATTTATAGATATATTTTCACACTAATAAATAAAAGAATTTTATTGAATGCCAATTTGGAGAAGTCATGGTTCCCACTCTCTGAAAGCTCACAATATGGAAATAGTTAGCAAAATGTTAAAAGTTATGTAACACTAAATAACTGCAGTGTAAAAAACAATACCATGTGTTGACATTACTTGCCAAATAAATTGAATAGTAACCAAAACAAAGCTGAGGATATGAATAACCTTTGAGGGCTTGGGGTTTGAGCTGAGTATTCAGGGAAGAAAAGGAGAAGAAAAGAAGCAGGGAGTATTCTAGATAGTTGGAATAATGGACAAAAGACTCAGGCTCAGAAAAGAGAAAAGGACAATTTCTAACACTAACTTTTACAGAGAGGAGTTAACATTGGTATGATGTGTCTGTTTGTTTGAAATGCCAAGATATGTTTCTAAAAGGCTTCAGAGTTTCTAGGTTCTTCAAGTTGACCATGAAATGTTCAGAGATGCCCAGTGCAACAATTTGTGCATTCAGGCAATAACATGAATTGATCGCAGCATCCTTAAAAAAATAGAAATCTTCTAAATTAGCAGGGATGAGTTTCTTTTGGGATGGTCATCTACTTTTTAAATTCTCTAAATTTAACTTAAACCCACTGTGTTTTGTATTTTGAAAGGAAAGAAAGCAAAATATAGTGGCAAAAACTGAATCAGTCCTAATTCACCTGGACTGAATGTTTCTAAGCCCCATCTAAAATCCTCCAGCGATGTAAAAGCTTCACTAGGCCAGGATAAAAATGGTTAAGGCAGAACAGTATCCTTCCAACTCTAATCCCAATGCTGTATTTAGGTTAATTCCTCTCTCAAAACTAATTAAAATCACTGGCTCTTTTAGGACAACTTGATCTGCATATCAACTCATTTCTTGTAGTGGTAGAAATGGGAAGAAACACAAAAGAACATAGTTCTAAGTCCACATGGCCCCATCTGTATGCAAATAACCAAACAGAATGCAAAACATTTAACACCAATACTGTCAGAGTTATTAAAGCAAGTAATTTCCTTTTCCCACACCATTTTCATGACCTTGTCAAAACAGTCTTTTACAAGTTATTTAAGGTCTAAGAGACTTTAACCAGGAAATAGCTTCCCATAGTAATACAAATCCCTTCCAGTTCTGAGCAGAGAAGAGCTCCAGGGAGAATCTCTGGGTGGAGAGGATGACTATACAAGGGATCCTTCCTCCCTTCTGAGACCTCCCCACTGTGCTTTCCACTGCCATTACCTTACCAGGACCCCAAGAATACACCATTTCCCTTTTTAAATTCTAGCCCAGATTTCAATTCAAAGAACATCTTTTGTTCTTACCTTTTTTAGGACATGTTAAGCTTTAAATAAAAATTAAGGGAAACTATATATATAAAAGGCTAATATGCAAAGTGTCCCATGGGTGTTTGACCGGGAGTTCTATCACTCTCTACTATGTGTGTTGACCACCAGGAGGCGGTGCAGAACGAAGGCAGGCCCCTGCTGGCAGCCAGAAGGCCCTTATCAGCCCTGATCGCCAGCCAGGCCTAGGGACCCTACTTGTGCACGATTTTCGTGCACCAGGCCTCTAGTCAGAAATAAATAATCAAAATGCACAACCCTCTTTACAAAGTGTATATTTCCTCCCTTGAACTAGCTAAACTATTTATGTAGCTCCTGTACCTACTCTATTCTACTAGTTTGTATGTTTAAAGCACAAAAATCACACATTCTCGTTTTTGTCACCTTTCCTTCCAAAATGCAGTGTGAGGTAGGAGTTAGCCACCCAGACCTGAGGAAATGAATGTCCAGGGGTTTGGTGTACAGTGCAACTTTCATTCTCTACTCAAAGCTCACCCTGAACAGTATAGACACAGGAGGTTCACTCCTTATCCCTCATTCCCCAATGGTTAGACCAGGGGTCCTCAAACTTTTTAAACAGGGGGCCAGTGCACTGTCCCTCAGACCGTTCGAGGGCTGGACTATAGTTTAAAAAAAAACTATGGCCGAAACCGGTTTGGCTCAGTGGATGGAGTGTCTGCCTGCGGACTGGAGGGTCCCAGGTTCGATTCCGGTCAAGGGCATGTACCTGGGTTGTGGGCACATCCCCAGTAGGAGTTGTGCAGGAGGCAGCTGATTGGTGTTTCTCTCTCATCGATGTTTCTGACTCTCTATCTCTCTCTTTTCCTCTCTGTAAAAAATCAATAAAATATATTTTTTTAAAAATTAAAAAAAAAACTATGAACAAATTCCTATGCACACTGCACATATCTTATTTTGAAGTAAAAAAAACAAAACTTCAAAAAAAAAGGCTCTCCTAACTTCAAAAAAAGAGGCCCTACTAACTGCAAAATAAAAAAAAATAGACCTCCTAACTTCAAAAAAAAATAAATCTTAACTTGTTCTTACCTCGGTCCTCAGGCAGCAGTAGGCTCTGCACAGGCAAGCTCGTGACTCGAGACTGAGAGGAGTCGTCCAGAGACAGAGAGAAGGAGGGGATTTGGAGAGTGTGGCGTACATTCCACATATGTGCACTGCAGGCCCTGGACGAGTCGGCTGCTAAGCAACAGGCAGCGGTGGCAAAAACACCAGCGGGCCGGATAAATGTTTCAGCGGGCCGCATGTGGCCCACAGGCTGTAGTTTGAGGACCCCTGCGTTAGACCTACCTCCTCATAACTTCAATGTTAGTATTCTTGACTCTGCACCAACAACAAAGAAAAAACCCTCAGGCAATAGTTCTACCATTATACAAAGTAACTTAAATGTTTCATAGATTTTAGGAATTCAGGGGGTATCACCATTCCTTCCCCACAGCATCACCTGCATCACAGGCAAGCAGTGTGCCTCCCAGCTCCTTCTTGAGGTCCCACGTGATTTCTCAGTCATCAGTGTCATGCTGCACAGATGTAGCCAAAGGTGTAAGTTTCTCCTAAATTTGCAACTAAACATTCATCATAGCTACAAATCCTTCCTCCTATCTGATGCTGGAAATGACATGCAACATTAATCTCCTTTTCTGTCTGGGACTTGACAGAGATCCAAACCACTTTTGGTTGTAAATGGCTCTCGGCATTGATACATCCTGAAGCCAGCTGTGTACATCAGGAAAGAAGGACACAGCTCACCTGCTTCTAAGAAAAGAGTTCATGTTTTTCATGCTCAGTCCTTTCTCCTGAGAATTAAATTGGAAACTACTGTCTCAAAAGGCACATTCAAACACAGGGACAATCGGTGAAGGGGAAAAATAGCTGCTAGAAACAAGTAAACAATTCTATACTTTGGATCTTTGGAAACAAGATCAGAATACTTTACAAAGAAACACAGGCTAGGGAACTCAGAAAAACTGAAGTCAGTTATGAACCTGATTTGTTGACACTCTTCTCATAAGAGGTTAGTACTTTTTTTAAAGGCTACCTGGCCATTATATAAGAAGCAGAATTTGAGTGTTTTCCTTCATAATGTACCTATGGGAACAACATCGCAAGCAACTTCCCATTACTGTAGGATAAAGGCCAACCCCTTTGGTATTGCTTACAAAACTCTTTATGATCTGGCCCCAGTTTGGCTTTCTGACCATATCTCTCCCATCTACACTAATGAAGAGAAAGATGCAAATTGACCATACCTTCGCAACGCCCACTAGCTAATCAGGAGTGAGTATGCAAATTAACCCAAAAAAGATGGCGGGTTAATTTGCATATGTATGTGCCAAGCGGCCAGGGGCAGGACCCTGGCACCAGGGCAATGACTCCAGCGTACCGCACCCAGGCTGCGGGGGAAGGAAGAGCTGCAGACACAATGAGGGGCTGCTGGGCTGGGGGCGTGCCCCCATGATGGCTTTCTTCGCACAGTGGTGGTGATGAAGCCCCCATGCCTGGCAGACAGAGAGTGAACAGCAGGGCGTGGTGGCTCCATTTGCACGGTGGTGGCGGCAAAGCCCCCAGGTCCAGCAGAAAGAGACAGAGAGTGGGCAGTAGGGTATGGGGGCTTCATTGCCACGATGGAGGTGAAGACCCCAGGCCGGGCTGACAGAGAGCTGACAGCAGGGCGTGGCAGCTTCCTTCACACAGCGGTGGCGGCGAAGCCCCCAGGCCCCACAGACATAGGACAGTGGGGCAAAGCAGACAGGCCCCACAGAAAGCAGAGAACCACAGGGAGTGGGTCTAAGGCATTAGTAGGACATCCCCTGACTTGCTCCTGGATTGGAGAGGGTGTAGGTTGGGCTGAGGGACACACACCCGCCCCCGTGCACAAATTTTGTGCACAGGACCTCTAGTAATTTCATAATCATCCTTTGATTTAGCAGAACTGAATATTATTAATTTCTCACATTTGCCGCATTTTCTTAAGTCTCTGTACATATACACCTTGCTATTTTTTTTTAATGTTCCTCACTCTCATCCCACTGGCTAGCTAATTTGTTTCCCTTCCCAGACTCAGGATGTAATCTACTAAAAATATTTTCTGATTCCCACAGAAGTTCCCTCTAATGAAGCAGGCTCATCTGTTCTTCTTGTCCTCTGTGCTCTCTATGTTAATATCCAGTCTGGGTGAATTTAGGTCAGAAAGCCTTCTAATGGCACAATGATTTTAATCTATTATCCCTCATGGACTAAATATACAGAGACTTTTTAAAACTCTACCCACAGAAGGGTATTTGGCAAATATAAATACTCAAGAATAGCTTTATAAAGAAAATATAATACCAAACAATTAAATGACAAATTTTTGTACATTTTAAATTATATTAAGGTTTACAGTCTTCCATGTCTTTTAAGCAATTTTTTGTTGTAATTATCTATACTAATAAAAGGGTAATATGCTAATTAGACCAGGTCAACCAGACATCTTCCGGATGTCCAACTTCCTTCCAGACAAAGCCACAGTGGTAGGGGCCAAGGCAGAGGTAGTTAGGTCCGGTCAGGCTGGCAGGAGAGAAAGCAGTTAGGGGATGATCAGGCTGGCAGTTGGGAGTGATCAGGCTGGCAGGGGAGGGCAGTTAGGGGCATGAATAGGCAGGCACAGGGGAGCAAGCAGTTAGGGGCAAGATCAGGCTGGCATGGGGGAGCAAGCAGTTAGGGGGCAATCAGGCCACCAGGGGAGCAGTTAGGAGGTGATCAGGCTGGCAGGCAGGCAAGTGGTTAGGAGCCAGAGGTTCCGAACTGCGAGAGGGATGTCTGAGGAATCCTGGATTGGAGAGGGCACAGGCTGGGCTGAGGGACACCGCCCCCCCCCCCCCCATGCACAAATTTTGTGCACCAGGCCTCTGGTCTATACTAATAAAAGGGTAATATGCTAATTAGATCAGATAGACCAGATGTCCTTCCAGACAAAGCTACGGTGGCAGGGGCTGAGGCAGAGACAGTTAGGTGTGATCAGGCAGGCAGGCAGAGCAGTTAGGGTCGATCAGGCCAGCAGGAAAGAGCAATTAGGAGTGATCAGGCTGGCAGGGGAGAGCAATTAGGGGCAATCAGGCAGACAAGCAGGAAGAGGCAGTTAGGAGCGATCAGGCTGGCAGGCAGAGGGGTTAGGGGCAATCAGGCAGGCAGGCAGAGTGGTTAGAGGTGATCAGGCAGGCGGGCAGGTAAGCAGTTAGGAGCCAGTGGTCCTGGATTACAAGAGGGATGTCCGACTGCCGGTTTAGGGCTGATTGCACAGGCCTATACTGGCCTAAACTGGCCTAAACCGGCAGTCGGACATCCCCGAGGGGTTCTGGATAGGAGAGGGTGCAGGCCGGGCTGAAGGACCCTTCCACCGCAGTGCAAAAATTTCGAGCACCAGGCCTCTAGTTGATTTATAAGTACATAGAGGTTTCACACTCTTGGAAACAATAGTTCCCAGTTTAAAATTTTATAGCTTTGGAAAATATAAACTAACGTTTAAATAAACCCAAATTGATAAAAGCAATCACTATTTTATGTATATTATTTATGCTTCTACATTGTACTATTCTTTTTTTTCTAGACCTAACCCTAACACTAACATTGTACTTTTTAAAATAAGGCATCTCTGTACAATCAATTACAATGAGTAAAATATCATCATAAAAAGCTGCTGGAATGATTGGAGCAGTATTAAAATGGGCATTCTTCCTGTCTGAAGTGTTTTTTGAGGAGGGAGTGGAAGATAGAGATGATATGCCTATTTATGGAAGAGTGATAGTAGTAAATACTACAAGACAATCCTATCTGGTTTGGCTCAGAGGACAGAGCATCAGCCTGGGGACTGAAGGATCCTGAGTTCAATTCCAGTCAAGAGCACATGCCCAAGTTGCAGGCTCAATCCCCAGTAGGGGGCAAGCAGGAGGCAGCCGATCAATGATTCTCTCTCATCATTGATGTTTCTGTCTTTCTCCCCCTCTCCTTTCCTCCCTGAATTCAATAAAAATATATTTTAAAAAATACTATAAGACAGTGTCTCTGTAACTGAACTTTGCTTTGCAAAATTAAATAAATGTCAATAGATTTATTTTCCTAAAGTAGAAATTATAAACCAGTAAGTAGTAGAAGAGAAGGACAGATTTTGAATTGAGTTAGGTCAGTGGCCAGCAAACTGCCGCTCGGCAATTTGGGGCTCGCGAGCCACATGCAGCTCTTTGGCCCCTTGAGTGTGGCTCTTCCACAAAATACTGGCTCTTCCATAAAATATCAGCTCTTCCACAAAATACCGGCTCTTCCATAAAATATCAGCTCTTCCACAAAATACCGACTTCTGCGCATGGGCCACGAAGTTTCAATCGCACTGTATGTGCGCGCCTGCATGTGGTATTTTGTGGAAGAGCCACACTCAAGGGGCCAAAAAGCCGCATGTGGCTCTCGAGTTGCGGTTTGCCGACCACGGGAGGTGGTTGGTGGGAATAGTATGTGGGCTCAGGGTGGGATATAGGAGTGCGGCGAAAATCCTAGGTGACAAAGATATTTTAAAAATCACAAAAAAGGACTCTTTGATTGAAATAAGCAATTGATAGTCACCATGGCTTCTACTAAAGCAGCGGTTCTCAACCTGTGGGTCACGACCCCTTTGGCGGTCGAACGACCCTTTCACAGGGGTCACCTAAGACCATCCTGTATATCAGATATTTACATTATGATTCATAAAGTAGCAACATTACAGTTATGAAGTAGCAACGAAAATAATTTTATGGTTGGGTCACAACATGAGGAACTGTATTTAAAGGGCCAGAAGGTTGAGAACCACTGTAAGAAACAGACAAAGACAATTGTTCTATGAGAAGCTCTAAAGTGAAGAAAACAGATTAGCAAGAGAGTTTTTAGAGGTGAAACCTGAATGGAAGAGGAAGGGAAGATAAAAGAGAAGATCTGAGAAATAATGTTAAAGGAAAAAGTCAGATAATTTTATATTTATACTTCAAGAAGCTCAAGAGTCTAATGGCCAGCAACACTAAAAATAATCTAAAGGGTAAGATGTATAGATTCAATATTGAAAAATGTCCTTCTTCTCAGTACATTAATGAATTTGTTTCAGATCAAATAAATCCACAAAGAAAATTTGGAGAGGGGGCTATAGAGGGAACAGAGGTTATGTGAAAAAATGATTCTAATGATTAGCTGAAATATAAATGCACAGAATTAGCCAACAAAAACCTTAAGGAATGATGAGAGAAAGGCTTTTCTTCTAGTTACTAGAGATTTTAAAAAATGCTAAATATAAGAAATAAAAGCAATATAGTCTCTGTCAAGAGAACTAGTAGATACAATTACACAAAAGAATAGAAACTCTAGAAATAATCCATAGTATATATAAAAATGCAGTCTATAATTAAGTGACACTTCAAATAAATGGGGAAAGATGAGTTATTCAGTAAGTGCTACTGGAGTAATTGGTTAACTATTTTAAAATAAAAAGTGAAATTTCTTCTTCATATCAGATACTGAAATAAATTCTACTTAGATTAAAAAGTTAAATGTAACACACACACAAAGAAAATATAAATGAAATTATTCTTATTTTTAAAAAGGGACAAAATTGACAAACTTTTAGCTAGATTGACCAAAAGAGATAAGACTCAAATTACTAGAATCAGAAATGAAAGAGGGGACTTTACTCCCAACCTTAAAGAAATCAGTAAGATTACAAAGGAATACTGTGGACAGTTGTATATCAGTAAATTAGGTAACCTAGCTAAAAATGACAAATTCCTAGAAAGACACAAGCTACTGAAAACTAACTCAAGAAAAATAGACAATCTGAATAGACCTATAAAAATGATTTAATTAATAATCAAAAAGTTACCCACAAAGAAAAACCCAGGTCCATAAGGCTTTACTGCTGAATTCTACTAAACACTTAAAAGCAGAATGAAGCACAATCCTTTACAAAATCTTCCAAAAATTAGAAAAGGAGGAAAAACTTCCCTACTCATTCTATGAGACCATATTATCCTGGTACCAAAACCAAAGACCTCGGGAAGAAAGAAAAATTACACACCAATAGCTCTTTAAAATATGGATGTAAATACACTAAAAAAATACTAGCAAACTGAAACCAGCAATATAAAAAGAATTATATACCATGACCAACTGCAATTTATCTCAGGTATGCAGGTTAGGTTAGCTGTGAAAATCAATTTAATATAATACACTTTATTGACAGAGGAAAAACAAAAACTACAGGGCCATCTCAATAGAAGTAGAAAAAGAATTTGATTAGATTCAACACCCTTTAATGATAGAAACACTCAACAAACGAGGAAAAGAAAAGAACCTTCATAACCTGATAAAGGGCATCTACAAAAAACCCACAGCTAACATATTACTTAATGGTAGAACACTGTATGTCTTCCCTCTAAAACCAGGAACATGCTGAGGGTGGCTGCTCTCAACGCTTCTATTAACAAAAGTTAGAAGTTCTAGAGAAGGCAATTAGGCAAGAAATAAAAAATAAAAGTTCGGATTGGAAGGGAAGAAGTAAAACTATCTCTATTCTCGGAAGTATCTCTATTCTCAGAAGATATGATCTTGTAAATAAGAAATCCTAAGGAATCCACCAAAAAAAAACCCAAAGCACACAAAAGCCCTATTAAAACTAATTAATGAGCTCAGCAAGTTTTAAAGATACAAGATCAATATACAAAAAATCAGTTATATTTCTATATACTTGCAACAACCAATCAAAAAATAAAAAATAAATTAATTTATATTAGCATAAAAACAATAAAAAAACTTAGGAATAAGTTTATCTAAAAAATGCAAAACATATTCAGAAAACTACAAACATTATTAAACTAAATTAAATTTTTAATTAATGAAAATCATCCTACCTTCATAAATTAGAAAACTTAATATTGTTAAGGTGGCAATATTTCTAAAAATGACCTACAGATTCAATGTAATCCCTATTAGAATTTCAGCTGATTTCTTTGTAGGAATTGACAACTTGACTAATATTTATATGGAATTGCAAGAGACCTAGAATAGCTAAAACAAACTTGAAAAAGAACAAAGTTAGGAGACTTAAATTTCTCAATTTGAAAACTTAGTACAAAGTTACAGTAGTCAAAACAATGTGGTACTGTCATAAGGATAGATATATAGACCAATGAAATAGACTTTAGAGTCCAGAAATAAATATATGGTCAACTGGTTTTCAATAAGGGTACCAAGATCATTCAATGGGAAAGGCAGTCTTTTCATTAAAGGGCTCTGGGACAATTGAATAGCTACATGCAGAAGAATAGTTTGATCACATTCAAAAATTAACTCAATATAGATAAAATATAAGAGCTAAATATAAGAGCTAAAATTATACAACTATTACAGGAAAACATAGGGGTAAATGTTGATCACCTTGGATTTAAAAATGGTCTCTTAGATATGATACCAAAAGCACAATCAATAAAAGAACAAATAGATAAATTAAATCTCATAAAAACTTTTATGCATTAAAGGACACTGTATATAAGGTAGTCAACATGGATGCTACAGCATGGATGAACCTTGAAAATATTATGCTGAGTGAAAGAAGTCAATCACAAAAGATTAAATATTATATGGTTCCACTTATATGAAATGTCCACAATAGGCAAATCTATAGAGACAGAAAGTATATTAGTGGTTGCTCAGGGCTGGGGGAGGGGGAGGCAGAACTGGGGGATGGGAGGGTGACAGAAAAACGGTCTGAAGTTTCTTGCTGCAATGCTAAAAATATTATAAAATTAACTGGCGATGAGTACATGTAACTTTGTAATAAAAAGCATTGTGAACTGAACAATTTAAATGGATTAATTGTATGGAATGTGCATCATATTTCAATAAACCTGTTTAAGAAAAATGAACTGGAGGAACATACACCAAGATGTCAATTATAGTGAGATTGTAAGTAAGCAAATATGATCAGCAGCTCACATTAAGACTTTATGCACACTACAAAGAAAAAAAATAATAAAAATCACTCCAGTTCTGGCCAAAAGAGTAAAAGGAACTAAATTTACCCTCCCGCCTGAAGCAGTAAAAGAAACAAAGAGAGAAAAACATGAAGAAACTGTTTTTGAAGCACTAGACATCAGAAACAAAGGACCGTGATCCCTAAGAGACAGGAGCAAATAAGGTGAGCCCCCAACTTGCCTCGGTTTGCTGTCTTGAGTTTCCCACAATGCTGTAGGGTGGGAGGAGGGAGATAACAAGTGCCCAGCAGACTCCCTGAGTTGAGGTTGAAGTAGCTAGAATTCTCAGGACAGAGTACCAGAGAGGAGAGTACAGAGAAAGGGAACTCCAGAGACCTGCTGAGAGCTCCTCTCAAGTTTCCAGCCAATAACTGATCAGCACATGTTCCTAAGGAAATTACCCAAGGCCGGGGAAAAAACTGATCCAAAGAACTGGAGGTAACCATGGCTGGTTTTCACACAGGTCCAGGAATAATGCCTGTTCACACCAACCAGGCTGGGAAACCTCATGCTTCAAAGATAATGGTTAGAGAGCACAGAAGGGTCCTACTTCAGTGTTGGGGACAAAGATGCCTTCGATAAGCACTGCTGTGGTCACACCTAACAAGTCTTACAAGAAAGAATATCCACAATACATAAGGAATTACGTATTCTCAAGACTCAATACTAAGAGCATCAACAATCCAATTAAAAATTGAGGGATATACGAACAAAGAAGATATACAGAGGCCAAATAAGCACATGAAAAGATGTTGAGCATCATGTTTTTAGGGAAATGCAAATTAAACTCACAATGAGTTACCACCTCACACCCAGTCAAATGGCTAAAATGTAAATGACTGATGCTTGTTGGTGAGGATGTGAAATAATTGGCACTCTCATACACTACTCGTAGGAATGTAAAATGGTACAATCACTTTGGAAACCGTTTTGTGGTTTCTTAAAAGACATCTATCATACAATCTGGCCTTTCCCTTTGGGATATTTACCCAAGAGAAAGATATGTTCATATGAAGACAAACAGGAATGCTTATAGTAGCTTTATTTGTTATGGGTAAAATCTAGAAACAATGCAAATGTCTATCAACAGGTGAGTAGATAAACTGTGACATTCTTACAATGGAATAATATTCAGCAATATAAAGAATAAAACTATTGATACATGCCATAAGACAAATGAATCTCAAGATAATTTTGCTGAGTGACAGACCAAAAAAATTACACACAGAGTATGATCTCATTTATATGCATTTCTATAAAATGCTAACTAAACTATAGCAACAGAAAATAGATCAATGGTGGCCCGGACATGAAAAAGGATGGATGGAAGAGGGGATTATAGAGAAAGCATCAGAAAACTTGTGGTGATGAATTCACATGTGTATACAAATGTCAAAACTTTTCTAATTGTACATTTTAAATATGTACAGATTATTGTGTATCAATTAAACTTCAAAAAGATATTTGAAAAAAGGTCATGCAAGACAAAGTTTTTGATTTTCTGTTGTACAATAAAATTCATACTTTTACCTATTTTTTCTAAATGAAAAATAACTGGTGACCATTAATGATACAAAATTGAGAATAAAATTATACAGTTTTGATTAAAAGAGCTTAGCCATAAAGGTTATAAAACAGGAAACATGTGACTGCTTTATGCTGAGGATTCCCAGTAGCAGTGATGCCTGGGTTAAACACCATTTACAAGTATTTCAGGAGAATAACAGATGAATGAGTGGAATCATAATATATGTTTTAGGAATAAAAAAGTTATCCCATTGCATTGAATTGCTTTCCTGTGGTGTATATCACAGGGAAAAAAAAAGTGGGCTTTGATGAGTTCCATGTTCATTATTCCCTAAAATAGAGAATCTGGATTATTTAGTGGGTTTTACTACATTGATAAATCAAGCAAAGAATAATCTAGAACAGTATCAACTCTGGTCACATATGAAGTCCTCAATAAATGGTAGCCATAAGCAGTACCAATAAATAAAGTAATTTCTTTAACACAAGTTATCATGGGGAAGGGCAGCTCAGGAACAGAAAGAAATGATAAAAATTAAGAACTAGTAAAATGTATGTGTGCCTCTGAGATACACAGTACAGGAAAGAGCTGAAATTATTTTTCCAATATCTCGGCTTCACCTGACAAAACCATCTAACCTAGGAAGGAAAAATCGGGGAAGAAAATAGTGGATGATTCATTGTAATATTTTGTCCACTACCAATAGTCAAAAGTGCAAATAGCAATTTTAGTCTCCTGTAATTTTCAGTAGTACACTAGTATACTTTATATTTCTCTATGTGATAAATTATATGCATGCACTAGAATTTGAACAATCCCATCAGAAAAAAAAAGCATTGAAAAAAATTACATATTATTTCTGTAAAATATAATGCTAACTTGTAAAAAAGAAATCATGGCAACTTTAATAAAAGAAATCATAAGGATTTTTTAAAATATATATATTTTTATTGATTTTTTACAGAAAAGAAGGGAGAGGGATAGAGAGTTAGAAACATCAATGAAAGAGAAACATCGATCAGCTGCCTCCTGCACACCCCCTACCGGGGATGTGCCCTCAACCAAGGTACATGCCCTTAATCGGAATCGAACCTGGGACCCTTCAGTCCACAGGCCAACGCTCTATCCACTGAGCCAAACCGGTTAGGGACATAAGGATTATTTAATATACCGCCTCTTTTTCCAATGAATACACTGAACCATGTGAGGTTTTTCTGCCCAAGGGCCTATCGTTGGTAACAACAAAAAAGGATTCCTGTCAGCACTCTTTTAATATTCTGTGATCTTTTGAATGTTTAAAACATTGTGAATAAAATATTCTTTGTGAACATACAGACTATATATATTATTACAACCACTCCTGCAGCTCATTCTAAATTTTAATTTGGTAAGTAAGTATAGTTGTAAATATATATATTTTATCTAAATTATTTGCTCACTGTAACAGTATTTACTTAGTGACCTTAAGTTTTGAAATGAAATGCACTTTTTATATGAATGAGCTTGACATAGCTGTCTGGTAACAGAAAGTTTATAAAATAGGTCTTATAACATTTGAATTTCCTCCTTACCACAGTTTGTGCAAGAAACCATGGAGTAAAAATAGTCTCTCCAATAAACGGTGTTGAGAAAATTGAACAAGTACATGAAAAAAAATTAAACTAGACCACGAACTTACACCATAAACAAGAATAAACTCAAAATGGATAAAAGACTTAAATGTAAGTTGAAAAACCATAAATATACTAGAAAAAACATATATCAGCAAAAATATTGTTAGGAGAGATGTCAGATTTTATTTTCTATCTCCTAGGGCAAGAGAAAGAAAGGAATAAGTAAATAAATGGTATTACATGAAAATAAAAAGCTTCTGCACAGTAAAAGAAGCCATCAACAAAATGAAAAGAGAGCCCACTGTATGGGAGAACATATTTGTCAATGAAATATAGGTTAAGGGGTTAATTTCCAAAATATATAAAGACTCATACTATTAAACACCAGGAAGACAAACAATCCAATTAAAAAATGGGCAAAGGACCTGAATAGACACTTCTCGAAAGTGGACATACAGATGGACAAGAGACATGTGAAAAAATGCTCAATGTCACTAATCATCAGAGAGATGCAAATTAAAACTACAATGAGATATCACCTCACACCTGCCAGAATGGCTACCATCAATAAGTCAACAACAAAAATAAGTGCTGGTGAGGATGTAGAGAAAAGGGAACCCTAGTACATTGCTGGTAGAAATGCAGACTGGTGCAGCCACCATGGTAAACAGTATGGAGCTTGCTTAAAACTTTTTAAAAAATGGAACTGCCTTTTGACCCAGTGATTCCAATTCTGGGAATATATCCTAAGAATCCTAAAACACCAATTCAAAAGAATATATGCACCCTTTTGTTCATAGCAGTATTATTTACAACTAGAGGCCCAATGCACGAAATTTGTGCAAGAGTAGGCCTACCTTCCCCCAGCTGCTGGCACCCAGGACCTGGGCTTCCCTCCTTCCAGCTGCAGACAGGTACCCGGGACCTGGGCTTCCCTTACAGCCCTGACTTCATCCAGAAGGATGTCAGTCTAATTAGCATATTACGCTTTTGTTATTATAGATAGCCAAAAATCTGGAAACAGCCAAGTGCTCATCAGTAGATGAGTGGATAAAAAAGCTGTGGCACATTTACACAATGGAAATTGTACCTTTTGCAAGAGCACAGATGGACCTGGAGAATATTAGGCTAAGTGATATAAGACAATCAGAGAAAGACAAATACCATATGACCTCACTTATTTGTGGAATCGAATGAACAAAATAAACTGGCAAACAAAATAGAAAGAGGCATGGGTACATGGAATAGACTGACAGATGTCAGAGGGGAGAGAGGAGAGGAGGACTGGATGAAAGAAGGTGAAGGGATTAGCCAAAGTACATATTGTATAACCCATAGACAGACAACAGTGTGCTGATAGCCAGAGGGAAGGAGGGTGCTGGGACTGGAGGGAGGTGGGCAAAGAGGTGAAAATGGGGACAACTGTAACAGTATCAACAATAAAAATAAAGCTAAAAAGGAACCCATAGAGCATATCTTTGCATTGTCTATGTAATTCGATGTGCATATAGTACATATTCTTAAAACAGAATCTGGGTTTATTCCCAACCTTGGCCAATTGAACTAAAAATAATTTGGTGCCAGCAATATGAAAATGGGTCAAGATTACAAAAAAAAAAAATTTAAAAGCAAAGTCAGGTCTTTTGAAACTATTCTTCTCTATAGAAATCTAATAACCAAGGTTTCCTTAAAAATACTAATGAAATGCAGTTTTTATTCATTAAAGAAATGTGGGAGACACATTCAGAGATCTGGGTTTTTGGGGTTTTTTTGTTTTGTTTTGTTTTTAATAGGCAAGAACATTTATATTCTCTTTGAACTTTTTACTCCCTAGCTCAGCCTCTTTTTGTTCTTCCCTTTTCCAAAAAAACAAAACAAAGATACAAACAAAAACAGTAACTGATAGTCTCTCCATGTTTCTGCCATGTCCCTTTTGCTTGGTGATGTATGTTCTAGTAGGGCAGTAGAGAACAGATGGATTTGAAAAATTGAGCGGCTCAATATTTATGGGCCAATCTATGGTTTAACCAAACCCAATGGTTTTAAGAGGGAAAATGTGCAATAAATATGCATACATATACATACAACTTCTAGCTTCTTCAACACTGGTTCCTAAGACAGTCTGAAACATTTTTCAAATGTGCTGTGCTAAGCAAACATTAGGTAACAATAATCCTTCTGCTCACCCTGAGGTGGAAATTTTCACACATTAAAAGAGAATTGAGGATAATGGCCTTGCCCTAGCAGAATGCATTTTGCAGCACTTAGTACGTGCAATGTGCACATGACAGATTCTCCTACCTAGTAAAAACCTCAGCCTCAGTTCCTGCTAACATTTAACTCTGTCTAATGTAATATAGGTATTTAAATGCTGTCTTGACCCAGTTTTGAGGCCCTTTCTCCTCAAAGGAGAGGCTGGCCATTTCTCCTCCCTGAGTAGCCAATTAAGTCCACACTCCCAACCACCTCCCACGTTGGCTCCCACACTCCGGGCCACTGTACACCTGCCCTAATTGCTCTAGGGCCAGGTACCAGACAACCAGGGATAGCATCTATGCTGCAGAGTCTGTTGAAATTATTCCAATTAGCCAATTCTAAACCTGTTTGCCCTGCCTCACCCTTTCTTTCCTTCAAAAACCAAAATAAAGGCTCTTGCCCATAGTTCCCTCTCTCCCTCTGCCTCCTTACTGACCCAGGAGCTTCCCCTGAGTGGCCTTGAGTGGTGCACTGCTTTCTCCGGGGAACTGTGACTACAGCAAACCATAAAAATCTTTCTGATTTCTCTCTCTTGATCTGTTCTGACCTTACCATACCTCACCCAAGGTAATACAGTTACAAGAGGAGGGAAGGAAGGAAAAGGACGGACAGGGAAGGGGAGGGAGGAAGGGAAGGAGAGGATAGAGGAGGGGAAGGGAGGGGAAGAAATGGGAGGGAAATTTAATCACTGCTTAAAAACACGATAAAATTTTTTGCTAAAATTGAAGTCAAATTGACATTAACTCTTTATAAGATAGGATTGAAATGTATCAACAGTTTACAAAATATTATAAGCTATGTCTATTACATATTGAGAACTTAATGAGTCAGGCCATATGTTTATATCCTACTAGAGGCCCGGTGCAGAAAATTTGTGCACTCAGGGGGTGGGGGGAGGGCGTCCCTCAGGCCGGCCTGAGCCCTCTCCCAGTCTGGGAGCTCTTGGGGGATGTCCAACTGATAGATTAGGCCCACTCCCCATGGTGTCTGTCCCCTGGTGTTCAGTGCATGTCATAGTGAGCAGTTGGTCACTGGACTTGGCAGATTTGTCACAGAATTCCCTTTTCATCCACAATTACCCCTTTGGGTATTAAATCAATTTGAAGAATGCATTAAAGACCAAAATTTGGTCAACTAGTATGGTCTCACAACCCTAGGAAGGTTCATTCCTAGGAAGTCTCAGAATTGACATGGTCTTGTTGAAATGGTGGACCATTGGGGATGGGGCAGTACCTTAACCATAGAATGTGAGTTGGGGCCAAATTTACCCAAAAGGGAAGAAGTAAATGGAAAACAGATGTTATGGTCTTCATTGTGAAAAACACTCTGGATTATATATACCCTGTGACTGATCATGATTTGAGTTTTGCCATCTGTTTTACTTTCTGTGTTTCAAATCTAAGATACCATTTACATAAAACATAAAAAGAGTATTAAAAGTTATCATATATTTTCAGTAATCATGAACAGTATGACTGTGTAGAAAAAAACAAGTATAGCTATCTTTATGACTATTATCATTAGCAGACAGGTAAAGGCAATCAAATAATTGGTTTCTGAGCTCAGGTATACAGGCCTTGTTGATGTTTTGGGGTAGCTGTCTACATCTGATACCGGCAGCTTCTCGTCATCAAGGAGTCTTTGGTGTTCCCAGAAGGCAGAAGCAAATGTCAGAGACAGGAGTAAATGCCATTTGTGGTCAGGTGCCAGATAGAGTCCCTTTCAATGAGGTCAAGAGTGTATTCAATGTCCTTTCCAGTAAACAAAATCTCCATGTGGCTGTCAAAAAAACAACAAAAACTTCCCCAGCTCAAGCCTGCTCTAGACCGGGAATCCTGCAGTGATGGAGCCAAGTGTCCCCGGCACCTGCTTCCATATCTTGCTTCACCCTCTGCTCTTCCCTCCTACTCTATGGCCTCTGGCTCCTTGGGTGTCAGGAGACAGACAAGGAGTACTGTACTCTGAATTGGTGGATATTTACACTCACAAGGTACTTTTTTGTGTTTCTCAGAAATTCATAATCCCCCACAGGAAGCCTCCCAGTGCATGTCCCAACACAAAGGAGATACCTGTCATTCCAGTGGTCTCTCGCAAGCCCCAGCCTCAGCCTGCCAGTCTGGTGGCCCACCCCAGATAGATTATGCTGTTGAAATTCTAACAGCACTCCCCCATACAAACCACCACCTGTAGCCCCTTTGAAGACTTGCTCTAATGACACTTCCTCCTTCATCAGGGGCCCCAGAGGAAATACCATCAACTCTGACATTGAGAGAAGTTTAGTACAGTCCAATGGTTTTTCACCCTCAAAGCTCTTAGACTTGAGGAAGATACTGGTCCATTGGGTACCCAATTCTCCATATCAGGCTCTGTCTCCCATGGGCCTAAGGTGAACAGGAAACACTTGGCTGGCCTCCTTCTTGATAAGGAGAGGACCACCGGCAATTCACCTTCTACAAGGTGCTTTCATATCCTAAATGACCATGTCCGTGGTATATCTAACATAGGTGATCTAGCACCTCACTTTGGGCATGTTCAGCAAATATTGTTTTATGGGCATATTCAGCAAATATTGTTTTACTCTCAGTCCTTGAAGCCTCAGCTAAAACTAAAATAAAGTCCTGTTTAACATCCTATTTCAGAAACATAAAGAAGGATCCTTATATTGTCCTAGCCTGTTTGGCTCAGTGGATAGAATGTCTGCCTGTGGCCTGAAGGTCCCGGGTTCGATTCTGGTCAAGGGCACATGCCCAGGTTGTGGGCTCAATCCTTAGTAAGGGCATGAAGGAGGCAGCCGATCAATGATTCTCTCTCATCATTGATGTTTCTATCTCTCCCTCTCCCTTCCACTCTGAAATCAATGAAAATATTGTTGTTGTTTTTAAAAAAAGAAGGATGCTTATAAGCCTTGGTAACATGTCACATAGCAAAAACTGTCTCTGTATGATCATCTTCTAGTAGTTTCCTTTAGGGAAAATTAATTTGTCTTCTAATTATGATTCTGCTCCTAGAAACACTTTGTGAACCAGAGTAAAAACTCATCAGGGTCTTCACGTAAAATTATAAAAAATTATAAAATGATTTAAAGGTTGTTGAAAAGTCAGTCCAGGAAAAGACAGTTTCTTATTTGAGGCTCAAATACATCAGTCTTCTTAGCCAAGAAAATAGGCAGAAGAATAAAAGGTAGCCAAAGAGCAGGAGGAAACCACCTTTAAATAAGTCTAAATACCTGACATCGAAAATAAGGGAAATGAGAACTCTCAGCCTCCCAATCTCAAAAGCAAGTCACTCCTTCTCTAGGATGGGATCACTAAGCTTCTACATTGTTTTCTGTATTCCATCCCTGACATTGCTAACCTGGCTCATTAGTGACTATGCTTGTCCAGGACTATTTCCTCCCAATAAGAACTGGCTCTGAATTTAAGCTAGCGTGAGGACCCAGGTTCCTATAGCAGACTTTTCTGAAGTGATTGCAAGGACAGAAAAAGGCCTCTCTTTCCTTTGCTGAGACCTTCCACAATTTATGAGAAAAACCTGGTAATTAATCCCCAAGATTGTTGGCTATTCTGTTCAAACTTCAGCATGAGATAAACTACTACCTAAAGCAATCTATAGATTCAATGCACTCCCCATTAAAATACCAAAGGCGTATTTCACAGACCTAAAACGAACTTTCCAAAAATTCATCTAGAATAAAAAAAGACCCCGAATAGCTGCAGCAATCTTGAGAAAGAAGAACAAAGTAGGTGGGATCTCAATACCAGATATCAAACTGTATTACCAAGCCACTGTTCTCAAAACAGCCTGGTATTGGCACAAGAACAGACATATAGATCAATGGAATAGAATAGAGAACCCAGAAATCGACCCAAACCACTATGCTCAATTAATATTCGACAAAGGAGGCATGAACATACAATGGAGTCAAAACAGTCTCTTCAATAAATGGTGTTAGGAAAATTGGACAGATACATGCAAAAAAATGAAACTAGACCACCAACTTATACCATACACAAAAATAAACTCAAAATGGATAAAGGACTTAAACATAAGATGGGAAACCATAAAAATACTAGAGGAATCCACAGGCAGCAAAATCTTAGACATATGCCAAATCAATCCTTAGACCAGTGGTCAGCAAACTGCGGCTCGCGAGCCATATGCAGCTCTTTGGTCCCTTGAGTGTGGCTCTTCCACAAAATACCGACTTCTGCACATGGGCCACGAAGTTTCAATCGCCATTGTATGTGCGTGCCTGCACGTGGTATTTTGTGGAAGAGCTACACTCAGGGGCCAAAGAGCCTCATGTGGCTCTCGAGCCACAGTTTGCCGACCACAGCCTTTGGGTGATGAAATATGAAGTAATTTAACCAAATCCAACCACACTCTGGATATAAATACGCCAAAATTTGATAAAATATATATTTTTTAAGTATTTTTAAGCATCAAAGATATATCAAGATAATAGGACTTACAGGACAGAAAACCAAGACTTAGGGAAAGGTTTGTCCTACGAGCATTTGCTGATCTGGAAGAGGCTTATGATAGTCTCTTAGAGCTAAGAGGGAAAGTCAGAGTTCAGGGCCCACCCATACAGAGTGTGGGGAGCCCCGAAGGGCTACACCCTGAGAGTGGTGACAAAACAGAAATAAGTCAACCCTTGTCTGGACAGCAGCCTCACTTTTTAAAATCTCAGTAGCCTATAAAATCTCAGACTGTAAGCTGGTAATAAGGACACTCTAGATTGTTAGCACCCCATCTTTGGAGGAGAATATCATCTTACACTTCTAATTATTCTGACAAATATGATTTCAAGCACAGTTTTCAGTGCACAAGGAAGCATAAAAAGATACTATGAGCAAGAACCAACAGTAATAGAAGAAAGTAAGTTATAAAATTTTCAGTAGGGAACTTACTTCTAAAAAGTGAAAAATTTGAAAAAGAAACAAATTGAAAAACCCATAAACAAAATTGAGAATTCAGTGGGTATTTAATAACATATTGGACAGCTGAAGAGACAGGGAACTGAAAATAGGTCAGAAGAAACTCCCTAGACTCCAGCATACAAGCAGCAAAAAGAAGGAAAACACACAAGAGGATATAAGACAAAGAATCCCATTAGGAATTCTAAGTTCTGGCATCTGGAAGAAGAAGAGGTAATGAACACTAGCTGTATTGGGGGAGATTTGGGCTTAGAATTTTCCAAAGGTGGTAAAAACATCAATCTTCATATTTAGAATCTTGATAAATCCCAAACAGAATAAATAAAAGGAAATCTATACCTAAATATCATAATGAAACTGGATAACTAAAAGAAAAATTTTAATGCAGCCATAGCAACTTGTTTTCAAATGCAAGTTAACCCACTGGTGATTTCTCAACAGTAGCAATAAAATTCAGAAAGAAACTGCTAACCTAGAATTTGTACCCAGAAAAATAAAGACATTTTCAGATAGATAAAAAAAATTGAAAGCGTTCACCTATAGGAAATCTACACCTAAAGGGACTTGTAAAAATGTTTTCCAGAGAACAGGGAAATGATTGCTACAGGAGATTAAGGGGCCAAAAAATACAAACATAAGAAAAAAAAGCAAAGAAAGGTTTACGTCTTCTTTTCCAATTTGGATGCCTTTTATTTCTTCTTCTTAACTAATAGCTATGACTAACACTACCAGTACTATGTCGAACAGGAGTGGTGAAAGTGGGCATCCCTGTCTCATTCCTGCTCTTGGGTGAAATGGTTTTAGTTTTTGCCCATTGAGTATGATGTTGGCTGTAGGTTTGTCATATAAGGCCTTTATTATGTTGAGGTATGATCCCTCCATTTCCATTTTGCTCAGGGTTTTTATCAAGAAAGGGTGCTGGATTTTGTCAAATGCTTTTTCTGCATCAATTGATATGACTATGTGACTTTTATCTCTCAATTTGTTTATGTGATGTATCACGTTTATTGATTTGCAGATATTGTACCATCCTTGCATCCCTGGGATAAATTCTACTTGGTCATGGTGTATGATCTTTCTAATGTAATGCTAGATCTGATTTGCTAGAATTTTGTTGAGGATTTTGGCATCTATGTCCATGAGGGATATTGACCTGTGATTCTCTTTCATTGTGTTGTCTTTATCTGGTTTTGGGATTAGGGTGATGCTGGCTTCATAGAAAGAGCTTGGAAGTGTTTCTTCCTCTTGAATTTTTTGGAATAGTCTGAGAAGGATAGGTTATAGTTCTTCTTTAAATATTTGGTAAAACTCCCCCGTGAAGCTGTCTGGCCCTGGGCTTTTGTTTGCTGGAAGTTTTTTGATGACTGCTTCAATTTCTTCCATAGTTGTCAGCCTATTGAGATTTTTAGATTCTTCCTGATTGAGTTTTGGAAGGTTGTATTTTTCTACGAATATGTCCATTTACTCTAGGTTGTCTAGTTTGTTGGAGTAGAGTTGTCCATAGTATTTTTTAACAATCCTTTGTATTTCTGTGGGGTTTGTTGTTATTTTGCCTCTTTCATTTCTGATTTTTCTTTATTTGGGTTGGCTCTCTTTGCTTCTTGATGAGCCTGGCTAGAGGTTCATCAATCTTGTTTATCCTTTCAAAGAACCAGCTCTTGATTTCATTGATCTTTTGTATTGTTCTTTTGGTCTCTATGTCATTTATTTCTGCTCTGATCTTTATTATCTCCTTCCTTCTGCTCACTCTGGGCTTTTCTTGTTGCTCTCTTTCTAATTCTTCAAGTTGTAGAGTTAGATGATTTATTACCCTTTTTTCTTGTTTTTTGAGGTAGGCCTGTAGAGCTATAAACTTCCCTCTCAAGACTGTTTCCATTGTGTCCCACAGATTTTGGATTGTTGTGTTTTCATTGTCATTTGTTTCCAGGATGTTTTTAATTTCTTCTTTGATCTCTTTGGTAACCCAATCATTGTTTAATAGCATGCTATTCAGCTTCCAAGTGTTTGAATTTTTTGATTGTTTTTATCATAGTTTATTTCTAATATGCCATTGTGGTCTGAGAAAATGCTTGATGTGATTTCAATCTTCTTGAATTTGGAGAAACTTTGCCTGTGACTCAATATATGGTCTATCTTTGAAAATCTCCCCTGTGCACTTGAGAAGAACGTATATTCTGTGGCTTTGGGGTGAAATGTTCTAAAGATGTCAACATAAAGAAGGCCAAGAGACATATGAAAACATGCTCAAAGTCACTAATCATCTGAGAGATGCAAATCAAAATGACAATTCAGGACCATCTCACACCTGTCAGAAGGGCTATCATCAACAAATCAACAAATAACAAGTGTTGGCGAGGATTTGAAGAAAAAGGAACCCTTGTGCACTGCTGGTGGGAATGCAGACTGGTGCAGCCACTGTGGATAACAGTATGGAGTTTTCTCAAAAAACTAAAAATGGAACTCCCATTTGACCCAGTCATCCTACTTCTAGGAATATATCCCAAGAAACTAGAAACACCAATCAGAAAGGATATATGCACCCCTATGTTCATAGCAGCACAATTTACCATAGCTAAGATTTGGAAACAGCCTAAGTGCTCATCAGCAGATGAGTGAATAAAAAAACAGTGGTACATATACACAATTGAATACTACGCTGCAGTAAAAAAGAAGGATTTCTTATATGTGCAACAGCATGGATAGAACTGGAGAGTATTATGCTAAGAGAAATAAGCCAGTTAGAGAAAGATAAATATATGATCTCACTCATTGGTGGAATATAATGAAAAACATAAACTGATAAAGAAAAACAGATCCAGTGACAGAGAAGCATTCATCAGAACGTCAAATCTCGGAGGGCAGGCAGGGGAGGGTGGGGTTAAGGGGGAGAGATCAAACAAAGGACTTGTATGCATGCATTTAAGCCTAACCAATGGACATAGACACCAGGGGGATGAGGGCATGAGTGAGGGGTAGAGGATGGAGGGGGCACTGGGGGGATAAGAACACATATGTAATACCTTAATTAATAAAGAAAAAAAAGTAATTGGAGCAATAAAAAAAAAAAATCTTCCAATAAACAGATGTCCCAGGGAAAAAAAGCAAAGAAAGTGGTAGACATATTAGTAAATCACAATAATTGAGTCAAAATAAATACTAATATGTAGGTTGGGAATTATGTCATTGGAGTCAAAAGTTCAAAGATCTTTGTATTAACCAAGAGTATAGTAAAAATGATCCATTACAATTAGACATTGATAAGCCAATGATTGATTTGCATTTTCTAGGATGAACACTAAAAGGGAAAGAGCATAACACTGCCCACTAAATAACAGCAAAAAAAGTAATTTTTTAAAGTCAACTGGAAATAAAAAAGCCCAGAAGTTGTAAATATACAGGATTTGAGGATTGTTACCTGCCCACTGTTTCTCTGTTAAGGATCTGGGGTCATTATAGTCTCCATCTATCAGCGTTGATACACAATCAACTTGCTGAGGAAAGCAAACATTCAGAGAAATTTTTTAATACATAGGTGCTATGATAATTTGGGGAATGTCCCAATTATTCATGAATCATTTCAACAAACTTGCTATGATAAGCACATGATATTCAAGATAGTCATTTCTGATATCCTGGAAAAGAACAACAGATATGGAGATTAATTATGAAATCCTAGCAATATTCCTCCAGATTTTAATTCCTCAGAAAGTAGAGGTGGAAAATATGAACTAGTAGCAGCAACAAATTTTGTTAATCCTGGAGAGTTTAAAAATTTAATGACAAAGCATGACAAGCAGAGGTAACATATGGAAATTCTGGTAGCAAGATTCTTCACCAACGTGCTTTGTTACATTCACAGAAGAATCTAAGATTTAGACTCTGGAGCATCTTCTAAAAAGCTTGTGAAATTACAGGGAACAAACACCTGTAAGGTGCCTCAGATGTTTTCTACGCTGCAATATTTATATCTTTGTGATCACAATCAAATATCTCAATTTTTCACTGCCAATTTATGTTGATTGGGATATTTGTTTCTGTATCAAACTATCCCTGAAATTGTTAACGTTTGTTTTTGTGTGTATCAAAATTCTGCAGTTTAGATCTATTTCCACTATATTTGTGATGGTCTTTAAAATTTCACTGCCTCTTGTTCTAAAAGCAAAGTAGAAGAAACTAAAAGTGACTGAATAATAATAAAATACTTATCCTGACTCTCTTATATGTGATCAGTTGAAATTGTAGTAGATGAATCACATAGGAAGGTCTTTGACAAGAAACAATATAAAAACTACACACCATTATTTATAATGCAGCTAGTTTCTTTGAAGAAATAGTTCCAAAACAACATTTTCTTTGCACTTTTAAGAGGGTGATTTTAAAGAAAGTTTTTTCATATATTAACTTTATGTTTTATGTGTCCTTACTAATTTTTATTAGAAATGAAGAATAAATAAATGTTTTACCAAATATTAAAGAACTAACACCTATCTTCCTCAAACTCTTGAAAAAATTAAGATGATGGGAAGACTTTGAACCTCTTTTTAAGAGGCCAGCATTATCCTAATTCCAAAAACTGGATAAAGACACTGCAAAGAAAGAAAATTACAGGCTAATATCCCTGATGAGCATAGATGCTAAAATCCTTAATAAAATATTAGCAAACTGCATCCAGTGATACATTAAAAAGATCATATACAATGACCAAGTGAGATTTATTTTGGGATGCAAAGTTGGCACTCTATTCACAAATCAATAAACGTGATACATTACATTAAAAAAATGAAGGATAAATATCACATGACCATTTCAGTAAACGTAGAAAACACATTCGATAAAAGCCAACACCCATTTTTTGTTGTTGTTAATCTTCACCTGAGGACATTTTTCCATTGACTTTTTAGAGAGAGAGTGGGAGGGAGTGGGGAGACAGAGGAAGAGAACATCTATGTCAGAAAGACACATTGATTGGTTGTCTCCAGCACACACCTCAAGCAGGGCCAGGGATGGAGACTGCAACCAAGGTAAATGCCCTTGAGCAGAATCAAACCCAGAATCCTTCAGCCAAGGGCTGATCCAAACTGGCAAATGCCAGCACCCATTTTTATAAAATCTCTCAGCAGAGTGGGAATAGAGGGGTCATTTCTCAACATAATAAAGGCCATATATAAAAAACCTACAGCCAACATCTTACCTAATAGGCCAAAAATAAAAGTGTTTCCCTCAAAAACAGGAACAGGGTTGTCTGCTTTCACCACTCTTATTCAACATAGTACTGGGGGTCCTAGCCACAGTGACCATACAAAAAGAAAAAAGAAAAGACATCCAAATTGGAAAGGAGGAAGTAAAAATGTCACTCTTTGCAGATGACATGATATTATACATGGAAAACCCTAAAGATTCAACCAAAACACTACTAGATTTAACAAATGAATTTGGCAATGTAGCAGAATGCAAAATTAATACCCAGAAATCAATGGCATTTTTATACACCGATAATAAACTCTCAGAAAGAGAAACTAAAAAAAAAAAAACTCATTTACCATTATAACAAAAAACAAACAAACAAACAAACAAACAAAAATTTAAGGCCCTTAGGAAAAAACTTAGCCAAGGGGGTCAAAGACCTGTGCTTAGAAAGCTACCGGACACTGACAAAAGAAACAGAGGAAGATACAAACAAGTGGAAGTATATACCTTGTTCATGAATTGGAATAATTAACATCATTACAATGCTCATACTACTGAAAGCAATTTATAGATTCAATGCAATTCCTATTAAAATACCATTAGCAAATTTCACAGATCTAGAACGAATATTCCAAAAATTTATATGGAACTAAAAAATACCCTGAAAGTCTCACCAATCTTGGTAAAGAAGAACAAAGTAGGAAGGGTCACAACACCAGACATCAAACTATACTACAAAGCTATTGTAATCAAAACAGCCCAGTACTGGCCTAAGAATAGGCATATAGATCAATAGAATAGAACAGAGAACCCAGAAACTGAGCCATGCCATTATGGTCAATTAATATTTGACTAAGGAGGCAAGAACATACAATGAAGTAAAGACAGTATCTTCAATAAATGGTGTTGGGAAAATTGGACAGGTATATGCAAAAAAATGAAGCTAGACCACCAACTTATACTATACACAACAATAGTTTCAAAATGGATAAAAGACTTAAATGTAAGTCACAAAACCAAGTCATAAAACCAATGTTTTCTTGAAAGAAAACATTGGCAGCAAAATCTCAGACATCTCACCCAGCAAAATTTTCACTGATACATATACTAGAGCAAGAGAAACAAGTAAAAAATGAACAAATTGGACTATAACAAACAAAAAAATTTCTTCACAACAAAAGAAACCATCAACAAAATGAAAAGGGATCCCACTGTGTGGGAGAACATATTTGCCATTGATACATCAGATAAGGGGTTAATTTTCAAAATATATAAAAACTCTTACTATTCAACACCATGAAGACAAACAATCCAATTAAAAAATGGGCAAAGGAGCTGAATAGACACTTCCACAAAGAGGACATACAGATGGCCAAGAGACATATAAAAAAATGCTTAATGTCACTAATCATCAGAGAGATGCAAATTAAAACTACACTGACATACCACCTCACATCTGCCAGATGGCTACTATGAATAAATCAACAAGCAAGTGCTGGCAAGGATGTGGAGAAAAGGGAACCCTAGTACACTGCTGGTGGGAATGCAGACTGATGCAGCTACTTTTGAAGACAGTATGGGGTTTCCTCAAAAAATTAAAAATGGAACTGTCATTTGGCCCAGTGATCCCACTTCTAGGAATAGATCCTAAGAATCCCATAACACCAGTCAGAAAGAATATATGCACCCCTATGTTCACAGCAGTGTTATTTACAAAAGCCAAGATCTGGAAACAACCTGAGTCCCCTTCAGTAGATGGATAGATAAAAAAGCCGTGGTGCATTTACAGAATAGAATACTATCTATTCTAATAAAAGGGTAATATGCTAATTAGATCAGGTTGACCAGACATCTTCCAGACTTATGACTTCCTTCTGGACAAAGCCACAGTGGTGGGAGTCTGAGGTAGAGGCGGTTAGGGGTGATCAGGCTGGCAGGGGAGCAGTTAAGGAGTGATCAGGCTGGCAGGGGAGCAGTTAGGGAGTGGCTAGGCCGGCAAGAGGCAGTTAGGGGGCAACCAGGCCAGCAGGGGATCAATTAGGGGCAATCAGGCTGGCAACCAGAGGGGTTAGGGGCGATCAGGCAGGAAGGCGAGTGGTTAAGAGCCAGAGGTCCCAGATTGTAAAAGGGATGTCCGACAGGGATGGGGCCTAAACTGGTAGTCGGACATCCCCTGAGGGATCTCGGATTGGAGAGGGTGCAGGCTTGGCTGAGGGATACTCCCCCTCCCCCGTGCACAAATTTCATGCACTGGGCCTCTAGTGCACCTATGAAAAAGGAGGACCTCTTACCTTTTGAAGCAGCATGGATGGACCTGGAGAGTATTATGCTAAGTGAAATAAGCCTATCAGAGAAAATAAGTATCACATGATCACACTTTTATGTGAAATCTAATGAACAAAATAAACTGATGAACAAAATAGGTCCAAAGAAATGAAAGCATGAAACAGACTGAGATTTGGGGGGTGAGAAGAGATTAACCAAAGAATTTATTCTGTAGAAAATTTCCTTTCAGTGGTATTTTGATAGCAATTCTGCTCTTATCTTATTTGATTTTGATATTTAAAGTACACAAGGTGAATACTATGCTTAAACATTTGTGGGAGAAGGTATAAATGAAGATCAAATATAAATTATTATGTAATTTTTTCCAGTTTTATAATCCTATGTTCTGCCTCTATACATTTCTTTTTAGCTACATGTATACTTTAAATTCATCTTTGGTAAGTACAGGGTATGGAAAAAGTAGGTTTGAGACAGCATGAGGGACCTGGAGAGTATTTAAGTGAAATAAACCAGTCAGAGAACAACAAGTATCACATGATCTCACTCATATGTAGAATCTAACGAGCAAAATAAACTGAAGAACAAAATATATCCAGAGACATAGAAGCATGGAACAGACTGTCGAATCTCAGAGGGAAGGTGGGGGTAGGTGGGTGGGTGGGTAGAGATCAATTAAAGAACTTGTATGCATATATGCATACCCCATGGACACAAACAACGGTGTGATGAAGGTGTGGGCTAGAAGGGCTCAATGGGGAAAAAAGGTGATACTTTCAACAATAAAGATTTTATAGGAAGAAAAAGAAATAGGCCTGGGATTGAGATAGAAATATATTGGTAGATGTCTGAGAAAAGATTAGGGAATTACCAAAGATATTAACAAATTAATACCAATTAAACTGGTATTTTCTTATATGCTTCCCAAAAAAGAAAAAAAGTTTAACAGTAGTTTGTATAGAAAATAATACAATAATTAATAAATAATAATACAATAATAAACTCTGTGTTTCACATACTCACAATAATACTGTTATTATGTCCTTTCGGTAACCTCACCAAGAAGCTGCAACTGTGCACTGCCCAGGGAACCACTGGTCTATTCCCTGTAGAACACTGGGAAGAGGACTGGACAAAAGGAAGCTAGGTGCATGCCCAGGAAAGGCGGGGGACATAGGGAATTTACTTTCCTGTAATTCACACCTGAGAAGAAAAATCACTGGCCAGAGTATCATCTGCTCTGTGTTTATTGTATTGGAATAGCATTTCTGAGTTCTTAACTTAAATCTATAAACACTTCCATCATGACCTAAATCACTCACTATGTAACAACAAATCTTTATTTCCCATTAATAATACACCAAGTATTACTTAGACATAGAGATTACTATGTTATCTTTCACTTAATGTGGCAATTCATTATTTTTTGTTATGGAAATTCTGGAAGTACAAAAATTAACTTCTGTCAAAAATACTGCAGCCTCCTTACAAAAGATATTTAATGCTACATGCAAAATGTGCAGGAACCAAAATTCAGTCAAATGTGCCCTTGAGAGAATCAAAAGGAATAAGAAATTCTTTGAAGAAACATGAAGCAGTGCTGCTTAGTGAAATTATATCATTGCTGTTGAACCAGTTGCAGTTTTTGACTCTGACAGCAACTTCTCCAACATTGAATCATCACAGAAAAAGGAAGAAGGTTTATTTCACCAAGTCTCACTATCAACCCTACTATAATCCAAAACTAAATTTCAACAGCAATTTCATCATAGTGAGTAGAAGAATATTGTCTTTAAAAGGCTATGATAATGACCACTGTCCTAGATTTTGTTGCTCAACATGTAGCCCATGGACTAGCAACATCATCTAACAACTGGTGACCTGGGAGACTCCTGGAACTGCAGAATCTCAGGCCCCACCAGACCTAGTAGATTTGAATCTGCATTTGAATTTTATCTCAAAAGATCCTAATGCATGCTACAGTTTGAGAAGTACTCTTCCAGATGACATATATAATTTGAAAGGTTGAAGAATATGATTTACTACAATTTTGTGAAAAATTACAATTTATACTGACTGATGACCTCAGTAAGGAATATGATAGTGTTATCATATCTATATATTTAAGTTGTTTTTGAAAAACCAGTTTTATCTCTCATTAAAATATTGCATTTCCGCCCTAACCGGATTGGCTCAGTGGATAGAGCGTCGGCCTGCGGACTGAAAGGTCCCAGGTTCGATTCTGGTCAAGGGCATGTACCTGGGTTGCGTGCACATCCCCAGTAGGAGGTGTGCAGGAGGCAGCTGGTCAATGTTTCTCTCTCATGGATGTTTCTAACTCTCTATCCCTCTCCCTTCCTCTCTGTAAAATATCAATAAAATATTTAAAAATATATATATATATTACATTTCCCTGGTGAATTGTAGTTTTGTGTTTTTTTTAACTCAACATTACTAGGCATCAAAGAAATACAAATCAAAACCACAATGAAATATCACTTCACATTTAAATGTTGGTAAGGATGTGGAGACATTGGAACCCTTACACACTGTTCATGGGAATGTAAGACAGTGCAGCTGCTTTAAAAACATTATAGGATATTCCTCAAAATATCAAAAATAGAACTGCTATATAATCCAGCAATTTCATTTCTGAATATTTACCCAAAAACATCTAAATCTGGATCTAGAAGAAATATTTGCACTTTCATGTTCACTCCAGCATTATTCACAATAACCAAGATGTGGGGGGAAAACTAAATTTCCATTGATGGATCAATGGATAAAGAAAATATGGTATATGCTTACACTGGAATATTATTCAACCTTAAAAAAGATGGAAATCCTGCCTTAGAGACAGCATGGATGAACCTTGAAGACATGCTAAATGGAAAACTCCAGTCACAGAAGGACAAATACTGCATTATCCCATGGATATGAGCTATCCAAAATAGTCAAATACATAAAGCAAAGAGTAGTCTGGTAGTTGCCAAGATCTGAAGGAAGAGGAAATAGAAAATTGCTATTCAACAGGCATAAAATTTCAGCTAAGCAAGATGATTAAATTCCAGAGACCTGCTATATTGTTGCCTATAGTTAACAATACTGTATGGCAAACTTCACAATTTGTTAAGAGGCCAGATCTCATGTTAAATATTCTTACCACAATTTTTTTTTAAATATATTTTATTGATTTTTTACAGAGAGGAAGGGAGAGAGATAGAGAGTCAGAAACATCGATGAGAGAGAAACATCGATCAGCTGCCTCCTGCACACCTCCCACTGGGGATGTGCCCGCAACCCAGGCACATGCCCTTGACCGGAATCGAACCCGGGACCCTCCAGTCCACAGGCCGACGCTCTATCCACTGAGCCAAACCGGTTTCGGCTCTTACCACAATTTTTAAACAAAGTTTTATAACAGTGCGTGCAGTATGGTCAGACTTTTTCTTAAACACTATTATATATTCAAAGATCAAACATATATACACACAATATACTTTCAGGAATAATTTATTAGACACATCCAAATACTTTTATAGCTCTCAGGATATAGTTAACTTTCTAATTTAGTCACCAGTGGAGGAAATATCTTCTTAAAAATTAAAATGTATAAACTCTTAATGCCTAAGAGATGCAACACAAGACTAGAAACTATTTTTATAGAAAAGGAGGTATTGGAGAAAGTAGGCATGTAATCTACTATAGTTATTTAATTTCTATGAGAGCAAGAAGTATATTTTGAAACAAATTTTTATATCCCATAGGCTACTTTGCAAAGTTTGATTAAGAATTCAAAACATATATTACTTTATGTTTAACAACTCAATTTGCATAATTCACAAAGAATGGCTTATGTTTGTAATAGTTTTTACCGCTGAGGAAGATGCACTTTATAATTTGTACAGAAGCACCTAAAGGGCAGTGGCAGCCCTGGAGGCAGCCTGCGCACCCAGGAGCAGCACTGAGAGGTTAACAGCCAGCACTTTTGCTGAGGTTCAGTATCTGACTCCACACCTACCAGCTGAGTGATCTAGGGCTGTGCCCTCTCCTCTAGGTCTTGGTTTCCTCATCTGCAACATGGGACTGATACAGTTTAAGTAATTATTGCATATAAATTACTAGTGCTCCCTCCCACACATAGCAACTACTCAAATATTAACTATTGCTACTGTCATTATCTTTAGTGTAATTTAGTGTATAGCATAGTTCTTTAACTGTAATAAGCATGCAACATATGCTATATGTTACTATTATTAGAATCATCTCATATCAGGAAACTGAAGGGAAATGAGAAGGAGAAACAACCTTCTCATTGAATCTTTGATGTAAATGTGGAATGTCACTGGCCCCAGTTTTGAAAGAATTGTTTTGTTTTGTTTTCATTTGTTTGAGTTAGGGATATACTAGTATTATGAATACAGTAAATTTTCTTAATGCCCATCTTGCCTCTGTTTTTAGAAAAATCTAGTTCAGTCATAATTATTCCATTTATTAAAATACTAAATGTCTAAGATACACTGGTGAATAATACATGATTCCTAATCCAAAGACTCTCCCAATAACAGAAGTAATTATTAGTGTGAATAATAGCACAGTAGCTAAATCACTAGTAGCTTTTCCTAACCAGTACTATAAGCTTTAAATTCCAGAACCAAAGTGCTCAAGTAGAAAAGACCAGCTCCACAAAATATCTCAAGAGTGAGACCCTTGCCTGGCCAGCGTGGCTCAGTGTTGAACCTTGACCTATAAACCAGGAGGTCACAGTTAGATTCCTGGTCAAAGCACATGCCCAGGTTGCGGGCTTGGTCCCCAGTGTGTGGCATGCAGGAGGCAGCCAATCAATGATTCTCTAACATCATTGATGTTTCTATTTCTCTCTACCTCTTCCTTCATCTCTGAAATCAATAAAAATATATATTTAAAAAAAAGAGTGGGACTTGTTAACTTAATTCTTTGATCCTTCTCCCACAGTTGGCTTTCTTTGTACCACGACTTGAACAAATGATATTTAGGGGGAAGAAAAGTCAAATCTTGGTTGACAGACTGCATTTGAAATGGTGTTCTTATTTCCTCTTAGGTCTAGAGGGACTGTTAGGACTGACAAATATTTCCAGAGGTTTTATATAGTGGAAACAGTACACTAATCTACACTAATAAAAGAGAAACATGGTAATTGGCGTACGACCGCTACCCTTCCCATTGGCTAATCAGCGTATCCTTATGCAAATTAACTGTCAGCCAAGATGGCGGCCGGCAGCCAGGCAGCTGGAGGCGAACATGAGGCTTGCTTGCTCCAGTGAAGGAGGACTCCAACGTTCCCCGCCTCACTTTCCAGCCTCTGAGCTACAACTCTAAAACTATGTACTATGTTTTAAATAAGAAAATAAACAAAATCCCAGAAACTGGCTTTCATTCAGCCGGGCTTTAGCAACATTGTATCGATGTTTTCAGCAATGAGGCCTCAGAGCTAAAGCTGGCCCAGAATTAAAAAAAAAAAAAGAAAACAAGGAGCGGTTGGAAGCTTCAGTCACTCGCTTCGGGAAAACAGCCCTCAGCCCCTCACCCAGACAGGCCAGGCACCCCAGTGGGGACCCCCACCCTGATCCAGGACACCCTTCAGGGCAAACCAGCCAGCCCCCACCCGTGCACCAGGCCTCTATCCTATATAGTAAAAGGGTAATATGCCTCCTGGCACCGGGATCAGCGGAGCAGCGAGGCTCCCGGCACAGGGGGCAGCACCCAAACCCCCTGATCAGCCCTGCTCTGTGCCTGATAGGGGGGAGCTCCCCAATCCCCTGATTGCCCTGCACCTCTGTGTTTGACAGGGTGCAGTGCACCAACCCCCTGATCGGCCCTGCCCTGAGTGTGACAGGGTGCAGCGCACCAACCCCCTGATCAGCCCTGCTCTGTGGGTGATAGAGGGTGGCGCCCCAACCCCCCTCCACAGGCCTTGCTCTGTGTGCGACAGGATAGAGCCATAACCTCCCCATTGGCCCTGCCCTGAGTGTGACAGGGTGCAGCGCCCCAACCCCCTGATCCGCCCTGCTCTGTGTGTGACAGGGGGCGGTGCCCCAACCCCCTGATAGGCCCTGCTCTGTGGGTGACAGGGGGCGGTGCCCCAACCCCCTGATAGGCCCTGCTCTGTGGGTGACAGGGTGCAGTGCCCCAACCCCCTGATCCGCCCTGCTCTGTGGGTGACAGGGTGCAGTGCCCCAACCCCCGGATCTACCCTGCTCTGTGTGTGACAGGGGGCGGTGCCCCAACTCCCCTATCGGCCCTACTCTGTGAGTGACAGGGGGGAGCTCCTCAACCCCCTGATCGGCCCTGCTCTGTGCGTGACAGGGTATGGAGCCCCAACACCCCTGATGGGCCCTGCTCTGTGCATGACAGGGGGCAGCACCCCAACCCCCTGATCAGCCCTGCTCTGTGCGTGACAGGGGGTGGCACCGCAACCTCCCCATCGACCCTGCCTTGAGTGTGACAGGGGGCAGTGCCCCAACCCCCCAATCGGCCCTACCCTGAGCGTGACTGAGGGTGGCATGGTAACCTCCCGATCCGCCCTGCTCTGTGCATGACGGGGCGGCGCCCCAACTCCCCAATCGGCCCTGCTCTGAGCCTGACCAGGGGCTGCGCCTAGGTATTGGGCCTGCCCTCTGCCACCCGGAAGCAGGTCTAAGCCAGCAGGTCGTTATCTCCCGAGGGGTTCCAGACTGCGAGAGGGCACAGGCCGGGCTGGGGGACCCTCCTCCCCCGAGTGCACAAATTTTTGTGCACTGGGCCTCTAGTTATATTATGATAGGAAAGCAATGTGTACTAGTTACCCATTGAATCAGGCTGCACTTCCCTCCAGCACACTCCAGGATCTCAATGTCCAGGTCATCACTGCAGAGCCAGGGTAAAACATCTTAGCTAATCTGAGCTGTTTCCACTTCCCAAAGGAGTGACATGGCTGGAGGGGTTTAAGAAGTTCTCCACCTTCATTTTCCTGTGCTGAGTCATTTAAACAAAACAGCTACTGGGGTAATGTGATTACTGTAACTAGTGAATAACCACACAGACACATGGACTTGGGAACTTTCAGAGGCAGACACGTCCTAGCCTGCAGACCCACACATCTCTGATATATTCCAGAGAAATCCCTGCAGGTATCCAGGCCCACCCATCCTTGGGTTTGGTGTCTGCCTCGGTGTCATCAGCCAGGCTGCTCCAGAAGTCCCTTGGCAAGCATCTCAATACCACTCAGTGCACTGGTTATCACTCTTTGTCTGACTGAGCTTCATATGCTTTTGGATTTTACTCTAAAAATTTTTCCAGTGGTTAAAATAATAACATTCTGACTGCTTCATTGGTTCTACTCCCAACAGTGGTCTAAGTTAATTCGTTCCACCACTATGCTTTTATTTCATTCTTCTCACTCATCAGTTATGTGTTTTGTTTCTTGTAACTCACCTTTTGGATCAGCAGGAATGTCAGAGGCAAAAGAAGCTGATTTGACATAATGGAGATAGTGGCTATAGCTAAGCAGTGAAGAACAAGAAATGAGCTCTGTGTGTGTATTGGACCGAATGTTTGCACCCCCAACATTCATATGATGAAGTGCTAACCCCAATGTGATGATATTTAAAAATGGGGCCTTTGGGAGGTACTTAGGATTGGAAGAAGCCATGTGGGGCCTTTATGATAGGACCATTTCTCTCTCTCTCTCTCTCTCTCTCTCTCTCTCTCTCTCTGTCTCTCTCTCTCTCATCTCGTGTGTGTGCGTGTGTGTGTGTGTAAATTGAAAAAATGTACGGACACAGAGAGAAGAAAGCCATCTAAAAGCCAGGAAGAAAGTCCTCACTAGAAACTAATGGCCAGCACCTTGAACTATGACTTCCCAGCTCCAGAATTATGAGAAATACATTTCTGTTATTAAGTCACTCAGTCTATAGGATTTTGTTATGGCAGTCCGAGCTGACTAATATAGTGTGGAATAGACCCAATGCTATTGATCTGAATATAGTTGCAAGTCTTTAGTATTCTGGGTCCTCCATTAGCACTGGAGCATGTCAGGAAATATTTTTTGCTCATGTATTTATGAGTAAAAGCTTACAGAATTATGAAATCAAAACTATAGAAATGCTTGTACTTGACACATGTATTAAAAGACTATGTTACATCAAAATGGAATTCTCTTAGAAATTTTAAGCTGTGAAGTCATTATAAATTTAAGTATAAGAATATCTCATGATGCACTAGAAGATTAGCCATAAGAATCCAATGCACTAAGAGTGCAAATGTAATATCAGTTTATTTTAAATAAAACAAATTATTTTCAATCACTGAATAAATTTATTAAAATTCCCTCTCAGTGTTCTGTATCAGAGTGTGTGAAGGGGTGAGTAAGAAATCTGGGCATGAGTAAGGCCTGACCCTTAATGCCATTAATCCCTAACATCCAAGCACCCATAAAATATCCGACTAAATAAGCTTCTGCAATAATTAATTTACCTGTGTCCATTATAGACACATTCATGATTGACTTCATATTTCAAAGTCTCACATCTATTTTTGTTAATCATGACTTCAAATCCACAGTGTGAAATATGTTATTCACAAAGTGAGCATTTTCCAGTATAGAAATAGGAATCAATTTGATTTTCAGAGTTAATAACAGCCTACTAATGTGTCAATGCAAAAGGAAGGAAGAGAAAAGGGCTGAGCTCAAAAGTTTTTCACTTAGGTACAAAAACAGATGATTCAAAAGCTCCCAGGCTGCACTGAAGGCTCTGCATTGAAGATAATGAGACACCATCTGCTTGTCACTAATTTACAGAGTTTTATGTGGCTGGAAAAAATTATCAAATATCCATCTAGAGATAGTTGTACCATCTATTTTCCTAAAGTGCATAATACAAATGCATATATTTCCTTTAGAAACTAAATTCAAATGTTTATTAAAAGAAATACACTTTTTGAATTTATTAAATTTCTTAAAAACATCTTCTAGCAGGGAAACTGTATTTTCTCCTTCAAATTATATTAGAGTTGACAGCTTATCCACATCTGCTTCAGATTTTTTAAAGTAAACTTTAGTGTCACCTCTGCATGCGCCTAAGGTGAATGAAATGAAATTGCAACAACAGCAGCTAAATGAATTAAGGCCAAAGGAAATGCTTCTCCTACCAGGATAGGGATGAACTTGTGTCTGTGTGATCAAAAGTGAATTTAGGAGACATAATATAAGTCACAGCTAATTTTCCACTATGAAATATCTTGTTGTTCAGATTTTTCACACTTGAAAAGTGTATAGGGGAATATTATTTTTTAAAGTAATTGTTGATAGAAATGTACTTATTGGCATTTTATTATTAATATTTTTAATCTTTTTTTCTTTTTCTTACAGAAAACCCTTTAACATTTCTTGCATATGGGTTTTGTGGTGATGAACTCCTTTAGCTCTTTCTTGTCTGGGAAGCTCTTTATCTGTCCTTTGATTCTAAATGACAGCTTTGTGGAAGTATGTCTGTGCTTTTCATCACTTTGAGTATTTCTTGCCACTCCCTTCTGGCCTGCAAAATTTCTGTTGAGAAATCAGTTGACAATCTTATTGAAACTCCTTTGAAGATAACTCACTCCAAATCATACTTTTATTCCAATCACGTTTTCCCCTATGACCTCCGAGTTGCTAAATCCAATCAGCCATGCTCAGTTCTCATCTTACCTAAACCATAAGAAGAGTTTGACATAGCTGATTCCTCCCGCCTTTGAGAAACATTTTCTTCACTTGGCTCCAAGACCCACACATCCCTGCCTTTCTCCCTACATCATTCATGGACACTTCTTCAAATTCTTCTAAATATTCCCAACTACAAACAATGGGATGCCCTAGCCTTCTTGGATTTTTTCTTTTTTCTATCTACATTCACTGTGTTGGTGAATTCATCCAGTCTCATGGTTTAAAGTACTATCAACAAGAAGCAATGATTTCCAGATTTGTATATCTATCCCAGATCTCTCCCCTAAACTCCACAATCACATGCCCTCAACCTCAATATCTCCATTGGATGTCTAGTCAGGATCTAAAATTTAACCTGTCCAAAGGCATACTCTTGGCCCTTTCCCCAAATCACCTGTTTCCAACAGTTTTTTTTTAAATCTCAGCAATTATATCCTTCCAATTTTCCAGGAAACAAATCTTAGAATTCTCCTTGACTCCCCACACCCTACATCTATAATCTATCATTAAACTCAATTTTAGAAAATTTTTATTGATTTCAAAGAGGAAGAGAGATGGAAAGAGAGAGATAGAAAAATCAAGATGAGAGAAAATAATTGATCAGCTTCCTCCTGAATGCCCCCTACTGGGGATAGAACCCACAATCCAGGCATGTGTCCTGACTGGGAATCAAACTGTGACCTCCTGATTCAGAGGTCAATGCTCAACCACTAAGCCATGCCACCCGGGCTAACAATAATGATTATACCATTAAATCTCCCTTCTTCCTTCTCTCCCACCTTCCCCCTCCCCACCTGTCATAGAGAAAAGAGATCTAGATATTATTTTATAATAATATCTTTGGGATTTAATATACTACCCCTAGTAAATAATATTTCCATTTTAAAAGAAACTATAGCAAGAAGGCAATGCTTTTCCCAAGATAATAAAGTTATTAGAAATTGAATTAAATTCATGTGAGAGGAAAGGTGTTTTTTAAGGGGGAGAGTTGTTTGAGGAGTTTTCGGTGACCATAGCAGGAGCTAACTTCTCATCCTGTGTGTTTCCCATTAAAGCTGTTAGCTAGCCTGTCTTTTCTAATGAATGGGTAGTAGTAGTAAAAATAAAAATAATTAATTAATGTTTTGATGTTTATTAATATTAATAACTCACATTCATTGCACACTTATCTAAGAATTTTGCAAGTATTATCATGTAATCCCCAATTCAAAGATGAAGATATTCAATCATAATTAGGTTAAGAAAGCACCCAAAGAGCTGGGATTCAATTCAGAAAGTATAAGCAGTTAGACCATGACTGCTAAGAATAAGTGGCCACACACTCACAGGAAAGAGGAAGTAGCCATGTGCATATGTGGCACACAGCAGTAGGCCTTTGACTAACTGTAACCTTGCCAAAGCCATCAGAGGTACCCTGCTCTTCTCTCCAGCCTCTCCTCCCACCCTGAACCCAGAGTCTGCCTTCACACTTCGTAGTTTCTCCCACTGCCCAATGCTCAACATCACCACATTTTACCCCTTCTGCATTCTACTTTCCTTTCTCCCGCCCCTGTGCCAGCTCTGTTCCTTAATGGAACTCAGCTAAGGTACTGGTATTCCTATCCTGTGAGATTCCAGGTGAAAGTATGTTAATTTAATTAACCCTTATTGGTGCTCTAATTGTAACCACTTTAAACTTTCATACCGAACATAGCTGTTTTCCATTTCATAAATGTTCAAAATATGAGAGTCTATGAAAAGTGTAAAGCGCTTTCAGAAAGCAATTTGTTTGGAATTCAGCTTCACAGAATTTTAAAGCTAAGAAAGATCTTAGTGGTCACCTGGGACAGTCTCCTCACCGCAGTGCCCAGGCTCCACTAGTGACCTGGCTAAGGTTATATCTCTAGTTTGTTCCAACAATAGAACCCAGATTTTCTGACTTCCGACTTGGCTTATTCAGCAAAAATTTAACGGGGACTTTTTTATGTATCACGTATTGAGGATTCTAAAGGAACATAAATCCAATGCTCTTTCTACTCTGTGCTTCTTGGTTAGAGTCAAGTTGTAAATGTTTTTATGATGAGGGCATCCTCAGCTAATAAAGAAATAGTGATGTCTTCAGAGTCACAGCAAGAAGCTCACCGAGAAGAGCAATGTTTCTTCTTTCTTTCCAATAAAATGGAACTAGCCTGTAATATGAACTGCTGGAGCCAGCAAGGACTTTATGAAATATTTAGTCATTGATCTATAATATATCCACACCCCCTTATTTCACCAGTGAAATCATAAAAATCAGTGAGGCTACCTGGTTTTATGCTTTTCCCACCACACCCGCACCTTTTACCTTCTTCTGGTTGGAAACAAAACAAAATTTTCCAAAAGGAAGAGTGAGACTCCAAAATGCCATGCTTCTCTATCACAGAGACTTTTTCAGAATTTTCATCTGGGAATAAAGATGAATCAGAAGAGAAGTAGGCATGAGGATACTACATATCTTTCTCCTTTGACAACAACATTTTTATGCTGGCTATAAAGAAAAGAAATGAAAAATAGAACCAGTATTGATGCACCACTGTCTGAGCAAACGGCAGGTATGTGCACTCTAGATGGTTTTTGCTGGCAACTGACAGAAGTTACATGACCTTTGACCCAGAACTTGATGTTGACTCTGAGCTGTGGAAAATTTAACACAATCCTGACTCTAAGATAAAGATTCAAGATGAAAACAAGCTTTTCTAGTACCTCTGGTCAATGCTGACACCCCAAAATAATAAAGCCACGATGGCTATTTTCTTAGTGAACAAAAACCTAGATTGAGAGTCCCCAACCTATCAGAGATGCCTCAGAGTGGAAACATCATTGTTACCACTGGTTAAAGCCATTCTCCAGTCATTTTTCAGGTTTTGTGATGTTCAGGAGAACCTAAACAAAAACATGAGTAATGTTTTTAATATAACAAAGACCAACTGCCGTAAGCCATTTGTGCTTAAACTAAATCGCCATAGGGCTAAGTGTTATATGCAATTCAAAATACATCCAAGACAAGTACCAACATTGAATTATAAATTCTTTAAAATTATGAAAATATGCATAGAATGTATTACTTTTTAATCCCCATAGAAGTAGTAATTATAGGATTAAAAAAACAGACCCCTTCTAAACTATGAAGATTCTGTATAATAATTAAATAATTATTTATTCAGGATGGAGAATGGAGAAAGTTACTTTGCATGAAAGTAGGGTGAGAATATCAAGGTCTGACCTTATATTGATACTAGAGGCCTGGTGCACAAAATTTGTGCAAGGAGCTTGGCCCTCACAGCCCCAGCTTTGTCTGGGACCTTCTGGACAGTCATTCTGCAGTTTGGTCTAATTAGCAAAATAGCTCTTTATTATATAGGATAGTGAAAATGTTTGCCTCTTGTGATTGTTTTATTCACAAACATCTACTTGACACTGTATTCCAGTCATTTTCACATCAGGAGACTAGATCTAATATTTATTGAGTACCCACTATTTACCAAGCACTCTACATATTGACTTCATTAAATCCTTATGACAATTCTGTGAGGTAGATATTAGTTAGAATCATGTGACATTTCAGTTTTGGGGGGTCAAAAAGGCCAAATATTAGAAAACTTACCAAGCCTGACCTGAATGTTAATGTTTTCATTTTATAGGTGGTTCAGGGAAACTTAATAACTTAAAGTTTATAATTCAAATATATGATAGAGTTGGGATTTCAATCCAGACTGTTTTACCATTCCACCACACCTCACTTTATCTTGTAAATTGTTATTAAAGTTGGAAGGATCCCACAGCCCTCCAAATTATAAATTTATTGTCTCCACCCCCACCCAAGCCAAAATATCTGAATGGTTTCAGCGTCTTGTCTTCATTTTAAGGACTTAATTCTATTAAAATCTTTCTTTCTTTCTTTGCATACCAACTGTCCTCATTTCATTAGTTTCATTATGACTAGAGTCATTGTATTTCCTTAACTAAAATTTGGAACATATGACCAGAGAGAAACATGGGTATTTATGAGGAAAAGTACATAAAATAATTATGATAGATATTTTGAAAGAATGATCATCATAACACAGTACCTGCACAGTGTAGTATACTTGCTTTATGTGGCTGCCACACTCTACTTGTGGCTCCCTGAGAGCAGGTTTTATGTCTTACTGATATTTGTGGAATGTGAGAGAGTAGGAACAAGACATTCTCCTTTCTCTTAAAAACTCTACAGGAGTTTTGAACATTCATAGGACAACTATTTATCAAGTACTTCTTATGCACTAGGTGTTTTGTTACATGCTGTGTTATATATGTGGGAGGTTTCTGAGAAAAGGGAAAATTTAATCAGGAAATTATACTAGCATGAATCAAAATCAGCTGGAAGGCTTGTTAAAACACTGATTGCTGGGCCTATCCTAGAGTTTTAGATTCAGTAGATATGAAGTGAGGCCCAGGAATTTGCTTTTTAAAAAATCTTTATTGTTGAGAGAATTACAGATGCCACCCTCTCATTTTTCTCCCCCTTGACTCTTTCCACTTGGTTCCTACCCGACCTGAGACCTTCACCACCTTATTTTCCATGTTCATGGGCAATACATATATGCATATAAGTTCTTTGGTTAACTTCTTCCAGCCAGTCCCTCCCTGCTTTCCTCTGAGATTCATCAGTCTGTTCCATGTTTCCATGCCTTTGGTTTTATTTTATTCATCAGCTTATTGTGTTTAATAGATTCCACATATAAGTGAGATCTTTGATATTTGTCTTTCCCTGACTGCTTATTTTGCTTAGCATAATTATCTCTGGGTCCCTCTATGCTGTTTCAAAGAGTAATGGATCCTTCTTTTCTATAACTGCACTAGAAGCCCGGTGCACAAAAATTTGTGCACTGGCGGGGGGCGGGGGTCCCTCAGCCCAACCTGTGCTTCTCACAGTCTGAAACCCCTCGGGAGATAACCACCTGCTAGATTAGGCCCACTCCCCTGGTGGCAGATGGCACGCCCGATCCCGCAGTGTCTTCCCCGTTTCCCCTGGTTGCAAGTGGCAGGCCCGTATCCCGAACTGGGTCGGGCGGCCACTCAGATAGTGCTGCCGCCTGCCCCGCCTGCCCCGCCCCACACATGACAGGCCCAGATCCCAGGCTGGGGTGGGTGGTGGCTGGGGATCTCGCTGCCGCCCGCACTGCCCACCCCACCCCACACACAGCAGGCCCGGATCCCGCACTGGGGCGGGCGGAGGCTAGGGATCATGCTGCCGCCCACCCTGGGCCGCACACGGCAGGCCAGGATCTCAAGCTGGGGTGACAAGCGGCTAGGGATCATACTGCCACCAACCCCAGGCGGGGCAGCGCAGCGGGATTTGCCTGCAGTATGCAAATTAGCCGCCATCTTTGTTGGCAGTTAATTTGCATATCACGCTGATTAGCCCATGGCGGGCATAGTGAAGGTACAGTCAATTACCATGTGTGTCTATTATTAGATAAGATAGTATTCCATTGTGTAAATGTACCACAATTTTTTATCCATTCATCTACTGGCGGGCACCTGTGCTATTTCCAGATCTGAGCTATTGTAAGTAACACCGCTATGAACATAGGGGTGCATAGATTATTTCTGATTGGTGTTTTGGGATTCCTAGTATATACTCCTAGAAGTGGGATCACTGGCTCAAATGGAAGTTCCATGTTTAATTTTTTGAGGAAACTCCACTGATTTTCATAGTGGCTGCACCAGTCTGCATTCCTAACAACAGTGTCCTAGGGTTCTTTTTTCTCCCCATCTTTGCCAGCACTTGTTGTTTGTTGATTTGTGGATGATAGCCATTCTATGTGTGAGGTTGAACATCATTGTAATTTTAATTTTTCATCTCTCTGATGATTAGTGACATTGAGCATTTTTTCTTTTTTTCTTTATTGATTAAGGTATTACATATGTGTGAGCATTTTTTTATATATCTCTCAACCATCTGTATGCCCTCTTTGGAGAGGTGTCTATTCAGGTCCTCTGCCCATTTTTTAATTGGATTGTTTGGAATTTGTTGAGTTGTATGAGTACTTTATATATTTTGGAAATTAACCCCTTATCAGATCTAAATCAAGACTCCAAAAATTTATATGGAACCAAATAAGACTCTAAGTAGCCACAGCAATCTTGAGAAAGAAGAACAAAGTTGAAGGAATCACAATACCAGATATCAAGTTATGCTACAAAGCCACGGTAATCAAAAATGCCTGGTACTGGCACCAGAACAGGCATGTAGACCAATGGAACAGAACAGAGAACCCAGAAATTGACCCAAGCCATTATGCTCAATTAATATTTGACAAAGAACATACAATGGAGTAAAAACAGCCTGCTCAAGAAATGGTGTTGGGAAAATTGCACAGGTACTTCCAAAAAAAAATGAAACTAGACCACCAACTTACACCATACACAAGAACAAACTCAAAATGGATAAAATATTTAAATATAAGTCATTAACCCATAAAAATCCTAGAAGAAAACATAGACAGCAAAATATCAGCCATCTCATGTAGCAGAATTTTCATCAATACCTCACCTAGGGCAAGAGAAACAAAGGCAAAAAATAAGTAAGTGGGACCACATCACCCAAAAAGGCTTCTGCACAATAAAAAAAAAACAAGACCCAGCATTAACATGAAAAGGGAACCCACTATATGGAAGAACATATTTGCCAATGATACAACTGGTAAGGAATTTGCATTTTTAACAAATTCCAAAATTAAGCTCATGTTGCTGATCTGGCAATGATTACTTTGTGAACAACCCATATGGACCATTGAAGACTCAGGCAGCAAAATGAGCAATATCACAAAGATGGAATCAACATAAGGAGTCTGGCCTCTCTGCGATATAAATATAGCTAGTAAGCTACCCTGACTTGCTCCTTTGAAGGAAATGTACCTCAGTGCATCCTGGGACTGATTTGTTCTCCTAGCTCTGACCCACCTGCCAAGTGGCACAACCTCAGCTGAACCTGAGACAACTGCCAGCCAGCCACCCAAGTTAGAAGCTGCAAGAATCCAACAGGAGTCACTCCCTTACCTCCAATATTACTATAGTTTGTGTCTGTAGGATTCCTTATTAAGGCCAACTGAGACCATAGGCTGCTCTACAAAAGCAAATTTTCTTTAAGGTACTCAAGTATCTCATTGTTTTATAAGACATTTCAAAAATGCTTAGAGCACAATTTTCTTTTGCAACTATTTAAAATATTATTTCCAAAGGTTTATAGAAATCAATTTTTTAATTCTCTTTCAGCTAATGCTAATCTTTAATCTACTGTCATTCCCTGAGTCTCTGGTGAGCTCAACTTCAAATGATAGAAGACTTTTGCCTCACAATATCTCACCAGCAACAGACATCTGCATATCTAAAACTTATCTTGTATTGTTTATTTTAAAAAGTGAGAAGTTTGAGGCTTTAATCAATATTTTCTAGATTGATTCATGAACCTTGACCTACATCCTACATCTGAACTCATGGATTATAAAGCACATTTAGTGAGGCAATACTGCATTTGTCTTCTTTGTCTTACCAAGTAAATAAATTGACTCATTGATAAAGTAAATAAAGTGTCTAATAAGCAACTCTCATGCAGAGACTATATTATCTAATTTGGTGGGAAACCATCAAAAAAAGAGACTGTACCCCTATTCATCTTTATCTATTCATCTATTGGTGTATTATCTACCTATTATTCACTCTATGAACAATACTCAATTTTAAATTCAGTAATGGTACCAGTAGGACCAAACTAAAAAATTTGTTATATTTTAAAAAAACAAATGGAATACCAAGACCAAAAAAAAATAAAAGAAAAATAAAAGCAAAAAGAAAGATAAGAAATATATTTTAAAGACAATAATAATAAAATCATTAGAAACTCATTTGGATTTTCCCCTTGCAAAGAAACTTTAAAACGTGGGAAAGAGCTTCAATCTTCCCTCTTTCTACATTTGAAAGGACTTAATGGCTCAAATCAAACCAAGGGACAATTTGCATTTTAGAGGTAGCCCCTAAATGTTTGCAGCTATTCATAGAACAACAGCCACAGTGAAACATAAGGAAGGAAGGCTGCAATCTTCCAGGATGTTCTGATTACTTTTATTTACTTAAGATTATGTTTACCTTTTTAAAAGAAAGTAATCACTAGCAATGTAGAACACATATAAAATAGAATAACTCAACATTAAAAAAATGTGGAACATTCCAATTAGTAACTAGAGGTATTATTTCTAGTAAAGATAGAGAAAGATTAAAAGTATTCAGGTCAGAAAAAATGACTTGCTAGGCTAGCCACACTCCAGGATATATATTAAACATTTATTTGTCCTAAGATATTTTCTTCTAATTTATTCTATTTCTATGACCAAAAAAAAGTAAATGCAAGAAAAAAAGTAACTATATGACTTGTGTTTGTGTACAATAAATTGTTAATAAGTTAGAACCAACTAAATTAGACTCCCATCAATTAACTAGGTTGGGACTGAAGTTTCTAACATCTCTATAAAATAACATAATTATAAGATACTTTGGGGGGACTTTGTTATATCAATTTTTCTGTGCAAATGATACTCCCAATGAAAAAAGAACCTCACTTAATTTTATAGTTAAGCAATAACCTTCTCCACAACTGGTTAGTTCTTGCGGCTGTGTTTCTTTAAATTCTTCAACATTCCAAGTTATTTCTGACTCACAGATGAACCCCGCACACCATGCAGGTGCCTCCTTCCCTTACCATGTTCTCACTTCCAACCAAGAAAGTGACTCAAGAACACCAGCTCTTGCTCCCATGAGAATCAGGTGAAGAACTCTGAATCCAAACGTAGAGGAAAAGAAGAAACTGAGAGAAGGAGTCAGACCCCAAAGCAGCCTGCTCTTCAGGGACAGTCAGCCTGCACTGGCTGCTATTCGTCCCAAAGCCTCTCCAACTACACTGTGCTCATTGCCTAGGACTCCTGCAACAAATACCACAAATGGGTGGTTTTATTTGTGTAAATATATGTTTAATGATTTCAGAGAGGAAGGGAAAGGAAGAGAGAGGTAGAAACATCAATAATGAGAGAGAATCATCTATCAGCTTCGTCCTACATACCCCCCACCTGGGATTTTAGCCTGCAACCCAGGCATTGCCCTGACCGAGAATCCAACTGTGACCTCTTGGCTCATAGGTCAAAGCTCAACCATTGAGCCACACCGGCTGGGCACAATCTGGGTGGTTTTCAATAACAAACAATTATTCTCTCAGTTCTGGATGCCAGAAACCCAAAATCAGGGCATTCCTGGGCCACACTCTGGAGGAGAAGGCTCTAGAGAGGAATCCACCCTTGCCTCTTCCAGCTTTGGCAGCTCCTGGTGTTCTTTAGCTTGTGGCAGCATCATGCCTATCTATGCCTCTGTCTTCAGATGGCCTTTTTTTCTGTGCATCAGTAGAGTGTTTTTCAGGGAACAGAGTAGTTCAAAGTATGACCACCATCCCATTTGATGGACATGCTCCATAATGGAGGTGCTAATATTTTCATTTTACAGAAGACATAACTGAGTTCAAGGTTACCTAGCTAGGTAGGAGATCATAGTGTTAACCTCAGGTTTTCTAAGTTCATGTCCTATGATATCAAACTACTTCTTTCTTCCCTCATATACACACAGGCTAAAATATTTTCAAAGCATTTTTGATAAATTTATTGAAGTAACATTGGTTAATAACATTTTAGAAGTTTCGGGTGTACAATTTTATAATAACCATCTGTTCATTGCAATGTGTGTTCATCACCCTAAGTCTAGTCTCCTTCCATCACCATCTCTCCCCCCAATACCTTCTTCTATCTCCCTCACTCCCCTATCCTTCTGGTAATTACCATACTGTTGTCTGTGTCTATGATTCTGTTTGTTTTATTTGTTCATTTTTTGCTTTCTGTTTTATAATTGAGAGCCTAGAAATAAGCCCACACCTACATGGGCAATTAGTTTTCCACACAGATTCCAAAAACACACAATGAAGAAAGGAAAGCCTCTTTACTAAATAGTGTTGAGGAAACTGGAAAGCCACATGCAAAACAATGAAACTAGACTGCTTTCTGACATCATAAACAATTTAACTCAAAACGGATTAAAAACTTGACTATATTGCCCAGTCGGCATGGCTCAGTGGTTGAGTGTCTACCTATAAACCAGAAAGTCAGGGTTTGATTCCTGGTCAGGAAACATGCCTGGGTTGTGGGCTTGATCCCCAGTGTGGGGCATGCAGGAGGCAGCTAATCAATATTTCTCTGTCATCACTGATGTTTCTATCTCTCTCTCTCTCTCCTTCACCTTTCCTCTATGAAATCAATAAAAATATATTTTTTTAAAAATCTTGACTATAATACCTGAAATAATAAAATACTAAACTTATGGATGCTGGTCTCAGAGGGGTTTTTGTGAACATAACCCTAAAGGCAAGAAAAGTAAAAGCACAAATAAATAAATAGGATGACAACAACAACCTAAAAAGCTTCTGCATAGCAAAAGAAACCATCGACAAAACAAAAAGGCAACCAACTGAATAAAAAACATATTTGCAAATAATATCTCTGATAAGAGTCTAATATAAAAATATATAAAAAATTAATATAACTCAACAATAACAATAGATAGTCTAAATAAAAATGGGCAGAGAACCTAAATAGACATTTTTCCCAAGAAATCAAACAGATGGCCAACAGATAAATGAAAAGATGCTCAACTTCACTAGATGGGGAATATAAGACATTTTGGGGGAGGGGCTAGCAATCTGTGCCAGTAACCTGCCTTCTAACGCACACTCTTGCTAGCCGATAATTAACTCCACTGATGCCTGTCCTGTCTTGCAGAACCTGTTTCCAAGAATACTCCCATTTTACAAAGGGGCCATAAACAAAGAATGGAGATCACTGGTACCACCCAGACTAGGCATTTAGATATAATCTAACTTCCCCATTCTAACTGACTCAGGAGGGGCTGTGGCAGCCTACCACAAAAGCCTGGTAGTTAGGAAACAGATAGAAAACAGAGAAACTGAAGAATATAAAGGGAAAGCTTCCTCCATAGTCACTCACTCAGGACTTGGAGAACTGACCCCCTGAGTCACTGTACTAGTACATCTGAAAATAAATGTGTTTCTCCTGGGTCTCCAAGTACTCCTGTGTATTTTTTGGTCACCTGGTAAATTCTGTAACACTATAAGTAAAAAGCAAATCAAAACTACTATGAGGTACCACCTTACACTTATTAAAATAGCTATTATCAACAAGACATGAAATAACTTGTTGGAGAGGACGTGGAGAAAAGGAACCCTTGTATACTACTGGAGGGAATGTAAATTGGTGCAGTCTCTATGGGAAACAGTATGGAGTTTTCTCAAAAAATTAAGAATAGAGCTACCATATGATGTAGCAATCTCTCTTCTGGGTATCTCCCCCCAAAATTTGAAAACAATCTATATATATAAAACCCTAATATACAAATAGACCAAATGGCAGAGCAACCGAACAACCAAACAACCGGTCGCTATGACATGCACTGACCAACAGGGGGCATGCGCGGAACATGGCGAATGTCAGAAGCAGGAGGCAGAGTGTGGAACATGGTGGGTGTCGGCCGTGGCTGGATGGTGGAGCAGATGAGTGGGGGTGCCAGACCAAGGCGGGGCACTGGTTGTTGTCATCAGGGCAAGCCTCTGGTGGATACTGAAAATTCTGTCCCACCACCTTGTGCTCGCAGCTGCTGCAGGCACTGGAGCCACATCTTGCACCTGCTGCCAACACCCGGTGCTGGCCCCAATTACTCCGCACTGTCACCAGGTGGGAGAGGCGGCTGCCAACCCCAATCGCCCCTCAGGACTTCTCCACCTCCCCTGCTCCTGAGGGGTGATCGGGGAGCTGCCTCTCACACCTGCTGCTGGCACCAGAGCCACCACTCGCACCCGCTGCTGGCGCCGGCCCCAATCTCTCCATGCTGTCAGCATGTGGAAGCTGCAGCAGCAGGAGCAGGGCTGCCGGCAGACAGGGGCCCAGGGTCCGTGGTGGGAGGGTCCGGGCTGGGGAGTGGAGAATGGGCCGAGACCCGCCCCTGTGCCCACCACAGCCTTGTGACTCCCAGTTCCTTTCAAGGTGCACGAATTCATGCACTGGGCCCCTAGTTTTTTATAAAAATATATGTACCCCTATGTTCATTTAAGCATTATTCAGAATAGCCAAGACATGGAAACAACTTAAGTATCCTCTGATGGATGACTGGATAAAGAGGATGTGGTACAAATATACAATGGAATACTACTCAGCCAAAGAAAGGATGAAACACTGCCATTTGCAATGGCATGGATGGATCTTGAGAGAATCATGCTAAATGAAATTAGTAAGATGGAAAAGGACAAGAACAATGTGATTTTATCCATATGTGAGATATAAAACAGAAAGCAACAAAAGCATTTTCCCATTGTAAATAAAATACCACCAATTAGAGATATTAAGGCTCTTCTTTTATTTAAAAAAATCAGTATATTCTCGGGATGGCTTTAGGACAGCTTCCTCACCTAATCCTGAGAGCAGTGCTTCTCAACCCTGGTTGCACATCAGAACCTACTAGACGTGGGGCCCAGGCTTGTGCATACTTAACAAACTACCCAGGGATTCTACCCAGGTACAGCCAGAGTCAAGAACCCTGGATTGTAGGGGGTTTTAGATCTTATTCTTACTATTTGACATATTATACACACAAGGTGACCTTTCATTGTTATGTTTTCTAAAAGCAAAAAATAATTCCAACTACATCTCTTACACAAAAAGATAATATATTCTTTTTAACCAAAACTATTGTGAAAATAGGGCATGAATACAATGCTGAATGTTGGGTCTACTGCTGGTCAGCAGAAGCCCTGAGTACCCCTCAGGCCCTCCTCGCTGCCAGGCAGCATCTAGGCTCCAGCTCTATGACGGGATGTCTAGTGCTCTGCCAGGGAGAATGGCAGGCAGAGGCTTTCATCCCCGAGCTTAGCTATTTCGTCACTTTTTTGACTTGATTGCTTTAGTGGTTTCTGAAGTACTAGGAGTTTTCATTCAAAATAGCTCCAGCACTTACTTATGAGCAAGTCTGAATTTGATATAACTACTCTTTTAATCCCCAGCAAGCCAGAAGGGCTTGAGAGAACGGGTTCTTGGCTTCAGGTGGCAGAGAATTTGGGACTAACTACTGTTGAGATCACCCTTATGGATGCCCTTTCTGCCTTTGGAAACTTGAAAGGCATCACGTGGAGCAGAAATGATATGGAGGACCCACAAACAGGAGTCCAGAGAAACCAAACATCCCTGCCTTTACCATCTGTTGAGCCACAGCCCCTTCTGCTTTGGGGCTGATCGTCTCAGTCATTTTGCACTTATAAAGGTCTCTCCATAGGGCCAAGGGGAGGGTGGAGAGGGCGGAAGCACTCAGAGAGAAAACATCAAACATGCATGTGGCTAACTGTGAGTGTGCACACATGTCAAGTTAACAGTGCCATTTTTGTTTGGATCAACTGCAGTTTTTTAAATTAGAGTTTTGTTGTAGGAATAAGGAAACAAGCACTTTTATAGTATTATTGACACGAATATCTAATCAGTATTTTTCAGGCCAGTTTTACTTGCAGTTTTAATTTGGATGATTGTCCCGTTGCACACTCTTGACTATCTGACTTAGTTTTCCAACATTGAGTTTGGAAAAGGTGGAACATAGAGCACTTTAAAGTTAAAATAAACTTCAGCATCAGGGTAGGTGGTGGTGCAGGGGGAGGAATGGGAGATCCTGTCGAACCTTAGCCAATTCATGTATTTTCCCATCACATAGGTTGTATGTAATGCAAGGTCCCAGAGAAGTGTTAACTGAACCAAGTCTGGGAGCTTGGGAAAGTCCAGGTTGTCTTTCCAGAGGAAGAAAATTTACATTTAGTTTTCAAGGATATGTCTAGACTCTAGGATAACTAAATGGGCTGGGAGCTGGACTGAAGTTTCAGTCAGTAAGAGAGCATGAGCCATTCAGAGAGTGGCTTTGGAGAGAAGGGGAAGAAAGAAGCTGGGATGAGAGAAGAGAATCTGTGCAGAACATCTCAACCACTCCCCATCATCTCTCACCTTTGCTATTGCAGTACCCTCTTAACTATCTCTCTGTCTCAATCCCATGTCATCAATTTCAGACTGCATACTGTACACTTCAAGATGTATGCATAGCATGTTCCCCCAGGAACATTACAAGAGAAATCCAGGTACGGCCCTTTGTGATTTAGAACCTTTCTGACCCTCCCACCTCATCTCCCACCCTGCTTTACACCACATATCCCAGGGTAGTTCCTCAGACACACCATACCATTGTATGGCTCCATATCATACTGTTTGCTATTCCAGGAATGCCCTTCCTCTACTGGCCCACTTAGCAAGCTGCTCTTCATTCTGCAAAAGAGCATTCCCCTCTGAGACCTCCCCTACATTAATAACTATCTCCTGGGCATTTTTTTTATGGACACCAATGTATTTCTGCCACTCAACTTATTACATTGTAACTTGATTTTCTCACCACCTTACACCTGTTAGAATGGCTATTATCAAATAAGACACGAAACAACAAGTGTTGAAAAAGGATGTGGAGGAAAGGAAACCTTCATACACTGCTCGTGGGCATATAAATTGGTGTAGTTACTATGGAAAACAGTTTGGAGGTGCCTCAGAAAATTAAGAATAGAACTACCATGTGACCCAGCAATCTCTCTTCTGAATATCTACTGGAAAAATTAAAATTCAGAAAAATTTTATCCAGAGGAGATATATATATCCTATCTAATAAAAGATAAACATGGTAATTAGCCATACAGCCGCTACGCTTCCCATTGGCTAATCAGGGAGATATGCAAATTAACTGCCAACCAAGATGGTGGCTGGCAGCCAGGCAGCTGATGCGAACAGGGAGGTTTGCTTGCTTCAGTGACGGAGGAAGCCAAGCTTCCCCGCCTGCCTTGCCGGCCTCTCAGCTGCACTCTAAGCAACATTGTAACAAATATAGAAGCTAAACAAAACCCCGGGCTTCAGCCAGCAGGACCGCAACATTGTTTCAAATACAGAAAGTAAACAAAGGCCAGAAACCTGCTTTCAGCAGTGGAGGTCTCATAGCTGGAGCCAAGCCTCAGAGCTAAAGCTGGCCCAGAATAAAAGAAAAAAAAGGAAAAAAGGACAGGCTGGGAGCTTCAGTCACCCGCCAGCCTGAAAACGGCCCTCAGCCCCTCACCCAGGCTGGCCAGGCACCCCAGTGGGGACCTCCACCCTAAAGGGGGTATGACCAGATGCAAACAGCCATCATCCCCTCACCCAGGCTGGCCAGGCACCCAAGCGGGACCCCACCATGAAGGGAGTGTGACCAGATGCAAACAGCCATCATCTCCTCACCCAGGCTGGCCAGGCACCCAAGTGGGACCCCCACCCTGATCCAGGACACCCTTCAGGGCAAACCAGCCGACCCCCACCTGTGCACCAGGCCTCTATCCTGTATAGTAAAAGGGTAATATGCCTCCTGGCATCGGGATCAGCGTGACAGGGGGCAGGGCCACAACCTCCCTATCTTCCCTGCTCTGTTCATGACAGGGGGGAGCTCCTCAACCCCCTGATCGGCCCTGCTCTGTGCGTGACGGGGGGAGCTCCCCAACCCCCTGATTGCCCTGCGGCTGTGTGTGTGACAGGGTGTGGCGCCTCAACTCCCCCCCATCGGCCCTGCCCTGAGTGTGACAGTGGTGGCGCCCCAACCCCCTGATCCTCCCTGCTCTGTGTGTGACAGGGGGCGGTGCCCCAACTCCCCTATCAGCCCTGCTCTGTGAGTGACAAGGGGGAGCTCCTAAACCCCCTGATCCGCCCTACTCTGTGCATGACAGGGGGGAGCTCCCCAACCCCCTGATGGGCCCTGCTCTGTGCATGACAGGGGGGAGCTCCTCACCCCCCTGATCGGCCCTGCTTTGTGCGTGACAAGGGGTGGTGCCGCAACCTCCCGATTCGCCCTGCTCTGTGTATGAAAGGGGGTGGCACCCCAACTCCCCAATCGGCCCTGCTCTGAGCCCAACCAGGGGCTGCACCTAGGGATTGGACCTGCCCTCTGCCACCCGGGAGCAGGCCTAAGCCATCAGGTCATTATCTCCCGAGGGGTCCCAGACTGCGAGAGGGCACAGGCTGGGCTGAGAGACCCCCTCTCCCCCCCGAGTGCACAAATTTTTGTGCACCGGGCCTCTAGTATATATATATATATATATATATATATATATATATATATATATATCCCTATGTTCTTTGCAGCATTATTCATGTTGGCCAAAACCTGAAAACATCTTAAGTGTCCTTTTACAGATGATTGGATAAAAATGATTTGGTGCATATTTAAAATGGATACTACTCAGTCATTAAAAAAATGATGAAATATTGCCATTTGTGACAACATGGTTGGACCTTGAGAGTATTATGTTAAGTGAAATAAGACAAACAGAAAAAGACAAGAACCATTTGATTTTAATCACATCTACACTAATAATAGAGGAATATGCAAATTAGCCAGGACATCATCATGTAATGACCAATCAGGATGGGGGTGGGGCCACAACGGAGAGCTCTCAGCATGCCTGCACTGGAGGTCTGAAGGGTGCGGAGAGGAAGGGAGAGCAGATAGGCAATTAGGGGAATCAGTCCAGGAGGGGAGAGCAGATAAGCAGTTAGGGGGATCATGCCAGGAGGGGAGAGCAGTTAGGCAGTTAGGAGGATCAGGCCAGGAGGGGAGAGCAGATAGGCAGTTAAGGGAATCAGGCTGGCAGGGGAGGGCAGTTAGGGCAATCAGGCCATCAGGGGAGAGCAGTTAGGGTCATCAGGCTGGCAGGGGAGCAGTTAGGGGCATCAGGCAGGCAGGCAGGTGAGCGGTTAGGAGCCAGTGGTTCCGGATTGGGAGAGGGATCCCAGATTGGAGAGGGTTCAGGCCAGGCTGAGGGACACCCGTCCCCCCCTTACACAAATTTCATGCACCATGCCTCTAGTGTGGAATATAAAAAAACAAAACAAACAAAAATACAAACTCATATAGACATAGAATGGTGATTATCAGAGGATAAGAAGAGTGGGGAGAGGATGAAGAGGGCAAAGGGGATCAAAATATATGGTGACAGAAGAAGACTGGACTTTGAGTTATAAGCACACAATGGAGTACATAGATGTTGTATTTTAAAGATCTACATTTGAAACATGTAATGTCATTATTAACCAATGTCACCAAACATATTTTAATTTTTAAAAATGAATGTAGCCGAACCGGTTTGGCTCAGTGGATAGAGCGTTGGCCTGCGGACTCAGGGGTCCCAGGTTCGATTCCTGTCAAGGGCATGTACCTGGTTGCGGGCACATCCCCACTGGGAGGCGTGCAGGAGGCAGCTGATCGATCTCTCTCATTGATGTTTCTAACTCTCTATCCCTCTCCCTTCCTCTCTGTAAAAAATCAATAAAATATATTTAAAAAAATTTAAGTTTGTGCATAATCTGAATTTTTTAGGGAACAATGCCCCTGTAGATTTATCAAATTCTCAGAGGGGTCTGTGGCTCAAAATGAGGCTTTGAACCACCATTGTTGAAGAATATAGTCTTTACATCTGTCCATAAATTTCACTTCTCTCAAATTAAACTTTGACAGTCATTTGTTCAGTTATATAGTGCTAATCTGCAGCACAGATACTGGCACAACGTAGGCTTTCAGTAAGTGTAAGTTGAGCAGGAGAAAGTTTGTGTTCAGAATGGCTGACAGGACCTAAAGTCTGTGGCTTTAACAGTCATCTGGCCTGAGGACAGTTGAAGACCCTGCCAAGGAAGAAATCCTGAATAGAAAGTGGGTGAGAAAGTGCCCAAAGGCAAAGTCTAAACTGTCCCCAAAAAGTAATTTATAAATCCCTCTATCTAGATAAACAAATGATCAAGGGCTCAAAGTTCCTCACTATAGATCAAGATCACCATGATTTAAGTGGCTATCACATCATTTGCCTTGAGGAGTATGTCAGCATATCAAATTATGTATGGTTGTTCAATGGCAGTAGTTGGCAATATTGATATACATTTTCCTCTTAAATGAATTGATCACTCATTTAGTTGTCATCTTGAATCTGCTACTGAAAAGAAAGAAGACAAATTGGGTCCATTTTTCAAATTCAGCAGAGTTATTTATTTTGTTAAGCACAACATATTCATCTCTGTTAGTTGTCATTTGGCAGTAGGAGAGTCAAGCCACCCGGTTGTAAAACTAATTAATGGAAACAACCTTTCAATTACCAAACTGGCAGGCTAGCATTGCCAATTAGATTATCATGGGAATAGTGAGTTGTGAAAAATATCATTGAAATAAATCCAGATTTCTTGGGGTGGTGAACACACAATACAATATACAGATGATGTTTTATAGAATTATAGCCCTGAAACCTATGTAATTTTATTAACCAATGTCACCCCAATAAATTCAATAAAAATAAATCCAGATTTTTATTGTATAGCAAGAAAGGGATTTAAGCTGCTTTTTATCTAGGAATGATTTGTTATTGGCATATCAGTAGTTGCATTATTTTTCACATTTTAGCTATTCCCATATCATGTAAACATGACCCATGAAAGATATCATTTTTGGAGTTCTCCTTAGAAAACAATAAACTCTGAATAAATTACAGGGATACTTTGCAAATTGTCTGCTGAGGAGTGGGGAGGAAAACAATTTGGAAAACCTTTTTTAAAGCAAAGAAAAAGAAAGAGAGAGAAAGAAAGGTAGAAAGAGAAAAAGAGGAAAGGAAGGAAGGAAGGAAGGAAGGAAGGAAGGAAGGAAGGAAGGAAGGAAGGAAGGAAGGAAAGAAGGAAGGAAGGAAGGAAGGGAGGGAGGGAGGGAAGGAAAGGAGAGAGAGAGGGAAAGAGAGAGGAAACAACTCTCCCCTAGCAGCCTACACCTGTTCAAGAATATAGACAGCTCCATGCTGATGTGACTGGGAAAAATTTTCCTACAGTTCTGATCCCAAAAATGGATTTAAAGACTATCCCTGAAACATGAATTCTCATCTTCTGTCACAATATTTTTTCTCCAACCATCTTTCTTCTAAATTAAAACACTGATCATTTAAGTTTCTTTCTTTGCATCAGAAAACCTCCAAACAAGCACCATATTGATTTCTCTTTTAAGATTAGAAGACTCTGCTAGTCAAAAACTATTATAAATGTTTACCTAACAAACATAGAGATCGGGGTTTATTCCATCCTCTCTGTTTAAAAGCACCAAAGAGACAGACAAAATATGAACTTCCTAAAGACCACTTCAACATATACTGCTCAGTTACATATTCCCTTCAAAATTCTTTTCAATTTTTTAATGACTCTTGTTCTTTCCTTTCACAAGAAATTATTTTCTGCAAAGCTATTGTACAATGAGTTGCTCTTTGAATAAAATATTTGAGGAAAAAGTACTTCATATATGCTAAAAAATGACTAGCCAAATCTGTTATTCCACAATCTTTTTGTGAAACACCTTAGTCATCTAAGGGCAGAACTATAAAAAACTCAGTGAATATCATTTTTGGTACAGTAGTAAACATTGCCAAGCCAAAGAATTATTTCTGGAGATTTAATTGTGTGCATAATTTTCTTGCCCTACAGAAATAAAATGTACTGAAAGCTCTAATATAAATGAGTCATAAACACAGGATCCAACACTACAGTTGCCTGATTTACTTCACTCACCTTGCCCTAATCCTAGCCCTACCCAATCCTGTCTTTATTTGAAATTTTGATACTTGTTTATTATTAATGTTTTGCATTAACTTTGATTTTTAAAAATATTATCAATTTCATTACTGAGTTTTCTGTCCTGCCTTTAAGTTTTGTGCCTCAAGCAAGTACCTCACTCACTAATTGGTCCCAGCCTCAATCATAAGCTCTACAAGGCTAGCCCTAAATTTCTCCATCACAGGGAAGGATCATGTTTAATGTTAATGGCTCCTTTAATTAAAAAATAATTTCTACTTTTTTCTTCATGATTATCACAATACACATAGATTATATTTACTTGAAAAAAATTAAACAAAAACTTTAAGAAATATAAAACATCCCTAGCCCCACCACTTAGTAATAACCAACCATGTTAATAATTTGCTGTGTAGCTTTCTTGACCTGTTTTGTTGTTGTTGTTGCTGTTTGTTTGTTTGTTTGAGAAAAGTACACTTGTGTCAATAGATGGCAGATTGACAGTTTAAAAGTTATGGTTATATAATAATTTTCCAGATTATCTATGATTTAAAAGAAGTAACATTTCAATTTTTTAAACAAATTCACTGACATACAGGTGTCCCCCAAAAAATGTGTACACATTTTAATAGCTGATAGCTCAATTTTGAAAATAAAATGTATTTAATAAAAACTGCCTTTATAATTCATCAAAGTGTATGGATGCACTTTTGGGACACCCTTTATTTATTTTCTAAATATAGTCTGTGAATGTGAAGCATTTCAGTATCTATACACATCAGACCTTTATTAACCATTACAAAAAACTCTAAATAAAACTTTTAAATAAAAATGAGCAATTCCTAAATCAGAGATATATGCAATTCCCAAAATAAATGTTACAAACACAATCAATTTCCAGGACTAATTTAAAAGTATAATGATGTGTATATGTTTGCATCTTGCTCTCTTGTTCTCATTCTCTCACTCTGTCTCCATCTATATCTACTCTAGCTATACATTTAATCTTTCAGGGACTAAATACAAGTGTTCTTATTCTTATTAATATCCCCATCAATTTATCATAGTGGATAGCATTTTGGACTTTGATATCAGACAGCCCAAGTTTGGATACCAAATATGTGTCCTTGTGCAAGTTATGATCATGTTTAAATCCTAAATGTTCACATCTGTCAAGTAAGTGTATAGGTTGCTGTAAGGATTAAATAAAATAATATTTATAAATGATTACCAGAGTGCCTAGCACTGAGTAAGCTATTCAATGTGCATGTACATTGTTATAATTAAAATAAGATTCCTAACCTCAAAGGAAAGTATAGTAGAATGGGAGAAAATGCCATGAATTCAAATAAGGCAAATGTAATAATGTAAAATTATACAAGGGGCTAAGAATGAGGGTTGCAGACCTTTGGACTCAGAATTTGAAATTCATGTTATTGAATGTCCTTACTTTATAACCAATCTCTTTTTATGGAAGAATGCTTTAGGGTTTAAGCAATATAATAACAAAAATTATATAAAATTACCACATAAAATGCCTTCTTAGCTACCTTAACATTATTTTTCCAGTTGATTTTTTTAATGTCAGAATAAAATACTGAGAATGGAATTGCACCATAGTATACCTATGTGATGAAGTTGATACATGAATATCAAAACAAAATCAGGAAACTGTGAACAAAGCTAAGTGTTATAATAAAAAAATCAACAAAATGTAGTCAGTGTTTAATAAGTGGATCTTATTTAGGCTTATAAATATTTGTTGAGTTGATTTTAAGAAATACCATAAACACTTATATTGGAGATATATAAAACAGAAGTGTTAATCTCCTATCTGAAATTTAAGTTACTCTCATGGAGTGCAATTAGAAGGAATCAAACTGGAATGATGAGAAGCTATCTATACCAATGACACCATCCAAGAGGCTCTTGTTCTCAGATTGAGCGTTTTTAAGAGCATCCCAAAACTTCCTCACAGTGACATAAAGGTAAATTCAGAGAAATGTAACAAACTTGTGATTCTAGCTAAGTTTAAGCTTAATAATCATGTGGCATCTTGTCTAAAGAAAGACCATACTATCATAAGAGGACTGGACTTCACAGTGTAAATGAGAAATTAGAGTGACAAAATTCTAGCACCATTGTGAGAAGGAAACACCCTGATTATCAAAGAAGTGTGTTCTGTCTCTGTGTTAGCTGTGGATCTATAATGAGAAAACATGGGTCAGATTAGTGCAGCTTCTTGTCACTCATCATCAGCCTCATTCACCCAAATCCATTTGTTACGGTGTCATGATATAATGAGGCTTCCCAAGTACAGTTAATGGCTGTCTCCTGTTAAGAGCTCCAGAGCCTGGGGACCCTCACACTCTGTCTTCTATCCACAATTTTAAACATACTATTTCTACCAGAGGTCTTTGCTTTTAATTTCATTTAATCAAACTAGGTTTTTTCTACTCTGTCCAACCCCTCCAAACCTTTAATTGACATTCCATTTCAGTTTTATTCTGAATGCTGTATTTCTGATTTCTTTTGTCCAAAAAATGACCCAAAATTGAATTATTCAGTCAAATTTGTACAATATCATTGCCTAATGATTCCCTTTGATTCACACAGGCCTAGAAATTGTGTGCCCACCAGGCATTGTGTAATGTTTCAGCCATTTTCTATAACCTGATAGATAATATCTACTGCTACTTTCTGAACATATAGAATAATCTATATAATAAAAAGGCAATATGCAAATTGGTCCTAATGGTGTAATGGGGCAACCCGTGGAGACGACCACCAGGAACTCAGATCATGATTTAGGAGACTTTATTAAGCTGGCCAGCAACTACAGTTACAGTACCCTGCCGAAGCAAAGGCTGAACTGCAGTCCCGACTACAGGAGTTACAGCGTTTTTATTTGCAAAAACCACAAAGTTAGTTACAAAGCCTTGTTTACACAATTTGTTCCGACACAGTACAGCATCAGTACAGTGACCACCTTCCTATTTATGTGTTCTAGGAACAGAGCACAGCGTGCCCCGCCTGGCTGAAGTGCCAGATATGCAGCCCAGCACAATGGTGTCACAGTAATGACCAATTTGCATATTGACAGACAAGCAGGAGGCTGCACGAGCAGCAGGGGGACTTGCGTGAGGCTCGCTTCCCTGCCCTTGGCACTGGAGTCCTCTTTTTCTCCCAGGTGCATGTGCCCGACAAACACCTCCACACACTGTGCCCTGTCCGAGAGCACTCTGCCTGCAGACGCCACCAAACCCCCTTCCTGAGTTTGGGGGTGGGGGGTGGCCAAGGGGCAACACCCACATGGCAGAAGGCTGGTTCTTGGGGTGCAGTCAGCAGATGCCAACCAGGGGGTGCACGCATTAGCAGTGACCCCCGGGAGGGATCATGCACACAAATAGAGAGGGTGTGGAACCAACACAAAGGAAGGGCCCGGGCGCAACGACAGAGAGTGGACATGGAGGTCAGGCACCAGACCTGGACAGGCCACCAGGTAAACAACACGGGATCCCACCGCCACAGACACACAGGGCAGCCCCGCAACACAGGTCAATCCTCCCAAGCGCACAACCTTGAAACCTCCTCCCGCCCCACGGACCCAGCCCCATGCACCCGGCCCGCCACCGTGGAGACCACAGGCGACCCTCACACCACAGGGAAGCCACCGCAGCTTTCTCCAGCCGTCCATCCATTCATCTGCCCGGTCTGACCCAGATGGGGGCTCGCATCCTGGGCAGAATGCCCCCCCAAGGACAAGCCGGCCCCAACCGTGCCTGCACAAGCACACTCTCCTGCGAATTCTGGAGGGGAGCCTATAGAGAGCTGCTTGAGGTGTGGGAGCAGGCATGCCAGGGGATGGGAAAGGCCTCTGCATCCTCCCCCCTTTGGCACTTAATGGGAGAAAAGTCTCACACACACCTGAATGCACACGCACGCACACGTAATGCAGTGGTCCCCACGATGGACGCCGGCCCACGACACTGGACCCTCCTCCAACTCGGAGAGGGGAGGTGTGGGCCATGGTAGGCAAACACACAGCTGCGTCATCGCTTAGTCCCTCAAAACTGGTGTGAGAGGGGCCTGAGTGCCCAAACAGAGGTGGCTACAGTTCCCAGAGAGGAAAGCAGTCAGTACTAAGACAGTACCAAAAGCATAGAATTCTTAATTAGCTTGTAAAAAGAGTGAGGGAGGAGGGGGGAAGATGGGGAAGAAGGGAAGGAGGGAGGGAAGAACTTTATAAAGGAGTCAGTAGAGAATAGAGTTAAAGAAGGAAAGAGGATGTATGAGTGAACTACAGGAGCTATAATGAAAATCAAGTACAGTTGTGTACTGGGGACAGATTTTAAAAGAGTCAGAAAAGAAAAAAAGATAAATGATAGTGAATAATTAGGCAGGTAGATAGATAGATATTAAAACAGTGGAAGTAAGTAGAGAAGAATGCATGGGAAAGGTAGGATGAGAGAGAAAGAGGGAAGGAAGAAAAGTTTTAAAGGGAAGCTGGTAGAGCTTAAAAGGAGAATGGGAAGAAGGAAGAAATGGGGGAGGGCACAAAGCAGATCCAAGGGAGAAAGTGAAGAAAAAAATTAAGGTGGGAAGGCAAGAAAAGGGGAGGGCAGGAAGGGGTAAAGATAAAGGAAAAAAGGAATGTGGGGAGGGAGGGAGGGTAGGAGAAAGATGGGAAGAAGGATGATGGAACAGAAGTAGGAAATAAGGAGGAAAGAAAAGTTTATAAGTGATGAGTCCGTAGGAAAAGGTGTTATATAAAGGAGAGAAAAATTGTGTGAGAGGGAGAAGCCAATAAGGAAGTCAAATACAATTGTGTGTGAAGGGGATAAGATTTTTTAAAAAAGTTAATAGGGCGACCAGGCCAGCAGGGGAGGGCAGTTAGGGGAATCAGGCCGGTACGGGAGAGCAGTTAGGGGGATCAGGCCAGCAGGCAGAGTAGTTACGGCAGGCAGGCAAGCAGTTAGGAGCTAGCGGTCCTGGATTGCGAGAGGCAGTCAGACATCCCCCGAGGAGTTCCAGATTGGAGAGGGTGCAGGCTGGGCTAAGGGAACCCCCCCTCCGCTGCACAATTTCATGCCTCTAGTTATCTATAATAATGCAGTTTTTTCAATCTCCAAATTGTACTCATATGAGCAATCCTAAACTGGATAAAATTTGTGAAAATATGATTTCAAGAATCCAGTAATCTCCTAGCATCTATCTGGGTCTTGTCATGACATAAAAGGAAGGTAGTATTCAAAGACTATTAAAATTCTACCAAAATAACACAAGAATTAAATTGAAAAGACTATCACTGGCAAAAGATATAATTTGAGCATCCATGAGAATAATATCTGCAATATATTAAAACACATAAAAATAGTATGAATTCATAATACTTTTAAAATTTATTGGTATTTTTTGGGAGGTGTTAGGAAGCAAAAATATAATTTTGAAAAAAGGAAAAGAATAAATCATTTCTATATAAACTGTAATAAAGATAACCAAGAAGTTGATGAAAGAAAGTTGTTCTTATAGGATTACTCCAGCTACTAAATTTAGAAGGAATGACAGACTTCTGCTTCCAGACATGATGAACTAAAAATAATTTGATTTACCCTTCTAACATAAACAACTGAAGAGCCAGACTAAATACATAAAACAACAGTTTTCAGATATTGGACAATGGGTAGAGAAGATCAGTGATTTACGAGAATGAAGAAATGAATGAGATTAGCGTTAGCATTGCCCAGCTTACTGCCTGAGTGTCCAGGCCTTGTAGGGAGGGAGAACCCAATAAAGCCCTGCAACCTTGCTGAGTTGAGGAGCTAGAGATCAGAGTCCAAGGAGAGCAGTAAGGCAGTTAGAGTCTGCGGCACAATTATAGAGAAGATGGAGCTGCACAGAGAGAAACTCTCAGAGATCTGCAGAGGAACCCCCCTAAATCTTCTGACAAGTACTGGCATAGATATAAATAAAAGGAAAGTTTCTAAGGGTAGGAAAAAACTGTGGAAAGTAGTCTGCCAAAATTCACACAGGCCTAGAAATTGTGTGCCCACTAGCCAAATTGGAAAGACCTCATAATACATGGGCATCAGGTAGAATTCTCAGGATGGTATCATCTGAGTAGTGGGGTAAAAATAATTTTAGACTAAAAGCTGCTCTGGCCCTAACCGGTTTGGCTCAGTGGAGAGAGCATCAGCCTGCGGACTCAAGGGCCCCAGGTTCGATTCCGATCAAGGGCATGTACCTTGATTGTGGGCACATCCCCAGTAGGGAGTGTGCAGGAGGCAGCTGATCGATGTTTCTCTCTCATTGATGTTTCTAACTCTTTATCCCTCTCCCTTCCTCTCTGTAAAAAATCAATAAAATATATTTTAAAAAAATAAAATAAAAACATTTTAAAAAGCTGCTCTGGACCCATTTTAACAAACATAAAAACAAGCCACAAACGGAACAAACTGATTCCAAATAACAGCATGCCAAAAAAAAAAAAAAAAAAAGTCTAACACTGATTAAAAGAATACAAAGGAAATACCTAGCATTCTAAACTAAATGTACATTTGGCATCCAGTAAAGAATTATGAGGCAAGCAAAGAAGCAATATAAGCAATAACCAGAACACACTCCCCCTCCCCCCCAATCAACCAAGGAAATAGTCAGAAATGACACAGATGATGGACTTTTCAGATAAAGACCTTAAAACACTATGAATATACTCCCTGTCTGTGTTCAAGAAGATGGGGAGAAACATGTATATTATGAGGAGGGAAATAGAAGATATAAAACACAGCCAAATGGAACTTTTAGGGATTAAAAAAATGTCTAAAATGAAAATTACACTGGAAGGGACTGATAATGTATTAGATATGGCAAAAGAAAAGACTAGTAAACTTGAAAAGATAGAAATAGGAATAACCCCCAAAAAAGTACAGAATGGAAAATAAACTCTTAATTGCCATCCTACCAAAATAGGTAGGAGCAACTACAAACAGGAATTTCTCCAAAGCAGCTCTTTGCACCCAACACACAATCATTAAGTTGGTGCCCTATTCTGTGTGCCAAGTGTCAGGAACCCAGAAAGTCACTTCCTACCAGCAAAATCTCAAATAAAGTTGATAAAATTCATATGGTGGCAGCAGACATCTACTCATGGTCTGGAAGATGAGGACGAGATATTGTACGACCTTTAATGCCATACTGAAGAGTCTAGGACTAACTTCGAAGTAACATTAATAATTAATAATAATACTTTTGTCAATTAATATTTATTATCTGGAATTCCCAAGATACTTTATTTGATCATTGTATAATTAAGCTATATATTTATTTTTAATTGAATTTATTGGGGTGACATTGGTTAAAAAGATTATACAGGGTTAATAAAATTATACAATTCTACAATACATCATCTGTATATTGTATTGTGTGTTTACCACCCAAAGTCAAATATCCTTCCATCACCACTTATGCCCCACCTCCCTTCCCTTTGGCAATCACCATACTGTTGTCTGTATATTTAAATCTCATAAAAATTAATACATAATCATCATTGCTTTCTTCTTTATTGTTAAATGCATGAATACACATACAAAACACATGCATGGTCTTGCAGGTCTTCTTCTGCATGCCCACTGAAAATTCATTAGAGAATACATTATACATAAAAAATACCTTTAAAAATATTGAAAATGGCACTAGTTGTTTCCCTTTGCAATTCAAAATTAATTTGTACTTTTATGAAATCCTATCTAATAGTAGACAAACATAGTAATTGACCATACCTTTGCTACACCTCCCATTGGCTAATCAGCACGATATGCAAATTAACCACAAATAAAGATGGTAGCTAATTTGCATACTGTAGGCAGGGCAGGACAGCGTGAGCCACCAGCGCACTGCCATCAAGGGCAGGCCCGCCCCTGCCTTGCCGCCCCGGGACCCCAATCGGCAGCTCCTGGGGCGGCAAGGCAGCCCCACCCCAGAAGCCCCAGAAGCCGCCTGATATGGTAGTAACTCTATCAGTAAGCACTCTGAAAGTCAGTGGCATAAATGCATCAATTAGCCCTGACCAGTTTGGCTCAGTGGATAGAGCGTCAGCCTGCAGACTCAAGGGTCCAGGTTCGATTCTGGTCAAGGGCATATACCTTGGTTGCGGGCACATTTCAGGTGGAGGGTGTGCAGGAGGCAGCTGATTGATGTTTCTCTCTCATTGATGTTTCTGACTCTCTATCCCTCTACCTTCCTCTCTGTAAAAAAAAAATCAATAAATATATTTATAAATAAATAAATGCACCAATTAAAAGACAGATTATGAGGGTGAATCAAAAACAAAACCCACTTTAAATATAAAGACACATATAGATTAAAAGTAAATGAATTAAGCTGCAGCCTGTTTTGCTCAGTGGATAGAGCATTAGCTTGTGGACTGAAGGGTCCCAGGTTCTATTCCAGTCAAGGGCATGTACCTCAGTTGCTGGCTTGATCCCCAGTCCCTATCAAAGCATGTGCAGGAGGCAACCAATCAATGTGTCTCTCCCTTTCCCTTCACTCTCTCTAAAATTCAATGGAAAAATATCCTTGAGTGAAGATGAACAAAAACAAAATAAATGAATTAAGTAACATTAAAGAGATTATAAGAAAAATATATTCCAAATTTTGTTAGTTGTATAATGGTATAATGGTTATGTTTAAATTATTAACACCTAAGAAATTGGGTGAAGGGTACATATAATATGCTGTAGTATTTTATAGTTTTTTTTTACATGTATGAAATTATTTCAAATTAAAATATTAAAAATTAAAAATTAATAAAATATTAATTGAAATGTATCTGCATTACATGAAAAATCTCCTAATTGCTTCTAGCATAATTTATTAAATTGTGCTAAAATTTACAAGGGTTCAATTAAAAAATATCTTAATTCTAAATGATATAATAGAAAATATATAATAGTGCAGTTATAAGCACTTATCTGAAAATAAAAATTTAAAGAAGGGATTAGCCAAAGAAAATATATGCACAACCCATGGACACAGACAACAGTATGGTGATGGCCAGAGAGAAGTGGGGGGCAAGAGCTGGGTAGAGGGGGCAAAAGGGGGAAAATAGGGACATCCTATATAATAATAATAAAAGGCTAATATGCACATTGACTGAACGGCAGAATGACCAGTTGCTATGATGCGCACTGGCCACCACGGGGCAGATGCTCAATGCAGGAGCTGCCCCCTGGTGGTCAGTGCTCTTTCATATGGGGAGTGCCACTCAGCCAGAAGCTGGCTCATGGCTGTCCAGCGCAGTGGTGGTGGCAGGAGCCTCTCCCACCTCCGTGGCAGCACTAAGAATGTCCAACTAATGGTTTAGACCCAATCCCTTGGGGGCCTAAGCCTTTAGTCAGACATCCCCCGAGGACTCCCTGGCTGCCAGAAGTATGTCTGACTGCAAGCTTGGGCCTGATCCTCCAGGGAGTGGGCCTAAGTTGACAGGGGTCCTGGACTATGAATGGGCACAGGCTGGGCTGAGGGAACCCCCCCGAGTGCACAAATTTTTGTGCACCGGGCCTCTAGTATATTATATGGAAAAATAGCATCTCCTTGGGTAGACTAAGCATTTGTATTGTCCAACTACAAACTTGCTCTGCAAAATAAAGACTGGGTTAGGGTCTAAACCTAGGTTATGATTTATAAAATGAAGTCAGTATTTTAAATGCAGTATTTCATTTCATAATGAATTCTCAATTTTTGAGGGCTATTTCCCCAGCTAGTTGATTAATCATATAGACCTTCTGTCTACTTTCTAGCTATTTTATTACCTATCACTATCTTTAATGGGGAATGGACAAAAAGGTGAAATGTAAATGAAACACAGTAGTCAGCAGCTGAGGGTCATGGGTTAGTGCTGGAAGATATAGGATCAATGGAGTCTATAAGCAGTAATAATTTCCTGTCTTCATATTTTCCCCCATGTTTTCCCCAAATCCATTAATATGGACAATTGAGTTTCTTCCATAAAAATTTAAAAAATTAACAAAAAATTTACCTGAGCTGACACAGATATAATATTTTTAAATCTTACTTTAATTATTTTAAAAAACAAAATATTTAACCAGACATATCTGCTAATGATAAACTCATAATCGCCTGTGATTTTGTTTGTTTTAGAACTCATAACCTGACATTCCCAGTTTTTCATTCTAAGAAGACAACAGAGGGTGGATGACAGCATCTATTTTAAGCACTGAATCATCTTTTTCCTCCATGGTTGACCATAGCCCAGTTATTAAATGTTTTCTTTCCCGTCCCGTTTTCTTCAATAAGTAGGAAGAAGTTCATCCTTCTGGCGAAACATTCAAGACATCATATATTATATTGTCTTTTGCCTTAACCTTGTGTGCTGTCTGCCATCCTTGCAGAGGATTTAAAGGTAAAACATCTTGACAGCTTCATGCACCTTTATACACTGTTTCTTAAAGAAGTTGACCTTCTCTACACCACTCTTCACGTAGCCAGATGATCATTAATATTCAGTAAAATGTTCCCCTATTTTGAAAGCTTATGCTGGCTTCTCCTATGGCACCTTATTTTCATATAGCTAATGTAAAAATGTGTAAATTTGGAGTGAGTGCCCTTGAAATCCAACTGGTAGAAAATACTAGTTTATAAATGAAACTCATCATGCTCATTTTTATTTTCCTTTATGTGAAATCTTCTCTAAAAGGAAATAATAATAACTCTGAGTAAAATTCTAAGAACAAAATGTACAAAGTTCCCTGTTTTAATGAAAGCATTTTAAAATGGGTAATAAGGCATGAGAAGAGAAAAAATGATAACAAGGGTTGCTGAACCAAATAATCAGCTAAGGAGTTCTCTCTAAAGCAACAGTCAACACCCAGTATGCACTTATGGGGTTGTCAAGCAACAGGGCTTTCAGCAGGATTCTTTCTGCTTAAACAAGTTAAAGTTCAATGAAACTCAAAGCTATCAGCAGCATTCTACCATGACACAAATAACATTTTTTCAGGACTGAAGATCTTGTTAGCTAAGTGGTAGTTATGGCCTCAAATTCTTGGTTGCTTTAATAAAATCATCTAAAGAGAAATAGAAATCTTACTAGATCTGAAATGATGCCTTTGTAATACCTTATTAAGGGTGCCTTGATCTTGTAGATGAATGTATCCTTGATTCCATGCCCTGGTCTACAATTATACCATCAATCATAAATTTTATCCCATCATCTGGATTTGTATTCCTTTTCTTCATTGGAGACTCCCAATCAGCCTTAAAGCACTTACTCCTTGTTCCTAGGACAGCGAGATGTTAGAGACCAGACATTCTACCTGGTGGTAGCACTGACCATTTGGAGATGATAAAGTAAGGCCCTTTGAATGTGAATGGCCTGTAATTTTCCAGTAACTTCTGACTGCCCCCAAGGAACAAAGAAAATTTTACCCAAGTAAACCGTCCCAGAGCATTCAGATATATCTGGGTTTCTAAAGTTATCAACCAGAGTACAACAAAATGTTTCTCTTGGCATGGCCTCTTTCACTGTGATCACTCAACTACCCTACCACCTAGACTACCTATTCTAGTATCAACTAAACTTGTAGAATTCCTCAGCATCCTGTCACTCAGATTCCCAATCTCCTAGCAACCCAACTTGGTTTGGGCACTCTCCCTGCCAGCCCTTCCAAGGCATCTCCATCACTGCTTCCAAATGGCTGCATGTTATTACCATTGTTGATTAGACATATGTGCTGTCATTTTCCAAAGCAGAAAAAAACAAAAAGTCCAAAATGACTAGGGATCCAACTCAAAAGGCTTCATCTGAGTTGATCCTCCCACTCTGATGTCCATTTAAGAAATATCACCTGCAACAACTGATGAGCAAACTAATCCCTTCTTTCTAAGGAATGCAATAAGAATAATTCCTAATCCTCATTTTTTGAGCTGCAGAAACTGGGTCCAGGATATGTATCTAATACTAGGCCAGACATTGGCAAACATTTTATGTAAAGGGCCAGGGAGTAAGTATTTTAGGTTTTGTGGGCCACATACAGTATCTGGCACATACTATTCTCTTTTTAATATATAATCATTTAGAAATATAAAAATCACCCTTAACCCATAGGCCATAAAAAGGGGTCCACTGGCTGGATTTGGCTCATAGGCTACAGTTTGCTTACCCCTTTCCTAAGCACTATTTTTCCAATGCTTACCAACTTTAGGAGGTATTTAAGGTTAAATGTGGACATAATGGTAGGGTCCCCAATAGGATCAGGGGCTTTATAAGAAGAGAAAAAGATCTCTCTCTCTCTCTCTCTCTTTCTCTCTCTCTCTCTCTCTCCATGCACATGCTTTGAGGAAAGGTCATCTGAGAAAGATAAGTTGGCTACCTACAAGCCAGGAGAAGAGGCCTAAGAATAAACATTGATCTTGGACTTCCCAGCCTCCACACTATAAGGTCAATGGGGAATGGTGAGAAGAGAGGGACATCTGTAATACTTTCAACAATAAAGATAAATTTAATAAAACCACTCAGCCTGTGGTATTTTGTTATGGCAGCCAAGAAGACTAAAACATCACTAAACCGACTAGAAATTGACCACATACTATTAGGCACCTATAGCAAGCAGGGCTCTTCACTCAGTTTGGAGAGACACCCACTCCCAATATATCTGTCAAGAGGCTAAAGTAGCAGGTTATTATTGGTTCTATTTATAAAGCAGACATAATAAGGCTCAAGTTTCTCAAGGTCACTTCCTACTTCAGATGCAAAATTTACACAAAAATGAAATGTTCTGCTATTGCTTATAACTATTCTTTAGAATTCTTCATCATATGTTTATAGTGACAGAGATGCAGTATCCAGGTCCCCTTTAAAAGGAAGACTTGAGCCTGACTGGTGTGGATCAGCGGTTCATCATGGACCTACGAACCAGGAGGTCATGATTCGATTCTAGGTCAGGGCACATGCCCAGGTTGCTGGCTCAATCCCTAGTGTGGGAAATGCAGAAGGCAGCCAATCAATGATTCTCTCTCATCATTGATGTTTCTGTCTCTCTCCCTCTCCTTTCCTCTCTTTGAAATCAATAAAAATAATAAATAAATAAATAAATAAATAGATGGAAGACTTGGTGCCCAATTGTGGGAAATACAGTCAGTAGACAGTCCAAGATGGCAGTTTCAGGATCTGCCTCAGCTGGTGAGAGCTGCTTCTCCCCAGATCACTCCCATTGCAGGGCAGCCTACATCCTATAACTAAGTAAAGCATGTGTATAAATGTCAGGCAAACAGAAAAGTCAGGCCATTTTGTCACAACATGGACAATCCTGCTTCCTCCCTGTTGCTTTCACATTATGCACACAAACTTTATCTCAGTGTCTGTTTCTGGAGAGTCCAATCTGTGACAGAGACTTAAGTCTATCCATGACAACTGAATTATTTAATATGCTACACCAAATTAATGAATAACCTTTTTCTAATTGCAAACCAAAAAGGTCATTTCCAATTTCACAACTGTGTATAACCTTTTATAAGTTATTCCAGTCAACATTTTACAGTTTGAATTTTTTTTCAGATCAAAATTTTTGAGGAATAGTAGAAAGTAATGATCTTATTCCTGTGTTTTATTGATTTTTTTTTTTTACCCCTGTGGAAGTCCTGTTTAAGTTTCAAGTTTGTAGCAAAGCTCCCAGTCATTCTTTGATTCCTCTAAGATATTTTAAAGATTTTACAGTACAAAAAAAAATATTTTAAAGATTTTTAGCCCTAACCGGTTTGGCTCAGTGGAGAGAGCATCGGCCTGTGAACTGAAGGGTCCCAGGTTCGATTCTAGTCAAGAGCATGAACCTTGGTTGTGGGCACATCCCTAGTAGGGGGTGTGCAGGAGGTAGCTGATCATTGTTTCTCTCTTATTGATGTTTCTAACTCTCTATCCCTCTCCCTTCCTCTCTGTAAAAAATCAATAAAATATATATTTTTTAAATGATTTTTTTGTATGCCAACGTCCTTTCATCAATCTAGTCCACTCTCTACTTAGGGGCTCTTTTAAGACATAAAGTCTTTTAATGAATTGTGCTTTAATGCAAAGCCATAGATTCCCAAGAGGGACATTATAATAAGCAGTTCTATGAAACTTAGTCATTGTATCTGCTGTAAGAACATTGTTGAGGATACTCATTATTAAATTAAGCAGTGTCATCTTCCTGAGGCTATTCAGAGAAAGACAAGTATCACATGATCTCACTCATATGTGGAATCCAATGAATAAAATAAACTGTTGAACAAAATAGATCCAGAGACATAGAAGCATGGAACAGACTATCAAATCTCAAAGGGAAGGGGGGGGTGGATGGGTGGGAAGAGATCAACCGAAGAACTTGTATGCATATATGCATACCCCATGGACACAGACAATAGGCCTGGGTTGGGGGGGGGGGGGTGGGCTAGAAGGAGTCAATAGGGGTGAAAAGGGGACATATGTAATACCTTCAACAATAAAGATTTTTTAAAATAATAGTAATAAAATTAAACTTAAAATAGGCAGGTTAAAAAAAAAAAAGAATTCTTATGCTTGGCCTAAACTATTCATTTGCTCTTATCTTACATAAATCATATAGAGCTCATCATGTGAGAAGCAGTCTAGCATAGGGTTAGTTGATCTAGACAGCTGCAAAGCCCAGGTCTGCCTCTTCTTAGCTCTACAACCAGAGATGAATTATTGAAACGTTCTATACCTCAGTTTCTTCGTCTGTGAAATGATGATAATAATAGCACTTCCCTCCTAGAGTGATACCGAGAACTAAAGTAATTATAAATATGTACAGAGAAATCACTCAGTAAATGTTATATTATGATTTCCTTTATGTTGGACCACTTAAGGCTGCTCCTTCATTGGGTACATTTTGTGTTCTCTGCTCATTTACCAACTCTTCTTATGCTTGGTTTTCAGTTTGCCTCAACTTTCTGGAGTTCCACTTTTTGAAATGTATAATATTTATCATTTTTTCTGATTATGAAATTAACAAATTTGCAATGTCTAAAAGCAACAACATGGTTGAACCTTGAGGGTATTATGATAACATAAGTCAGACAGAAAAAGGCAAATACTGTGTAATGTCACTTATATGTGGAATCTAAATAAGCCAAACTTATAGAATCAGAGAGTAGAATGGTGGTTACCAGGAATCTGTAGGGGTGGTGGAATTGGGGAGAAGTTGGTCAAAGTTTACAATTTGCAGTTGACAAGGAGTAAGTTCTTGAGATCTAATGGAAAGCAGTCTTGTTATATTCAACAATGCTGTTATATACTTCAAAGTTGCTAAGAAACTAGAGCTTAAATGTTCTAACCACAAAATGAAATGATAATTATGTGATATGATGGAGGTGTTAGCTAACACTACAATGGTAATCATATTGCAATATATAAATGTATCAAGTTCATACATTTTACACCTTAACTTTATAAAATGTTATATGTGAATTATATCTCAATAAAATAAAAATTTTTAAATAAATAAATCTTTAGCATTAATTATTGATATAAATACCATTGATTGAGCACTTAGTACTTGCTAAACTACATGCTTTGCATATATTAGCTAATTTAACTCTCACAGAAACCTAATTGCTATTTCATTTCACATATGAGGAAATTAAGACCCTGAAAATTAAGTGCCACTTAACCTAGAATCTCACAGCTGGAAAGTGGTATTTGAACCCAAATCTACTTTTCAATTTCACAATTCTGAGATAATTACTAGAAACATTTTTATAAATTTTCTTCATCTACACATATACTTTGCATATGTGTGTATTTAATGAACACCCTTTATATAATTTTACATTTATTTAAGTTTTCCATACATTAATTAGTATCAAAATAGAAGTTTTAATAATTATATACTTCCCTTTATGTTTACACCAAACTGTACTTAAACTAATTATCCCATTGTCTTTGTCAATTTTTTAATAAAATATGACATTTTTACAAGTGGAGTTTTATGGTCATCTCCAATTACTTATGTAGTATAAAACCTCAGAAATGAAATTGCTTATTTAAGATATATGAATATTTTAAGGTCATTATTCATATTCCCAAAATGTCTTCAAGAAGCACTGATCAGTTTATTCTTGCACAAAATTCCAAAGAGGTTATATATAATGTCCAAGATCAAATTAAAAAGAAATATTTTGAATTCTATGGATTTTATTAGGATTGCATTAGACTCATAGGCTCACCTAAAGGAAAGAAATACGTTTTCTGTGCCACGCCAGCACGACCAAGGGTGATCCCAAGTGGGGGGGGTGAAAGGATTAAGGAAAGACAGACAAGAGAATAATAGCTGGGTCTCGGTGGGACGCTGCCTCCCTGATGAGGAGACAGCAACAGCGCCCACAATCCATGACTTTATTTTATAGCAGATGCCACGAGGCAAAGTAGGGGAGTGATCAAGTAGTTTACAGCATTCTCGTGAGTTTCAACCTCACTTGACTACATGCACCCGAACTCTATCACAAGGCACGTGGGGCTACGTGTTTGGACCATAGGTCCAAGCTTACAACCACAGCCGTTGGCTATGATTGTGCTGGGAGGGCCCTGCCCTCCAGCTGGGACTTGCACGTGGCAATGAGAGGACCCTGTCCTTTCATTAGTCCGAGGCTTGAACCTGGCCAAAACACTGTAGACGCGCCCCACAGTTTTCAACCAAAACAATGTATTCCCCACCATTTATTCAAATCTTTTCTTGTAATTCAGTTTAAGTTTTTCTTCATATAGGCCATATGCATTTGGGATAAAATTTATTACTAGATTTTTCTAGTTTTTATTTGTTTTGTAGAAATCATTTTCCATTCTATTCTAAACCTGATCTTCTATTTAATAAAGAAAAGCTATTTAGTTCTGATTTTGTCCTTTAACATTTAACTTATAACAGAAAATCTTACTTATTTCTCATATTAGTACTATTCACTGTTCTAGATGGCAGTCTGAAGGTCCGTTATTATCTAGATGTAATGTTCTACCCCCTCCCTTCCTCTTCCCTACCCTTGGGTTTGTTTTTTTTCATAGTTCCCTGGAACATGGTGTACCAAGGTGGAGAGAGACAGTGCAATCAGCCCCAGTAGGAAGAACTTTATCACTGGCATGGTTTATAATTGTAGGCTAATAGCAATAATAGAAAGCAGATACACTTATTCCCTGAGCCCTGGGCAGACCTTTCCTACCACTGCTCCTTGGTATATCATACCTCTAGTGAGACCCTGGGTGGACTTAACACAGGGTTCACAGTAGACAATCATTCTTGATTCTCTTAGGAAAGGGAGATCTACATGGCCAAGAGTGGACAGGGGCATAATGAATTCATGAAATGATCCTACCATTTTTTAATGTAAAATCTATTTGTAAGGTATATTCTAATCTTTAAAAAGACAGGTTGAGTAAAAGAGAATGACCACGGGTTTGACCGTATCATGTTGTCTTATTCTTTTAAGACCAATGTTAGAATATTGTTTATACACTATGCCAATATTGTACCATTTAGATTTATCTTTGCTTCACAAATCCTGTACATCCCACGTTTGGGATTTTCTGTGTTCTCTGGTGTATGCATTCCTTAAGAATAGATATTGTATTTCTTATTTTATGCCCTTTTTCTGAGGATACTCTTATACACAATGTTCCACACACATGTATGCCTGACCCCACTGCAGAGGACTACCTCAGAGTCAGGAATGCTGACTCTAAGCTCTCACTCTATTGCTGCCAGCTTGATATATGACCTTGGGAAATTCACTTGCAATCTCAGACTTATTTTTCATCCTTAAAGGGGAAAGTCGGGTGACATAGTTCTAAGACTCGTACGATCCCATGATAACCAAAATTTTGAATGGCCAACTTTTAGCTTCTTAAAGAAACAGTTATCCGGCTTGTGGTTTACCCATGTTTTTTCTTCTCTTTCTGCCCTCTATGAACCATGACATCTGTTAACACCTAGATACAAAAGGGAAAGCCCTGAAGCTGAAGAACCATGAAAATTAACAACCCCTTTTGTTTTCTTTTCTGAGTTTCTCATCAGACACTGTAACTACGTGGAGACTGGGATTCCTGGCTGTGATAGCACGTGGCCCTGCGCCTGCTGCCTTCCCTCCAACAGCGTTCTCACCTGGAACTACAACAGCAATGGCAGCAACAACACTTCCAAGGGTTTGGCTTCTACATGAGGAAATGTATGTGCTATAAGCAGGAAATTAAATAAAAATGGTAATAAACATTTTTATTATAATCATTTATCATTTAAAGCTTAAAATAAATCCATAGCAAAATTAAACTACTCTGAATCACAACAAAAGTCATATAAAATTCCATTTCTTTTTTTTAATGTGTACTAGTAACTTTTTTTCTTTGTTTGTTTAAAGTATTACATGTCTCTTTTTTCCCCTGATCAACCCCTCCCTGGCCATTCCCATCCCCCAGGACAAGCCCCCACCACCCCAGTGTCTGTGTCCATTGGTTATGCTAATAAAAATTCCATTTCTTTGAATGCTGCCATGACTTCTAAAGTTTTGCTGCATAGTTGTCCTGACTTAGAAAATACAAAGGAGCTGGATCTCATTGGGTTACATCAGTTACACATCCTCAAGGAATCATAGAAGAGATATGTTAATATTATGGTCAGAAAGTGAGACATGAGTCACCCATACTGAGATGTGAAAAGAGTTTATAGTTATTTTCTTCCACATGCAACCCCTGGTGGAGAAGATTTTGGAACATGGATATGCATTTTAGAGTTTACTTACCAGGACTAGAAATTGTCTTGTAATCTAGTAAACTATTATTATTATTTTATCTCACTGTTATTTTTATTTAATTAAGTCAGTTAACCTCCTGTTTTTTTCACACAGCAATTAAAATGTTGAAGCTGCATGTGATTATATTGAGAGAGGGAAAGATCAAGCTGCCAACCTTTGTGATCTGCCTGGCCCTCACCCTTTCCCCTTGCAGAGAAGCAATGCGGGCAGTGATGAAAACTTTCCGTGTTCAAACCCTCTCTACACATGAAACATGGACAACTTGCTTACCCTTCCTATGGCTCTGATCTATAAAATGAGGATAGTAATGGTGTGGATCGCAGAAGATAGTAGTAAGGGCTTAATGAGGTAAGAGCAGTACAGTTCTCCATGCCATACTCTCTACACTGTGTGCGTTACGCAAGCATTTACCAAATCATCCTCATTGGCTCTGTACTCCAGCAGCACTTGGCTTCTAATTCATCAAATGTGAGAAGCACTGTCCTATCCCTAGGACTCTTCACAGGGATTTCTTAGCACTTGCTACCTATATAATCACATATGCATATGTGTGGCTATTTGCTTTATGTCTGTTTCCCCCACCACCACTACCCCCCCTCCCCCCCGCCCCTGAATTTCCATGCGGTCAGGAGGTCAGGAACTCTGTTTTGTCCCTCATTACATACCTGGTGCTCACAGTGGATGCCCAATAGATTTGGGCCAAGCACTGAGTGAACAAATAATAAGCCCAAGAGAAGAGAAAGTATCTAAATTTTTTTTTGAACTATCACAGAAATTTGGGATTAAGTCTCCATGTTTCAAGTCTGTTCTTTATCTGTTATGTCATATTACAACATCAAATTTCAAGTTAGCTTAAAATGTTAGTGGTACATTTTTACCTATTTCCTTTCAAAGTGCTTCTTCAGAAACCATTTTTACAGAAGTTAATCATGTTTTTTAGAGAATTTCATAAATGTATGATAGAATCTCTGATTGTTTAATTTATTTCTTTTTTGAAATTTAAATTCGATGAATGAAAATTTAATCATATTGAATCAGCCAGTAGTAAATGCAGTGTTCCCAGAATGAAACTTCTTAGCAAATGATGCAGGACTTTGAAATCTAATGTTTGTCCCTTTAGGAAGAAAAGGCAAAATTGCAATGGTCTCAGTGTACCTTAATAATACTATTATTTTGGTTTAGGGAGTACAGTTTGTAATGAGGATGTACTTGCAGAACAAGAAAATTATGTTCTGTGAGGAGCATGCATTTGATTTTTCACATTATTTGTCTACCATTACTATTTCCCTATGAGAAAAATAGTGCCCTCAGAAAGCAATGACCAGATGGCAAACATTGTAAAAACCACTCTAAACTTCCCTAGGAAAAGGTTTTATATAACAACATTATTCAACCCGTCATTCAAAATACACTTGGAGGCTAAGTTTTACAAAGACTCTGTTGAGTGAGCAACTTCAAAGTGCAGCTCCACACCTGTTTTATTCAATTCAGTCAAATATACAACCTGGTTCTGCCTTTCTGTTTATAGTTTCACCTTGTGTGTGACCTTGAAAGTGTGATCTGCAGACCAGCAGCATCTGCATCACCTGGGAGCTTGCAGACCAGAAGACCACACCTCCATGTAGATGCACTGAATCAAAATCTACATTTAACAAGGTCCCTGGGTAGTTTGTGTGCATACTGCATTTTGAGAAGCACTGCTGTAAATAGTTTTACTAAAGCAATGGGAAGTAAATGGAGAATTTCAGTGCAAAGAAAAAATGCAATGCTTATGAAAAACGTGTATTTGTTTAACAAAGTGCAGGAGATGATGATGTAGCAGTTGGGGTCAGTAGAGTCAGAAAGACTTACCCACCAGCTCTTCTCCTCACTAGCTGTGTGCATCAAACATTTCTCCCCAGTTCTCATCCGCTGGACCTGCCTCTCTACTCCAGCCATTGCGGTGGTAACCAGCTTTTCACATCTGACAACACCTCAGCTGCTCCAGATAGCCAGCACTTTCTACCCTGGGCTTCTCTGCTGCCCCCAGGAGAGATGCCTTTGGGCACCTAATCAGTCATCTGAAATGTCCACAATCATTGAAGTGAGACTTCTCCCAGCATGGGGCAACCCTTGACCAGCCCTGAACCAGAGCTGCAGTCAAACCTGTGGTGGAGGCTCCAAGGCCTCTCAGAATGTTAAGCCCCAGCAGCCAACAGCTGACTAGCTGCTTCCTTACATAGAAATACTCGATAGATACTCTACAGAGTACCTTACCACACATGACTGATGTTTTAATTTGAAGTTTGATTGCAAACAGCTCCTTCATTCAAGCATTACACTGATTTTACTATCATTACATTTCTTTACGTATAATATTTAACAGTTACTGTCATCAGGGCACTACACTTTAACCAACCCTTATAACATTCCTGAGAGGCAGATAAGCCCATTATCTTTTTATAGGTAATCAAGCCAGAATAGAACAGTTAAATAGTTCTCCCAGTGTGGTAGTAAAAGCTCTTACCAATGCTAAATTGATGACTCATCCTGGAATCCTCAAAATATACTTTTCTCTTTTATGAAAGTTAGCAGTATTTACAAATTTGCTGATTGGGGAAATTTAGTATTGTCAACTAATATGAAGTATTTGCATAGGATCTGAAAAAAAAAATCATTTTCGAACAAAATTCCTTATCAAGCCTGAAATTTGATGTCCCAAATATAGGATATTAAATCCACACAAATTACCTCCATTTTACCACAACAAAGTTACCTATTGATATCTCTCCCATTGTCATTGCTGGACTGCCACTAGTTGGTTTATGCTTTCAGATCAGAGTGGACCCTAGTGGTCTGCTTTTCTCCTCAGCTTCAAATTTTCAATGAAGTACAGGTTGGAACTCATTGATTATTCATTATGAGGACAACCTCATGAAAATGAAAGCTAACTACGACCACCTCCCTATACCTACCATGTATAGGAAATCAATTCTTTGGGGGTTTGAAATCTTATATTTTAAAAGTGTATAACTATAATACAAAAATATTTTTGACAGAACAGAAGCTTGTTTTAATATTTACTGACAAAGAAAGTTCTAAAATGAGACATAAAGGTGAGATGCATCTTCCTAAAGCATCAGTAAATATAAAAGATGTGCTAATAATATGAGAATGGCCATCTCAAGACATTAACTCAAGAATTAACTATCTGCAAATAATCTATGTAAGCAGTACCTTGACTTTCAGGTTCTTAAAAATGTAAGCATGGAGATGAGGGAGCTAATCATACTAATTAATATATTGTGCCTTGTAACAAATTAATTTTAATTAAAGGGACAGATAACTAGAGAAAAGGCTAAAATCTCAGTTAGTAAATCCAAATAGAACATAAATACTCTCAGAATTCATTTGCCCATTAGAATGAAAGAGTTAGAACTGGACTGGTCCACTCCGCACTGCCAGCCTGGACTTCCCACTTATGGCACTGTTTTTAAGATCTGTGTTCCTATTGGATTGTTTACTGTATTTGGTCAATGGAATGTGGCAAATTGATGTATAACATCCATAATTAGCTCCATGCTCAGAAAACTAATATAACCTAAGACTTTAGCAAGTTCTTTCTATCAGCATAGGTTCTGCTTTAAAAAATGTTTCTGACCAGGAAGCTTTGTAAGATTGGTCATACTCAGGACTGTCAGCATTATTTCTAGTCATAAGCTATGGATTAGAGTCCTCTGCATATCTGATATCATTTTGCAAGCCTACATCACCAACTTAATAAATGCTGGGATGATTTTTAGGTAATAAAGTATAAAATAAGATTCATTCCTTACTCCTAGAGGATCTAGTTCATATATATATATATATCCTCTGAATCTGTCACAGATTTCAGCCTTTATGTCTTCAGATAATCAGGCATGACTGGCTTAAAGGATGTGTTTTCTGGATGCTACTACTGATCTTTCCAGCTACCACCCTCAATGTAACCTTCTTTTCACAAAGTTCTTTAAAGGATATTCTACATCCAGTGATTCTGTTCTCACTCACACTCTTTAAAATCCCCATCATAACCAGCCATCATCACCCCATATTCATTTAAAAATATATATCAGACTTCCCAAACCAATGACCTCACCATATCCAGTAGCTTTTTCCAAACCCTTACCTTTCAAGGCCTATCTGCTCTATTTGGTATTATTGACCATCACCTTCTTCTCAAAGCACTTTCTCCTCTTGGATTCTAGGACACTGTATTCCTCTGATTTTCCTCCTCTCTTTACAGTTCTAGGGATATATATGCTATATCTAGATGCTATCTACTTCTATTATCTGAGTGAGGATGCTAGTATTGACCACAATGAAATATTTTTTGTTCAAAAGAAAATGAGATATTACAAGGTCTCTGGGATAATCAGAGAGAGACAACAATTAATTTTTTAGTTAATTACATATTTCTTTGTGTGATTTCTGTAAGGCCCACCACATTCTGAGTAGCTGGATGTGTGGCTTAAATGGAAATATTTGTAGGATATAAGAAATGTCTGGCCTCCTGAGACCATATGGTTACTTTCTAAATTCTTCCTGAGTCCCCAGAAGACCTACTAACAACTATGGCCTTGAGTAGACTACATTGATTCATAGCCTCTTTCAATAACAAATTATTTGTTTTTAATATTATCTTCTGTTTTGTCTAAGATTCCTACTCAATAGGCTTTTTATTTAAAAATGTGACACCATAAAACAATGACCAGTTTTTGAAATTATTCAGGCACCATTTTGATCAAATTGCATACTCTAAGCAAGTACTAGTATATTATTAATATTATCTACACTAATAAAAGACAAATATGCTAATTGACCGTACCTTCACTATGCCCACCAGCCCATCAGAGTGACTATATGCAAATTAACCAAGATAGAGGTTAATTTGCATATACCGGCTGGGAGCAAAGACTGAAGACAACGTGGAAGTGAAGTGCTGCAAAAGAGAGCAAAGTAGAGGCAGCGGAGGTGGGAGGCGGAAGGGAAACCAGCTGGGCAGTGGAGCGGGAGGGAAACCAGCGGGGGAGCGGGGGGGGGGGGGTGGAGCGGGAGCAAAGCCCGCCGCAGTGGGTTTTGCTTCCTTCTCTGCTTCACTCCAGCTGCAGGAAGCCCTATTCTTGTAGGAAAATTCCTGCAACGGGCCTCTAGTCCTAATATATAAAAAGCCAGGTCCATCACGACCTAAACAACAGGATGGATGACCCAACAGCAGGCTAGGGTCCCAGCCAGCGTGGCGGAAGTCAGTCCTGGGTCCCAACCGCACCAGGTGGGAGTCAGTCCTGGCTCCTGGCCACCCATGGCTCTGCAGCAGGAGGGAACTGTGGGAATGGAGCCATGCTGCCATCAGACTGGCCTCTGGGTCTCTCCCCCTGTCCACAAGCTCTGGGGAACCAGAGCCAGGATGTCATCTGACTGGTCCCTTGGTCCCTAAACCCCGGCCCGCAGGCCCAGAGAACCAGAGCCATGCTGCAATGGGATTGGACCCTACCCGAGGGGTCCTGGATTGTGAGAGCATGGAGGCCTGGCTGAGAGACTGACGCTCCCCCTCCCCGAGTACACAAATTTTCATGCATCGGGCCTCTAGTTACAATTATAAATGATCTATCTTTTATTTAGATGTTCAAGTAGTCAGGGGAAGCCTCAGCTTTATAAGGAATTAGAAGAAGCTTCTGAAAGCATCAGTTTGATTTCACTTAATCCTATTAACCAGATATTTCAGAACTCAAACTCAGGAACTTTAAATTAAATTAGTGAGCTGATCATGAAAATATAACTCAACATACACATTGAAGGTTCAATTTATGGTTGTTTTGTTAAGTTTTATTCTTTAGTAATGGAGGTTGACTAAGTCTTAAAATTATGATCTTAAAGAATCCCCATGGAACATTCAATAGAGGCCCAGAAGAGGTAATACTTCAACTGAATGGGAAGAGCTCTATTAGACATCTAGAATAAGGGCAAAAGGAAAGAGAGAAATATCCTAAACTTACATGTATTATTGCCTGCATCCCTCTCTTCTTGTGATTGTCTTATAAGATGGTTAGTTGATGCCACTCATTGCCTGTATTTTTGTATATGAGTTTATTATTTCCTCTGTAATAACTTGCATTGTCCTTTGAATTAAACTTTTACCATCTCATTTGGAGAATGGAGTACAAGTAGAAAATAAAAATTAAAATTCTTTCCCTTCTACAAATGTGTTATGTAATTATAATTATTATAATAATTGTAATTATTATAATATCTCTTCTGAAGACTTACTCCATATCAGGCATTGTGTGAAGCACAATGAGATATAATCCCCTGTGAACCACTCTCTGTGGTGTCATTATACTAATTGATTGACAAGAAAACTGAGTCTTGGAGAAGTATAGAAACTTGCCTAGGAAGTAGCTGAGCCAAGAGTCCAACCCACCTCTTTTTTACTCTAAGAGAACATTTTTTTCACAACTAAATTAATCTAGTTTTCACCATATCTTTCAAGTATGAATTCTGTATATTGAGGTAAATACTTACTATTAGTGCACTAATCCAGATAGGGAATTTTAAATGCTCACCAGCCCAGGCTTGTATATCCCAGTATGTTCAGAAGTCAGCAGAGCAAATTAAGACCACTAAAAAGACAACTAAAGACAAACCTACAGCTTACTTCTCACCTTCTATGGATAGTGGCTGCCACTGTTTAAGATGTGAGTTGCCATTGTACTTGGAGAAGATCAAATTAGGAGAGACTGGGAAGCAATGTTATACTATGGAGAGACATTTTATCTAATAACATTCTGTAAAAGCCTATTCCTATAATCAGGGCCTCAAATGTTTTGCCAACTCCCACAATGCTGTCAATGCCATGAGATAAATATCTTTTATAATCATATACATCTGATTGGCCTCCATCTTCAAATCTGGAGTCCCACTAATGCCAGCAAGAAAAGGAAAATTAATTCATATCTTGTTTAGGTCAAACTTGTTTCTCAGTCTCCTCAATTAAATCTCATTGATAAATATATATATATATATATATATATATATATATATATAATTTTTAAAGCTTAATGAGGTCATCTTTTCTCAAATGTACACATCTCTGTTATAATCTAATCTACCAGAAGCCTCTTGAGAATCCAGCTTAGTGGATTATACAATTATTAAAGGTTGACCTTTTCTGTGGAGTTTAATGAAAGAAAAAATGCATTTTTAACTTTGGCTGATGTGCAATCAGGTGTCAGTCATCATTTCTTTAATCTATCTCAACTAGGCTATAAATTAAGTGGGTCTAAAATCTAATTTATGAGGCCAGTAGAGGAATGAAAATCCAGTGGTTATGAAGAAAGACTTTAAGGAAGACCCACTCTGAAGTCATCTAAAGAAGAGGGCAGTAAGAATGACAACTGATTTACAGACAGGCCATGAGAACTGTTGGGGGAGAGGAATTCCCATAGTGGGGGTTTGAATTTGTCATAACTTGAACACAGTGTAACAGGGACTCAAAGCCTGGTGAAGATTACCACACACCAGGCAAAAGCTAATGGGTATAATTTTTAAGCCAAATTATACCTAAAACAAGTTCACCCTTAAGCTTAAAAACTTACTTTTTATAATTTACTGTTATTCCATTTTACATTTTTAAAGTAAAAATTATGTACAAATCTCCCTTAATTAATTGATTACTCCTATTTTATTTTTTTAAAATATATTTTTATTGATTTTTTACAGAGAGGAAGGGAGAGGGATAGAGAGTTAGAAACATCGATCAGCTGCCTCCTGCACACTCCCTACTGGGTATGTGCCCGCAACCAAGGTACATGCCCTTGACTGGAATCGAACCTGGGACCCTTGAGTCCGCAGACCGACGCTCTATCCACTGAGCCAAACCGGCGAGGGCCAATTACTCCTATTTTAAACAGAATCTGTTCACTGCATAGAATTTTATATGCTAGAAAAGTAAATATCCCCAACAATTTTATGTAAATAAACATCTTTATAATGCCTCCTTTATTTCATCCACACCATTTTTTTCTTACCATTTTCCTAATTAAGGACATTATGCAGTTTGTCAAAGATTTTCTATGTATAAACTTCTGAACTCTGCATTTCTCACAAGCTTCCTAAGACATCCCAGGTGAGATATTTGGGTAGACTGAAGCTATGCAATGTTGGAATAATAACTAAGTTGAATCAATTTTGCAAAATAGCTAGCCAGTCCTGAGAAAAGTAAAATTACCAATAACAAATTGGACACACATTCTGCTCCAGACATAGTGTAAGGTGTTGCATTGACTCAAGAACAGACCAAGGCCTCCCCTTACCTCAAGGAGCTTAGAGTACAGGATAGGAACAAAATGTGTGCAAACAACTACAAGTTGTGCACTCCAATGGTGAGCCAAGTAGGTAAACTGACCTCTTTTTGTCAGAAAGCTTGTAAAACATGTTTGCTCAAATAAAGTTATCATTTTTATTGGTTGATTTGAAAGGAAATTAACATTTACATATATCTATATCTGTCTACCCTATATAATAAAAGCCTAATATGCTAAGTGTCCTGTCGACCAGTCAGCCAATCAACCAATCAAAGAGTAATATGCTAATGATATGCTAAGGCTGCTCAACCACTCGCTATGACATGCACTGACCACCAGGGGGCAGATGCTCCAACTTGTAGGTTAGCTTGCTGCTGGGGTCTGGCCAATCGGGACTGAGTGAGACAGGCCAGACAGGCCCTGGAGCCCTCCTGTGGTCCCTCCCTGGCTGGCCAACCTCCCATGTCCCTCCCAGGCCCCAATCGTTCACCGGTGGAGTCCCTCTGCCTGGCTTGTGCCCTCTCACAATCTGGGACACCTCGGGGAATATCTTTCCTCCTTCCTTGTAGTCAGGCAGCACGGTGACATCCAGGGTTTACACAAGGAGAGTGTCAGAATAGGGTGGCAGTGCAGTAGGGTCAGAAGATTGGGGATTTGAGTGAATACATCAATACATGGAGGATGATGGGAGCAGGCTTTTCACTGTCAGAGAAGAAAGGTACAAATATAAAAAGGGGGAAGCAGGAGTGAACCCTGCAGTCCTAGACTGGAATTATAAGTATAGGGGTAACTCACGGGTTTTAATGTATATCCAGAAAAATAGATAAATATAAATGAAATGCAAATTTGTACATATACATATGTATGATACATATACATAAGCCGACATATAAGTCTAACACAGATCTTAACTTTTCAATGACATACCTCCATTAAAACAAACAAATCAGGACTTGGACCAGTGGCTAATTCCAGGTGGCTATGACAAGGAAAAATGTGTGTCTGTGGGCTTTCAGTGTCCCAGCTTCAGAAAGCTGCCATTTGCCAAATCTGGAACAATTTGAGCATCAAAATAAATATATATATACTAGATGCCTGTTGCACGAAAAGATTCGTGCAATAAGCTTTTCCATCCCCTGGCTGCCAGCACCAGTTTTCCTCTGGCACCCGGGACCCAGGCCTTCGCTCCAGCCGGAGCTGCCTTCAAGCCTTCGCCGCCCCTGGCCAGGTCGCACAGGGGGTGCCTGGGTGGGCCGGCCGATTGCTGCTGCCCCGCCCGGCCCCCCGGGCCAGGTCACACACGGGATGCCTGGATGGCGGCCAGGTAGGCCAGCCGATCACTGCTACACCACCGGGCCATCCCGGGTCGTGTCACACGAGGGGACGCCCGCCGCCCCAGGTCGCAGATAGCAGGCCCAGATGGCAGCAGGGCAGGTGGGATGGCGCTGTCCCACCCTGCCTGCAGTATGCAAATTAGCCGCCATCTTTGTTGGTGGTTAATTTGCATATCGTGCTGATTAGCCAATGGGAGGCGTAGCAAAGGTATGGTCAATTACCATGTTTGTCTATTATTAGATAGGATGAGCCTAAATGACTGGAATGACCAGAACAACCGGTCGCTATGACATGCATTGACCACCTGGGGGCAGATGCTCAACACAGGAACTGCCCCTTGGTGGTCAGTGTATTCCCACAGCCAACCTCCCCCAGCGTGCCAACCTCCTGCAGTCCCCACAGGTGGCCAACCTCCCAAGGTCCCTCCTCCCTGCTGACAGGCCCTGATCACCTGATCAGGGCCAGCCTCTGGGCTGGGACAGGGAACCCAGGATGGGTGGCAGTGGACGTGGCCCCTTTCCCAGGGGGGCCGAGGGCCGGCTCCCTCCTTGAGGCTAGCGGCCAACCTCCTGTGCCCCATCCCTCCTCCAGGCTGACAGACCTCAATTGGTCTGTGGCCCACCTGCTGCAGGGGCGGTGCAGTGGCGAGGGAAGGAGGGGGGGGGGATCAGGGAACCGCATGGTGGCAGGGTGCCAATAATGGTGGGGTCAGCATCTGGCATCCATTTCTTCCGTGCCCAGCACAGTGACAGTCGCCTCCTCTCTGGCCGGACCCTGATCGACCTGGCCCAAATTGGCCCTGATCACCAGCCAGGCCTAGGGACCCCAATTGTGCATGAATTTCATGCACCAGGTCTCTAGTAATTGTAATAAATTATAACTCATTGAATAAAATGTAAGTCTCTGAACACACACTGATATAAATACATACCAGGTGTACCAGTTAATAATGTGGATTTTATAATAAAAGAAAACACAACAATTTCAAGAGAAATATCAAAAGTGCTTTATTCAACGTAATGTCCATCGCAAGCTACACATTTCCCCCATCTTTTAGGTAATTTGTGGATACTGTCCCAATAGAACTTTTCTTGTTTTGAGGCAAACCATTTAGAGACCCAATTTTCCACTTCTTCGTAGGTTTTGAAGTGCTGCTCAGAAAGTGCGTATACCATCGATTGGAACAAGTCGTAATCTGAAGGAGCAAGATCTGGTGAATATGGCAGGTGGGTTAATACTTCCCAGGCAAGATCTTTTAATGTGTCTTTAACTAGTTTTGAAGTGTGTGATGGTGTGTTATCATGAAACAAATTACTTTGCTGAGTCTTCTGGCATATTCTGGTCATTTCACGATCAAAGTATGGTTCAAATTGATTATTTGTTGTCAGTAGTGATCAGTATTAGCGGTTTCACCTGGTTTTAGGAGCTCATAATACACCACACCTCCCTGATCCCACCAAACGTAGAGCATTGTCTTCTTTCTGAAGCGATTTGGCCTTGCAATCTATGTTGATGGTTGACCTGGATCAACCCATGATTTTGTGCATTTGAGATTCTCAAAATAAATCCACTTTTCATCGCCAGTCACAATTCAATGCAAAAAAGACTTTCTTTCGTGCTGTTGAAGCAACATTTTACTGATGACTTTTCGGTTTTCCATTTGTCTTTCATTCAGTTGTGGCACCCATTTTCCTCCCTTTAAAATCTTTCTCATTGCTTGTAAAAGATCAGAAATTGTTTGCTGAGCAACTTTTAATCTTTCTGTAAGTTGTTTTTGAGTTTGATACTCATCTTCATCTAATAATGTTTGTAATTGTTGGTCTTCAACCTTTTTCAGTTGACCTGGACGTTCTTTGTCTTTCACATCGAAGTCATCACTTTTAAAGGGTTTAAACCAGTGTTCACAAGTATCTTGAGATGGAGCATGTCCACCATAAGCTTCCCAAAGTATATGATAACTTTCAGCAGCACTTTTCTTCAAAATAAAGTAATGAATTAAAACTTCCCATAAATGCTCTCTTTTTTTGGCACAAAACTTGACATTTTTAAGCATAAAAATATCTATGATGTTGACACCGTCAGCAAATTTGACATATGAAGTTTTGAAGATTGCTGTCTATACAACAAAATAGCATACATATCAAATCGCATATATATCAACATATGTGTAACTCCATCTATTGAAAAAAATCCGCATTATTAACCAGTACACCTACTACATGCACACACTTGCTAGCTCCTAAATAGTAGTATTAGAAAAATTACCATTAGCAACCATTATATTAATAATTAATTCAGGCAGGAAACATCATGGATGCTAAACATGACAGGTCAATGTGGAATAAGTAACTAGACTTTACAGTCTCCAAGTATCTCTCCACAAAGCACCTACTATTACAAAAGGGAAGAAAGGAAACTTCACAAAGGAGAAACCTGGAAGATATTATCTTAACTAAGAGATCAAAGTTAACACTATTAGTAATTAGACAAGTAGATAACAACTGCCACCACGTAGGATGATATGAGAATACTGCAACCCTTCTGTGAAATTCTGACCCAAAATTCTGGGTCTTATTGTGAGGAAACATTAAAAAAAAATTCAAATTGATTTATAATCTACTATACTCATCAAGGTTATGGAAAGTCAAAGAAAGACTAAAGAATCATTTCAAGGTTGGAAATTTGAACAATATAACAGCTAAGGTATAAAGTAGTGTCCTAGATTGGGTCCTACTTGCTATAAGGAAAAATAGAGTCTCTGGGTAAAGGACATATGGGAGCCATTTATAATATTTACCTTCTCTGTAAATTTGAAATTGTTTCAAAATAAAAATTATAAAAAGAGGCAATGAATAAAAGCACTTGCTGTAAGGGCAGAATAATCAAAGTCAGACAGGGTTGAAAAGACAGAAAATCCCATCTCCATGGTAACAGATGAGGTCTGTCCTCATTATTGCTGTATCACAAGGGCCCAACCTAGTCTTTCACACAATAAGCATTCAATTGACATGTGTTGAATGAATTCATTGGTTAATTAAGCAGGGAGAAAAAAAGATGCCAGTCAGGAAAGACTTCAAAAAAGAGACAAATGAACATAGAGGACATTCTAATTTTAAGGAACAGCATGAGAAAGGTCTTAAATGTGAGAATGCATTGTCATATGGAGCAGCAGATAGCTGCAGGAGAGATAATGTTCAGGAACACAGGAGGAGTGATGGTTAGAAAGGAAGTACAAAATGATAGTCTACAAGGTCAGGGTAAAGTAAAAGTGAATCCTAAATTTAGAAGAGAACTGAAAAACTTGATAACCTTTTCTAACAAACTCAATTAATTCTTTCTTCTTCTAGCACTCCTCTAACAGAGGAGCAAATATCCAGTCATGGGTCCAAAGAGGAATGAATGGAAATAATAATTATCGTTTATTTACCAGTTAAATGACAAAATCCCTTGGTTCTTCAGCTACATTTCCCAGAGAATTCTAAAGGATTATGTTCCACAGAATATTATGTTAATAAGTGTTTCCTTATGGGATAATTGTGGATTAAACTAAAGTAATCATATGTCTCTCCTAAATGATTCCTCATTGGGATACTCCAAAGAATATGCATTGTGTCCCAGTGCCTCAGTATCCTTCCCCATGCAGCCCCCATCCAACAGGCAAATCTAAAAGAATTGTGAGAATATACTCTGGGTCCTAGAGTCTAAGGCATGCCCTTTACATTGTTGAGCAGACAGGAGGAGACTAACACTGTAGTCCTTGTGACCAGTCAGCTCAACCCTACTAAGCATGAGATTTTGAGTGAAACCAGAGATGTGATTAAACGCAAATGATGGTAAAGGAGTAGGGCCCTGTACATAATAACTTGCCTACTTCTCTCTTTCTGGCTCTGGCAGTTTCTCTGTAAACAGCCACACACAGAGATAAGAATGTAGAAAGTCAAGTCTTTCTAAGGGCTTTCATGAGCTGACCTCTTTGTGCCATTTGTTTTAGATGTGGCCTGGTTACCATGGATATCAGAAGTGTTAGAAGAAACATGCAAGAAAGAGTTATTTGTGAATGAGTAAGGATATGGCCTATAGATGTTGGGGAGTAAAAGAAAGAGAAAAAAAAAAACTAAATGAGAAGAGAAATATGAAGAGGCCAATTTGAAGGCGGCTCCAAGTGTTGCAAAGCTGACAACACCAGCAACACTGACAGGAGCACCTTCTTCCTTGAATGTTCACATTCAAGGTCTAGTGACTCTCATTGACAGAGATGCGAGCATCCAGCCCAGAAGGGGGAGTGACTGATGATTTCTGTGGAATTGAAATTCAGTGGCGTGTGAAGCATCCACAGAACCTCTTCAATGACCATACTGAACAATTACCAAGTTGAAAGATACATAAGTGCTGTGTAAACTTTGCAAGTAGTCAAGGAGAAAATAGCTCTTTTCTGCATAACTGCGGATCCTTCTAATATGAGAGGCCGAAAGGGGGGTGCAAGAAATGATAACAGCAAAAAACAAGAGATAAATGGAGACATGTGGAGGAAGGCTCATAAGGTTTCCCCTCCAGGTAGAAAAGAGAAAAGATGTAAATGGAAGAGAAGGAAGGGAGCATGCACCAGACATGCAATTAATTTCTTGAAAAGACATAAATTGCCCCTCAGTGATTCTTTTTTTAAAATTTTACTATTGATTTATTTAGAGAGAGAAGAAGGGAGAAGGAAAGAGAGAAACATCGATGTGAAAACGAACCATCATCAGCTGCCTCCTGCATGCCTCCACCAGGGATTTATCTAGTCCACATGTGCCCTGACTTGAAATCAAACCAGCAACCCTTCCATGCACAGGACAATGCCCAGCCAACTGAACCATACTGGCCAGGGTGCCCTTCAGTGATTCTTAAGCTTCAGTGTGCTCAGAAGTCCCCTGGGTAGACTGTTAAGAATGCAGATTCCAAGGTTTTATCTTCCTAATGCTTATGACTCATTAGGTTGCTGTGTAGTACTCAGACCACATGGTCAGAAACTCTGAGCTATAATGATCTTATAAAACTCATTTGGCCTGCCGAAACCGGTTTGGCTCAGTGGATAGAGCGTCAGCCTGCGGACTGAAAGGTCCCAGGTTCAATTCCGGTCAAGGGCATGTACCTGGGTTGCGGGCACATCCCCAGTAGGAGATGTGCAGGAGGCAGCTGATCGATGTTTTTCTCTCATCGATGTTTCTAACTCTCTATCTCTCTCCCTTCCTCTCTGTAAAAAATCAATAAAATATATTTTTTAAAAAACCAAAAAACTCATTTGGCCTGAGGATGTTCTGAGACTACAATGAGTTCATCTTTGAGTGTGTCAAAACTGATGAGTAGGCTAATAGAAGGCTCCTAGTTCAAGTGAATAAAATATAATCTTATCACCTATGCATGGGTCCATGCTTAGGTCTTGCATATCAATGGTATACAGTAAAAATTTAGTTGAGAAAAGCATTGAAGAGACAAAAGGGCATATAATACAGTCCAGGTTTTAATGATGAGAGTCAAAGCATGTAAATTTATGCATAATCCACCCTAACTGTGAAGAAAGTGAGGTTAAATGAACTCTTACAATGAAGGCCTCTTTGTTAAGGGTCAGCCACAGTGTCCTCCCACAGCCATGCCCTGGAGACAGTGAACACTGTGATTAAAAGCCCTGCAGGCAGTCAGTCTGCCTGGCTTCAACATGTTCTGAAACTTCTTTGCTGTGTAACTCTGGGCAAATCAGGTCATACATATATCAGAACTGCACCTTCTATGAAATGAGCATATAATCCCAGCCCCTTCTCAGGGTTGTTGAAATAATTTACTCAGTAGCACATAAGAGGTGCTTAGCTCAGGATAGGACAACAGTAAGCACTCAATTGATATTAAAAGAGCAGGAAATTTGGACTGACCTTTTCACTGTCAGGCTTTTGCTAAAAAAGTAAAATTAATTCTTCAGGAGAAAAGAAATTAAGTGAAGGTTAATCCTAAAACCAGGAATTGCCTTCTGGTCGAACTATCAATGTGCCATCACTATTTCTGAAGTTTTTCACAATAGTGACTAGTTTGTGGCTTTATCCATGCCACTTTCACTCTTTGTTGAGAATTTTAAGATTTAGATATGATGTAGCTTAACTTCTAATATAATTGATGAGGAAATCCATATCTTGGAAATTCACAGAGGTTGTGATTTCCCCAAAATCATGCAGGTAATTCCAGTCCAATTCTCCCAATTCAGGGATCTTTCTACTGTTCGCTTCTGCTCTTCCTCCCATCGACAGGCCTCAACCAAAATGTCTATTAGTGTTAATAATCACACTGGCTGGAAACCAGATAACTCAGGTTCAAGAACACGCTTTCCACTCACGAGCTAGTGACCTTGAACAAGCCATCTTACTTCTTCAAGCATCCCTTCAACTCCTACAAAACAGAGGTAATACTAACCCCTCTCAAAGGCACTTATGCACATCATATGAGAACACAGATGTCCAAGGCTTCTGTAGACTGTAACACTATAGACATTTAAGGTGCTATATTCATTATTGATACTGCTATTACAATTTTAAGAGTAGTAGTTTAAATCCTGGTGGAGGTAGACTTTTGAAAGTTGACCAGAAGAATATTTTCACACTCAAAGCTATATTCAGCTTCAGATGCACTACAACTCATTTGTTCAAGTTAATTTAGGAAGAATAATTTTCTGTCAGACACAAAAAAATCCATCAATACATTTGTCCAACTAAACAATTTTCTAATCCATTGAACAAAACAGGGACTTTGAATAGAGTGAAGCCAGAGCCATTTCACTCTGCTCACAACACAGAACACTTATCTGCCTGCTGTAAAGACAAGAGCCTTTCTCAGGCTTTGTGCCATCACTTGAATGGAACGTGTGGGCAGAAGCAAGGACGTCAGACCAGTGAGCAGGAGCATAAGGTGGTCTTCTGGGAACAAGCTGCCCACAGCCTTCGCTGACCAGCAGAACAGAGTCAGGGCAGCAGCCAACGGCAAATCACTCACAGTCCAGCCAGAAATCGCTGGGTCTGAAGGAAGCTGGCAGCTGCGGCACAGGCAGATCAAAGCTGGCTGGCAGCTGCTCCCCAAGGCAGAGAGCAGCATGGAGTCAGAGGCCTGGGGGAAGGAGCTGAATTCTCTGCTGGCAAGGCTGTGACCTTTTCAAATCACCCTCTTGTCTGCACTGTTGAGACTTAGAAACTAGAGCATTCACAGGGGGCACATGCAAAGCACGTGAAATTCTGTGGAAAAGGAGCACAGAGCAACTTTCAAACTAGAAAGTATTCATCCTACCAGTAAGTGTTCTGTGTTGTTGTGGTGCTCAAGAACAAACTTCGTAGTCCTTTTTTTCTAACTGATATTTTTAATAATCCCTGTGCCCACAAGCAACTTGGAAATGATATTAGGTTTTCTGTGTTCCCAGGGGTTGCTAAGCAACATTTCTAGCAGCTGGAGAAATTTCCATAGTAAGCAAGTCATGTTCTACCACAAAGGCCATGGTTTGAAAAATACATTTTTCATCTATCATCTATAAGGCCAGTGTTTTAATACTAGGGGCCTTTTATCATAGCTAAAATGAGATTCAGCATTTGCTAATAGTAACTACAGAGCGCTTTAGCAACAGGCCCTGATATAACTCTGCTCTGGGAACACAAGGACACAAAAGCATGTGTCAGTTTTTGTAGGTGCTATAAGACAATCATGGTCAACAAAATAAATAAAAAAAAATTCAGCCAGGCAGATTATTTTTAATAAATGAAAGGGCATTTTAAAAGAGCTTTAGAGGTTTGTATTTTTGTTTTTACTTTCAAACTGAAGAGAACATATTCCTTTTCCTAATTTTCTTTGTTGTTATTTCAAAAAAAAATGAAGAGTATCCTATAATATCTTGGAGTTTACTTGGAGCAGAGGAGTCATATTTTAAAATTAACATTTAAAATATGCCATTGATCTGTATATTTTTCTTCTAAGTTCTAATTTTGATTCTATTTAGTTGTATGCTTATGAATATCTTCAGTATAGAGGATATTTTTTAAAAATTTAAATGTTGAGTGTGCCTGGAGGTTTAAAAAATATACATCCAGAAACCCTGAGCTGCATCTCTGCTGTTACAGAAAATCAGCTTTAACTATAAACATGTTAACCAATAATGGATGAAATTATTTCTCATTCTGGCTCATTGCCAGACCAAAACTATTTCTTTAGAGCCAAGCAGCTACTCCTAACGCAGAGCCCTCTTCCCCTCTGAAGGGCATGCAATGCCAACCTCTAATGCCCAGGTGTAGAGTTTCATTTCCTGGGTTCCAAGTGCTTTTGTAAAATTGGTATCTGCACAAGAACTCTCCTAGAAGTTTCTTAAGCACAAATTCACGCACTTTCTTCCACCAGTAAAAATACTGGTTACTGGCTTCTTAAGTGCTAAAAATACTGTTTAAATTACCATATGAAAACCAAACCAAATGAGTCCAAACAATTTGTATTCATTTCCCTGGTGTGCCCTCTTTAATATAGTTTTAGAAGATGAGTTGATCATTTCCAAAGTAATATAGTTCTATCTGATTCACTTTTGACTGGGGTTAAGAGAGAGAGACAAGAAGGAGGAGGAGGAGGGGGAGTGGAGAGAAGGAAGGGGGAGGAGAAAAAGAAGAAGGAGAGGGGACAAGAGGATTTAATAAAATGCTATTCTATAGTTATATGGTATCAATTTTGAATTTTCCTTACAGCAATGGGTACTTTCACAGAACAAAGAAGTCTGAGGCTGAGAAATTTGCCAACAGAAGTAGGCAAAGTGGCATATTTTTACTCCAAGAATAAGTATCTTCTACAATGAGCAATTTTTAAAATCAGATCTGCAGTATTAAAGTAACTTTAATATTTGTATTCTTGCCCAATCTTATTAAGCTAACCACCAGAATTAGAAAAACGATTTTCCCTTTTGCTAAGCAATAGGCTCTCATTCATTCATTCAGCAAATCTGGAGACCCTACTATATGCCAGGTATTCTGGCCCTCTTGAGGATACAAGTGAAGGGAATGTTTTCCCTATCTTCATGGAGCTTATGGTCCAGGGTGGAATACAAACAAGTAACCAGAAAATGTAGCAGTGTGGTAAGTGCTGACTGGAAGTACAGTGGGGCCTTGACTTACGAGTTTAATTCGTTCCATGACGGAGCTCTTAACTCAAATTACTCGTATGTCAAATCAAAAAGTGAACGAGTGAGACACGTGATGCTGGGCTGATGTTGTGGCGTTCACTATGATGTTCACTGCACCAACTAGTGGTGGGGTATCTGAAGCTGGCTCGTAACCCCAATTTTAGCTCACAACTCAGCAAAAAATCAGCCGAGAGACGGCTCCTATCTCGAAAAACTCGTTAGTCAAGACACTCGTAAGTCAAGGCCCCACTGTAAATTCAGGGGCTGAGAGAGCACATTGGTGCTCAGGAGGAAGAAGTCTCCAAGGTGTGACCTGAAGAATCACATAGGTAGCCAAGAGAAGGTGTGGGAGAGGTATGGTGAGATGTGGGAAACCAGTGCCCAGGCAGGAATGAGCTATTAAAAGAACACTGATATTAGTCTACAGCTTAATAAAGAATGGTTAGAGATTTTGGAAAAATCAGATTCACTGTCTCAAGGTTCTGCATTAGTCTGCTAGAGCTGCCATAGCTAAGTATCACAGACTAGGTGACTTAAATAACAGAAACTTATTTTCTTTTTTTATTCCAGATGAATTTTTGGAGAGTTCTTTCTAGATCTTTGAAGAAGGCCATTGGTATTTTAATGGGAAGTGCGTTGAATTTATAGATTGCTTTGGGTAGTATGGACATTTTAATGATGTTGATTCTACCAATCCAAGAACATGGTATGTTCTTCCATCTGTTTATGTCTTCCTCTATCTCTTTTTTCAATGTCCTGTAGTTTTCTGAGTAGAGGTCTTTAACCTCTTTAGTTAAGTTTATTCCTAGGTATCTTAATTTTTTTGGTGCGATGGTAAATGGGATTGTTTTTCTAATCTCTCTTTCTGAAAGTTCACTATTGGTGTATAGAAATGCCTCAGATTTCTTGGGGTTAATTTTGTATCCTGCTACATTGCCAAATTCATGTATTAAGTCTAGTAGCTTTTGGATGGAGTCTCTAGGGTTTTGTATGTATAATATCATGTCATCTGCAAATAAGGACAGTTTTACTTCCTCTTTTCCAATTTGGATGCCTTTTATTTCTTCTTCTTGCCTAATTGCAATGGCTAATACTTCCAGTACTATGTTGAACAGGAGTGGTGAGAGTGGGCATCCCTGTCTTGTTCCTGTTCTTAGGGGAAATGGTGTTAGTTTTTGTCCATTGAGTATGATGTTGGCTGTGGGCCTGTCATATATGGCTTTTATTATGTTGAGGTATGATCCTTCTATTCCCACCTTTCTGAGAGTTTTTATCAAAAATGGGTGTTGGATTTTGTCGAATGCTTTTTCTGCATCAATTGATATGACCATGTGGTTTTTTTCTTTCAATTTGTTTAAGTGATGTATCACATTTATTGATTTACGGATGTTGTACCATCCTTGCATCTCTGGGATAAATCCTACTTGGTCATGGTGTATGATCCTTCTGATGTACTGCTGGATCCGATTTGCTAAGATTTTGTTGAGGATTTTGGCATCTATGTTCATGAGGGATATTGGCCTGTAATTCTCTTTCATTGTGATGTATTTACCTGGTTTTGGTATTAGGGTGATGCTGGCTTCATAGAATGAGCTTGGAAGTGTTCCTTCCTCTTGAATTTTTTGTAGTAGTCTGAGGAGGGTAGGTTTTAGTTCTTCCTTGAATGTTTGGTAGAACTCCCCTGTGAAGCCATCTGGCCCTGGGCTTTTGTTTGCTGGAAGCTTTCTGATGACTGCTTCAATTTCTTCCATAGTTATTGGCCTATTGAGGTTTTTAGATTCCTCCTGATTGAGTTTTGGAATGTTGTATTTTTCTAGGAATTTGTCCATTTCCTCCAGGTAGTCTAGTTTGTTAGAGTAGAGTTGCCCGTAGTATTGTTTAACAATCTTTTGTATTTCTGTGGGGTCTGTTGTTATTTCGCCTCTATCATTTCTGATTTGGTTTATTTGGGACCTCTCTCTTTGCTTCTTGGTGAGCCTGGCTAGGGGTTTGTCAATCTTGTTTATCCTTTCAAAGAACCAGCTCTTGGTTTCATTGATTTTCTGTATTGTTTTTTTGGTTTCTATTTCATTTATTTATGCTCTAATCTTTATTATCTCCTTCCTTCTGCTCACTCTGGGCTTTTCTTGTTGCTCTCTTTCTAATTCTTTGAGCTGTAGAGTTAGATGATTAACTACCATTTTTTCTTGTTTTTTGAGATAGGCCTGTAGAGCTATAAACTTCCCTCTCAGGACTGTTTTCATTGTGTCCCAGAGGTTTTGGATTGTTGTGTTTTCATTGTCATTAGTGTCCAGGATGTTTTTAATTTCTTCTTTGATGTCATTGGTAACCCAATCAATATTTAATAACATGCTATTCAGCTTCCAAGTGTTTGAGTATTTTGGGTTGTTTTTATTGTAGTTTATTTCTAACATTATGCCATCGTGGTCTGAGAAGATGCTTTTTATGATTTCAATCTTCTTGAATTTGTGGAGACTTTGCTTGTGACCCAATATGTGGTCTATTTTTGAATATGTCCCATGAGCACCTGCGAGGAATGTATATTCCGCAGCTGTGGGGTGAAGTGTTCTGAAGATGTCAATTAAGTCCATCTGATCTATTGAGTCATTTAGGATTGCTGTTTCTTTGCTGATTGTTTGTCTAGCAGATTTATCCAGTGATGTCAGTGGTGTATTAAAGTCCCCTACTATGATTGTATTATTGTCGATCTCTCCCCTGATATCTTCCAGAAGTTTTCTTATGTATGAGGGTGCTCCTGCATTGGGTGCATATATGTTTACCAGGGTTATATCTTCTTGTTGTATTGATTCCTTTAGTATTATGAAGTGGCCTTCCTTATCTCTGGTTATGGCCTTCACTTTGAGATGTATTTTGTCAGATATAAGTATTGCTACCCCAGCTTTCTTTTCCTTTCCATTTGCATGAAAGATATTTTTCCATCCCTTCACTTTCAGTCTGTGTGAGTCCCTTCTAATGAGGTGGGTCTCTTGTAGACAGCAGATGTATGGGTCATGTTTTTTTATCCATTCAGCCACTCGATGTCTTTTGGTTGGAGCATTTAGTCCATTTACATTTAAAGTTATTATTGAAAGGTACTTGTTTGTAGCCATTTCTTTTTTTGTGTGTGTGTGGCTGTTTTCTTTCTGAGCTTGATATTTCTTCTTTTTACACCAGTCCCTTTAGCATTTCTTGCATGGCTGGCTTGGTGGTGATAAACTCCTTAGCCCTTTTTTGTCTGTGAAGCTTCTTGTTTCCCCTTCAATTTTGAATGATAGCCTTGCTGGATAGAGTATTGTTGGATTCAGTCCTTTGCTTTGCATCACTTTGTAGATTTCCGTCCATTCTTTTCTGGCCTGATGTGTTTCTGTTGAGAAATCATTTGATAATCTAATGGGAGATCCCTTGTATGTTACTTTCCGCCTCTCTCTTGCAGCCTGTAAGATTCTCTCTTTATCCTGAACATTTGCCATGGTAATTATGATGTGTCTTGGTGTGGGTCTTTTCGGGTTCACCTTGTTTGGGACTCTCTGGGCTTGTGTGACTTTTTTCTTCCCCACCTCAGGGAAGTTTTCTGATATTATTTCTTCGAATAGGTTTTCTAATCCATGTTCATCTTTCTGTTGTTCTGGCACCCCTATTATTCGTATGTTGTTCCGTTTCATGTTGTCCCAAAGCTCCCTTAGGCTCTCCTCCTGTCTTTTAATTTTTTTCTCCATTTGCCGTACAGTTTGAGTGTGTTTTGCTTCCTTGTCTTCTAATTCACTAATTCGGTCCTCTGCTTCTCCCAGTCTACTGTTGATACTTTCAATGGTGTTTTTTATTGCAGCTATGTCGACCTTCATTTCTTCTTGGGGCTTACTTAAGTTGTTGATTTTTTCATCTGTTTCTTCTAGCTTCTTGCATAAGTAGTTGAGTTTTTCATCTGTTTCTTCTTGCTTCTTGAACATCCGGTGCATGTACTCTAGGAACCTTATTCTGAATTCTTTTTCCGTCATGTTGCATATCTCTGTCTCACTTAGCTGCTTTTCTGGCGAGTCCTCCTTTTCTTTCCTCTGGGGGTTTCTTTGTCTACCCATGTTTGATCTCACTGACATGACTAGTTGTTGAGTCGTTCAGTGGCTGGACCCTGGGTGGCAGTGGCTGCTCCCTGGGTAGCAGTGGCTCCTCGGGCTGTGGTTGCTCCTTGGGCGGTTGTGGTAGCAGCGGCTCCTCTGTTGATAGCAGAGCCTCTGGTGGGTGCTGTTCACAGTTGTGGTGGCTCTTCTGGCTGGTGGAGGGAGGCTTCACACACAGCAACTGTTCCCCAGGCAGAGCGTGTGGTGATCAGGAGGCCTCTGTTGCTTGAATCTTTCCGTGGAGGGGTGCAGGTCTCCTCTGGGCTCTTGCAGTCGCGCTGCTTGCGAGTCGTTGCCTCCGGGTTAGTAGCCGATCTCTGGATGCCGGTAACCGCTACCCAAGATGGCGTGGTCTCCAAAACTTATTTTCTTACAGTTATAGAAGCTAGGACATCAAGAACAAGGTGTCAACAATTTGATTTTTTGTGAGGTCCCTCTGCTTGGCTTGTAGATGGGCACCATCTCCCTGTGTCTTCATATGAACATCCCTCTGGGCTTGTCTATGCCCTTATCTCTTCTTATAAGGACACTAGTGGCCCAGTGCACGGATTCATGCACATTGAAAGGAAATTAATTAGAAGGTGGCCAGCGGGGTGGGACTGGGCAAGACAGGCTAGACACACCCTGGAGCCAACCTCCCACGGTCCCTCCCCAACTGGCTGCAACTCTGCAGCTGGAAGGGCGTCTGCAGAGTGAGCGGGATCCCTCTGGCAGGTGGGGTCCCTTGGCCTGGCCTGCGGGGATCAGGCCGAAACCGGCAGTCTGACATCCCCTGAGGGGTCCGGAGTGCGAGAGAGCACTCTACAAAGTTGTTGTTTCTGGGCAGCTCTTGTGTTGAGCATCTGCCCCCTAGTAGTCGGTCGGTTGGATGTTGCTTAGTCTTTTATATATATAGACTAGAGGCCCAGTGCATGAAATTCGTGCATGGGTAGGGTCCCTAGGCCTGGCTGGCAATCAGGGCCAATCAGGGCCTTCCGGCTGCCAGCCTGGGCCTTCCTTCTGGCTGTCAGATGGGGCCTTCCTTCGAGGTGCCAGCCGGAGCCTCCCTTCCCCAACTGCCAACTGCCAGCTACAAATGTACCAACATCAGAATAATAGGGGTGCCAGAAGATGAGAGAGAGCAAGATATTGAAAACCTATTTGAAGAAATAATGGCAGAAAACTTCCCCTACTTGGTGAAAGAAATACTTTCAATAATAAAGATTTTTTTAAATAAAAATAAAATAAGTTGCCTCCAGGGAAAGAGAGTGAAATTTGGAGTAGAGAGAAATAGCATGCAAAGTTGCTTTTCATTTTAAGTTTTTGCTATTCACTATATGTATTCATTGCCAATTTTTTTTCAAAATGAAATTTTAAAACTTAATATTAGCATTTATCTCATCAGATTATTTAAAAATTAATATAATACTTGTCAAATATTTGGACCTGGAACTAAGCAGATGTTATGAAGTGCATGTTTGTGTGCCTTTAACTTCATGTTATAACCCTAACCCTCAACAGGAAGGTATTAGAAGGTGGAGCGTTTGGAGGCAATTAAGTCATGAGGGTGGAGTCCTCTTGTTGGGAACTTTAACAAAAGACACAAGGGAGCTTGCTTCCTCTCCCTCTGTTCTCTGCCATGTAAGAATACAAGAAGTAGAAGAGTCATCTGCAAACCAGAAAGCAGGACCCACTAGCTACTGGATCTGATGGCACCTTGATCTTAAACTTCCCAGCCTCCAGAACTATGAGAAATAAATTTCTATTCTTTAAGCCACCCCATCTATATTCTATAGTATCCAAAACTGACTAATACTTCAGGTTATCAGTGTCATACAACAATGGAATCAGAGCCATTTTAGAGACAGATCCCAGGGTACTTTGACTGAGAGAAACAGTAAAGTATCATGTATTTTGTGGACATACCACTAATACAATATCACAATAGTTATTTAAATACTAGAGGCCCGATGCACAAAATTTGTGCAAGAGTAGGCTTTCCTAACCCCAGCTGCTGGCACCAGCTTCCCTTTGGCACCCGGAACCCAGGCTTCTCTCTGGCACCCGGGACCTGGCCTTCCCTCCCCCCAGCCACCAGCAGGCACCCGGGACCTGGGTTTCCCTGTGACCACTGACAGACACCCGGGACCTGGGCTTCGCTCCGGCCACTGGCAGGCACCCAGGACCCAGGCTGCCCTCCAGCCCCAGCTTCATCCAGAATGACATCTGGAATGACGTCCAGAATGATGTCCAGTCTAATTAGCATATTACCCTTTTATTATTATAGATAACTCTCCAATTGTATCCATTCTTTTGCATGATTAGAAAAATGTGATTGAGAAGAAATAAAGCCTTTCAAATAAAAGTGAAAGCTATATATATCTGAATTCTGCTATTTAAGTATTATATCTATTGAATCAATTGTTAGAAAAAGTAGAGGGAAATGTACTTTAGGAAGCCAACAAAATATGGCAGGAGTATGACACTGTACTATTGTCCAAGATCATGAGCAGTGGTGTGTCTATTTCATGTGACAAAGAACCATGGACCTGCTACAGGTAAAGCACATGATTTTTCAACAAGCTTTATCAATGCTACATTGATTAACTACTGAACATCAAAGTGACAGGTCAGGAGTCATCACACTGACATGAGGCCAAGGCTAGTACTAAAGTACCAATCACAACAAAAATGAGTTGCAGGTGAACTGAAGACACTCAGAACTAGAATGGATCTTGGCAGCCAACCCCCCAATTTTTAAATCCCTTCTACAACAAAACTGCCAAGTATCCTGCCTGGAAGTTTAAGAAGCCATTGAGACATATGCTGCAGGCAACAAGAAGAATAACAAGCAGGGAAGACAAAGCAAAACTTCCAGGATTTTCTGAAACTTTTAGGTCTTTCCTATGACACATAGAGCTTTAAGTGTTGCTGAACAAAGACTTCAAGCCTTCTGTAACCTTTGACACAGCATCAGAAACCTCATTGAGCACTGTGAGAGCAAGCCCTAGGTTTCAATTTTAGCTCCACCCCTTAACTTAGTTCGGTGGCCTAAACTCTTTAAGAGTCTAGTTTCTTCATCTTTCAGATAAGGCTATTAACAGTCCAATGCCATTGTGTTTTTGTGAACATTAACATCTATATAATAAAAGCCTAAGCAACCATTGCAGCTGAACAACCAGAATGACCAGTCACTATCATGCTCACTGAGCACCAGGGGGCAGACGCTCAATGCAGGAGCTGCCCCCTGGTGGTCAGTGCGCTCCCACAGGGGGAGCGCCACTCAGCCAGAAGCCGGGCTCTCAGCTGACGAGTGCAGTGGCAGTGGCGGGAGCCTCTCCCACCTCTGTGGCAGTGCTAAGGAGCAGCGAGCAGGCAGGCGGTAAGGAGTGAGGGGTCCTGGTCTGTGAGAGGGCGCAGGCCGGGCTGAAGGATCCCCCCCCCTCCAGTGCACGAATTTTGTGCACTGGGACTCTAGTAATATAATAATTCTTGTAAAGCATTTAGCCCTATGCACATCAAATACTAAGTGTTCAGTAATTGTTAGGCCATTATGTTCAATAGTAGGAATAACTCTGATCTAAGCTGCAAACTCACTGAGGATAGAATTCTCATGACATGAACTGGACTTTTCATGTCACAATTCCAGAAAAATTTTACCCTGTCAAATACTTTTACTTTAGAACAACTGAAACCATCGAGATATGGAATTCTAAAGGTAACATCACTTCTTCCTATTGAGCTCAAGAAAGTGTTCCATGCTCCCAGATGAGATGGGAATATCTCTCTGTCTGTCCTTCCCAAAATTTCCACAATACCTGGAAAGTTCCAGGAAAGAAAAAACAAAACAATCATCTACTTATTTGGAGGGATAGCCACATAGGAGACCAGCCAATGCATGACTTGAGAAACATAAAGTGATATAAAAGTATATTTATTTATAGGTTATTCTTATTTGAAAACTAGAGGCCTGGTGCACAGATTCATGTACATTGAAAGAAAATTAATTAGAAGGTGGCCAGTGGGGCAGGACTGGGCGAGGCTGGACACACCCTGAAGCCAACCTCCTGCAGTCCCTCCCCAGCTGGCCACACCTGGGGCAGCTCTGGGGCTTGAAGGGCATCTGCAGAGTGAGTAGGGTCCCTCTGGCAGGTGGGGTCCCTCAGCCTGGCCTGTGGGGATCGGGCCGAAACCGGCAGTCCGACAATCCCTGAGGGGTCCTGGAGTGTGAGAGGGCACTCTGCAAAGTTGCTGTTGCTCAGCAGCTCCTGTATTGAGTGTCTGCCCCGTGGTGGTCAGTGCACATCATAGCTACTAGTCGGACAGTCGGGCAGTCAGACGGTCCCTTAGTCTTTTATACATATAGATATTGGTTTTAGTTGCCTTAAGTGAAACACATTTGCTTTTAGCCTGCTTCTTCTCCCTTTTCAGATCTATTACTGGGCATGAATCTACATAGTCCCATAAAATTTCCAAATTGGGGGGGGGGGGGGGGGGGCGGGGATCTTAGAGAATTTCTAGTTCAGCCTGTTTATATTACAGATGATGAAACGAGGTGTGAATAGATTGAATGGGTTGCTCATTTCATTTATTAGAGATGGAGAAAATTAAAGCACATGAAGACTGAATTTAGCCAAGATACAAAAGGCTAAATGCTTTGCTGGTTATTAGTATCCAGAATTACTGGCTCTCAATTAGTGTTCTAACTACAGGATAAAACCCTATTCCTAACTACCAAGAAGCAAGTTAATTTAATGACAAACTATGCCAAAATGGTTTCGGGTCACTGTGTTTACCTTAAACCACCATAGGATGCCAGGGAATACCCTCATGCTAATTAATCCTGTACACCTGGTTAATGCAGTCTTCATAATTTATAATCTAAAGCCTTTAGGCACAAAGACTTATTAACATGCTAATATACCTTCTTACTAGTCTAGCTGTTTTCAATAAGAATTATCTATACTGAGCCAATGACAGGTAATTTTTCCAAATGATTAGCACCTAGGAAATCATACTCAAGCTGGTTGCTGATTAACATTCTTTGGTTTTGGTAGTTAGCATTTCTCATTCAGGCAGTTACTCTAATGGGTTCAGTTGGGGGATTTAGGCTATAGAAAACCAAGCTTATTCAATGGCCAGTGACTATCTTAAGAAAATATAATTATGACATATGGATATGAAAACTTGATTCACTTGACAAAAGATTATATAAAAATTTATTTAAGCTCTAAAAGACATTTTTGGGACAATTGCAGAAATTTGAATATAAATGTATATTTAAATGATATTATTGAATTACTATTGATTCTCTGACAATGGCATAATGGTATATTAAATGGATGCTGAAGTATTTAGGGGTAAGGTGTCATAATGTCTGAAAGTTATATCCAAGTGGTTCAGCAACAAATTATAAAGATAAAGGTTGATAGATGATAGATAATGATAGATAGATACATAGATAGATAATAGATAGATGATAGATAGATAGATAAATAGATAGATGATTGATAGATAGATAGATAGATAGATGATAGATAGGTATATAGAGGATAGATAGAGAGATAGATGATAGATAGATAGATAGATAGATAGATAGATAGATAGATAGATAATAGGTAGATGTAGCAATTTGGAAAAATTTTTAAAAATATTTTTTATTCAAATAAATCTATAACTTTACCATCCTGAGGAAATATTCATACCACAATGTTGACTTCCAAAAAACTACTTAAAATACCATGTTAATACTCAGTATTTGAATTATGTCACTCCTTCCATTTATCAATCTTTTCTCTCTCCATAAATTAAAAATTGAGATTTAAATGAAAAAGTTTAAAAAATTCTAAGCATATATTAATGCCTTATGTATCTTATTATAAATATCTTTTGGACTATATATATTTAAAAGAAAAATTCTCAAAGATAGACCACATGTTAGGACACAAAAGAAGTCTCAATAAGTTTTAAAAGATTAAAGTCATATCAAGAATCTTCTCTAACCACAATGGCATGAAACTAGAACAAATTACTATTAAAAAAAGGTCAAAAATCCTCAACACATGGAGGCTAAATAGTATGTCATTAAAAAACGAATGGGGACAGAACCAAGATAGTGACATAAGCAAACACTTGTACTTGCTGCCTCCCACAACCACATCAAAATTACAACTAAAATACAGAACAACCATCATCCAGAACCACCAGAAAGCTAGCTGAATGAAGTCCTACAACTAGAGAAGTAAAGAAGAAAGTACACTGAGACTGGTAAGAGGTGTGGAGGCGCGGAATGGACTGGTCTGACACCCATGTGTGCTGCTTTTTTAATTGGGAGGGAAATTGCCTCTGCAAAGGCCGCCCAGAGGAGCAAGGGGGCCCAGCCCCACATCAGACACCCAGCCCAGGGTCCCAGAGCTGGGAAAAGAAGTCCCTATGGGCAGTAAGAACTACAAGCTGTGAAAACTAGTGGGGTTTGGGGCTCAGTGACACAGGCTGCTGGAAACTCAGCTGCTCCTCTTAAAAGGCCAGCACCACAGAAAAAAGGGGACATCTGGAACTTACAAGCTCCAACTTCCTCTGAGCTCCAGTGCCGGGCAAGGCTCAGGGGGACCCAGACACATACTAGGAGAAACTGGACTGTCTGGCATCGGGCAGGAACTTGGGGGCAGCTTTCTTCCAGATGTAGGTGCTCACAGCAGTCATTGTTCCCATGCTGAGACCTCCCCAGTTGCAGGGCTGACTGGCATCCATTTCTGTTTGCTCAGCCCTGGTGATTCTCTGAGACACTGCCCCACCCAATTTATAACTCTTCACATCCATAAGCTACACACTCAAGGGGCACCAAAGCACCACTGAAGCAAGTCCTGATCCATAAGGGTGTCTCCTGCACAGCAGCTCTACCACTGTAGTCGCAGCTGGTCCCCACAGCCAATTAGCCTGGAGGTCAATTCCTCCCAGTGATATCAATAGCAATCAAGGCTCAACAACAACAAGGTTATGCACACAGCCCACAAAGGGGTGCACCTAGAGTGTCCACCACAGATGATTGGGGAGGCTGAGCCCTGTGCCCTATAGGACACCTGCTACACAAGGCCACTCTATTAACTCAAAGAGACTTAGCATCTCTACCCAATACATAAAAACAAACACAAGGAAGCAGCCAAATTTTGGAGACAAAGAAACATGTCACAAATGAAATAAATGGAAAAAAGCAAACTACTGAATATAGAGTTCAAAACCACAATTATATGGTTACTCAAAAAACTTCTAAAAACCTCTAAGAGACCTAGTGAGATTTTCAAGGATCTTACTGAGAATGCCAAAAAAAAAAAAAAAGGAAAAGGACCAGTCAGAAATTAAGCATACACTGACTGAAATAAATAATAATATACAGGGATTCAACAGTAGACTAGAGGATTCCGAGATTCAAATCAACAATTTGAAATACGAGGAAGCAAAAAACACCAACCAGGAGAGCAAAAAGAATCCAAAAATATGAAGATAGTGTAAAGAGCTTCTGGGACCACTTCAAGCATACCAACATCTGAATTATGGGGGTGCCAGAAGAAGAGATTGAGCAAGATACTGAAAACCTATTTGAAGAAATAATGACAGAAAACTTCCCCTACCTGGTGAAAGAAATAGACTTACAAGTCCAGAAAGCACAGAGAACTTCAAACAAGAGGAACCCAAAGAGGACCACACCAAGACACATCATTATTAAAATGCCAAGGGCAAAAGACAAATAGAGAATCTTAAAAGCAGTAAGAGAAAAGCAGTTAGTTACCTACAAGGGAGTGCCCATATGACCATCAACTGATTTCTCAACAGAAGCTATGCAGGCCAGAAGAAAGTGGTAAGAAATATTCAGAGTGATGAATAGCAAGAACCTACAACCAAGATTAATCTACCCAGCAAAGCTGTCATTTAGAATTGAAGGTCAGATAAAGAGCTTCACAGACAAGAAAAAGCTAAAGGAATTCATCACCACCAAACCAGTATTATATGAAATGCTGAAGGGTATTCTTTAAAAAGAGGAAGAAGAAGAAAAAGATAAAAAAAATAAGAACAACAAAGTGGCAACAAATACATATCTATCAACAATTGAATCTAAAAATCAAATGAATAAAAAATCTGATGAACAGAATAAACCAGTGAATGGAATAGAATCGTGGGCATGGAAATGGAACAAGCTGACGATTCTGAGGGGAAGAGGGTGTGGAGGGGGCGGGAAAAGATTAGACAAAGATCTTATATGCATGTATGCATTACCTATGGACACAAACAATAGGGTGGTGAGTGACTGGGGCGGGGTGGGAACCGATAGAGGGGAGCTATGCAGGGGTGGGGGGCAAGAAGAGGGACATCTGTAATAATCTCAACAATAAAGATTTTTAAAAAAAGAATGGATTACCAATGAGATCAAGGAAGAAATCAAAAATTACCTAGAAACAAACAAAAATGAACACACAACCATGCAAAATTATGGGACACAGTGAAAGCAATCTCAGAGGGAAGTTCATAGCATTACAGGCCTACTTCAAGAGGCAAGAAAAGTCTCTAATAAACTAACCCTACACCTAACAGAATTGTAAAGAGAACAGCAGGAAAAGCCCAGAGTATGTAGAAGGAAGGAAATAATAAAGATTAGAGCAGAAGTATATGACATAGAAACTAATAATAACAACAAAAACAACACAAAAGATCTATGAAACCAAAAGCTCATTCTTTGAAAGAATAAACAAAATTGATGAAACTTTAATCAGACTCATCAAGAAAACAAAGAGAGTGGACCCAAATAAATATATTCAGAAATGAAAGAGAAGAGATAACAACTGACATCATAAAAATACAATGGATTGTAAGACTATATTATGAAAAACTATATGCCAACAAAATAGACAACCTGGGCAAAATGGATAAAGTTGTAGAAATATGCAATCTTTCAAAACATAATCAGGAAGAAGCAGAACACCTGAATAGGCCAATAACAACTGATGAAATTGAGGCAGTAATATAAAAACTATTCCAGCAAAAATAAAAAAATTCTGAACTGGATTGCTTCATAGGGGAATTTTACCAAACATTCAAAGAACTAACACCTACCCTCAAACTATTCCAAAAAATTAAGGAGGAGGGAAGACTTCCAAGCCATTATTACCAACATTATCCTAATACCAACACCGAATAAAGACACAACAAAAAAGAAAATGATAGGCCAACATCCCTGATGAATATAGATGTTAAAATCCTCAACAAAATATTAGCAAGTTGGATCCAGCAATACATTTTTTAAAAATCATAAACCAAGATCAAGTGGGATTTATTCCAGAGATGCAAGGTTGGTATGATATATGGAAATCAATAAATATGATACATCATATAAATAAAATTAAAGATAAAAATCACATGGTCATATCAATAGATGCAGAAAAAGCATTCGACAAAATCCAGCACCCATTTATAATAAAAACTCTGAACAAAGTTAGAAAAGAAGGACCAGACCTCAACATAATAAAGGCCATATTTGAAAAACCTACAGCCAACATCATATTCAATGGGCAAAAACTAAAAACGTTTCCTTTAAGATCAGGAACAAGGGAGGGAAGTCCAATTTCACCACTCTTATTGAACACTAGAGGCCCAAAGCACAAAATTCGTGCAAGGGGCTCGGCCCCTGCCGCCGTGGTGGCTGCCTCGGCCTCCACCCACCACGGCGGCTGCCTCTGCCTCAGCCCTTGCAGCCTCGGCTTCATCCGGAATGTTGTCCGGAAGGATGTCCAGTCTAATTAGCATATTATGCTTTTATTATATAGTATAATACTAGAAGTTCTAGTCATAGCAATCAGACAAGAAGAAGAAATAAAGGGCATCCAAATTGGAAGGAGGAAATAAAACTGTCATGATTTGCACATGACATGATATTGTATATAGGAACCCTAAAGACTCCATAAAAAAACTATTAGATTTAATAAAAGAATTTGGCAAGGTTTCAGGATGCAAAATCAACACCCAGAAATCCATGGCATTTTTACATAATTACTAGTAGGCCCGTGCACAAAATTCATGCACTTGGGGTGGGGCGGGCTCCCCCCAGCCTGGCCTGTGCCCTGTCACAGTGCGGGAGCCTCACAATCCATCACCCCAAAGAGGTAGGCCTCTGCGGACCTCACATCCCTGGGCCGGGAGCCGGGGGCGGGGACGTGAGCCTCATGCAAGTCCCTGATGCTGCAAGTCCCCACCCACCCACACCTGCTGTGCACACAGCCTCCTACTGATTGGTCGTTACACATGAGGGCTTCATGACCATTTGCATATTAGCCTTTTATTATTAAGATAATGAAAATTCAAAGAAACTAGAAAAACCACCCCATGTACTATTGCAACAACAAAAATAAGACACCTAGGAATACATTTAACCAAAGAGATAAAAGACCTGTTACTCTGAGAACTATATAACATTGACGAAAGAAATCAAGAAAGATACAAACAAGTGGAAGCATCATTAAAATGTCCATATACCCAAAGCAACCTGGAGATTCAAAGCAATTCCTATTAAAATACCATCAGCATATTTCACAGATTTAGAACAAATATTCCAAAAACTTATATGAAACCAAAAAAGATTCCAAATTGCCTCAGTAATCTTGAGAAAGAAGAATAAAGTTGGAGGTACCACAATAACCCAATCAAACTACACTACAAGGCCATTGTGATAAAAACCAAGCAAAACAGTTTGGTAGTGGCATAAGAACAGGCATATAGACCAATGAAACACAAGAGAGAACCCAGAAATCAATCCATGTCTTTATAGTCAATGAATATTTGACAAAGGAGGCAAGAGCATACACTGGAGTAAAATCAGTCTCTTCAATAAATGGTGTTGGGAAAATTAGACAAATACATGCAAAAAAAAAAAATCACAATGAAACTAGACTACCAACTTATACCATACACAAGAATAAACTCAAAATGGATAAAAGACTTAAATGTAAGTCATCTATACATATAAAGAGGTAATATGCTAATTTTTCCATGATGGTGTCCCTGTAACAACCTATTTGCATATTGATGAGCGCACAGCAGGGGGCAGGCAGCCAGAGCCATGTTCCTGAGGGCCTGAGGAGACCACCTGAAAGGAGCCCAGACTGCAAACAAGGAAGGAAGAGAAAACTGCGACGGGGAGCTCTTCCAATCCCCCTGCACGGACACCCTACCCCAGCTCCCGCACCCCTGGGGGGACGGGGAGGCTGACTGGATGGGTAGAAGACCCGGCCTCATGGGTAGCTGCAGCCCACACCTCGGACTCCCAATCTCTTCCTCCGCCACCCCTGCCAGGGGCCTCCACAACAATAGCACACTGGTGACCACCCATAAGCACCCCCAGGGCCTGCGGCCCACCACTGCTGGGCCCCCTCTGCTGGGGCCGACATGCCTCTCCTCCCTACAACTCCAGACCCGAGTGGAGGCAGGCCTGAGTGGTTCCCCAGGGTCAGACCCTTCCCCTCCTGACAGCAGCAGGGCCATCTCCGCAGAGGAAGTGCACTGAACCTCACTGGGGGTGCAGCTAAACCCGCCCTTTTAGCCCACCTGGCTCCACGCTGACCCGGCCCCCACCCCACTCCAAGAGATTGGAGCCCCACCCTGAGCAGGTACAGCTGCAAAACAGCCACATACAATTTAAAGAATGGCACCAAGCAGGAAGGTTTGACAGTTACTTCCCCTTTGGCCTCACCGCCCCCCTAGCACCCACCCAATACCCCCCTAATGCTGTGCCCCCCCACCAACACCTCCAGGGATGACCACCTCTACAGGGCTGCTGGCCAGAGCCCGGCCTTCAGAGGCCTGTGGAACCCTCTGCAAAGCTTCCATAGCTACAGTCCCCGGAAATACTCATGCCCTCCTCCCCTAATCAGCACCTACTACCTGTGAGGGTACCCATGGACTTAAAAATAACAATCCTTTCTGGTTTAGACATCACTTACTTGATGAAATATTTCTAGGTTTATTAGCTCAGAACTTCCTCATGACAACCCAGTGGGGTAGGCAGAGAAGAGATTACAATTCCCATGGTATATGCGTATGTATTCAGAAATGAAGCTCAGAGAGGGAAAGTGTCAAGTCCACTGGTTCCCAAGGTGCAGCACACGCCCCACGGGGGGGGGGGGGGGCAATTTGATTTTAAGTGGGGGCAATTCGAGAATGAGTTAACAGTGAATTTGTTGCATTTCTTATGGTTTTAGGGGGCCTCATCTACAGCGTATCCTACATAATGAAAGGCTAAAATGCAAATTACTGAATGGTGGAATGTCACTATGATGCACGCTGACCACCAGGGGACAGACACTCAACACAAGAGCTGCCCTCTGGTGGTCAGTGAACTTCCACAGAGCAAGCGCCGCTCAGCCAGAAGCCGGGCTCACAGCTGGCGAGCACAGCAGCAGTGGTGAGAGCCTCTCCCACCTCCGTAGCAATGCTAAGGATGCCCGACTGATGGCTTAAGCCCACTAAGCTGTCAGTCGGACATTCCCCAAGAACTCCCAGACTATGAGAGGGCACAGGCCAGGCTGAGGGATCCACCTCCCAAGTGCACGAATTTCGTGCATCGGGCCTCTAGTAAAACTATAAAAATCCTAGATGGAAACATAGGCAGTAAAATCTCAGATATCTCTTGCAGCAATATTTTTTCCAATATGTCTTTGAGGGCAAGGGAAACTCATGAAAAGATAAATGTGACTACATCAAGCTAAAAAGATTATGCACAGCAAAAGAAACCATCAACAAAATGAAAATAGAACCCACTGTATGGGAGAACACATTTGCCAATTAAACACCAGATAAGGGGTTAATATCCAAAATATATAAAGAACTCATACAACTCAACACCAGGAAGACAAACAATCCAATTAAAAAAAGAGTAAGGGACCTGAATAAACACTTCTCCAAAGAGGACATACAAAGGGCCAAGAAACATATGATCAAACTCACTAACTACCAGAAAGATGCAAATGAAAAACAACTCACACCTGCCAGAATGGCTACAATCAGTAAATAAACAAACAACAAGTGCTGGTGAGGATGGGGAGAAAAGGGTACCCTAGTACACTGCTGGTGGGAATGCAGACTGGTGCAGCCACTGTGGAAAACAGTATAGAGTTTCCTCAAAAAATTAAAAATGGAACTGGCTTTTGACACAGTGATCTCACTTCTGGGAATATGTCCTGAGAATCCACAAACACCAATCAGAAAGAATATATGCACCCCTATGTTCATAGCAGTGTTATTTATAACTAGAGGCCTGGTGCACAAAATTCATGCATGGGTAGGGTCCCTCAGCCTGGCTGGTGATCAGGGCCGATCTGTGGGGTGACCAGCGGGGTGATCAGGGATCCCCCACTGGCACCCGCCTTGGCTGGCCTAAGGCCTGCAGTCTGGGGGCAGCTCCTACATTGAGTGTCTGCCCCCTGGTGGTCAGTATGCATCATAGCAACTGGAGGTTCCACCGGTCATTCTGCCATTCAGTCAATTTGCATATTAGGCTTTTGTTATATAGGATAGCTAAGATCTAGAAACAGCCCAAGTGCCCATCAGCAGGAGTGGTAAAAAGTTGTGGTAGCCCTGGCTAGTGTGTCTCAGTGGTTGAGCGTCAACCCATGCACCGAGAGTTCACAGGTTCGATTCCAGGTCTAGGCACATGCCCAGATTGTGGGCTCCATGCCCTGTAGGGGGAGTTCAGAAGGCAACTGATTGATCTTTCTCTCTCATCAATGTTTCTATCTCTCTCCTTCTCCCTTCCTCTATGAACATTTCTTTAAAATACATTTTTATTGATTTCAGAGAGGAAGGGAGAGGGAGAGAGAGATAGAAACATCAATGATAAGAACAAGTCACTGATAGGCTGTGAGCCCACAGCCAGAGCATGTGCCCTTACATGGAATTGAATCTTGGGCCCTTCAGTCCACAGGTCAACACTCTATCCACTGAGCCAAACCAGCCAGAGCAAAACAAATTTTTTTAAAAGCTGCTGTACATTTACACAATGGAATACTATTTGTCCATAAAAAAAAAAGAAAAGAAGAAGTCTTACCCTTTGTGATCACATGTATGGACCTGGAGAATATTATGCTAAGTGAAATAAGCCAGAGAAAGACAATACCATGTGATCTCACCAATATGTGAAATCCAAAGAACAAAATCAACTGATAAAATAAATGGAACCAGAAGCATGAATACATGGAACAGACTGGCTGTTGCTCAAGGGAAGGTTAGTGGAGATGACTGGATAGAGGTGAATGAAATACCTAAAAACAATATATGCATACCCCATGGACATGAAAAATAATTTGGTGAAGGCCAATGAAGTGGTGGGAAGTGGGGGAGGAGGTAAAGATAGGTAAAGGAGGGGAGGGGGTCTCCTGCAATAATATCAACACTAAAAGAATGTTTAGATAAAAAAAAAGTAATCATGAGGACACTATTCTCACAACCAAGGTGACTGTAGTCTGGTCATGCACCCCCAGTCTTCAGCTGCCTCAAAAATGCCCACTGATGTAGGTATAAATGCTTTTTCCACATCTACAAGTAGCCAACTTACTCACTAATATCTCCTTTTGTGCTTTGCTTCAGAATCACCCTCCTCTTTATTTGGTTTTAATCACTCAAGGTCAAACAACAATGAGTTTGAATATGTGCCTTCATGTAGCTATAAACATAGCTAACTTTACACTCTCTTTAAAAATTCATTTTTAAATCAACATAATTAACTGGTTTGAATAGAGTCATTGAGCGAATAGTAGCAGTGAACCTGTCTGCCATAAAAGTTTTAGATGTGGACCATTAGACAAGTATGCAAATAAACCAAACCGCACAACCCCAAAAGAACCATAAGTAGTTACTGTCAAATTTGTCAGGTTTTTGTCTAAATTTTTGTGGTGATGTTAACGATGTAATCCTGAGCTAGCAGCAACCATTGAATAACAATTAGAGTAGTAAACATTCACTGAGACATCATAACACCATACCTGACATCTCATATGCAGTATAAATCCTCTTTATATCTTGTCCTTGATAAGGCAAGCATGAAGCTACATCAGCGCAATACATTGTTATAACTGTTTGGAAACAGCTCATTTTTCATTTCATAGCAAATTAAGCAGGCTTTTCAAAGTACTAAATGTCAATAAATAAAATGTAAAATGTCACATTATATAATCATCTACATATTTGATGACACTGAGTGTGTTTTCTCTGAAGGAAAAAGAAAGTAGTAATAGACACACTTGCAAGCACATGCTCACACACACACTCACTAGCCATCTGACCCTGGTTCATATGTTCCTTTCATTTTAAATAGAAATGATCCTCCCAACTCTACTACCATCACCCCCAAAATAGACTGATTAACGAGAAAGCTAAAATCTGGAATCCCAATAATATTATGTCAACATGTTGACTTAATGAATATAAGCAAACAAAAATATCTGACCTGATAAAGTAATCATTGAATCAAATGAGGGAAATGTGATAAATATGTTTCCTTTGACTTAATGCAAAACTGCATTTCTGAGAGAATTCTGACTCTGCATAGAATGTTATATTTATGACTTATTTTAGTGTGGGAAGTGAGTTAGAAAAAAACAACAAGGATAACCAGGATAGAGAGAGAAGTATGTGAGAACACTGGAAACACAAGAGTACAACATCAGTGAAGTCAAGAGAATTTTTACTCAGCAACTTTTGACATTTAATCCATTTTTTTCTTTTTCCACAGAATATTCTGACAATCCAAATGGTTGCAATGATCCAATATCCATTTGCTTGAATAGGATTTTTTTAGCTCCTGTATTTTCTGAAATATTTTTCTTCTCCTTTCAAAAGTCTTTTTTTTTAAATCTTCACCTGAGGATATTTTTTAAATAAATTTTTTAGAGAGCAAGGAAAGGAGAGAGAAAGAAAGAGAAATATCAATCGGTTGTCTCCTATATACAACCTAACCAGGGATTGAACCCACAACCTAGTTATGTGCCCTTTCCAGAATAGAACCTGAAGCCACAGGCCAGGGAACAAAGATCTTCTTTAAAACAAAAGGAACCTTATGAGTTTACGGTGAGATCTCTCAGGGTTAAATGCTAATTTATTAGGTATAAAATTGCAATAAAATTAACCCTAGCAATAACGGATTCCCCACGGTTTTGATTTCACAAGGAATCTGACATATCATAGAAAAAAATGAAGAAACATAATCAAATGTCATTGTTAATGATATTCGATTATTCCACCTGTGATCTGAGCTATTAAAACTATCACCTTATAATTGCAACTCATCCATTGGGAAAGCCAATTTCAAACATTATCATAGCTTAAAGGTCACTTGGAAAGAATGCAATTATAACAAAATTGTGTGGTAGTTATATAAATGAATTCATTTTTATACCTGCTCCCAGATTATATTTGTTCTTTAAAGAATAATCCATAGAATATGAGTTAAATATATTATATTTACAGTGTTTTTTTTTATCTCTTACATATTTTTTAAAATAAAATCAAGAACAAATTTTCCTCATATAATTCTTTCCCAGCAACCTTTTTTCTCAAAAGAGCAGCTGCCATCAGTGACTTTGTCATGGGACCTGCTATGTGTTTGCAGAGATGAAGTCAGCTTCCTTCCTCATTCTTGCCCTGCCTCTTCCCCTTCCTTTCCTCTTGGACTTAGTGTTGAAGTGCTCTCAGGCTTCCTGCTCATCTCCAAAAATAGGAAGAAAAAGTGGTAAGTCAGAAAGCAGTTTCCTGTTCTTTATTAGCCTAAACAAATTTCCTGGTCTTTATTAGCCTAAATCCATGCTAGAAATATAAAGAGAAACAAATCTTGGAAATAAATTCTACCATTTGATTATCTTGAGATCCCCATAAGAACTAACATTTGTTAAGAGCTTTCTATGTGCCAAGCACTGTGACATAGCTAATTTAGATCATCTGCTTCTTTCTTTTTCTTGGTTTGAGTTTTATACCCAAAATGTTCACTTAAAGTTGTCTTACACTGAGGAATTGAAATCCAAATTACTTTGCTGGCAATTATTGAATGACTAAGTGACTGGTACCACATTGTTTGCAGGTAGTTTTTATCGCGCGCTAACAGGTGGCGCGGGCCATTTTTGTTAATTTTTTGCGCAAATGGCAACGTTCAGTAAAATTACGATAACTTTAGTTTACGTATTTATACATTACCCGCATTCTACCGCTAATCTATAAAAAACATATTAATACGTGTCCCGCGCTCTACTACACTGGTAGAACGTGTAAATACGTAAAACGTATAAATACATTCCCGCATACAATGTGGTATTTACACACTGGGGTAAGAAGTCAAAAGAGGGGTGGAGGGAATAGGAGGATCAGAGGGAGACCAGGAGTCCCTGAGCCTCCCCTAAGCACCAAATTAGAGGACAGAATTGAAACAAGAATTTTGCCATGGTGATGAGGCAAAAGCTAGTCTAAAAGAAACTTTCGGTCAAAGAAGAAGGGAAGAAGCAGACTAGGTGATAACAGATGGTACGTTACGAAGCCCGAAGAGGGGGTTAGGAGAACGAGGAAACTCAGTGCCAGAGAAGTGGGCGTAGGCAGAGCAGTCAGTCTTGTCCAGAGTACCTGCTGCAGCTTTTAACCTGCTTCTTCCAACCAATTTGGCTGTTTTCTTTCATGAATTAATTTAAACTGTTAATTGGTTTTTACATAGATAATGAGAAAATTAAGGTTAAAATTAGATAGGATTTGGCACCTCAGGTTCCAGAAAAGTAGCACCAAGGGATTTTTTTTAACTCTTTAAAAAAGATTAAACGTAATACATATTATATATTAACAAGGATAAATCTCTTTAAAACATTGATGCATCTAGGATTTTTATGGTTTCATGGCTTACATTTAACTTTTATCCATTTCGAGTTTATTCTTGTGTATGGTCTAAGCTCGTGGTCTAGTTTCATTTGTTTTGCATGCACCTGTCCAATTTTCCCAACACCATTTATTGAGGAACTTTTACTCCATTGTATGCTCTTTCCTCCTTTTCCAAACAGTAATTGAGCATAATGGCATGGGTTGATTTCTGGGGTCTCTGTCCTGTTCTATTGATCTACATGCCTGTTCTTGTGCCAGTACCGGGCTGTTTTGGTTACAATGCCTTTGTAGTAGAGTTTGATATCCAATATTGTGATCACTCCAACTTTGTTCTTCTTTCTTAAGATTGCTGAGGCTATTCAGGGTGTTTTTTGGTTCCATATAAATTTTTGGAATATTTTCTCTAAATCAGTGAAGTATGCTGATGGTATTTTAATAGGGATTGCATTGAATCTAATCCTACAGGAAAACATAGGTAATAAAATCTCAGACATCTCAGGTGGCAGAATATTTGCTGATACATCTCCTAGGGCAAGAAGAAAAAAAAATAAACAAATGGGACTACATCAAAATAAAAAGGTTCTGCAGCAAAATAAGTCATCCTCAAAATGAAAAGGGAGAACATATTTGCCAATGATACATCTGATAAGGGGTTAATTTCCAAAATATATAAAGAACTCATACAAGTCAACAAAAAGGAGACAAACAATCCAATTTATAAAATGGACAAAAGACCTGAATAGACACTTCTCCAAAGAGGACACACAGATGACCAAGAGACATGTGAAAAAATGTTCAATGTCACTAATCATTTGAGAGATGCAAATTAAAATGACAATGAGATACCACCTCACACCTGCCAGAATGGCTACCATCAATAAGTCAACAAACAAGTGCTGGCGAGGAGATGGGAAATAGGGATCCTCAGTACACTGTTGGTGGGAATGAAGACTGGTATCGTCACTGTGGAAAACAGTATGGAGTTTCCTCAAAATTTAAAAATGGAACTGCCATTTGACCCAGAGATCCCACTTCCAGTAAAATATCCTAAGAATCCCAAAACATCAATCAGAAAGTATATATGCACTCCTATAGCAGTGTTACTTCCAATAGCTAAGATTTGGAAATAACCGAAGTGTCCATCCGTAGATAAGTAGATTAAAAAAGCTGTGGTACATTTATACCATGGAATAGTATGCAGCACTAAAAAAGAGTATCTCTTACCCTTTGGGACAGTATGGTGGGACCTGGAGATTATTATGCTAAGCAAAATAAGCCCATCAGAGAAAGACAAAGATCACATGATCCCACATCTAATGAACAAAATAAATTGATGAACAAATAGGTCCAGAGACATGGAAGCATGCAACAGACTGACAGATCTCAGAGGGAAGGCAGGGATGGGCGGAGGTAAGAAGAGATTAGCCAAATAATTTATATACATAGCCCATGGACACAGGCAATAGTGCAGTGAAGGCCAGGGGTGGGGTGGGAGAAGGGTTGAGGAAGGCAAAGCAGTGGAAAATGGGTGATATCTGTAATACCCTCAACAATAAAAATAAAATAAAAAATATTGATGCAAAAAGTAAGTATGCATGTCCTTGTTGTCCTTTCAAAACACAGGCAGAACAATTCTATATGTTGTTTATAAATGTGTTTATAAAAGTGTTAAAGCAGACTAGAGTGATGACTTTTTTTCCCTCCAGTGTGAACTTTTTTATAAAGCATGTTTACATGGCAAAACAGCTGTTTGAGTTTAGCCAACTGAGTTGCTGAGACTGAGGCATAGTCATCAGACATTATTCAGAAAAAGCATCAATAGAAAAACATTTTTTGTATGTTTTCTTATAGATGTGATTCATTATTATCTTTTTCTTTACCCCATCTATGAATAATCATAGCTCATCAAAGGATTAGGGAAAAATCAGCCCAACTTTTGAAAAATAGCGATGGCCTTTATTTTTCTAACGAACACTTTTCATAATTCAGCTAAATTACACAAATGGGCAGCATCTGCTTCAGGTTATTTTAATTTTACAATAAGTAGTAGCAGGTAACATTGAGACATAAATAAATTTATGACACTTTTTACCAATTCCCATTATCTGTAACTAAAATTCTTAATCTATATCCTATTCAAAGTAGCATTATTGAACAGCTGTTGAACCAAATTTTATCTGATCGATGAAACAATAGTTACAAAACATTCTTTTGCAAAGATTTCCAGGCAGGGAATGAGAGCAATGTTTAATAATCTTGGGTCTACACACACACAGAGCAATATTTCTGGACTTTTTTTTTCAAAGGAGGCATTATTTTGTCTTAATGTGTTGAGATGAGGATGAATTTCCTGCAGACTGATCTGGACATGTAGACAGAGCCTGAATCCAGCACCAATTCTGTGAGGGAATGGAAGTTTCTACCTTTGCCTATGTGCTCTACCATAGCTTTCTCTTACTTCTTGGAGCATCTCTCAGCGTCATGATAATCCATCAAAGAAAGTACAGTGACTACATAAGTGCGGGTAGCCATTAAGGTGAACTATTAAGATGCCTTGAGGAAGGAAACGTTTGCACTACACATGGCTTTACACTTCGCTCTCTCTCTGAACCACAAAGATGGATATCCTTTGGTCAGATGAACAGTTTACGAGGTTTTGTATTATATGAAGAAACATATTCAGGGTCTTTTGTACGTACATTGTAAAACCTCGAGATTTTTTATATTACACATACACATTTAATGTGATAATAAAAAGCTTATTTGTTTCAAAGTCTCTTTTACCCTTGCCTGTATACTAAACAGCTTGATGTTATTGGCTAAATCATCAAGACTTTCATTATTCATGGCTGTAGTAGGAATGTGCCCAACCTCCATAGATATATAAATCAGATTTGAGTAGCAAATGACACATTCAGGTTGGGTAATATAACATCCATATGGAAGCACAGAGCTGGGGATTGAAGAAACTGTTTTTTTAAGGCCCAGTGTGTTTCTTTAGTTGCAAATTGTTTATATAGTAAAATATTATTATTTTTATTTTAATTCCCCAAATGGCTAAACTATAAGCCAAAAACTATTATATTGAACACAACATAAAAGAGCACAAGACCCTTTTAATAAAAGACAGAAAGAATCCTAAACTAGTAAGGCCAATTAATAAAATTCTTAATCTATATCCTATTCAAAGTAGCATTATTGGAAATCTTGGAAATTCCAAATGGAAATTCACTTGAATGTCACTAAACAGCATTTTACTATACAACCAATGTAAGCTACTTAAAGATTTGCATTTCATCTTCATGATATCTGTTATTGATAGCAGTTATTAGCAAAAAGTAGTGCTGTAACTAATATTCTAGGATTAGTATTAGGAAGTTCTAGGGAAACAGGGCCATTGATGAATCTTCCTGGATCCTGGATCCTATGAAAATAGTGGGTTCAATATCAGACTGCACATTATTTGATAGCCAAAGCACAACAAAGAAGGAAATGTGCTCATCAGTCTTGCTTAGTTTTATCCTAAAGTTAACCCAAACTGATGCCTAAAATCAGGTGTTCCTGAGTTACAATGTTGAGTAGATAACTTACAATGTATACATTACCAGAAAAGATGAGTCTCAAGTATTGTTTATACTACTGGGGGGGGGGGGGGAATACTTCAAATAGCATTATAGTAAATATCTTAATCAAAATATTTATCCACTTTGATCCTAGGCTTTCTATATAATCCAAAAGATACAAGGATTAAATCAAGTGTGGTTACTAGTTTAATCCACATAGCAACCAAAATGTATAACTCAACTCAGCCAGTATGTCTCAGTGGTTGAGTGTTGACCTATGAACCAGGAGGTCATGGTTCAATTCCTGGTCAGGGATCATGCCCAGGTTGTAGGCTCAATCCCCAGTAGCAGGTATGCAGGAAGCAGCTGATCAATGATTCTCTCTCATAATTGATGTTTCTATCTCTCTCTTCCTCTCCCTTCCTCTCTGAAATCAATAAAAACTTATTTCTAATGGAGTAATTTTTTAAAAGTAGAACAATAGTAAAAATTTATAACGTCAATGTTGAGGTTACTTTTTATAATATTAATCTTATAAAAATAACAAATACAGTTCTAATGCATTTTACTGTGGAAAACAATTTTATTGATGTGTGTTCTTGATCTAATACTTTATGCAATACAAATAGGTCAGCTTTTCATTGATGTTCTGTTCTGTGAACACTTCCTAGAAAAGTTTTAGTTTATATCTAACTAGAGGCCTGGTGGACAAAAATCTGTGCACCTGGGGAGGGGGGGGGGGTCCCTCAGCCCGGCCTGTGCCCTCTGGCAGTCTAGGACCCCTCAGGGGATGTCCACTTGCCAGCGGGGAGCTGGCCTAAGCTTCAGTCAGACATCCTTAGCACTGCTGAGGAGGCAGGAGAGGCTTCCGCCACCACTGCTGAGCTGGCAGCCATCAGACTGGTTTGTGACTGAGCAGAGCTCCCTCTGTGGGAGCGCACTGACCACCAGGGGGAAGCTCCTGCATTGAGCATCTGCCCCCTGGTGGTCAGTGTGTGTCATAGTGACCAGTCATTCCCAGTCGTTCTGCTATTAGGGTCAATTTGCATATTACCCTTTTTTTATATAGGATAGAGGTCTGGTGCATGGGTAGGGGCTGGCTGGTTTGCCCTGAAGGATTTCCCAGATCAGGGTGGAGGTCCTGCTGGGGTGCCTGGCCAGCCTGGGTGAGGGGCTGAGGGCCATTTACAGGCTGGCCACATCCCCTTCAGGGTGGGGTCCCCACCGGAGTGCCTGGCCAGCCTGGGTGAGGGGCTAATGGCCATTTTCAGGCTGGCCATGCCCCCCGGCGACCCAAGCTCCCAGCATCTCCTTTTTCTCTTTTTTTTTTTCTGGGATTTATTTATCTTCTATAATTGAAACTTTGTAGCCTTGAGCAGAGCCCAGGGCTGGCCAGGGCAGGCGGGAAGCTTGGCTTCCTCCATTGCCAGGGGCAACCCAAGCCTCCTGCTCGCTCCAGCTCTGCTGCTGCTGCCACCTTAGTTGGGTTAATTTGCATACTCGCTCCTGATTGGCTGGTGGTGTAACAGGGTGGTGGAGTGATGGTTAATTTGCATCTTTCTCTTTTATTAGTGTAGATTGCATGTCACAATAGTGTCTCCTGGTGTTGATCCAGGTGAGATGTTTTATTTTATTGAGTTCGAAAATATTTTATTGCTTTATAATTACCTACAATAGAATGCAAAGAGCTTAGTTGCTCCACTCAATGAACACTGACAATTGTATGTACATTCCACCAACACCCAGAACAAGATACAGACCATTTTTATCAGGTGAAAGAGTTCCCTCGTGTCCCCTCCAGCCTTCCCCGATAAGCACTTTCTGATTTTTGTCAGCAAAGTTTAGTTTTTATTCATTCCTAGATTTCATACAAATGGAATCATCAGGTGAGATGTTTCAAATGAAGCACATACTTGCCATTTGATAGATAATCACTAAATATTGTCATGAGAGTACAAGAACTTTTGAACTGAGAGAAAGATCCTTTATAATAATTACCCATTTGTGATCAACTTTAGGTGGTTGGTGTCCTTTGGGGTCTGACATTATTACACACTCAGGATGATGGAAATGCTTGTTTTGCTTTTTAAAATCAACTCTCTCTAAATTGAGCATTACTTTACTCCACTTACTGAGCATCTCTACTTAACTGCATTTTTGAATTTACATTTTCTCTGAAAGCCAAAATGCACTCCTGGAAATAATTTTAGTGATTGATGCTTCTACCTTCTTTTTCAGTTGTAGTTGTTTGAGAAAGACCCCAATGAGCAATTGCAGAAAAAAAAGGGAAGAAGATATTTAATTATGCTATTTACAGGAAGAGAAACTAAATGGCAGTGTAAATTTTCACACATAGTAGAGGAGCTTATATCAAAGAGACAGGGGGCTCCTTCATCTCTAGAGGCATTTTCTCATTGTAATTATTGAGCAAGCACCATGGCCAAGCCAAGAAAATCACAGATATTTGCCCTGAAGATTCTGGCATAAAGTGGTATTATTTCAGGTGACCTGTAAATACCTCTTGAAAAAGTGACTATCATCCTAAAAAAATAGGCAGGGATAATGCAAAACAAGTTTTCTACCTATGAACCTCTTTATTTTTATTTTCTTATTTTATTTTTGTTAATCCTCACCCGAGAATATTTTTTTCATTGATTTTTAGAGAGAGTGGAAGGGAGAGAAGAAGGAGGAGAGAGAGGGAAGCATTGATATGAGAAAGACACATGGATTGGTTGCCTCTCGAACAAGCTCTGACCAGGACCAGGAATGGAACCTGCAACCCAGATACATGCCCTTGATGGGAATCACACTCACAACTCCTCTAACCACTTAGCACACTGTCCAGGGCTGAACTTCTTTATTTTTAAAGATTCTGGTCTACCTCACCAGACATGAACAAATAATATTTTTTCAAGGTGATTGTAACATGAAAATGAAGGCTGAGAATCATGCCCAATAAACAAAAGTACTTTAGATTGCAGTTGGCTTTTTAAATGTATATTTTAACACTTAAGACTTCAGGCAATATTTCATTCTGTTTGGTGTTTGATGAATATTTGTTTACCTAATCCACATGCAATTTTAAGCAAATTTTCATTAGGGAAAGAGATCAGAATTTAGTGAGGAAAAGAATATGCAAACAGGGAAACCAAGATGGCGGCATAGGTAAACACCGGAAATTGCTGCCTCGCACAATCACTTCAAAAATACAACAAAAAGACAAAATGGACATCATCCAGAACCACAGGAAGGCTGGCTGAGTGGAAATTCTACAACTAGAAGGAAAGAGAAAAGCACACTGAGACTCAGAGAAGGTGTGGAAGTAAAGTGCAGAGGTACGGAGGCACACGCCAAAAGGGCTAGCAACTGAGGACACAGCACACGTGGAAAGGGCTAGCAGCTGAGGACACGGTTGTCTTTTTCAATCGGGAGGGAGTCTCAAGCTCCCGACTGCTCTGAACTCCAGTTCTGGCTGAGTCTCTGGGGACCCAGACTCATACGGGAAGAAAATGGACTGTCTGGCATTGGGCAGAACTCGAGGGTGGCTTTCTCTCAGAGGTGCTTGCAGCAATTACTGGGACACTGAGACATGGGGCCTCTTAGGGTAGGACTGGGGAGCAACCATAGCTGCTTGCTCCGCCCTGTTGATCCCCTGAGACCCCGCCCCACCCAAGCTGTGTGCAGAGGATTTTGCATATGAAAGTCCTGGCCCTTTGCAACCTGAAAATTACCTAACAAACTGCAGCAGAATCAGAGAGACCCAGAACTTCCAAAAAAGGGTCCAAGGCCCCACAGCAGCTTGCATTGCTTCACAGCTGGGCCTCATCTGGGCATCTCCAAACCCCAAACAAAAAAGAGGAATCTCTCCATAGCTCCTGCTGGGTAGCCTCAGGCAGAGGCTAAATTAGCACCTCCTTAGAGATTCAAGAGCCAGTGTACCCAGTGGTCAGAGTGGGACCACCCAGATTACAACTCCTCAGATCCATAAGGGACACATTCAGGGGGAAGACTCAGTGAGCACCAAAGCCCCACTGAAGCAAGTCTTGCCCCAAGGTTGTCTCCAGCTCAGAAGTTCTCCCACTGCAGACACAGCTGATTCTCACAGCCAATTGACCTGGAGGTCAATTTCTCCCAGTGATACCTACAACAATCAAGGCTTAACTACAACAAGACTGTGCACAAAGCCCACAAAGGGGTGCACCAAGAGTGTCCACCTCAGGTAATTGGGGAGGCTGAGCCACTGGGCCCTATAGGACACTTAACACAGAAAGCCACTCTATCAATGCAAGGAAGCATAAAAAATGCGAAGACAAAGAAACAGGTCACAAATGACAGAAATGGAGGAAAGCAAACTATTGGATATAGAGTTCAAAACCATACTTTTAAGGTTTTTCAAGAATTTTCTAGAAACCGCCAATAAATTTAGTGAGACCCTCAAGAAATCTAGTGAGATCCTCGAGATTATGAAAAAGGACCAACTAGAAATTAAGCATGCACTGACTGAAATAAAGGATATTATGCAGAGTTCCAACAGCAGACTAGAGGATCACAAGAATCAAGTCAAAGATTTTAAATACAAAGAAGCAAAAAACACCCAACCGGAAAAACAAAAAGAAAAAAGAATCCAAAAATATGAAGATAGTGTAAGGAGCCTCTGGGACAACTTCAAGCGTACCAACATCCGAATTATGGGGGTACCAGAAGAAGAGAGAGAACAAGATATTGAAAACCTATTTAAAGAAATAATGACAGAAAACTTCCCCTACCTGGTGAAAGAAATAGACTTACAAGTCCAGGAAGTGCAGAAAACCCCAAACAAAAGGAATCCAAAGAGGACCACACCAAGACACATCATCATTAAAATGCCAAGAGCAAAAGACAAAGAGAGAATCTTAAAAGCAGCAAGAGAAAAACAATCAGTTACCTACAAGGGAGTACCCATAAGATTATCAGCTGATTTCTCAACAGAAACTATGCTGGCCAGAAGAGAGTGGCAAGAAATATTCAAAGTGATGAATAGCAAGAACCTACAACCTAGATTACTTTACCCAGCAAAGCTATCATTCAGAATTGAAGGTCAGATAAAGAGCTTCACTGATAAGAAAAAGCTAAAGGAGTATATCACCACCAAACCAGTATTATATGAAATGCTGAAAGGTATTCTTTAAGAAGAGGAAGAAGAAGAAAAAGGTAAAGATACAAATTATGAACAACAAATACACATCTATCAACAAGTGAATCTAAAAATCAAGTGAATAAATAATCTGATGAACAGAATAAACCAGTGCATATAATAGAATCAGGGGCGTATAAAGGGAGTGGACTGACTATTCTCGGGGTGATAAGGGTGTTGGGGATGTGGGAAGAGACTGGACAAAAATTGTACACCTATGGATGAAAACAGTGGGTGGTGGTGGTAAGGGCAGAGGGTGGGGTGGGAACCGGGTGGAGGGGAGCCATGGGGGGAAAAAAGAGGAATAACTGTAATAATCTGAACAATAAAAATTTAATAAAAAGAAAAAAAAGAATATGCAAACAGATTCACAGCAATGTGATTAAATTCATATATTAACTATATGAGAATTCAGAAAGTTTTTAAATTTCATGGAAATTGTTGCATTTCAACTGTCTTTAAAGATAAGTAAAAGTTCCCTTGGCAGGAAAGGGAATGGCAAAGTAGAGGACAAAGACAGGAAAATAAAAAACATTCCAATCATAGGAAAAATCATTTGTGAGGCATAAAGACAAGAAGAAAACATGGTAGCATCTTCCTTCAAAAAGTTTGATGTTGACTAGAGCAAAAGGAACATGTAAGGGAATAGTACATCTTCCCTGTGCCCACGAATTTTGGAAGAGAGCAGAATGGATATCCCTATCTGGCCCATTTTTCTGGGATATAATGGAAACCACTGCTGAGGAGAAACAAGTGACACTAGGAAAGTTAGAAATGGTATTAACATTCTTTCAGAAGTGAAGGCTCCAAGTGTATTCACTAAATTGTAAAAGTGACCAAAACCTCTAGTATGGGACACCCCTTATCAGGTGTGAACTCTGTTTCATAGTATTTCCAGCTCTTTGAAGAGAAACAACAGAACCTGAGTATTCTAAGAACACTGAGTTCTCTCCCATCCTTGCCATTTCCTCAGACAACAGAAAAAATGGAGAGAATGAAATATTTTACTTTTGAAATAACTGCTTTCAAGATATTCTGGGAAGAGGATCGTCACCCATACCATATTGGAATAAACAGACTGTCTAGTCAGAGCCACCCATGCTTGAGCAACATAACAAGAAATGGCATGGACATATGTAAATACATCACAGCAGAGAGCATGCATGCAAAAGCCAGAAAAAGAAAGCAAGCTATAAGAAAAATATAACTCAAAGGAATTTTTAAAGTATTATTAATTGCTTTTTGCCATAAAACAACTTAAGAATATCAATTTAAAAAGAAAAAGAGCCCAAAGACAGTTGATAAAACAGAATAAAATGAAATAATTACATTTCAAACAAGAAACAGAATAAGCACTGCTAAAAATCATGTAGTTAACACAGAAAATAGCATAAAAAATCAGCGACTTCTAAGAAAACAAACAAAAAAAGCTATCAGGCAAAGCTAATAGAAATGGAATAAAAAAATGATCCAATACAATGATAACATCCTGATATATAAAAAGCCAGGGGCCATCACAACCAAAACAACCAGATGGACAACTGAACAGCAGGCTGCATGGGGCAACCAGGCCAGCAGGGGGGTTAGTGAGGAACAACCAAATGACTGAATAGCAGGCTGGATTGGGAAACCAGGCCAGCAGGGGGGTTAGTGAAAGATGACCAAATGACTAAACAGCAGGCTGTGTGGGGCGACCAGGTCAGCAGGGAGGGGCAGTTGGGGGCGACCAGACCAGCAAGGGGCAGTTGGGGGTGACCAGGCTGGCAGGGAGGGCATATGGGAGTGACCAGGCCATCGAGGGGGGCAGTTAGGAGCGACCAGTCTGGCAGGGGGGGGCAGTTGGGGTGATCAGGCCAGCAGAGGGGGTAGTTAGGGGCAATCATGCCTCAGGCAGAGGCAGTTAGGGGTGATCAGGCTGGTAGGGGGGCCAGGTAGGAGCAATCAGGCAGGCAGGCAGATGAGCAATTAGGAGACAGCAGTCCCGGATCATGAGTTGGACATCCCCCGAGGGGTCTCAGTGTTGGTGTTCTTATCCCAGCATCAAGAAGGGTTCAGGAAATCTGGAGAAGGCTGTGCGTAGATTAAATAGGAATCTGGAGATGAAGCATAATTTTGAAAGGCATTTGGGGGTCAGAGGAGCTTAGCTAAAAGAGCTAAATTCTATGGTCTTAGGTCTTAAAGTCTCAGGTCCCCTCATCCCAGTACCCCATGCTTCTTATTAACACAATTTGTCCTGAGGCGAGGCAGAGATATACACTTCAAAGGGTCAGGGTTTCCTATAGTCCATTGTCAGAATGGGGGAATTAGCCTACGGCTGTTCAGGTGTTTGGCCAGTAGGAGGCAATAACATGTAGATTAAGATGCCCTGAGCTGTCTGGCAGCCAAGCAATAATCCCTTTTCAGGTTTGGGGAAATGCCTTCAGCCATTCCCAGATGCAGCCCTGCTGAACATGCTGGAATTGGTCTCCGGCATCCCGGATTGGAGAGGGTGCAGGCTGGGTTTAGGGGGCCCCCCTGTGCTCAAGTTTCATGCACCAGGCCTCTAGTGTTAATACAGAATTCAGTAAATGAATCAGAAGATGCCTCCAAAGATATAAGAAAATTTCTTAAAAATGAAGAAACAACTGAGTTTGGAGATAAAAAAAATTACAGTGTTCCAAGAATTTTTCAAAATAAACACTCAGCTCTAAAATAAATCCAGTTAACTTTTTGAACTTGAAAAAACCTTTCAGGCAAACAAAGGCATGGGTGAGGGAGTGGGTGGGTTGGGGGTGGGGACAGGAAAGGCAGGGGGTTAGCTTCACAAGCAAAAAGATGTTAGGTTAAATGCCAGAAGATAAGAAAGCATGTGTATAAATGCAACAAGAAAGTATAACCCAAAAATGTAACTCAAATATATAGTAGCCATAGCATTTCTTTAAAAGTTTGCCTGACAGTGAAATCCAGGATATTAGGAGATAGAAAGATATGAAGGTCTTCAGAACAAGAAGCTGCAATAAAGGGGCTGACTAGCAGTGAGACTGAATCAACTTAAACATAAAACCAACCCTAAACAACGGTGGGAACTGTTTTTTGTGAAAAAAAAAAATATTTTTCTGTCTGAAAGAGATTATTTAAGAAATAAAATCTTATGGCAAAGAAATATTTAATTGAATTTTAACAATTAATTTTACTCATTTATTTGTCTACCTTTAAAGTTAAGAAAAATTGACAAAATACTTTTGAAAAATTATCATCAATAATACGAATTAATTTTTATTAAAGTCCTTCTATTTTTCTATTTTCTATCCTTCCATCTATCTGCATGGAAGATATCTAGAATGATGTTTAATAAATGGGAATTTCTAGGAGATGTGATTTAGCGGGGGGGGGGGGGGGGGGGTGCACTTTCCAGCATTGATTTTGATAATACATGTTTGTAATTTTTACAAAAATTAAAACTGATATGCTGAGTTGTTATCAGTGGCTTATTCTGGATGTTATTAATTTATAGTATTTAAAAATCTTTATTGAGTACCCATTATGTAATAAGTATTGTCCAAGGTTCTGAATATACAACAGCAGAGAAAACAAAGTTCCTTTCTTCAAGGAGCTTGTGAAAAGTGGGGAATATACAAAAATAAACACATTGTATGTCACAGAGTGATAATATGAGCTACAAAGAAAAAAAAACTGTCTAAGCACCAGGTAACCACAGCAGGTGTCCCCGTTTGCCAGGGCCAGGGCCAGTTTATGACTCTTGTTTCAACCTCCTATCTGTTTGGGGCTCTTTTTTCACTCTCAAAAGTATCTTGTTTAGGATGGCAAATTATATGATCAGCCCGGGTAAGGGAGCTATGAAGTTCTTCCGGATGAGAATCAGAGAGGGTGGCCAGAGAAGTCCTCTTGATAAAGGAATATTTGAGCAGAGACTTAAATGAAAGGAGGGAGCAAGGCATGGAGATACCTAAGGGAAGGACACTAGGCAAAAGGAGAAGCAAGGATCAGGACCTTAAGGCAGGACATGATTGGCATCTTCCAAGACCACAAAGAAGACCCAGAGGGATGGAGGTAGGAAGTGAGATCAGATGGGTTAGGGAGAGAGGGGGAGAGAGTGAGAGAATCCAAAAGGCCCTGTGGGCTCTTGAAAGTTTTTGATTTTTACTCTGAATGAGATAAGAAGCTAAGAGAAAATTATGAGCAAGGAGTGATTTGACCTGAGTTATATTTTCAAATAATCTGGCTGCTGTGTAAATACCAGACCACAGGGAAGGAAACAAGGAAACAAAGGAAGGAAGGAGGAGATCATTGGAATAGCCCAGGTGATGGACGATGGGACCAGGGTGCTAGTGAATGGGAATAACATGGAATGTAAGATTATTTTTTATTGTATTTAACAAAATCAACATTTTAAAAGAAATTATAATGGTAATAGCTTCAAGAGACATTTGAATAGATTCTTTAACAGAAACTACTGGCCATTTGAAGAAAGTAGTGTAGGGGCAATCCTTTAAGATGATTAATTTTTTTTGTCTTAATTAGCAAGAATCATGCCACCATTAATAAAAATAGAGAATGCAGAAAAATGTAATAAGCTTTGGGTGTTAAAACATTGAATTCAAGTATCCACAAAACAAATCTAAGCAGGCACTATCCAGGCAGCAGTCACACATATGAGTTTAAGAAAGTTCGGGAGTCATCAACACAAACGTTATCACTGAAGCTCAGTGGAAATAACTGAAGGAGAATGTGGACACAGAGGAAAGAGAATGGTGCCATGGAAGAAGAGGAGCCTGTATATTGGGCAAGAGCAAGAGCATCTAGAAGGAGATGCCAAAGAGAATACTGTCCTTGAAGGCCCAGGAATAAAGATGAATTAGAAAACGCCAGACTTCCACATGTACTACCATTGGTCAACTAAGTTGTCTGACTCAGTTTCCATGTAGCCCAAAGAAAATGGTTTACAAGTGTTTTTGTAAGCCACTATTTAAAATAGAGCTTTGTTGCTGTAAGTTTTCACTCCAAAGATGATAAAGAAATAAAATATGACTGTACCTATGATGCTACTTTAGTATTTGTCTTATAATTTGTATAGTCTTCTTTGTATCTCATTTTAAGAGTATCCTAAAAGTGATTTTTAATATTATAGACTATCCAATCTATATTACAATGCCTGCTTTATATGATCTCCATTTATATCCTATTAAGCTATCATCAGTCTTCCTTAATAATATCCATGCCTTAAGCATATTATTTTTTATTTGGGTCCAGAAAGACTACAGATGGCCCACCTCTCTGACTCTAAATGGAGAAACAAAAGTCTATAAAGTCTTACTTAGGCTTTATCTATTCCACTGCAATACGAAGGTAAGTTTATACACTGCTTTCTTTATTTTTCAGGTATAAAACTAAGTTTATCTGATATAAATTTTTGTGAGATTTCCCTTTTTTACTATAATAGGTATTTAAAACCCCTTTTTCTCTAGTCAATCCATGATTGGTAGGGCATGACAAAAAAAAAAAAAAGGATGCTTTGGCTAAAAGCCTCCCGTCTTTCACTCATAAAATATACTTATGACAAAAAAAGGCCATAAAATAAGGCAGTATGAGCTCTTCCCACTCACTGATATTATTCCATCCACACATCTGCAAAGCCTCAGCTGTCAACTATCCACCCCCAAGAAGAATCGGCAAGACAAATTCCTCATGTCAAGGTCACTGAAGCCCTAGAGTCTCCTATAGCCTCTGTTCATGGACATTCAGGATTTACACTCTTTGGGAAATAGACAGTTCATATATTTAAACATTCAATCAACCTTAAGTGACCTTCTTCAAGTAGTAAAGACACAATGATCAATTTTGCACATTTTTCTCACTAACATCTTATACATGGACTGTGAAAGTGTAATAGGGTTCTATTTCTGAAAATTATGCTATGTTACTTTAGCTATTCTGATACCCAAGGATTTGGAAAGGTGAATCATTCATTCTGTTGATTCAGGAGACATTTCCAGTAAAAAGAAACCTGAGTCCATTCCTAATCTAAAATTTTCTCTCAGCCCTGACAGGTTTGGCTCAGTGGGTAGAGCGTCGCCCTGCGGGCTGAAGGGTCCGGGTTCGATTCCGGCCAAGGGCATGTACCTTGGTTGCAGGCACATCCCCAGTCGGGAGTATGCAAAAGGCAGCTGATCGATGTTTCTCTCTCATCGATGTTTCTAACTCTCTATCCCTCTCCCTTCCTCTCTGTGAAAAATCAATAAAATATATTAAAAAAATAAATAAATAAAATTTTCTCTCAAAATCTGCTTTGTTGGACATTAAATTATGTGCCAGGTGTCCTTAACTAATGCCTTCTCTTATTAAAGGATAATTTCAAATTAGCATATTTGTAAGCCTGCATCCTCTTTATGAGGACATTTTTCTGTCAGCGAGTTTATCTCTTTAATCAAGTAATGTTGCATTCATTTGACAGGCTTGATTTTCCCAACAGTATAATTATCCCTACCTCTGGACTAAATGGTGGACTCTTGTGTCCACCTTCTTTCTCAAGCCCGAGAATAAAAATATGTGGACTGAATACACAGCTTTAATAGTAAAGTCAAATGCATGTCCAGGCTCTGACATATGATCTATAGACAACAATATCACCTGGGAACTTGTCCCCTATAAGTTCTCACCCTTTCCCCAGGTCTACTGAATCAGACCTTCTCCAGCACTCCATGTAATTCTGATGAAGTTAAAGTTTGAGAAGCACTGAATAGTAAAAATGACAGGGGCACTTTTCTATTATTTTTTAATGAAAATATGCTGGGAAGGAGGTTGGGGCAGACCAGACTAATTGAATCAAAATCTCTGGCACTGGAGTTGGGCATGGGTACATTTTAAAAGCTCCCAGTTAATTCTAATGCACAATCAGATTTGAGAGCCACTGAACCCGAGACATTCTGCCTTAAGTGGTGAAAATCATTCTTTAACTTGAATAACAATTTACTGGTTTTGTGATTGTCAGGAACTCAGTTCCTTCATCCTGCTCCATTATGCCAACTGTCGGGTCCGAGCCCCTCTGCCAGGGACTGGACCTCTTGGGATGCCTGGTATCAGAAAACAGAGAAGCCATGAGAAGTTGTGGGTATGTAAGAGAGTCTTTATTGCAGAAGCCAGTCGCCATGTAGCCATTGCTAACAAGGAGCCATTAGACAAAGCAGTTCTTCAAAGCAAAGTCCCATACAGTAGCCGCACTCTGGCTAGGTAACAATTCATCTTTCCTACACAACAGCAGCAGTCTACTGGTCAGTAATACATCTTCCCCATAATATAGCCCCATTCTGGCTGGTCAATAACAACTTTATACCACTTACACAAAAGAGGCTTCTTAAAATAGTGACCTCACTATTTGGGTTATAGAAGGGCACACTTTCACAGGGTAAGTGTGATAGCTGTGGCCTTGCTGTGCACCTGCGTATAGCAACTCAACTTGAACACTCTGATTAAGGTTTCCACACTCAGAGTGTCCTTGAGCATCCAGCATACTCTAAAAAGGGTCTCCACAGTAATCTACTAGTTGTATTTATTTAGGTGCTTATTTTATCTAATTAGTTTGAGATGAGAAAAGAAGTATTATTTCTATTTCATCCCCTGAAGTGCTTTTTTCATCTCCTCTTCAGCTTCTCTCAGGAATGCAATTCCCCTACAGCAGGGGTGGGCAACCCTTGGCACCCGTGCCAAACATGGCACGCCAAACCCTCTCTTATAATCTTCCATTTACAATTTTTTTCTTAATATCGACTTTTTTATTTTTCAGATAAATTCAGTGTAGGTGCATCTTAGATAAATAAATAATTTTACATAACAAGTTATCTTAAAAACCATAGACATGGATTGGCGAGAGAGGGGAAGAGCAATTTCTATGCCTCTGCCTTAACTCTCCCTGCCTTCCTAGAACTGACTAGTGTTTTGGTTTCATCCACATACACTTGTGAATCTTTGTTCTCAGTGATGAATTTTGTTAAGTCTCATAATAGGAGTAGCCTGACGGATGAAAGTAGTAGCTCCTGCATATCTCTGAAGATCACGAAATATAAACTGATGTAAAATCTCTGTCATCAGTGATGCAGCAGCAAAAGTCCCACTGATAATATCAAACGGAGTCATAAAGTTTTCTGTTGGACTATCAGTGTACATGTATACATTAAAAAATAAATGTATTTTTAATCATCATATACTGTGTTTTTGTCGCTCGAATGAATTTTATTATTTCTTCAAGGTTCTTCACATACGTACACCTTAAGAGATATCAAGTAGGCGTAACATGTTCTCAAAAAATTAGGGTTGGCACGCAGAAGAATTTTGAGTCAGAGATTTTGCTGGTTTTGGCACGCACTCACAAAAAGTTTGCCCACCCCTGCCCTACAGTCTTCAACCTTCATTTAAATGATCCTCTCCAATCCCACCTCCCCACCACCACTTCTGGACCACAATTTTTGCCTTTCAAAAGGCATCCTTTGGCTTTATAGAATTGCAGCTTTGTTGTCCCTGCTGAGACATGAAGCATCATTGAAGTCAAGCTTCTGAAATGCTGAGGCTACAGAACACATTCTTCCCTAAAGAATCTAAAGAGGGGAGTGGGGCCAAGTAGCAATAAAATGACATGACTGTTAGCTTAGAACTTTACCACAGATAATTCTCAAAGTAAAGGATATCATCAAGTTAATGTTACGGTACACATTTTTATTTCCAAATGATTTTATTAATTACAGAATTCAGATGGTTCAATACCTACTGTCATGAAAATGTGGACCCAATGAAGTTGTAGCCTGAATTGCATGCAAATGCACCCTTATGCCAGCCATGCACCATCTGCAAGAAAAGCCTCTAAATCAGCGGTTCTCAACCTGTGGGTCACGACCCCTTTGGGGGTCGAACAACCCTTTCACCGGGGTCACCTAAGACCATTGGAAAACACATTTATAATTACATATTGTTTTGTGATTAATCACTATGCTTTAATTATGTTCAATTTATAACAATGAAATTGGGGGTCACCAGAACATGAGAAACTGTATTAAAGGGTCTCAGCATTATAAAGGTTGAGAACCACTAATAATCCTTTTTTTCCTTCCAAATCCAAACGATTATACTATACACAGGCTATATTTACAGATGGATCATTGTACACACTTTTATTAGTGGCTCCCGAATGTTATTTTCTTGTTCCTACTGTATAAATGTTGAATAGTTAATTTGCATTCTTTTTTTTTTTTTACTCTCACCCCAGGATACATTTCCACCAATTTTAGAAAGAAATGAAGGGAGAGAGAGAGAGAGAGAGAGAGAGAGAGAGAGAGAGAGAGAGAGAAACATCAATGTGAGAGATAAACATTGATCAGTTGCCTCCTGTACACACCCTAACCTGGGATTGAACCTGAAACCTGGGTCTGTACCCTGCTGGGGAATTGAACCCATGATCTTTTAGTGTTTGGAAGGGTGCTCCAACCAACTGAGCCATACCAGCCAGGGCTAGTCAGTCTGCATTTTTCATAGCGTGGGTGACCTATGTGAAATATTTTCATTTTTTAAATCAAAACTGGTGTATTTAGGGTGCAGCTTCTGCCTGTGGGTAGAACCAGCATCTATCTTGATTACCAGTTTTGCTATGGGAGTCACTCTTGAGGAATATTTTACTTTTACTCCCAGAAGCTGTAGGGTCCCAAAGATTTTGCAAGTTTTATTTATTGCATCCCATAATAAAATGTAAACCTTGATCATCTGAATAGGGAATAAAGATAATGAAACAGGATTATCTAGGATCATATGTGCATCCTTAATTCTATGAGAAGGTCACATTACTATTCATGAGGGGAGGAGCCCGAAAACTTGCCTGTGAAGGTGCTGTTATGCTGCACTGTACTATGAAGTCTGCTCCTGTCAGATCACCCTCTCTCCAAGGACGAGGAAAGCCCACACCTTCGTCCTGAGGGTTGGCAAACAGGGGAAAAGAGGCAAGCTGAAAAGGACATGGCAGTTAAAATAAAAATCAAAACTTCAAACAAAAACCATACAAAGCAGTTAACAGGGTCACCTCCACATAAGGTGCACTTATTCAAAGTTAATGCTTAGAGGTTACAAATATAATTTGTAGAATCAATAGTCTAACTTCTATTGATTCCATGGTGGACCCACTAATTTGTGTGTTCTCTGGTAATTTATTTACATTCCTGTGCCTCCCTATCGTCATCTGTGAAGTAGGGATACAAGGATTCCTACCTCATAGATACTTTTGGTATAGGACTTAGAATGACTGGAAACGATGCCTGGCATGGAACACACAGTGAATGTTTGATGATGATGATGATGATGATGATGATGATGATGATTACTATTACTATTGATGTCCCCTCTTGAACTAAGGAGAGTTCCAATATGAAACATACAGGATAGAGATCGTAAGTGATTCTTCTGCCTCTCTGGAGCTTTCAGGCTGTGCTCGAGGTTATTTCTTTTTCATCCTTTGAAATAACAAAAGTCAGTGTTCCCTTGAAAAGCCAACCTGCTAAAAAAACACTTCAGGTGCCACTCTACTAAACCAAATAAACTGGCATCTGAGAGGGTGAAGTGACAGTCTTCACATTTGCCAGTGCAGAACTGAAGAGTTAGTCTGTCTCTGTTGGGGGTATATTGAAATAAGCAAATGCTATCAGAAACCTCTCAAGAAAACAATTATATAAGACCAATTCTCCAAGCTACACTTTTAGATCAATTTCACTTCCTGTCATAGGCTCTAAAGCCTGTTTGGGACATAGCCTAGTGTTTGGGAATGCAGAATGTCCAAGCAAACTAGGTCATAGGTTCAAAATCTTCTGAGAACCTCTGCTCTCTCAATATAAAATATCCATCTCACAGAGTCACTGTGAAGACCACTTTGGATAATCCATTTTAAAAGTCCTGTACAGTCTTGGCTGGTTTCTCAGTGGTTAGAGTGTGGGCCCTTGACCTGGTTAAGGGCATGTACCTTGGTTGCAGGTTTAATTCCCCGCCCCGTTGGGGGCACATGTGGGAGGCAACCAGTCACATCAATGTTTCTCTTCCTCTCCTTTTCACTCTTTCTAAAAATGAATAGAAAAAAATATCCTTGGGTGAAGATAAAGAAAAGCTTTCTGAGCTTTGTTTGTGTTTAAGGAAGGCTCTTTTTTAAAAAAATTTATTTCAGAGAGGAAGGGAGAGGGAGAGAGATAGTGAAACATCAATGATCAGAGATTGAACCTGCAACTGGGGATTGAGCCTGCAACTCAGACATGTGCCCTGACTGGGAATCACACTGTTACCTCCTGGTTCATAGGTTGACACTCAACAACTGAGCCACTCCTGCCGGGCTAAGTGAGGCTTTGTTCAATTAAATTTATTTGTTTCTTAAATGAGATGAGTATGTAAAATATTAACCTAATCCGTGGGAGAGCTGAATAAGATTAAAGTTAGGTTTGGGTTAAAAATATTTCAATAAACATTCTTAGATAGAATCTAAGATTGGTAAGAGGAAATCATAGCTTCTTCCACTTCCAACATAGTTTCTTAGGCTTCAGTTCCATGAAGAAGTGAAATTGGTCAGAAAGCAATGAATAAGAAGCCCTGTCCAGGAAGCTCAGTTGATTAGTACTTCGTTCCCATATGCCAAGGTTTTGGGTTCCATCTCCCATCAGGAGACACAATTTTTATTACTATTGATGTCCCCTCTTAAACTAAGGAGAGTTCCAGTAGGAAACATACAGCATAGAGATTATAAGTGATTGAATGCATAAATAAGTGGAACAACAAATTGCAAATTAATTATTTCTTTTTCTCCTTTTCTCTCTCTCCCTCTCTCTATAAAATCAACAAGTAAAAATTATTTTTAAAAAGAAAGCAATGAATGAAATTTGAAAGCAAGACTAAAGCAAGCCAGAAGTGAACATTTCCCCTGTGGCTATGCACATCAAGCAAAATAAAAGGTTAACAAGAATAATTTAGATAATTCATGTCAATGGAAAAGAGCTTCTCTTTCTACAAATATCCAGATATTTCAGAAAGAGTTTATTATCTTCAGTTACTCAGTTATTGCTCCAGTTCCACAGTTCATGTGTTACATGTATTGATACAGCCTATTTCTTCAAGATCTCTCAAAGAACAAAATGGCTTTTAGTTATACTGTGGTCATGAAAAAGCAATTTAAAAAGCAGTCAAGACATTTGGTTAAAGGCAGATCAGGAGAGTACAAATCTAAGGTTATGGTACACTTTTATGAGTCATTCAGGGCTTGAAGGGTATTACAACTTCAGGATCAACCTAAAGAACATATGCAAACTTTATGGCCTTTGAGTAGCTAAGAAAATACAGTTTTACTCTTTCCTTCTGCCCATGCACAATGCGGGGCTATTTATCAAGGGAAAGGCAGAAGAAACAGCCAAAATCCTAAGGCCTTCCCATTAAAGTCTGTTTTATTTGAAGGTCCATTTCTTTTTATTACCCTGTGCTCTAAGGCTGTGACTATACGGAAAATAAGCTGAAGAACTGACTCAGTTCAGAACCAAAATTCCTGCTTTCATCCAAAATGTCTAAGTGCTTTTCCTTCTGAATTATACAGATATCCTCACAATTCCCAACAGTAAACTTCACTATTTATGTATAGATAGAGAGACATATGTTTGTACCCCTAAATTTTTCTTTTTTATTGTTTTTGTTAATTTCGACTTTATAAAAATGGGTATCATTTTGTATGTTACTTTTAGGACATATTTTCTTACTTGATATTATGTTACTAAGATTCATTCACATTAAGGCAAAACTATGAAGACAATAAAAAGATCAGTGGTTGCCGGGGGAGAAAGGAGTAAATTGGCTGAGCAAAGAGAATTTTAAGGGCAGTGAAAATACTCTTTATAATATAACTAGAGGCCTGGTGCACAAAATTTGTGTGGGGAGGGGGAGGTCCCCTCAGCCCAGCCTGAACTCTCTCCAATCTGGGACCCCTCAAGGGATGTCCGACTGCTGGTTTAGGCCGGATCCCAGGGATTGGGCCTAAACCAGCAGTCAGACATCCCTCTCACAATCCTGGACTGCTGGCTCACCTGCTTGCCTGCCTGCCTGGTTGCCCCTAACTGGTCCCCCTCCCCCCACCCCCGCCAATCTGATCTCCCCTTACTGCCTCTGCTTGCTGACCTGACCACCCTTAACTGTCCCCCTGCCCACCTGGTCATCCCTCACTAACCCCGCTGCCAGCCTGGTTGTAGGAAGCCATCTCATGAGGGCATGAGGGTTAATTTGCATATTACCTCTTTATTATGTAGGATGATAGATATATGTCATTATACATTTCTCCAAACCCAGAAAATGTGTACCACCGAGAGTGAACCCTAAGATAAACTGTGACCTTTGGATGGTTACGATGTGTCCATGTAGCTTCATCCTTGGTAACAAATGCACCATTCTGGTGAGTGATGCTGACAATGGGGAGGTTATGCATGTATGAGAGCAGGGCGTATATGGGAAATCTCTGTACTTTCCTCTCAATTCTGTTGTGAATCTTAAACTGTCCTAAAAAATAGTCTTCAAAATTTTTTCAAGTAAACAAAATAAAGATTCATATATATTATTGTACGGTACTATAATTCATTTGTTTTGACTGCTTTGTAATTTTTCATTTTGTGACTATAACACAGTTCATTCATTTACTCTCTCATGGATGGGCATGTGGGTTTTTGAGCAGTTTTGCTGAACAGTACCACTGTTCACAAATAAATATTGTGTTCATGTCTGTTGAAAGTGTACTGGAGTTTCACTTGGTAATATATCGGAGAGTGAAATTGCTGGGTCATCAAGTATGGATCATATTTAACAACATCCCTTAAAAAATATGGCCACTTACATATCAGTGCTTCACAAAGGGTGAATCTCACACAGTGCATACAGAGCAGGATTTAAAGCCATTTACTGCTCTCTGATAATGTTACTTGGTCCAGGGAAACATTTATCTAGAGAAATAAATAGATTGCTAGTCCCTCCCTTGAGCAATATTCCTCTAAATGAGCTTTAGAAGAGAGTTGAGCAGCAGAAAGCGTGAGGTTCTCTAAAATGCAGACTATGTGGGTGATTAGAAAAAGTTATAAATACTTATTCCTACCAACAACTGTACAGGCAGTTAATCATTGTTCCTTGAAGGTTCTCTTTTTTTCAGTGCCCTTTAAATGTTCCGAAATGATATCAACTAGAAAATCTCAGCTGGATGCTAAAGCATCCTCCACATTTCTCCTTAGCACATTTGCCTCTACCTTTAAACAAAGTGCCTCTTGCCCAGGCTGGGTAGCACAGTTGGTTAGAGCATTGTCCTAATATGCCCACATTGCGGTTCAATTCCCGGTCAGGACACATACAAGAATCAACCAATTAATGCATAAATAAGTGGAACAAAAAAACTGATGTCTCTCTCTCTCTCTCTCTCTCTCTCTAAAACTCAATCAATAAATTAAAAATAAAAATATACAAAGTGCCTCTTCCCTGAGCTAGGGCAGTTTGACAAGAGGGTGTGAATGAAGCTTAGTGGTGAAAAAAATCAAGTATCTAAGAAAATGGATGAAGTTCCCTGGCCTAAAGTAGAGTTGGAATTAGGAACCAGAGAGAAAAAAGCTGGAGATGCAGGCAGAGCCAGATCAAGGAGGACTAAGAGACAGTAATCAGCATCTCCTTGATCCAAATGGAATGGGGAGCATATTTGGATCTCAGTCTAAACCTTACTTTGTGCAAACTGTGCCCTTCTGATTTGAATCATGTTCTTGTGTGTGACCTTGACTTCTTTCACAAGGGCCTTGTATTCTCTGCAGTGATGTTACCTCGACTCACTTCTAGGTAAATACTTATGATTAGGTCCTGCCTGGCTTCCTCCTTCTCCAGCTAACCTGACTTAGCAAGTGGGAACCAGCAAAAGTGACACTAGATTTCAGGACACATCTGAACCTTTATCAAAGCATATGAGGAAGATTTGTTACTAAAAAATGTAAAGAGTTTACTGGACCTCTGCCTTGAGATGTGTGTTTATTTTTAAGTCTTCAGTGGGAATGACTTGATATTTATTAGGCTCAAATCTCAATTATCTCCTAGAGGAGCATGCATTTTGAGGGGAACTAGATATACTCCCTGGCTTTTCATTTGAATGGGCTGAATGTGTACAACTTGCTGGAAGTTTGAAGGGTAAACACTCAGGAAATCTGCCTTCTCTTTGCATATCCAGATCTAACCACCAAGAAAATCCTTTAAAATCAAAATGTTAGGTCCCATCTCCTCCTTCCCCAACAGTACATACAGTAAATAACCAGTGGATCCAGGCAAAGGCAAAGCTCAGCTTAACCAGAATAAACCCAAAGTTCTCCACATTGTGAAGGAGGAGGTGCAGAGTCAAAGGGAAGAACAGAAAATGATACAATTTCCCATGTTCTTCTGAAATTCCATATGCAACTTTATTATTTTGTTAGAAACATTATATTCCCCCAAATAGTTAACAACACAAATGCACAAAATACAGATTCAGCCAAGCATCATTCCCATATGTTACCTACACTAGCCCTTCTCTTAATTTCCTTGGCTAAGGAGACCTGTCTAAGTTTTTGTACCTTGATCACTAGGGCATACTACTGTGAAAGAGTTTAAATTTTAGATTAACACGTGAATTGCGCGTACTCCGCGGGAGCCGTCTTAACTCGGTTCATATAGATTTGCGGTGGAGTGCGGGAAACGTGTAAACTCGGGCCGATTGTAACTGCGTATTACCAAATATTTGTTTGTTTGCCGTTCACAAAGATACCTACCTGCGTATGCGAACAGTTTCATACCCATTGGGGTAATAGGTATCATAAAAATCCCTGATTTTGCGCGGGAAACCTAAATAATTGCCCGCGCCATCTTATATTTTGGCGGGAAATTCACCCCACACCGGAGTGTTAAAAATGTCAAAGAATATAAGTATTATCCCTTCGTAGATGATCAGTAAAATTCCTAAATATCAAAGCAGTTTCCCAAAATGTATAGCAAATATCAGACACAGTAACAAAGAAAATAAGCACATGGCTATGTATTTAGGATGCAAACAAAAAGATATTCCTAAGGAAATTAGGTGGCAGCCTGAATAAGAGATAAATCTAAGTCTCTGACTCACATTTCAATTCCTGTTATACCGTATTTCACCCAAATGCTATATATGTGAAAAGCTCAGGGGAAAAAAGTATAATGATGAATTAAAGAAAGTTCTGCATAATTAATTATGTAAAAAACGTGTTTGCCTGCACTATCTAGAAAATTAGAGTAAACAGGAGAAGTTTTGTTTTGGGGTTAAATTATCTGCATAAGTGTTTCAATACGCCACTTCAGCGTAAGTAGACTCAACCTTAATTTGCGTGATACAGTAAGAGGATGTATTTCCTTAATTGGCAATATACAGAACAGAAGTATGACCTAGTACCCCCCTTCTGGACCATCTTGATTTCACTCCCATGTCATTGGATGCTGTCAGCCCACCTACAATGTTTCCAAGTCCTTGTCTCTGTTAAAAGAAACATTTGCCATAAGATTATACTGACCTAGTGGGTTTTATTCAATGATTCATGAATTGGGCAGACAGAGGAGTTATACAAAGCAAGAGATTTGTATCGACCAAAGTGAACGGGATCAAGAAAGTTATACTGGGCACTCACTGATTGGTTAAAGCAGAGTTACTTTCCTTATATGGATCAAAGGGAGGTCTTGGAGCCCCGGGCAGATAACTTGTGCTGAGCAGGCAAGCACTGATTTGTTGACCTAGGCTTTCCTTTTCTGGAAGAGCTGAGAATGGGAACTTGGTTACGTTTTGGTTTGCTGGCATGGGGTTTAGCATGAGCTTCTCCATGTTGGCCTTAATTTCTTTACTTTAACACTTGGCTTCGTCATATCCCATCTGTATGTGGTATGTGATAAGGACTGGAAGAGGAACCTTACTGTGAGCACTGAGACATGCCTATGCCAGTCCATGTGTGCCTCACCCACCCACAGGGCTTGTCTGCAACACTGATGTACATTGAATTGCATTCTTATAAGTAACATCAGTGATTGAGGGAGAATGAAAATAAAGCAACTTCCCAGGAAACACTGGTATTGTGGGAAGGTCAAAGAAAGCTGGGGAGAGGAAAAAGTTGAGAGTAAGAACTGAGATCATCACTAGGAGACCAGACCCCGGAAATGAGTCCCTGAGATGGTGAGCTACCAATGACAGGTGTGACAGAAGTTCATAGTGTACAGAAAGCTGTCAAAACAAATTGATGTATTTTGTAGTGTAAAATCTCAAGAAGAAATTCAATTTTGACATAAATTGATAAGAAAATTTCATCCTAATGTGTGCACACACACAGGCATACACAGAAATATACATTATTTGTTAGTTACTGCTAAAGGTCAGTTCTTGTGAAAATATACAGAACATACTTGATTGAACTTTGATGAAACAATTCTGATAAATATCATTTTCCTTTCAGAGTCCTTTCTGAAGAATCCAAAAAGTCAAGGTAATAGTGGTATACTTAAATGTCTGAAGCCAGAATCGATCAGCTCAAATACAATACTGAAGATACCAGTAATGTAGCACTGGGTGCTTTGAGGGCTAGGGGGAGGCACTGATGTTTTTGCAATTTTCAAGAGCTTTGCAGTAACTTTATGTCCACTGATTACTCAGTACTCTGAAAATCAATTTTTAGTCATGATAAGTAGGGAAACTGAAATCAAGACATTTAAACACCCTTTATTTTATATTCTTAATAACTATTCAGTCCCAATTTAATATTTCAATTTCTTTCTGAAACTTAACATAAAATTATCCTTAAATATTTATTATGCAATTACTAGAGGCCCAGTGCATGAATTCACGAACCAGTGGGGTCTCTCAGCCTGGCCTGCTGGACCAGGCCAAAACCAGACCCCCAAGGGGTCCCAGATTGTCAGAGGGGGGCAGGCCAGGCCGAGGGACTCCTCCGGTGCACAATCAGGGCCAGGAAGGGACACAGGAGGTTGGCCAGCCGGGGAGGGATCATGGGAGGGCTCCAGGGCGTGTCCGGCCCATCTCACTCAGTCCCAATTGGCCAGACCCCAGCAGCAAGCTAACCTACCAGTCAGAGTGTCTGCCCTGGTGGTTAGTGCACATCATAGCGACTGGTTGACCAGTCAACTATCTGCCCTCTGGTGATCAGTGCATGTCATAGTGAGCAGTTGAGCAGCCTTAGCATATCATTAGCATGTTATTCTTTGATTGGTTGAATGGACAACCTGATGACTGGACACTTAGCATATTAGGCTTTTATTATATAAGATCATTTATTAACTCATAAGCATCACCAATATAATTATTGTTAACAAAATAGAATGCCTCACTAACAGTATTATTAATATTAATGTGCTGACATTAAAACAATAATAACACAATTGCTACTTCTAATGCCATCTTAAAGGGCTTTGTTTTCTCTTCCACTCAAAACAATACATTTTAGCAACTAAAATCTCAACTCCAGGAATCTAAATGCTAAGCATACATCTTCAGGCTACCCAAGTCATATCAAAGAAATAGGCCACATAAATGTAATATATTCAAAATAAATATGTTATGTGAAATATAAATATATATTTACTATAGTTAGACAATTGCTGAAATTGCAAGTTTCTACCTCTTCATTCCCACTTGCAGAAGCTTGAACCTGAGTGCTACAAGTGGGTTTCAAGAGGTCTTCTGGGAGTGGCCATTTCTAAGAACACAGAGATTTGAAGCATACAACACTGATTGCAAAAGAAGGATGCAGTTGAATATGTGGACCCCACAGTCTACAACTTGGATTGTCTTCTAGGCCAACCCCTGTGAACCACACTTCAATTTCATCAAATAAAATTATTTTTCATGACATTTGAAATTTTAGGATACAACAGATAAAACCCAAACTTTATATAATAATAATAAATTATATGTTGTACATAACTGAAGAAATATGAAATAGGTTTACTTGTGTCCCTATTCTAATATTCTAACTTAGAACTTTAAAAATCCATATGCTGTGTATTCAAAGAGCATCCAGTATATATGCTAAATATACAGAGATCCATAGTCACTATGGCCACCTATAATATATAAGATCTATGTATATCTAAGCATGAATAACATGTGTTTATGTAATAAATGTGTGTGATTATTTATATATCATATAAATTGTTCCACCATTTAAAGTTCACACTAAAAAGATACTGGCTTTTCTGTATCCACATGTGGAGAGCACAGGTACAAATCTAATAGAAACTTCCATGATGAGAATTTTTTACCAACTCTCCTCACACTTACCAATTCATCATGGAAAATCATATATTCTAGTCATGTTGTAGGTACTCTTGCCCATTTATATTAAAATTCTAATTTGCTCTGGGCAGGTAAGCCTATAGACCAAAGCAGTGGATGAAACACTTCTCAGTAAAATAATTTCATTTGAAAGATATTATTCTTTCTAGGCCTATGCCCATGAGTGCTTTGAAAAGGGGCTATGTCCCTGTGGTGGTCATTAGAGATATTCAGATATATCCTATTTTCCCTTATTTTGAGTATATGATGGCATAGCACTTCCCTGCCACTTTGAAGTTAGGCATAGCCAAGTCATTTCTAGCTCTAAGAGATAGTACATTATTTGCCAAGTTCCTTTTCTTCTGCGTTGGCAAGTGTGGAAGCACATAGTGAGACAAGGGCTCTAGGTAACTGCAATGACTCACAATAGACATTTGACATAAACATTTTCCTGAAATAAACTTTTATAGTGTTAAGCCACTGCGATTTGGTGGTTGTTTGTTATTTTATACAAATTCTTAATAGTCCCAGAAATTTCTAGAAATTTACTCACAAAGCAAATATAAGCTATCCATTTATGATTCTTTAAAATAGCAAATACTGATAAAATCATAAGTATGACGTTAAAAAGTTGGTAAGTGCAGAATATTGTAGATCAATTTTGACAATTATTGTAGACCATCTCAAGCAAAAAATGAAAGCAATAAATCCAGTTATCACTCTGAAATATCCCAGTTTAATTAATATCTCTATCCTAAATAAAGTTGAATATGCAATAAACCAAATGGCAACTGAGGACACCTTAGGAAGACCATTAAATAGACAAATAATGACTTTTTAAAGTTCCATTCTGCCTCTGCATGCTACCTCTATAAATTATCTCTATACATGACTTCCATATAAATCTTTCTAAAGCCATCATGCCATCTCCCTAATTCAGAAACTATAATATATTTCTCTATTTTTAAGCTAAAATAAAGCCTGACCAACTCTATCGGTATTTCCCACCACAACCCAATGCACACCCCTGCCATCCTCCCCCACCTTAACCACTTGGTTTCTCCACCCCGCATACCGTATTCTTTCCAATCTGCTTCACTCACTATACAATCTCTAAATTCCTGCAATAGTCCAGCATTTGATTAGTTTCCAATTAGTATTGTGTCTACACATGTGTTATTCTTTTCTACCCCATTAATTAGATCACCAGCTCTCCAAAGGCAGCAACCTGCCTTCCAATGCCTCACAAACTCTGGGTACATTATACATACATACTTAGAAAAGTAGTGTTAAATTGATGTGACTTTTGGTGAGAGCAGCAATAAATGCAAAATAACAAGGATGCACCCAAGCTGAAGGTAGAAAATGTTTTTGAAATGTCTAAATTATTTTAAAATAACAAAATTTCTATGCCCTCTTAAAAACAGAGAATTTATTTTTTCAAACAAAAGCTTCTTCTTCCAAATAACAGTGGTTTGATTCCCCCACAAGAAAGGATCAGTACATACCCAGAACATTAAAGTATATGTGTAGATTTTCCCTGATGTGAAACCCCAGGCTTTAGTGGAGAAAGCGGAACTTGCCAAGAGAGAACAAGGCTTACTTCTTAAGAACTAGGTAAACCATTAACTCGCATGCATTGGTATAGCCAAGCAGACCTGAAGGGTGCACAGATTCCTTTTGTGAAAGTGGCTTCACAAAATTCTAATGCACAGCACCATGGAGGCACAGGAACAGACCAGCAGTTCATTCAGTTGGGATCACCAGGTATAGTAACAACTCTTGCTGCAAACACAAGTCAGACCAAAACTCCATTCATAATGGATTCAGGGTAGGGATGTCCTGTAACTGGCTTTCATCCAGGTGGTAATGAGCCAGACTCTCGTGAGCTCAGGCATAGAACCACTGGGCTGTGTATTCTCTTTGGGAAAGTCTCCAATAAGTTTGCATTTAGAGAAATATTTTAATATCATTTATGCATGACCAAAGAGACATTCTAGATGGAATTTTATCTTGTCATATGCCGCTAATTTTCTTGTGTTAATAAACTACTGAAATATATTGTTTACATTTACAGATGTACAGATAATAGACCCTCCCCCTTGTCAGGAATAAATTTGCATAGAGGATTCAGAGAAAAACTGTATCCTGAAGGACTTCTAAAATACAAAGCACTTATATTCCAAATTCTATGGATGGCAACATATTTTATGCCAAGGTAACAAAATTTCTGATCGCTTGAGACTCCTTGATTCACATTTTTACGTTTAAAATCTGAGTCCTCATCCACAGCCTCACCTTCTAAAAGAAACATTGAATGTTCTTCTTTCGAAGCCTTTTGTGATCAACAACAGCAGAAGTGAACTTTGCTGTTTACCACTTGACCCAGAGTGCGTTCTCAGGTGTAGCACCACTCATGCCCTGGAGCAGCAGGAAGCCCACAGTGAAGTGGCCTCCCCAATGAGGAGAGGAACCAAAGACAGTGTTGTAGGCAGACTGCAGGGCATTACTATCTCGAAAGCTTTTATTATGTCCAAGGAACAAAATATTTCTTTCAATACGTGTCTTCACATAAAAACTGAAATGAAATTTGTGGAATTCTATGAGATACATTAAAATAACCTTGCTGTGATAATGCAGTAGTCAAGATGAAATGTTTATTTAGCTGAGCCATTCATGCATTTGCCTTATTTCATCATTTCACTTTACAAAGATTATCACCACCTGGGCTTGCCAAGTGAAGCATCCATCATTACTGCCACTCAACAATTTGCTTGAAATGTGCTCAGCATCCTTTCAGGATGGTCTTGGCAGAGATATTTGTCGCTGGTAGGCCACCTTGATAATTTATTGTGCAGACAAACTCTCCCTGTTAGGCAGCTTCATTTCCCCCAGTGGTGCTTTATAATTCATCTGTAACTTTACTGTTTACAAGACAAAATATCAATAATATAAGAACACCAGAACACATCGCCAAGCCATCTGATGACTTCCAGTTAGAAGGAAATTTTTAGAATTCCATTGTAATGTCTAGTCATGCAGAATGAAGGAGAAAAACAAAGCATGGCTCAATTCAAGCAAAACACATGCACTTCGCCCAGCATTGGGCAAATCATCTGTTATGTAGATTGTCTCTTCTGTAAAAAAAAGCTCTGGCTTTACCAATTAATACATTTGATTATATTTTTTATTGGTTTTAGAGAGAGGGGAAGGAAAAAGGAGAGAGAGAGAGAGAGAGAGAGAGAGAGAGAGAGAGAGATTGCTGTGAGAGAAACATCAATCATTTTCCTCCCATAAGCACATTGACCCCAGATCAAACCCAAAACCTGGGTATGTGCCAGGACCGGAAATTGAACCAGTGACTTTTCAGTGCACGAGACAATGCTCAACCAACTGAGTAACACCAGCCAGGACAATATATTTGATTATTATAAAAATTAAAACAAAAGACATAAATATAAATCAGTAATATACACTGAGTGGCCAGATTATTATGACCACCTGATGTTTGTAGGCAAATTAGCTATAATTTCCCGCTGAAGTTGCTAAAGGGCCAGATCATTATAAACATCTGAATAGCACAACATACCTAAGTATCGTTGCTGATCAACTTCATCCTATCAATTTGATGGCATATCCCAATGGAGATGGCTTCTTCCAACAAGACAATGCGCCATGCCATGGTGCTCGTATTGTGCAGGAGTGGTTTCAAGAACATGAGGGAGACTTTACCTTGCTTAGGTGGCCCCCACAATCACCAGATCTCAATCCAATTAAGAGCATTTGTGGGACGAAGTTAAAAGAGCCATCAGGCTGAAACCGGTTTGGCTCAGTGGATAGAGCGTCAGCCTGCGGACTGAATGGTCCCAGGTTCGATTCCGGTCAAGGGCATGTACCTGGGTTTCGGGCACATCCCCAGTGGGAGATGTGCAGGAGGCAGTTGATCGATGTTTCTCTCTCATCAATGTTTCTAACTCTCTATCTCTCTCCCTTCCTCTCTGTAAAAAAATCAATAAAATATATTTTAAAAAATAAAAACAAAAATAAAAATAAAATAAATAAAAGAGCCATCAGGCAGTTGGTTCCACAACCATCAAATCTCACAGAACTGGACAGTGCTATTCATCAGGCATGGTGTCAGATTCCTCACATCACCTTTCAACATCTCGTGGAGTCAATGCCAAGAAGAATCGCCGCAGTATTGAAGGTAAAAGGTGGCCCAAAAAGGTACTGATGAGGTGGTCATAATAATCTGGCCACTCAGTGTATATTATATAGACACAAAGTTTTATGTAAACTAAAGTAGAAACATTTTCAATTTGATAATAGTTATCAGATGATTTGAAAATGTTTATATTCTATAACTCAATAAGTACACATCTAGAAAACCTATCTTAAGGAAATAATCAGAAGTTATTCAAAGAGTTGTGCATAAGAATATTAACTGAAGCACAGTTTTAATTGGGAAAATATAGTAACAACCAAAATAGCTCATAATGTGCAGCTACTTAAAGTTTTCAAAGAATGTTAACTACTTGGAGGAAAGATACAATGTTACCTTTTAAAGAATGCAAAATTATACATACAATATGATATCAATTTTTAAACATATATATTTATAATATAAAAACAAAAAAACTGGAAGAAAATATATGAATAGGTTATTTCTGATTTTTATTTTCTTCTTTATACTTTTACCTTTATAATGTTCTAAAAAACCTATGTATTAATTTCAAAGTTTCAAAAAAAAGATAAATAAATGTTATCTTGAGAGAAATCTTTACCTAAGATGATAACTAAAAATTGAAGTAAAATGAATACTTTGTCATTTAAAAGTAGCATCCAACTGTCTACCTAGGTACTCCTACTCTCCTTTCAGTATTCAGTTTAAGCCTCTCCTTTAGGAAGAACTGCATGACCACACCTCACAAGTTAAATCTCTTCCTCTCCTACCCCCACAACCCAACCTCTGGTGGCCTCAGGATCCTGGGCCCCGCTGCTACAATCTCATCACACTGCACATGCGTGTGCAGGCCTCGTACCTATGTATTAGCATGAGGCCTTTGGCCTATATTAAGGATGACTTTATGTAGCTATCCTATGCAACAAGTCACCGTATTTAGTGTAAGGATATTTTTGAAGGTGATATATTATTACCCAATTATGCAGTGTCATCTCATGAGGAACAATTGGCAAAAATTCCCCCTGGTCTAAAATGAGGAATAGTCACACTTCTCCGGGGCAACATGCTTGATCTTCGTCTTGTGAACATTGTGAATCATGTAACTAATCACATTGCCCTCCATCTGTTGGCTGCTAGAAAGTTTAGCACTTGATCTGTGACCCACCTCTGGCATAACACTGCAGGGCCTGCTTCTAATGTGCGCCCTTGCCTGGAGCGTCATTCCATGTCCAGGCATTCCCTTCCCATTTACCTATATTTCCTCACTTTTAAAAAGCTATCTCATCTTGGTGTTTGAATGTATCATTATACACCCTCAAAACTTTTTTGAAACTAATTATGTTATATATAAATCAGCTAATTAATGAAATAATTTGAATTCATTCTTGTACTATTATTTTCTGTACTATAGTACAAAAGGTTGTATTTTCTATGTTAGCGTCAATGTTATTTGATTATTGAACTTACTTATTGTTCTTCATGAAGACAAAAATATTTCTGCACTGGATATTTTTAAACATAGAAATAATTAATTGGAGAGGTATTTTTTTTTTCTCTCCAAATAGTTGGTAAATTGTCAAGAAGGCTACCACGTGAATGACACTGGGAATGATTGGGTGAAATTTTAATTTATTCTAATGACCAAAATCTTAATTTACAACATCAACCATGCTTTAAAATATTCAGACATCTGTTCCAGTTGCAATGCAGAGCAAAGATGCATTTCTTACTTATTCCCAAGCATTACAAATATATCTGTTATTACAAGAGTGTTGCCTCATCTATCAAGGTTGCTCAGAGCAGACAGCATTTAGTGACTAAGTACAGCAAGGCAAAGAATGATAAAAAAGATTTCAGCCCTAGTTATGTTAATTCAAGAATGTCAGCAATAAATGTTAAATCTCCCATCAAGTATTTCCCAAAAGGAAGCTTGACCACTGTCTCCACACGACCTCAATAAATACAATTAGTGCAGTCATAGCAGGCATTGTGCTGGGCTTTCCTTTTTGCTAATTGGTTCCATAGCGAGGTCTCAAAAGTAAATTGAGACCTCCAATAATCCCAACAGGCCAGCCATAGTAAAATTAAAAGGGTTATGACTATAGGGAGAGGAAAATATTTTAATAGAACATTCGATTTCATGAATTTAGGTCTTCTCTCTGGTTTATTTTACAAAGTGTATTTGGTATCTTCAGGTTTTTTCCCATCGTATTCATAGTTGATTAGCTATCTCTCTAGGGCACCTAAGAATATCTGGAGGGGCAAAGAAAATAACCTTAGAGCACTTTTCTTCTAAAGAAGGACATTTCCTGGTTATTTACAGATAAATGCAATTCTGCTTCCTCCTGGTATTCCCCCCAAGTGATTAAACAGAACATTATAAGGGTATTTTTAGATTTAGAGAACCCATGTGAAATGAATTTCCTATGAGCCAGAAAAAAAATAGATGAAATGACACCTCTTTTGACTCTTCATTTAGACAACTCATAGGCAACAACAGCCCATAACTCTCTAGGAAGAATCAGGTCTAAAAATTCTGTTGGGTAGAATGAAACTGTTGCACCGTAATTTGGCTGACCCAAGAGCAAGGCTTGGAGGAGCAAGCAGGCTTGGAAGACTGAGGCGGATGCCCTGAGACAACACGAACAGGGAGGGAGCTGATCAGGAGACGGAGACATTAAAACAAAGAGTCCCTCTGCTACTAAAGGTTGATAGCATCTTTAATCGTCTAACAAACAGTGATTGAGTAGCTAAAGCACTACTATTTACTGGTATCCTGGGCACGCTGTTAAGCCCAAGATTTCCAAAAATTTGTGAAATACAGTTACCATCCCCAGGACAGCATAATGTAACAGATAAAGTAACAACAGTAATAGGAGCTCCAGCTATTAGCACTCACTCTGTCCTGTGCACTTTACATGTCTTTTCTCATTTATTCCTTACCACAGTCCCAGGGGGGAAAATGTTTTCTGTGCCATATTCAAGACAAGGAAATGACCGGAAGCATGAGGCTGACTCTATCTCCAACATAGGTCAGCCCAGAATCACAGTCTTGCAGCTCTCCCAGCTTCTTCAAGGTCCCCCACTCTTCTCTGCTGCCCTTTGGCCACTTTTTCTCACAGGCATTTCCCCTTTAAATGGGATCAACCTCTAATTTCATCTTGGTCTATGCTTCTTGTCTAATGTGAACTTGTTGAGATGCTAATAAACAAACACCCACATGAAGATATCTGGTAGGCCGTGTACAGTAAAGGTTGGGAGTGAAGATATAAAATAGGAGCCATCAGCACAGAGATGGGTATTTAAAGCCATGGAGTTAAATGAGATAGCTTTATTGAAACCTCATATCCTTCAGTGTCCACATCCTAGCTATCCACTTAAGAGGGATAACCATAATATACTACTTTATGCTAAAATATGTTTATGATGGATGCCCCTGTGGGAATGTCTGTATTTCCAATTACAATGCCCATGGAGTGAACCCACAGGACAGTCTGTTTTGCTGGAGTGCCAAGTCCCATGGAAATTGAGTAAGGAAGATATTTTGAGCCTTCTCTATGTGCACTCAGAGTGAGACTCATTGTCACTGTTGACTAATTCAAACTTCTAAAATTTTCTGTTTATTTCCCTTTTATTTTTATCATCCAGTTTCTACTCTCCAGACCAAGTCATCCCTTTACCTTCTTGCCATCTTTTTTTCATTTTTCTTTAATGATCACTATTTTATTCCCAGAAGTGGCTTCTAAGAAATTTTGCTAACCACGCTCAGGAATACGTAGTTAAGACTCTTCAATTTTCCTGCAACATAATTCCATGAAGATGCAAGATCCCCAACCCAATTTAAACAAATCCTCAGAAATACTATTACTACAGGAAGTTAGATATGTGGCAGAAAAACTGAAAAAAAATAAATATGATGAATAATAAAATTATGTGAAACAGTAAAAGTTAGACAAGCAGAAAAGAAAAGTTAGTAGAAAATTATTATCATTATTATTATTATTTCCATGTAACACTTCTAGCAATAATGTTCTTTAGATTCAGTATTTCCTCTCATTCCTCTGTTATGTTTAGTTTCTATCTGCTTCCCTTCTATGCCTGAGAATACTGTTACTTCCTCTCTTTGTGCATATACACAAGAGATATAAACTTTCTCTTGAAAACAAAAATTAATCTATTAGATATAAAATTTACTAAAACTACATTAATAAATTTAGGGAAAATTATAACTATATTCTCTAGACTGATGGACCAACACTATTCACTTCTTAGTAGTGTTACGTTCTTCCAATTATATTGTTAGCGCCCCTCCCAACCTAACAGAAGAATAATAGGAAACCGGAGTATTCCCATGAAGACAGTGGAGCAGGATACTTAAGATCCGGCTGTCCTCAAAAATACAAAGCATGTAGTCAGTGTGCCTGACTGATATTAGTACAAGAGTTGGGTTCGGTACTATCTCCCCTAGACCACAGGTCAAAGGGTGCTGGCCACTAGCCCCTGGCTCAGCCCATATACTAAAACTAGCTTAGAAAGGCAGCCAGGGGCTTTCTGCCATGACAAAGGGCCAGGGGGGATCTTTAGAGACACTCTAGTTCTCTTATGAAGTAAACCACCACTGAGACCAATAATCGCAGGAAGCATGGCAGTACAACATGAAGCCAGACTTGGTGTTCAGCTGTTCTCTAACAAAAGTTTTAATTAAGACCGTTATGGGATTTCCCTCTGCCCCCAAGGAAACACAATGCCAATTTTATAACTGTTGATGGAATAGTAGGATTCTACTTAAAAATTTTTAATGCAATCTTCAGCAACACGTCTATTTTGTAAATGGATATATACCTCAATATATACAATTTGCCTAAAGCTCCAACGAGAACATCAAAAGTAATCTGGAAAACAGAAATGATTTTTGTGTGAAAAATAACAGTTAACACGTTTAGCTTGCCTATGGAAAGACCAGCTTACAGTACTTTCTGTGAACTTTAAACATAACAACAATTTTAGATAGAGAGAATGAGAAGAAATTAAGGAAAAAGTAAATGCAGATTGGTTGTCAGAAAAAGAACTCTCTCCATATCATGAACATCTCCCCACTGGGGTTAATTAGGACACTAAAATGGACTTACTCAAGATCTACTAATGATTCCCACACTGGGATAGCGTAGGTATTTTCTGCACCCCCAGTTTGAGTAGGCTCAATATTCATGTTGCATGGAGGTAAACGGGGCGGGGGGAAGAGTACCACGTGCCCGCAGACTCAAAGACCTGGAGTTCCTTAGGAGAACTCCAGCGAACACAGAGCTCACCCTACCCGCCTTATAAAGCAGCCTCCGGGGGATGTGCTTCTCCCCCTTTCTGCTTTGACCGCCACTTGGCTCCCACCCAGTGATGGCTGAAGGGGATGTACTGCTGTTCTCCAACCTCAAAGACTGGAGTGCTGGAGAAGCTAAAAAACAACTCTCCTGGCATGAATATAACTTTTCTTAACTTTTCAAATGTCTTCAGAGCAGCAAATCGTAATGAGTACAAAAACGTGAGGTGATTGGTTCACAAATCCATGAGAGGCACTTCCTGCGCACACTTCCTGAAATACTTCGGAAAGGACACTCTGCTTGGAGTAAGTGCCCTGTACAGAAAGGGGGCTCCAGCGCCAGCGGTACGGAAGTTAGTGATGTGAATTTCACTTTGTTACTATATAATATTACGCTATAATATTTTTATTTTTATAATTGATTTGAATTTCATTTGTATTACAGATAGGTGAGGCCTTGGGAAATGTGAGGTTCATAACAAAATTTCAATTTAGAGGACTGGAAATTTTACTTTATTTGATGTGTATAATCTGAACATTGTTATTTGATTTATTCACGTTAGAGCTATTAAATGAAGAATGGTGGAGTTGTTTACATGTTCATCATTTGTGTTTTAACCAAAAAGGTAATTAGAAAACCCTAAAATAGTGACTCCTGCATACACCAGCTGCAGCCCTCCCTGTTAAGACTCCAGTGATTCTACCCAAAAGACAGCATCTGTTTGCCAGCTCATGTATTGTCTGAAAATCTGTGGAACACCTGTGCTGGTGCGTGGTCTCCCTCACATGTGAACTGCACAGCTCCTCTCAAGCCACCAGCTCAATAGTCATAGCAAACACATGGTGTGCACTATGTCTAGACACTGTCCTCATTGCTCTATGCACAGTAATTTATGTAATCCTCACTCAGCCCTATTAAGTAGTTGTTATTTTTAATCCCTCTTTTAAAGAGAATAAAATCAAGCTACTGAAAGTGAAAAACCAGGATTTATACCCAGGCAGTCTGCACCCTGGGTCTCAGCCACTATAAGTCACATCCTGAAAAACTGGACCTGCAGCCCTAACCGGTTTGGTTCAGTGGATAGAGCATCAGCCTGAGGACTCAAGGGTCCCAGGTTCAATTCCGGTCAAGGGCATGTACCTTGGTTGTGGGCACATCCCCAGTAGGGGTTGTGCAGGAGGCAGCTGATTGATGTTTCTCTCTCACCGATGTTTCTAACTCTCTATCCCTCTCCCTTCCTCTCTGTAAAAAATCAATAGAATATATTTTTTTAAAAAAGAAAATCAGTGCACTTCTAAGGCATTTATTTGTGTTCACCTCAGTTCAACACAAAATATTAAAAAAAAAAACTGGACCTGCAGACTTAAACAGCTGGCCCCAGGGCAGCTCTATTCCGGGTTCTGCTATGGCAGTAGAGAGAAGAAGGAGGAGCTAGCAAGTATACCGGCGATGTAACAGACAGATTCCAGAGGAAAGCATGATGCAAAAGGAAAGGTAAGACCCAAAGTGGGCCGAGGGAGCGGAGTTAGTCTGTCCCAGACTCTGTCTCTAATCTCTTCCCTCTCCTACAAAAGGCAACACTTTCTTAGTGTTCATGATTTTTTTCAGTTTTATTGAGAAATAATTGACATACATAACTCAGTAAGTTTTAGACACACAGCATGATGGTTTGATGTACACATTTTTTGAAATGGTTACAATGTTCTTGGATTCTTGACCCATGTCAGAGCTCATATTTAGTGGTGGTGATAAGGGGTTGCTGTGTATTTCTTTAAAAGGCGTTCCTTCAAAAATATATCCCAAGTCCACCTCACAGTATCTATGCTGTTGGCCATAAGAAGCACTAACCTAGAATGCCGCTCTACCTTTAACAATGATTGTGAAACAGAGCAATTCTACAGACTGAGCTATTGCTCATAAATTGTAAACAACAGTTCATTTCTCCCTTTTCCTTCCTCCTTCCCCAACCTGTTTGGCTTCACTAATGTGCCGGGGAGCTTTGGCTTTGTAGATAGGGAGCAGGAAGAGTTTTATTGGAGAGGAACTGGAGCAAAGGGGAGGATCCTGGAGGGGACAGAATGGTGCCTGGCCCTTTGGGGAAGGAGGTTAGAGGCTGTGCGACTCTGCCACGGCAGAACTGCATTGGGGTCAAAGTAACTGAGTGAGGCCTAGAGTTGGACAGGTCACTCTACACATCTGTGCTCACCAGTGGCTTTGGGAGCAGCCAAAGGTAGCACTCTGGGCATGCACACTGGCATCTTATAATTGGAGATGGCAAAAGCACTTGCTCTACTATAAAAATCATGCTCTACTATAAAATTCAATGTCCTTTTGATAAAGACAGCATAAACTTATTGACAGAAATGATAGATGTTTATCATATGGTCTTCACATAGAAAACACTGTCTATAGGCATGGATAAGGGAGCACCAGAGCAGCGCCAACAAGTGTCTAGTGGCAGCTAATCGGCTGATTTGTGGTCCTACATGAGACGCACCGTTGGGACATCTAATCAAGTTAATGGGGCCTATCCCACCCTAATTTTAGGTAGGGGAAGGATGGGTGGCCTTATTTTACAATTGCACTCTGGAGTGTGACATGGCGTATTTATTTAAGTCAGGGTCCCCTTCAGATTCTATCACCTCAACCCTAGCCTTCCGCAGTAGCCTTCAGCTGGCCTCCCTGCCACCAGACTCTCCCTCACATAGGCCTCATGATATGTCTCCAAACAGCATTTCGTCATTTCATTTTACTGCTCAAAACTCACGCCACTTAGCCATCCCAGTTCACCATGCTGGCTTTAGCACTAAAAGTCCCATGTGCTAGGAAACCCTTCAGTCGCAGTAAAACTGGAAAGGTCGGTTACCCTCACTGCCATTGACTTCAGTTTGGGATTGGCATAAATGTGTGTGGGGTATGTTTTGTTTTGCTGTGTGCTTCAACACAGAGAAGAACAATTAACAGCTGCTATTTTTACATCATGAAGCAATGAAATTTTCTTGCTTACTTCATATAGGCAGCTTGGTTGCCATGGCAACAGCGAGTGGCAAACTTGATTGTTCAAACATAAAATTGACAGATTTTTCAGTATTTGCTTCATACTTTTAAGTTTTAATATTTGCTACAACAAGGCTGAGCCTCTTGCATGGTGAAATTGTATTATAACACTTTAACATGATTATTTGTTGTCCACAATATTAACCAACAATTAGATATCTTATTTATAACTGATATTTAAAATATATTGTTCCATTGAGAGGATTTCTAGGGCATCAATTTAATTCTAGGCAATGAACTCCAAACTCTGAGGATAGTATGTTTGACCAACTGCTAAATTCCTTGTGCACAGGCAGTACCTGCACATGTATCCATAGTTATAGAGCATAGTTTGTATATCTCCATAGGCTGAAGTTAAGACTCAGTATTATTCATTTATGTAACCCTACCTGGTCCCATAAAGTATTTAAAGAGGCTTTAAAAATACAAAACAAAACAAAACAAAACAAAAAGATAAAGGGGAAATGTGAGCAGTAATGTAAATTGGTGTCATGAGTAGGGTTAATACAAAAAATACATGCCAAGAAATTTCATTTTCTTGAAAAATTAAAACAATTCAAAGACAAAAATCATGCTCTACTATAAAATTCAGTGTCCTTTTGATAAAGACAGCATAAACTTATTGACAGAAATGATAGATGTTTATCATATGGTCTTCACATAGAAGACACTGTCTATAGTAATAACAGCCTAGGTGGTCGTCACACCCTCACGCATCACACCCTAAGGTCATCACAAGATGGCCACGCGCACAGCGGAGGCAGAGCCCAGCCAAGGAAGGGGGTTGTGGAGGGGAGGGCAGGTGTTGGTGATCAGGCTGGGAGGGGAGGGCAGTCAGGTGCAATCAGGCCTGCAGGGGAACAGTTAGGCATCAATCAGGCCACCAGGGGAGCGGTTAGGGGCAATCAGGCAGGCAGGCAGGTGAGCAGTAAGGAGCCAGCGGTCCTGGATTGTGAGAGGGATGTCCCCAGTTGGAGAGGGTGCAGGCCCGGCTGAGGGCCCACCCCCATGCATGAATTTCATGCACCAGGCCTCTAGTTTAAGGATAAATGTCTAAATCAATGCCAACTATATCACCTAAGACCCTTGTGCAGGTGAGGAAGATTACCTAATTATTTTAAGGGAAAATGTTTTATTTATTTAAAAGAAAGAAAGAGAAATGGACATCTCTGGAGATTGCAAAATAAAGATTTTAACTTTGATTCTTTGTTACTTCCTCCAGATATTTTTATAATTGCTTCATAAAACAGAAAAAGCATAGGTTATAGGTAATAACCAATATGGCTTTGAAAGAACTTGTTTGTGTAGCCTCTAAATATCATATTTAACATAGCATGCAAAAATTTACCAACAAAAATAATCACTTGCATAGGTCTTTATAATTTAAAAAGGGATTTTACATTTAATAATTCAGTTGGTCCTTTTATGACACTAATTGTAAAAACCAGAAAACTAAAGTGAACAAACTTTTCAACTTGCAAATGGTGATTTTAGATTCAAACTTATTTTTGACTACTATAATCACTCTATTGCCTCTGACTAATGAATAAATTACCCACATAGTACAAAATATGGAGATTCTTTAGTAAGAACATTATATGAGAATTATAAAGAGTCATCCTGGCTATAATATTATCCTATAGTAACAAGATATTACCACTGAGGAAGACTGGGTGAAGGGTACATGAGACCTCTCTGTACTATTTCTTGCAAATGCATGTGAATCTGAAATTACCTCAACATAAAAAGTTTTAAGTCAGTAATATTTCAATTATATTTGACAATGGTTTTTCCTTTGTGAGTTAAAATATAAAAATTCCTAGGCCTCCAGTATGATCTTCATGCTTTAATAATAAGACAATATAAGGTAAGAGCAACAACATTAAAAAATAGTACTTTGTGCTCAAGATGGATGGCTCAATTGGTTGGAGAATCATCCCACATACCAAAAAGGTTGTGGGTTCGTTTCCTGGTCAGGGCACAGAACTAGGTTGCAAGTTCAATCCCTGGTTGGGACATGTATGGAAGGCAACCAATTGATATTTCTCTCTCACATTGCTGTTTCTCTCTCGCTCGCTCTCTCTCTCTCTCTCTCTCTCTTCCTTTCTCTCTAAAAAATATCAATAAAATGTAATCTCAGTATAGACTTTGTGAAAAAGGGAAATAAAAAAATCAAGAGATGGGAGTTCCAGTCAAGATGGAGGCATAGGTAAGCACAGTACTCAGAACCTCCCACAACCACATCAAAATTACAACTAAACTATAGAACAGCCATTATTCAGGTCCACCTGAAATCTAGTTGAACAGAAGTCCTACAACTAAGGAATTAAAGAAGTCCAATCGAAACTAGTAGGAGGGTCGGAGACACAAAACAGGCTTGTCCCACACCCACCCACATGTGGCAGGTAAAAATTGAAAAATTGGAGGGTGGGGGAGGGACAATATCTCAACTGAAGAGATTTCCAATGAGTAGTGAAGGGTCTCAGTTCCAACGCCAGGCCCCCGAGCCCAAGCTCCAATGCCAGGAGGAGAAGTCTCCATAACCTCTTGCTATGAAAACCAGTGGAGATTGTGGCCAAGTGACACAGAAGGCTGCTAGAGTCCCAGGCATTCCCCTTAAAGGGCCCATAAAAGGACTTAAAAGGACATATTCAATCTGAGTTCCAGCACTAGTATAGCTAGTATACCAGAGACATATGGGGTAGAACTGAATTGTTTGGCTTTCAGACAAGAGTTGGATGGGCAGCTTTCTCCAAGATAGAGGTGGTAGCCAAGGCCATTGTTCCTTTTTCTGAGCCTTCCCTGCACAAAATCCAGCTGGCAGATGCCATATCTGAGTCTGTATCAACCTGGCTTACACTGTTAGTGGGAATCTGGTGATTCCCTAAGACCCTGCCACACCCAACTTCTGGGCCCATCTAAACTGTTTCCAAAGGCTTTTCCATACAAAGAGTCTGTCTTGGCTCATTTCTTAGACCAGTGGTTCTCAACCTATGGGTGGCGATCCCTTTGGGGGTTGGATGACCCTTTCACAGGGGTCTCCTAAGACCATCGGAAAACACATATATAATTACACTAGAGGTCTGTTGCATGAAGAGATTCATGCAATAGGCCTTCCTTTCTCCTGGCTGCTGGCACAGGTTTTCCTCTGGCACCTGGGACCCAGGCCTTTGCTCCAGCCAGAGCCGCCTTCCATCTTCCATCTTCGCTGCTCTGGCTCACCTTCAGTCTTCCCTCCACCGCTTGGAGCCTACGTATGCAAATTAACCAACATCTTTGTTAGTGGTTAATTTGCATATTGTGCTGATTAACCAATGGGAGGCATAACTAAGGTATGGTCAATTACCATGTTTGTCTATTATTAGATAGGATATTGTTTTGTGATTAATCAGTATGCTTTAATTATATTCAATTTGTAACAATGAAAATACATCCTGCATATCAGATATTTATGTTACAATTCATAACAGTAGCAAAATTACAGTTATGAAGTAGCAACAAAAATAATTTTATGGTTGGGGGTCACCACAACATGAGGAACTGTTTTAAAGGGTTGCAGCATTAGGAAGGTTGAGAACCACTGCCTTAGACTTTCCTAAAATCTCAAATAAGCTGCATCTGGCCTCAGCATGCCCTATACCTCTTGCTAAGTGGCCTCAGGTGCAGCACTAGCAGCAGCCAGCCTTGTTTTTCAGCATGGCCTCTTCTGAGCACCTCCAAGCCCAGCACAAATAGCAGTCATTTGAAGGTCGCTTTGTAGCTCATGCCAGGTGACCCCAGGCAGGGCACAGGTAGTGGCTGAGCTTGGCCTGCACCTCCCCAAGAGCTCCAGAGCCAGCTCACCTGGTGGACAGCTTCAGACCATGCTGAAACAACACCCAATCACTTCCACAAGTGACACAGTAAAGGGCCAGAATCAGCAGGCACTAGAGCTGCACTGAAGTAAATTCTGCCCTGTGGATTCAGCCCCTATGCAGCTGATTCTCCATAGTGGTCACTGCTAGTCCTCACAGCTGATCAGCCTAAGGGTATATCACTCCCACTGATGTGCCAACAGCACTTAAGGTGAAACTTCTACAGGAGGGTGTACACAGCCCACATGATGTGTGGTCAGGAGGTGCCTGGAGTTCCCAGCTCAGGTGACTGGCAAGGTTGTGCCCCTAGACCAGGGGTGGGCAAACTTTTTGACTCAAGGGCCACAATGGGTTCTTAAACTGGACCAGAGGACTGGAACAAAAGCAATGGATGGAGTGTTTGTGTGAACTAATATATATTCAAAGTAAACATCATTACATAAAAGGGTACAGTCTTTTTTTTTTTTTTTTAGTTTTATTCATTTCAAACGGGCCGGATCCAGCCCGCGGGCCGTAGTTTGCCCATGGCTGCCCTAGACCCTACAGACACCTACATCATCACTGGACTCTGCAGGATGCCTAGAATCTACCAAACCAGGAGGTATAACAGCTCTAACTAATACCTAGAAATAAACACAGGGAGGCTGCCAAGATGGAAAGACAAAGAAACATGTCCCAAATGAAATAACAGAACAAAACTCCAGAAATAGAACTAAACAAAATGAAGATAAGTAATCTCCCAGATTCAGAGTTCAAAACACTGGTTATAAGAACACACAATGAATTTAAGGGAAGAGTAGATGAACTTAGTGAGAACTTAAAAAAAAAAAAGATAAGGAACATAAAGATGGACATAGAAACATAGAAATAGAAATAGAAAACATAGCTGAAGAATACATTAACTGAAATGAGTAATACATTACGGGAAATCAACAGTGGACTAGGTGAAGCATAGGATCAAATCATAGATTTGGAAAATAAGGAAGCAGAAAACATCCAATCAGAACAGCAAAAAAAAAAAAAAAAATCCAAAAAGTAAACTAGGATAACAGAAGGAACCTCTGAGACAAGTCTAAGGGTATTAACATCATGGGGATGCCAAAGGAGAAGAGAGAAAGCAAGGAATTGAAAATGTATTTGAAAAAAATGACAGAAATTTTCCCTAACCTGGCAAAGAAAATAGTCGTACAAGTCTAGGAAGCACAGAGAGTCCCAAACAAGATGAACCCAAAGAGGCCCATAATCAGGACACATCATAATTAAAATGCCAAAGGTTAAAGACAAAAAGAGAATCTCCAAAGCAGCAAGGAAAAGAGTTAGTTACCTAAGAGGGGGCTCCCATAATACTGACAGTTGATTTCTTAACAGAAATTTTTCAGGCCAGAAGGGAGTGGCAAGAATATTCAAAGTGAAGAAAAGCAAGGATCTACAACCAAGATTACTCTACCCAGCAAAGCTATCATTTAGAATTGAAGGGCAGATAAAGAGCTTCCCAGATGAGAAAAAGCTAAACCAGTATTACATGAAATGTTAAAGGGACTTCTTTTATGATAATGATAAGAAAATAAAAATATGAACAATAAGATGGCAATAAATACATAGCTATCAACTATTGAATCTAAAAAGCTAAATAGAGAAACAAGCAGAACAGAAACAAACTCATAGATACAGGAAATATTTTGATGGTTGTCAAAATATAAGAGTGGGGTTAGGGGGAATGGGTGGGAAAAGGTAAAGGGATTAAGAAGTACAAATTGATAGTTACAGAATAGTCATAGGAATGTAAAGTACAGCATAGGGAATATAATCAATAATCCTATCTAATAATGGACAAACATGGTAATTGACCATACCTTAGTTATGCCACCCATTGGCTAATCAGCACAATATGCAAATTAACCACCAACAAAGATGGTGGCTAATTGGTATACTGCAGGCAGGGCGGGACAGCGCAGCCACCAGTGCAAGCCACCATCCCGGAGGAGTCAGGCCCCAGAAGCTGCCCAGAAGCTGGTGATCGGGGGAGATGGGGGTCCCCTGCCCAGGCCTGACGTCTGGGCCAGAGGCATCAGGCCTGGGTGGAGGGCATAGCTGGTGATCGGGGGGAGAAGGGGGTCCCCTGCCCAGGCCTGACACCTCTGGCGGAGGAGTCAGGCCTGGGCAAGGGGCCAATCAGGCGATCAGAGGGTGATGGGGGTCCCCTGCCCAGGCCTGACACCTGGGCCAAAGGCGTCAGGCCTGGGCAGGGGGCGGAGCCAGAAATCAGAGGGTTCTGGGGGTCCCCTGCCCAGGCCTGATGCCTCTGGCCAAGGCGTCAGGCCTGGGCAAGGGGCTGATCCAGCGACTGGAGGGAGATGGGGGTCGATGCCTCTGGCCAAGGAGTCAGGACTGGGCGAGGGGCCGATCTGGCTATTGGAGGGAGATGGGGGTCCCCTGCCCAGGCTTGACGCCTGGGCCAGAGATATCAGGCCTTGGCGGGGGGCAGAGCCGTCAATCGGAGGGGTCTGGGGGTCCCCTGCCCAGGCCTGACACTTCTGGCTGAGGCATCAGGCCTGGGTGAGGGGCCGATCGATAATCAAAAAATGATGGGGGTCGACGCCTCTGGCTGAGGTGTCAGGCCCGGGCGAGGGTGGAGCCAGCAATGGGAGGAAGATGGTGGTCTCCTGCCCAGGCTTGACGCCTCTGGCAGAGGCGTCAGGCCAGGGTGAGGGCAGAGCCATTGATCGGGGGTAGATGGGGGTCCCCTGTCCAGGCCTGAAGCCTGGACCAGAGGCATCAGGCCTGGGAGGGGGGAAAGCAAGCCGGCGATTGGTGTGAACTACAGAGGAAACACCTTTTCTGACCGCTCATTGGCTAAGCTCCCTGTATGCCACTGGTAATGTTCTTAGTAACTTGGGTAATAAGAATCCAAAATGGTGATCTAGGGTTTTTCACCACACTCCTGGCGAAAAAAAACGAAGGTCCGCTGCTGGAGGGCTAAGAAATGTCATATCCTGCCCTAGCCGGTTTGGCTCAGTGGATAATGCCTTGGCCTGCCGATGGCAGGGTCTGAGTTCAATTCTGACCAAGGTCATGTACCTAGGTTGCAGGCTCCTCGCTGGCTGGGGCCCACGTCAGGGCTCATGCAGGAAGCAACCAATCAAAGTGTTCCTTTGATGTTTCTCTCTGTCTTTCCCTTTCTCTTCCACATTCTCTAAAAATCAATGGAAACATATCCTCAGGTGAGGATAAAAAAATAATAAAAAAATTATTATTATATGAAAGACACATCTTGAAAATGCCTAAAGAAAGTTGTCATTTTTTCATGGTGAAGGGACTGGAGTCCGTGTTGATGAAAAAACCTTGCTAGCTGCAGTGACTGGCAATGGCTGCAGCAGTAGGGTGATGGAGCTGGTGCCTTCCCCTGATCAGCCTGGTCACCTCCCACAAAGGGAGGCCAGACTGCGGCTTAGGCCCTATCCCCAAGGGGAGCAGGGAGCAGGCCTAAGCCATCATTAGGACATCCCCTGAGGGCTCCCAGTATGTGAGAGGGGACAGGCTGGGCTGAGGGACACCCCCCCCCCCCAGTGCACAAATTTTGTGCACCAGGCCCCTAGTCTATATATATATATATATGGCTAAGCGGTGGTCCGACCTTCTGACCAGTAGCTATGAGGCACAATGACCATCAGGGGGCAGATGGTCAATGCAGGAGCTGCTGAACTGTGGTGACTTGGCAGCTGCGGTTCCCAGGTGACACAACCGGAACCAGAGAGGAGGGAGCCTGATTTCAGGGTGCGTCACCTAAGAACCACCCTCTTGCAATCTGGGACTCCTCAGGGATATCGGAGAGCCAGTTTCAGCCCAATCCCTGCAGGCAGGCTGAGGGACCCAACTTGCCGGAGGGACTCTGCTCACTCTGCAGACGCCCTTGGAGCCGCGGCTCCACCCCAGGTGCAGCCGGCTGGGGAGGGACCATCGGAAGTTGGCTCCAGGGCATGTCTGGCCCATCTCACCCAGTCCCGCCCCACCAGCCACCTTCTAATTAATTTCCTTTCAATGTGCATGAATCCTTGCACAGGGCCTCTAGTAGTCTAATAATTAGATATGGTGTCAGACGGGTATGAGATTTTTGGAATGATCACTTAGTAAATTATATAATATCCCATCACTGGGGTGTACTCCTGAAACTAACATTGTCTGTCAACTGTAATTGAAAAATAAAAATTATTTAAAGTCAAAAACAAGAAAAAACATGTGGAATGGCATAGGTGTTATAGGGTCAAGAGAGGATATAGCCTGATTCCCTCCTCCCAGTCAGTGGAACAGTGTCCACCTGGCCAGCAGCCACAAGAAGCAGAGCAGCACAGATCTGGGAGTTTCCCACATCCTTGATGTCTACCAAGCCTCACCAGACTCTGTTTATCCTTGGCCTGCACTCACATTATTCCCAGCATGGCTCCCTCCATCTCCCCTCTTGACTCAGACAGAGTATGGAAACTCAACCGACTGGCCACCATCAGGTCTATCCCTACGTAAGTAACATAGGCTATGTCCTTCCCCTCTGGTCACCCGAGTGGTTGTTTTCTGACTAGCAACAAACAGTGTGGTCCTCCCAGAATTGGAAATCCTATGTTACAGGTGTGAATATATTTTCTTCATCTATAAAATAAATCCAAATAAAATGCACTTGGACTGAAAAAAATAAATAAGGAAACACTTTCTAATAACCTTTTCACAGTGGGCCTAAATACTTCCACAGTATTAAAAAACTACCCACCCGTTTTGGACAAGAGGATTCATTTGGTTGGAGGATATGGACTCTGTAGGTGGCCTCTTTTGGTTCCTTTGCAGTTCCACATGGTGACCAGAGTTATAGGGAAACAAGAGTAAATCACATAACCTCTTTCAGCCTTTGTTTTCTTATTTTCAAATAATGACAAAAGAATGCTGCACTTTGTAAATTACAAAATTCTGAAAAAGTACTCATTATTATTACTTTCTGCTAGTTCAGAGAGTTCAAAAGAGACATATTTGATTTCTATGAAAGTGTCAGAGATAACTTTAAGCCCAGAAAGAGTAGATTAACCATCTACGTAGTGGATTATGGGAGGCACTAAAAACCAACTCTCCCAAAACAGAAATAAGTCCATCCCTTACCTTAGTCTATCAAAACGCTTGATAGTCCACCACTGAAGATCCACTTCCCTCTAATATATTGTCAACACCTAGGGTAAGTCTTACTTATCATTATATTCCCATACACATAATGCCTAACAGAGTAGATGATCAAAAAACACTGAATATTCCTTGAAAAAGGATCCATATCTTCAGAAATCCAAAATTTAAACTCCAACAGGATTACAAAAAAAAATGATACGCTGAGATTTTGTGAACTGCTGACTGATTAAATGGGTAACTACAGGTGGGCACTGCAGTGTGACACCCAGATCCCGGCCCCAGGACTGAGGCACTCATTTGCCCAGTGACTGAGAGTGTCCGTGGTCCACGGTTGACAGCCAAGTCCCTTTTCTGGCCTTTCCCTCAGTAAAGAAAGCCACCCCACCGAAAGTCATACTCTCCCCCCCCCACCCCCCGCCCCGCCCCAGAAGTATAATGGCCCAGTTTTCATGTCTTAATTTGGGCCACTTCTAAAGGACTCACCCTGTTCTAGCGCTCTCTGCAGGATCAGCTGAGGCTTCTGTTGCAACTTGTATCAGTCTAAGTGTGCTTCAGAGAAACAGACACAGTAGATTTATTATGAGGAATTAGTGCACACTATTATGGAGGCTGAGACGTCCCTTGATCTGCCATTTGCAAGCTGGAAAACTCAGGTAACCTAGTGGTATAATTCATTCTGGGTCTGAAGGCCTAAGGACCAGGGGAGCTAATAGCGGAAATCCCAGTCCAAGGGCAGAAAAAGACTGATGTTGCAGCTCAAACTTTTAGGCAGAAAAGAAATGAATTATCCCTTACTCCACCTTTTGTTCTACTCAGACCCTCAATGGACTGGTTCAGATCTGACCACATTACAGAGGGCAGTCTGCTTTACTGAGCCCCCCAATTCAAATGCTATCTCAGCCAGAAGCACCCTCATAGACACGCTCAAAAATAGTGCTTAGCCAAATATCTGGGTACACCTAACATTAACCATCACACAACTGTATTGGAGTTCAACTTCTTCTACTCAATCCTGCTTCTGTTATACCCCATAGCTGTTTAAACATTCTGCATGTATCATATCCATCTTAGAGTCAGTTTCTTGGGAAAACTCACCTGTGTCGCCTACTCCTCCTGTAAATAAAGTTAACAGTCAGACACATCCATTTTGATGCTGTGCTGGTAAGTATTGTTATATACCTCTGAGAAAGCTTAGTTTTCATAAAGTCTCTCAGTTGTTTTGTTGTTGTTTTTTAATCTCAAGACTCATATACATGTTAAGAAGACACCAAATTTCCAAATTTTCTTGCTTCCCTTTATCAGGAAAGTGTGAAAATGTAATTGCTGATCAATAAGTACTAGGCTTCTGCTATCTTTTCACACCTACTATTTGGCTCACTAGAATATAACTGTGAAGCTTCCATTATATATTCATTCCAAACTGAGTTATTTAGACTTTGTAACTGTATACATTGAATAAGTGTTCAAAGTGATGAGAGCAGGTAATTTTTATTGCATTATGAGGAAAATAAGTAATTTAAAGGAGTGCTTTATTGAATGTAATTTATTTCATTGCTTATAGTCTATACTAGACATATACACAAATTATATTTTTAAATATATGTTTTTAATATGTTTTTATTGATTTCAGAGAGGAAGAGAAAAGGAGAGAGAGATAGAAACAGCAAAAATAAGAGAGAATCATTGATCAACTGTCTCCTGCACACCCCACACTGGGGATTGAGCCCACAACCCAGGCAAGTGCCCTGACTGAGAATCAAACCATGATCTCTTGGTTCATAGGTCGATGCACAACTTGGGAAGTATCTGATGTCATGGGACTACTAGCAGAGTACTTTGTTATGTTGTAATGTACCCCGCGAATCACAGAAGGACGCCTCAAGAAGTCGAATTAAAGAATCACATTTATTGCAATTCGGGACTATGAGGGGCCATTCCCAAATCTCATAGCAGTTATTTGGTCACAGTTCCAGGGTTATATAGGCAAAAAATCACAAAGGTATTGATTACATCTCAGGGTTTGGAATGAGGAACCTGGCTCACAAAAAAAGCAGTTTACAGAAGCAGAATTAAGCATGTTAATTACAGGTTTGGGCCTCGGGATCACTGAGTTGACAGAAACACATCATCTGGGACCGCTGGGTTGACAGGAGCACATTATCTAGAGCCCTCGGGTCTCGAACCACTGAGTTGGCAGGAAGTCATTATCTAGAGCCATCGAGGCAATTTAGAGTAATTGCGCTGTCCTGGTCTTGGGACCACTGAGTCAACTGGAACACACCATCTGTGGCCACTAAAACAATTTAGGGTAATTGTGCTGTCCTGTTTCCCAGGTACAGAAGAATGTGCTTCGATAACCAGTAAGATCACAATCAATGGGATAGTCATTCAATCAATAAGGCATTCAATCGAATGGGATGATTTATACAATTCAGAAAATCAAAATAACCTTTCTATTGTTAAGCCAAACAACAGGGTTAGAGTTAAACTACAGTTTCAATCTGAAATGATTGCTACCATACTTCAGTTATTTGTCTGTTATTTAAAGGTGGCATACTTAGGATTCACAAAATTTAGTTCGTTCAATCAAAAAAACATCATTTGAGTCTACTTGTGCATCAAAATTCTGTGTCACTCTTTAAAATATGAAAAAATGTAAAGCGTGTTTAATTTTACTTTCAAAGCATTTCACCTGACCAAGGTTTGCTACTTCTGTCAATCTGTCCAACCAACTTTCTATCAGTGAATAATTGAAAATCAGAAGGGAAAATGAACAAACCAAGCTGAGTGGACACTCCACCTTTCATGATTTTAAAAAATTCTTAGTGAGAACCAAATCACGGACTGGAATTCTATTCCCTCCCTAAAATTATAGAGGCCCTCAGATACTCCTTCCATCTCCTTAGAGGAGTCAGATGGGAAAAATACTTTTAACTTCTCAGTCCTGACTGAATATTCTTGCAGAATGAAATCTAGGTTCCAGCAGGGTAATTCAATGGTTTCCATGGTAAAAGAAATGTAAAATTCTTTTTAATAAAATAGTACATTAAAAAATAAAAAAAATATTCCTATGTTTGATCTACTGGAAGATTCAAAATACCTTGATTATACTTAGTCATTACCTTTTCTATCTCTCTAATAAATGAAATGTTGAGGGAAGAAATACATTTTATGTATACCATCATGAACAAAATGAAGAAAGATTTCATTTCCATAAAATATGAATTAATTTTAATTTAACTGGACATTGTTCCTGAAACTTAGTCCAATATTTAATACAAAAACATAATCATATGAGATGATATGGATGAGAATGCTCGGTAAAATCAAAGATTTCACAAAAGTAAGTGATGGTTACTAATAATCTATGTAACAATTTATATGGCATCAAATATGAGATTTTAAACTTTGGCTAGCACTGAAAAACCTGTCACATAAAATCCTATACACACAAATGATTAATGCTGACAAATTATAGGTCCCTACTGAATAGTTTTCAAAGAGTTACATATTTTTAAAATGAATAGAAACCAGTCAGTTTTGGAGACGATAAAAAAAATAATATGTACTGTTGATTGCTGACATTTATATAGAGTTGACACAAGATGTCACTTGTCATAGCAATTAATATAGCAATTTGCATATCCTAGAGCGCATAATGAAATTTTGCTAAGTTCAAATGTTTTAAAATTTATTTTCAACCCTCATATTAATATCTCTTTCATTAACATGTAGTATAGAACAGGGTTTCCCAATATGTTTTATTACATACTCAGAAGATGATAAAATTTGTACTGGATCCCTCCTGGTCACCTAAGGAATGGAAGCAACATCTGGACACACATAAAACCACAGGGGGCCACCAGCCTAATATGGTCAGTTTTGTAGAGATCATCCATCCATTCAAATGATTTATCTATACTCCACCAACCCATACCAAGAAAAGAGTGAATCCTAGATATTTATAAAGAAGGTAAAATCTCATTATAAACATTTTCTTAAAGTCATTTTCATGTTTTTATCAAGTTGATTACAGTGAATTATATACAACAAATGGTTCATGGCTTCATCAGTCCTTGTTGTCTATAACAAAATATTGTCATTTTGTTGTTTTGTTGGGAAGCACAGTGGAACTTCTGCAGAAAAATTTCAAACTGGTCAGACCCTTTGGCTACTGCAAAGTGAAAAACAGCTGCTTCATCTATAAAGAAAGAGCTCTGCATTCCCAAGAATGTAAGAGGATTCCTTGAGACCAGATGTGACCTAGCTAGTGAAAGTCTGAGGTTGTTTTAAGTCCTACCCAAGAAAACCCTACTGGGAATGAGAAGGCTAAAAAGGGCTAATTCAAATGTAACCCTGATATTTTGGGGGCTAGCAATTGGAATCCATGCCAGCAAACTAACCTATAATTAAGTCATTACCTCCTTCCCAGAAACTGGTCTTGCAGAACCTGTTACAGAGGCCATAAAACTGTGAACAGTTCACTGCTCCTGGAGGGAGGTTTATTAATGCTGGTGCCAGGCCAAACCATCAGATATGGCCTGGAGACCCCAACACTTGGGGGCCTTCTTGCAAGGCCCGCAAAAAGGACCAGAAGTATAATCCATATTTGCGGGACAAAAGACCACAGGGAGATATAAAAAGAAGCCCCCTGCATGTTTCGGTACTCAGATTTGGAAAGCTATTCCCTGAGTCCGCTGGTGTAATTAAACAGTGTCCCTCATTTCTTTAAAGCGTCACTTGGTTTTCTTTGGTCTTCTGCAACAGGAAAGGAGCAGCAGTCAGACACCTACAGGGGCAGGAGGGGTGGTCCCTTCCAGCATACCAACCAGCAGATCCTCTCCCCCCAAGAGAGGTTTGAAATGCCCACAAAAGTGTCCATGGAGTAAGGGCAACTTTAATGTTTGCCAGGCTGGGTCTCAGCCTACCAAGAGTGACTGGCTAAATGCCTGGACACGCACCTGGGCCTCTCACCTGGGCCTGTGCTTGTGGGGAGCCTCCACCAACATTTCCCCACTGAAGCCAGTGTTGCTGCTGGTCTGGTCCTGGTGGTTCTTGTCATGATTGAAAGACCCACCTCAGCAACAACTGTGAAAAGTTTTATCACTCACATGTCCTGAAGGGTGCACAGCAAACCCTGGGCCAGGGCACCCCAGGGGCCATGCAGTAAGGTCACAGGAAATGAGAGCAAAGGAGTGATGGAGGAAGGGATGGAGGGTGGGAAGAAGAGAGGGAGAGAGAGAGAGAGAGAGAGAGAGAGAGAGCACTTTGGAGCAGACCTGGGGTTCTGCCTTTCTTAGAGTTGAGGGTGTGGTACCTAGGGTTTTGTGGGTTCACTCTTTATGGGTGAATTTAAAACAAGAAAGCAGGAATTAAAGTACAGAGAGGGAAAAGCAAGCTCTCAAACCAGAGCTCTGAAAAAGGAAAGTTTGTGGGTGGCGTGAGCTAGCTCCTCATCTAGTCTCATAGCTGGCCAGTTTATTGGCTATGGGTATCAGAAGTGGATGCCTCAGCAATCAAAAGCTTAATGTCAGGTACTTACATGACAATCAAAAAAGTTGTCAGTTCTTACACAAAGCACACCACCACCCCCACCACCTGGTGGCACTGCCTGTTCCTTCTTCCCTTCCCCCTCCCACACTCCAGAACTAGCAACTGGATAAGGATGGATGTGAGAAAACAAAAGCTTCAAAGCTTGCCCTCTATCCTCAGCAGCTGCCTTCCAGGGTGAGAGGGAAAAACTGATATTAAACCACATTAAGAATTGTGATGATTGTTGCATACTGGGCATTCTATTTTCTAAGTTGAAACTATCTGGAGCTTAGTGTGACTCCAGGACTTTCTATCACTTAAAGTCACCAGAAAAGTCCTGGGCCTGCCCAGATTTCATCCATCAGGAGGGAAAAACTGCTTCCGGAGTATATATTAAAGGAGCATAAGAGACGAAAATTAACTTGTTCTGTGCTTATTCATGTTAAAGGTTACACTGAAAATTAGTTAAAACAGAGAGCACCTATAAATGTATAGCTTTCTCGTGTTTGCTTTAAACTTCATGAAACTTCTTTGAGCTACTCAGCAAAAATCTGGCCTTTTCAGGATGTTTTATAGAAAGACTTTAAATCTCAAAGTTGCCCAAGTGTGTAATTGACCAAGGAGATGAATAACTAAAAATGAGATCAAGGCCTACATGAGATAAGGAAAAATCCCAGGCAAATTCAGGAGTTAAAGTGAATTTAAAAATAAATAAATAAATAAATAAATAAATAAATAAATAAAATGTGGAATTTGTGTTACCAAAGAAGAGATACATTAGAAAACAAAGCTAAAAATCTTATGAAAAAGCAGTTCATTACTTCAAATTATCAAAATCATGACAAAAAAATATTGAGAATAGAAAAAATTCAGTTGTTAGCATGCTGATACTTATATTTTTAAACCTGCAGAACCAAAAATAAAGATATTCTTGAGTTAATCCTCTCTGGTCTCAAGTTTCTATTTAAAACATGTTACTCTGGTGTGGTTTTGTTTATAATTAAAGAAATAGGAAATTATTGACAAAGCCTCATCGCCACACGTACACCCTCCCCCATACACATACAATTAAAATAGTAAACCATGGGAAACAGGACATTTTGAAAGCTCTTAAAATAACTATAAATGCTCATGCATGCCAATATCAACAGACTTCACATCTCTTTGCTTTTATTTTAATAGCACCTTTCACTGAGAAATCTAAAATTCTTTGGACATTTACATCTCTCTACACCAATGCACATGATCTTGCTGGCATTCACATTTCCTACTCAGTCCTCTGCCCAATCAGTCTCTCCATTTCTCTCCTTAAGGCCTCCATGTTTGTGCCTACCTCAAGTTCAGTGTGCCTGAGTCATACCATGACAGAGAAGCACCTCCCTCTAATTGGAACTTTCTGATTCAAGGCAATATCTTCAAGCTCAGATATAAAGGTTGAATTATAAACATTTTTAATTATCTGCATTCTAAAATCTATACATGTTAAATAACTACTTGGATTATAATCAGCTGTGGATTTAACTATTTTGTTAATAGTTGTGTTAGTATTGTTAGGTGACCCAGGAAAGCGGCGGCGAGGAAAACAAAGAGAATCGAGTGAATCAGAAAGAAAAAGGAGAAGTTTATTTGCGTTCTCGGGCGAGACCCACCGGCCCAAAAGGTGGGGCCAGTGAATTTCGCGACTTCAGGGAGGGAGGGACATCTCTTTATTCAGGTGTTTGGTGAGGGCGGGGGCCTGAACTGAGGAAGTGCCCGCAGCAGGGATCATCACACATTCAACTGAGGGAGTCTCGGCCGCAGGGGGTGGGCGGCACATTCAGGAATGGGTCAGTATCTTGTGCGGGGATCTCTGTGAACTTCAAGGAGAAGCAGGTATCTGTGTCTGGCACGCTGACCCGTGAGAGATTCCAGATCTGTGAGAAATTCCAGAGGAAGTCCATTGTCTCATCCCATGTCCGCATGTATCCGATCCCGGGCTCCCTCCGACCTAACAAGTATTATGAAGTTCTTCCAGATCTTTCAGCAATGATGTCACCAAATCATAATATAAAGTACATTTCTAATGTGTGAACAATTCTAAAAGAAAATCCATTTATAAATCCTTACTGTCCCATAAATTAGGAAAGAATAAATGCATAGCCTTTTCATATATGAGGCCGACTTCCTAACATTCAGAAAAAGAAGGTACTTTATTCAGGTAATTCTTTTTTTAAATGTGATTGCTATATTTTGTTGACATAAGAAACATCCAAATCTGTAGAAAATTTGAGTAAGAATTTACTTGAACCAAACTGACAACATATGCTGGGAGCAAGGGCTCAAATGTGCCAGAGAAGAACAGTTTTACAGTTTCTTTTATGCACTTAAAATTAAGAAAGATTACATGGAGGTGGGAAAAGCAATGCTGGGATGGGATTACAAAATAGTCAACGAGATTATGTGCTCTCTTGAGGGTTAATATCCCCTTTCAAGGGGTATTACTTCTGTCATTTTAAAGGTATGCTAATCTAGCTACACAAGAACAATGGATGGGGCTGCCTTAAGACCTTTTACTAAAGAAGTTATAGGCCTGGCCCTAGACGGTGGCTCCATTGGCTGGAGCATCATCATCCCATACAACAAAAGGTTGCTGGTTAGATCCTCATCAGGGCACACACCTAGTTTGCAGGTTCGATCCCTGGTTGAGGCACATATGGTAGGCAACCTAAAGATCAATGTTTCTCTCTCACATCAATGTTTCTCTTCCTCTCTCTCTAAAAATCAATCGATAAATCAATCAACTGTTTTGTAAAAAAGAGTATGAACCTAATACTCCATAAAAGTTTGTCTTTTATTTCAGGTCATAAATAATTTTTTTCCTCTGTAATATTCAAATTTGATCTTTCTTTTATTAATACAACTTTTAAGTACTAACAATTTATTATGGATTGATTGTTAAGAACTATTGAAAACATTCAGATGTTTAAGTTGGTAAATCCAATTCAGACTATAAGAAACAGTTGCTACCTAACTGCTTGTACATTGCTGGCCTGTCCACTACTTTCCTGTCTTTGTTCTGACAGGATGCATTGCACAACCTGCTTTGAACCCCACTTCAAGTGATTAGTCAATATCCTTAAAGTATTTTCATCATTAGCAGATGAAAGTATGGAAATTAGAAAATATCAGGGCAGGACCTATTTCTATGTTTCTCTTTATACTTACAGAGCACTTACTTTGTGCCATTCTATATATGTAACTGTCTTCCATGTCTCATTTAAAGAATAAAGTGTCATCGTTTAGCAGGTACATTATAGTCTCTTTTTATGGATGACAAAATTGAGCTTCAGAGAGGATTTGCTCAAAATCACACAGCTGGTGAGTGGTAGACATTGAGTGTGAACCAAGCTGCACAAATATTGTACTTGAAAAGTACTGCTCCCCTGATAGCCAAACGGCATGCATTAGCTTCAGCCTTGCTCCATGTTAAAGTCAAATAAAATTCTCTTGTTGCTATTTTGAACAAAGTGAAGTATTGACCCAAAGTATTCAGGTTAGTTGCATGGACAGTCCCCAGCTGATCAAATTATAACTGACCTTACTGAATGACACAGGTGATTCAAAAGATAATTCCTTTTAAGCACCACTGGGGAATGGTTTAAAATAATATAAAATGAGGGAAACAAGGGCTAAGCGAACATAAACTACATCCATTATCTATACTAATAAAAGAGTAATATACTAATTAGACCAGGAGTCCTTCCGGATGTCCTTCCGGACAAAGCCATGGTGGCGGGGCCGAGGCAGAGGTGGTTAGGGGCCATCAGGCCAGGAGGGAGGGAAGTTGGGGGTAATCAGGCTGGGGGGGGGGGGCAGTTGGAGGCGAGCAGGCCACCAGGGGGGCAGTTGAGGGTGAGCAGACCAGCGGGGGCGGGGGGGAGGAATTGGGACCAGGCTGGCGGGGGGAGCAGTTGGAGTGAGCAGGCTGGCGGGGGGGCAGTTGCGGGTGAGAAGGCCAGCAGGCAGAGTAGTTAGGGTTGATCAGGCAGGCAGGCAGGTGAGTGGTTAGGAGCCAGCAGTTTCGGATTGCAAGATGGATGTCCCTCGAGGGGTCCCAGATTGGAGAGGGTGCAGGCTGGGCTGAGGGACACCGCCCCCCCGGTGCACAAATTTTGTGCACTGGGCCACTAGTATTTATATAAAGAGATAAACTGAAGAGCCAGGCAGTCTTATTATTGTGAAGAATTGTTTAATATCACATCTAACCACACTTAGCAAAACTGCCACAACACAAGTGCCTAGGACAAGGTGACATGGTAAACATTTATTTCAAAAATGTTTCCTTACAACAATTTTAAGATGGGAAATGAAAGAACAAATCATAAAAGGACTTCAAAATAGAAAAAATCATCTAGATGCATAAAATGATCATAATAGTGAATACAATCCATATCCAAACTTGTCTTTCATTTATTGAACTCACATATCACCTTCCAAATGTAATGGAAGTTCAGCATGAAATCAACTTAGAAAGGAGAATTACCTGGCCTACCTGCATACATTGACTTAATAGCAAAGCACTTTCCTGCAAAGACATTTGTATGCTATCTGGAAGGACTTTGAAGCTCTTCCTCTTATATTTTACTGGACAGTGATTTATTATAGGGAAAAGATTCAATCTTTCCTCTAATTCTCAGTAAGAAGTGTCAGCAACGCAATTTTTAAAAAAGAAAAGAGACTTTATTTTGCAAGATCAAATAGGAAATCCACATCTGTGGTTTCAGTTGAATCTCCCAGGTCCCAGAATTCATAATCACCTTCTGTATTCACCTTCTTCTATTCTTCTTCTTTTTTTTTTTTTTTTAATATATTTTATTGATCTTCCACAGAGAGGAAGGGAGAGAGACAGAGAGCTAGAAACATCAATGAGAGAGAAGCATCGATCAGCTGCCTCCTGCACATCTCCCACTGGGGATGTGCCCGCAACCAAGGCACATGCCCTTGACCGGAATCGAACCCGGGACCTTTCAGTCTGCAGGCCGACGCTCTATCCACTGAGCCAAACCGGCCTCAGCTATTCTTCTTCTTTTGAAGTGTTTTTGCTACCCCACTAAGATTGATGGCCCATATTCCTGCTCTAAGGGCTGCCATATGGGGAACCTAACTCTTCTACTCTTACATATTTTTCCAGCTTTACTGAGGTATAGTGGACAACAAACATTGTGTGAGTTTAAGGTGTACAATGTGATAATTTGATACACTTATAGAGTGCAAAATGATCAGCTAAAAAGCTTTCTATAGACTTTTTTTTGGTTCGGGAGTTTATTGTTTAACACTTAAACTGGATCACCAGTTCTTTACAGAAAAGACTCTTTCTTTACTGTTCACTTCCGTATTTTTCAGAGCCGCACATAACCTTAGCACTTAAAAAAGTAATTTTGACTGACTGACTAAATACTGCAAGAGCTCCAAAAGACTTTTGTAATTTTAAGTCACCAAAAGCCAATGACAGCATGTAAAAGGTAATACTTTCAAATGGAAGCTTAACTAATGGTTTTTCTTCCTTTTCTTTGGTGCAATAGAATGCCTATATTTCCTGCTACTTCCTAGAATAATTTAAATATTAAGACAGTTACCCAGAAAAAAAAAAGGTTGTTTTGAGGTAGCTAATAATTTTGGCCCTATGTTTAATAAACTATTAGTTCAAATGCTAAAGAATCCGAGAGAAATCAAGAAGACAGTAGAAATAAGGAAGTACCTCTTGGAGAAATAACAAGTACACCTAGAAAAAAAGAAAAAAAAAATAGAAGGAGGGCAATAGAATGAAAGGGATAAGGAAAAGGGGTCCTCAGAAATCTAGAAACAGTTTCAGGGAAGTTATCCAAGATAAAGGGCCAGTCTCATAGGAGCTTAGTGGGTGAACTGTCAAAAGACCATTAGCTGAATCTGAGTTGGTAAAGAGGTGAATTGCTCAGGTAGACTGCTCAGCCCTTGCTCAGAAAGAATGTTCTGTTGCCTGTGCCCAGGCATGACACAAATTGTCTTTACTGACATCTGGTCAGAACTTTATTATCATCCAGAACCTCAACCATTGACTGCCTGATGTAGACAGTTTTCCCCAAACCCCATCTGTAAAAGTGCATCCAAGAAAGGGAGGTGGGACATCTGATGGGTGGGATAAAGTGTCAGTACTTAAGGGAGGAGGAAATAAGCAATGAGCAGTAAGATTCATACTGCACTATCTCTAAAAAATGTTGAACCATCTGTTCTCAATGAATAGGTCCTTGGGGCTTTTGAAGTAATTTTTTATAACTTACTAGAGGCCCAATGCACGAAATTTGTGCAAGAGTAGGCCTTCCTTCCCCTGGCTGCCGGCACCAGTATCCCTCTGGCACCCAGGACCTGGGCTTGCCTCACAGCCCTGGCTTCATCCGGATGGTTGTCTGGAAGGACGTCTGGAAGGAAGTCCAGTCTAATTAGCATATTACGCTTTTATTATTATAGATTAGGGGGGCGATTCATTAAATATGATAGTTTGGATACACATGTTTACCTCTATGCCCTCCTAAAATATCACCAAAATAACAAAAAGAATAAAAGATAACAACAGATAAAGAGATACTATAATTTTGGAAGATGGACAGTAGATGGGCAGTGGTAACTGACTTAGCAAAAAAGAAGAAACGAAACCTAAGTGCATGAAGTTGGGAAGCCAATCAGAAGTAAGTTGGGTTCTGCTCCAAAATCCCAGAATGCATGAGGAATTCGAGACACTCCTTAGAGTGCAGGGTGAGGAGTCCCAGCTGAAAATCTATACAGAGAGTAGTCAATTTCCTAGATCCCTTCCTCCACTCCATCCATCCATTTTCCCCTATTCTGTTTCATGGGGAAATTAGAGATTTATTAATTTTTAAAAAAATTTTCACAATGACTCCCTTCTTCCTAGCAACTCCTAGAATATATGGAGTCAAGAAATTGAAGGAACTATTTCTGAAGAATTTGCTCAGCTAAAAAGAAGAGACCTAATAGCATAAGATCTGGTGTCTTCTCCGAGAAAACCTGGAGCAGATGCCTGCCCAGTCCACAGGCCCAGCGAGCTTTTTGGTGTTCCCGTCAGTTTCTTTAGTGCCTCACTCTTAAACATGAATAGTAAGCCAAGTGTCACTAGCCTTTTCAAGAAACCCTCCACATAAAAGACAAAGACCTAAAAACAAGTTTATTTTTTAAAAAGAAACTCAGCAAAGAGAAATAATACAAGAGGAGAAAACAATTAAAATGAATAATCTCGGGAATAAAAGAGAGAACTCTCATAATATAAAATCAGGATGCTAGATTTCAAAAAGAAAATTTAGAGAGTAATAAAGCATTCTTGAAACTTAAAAAGAGAATAAAATTCTAAATATTAAAACAAAACAAAACTGGTAGATAGATTTTTTGGTTTGTGTGTTTCTTCCAGAAAGTTTGAAAAAGAAAGACATGAACAATAGGAATTATAAAGAGAACAAGAAAGAAAACTATCAATGAAATAAGATAATTTCCCAGAATTTAAGAGTATGGGGTTTCAAATTGAAAGGTTACACTTGGAGCGACAGAGCATCATTTTGTAATTTCACTTCTCAAATAACTTCCAGATCCTGATAGCTTCCAAATTACAAGAAACCACATACAAAAAAATCAGGGTCAGAATAGCACTAGACTTTGCAATAGCAATACTAGAAGCTAAAAGTCACTGAAGCAATGACTCTAAATAAGACAGAAAATAATGTTCAATTTATAATTCTACACTTAGCCAAAGTACCAAGGGTGACTATTATTTTTTTAAATATATTTTTATTTATTTCAGAGAGGAAGGGAGAAGGAGAGAGAGATGGAAACATCAATGATGAGAGAGCATCATCGATCAGCTGCCTCCTGCATGCCTCACACTGAGGATCAAGCCAGCAACCTGGCATGTGCCCTTGACCGGGGTCAAACCTGTGACCCTTCAGTTCTCAGGCTAATGCTCTATCCACTAAGCCAAACCAGCTAGGGCAGGGTGACTATTATTAATAAGGCATTTTCAAATATGTAAGTTTTCAAAAAATAAGTAACTTGTATGCATCATTCTCAGAAAGCTACAGCAGATTCTACTCCACTAAAATAAATCATTTATTATGTTCTCTTAGTATTTTCTGATGCATAAAAGATCTGCAGTCTAATTCCCCTCTTTCATTTCTAGTATTGATCAATTTGTATGTTATTTTTCTTCTTTTTCTCTTGATGGTTTTTACTAGAAGTTTATCTGCTTGGCTAATCTTTTAGGAGGACCAACTTTTGATTTAATTAATTTATCTTCTTTTTTTTTCAACTTCCTTGGGATTCACTTTCTTTTCTTTTTCTAACTTCATAAAGTAGAATCTTGTTTTTTTTTCTTCTCTAACATACGCATTTAAAGCTTTAAATTTCCCTCTGGGATCTTTTCTAGCTACATCATTTATTTTAAATATTTTCTCTCTGTGATTTCCCCTGCGACTAATGGTTTACTTAGAAGAGTATTATTTAATTTCCAAATATTGGGGATTTCTCAGATATCCTATTGCTACTATTTCTAACTTAACTCATTACGGTCATAGAATATACTCTGTAAAATGTCCATCTTTTAAAATTTATTGTGACTTATTTTATGGTCCAGCATATGGTTTAATCTTAGTGACTTTCCATGTGCATTTGAAAAGAATGTATATTCTTCCCTTGTTGGATCTGGTATCCTATGTCAATTAGGTCATGTTGGTTAGTAATGTTTTCAGATCTCTATTCTTATTCATTTTTGTCTTGTTGATCTACCAGTTATCAAGAGAGTCATTGAAAGTCTCCAATTATGATTTTGTCTGTGTTTCTGCCTTTGTTTTAGTAGCTCCCACAAGCTTTCAAATAGTTGTTTTCAGATTTTGTTCAGACTTTATCATTGTTAACTGTAGGATAATTAATCTGATACAAGCTGCACCATCATTACCAGAAGCAATAACCTAAGATTTTTGAGGAAAATATTTATATTCTAAAGATTGACTCATATTTCCAACTCTTAAGGGTTATCCTCCCTACCTGTCCCCACTCCCAATCACACCACAAAAGGACCTGATGAGATACATCGTTTCTATGAGTGGACTTTAAAAACTGCTCCCTTTGCATTTTATCTCTGTAAACAAGTATTATATTCCCCTTTAATCAGCACACCTTAAAAGATTTTCTGACAATAAGACTAGAGGGAAATTTCTTTTTTTTTTTTTTGAGTGTCCCAAATTTTATTTATTTTTTATTGTTTTATTGCTTAAAGTATTACAAAGGGTATTACATATGTGTCCTTTTGTTTACCTCGCCCTTGACTATCCCCTGGCCTGCCCTACCCCGCACTGTCTCATGTCCATTGTATGCTTATATGCATGCTACAAGTCCTTCGGTTGATCTCTTACTCCCCTCCCTCCTGTCCCCCAACCCTCCCTGGCCTTCCCACTGCAGTTTGACAATCTGTTTGAGGCAGCTCTGCCTCTGTATCTATTATTGTTCATAAGTTTATAATGGTCTTTATTATCCATGAATGAGTGAGATCATGTGGTATTTTTCCTTCATTGACTGGCTTATTTCACTTAGCATAATGCTCTCCAGTTCCATCCATGCTGTTGCAAATGGTAAGAGTTCCTTCTTTTTTACAGCAGCATAGTATTCCATCGTGTAGATGTACCACAGTTTTCTAATCCATTCATCTACTGATGGGCACTTAGGCTGTTTCCAGATCTTAGCTATGGTGAATTGTGCTGCTATGAACATCTGGGTGCATATATCCTTTCTGATTGGTGTTTCTGGTTTCTTGGGATATATTCCTAGAAGTGGGATCACAGGGTCAAATAGGAGTTCCATTTCCAGTTTTTTGAGGAAACTCTATACTGTCTTCCATAGTGGCTGCACCAGTCTGCATTCCCACCAGCAGTGCACGAGTGTTTCTTTTTCTCCACATCCTCTCCAGCACTTGTCGTTTGTTGATTTGTTGATGATAGCCATTCTGACAGGTGTGAGATGGTACCTCATTGTTGTTTTGATTTGCATCTCTCGGATGATTAGTGACTTTGAGCATGTTTTCATATGTCTCTTGGCTTTCTTTTTTTTTTTTTTTTTTTTTTTTTTTTTTTTTTTTTTTTTTTTTAAAATAGTTACATTGTTTATTTTTATTAGTGAAAATTATCTTTTTTTTTTTTTTTTTTTTTTTTTTTTTTTTTTTTTTTTTTTTATAATAATTTTTATTTCTTAAAGTATTACAAAGAGTGTTACATATGTCTCCTTTTTCCCCCCCATGACATTCCCTCGGCCCCTACCCCCCGCCCCCCCCCGTCCCGTGTCTTGTGTCCATTGGTTAATCTTATATGCATGCATATAGGTCCTTCAGTTGGTCTCTTAATCCCCCCCCCAACCCTTCCCAGGCTCCCCATTGTAGTTTAACATTCTGTTCAATGTTGCTCTGCTTCTGTATCTACACCTGTTCATCAGTCCATACTGGTCCCCTTTATTTGTCCCAGCCTCACTGGAGCAGTCTCAACCTCACCAGGGCCGTCTGAGCCTCACCAGGGCCGTTTCAACCTCACCGGGGTCGTCCCTACCTCACGGGGGCCGTTTCAACCTGACCGGGGTTGTCCCTACCACGCCGGGGCCGTTTCGACCTGACTGGGGTCGTCCCTACCTCACGGGGGCCGTTTCAACCTCACCGGGGTTGTCCCTACCACACCGGGGCTGTTACAACCTGACTGGAGTTGTCCCTACCACACCGGGGCCGTTTCAACCTGACCGGGGTCGTCCCTACCTCACGGGGGCCGTTTCAACCTGACTGGGGTTGTCCCTACCACGCCGGGGCCGTTTCGACCTGACTGGGGTCGTCCCTACCTCACGGGGGCCGTTTCAACCTCACCGGGGTCGTCCCTACCACACCGGGGCCGTTTCGACCTGACTGGGGTCGTCCCTACCTCACGGGGGCCGTTACAACCTCACCGGGGTTGTCCCTACCACGCCGGGGCCGTTTCGACCTGACTGGGGTCGTCCCTACCTCACGGGGGCTGTTTGAACCTCACCGGGGTCGTCCCTACCACGCCGGGGCCGTTTCGACCTGACTGGGGTCGTCCCTACCTCACGGGGGCTGTTTCAACCTCACCGGGGTTATCCCTACCACACCGGGGCTGTTTCAACCTGACTGGGGTTGTCCCTACCACACCGGGGCCGTTTCAACCTGACCGGGGTTGTCCCTACCACGCCGGGGCCGTTTCGACCTGACTGGGGTCGTCCCTACCTCACGGGGGCTGTTTCAACCTAACCGGGGTCGTCCCTACCTCACGGGGGCCGTTTCAACCTGACTGGGGTTGTCCCTACCACGCCGGGGCCGTTTCGACCTGACTGGGGTCGTCCCTACCTCACGGGGGCTGTTTCAACCTCACCGGGGTCGTCCCTACCACACCGGGGCCGTTTCGACCTGACTGGGGTCGTCCCTACCTCACGGGGGCCGTTTCAACATCACCGGGGTTGTCCCTACCACACCGGGGCTGTTTCGACCTGACTGGGGTCGTCCCTACCTCACGGGGGCCGTTTCATCCTGGCCGGGGTTGTCCCTACCACGCCGGGGCCGTTTCGACCTGACTGGGGTCGTCCCTACCTCACGGGGGCCGTTTCATCCTGGCCGGGGTTGTCCCTACCACACCGGGGCTGTTTCAACCTGACCGGAGTTGTCCCTACCACACCGGGGCCATTTCAACCTGACTGGGGTTGTCCCTACCTCACGGGGGCCGTTTCAACCTGACTGGGGTTGTCCCTACCACGCCGGGGCCGTTTCGACCTGACTGGGGTCGTCCCTACCTCACGGGGGCTGTTTCAACCTCACCGGGGTCGTCCCTACCACACCGGGGCCGTTTCGACCTGACTGGGGTCGTCCCTACCTCACGGGGGCCGTTTCAACCTCACCGGGGTTGTCCCTACCACGCCGGGGCCGTTTCGACCTGACTGGGGTCGTCCCTATGTCTCTTGGCTTTCTGAATGTCCTCTTTTGAAAGGTGTTTATTTAGATCCTTTGCCCATTTTTTGATTGGATTATTTATCTTCCTTTTGTTAAGTTGAATGAGTTCCCTATAAATTTTGGAGATTAGGCCCTTATCAGATATGACATTGGCAAATATGTTTTCCCACGCAGTGGGCTTTCTTGTTGTTTTGTTGATGGTTTCTTTTGCTGTGCAGAAACTTTTTATTTTGATGTAGTCCCATTTGTTCATTTTCTCTTTAGTTTCAAGTGCCCTAGGAGCTGTATCAGTGAAGAAATTGCTTCAGCATATGTCTGAGATTATGTTGCCTTTGGATTTTTCTAGAATTTTTATGGTTTCCCGTCGTATATTTAAGTCCTTTATCCATTTTGAGTTTATTTTTGTGTATGGTGTAAGTTGGTGGTCTACTGTCATTTTCTTGCATATATCTGTCCAATTTTCCCAACACCATTTATTGAAGAGACTATCTTGGCTCCATTGTATGTTCTTGCCTCCTTTGTCAAAAATTAATTGAGCATATTGGTTCGGGCCGATTTCTGAGTTCTCTATCTATTCCGTTGATCTATATGTCTGTTCTTGTGCCAGTACCAGACAGTTTTGAGAACAGTGGCTTTGTAATACAGCTTGATATCTGGTATTGAGATCCCACCTACTTTGTCTTCTTTCTTAGGATCGCTGCAGCTATTCGGGGTCTTTTTTTATTCCAGATGAATTTTTGGAGAGTTTGTTCTAGAATTGTGAAGTATGCCGTTGGTATTTTAATGGGAAGTGCGTTGAATTTATAGATTGCTTTGGGTAGTTTGGACATTTTAATGATGTTGATTCTACCAATCCATGAACACGGTATGTTCTTCCATCTGTTTATGTCTTCCTCTATCTCTTTTTTCAACGTCCTGTAGTTTTCTGAGTAGAGGTCTTTTACCTCTTTAGTTAAGTTTATTCCTAGGTAGCTTAATTTTTTTGGTGCGATGGTAAATGGGATTGTTTTTATAATCTCTCTTTCTGAAAGTTCACTATTGGTGTATAGAAATGTCTCAGATTTCTTGGGGTTAATTTTGTATCCTGCTACATTGCTAAATTCATGTATTAAATTTACTAGTTTTTTGATGGAGTCTCTAGGGTTTTGTATGTATAATATCATGTCATCTGCAAATAAGGACAGTTTTACTTCCTCTTTTCCAATTTGGATGCCTTTTATTTCTTCTTCTGGTCTAATTGCAATGGCTAATAATTCCGGTACTATGTTGAACAGGAGTGGTGAGAGTGGGCATCCCTGTCTTGTTCCTGTTCTTAGGGGAAATGGTGTTAGTTTTTGTCCATTGAGTATGATGTTGGCTGTGGGCCTGTCATATATGGCTTTTATTATATTGAGGTATGATCCTTCTATTCCCACCTTGCTGAGAGTTTTTATCAGAAATGGGTGTTGGATTTTGTCAAATGCTTTTTCTGCATCAATTGATATGACCATGTGGTTTTTTTCTTTCAATTTGTTTATGTGATGTATCACATTTATTGATTTACGGATGTTGTACCATCCTTGCATCCCTGGGATAAATCCTACTTGGTCATGGTGTATGATCTTTTGGATGTACTGCTGGATCCGATTTGCTAAGATTTTGTTGAGGATTTTGGCATCTATGTTCATGAGGGATATTGACCTGTAATTCTCTTTCATTGTGTTGTCTTTACCTGGTTTGGTATTAGGGTGATGCTGGCTTCATAGAATGAGCTTGGAAGTGTTCCTTCCTCTTGAATTTTTTGTAGTAGTCTGAGGAGGATAGGTTTTAGTTCTTCCTTGAATGTTTGGTAAAACTACCCTGTGAAGCTGTCTGGTCCTGGGCTTTTGTTTGCTGGAAGCTTTTTGATGACTGCTTCAATTTCTTCCATAGTTATTGGCCTATTGAGATTTTTAGATTCTTTCTGATTGAGTTTTGGAATGTTGTATTTTTCTAGGAATTTGTCCATTTCCTCCAGGATGTCTAGTTTGTTGGAGTAGAGTTGTCCATAGTATTTTTTAACAATCATTTGTATTTCTGTGGAGTCTGTTGTTATTTCGCCTCTATCGTTTCTGATTTGGTTTATTTGGGACCTCTCTCTTTGCTTCTTGGTGAGCCTGGCTAGAGGTTTGTCAATCTTGTTTATCCTTTCAAAGAACCAGCTCTTGGTTTCATTGATTTTCTGTATTGTTTTTTTGGTCTTTATGTCATTTATTTCTGCTTTAATCTTTATTATCTCTTTCCTTCTGCTCACTCTGGGGTTTTCTTGTTGCTCTCTTTCTAGTTCTTTGAGTTGTCGAGTTAGATGATTTACTACCATTTTTTCTTGTTTTTTGAGATAGGCCTGTAGAGCTATCAACTTCCCCCTCAGGACTGCTTTCATTGCGTCCCATAGGTTTTGGATTGTTGTGTTTTCATTGTCATTAGTTTCCAGGATGTTTTTAATTTCTTCTTTGATCTCATTGGTAACCCAATCAATATTTAATAACATGCTATTCAGCTTCCAAGTGTTTGAGTATTTTGGGGTTTTTTTATTGTAGTTTATTTCTAATATTATGCCATCGTGGTCTGAGAAGATGCTTGGTATGATTTCAATCTTCTTGAATTTGGGGAGACTTTGTTTGTGACCCAATATGTGGTCTATTTTTGAATCTGTCCCATGAGCACTTGAGTGGAATGTATATTCCATGGCTTTGGGATGAAGTGTTCTGAAGATGTCAATTAAGTCCATCTGATCTAGTGAGTCATTTAGGATTGCTGTTTCTTCGCTGATTGTTTGTCTAGAGGATTTATCCAGTGATATCAGTGGTGTATTAAAGTCCCCTACTATGATTGTATTGTTGTCGATCTCTCCTTTGATATATTCCAGGAGTTTTTTTATGTATTTGGGTGCTCCTGCATTGGGTGCATATATGTTTACCAGGTTTATATCTTCTTGTTGTATTGATCCCTTTAGTATTATGAAGTGGTCTTCCTTATCTCTTGTTATGGCCTTCACTTTGAGGTCTATTTTGTCCGATATAAGTATTGCTACCCCAGCTTTCTTTTCCTTTCCATTTGCGTGAAAGATATTTTTCCATCCCTTCACTTTCAGTCCGTGTGAGTCCCTTCTAATGAGGTGGGTCTCTTGTAGACAGCAAATGTATGGGTCATGGTTTTTTATCCATTCAGCCACTCGATGTCTTTTGGTTGGAGCATTTAGTCCGTTTCCATTTAAAGTTATTATTGAAAGGTACTTGTTTGTAGCCATTTCTTTTTTTGTGTGGCTGTTTTCTTTCTGAGCTTTTTATTTCTTCTTTTTACACCAGTCCCTTTAGCATTTCTTGCATTGCTGGCTTGGTGGTGATAAACTCCCTTAGCCTGTTTTTGTCTGTGAAGCTTCTTACTTCCCCTTCAATTTTGAATGATAGCCTTGCTGGATAGAGTATTCTTGGATTCAGTCCTTTGCTTTGCATCACTGATTAATGTGTTTGTAAATTTCCGTCCATTCTTTTCTGGCCTGATGTGTTTCTGTTGAGAAATCATTTGATAATCTAATGGGAGATCCCTTGTATGTAACTTTCCATCTCTCTCTTGCAGCCTTTAAGATTCTCTCTTTGTCCTGAACATTTGCTATGGTAATTATGATGTGCCTTGGTGTGGGTCTTTTCGGGTTCACCTTGTTTGGGACTCTCTGGGCTTGTGTGACTTTTTTCTTCCCCACCTCAGGGAAGTTTTCTGATATTATTTCTTCAAATAGATTTTCTAATCCTTGTTCCTCTTTCTGTTGTTCTGGCACCCCTATTAATCGTATGTTGTTTCGTTTCATGTTGTCCCAAAACTCCCTTAGACTCTCCTCCTGTCTTTTAATTTTTTTCTCCAATTGAAGTACAGTTTGGGTGTGTTTTGCTTCCTTGTCTTCTAATTCACTAATTCGGTCCTCTGCTTCTCCTAGTCTACTGTTGATACTTTCAATGGTGTTTTTTATTGCAGCTATATCACTCTTCATTTCTTCTTGGGTCTTACATAAGTTATTCATTTTTTCATCTGTTTCTTCTTGCTTCTTGCATAAGTTGTTGATTTTTTCCTCCCCCTTATTCTGAATTCTTTTTCTGTCATGTTGCATGCCTCTGTATCACTTTGCTGCTTTTCTGGCGAGCCCTCCTTTTCTTTCCTTTGGGGGTTTCTTTGTCTACCCATGTTTGATCTCACTGACATACCTAGATGTTGAGTCATTCACTGGCTGCTCCCTGGGTGGCAGTGGCTCCTCGGGCTGTGGTTGCTCCCCTGGCGGTTGCAGTAGCAGCTGCTCCTCAGTTGGCAGCAGCTCCTCTGATGGGTGTTGTTCACAGCTGTCGTGGCTCTTCTGGCTGGTGGGGGGAGGCTTCACGTACAGCTGCTGTTCCTCAGACAGAGGGTGTGGTGATCAGGAGGCTGCTGTTGCTTGGATCTGCTGTGTTGATTTAAAGACACAAAATACCATACAACAAGGCATAACATACCAGGCACTGAACACAAATGTATTCATGATATTAATAACCCCAAATAAAGGTGACCACACAGCTGCCATTTCTCAGACAGAGGGTGTGTCGGGAAATTTCTTTATTCCACTTTGTTACCCAATTTCCCACTCTTTTCTCTAAAAGGGAAAAAAAACAATTATGAGAGCACACAAACACAGAGAATATCCTGCCTATTTATGGAAAATATTTTCTAGACATGCTGAAAAATAGAAAATTCATAACTACCAGAGAAATTGGTGATGGCCAAACTACAAGGTGATAGAAAAGATTGATGTTGGTAATCAGAATGAAAGGCAATGCTGAGATTTAAAGGGAGAGTTCTAGAGAGAAATGAACTTCCTGCTATATTTGGATCCATGTGCTCATGCTGCACAGTACAACTCAAAACATGAATCTCAAAAATGCCATATCGTAAGTTATATAAAATGAAATTTTGTAGAAACATCTATTTTATGTGACCGTATTTTAAAAACTCATAAAATTTTTGAGTTGCAGGGAGACATTTCTTTGAAAGTTGAAACTAACTTCATAACTCTGATCAAGCTTTTGGTAGAAGTGGAAGTAAAACATCATCTAACATTAGGACAAAAGCAGTTGCCCTATCCTTATCCCCATAAAAAGCTTTCTTTCTAGCCAAGTGCTTTTCATGGGAGCACATTGAAAGGTGTGAGCTCTGAAGGTCCAGCACATTTCATTGCACCACATCCACTCTGCGATTGTCCAGGGAAAAGATAGAGAAATACATGAGAAGAAATAGTATAACTTAAAGAAGAAAACACATTAATATAATCTACACTAATAAAAGACAAACATGCAAATTGACCGTACCTTTGCTATGCCTTAAGCCATGCCCACCAGCCAATCGGAGCGACTGTATGCAAATTAACCCAACCAAGATGGCAGCCGGCAGCCACAGAGCTGAAGCAAGCAGGAAGCTTGATTGCTCCAGTGATGGAAGAAGCCAAGCTTCCCGCCTGCCGCGCTTGCTCTGAGCTCCACTCAAAGCAACAATGTTTCAATTATAGAAGGTAAATAAACCCCAGATACCTGCTTTCAGCCGGCCATGGCCACGGAGCTGGAGCGAGCAGGAGCCGGCGCTGAGCTCCACTGAAGGCAACAAAGTTTCAATTATAAAAGGTAAATAAATCCCAGAATAAAAAAAGAAAAGAAAAAAAGGAGAGGCTGGGAGCTTCCATCACCGGGGGGCTTGGCCAGCCTGAAAAAGGCCCTCAGCCCCTCACCCAGACTGGCCAGGCACCCCAGTGGGGACCCCCCACCCTAAAGGGGGTGTGGCCAGCCTGAAAACAGCCATCAGCCCCTCACCCAGGCTGGCCAAACCTCCATGGGGTGAGGGTCCCCACTGGGGGGGCTTTACCAGCCTGCAACAGCCATCAGCCCTTCACCCAGGCTGGTCAGGCACCCCAATGGGGACCCCCACCCTGAAGGGGGTGTGACCAGCCTGCAAAGAGCCATCCGCCCCTCACCCAGGCTGGCCAGGCACCCAAGCGGGACCCCCACCCTGATCCGGGACACCCTTCAGGGCAAACCAGCCGGCCCCCACTCATGCACCAGGCCTCTATCCTATATAATAAAAGGGTAATATGCAAACTGACCATAACAGCAGAAAGACTGGGAATGACTGGTCACTATGACACACACTGACCACCAGGGCGCAGATGCTCAATGCAGGAGCTGTCCCCTGGTGGTCAGTACGCTCCCACAGGGTGAGCTCTGCTCAGCCACAAGCCAGGCTGATGGCTGCCAGTACAGCGGTGGTGGCGGGAGCCTCTCCTGCCTCCTCAGCTGCACTAAGGATGTCCGACTGCAGCTTAGTCCTGCTCCCCGCTGGCAAGTGGACATCCCCCAAGGGCTCCCAGGCTGCCAGAGGGATGTCTGACTGCCAGTTTAGGCCCAATCTCTCGGTGAGCGGGCCTAAGCCAGCAGGTGGTCATCCCCCAAGCAGTCCCAGACTGCGAGAGGGCACAGGCTAGGCTGAGGGACACCGCCCCCAAGTGCACAAATTTTTGTACACCAGGCCTCTAGTAGTCTTAATGAAAAAGAGAAGATTGAAAAGGATAAATAAGGCATGGTTCCATAGAGGCTCAAGGTAATTCAGAATCCCTGATTTTCAACATTAACTCTGTTATCACAGCATGCAATCAAATCATCATCAATGTTTATATTTTTCATCCATTAATTAAGGGCACTCAAAAAAGGTATGAAACATAGGCCATGAAAATGAATGCAATCCCTCCATTGTTTCGTATATAACTATTGAAAACCTCAAAAAGCTGATCTTTTATACTTTTCCCAAAAACTAAGACTGGCAGACAATCTCCTAAAAGAGAACTCCCTTAACCCAGCCACCACTACTACTCTGTCATTCTCTATCTCTCATCCTGTATTATCTGTACAACACTCATCATTGTCTAGATTTATGTTACATATTTTTTCTCCTTGTTTATTCCTAGACTATAAGCTCCATCTTTTAAGAGAATTATCTAGGGACAGCACTTTGTTTTGTGGCCTAATTTATCTACAACATTTGAAAACTATACCTATACTAGCCACAATAGGGACTAAATAAATATTGGCTGGAGAATGAATAAAGCTAATGCTGGAATTTAGAAGGAATTTATACTGAAGCAGATTGAAACAGTTCCAGTGTTTATCAAACTGCGATCTTAACTTATTTGGAAGTCAGCTAGAAGTACAATCACACTGACAAGAAAGGTCCTAAAGGCATTTAATCCTAGACTGTGACAATTCAGTAATACTCCACTCCTGGTACCATATGCTGCTGAATGATTTCTGTGAGCTAAATTCAGTATTTTTGTAACTATTTTGGTTCTCTATAGCCTACTCACATGGTTAATCTTAATTAAGAATTCTCACCCTAGATACTTAAAACTGGGGTAGGGTCCATATATTGGGTATGTGGACCAAAAGAGAAATATAAATATTACCAATTGACCCATTCTGCAAACTTCACTCTGGGTCTCTGAGTAGCAGAACCTTATAGCTCCACACACATTTCCCCTCCTGGATTGTGGCTTGGCTGCTTGCGTTTCCATTTTTTTCCAATACAAGTAGAGACATTTGACAGCATCCTAATGGGTGCATATAATGCCAATAACAGCAGTCCCATGTTGTGAACAGGACACAGAAACACACACACACACATACACACACACACACACACAATCTCATCCACTAAAAAAAAAAAATAGCTTCTCACTGATCCCTCCACCTCAGGGTTTATTTTTTCAATTTCCTTTATTCATTTTATTTTCTACACATAAAATATTTTGATTCTTAAAAGTCAAAATTATGTTAAAATATGAGCATCTGCATTTCAATCTGCATTCTCAAACATTTTTATTTCTTCATCATTACTTTTTGTATGATTTTTAGATTTATTTTATCTTTACAACAGAGGAGATACTATATTTACTCCTAAGACCCAGGAAGATAGACTACCTCCTTCTACTAACTCAACTACTTTATCTAGTTGAAGAAAATAAGTTCAATAAGTTGGATTATTTATGCATGCAGGTCCTGTTAAATTATTTGATTCATTATTTTAAACCAAAGTTCATTTACTATCTAAATTCTTAATAGTATTGTCTTCTTTTTATTTGAATTTTTTCTTAAACAAAGGGGAAAAGATAAAATCCAACATTCAAGAATATATAACCATAATAAAACTTTATTTAAATATTGCCTATTGTCATAATATAGCAAATAGCAGTAGAGATGAGCTGACATCAATGGAATCTGTACCTTAGAAGTCAGTGTATATTCATTTTGTGAGCAACAATTTAGTTTCAGCAACAAAAATTCATATCACATTAAATTAATTTTAATTTATTGTGTTTTTTTTCTGGAGAGGGTTATGTATTTATAATTTGCTAATTTGTTTTGGTTTTATATTGGTGTAAAAGTTACAGGTTTATCCTGAGTTTTAGGCTTATACATTTGAGAAACATTATCATAAAGGCCCTTCAAGTCATTGCTGGGGACCAATGAGAAATAAGCCCCTTAAAAATGAAAATCAAAACCACAAAATACTACTTCACACCTGTTAAAATAGCTATTATAAATAAGAGAGGATGTGGATAAAAGGGAACCCTCATATACTGCTAATGGGAATATAAATTGGTATAGCCACTGTGGAAAACAGTATGAATAGAGCTACCATATGACCCAGCAATCCTTCTACAAAAATCTACCAAAAAAATGAAAATATTTATTCATAAAGATATATACACTCTGTTTTTATCTCAGTATTATTCATAGTAGCCAAGACATTGAAACAACTAAATGTCCTTAATGGATAATTGGATAAAGAAGATACGGTACATATATACAATGGAATACTATTCAGCCATAAGAAAAGATGACATACCTCCCATTTGCAATATCATGAATGGATCTTGAGAATATCATGCTAAGTGAAATAAGTCAGATGAAAAAGGACAAGAACCATATGATTTTACTGATATATGGAATAAAAGCAACAAATGAACACCAAACTTATACTTATAGACAACAGTATAGTGGTTGCCAGAGGGGAAGAGGGTGAGGGAAGCTGAAGAGAGTGTAAGGGGTCAAATATATGGTGACAGAAGACTAGACTTTGGGTGATAAGCACACAAAGCAATATACTGATGATGGATTGTAGAACTATGCACTTGAAACTTACATAATCTTATTAACCAATGTCACCCCAATAAATTTAATTTTTTGAAAAAGAAATCAGCCCTTCAAACACAACTCATGTGTTACTAAAGTTTGAGAAACATTGAGATAGACAAAAATAACCAATTAGAGAATAACCCATATTTTAGAAAGAAAACTGAAAATTTTTTTCTCTATATGATCTACCCTTTATTCAGAGACCATCGAATAATCAAACAGCAAACGGGACAATTGATCCCTAAACAAAAGTGCCGATTTATGAGGCAGCAAAGTGCAATTGAACAATCCACATTCTCTTAACCCCACTCTACCTCCATCCTGACCCCCACTCGCACTCCACCTCCACTTCACTCATCATATTCCTACATGCAGGGGGTATGACTCCCAGAAAACATCCAGGCAGAAAATTAGAGCAGCCTAAAAGTGACTACTGCTCTAAAATAATTACATTTCTCACAAGTGAACTTTTGCAACTAAAGCAAGACAGGAAGAGTCCTGGTAACAGTATATGTGAATGGCTGTAGTTTCTTCATAACTTATTGCCACACCGTATCAGAGAAATATGCACTGGGACCTGAGAAGATCACAGCTGAGTAGAGCAGAGCTGCCCCCAGATAAGCAGCTGATTGACAGTGAGAACTGGGATGAGTACATCAACTCGCCTGCGTGCTGTAAACCTGAAAAGGGGCTTTGACGAACACCTACATCCAAGGAGCGTATCCATTGCAGAAACTAAATGAACAACAACAATATGGAACAGTGTTGTTTTTTTTCTTACTTAAAAAAACAAGTTATCTCTAAGATACAGGGGAAGGGCCATCTTCTGAAAATAATTTGCAACGGAAACCAAAATAACATTCTAGAGAACTTTTGACAATAGCATATAAGACCTGAAAACCACAAGGTGAGAATATGCTGAGATGAAAATTAAAGGAAAAAATAAAAATACAGAAATACTTGAAATGAAAATGGCAGTATGTCATAAGAAAACTAAAAGGCAATTCGAGTTAAATGTACATTAGAGTTTTATTTACTCTGGAGAAAAGTGCCCTAGTGATATGAAGTACAGAGGTGAACATTTCTTCCACAAGTCAAAGAACAGGGATAAATAATTAGAAGCATTGCTAGGATAAAATACAACATCCAGGCATCTAAAGTTACTTGAAGTCATAATCCGGCCCCAAAAAAAGCATGAGTAAAAATGAAAAACTCAAGAATATGGATTGAAAGGTAAACATAATTCATGCTTAGTCTAACAAACTTCAGATTATAAGGAGATATTAGTCCTTCCAATGTAGCGCCTGGTAAATACAACCTTCTGAGTAGATGAAATCCTGATTTCCAAAAACAGACTTTATCTCAGAGCTTCACCCCTCACATGGACTTAATTAATGGTCTCCTGATAGTAATGGTCCATAGTCCCTTATCCACATGTCAAAATTCTGGAAACTCTGAAAACAAAAAGATTTCCTTATAAATAATTTGGCAGCAAAGTAAACTGATAGAAAACAATTTATAGGGTTTTTTAATCCCACAAGTGTTAATATTCATTTGTTATATGAATATCAAATTAGACTATAGCTTATTGACACATATTCTGCTGGAATATTACATAACATACAATATTCATTCTTTCTAAAATGCAGAATATTTTGAAATTCCAGAACACATTCAAGGATTTTGAATAAGAGATCATGGAACTCAAGTAGATCAACTCACCCTAAAGGATCACTTTCTTCTAGCAACCCAAGCAAGTTTATCCATGGATAACATATTCCACTTCTCTGGACTCTCAAGACAACTAATTTCTTTCTTTCTATGGTCTCCAATGTGCTGTTAATTTTAGAAGACATTAAAGAAGGAGTCACACCTGACTCCCTCCTTCCTGGATAACTAAACTACCTGCTGATGCTGAAAGCTGGAGGAGCAGTACTTAAAAATGATAAAACTTTTAATCCTCATGGCTCATATTTCAACTGCCTTCCTCCAGGCACGTTGATTTTGTCTTCAACTAATTACTATTCTCTCCAACCCACTGGGAGCCTTTCTCTACCTTGGGCCCTGCTCATCTGACCCTAGGGAAATATCAGCTCTAATACAAGAGACTGTGTATTCCTGACACAGCCGTGGCCCACTCTGAGTACCTAAGCAATCCAGAATAGCATTCAGTAGAGAACGCCTCTAGAATTTTTAACACCCTTTAGTACGTTAAAGTTTTTCTAAGCTTTGTTTCAATGATGGAAAAGATCAGATTTATGCTTTGCCTTACTGTTCAAGCTCATTCGCAGCTGAGTCATAAAACATTCCCTCTATATTTCTACTCTCTGAGCTCTTCTAGGCTCTCCCTCCAGATCCATCATCTCTGACTCACTTATTCCCCGTCATGACTCTTCAGCTCAGATTCGCCTTTTGTTTTTACCCAAACCTTTTATTGTATGTTTGGATTTTTAAAACCTTCCCTCACTCAGAATTTGGCTTGCCTTGACCACTGCCCCACAGCCATAGGCAAGCCCTACTGTATCAGTTAAGATAAGGTCATGTAATGGGGAAAAAATGAAATTAGGATTAAATAAAGTCACAGTTTATCTCTGTCAGTTAAAAGAAGTCCAAGGATATCTGGTCCAAGGCTATTAATGGCTTTTCTATGGTCAAGAGGAAACTAAGCACCTTCAACTTTAAGTGCTACTGCTTAAACATATGGCTTCTAGCGCCAAGGTCATCTCATAGGCCAGATGGCTACTAGAACGATGTCTTTCACATGCACCTTCTAGGCAACAGGAAGGAAGAGGAACAGAAAGGCACAGAGGACACACTTCTCAGCTTAAGTCTGACTTAATGCATAATGCTTACTTCTCATTGTTCCAACTCACGTAGATCTACGTAGATCCACCTACCCATAAGGAAGGGTAGCGTTAATTTGGCCAGTCACAAAATACATTCATATATGCACGCAGGGTTTTGTTGGAAGAAGGAAACAAAGAATTGAGGCTAGGCAACTAGCAATCTACCAGCAGTTTCTCAAATAGCTGCCTACTATCATGCCTCAGCCCCAGAACAAGGATATCAGGTATGTACCAGCAATAACAAAATACCCTTTTCAGTTTGAGCCTCATTCATTTCAAATAAAGTAATAAGAAAGTCAAAATTACCTAAATTACAATTTTCTCATAATAAAATAAATTGAAGGCAAAAGACATGTTCCTATCAGCTGGAAAAAGCAGCCATGTTTTTTTTGTTTGTTTTTTTTTTACATTTTCACATAAGCCATAGCCAAGGAGTTTGTGAGTAAAAGATCTACTGGCATATCCAAGAAAGGTGTAATGGCAGTGGCCATAATCACTAGCTGCTTCAGGCTTCCTCTTCCCCATCAGAGGAATTCTGCCCATATCAATGATGCCCCAGACTTAACCCTTCATTTTAACTTGGAGCACCTGCCAGTGTTGCTCATGTGTTTGCCTTTTTCAGTGCAACCAACATCCTCTGTATTTTCCACAATGGGGCTCTCTGCGATGTCAGCCGAGTTCCCCAGGCACAATATACCTCGAAAGTTTTAGTCATTGTTAAATAAGTGAAAAATTTGTGCTAGAAAAACCTACCCTCACTGAACAGAGTCTCAGAATCCCTAAACCACACAGCGATATAGGGCAACTGGAAAGGAGAAGGTGAAATCTGGGAAATCTCACCCAGTTCACCTGATTTTGCAGGTTCCCCCAAATGGTTATCCTGAAACTATATGTGTATGTATTTAAAAGTTACATATTCCATCATGCTTTAATTTCAAAAAATTAATCAATTATATATAAAATCAGAGGCAGGTACAAAATCCCATATTAAAAGGACTTCATTTATGTTTTAAAAATAATCTAACTTACTTTCTGCCTCTGTAGATTTGCCTATTCTGAACTTAGATATAAATGGAATCATGCAATATGTGGTCTTCTGTGACTAGTTTTTTGTTTTCAACAGTTGTACAGTATATCGAGTATATCTCAAAACACTGTGATTTTTGAAATCAATGCTTAAAAATAAAATAATATAACCATAAGCTGATTTAAAAGAAACTCACCTACAACGAATTTAAAATGATTACAATAAAAATTTTGAGTATAAACCTCAGGGCAAAACTAGCAAAAACTACAACAGGCTCTCACTGGTGTGACACAGTTTGTTGGGCGTTGTCCCTTGCACCAAAAGGTTTCAGTTCAATTCCTGGTCAGGGCACATGCCCAGGTTGGAATTTTGATCCCCGGTAGCGGGTATGCAGGAGGTAGCCAAATTGATGTTTTGCTCTCATATCAATGTTTCTCTCTGTCTCCCTTTCCCTTCTTTTCTCTCTAAAATCCAATACAAATATTTTTTTTAAAACAGAAATGACTATTAATTTCAGATATTAAAGGCAAGAAGTAGTAAATGTAGTAAGGAATGTTTTACTAACAAAAGTACAACCACAATAAATATTAAAATAATAAACTGTGATAAGCACTACAACTCAAAATCATCACAATTGTGAAAGATAATTATACAACTCTCTCAGCCCCTAATACATCAAGTAGAGAAAAAGATGTGCTCAAATATATGAATAAAACTGAAATTTTAGACTAATATCAAACTTCAGCTGTTCTCAGCAAAAACATTTGCTTTGGAAAGTGAAACAATTGCAACAATTATATTCTAGGCTGTAAAAACAAATCAATAAATCCCAAAAAGCAGAAATTGGACTGACTAACCACATTCTTTGAACACAAATTAATAAAGCCAGAAATTAATAATAAATTTTAAAATAAAAATAAAAACCATTTGAGAAAAAAAAGTAATTTTTCTGTATAAATACTGGAGTGAGGAAGAAATCCAAATGTCAGTATCAAATTATTCAGAAAATAAAGACAATATTAATATTATTTTATCTAAACTAAGGTGTGTGACAAAACTTATATGCAGAAGAAAATGTAACCTTAAATGTTTTGATTTGGTCATAAAAAATAAAGAGTAAAAATAATTTAACTAAGCATACAAATATAATATTCAAATAACTATGAAAACCAGAGGAAAAGAAATAATAATATAAATCTAGAAATTAATTAATAGAGAAACAAATTTTTAAAATAGAAAAAAGTATTGACACACAAATTCAAGATCCTGTGCTTTTATAAACCATAAAATATATAATCCTTGGAAAATCCATTCAAGAAAGAAAACAAATAAAAAAATAGTACAATAGAGAGCCAACCAACATAAAAAAGACTAAAAAGCCTAAGAGAATAGCATCTAATGTGAGATGTTTAGAATATGTAATGAATTAATAAAAAAGAAGAATTTATCAACATAATAATATCTATCCAAAGCAAAAAGTCAATATCATGCTTAATGGTGAAACACTGAAAGCATTCCCACTAAAATTATGAATAAAATAAGAAAGTATGCTTTTTTTTTTTTTTTTTTACCAGTTAACACTGTTCTAAAAATACTGGCCAATAGAATGATCCATAAAATAAACTTGAAATAAAATTATTAAAAAGAAAAGAACTTAATTATCATTATTTGCAAGTGATATTATCATACAGCTAAGGGGATAAAAAACAAAAGAGTCAACTCTAAATTCCATAAAATTAATGGGATAGTTCAATAAATAGCTAAATAAAAATACATATACAGCCCTGGTCTGTATGGCTCATTGTTTGGGAGGCATCACATGCACTGGAAGTTGTGAGTTCCACTCCCGCTCAGGGCACATGCTGGGCTGCTGGCTCAATTCCCGATCGTGGGTGTGCAGGAGGCAGCCGATCGATGTTGTCCTCTTACATCGATGTTTCTCTCTTTATCTTCCTCTCCCTTCTTCTCTCTCTAAAATTCAATTTTTAAAATTAAATAAATAGAAATACATATACAAGTATTAATAGTGTCCCTATATACCAGGGATAAATAGCTCAATTGATTATGAGAACAAAAATTTCCTGTCATAATAGCAAAAAAAAAACGTATTTTTAAATACCTAAGAATGACTGTAATAATAACAACCACCAGAGATAACATTTATTGAACTTCAATAGAGGAGGAATGATAAGGGAAACAGGATTTGAGGAAGTTTGTTTGAGGGATCTTTTTTTTTTTTTAAATAAAAGAGTTATGAACAATGAGAAGGATCGCCTTGAATATAAAATGTTAAGTGTACTTGGGAGAGAAAGGCAAGTTGCTGAATTCATCTAATTAAACAAGTTGAACTTACGAAAGCAGAGGCCCAGTTCCCTGTCCACATTAGACGTTTTACTAACAATTGCTCCTGCTTCTCCCTGACCTGATCTTGTGCTGTGATGAATATAATCACGAAAATACCATTTCTCTGTTTGTCCGATTGTGGAAAAATCAGAATAAAATAAATAAATTCTTTTGACCTGATCTCTATCAATAGCGTAATCAGTGTAATTGAAACAAGTGTACTGATAATCACGATAATTTGTCCTTTAAAGATAAAAAGACTCTATTGCTTTTATCATGCAGAAAATTGCTTTAATACTTCATTGCATACTGCCAGTGTGGACTTGGTCAAAATAAAATCTTCAGTCCAGGATTATAATTTTAATTGCATAATTGTGCAGGGAACAGAGTGGGTGAGATATTTAGTTTCGAAACTGCTCTATTTTCCACTTTTCTGGCATTGATCCCATGTGATATTTTATCTTGAATATCAAAAATTACCATGGTAGATTGTGATACATCAAATAGTCCCACTACACAGAATTGGCCATGCAAATATGAGTTTGGATCACATGGAACCATTTCTTTCTGGACCTTATAGATTTGGTTAGAATAAAGATGAATGGGGCTTTAGGATCTGTGGACAGCCTCTTGCCAACAGGAAGTAAAAAGCCAGGGCCCTTAGGCATATAGCTACCAGAAATGAAGTCTGCCAACCCACCTAAAGAAGCTTCAAGCAGGATTCTTCCAGCCTCTAGATGAGATGCAGTCCCGCTAACACCAGCAGAGGAACCAGTTCTGGACTGGCATAGCCAAGATCTTCACTGCCCCCGGGTGGGGGGCCCAGTCACTGCCACAGATTTTAGTCCAACGGCTGATGAAACCCTCCCAGAGTTTGTAAGGTGTGTCTGAATGAAGGGAGCCAGGCTGTAGGCGGGATTTTCCATGTCAAGGGAAACAAAAGCAAAGGTAAGCAAATGGAACTACATCAAACTAGAAACTGCTGCACAGTGAAGGAAATCATCAACAAAGCAACAAGGCCACCTACTGAATAGAAGATACTTGCAAATCATCCGTTTGATAATGAGTTAATATCCAAAATATATAAAGAATTCACAAAACTCAACGACATAAAAATAAACAACCCAATTAAAAAATGGGCAGGATCTGAAAGCCATTTCCCAAAGAAAAAATATGGATTTGTTTTGCAGTATTTAGAAATTCATTTGGTTTACTTATATTTAAACTTGAATGATTTTTCCTTTAAAAGTAAATTAATGAAGATTTCTTAAATGTTTATTTTATATTAGATAAATATAACTATTAAAACAGAAACAAAAAGAAAGATGTTGTAGAGATAGAATGTCAACTATAATTGAAAAAAAGCTTAAAGATTTTGAGGAGATGAAAAAAATATTGTCTGTTTATTAAGTGCTGAGGTTCCCAGCCACGAAGCTATTAGCAGTAGGATTTATATAGGTTTAAGGCAATAAAGATTAGAATGTTTCTTTTTATTTTTAGCAGAAAAGTAAAATGAATTCTTATATTTAAGACAGGCTTGTCAATGGGGGAAAAGGAGATATATGTACTACTTTCAATAAAGAATTTAAATTTTTAAAAAAAGACAGGCTGTCAAGCTATTTTTCTCTCCTTTGCTCTTGTTTATTCTTTTAATTAGTGGCCTTTTTATAATTTCTCTCTTTTCAGCACTAAGTTATGAAAGTGATGAGGGGTCACACGTAAAGCATCAAGCTATAAAAGGTCATCTCTTAAAGGTGGTATATTTCTATAATGTGTTAAATTAACAAATAAGAACTTCACATTATTTTAGATGCTGATGCTAATTTAGGCTCCACCCAAGACCCATTTGTGAAAAATATACATTGATTCTTTCTAAAGGGTGTCCCAAAACTCACGCAAGAAGTAATTTTGATAGAAAACACAGGTTTATAATTAAAAATTGTAAAGTTTTATTGATTTATAAAGTATACAGTATAGGGTTATATATAGAAAAGGTAGCATGACAGCTGACAGTTCAGGGTCATTAAAAATAGAACACTACATGAAAGAACAAAACATTTTCATTGTTGAGCAATATTTTAAAAATAATGAAGGTTTGGCAGCTACAGTTCGCAATTTTCATACAAAATATGGTCAGAATAGTGATTTAACTTGAAGTCTAAGGTTTATGCCAACAAGCCCACGACACCCACGCCTTGAAGGAGGAAATTGAGTGCTGTATCAACAAAATTCAGCCACATTTATGCAAAACAGTCATGGAAAATTTCAATAAAAGAGTGCGTATGTGCCAGCAAAGTCGTGGAGGCCATTTACCCGATATGCTATTCCATACATAACCCTATACTATATACTTTATGAATCAATAAAAAATTTACAATTTTTAATTATAAACCTGTGTTTTCTATCAAAATTACTTCTTGCGTGTCTTTTGGGACACCCTTTATATGCAGCATGAAGCTATTCAACAGAAGATACCACAGGTCAGGTCCCCAGAAGGAACACTTTGAGGTGGATTTGTGTGAGGGGGTTTATTGAGATGCGCTATCAGGATCAGTGCTTGCAGGAGAGTGAAGAAAGCAGGATGGGGCAGAGAAAGAATTTTGTAGCAATTTCAACAAAGGCTTCAGCTACCCCCATAAGAAGCTTTGGAGCTAGAATGCCCCTTCAGGTTTGTCCTGTGTTGGTAAGAAACAGAGCCTTTAGCCCTAGCTGATTTGGCTCAGTGGATAGAGCGTCAGCCTGTGGACTGAAAGGCCCCTGGTTTGATTCTAGTCAAGGGCACATTCCTGGGTTGCAGGCTTGATCCCCAATAGGGGGTGTGCAAGAGGCAATGATTCTCTCTCATCGTTGATGTTTCTCTCTCTCTTTCCCTTTCCCGTCCTCTCTGAAATCAATAAAAATATATTGAAAGAAATAAAGAAAGAAAGAAAGAAAGAAAGAAAGAAAGAAAGAAAGAAAGAAAGAAAAGAAAAGAAGGAAAGAAAGAAAAGAAAAGAAAGAAGGAAAGAAAGAAAGGAACAGAGCCTTTATACTCCCGCAAGGACCGATTTTGGGATGTGGACTGCTTCCCCACAGGGCCAAGGCAAGTCCCAGATTCAAAAGGACTATATGCTCTCTTGTCTATTGCACTAAAAATATTTGTGGCAATGGGAAAGCCACACTTCTCTCTGTCTCCAGCTATAAAAACAGTTTCAACCAGAGAATCACCTATTGTCTCTTCTACTTTGACAACCCTAACGTTGGTTCCTTGATTTTCAGGAAATTCAAGAGGAAAAAATTTCAAATATAATGAACTTTCATGCCTCATAAAAAGTTCAGTTTCACTTAGATCTTGAAGTCTTGCATCCTATTATTTCCCAGTTAAATAAAATCCCAAAACTTCAAAGTAATTTTCAAATTCCTCTGCTAACATCAATACTGACACCTTTTAACTAAATCTAAGAGTAAAATCTCAGTCCCAAAACAAGAAGAATGAAGATGATTGATCATAGATTCTCATTGAGACAAGAATCCCAGGTTGCTGAATTCAAACTAAAAATTCAAAAGAATGTATTTAATCCTAACTCTGTCATCATCTATTTTTCTAAAGGAACAAGGTTGCTAAATTAGATTATCCCTGCAAAACCTAGTTGTGTTGTTTCTCCTACTGAGAAGAAGCAAAATAGCCACACTCCCTTCTTCATTGTTTTCTAACCGTCTTTGAAAATGTCATTAACTATGTCTGGGGTCTCTATTACTCAGAATGGCCAACTGATAGATATAAAAGGTCATCTGCTCTTACAAACATATGAAAATGAGCCAACTTTATTTGGGCACTTGAATAGAATTGCCCGGGAGAGGTGCGAAAGAAAACTATAATGACTACACTCGGTTTACTGTCTCACTCCATCAGACTTGTGTAGCATCTTTGTTCCTTAGAGGAACAAAATGGAGAGAACTGAAAATAGAGGACATTGATCTTTTCCTGGCACTAAGCTTTCATGGAGAATCGCTTTTTGCAAAAGAGAAGCTTTATTTCATCTATTTAAGCATTCCACATCATGTGTGCAACATAGCATTTTAATGTATTTCATTCCTAGTCCTGCCTTTATTTTGTCAACAGCAACTTTAATATTAATGATTTATGTCTGAAAATACATAGTTTGGAATAAAATGACTTCTCTTTGTCTCATAGGCAGGAAGCTAACTTAAACTGCTATTAGACTGTCAATGAACATGAAAAAAATGCAAGCCATTGATTTTAACAGAACTTGTACACTGTCTACACTTGTGAAAGCCCACTTTTAGTTATTTAAAACAATTTTCTGTTATAAAGCACTGACATATTCCCTGCTGTTTTCATCAGGAATGTGTTCCCACTTTTCTACTGGAATGTTTCCATGAACTTATATAGAATTAAACCCCAATTTCTGTGTAATGCTTCTAGAGTATGTAATGATAAGACTGTGCATTTTGTAGTAAGAAGAGAATTTTGTGTCTTATTCAACAATAACCATACTACTTAGTGCATCACTTCAAGTTTTCAAAACTAAGGATAGACAAATAGTTCTCGAAGATTGGTAACTAACAAAGTGCCAACAGTAAATTATTTCTGACATCTAAGTTCCACCTAACTGTGCATCTAGTTTATTTTTCTTTCAAGACATTATCCTGAGTCATTCCAGAAGCAGAGATACTGAAGGAGCCAGCTTCCTGGACTACAGACCCAAGGAGTGCACCTGTGAAGTGCCACGCTCCCACGGACACCACAATAACAAGATAAAAAGAAGACCCAGTGTGTCTTTCATGACTGAGGGTTCCTTCAATGACATGTTTCGCCTGTAAGAACATACGCTATGATTAAAAGAAGAATTTGGAAACAAACGATAACTCGGGCCAAAAACCAGACTGAAGACTAAGAGTTTTATTCCTGAAACTGTAATTAGCTCACCACCACTCATCTTATGTACAACACCATCAACAAAGCAACCACAGGGCAGACAGACAAGCATTGATTTGCTTTCCAGAGCGGCAGGGGCTTCAGTGAGTCAGACCTCTGGGAAACCAGCTGCTCCTTAAAGACTTCGTGGTTTACAAGTGAACTGTGAAACTCAGACTGGCTCGCTCATTAGGCCTTGGTGGTGTGAAATTTTTACCTATCAAGGGGCAAGTTTCTTTTTCTCTTTTCTCCTGAAAAATAATAAGAGGAGAAACAATTCACATCAGCTGTATGAAACAAATATTTCTCAAATTATCCACTCAACCCCTCTCTATTCCCTGTCCACAGCCTCCCATACCTTTGTCATACAAACATACGAAAGACAAGTATGTGGGGCACGGCTAGAGAGTTTTGGCCAGGTTCAAGCCTCGGACTAATGAAAGGACAGGGTCCTCTCATTGCCACGTGCAAGTCCCAGCTGGAGGGCAGGGCCCTCCCAGCACAATTATAGCCAACAGCTATGGTTGTAAGCTTGAACCTATGGTCCAAACACATGGCCCACATGCCTTGTGCTAGAGTTCAGGTGCATGTAGTTGAGTAGGGTTGGAACTCACGAGAATGCTGTAAACAACGTGATCATGCCCCTACTTTGCCTCGTGGCATCTGCTATAAAATAAAGACACGGCTTGTGAGCGCTGGCGCTGTCTCCTCATCAGGGAGCAGCGTCCCACCGAGACCCAGCTTTCATTCTCTTGTCTGTCTTTTCTTAATCCTTTCACCCCCCCACTCAGGATCACCTTTGGCCGTAACACAAGTACACATGTGTAGAGCTTTGTGGCTATTTATACACCAAAGGAATCTTCTTATCCATAGTACTTTGAAAATTACTTTTTAAATTCCAGATCAATAAACATAGGACATATTTTTTCTTTTTGTAAAAAAAAAAATATGTTTTTATTGATTTCAGAGAGGAAGGGAGAGGGAGAGAGATAGATTCGGGAAGCCACCCACTGCCGATACTATCATGAGAGTGCACCAAGGAATGTGCACCAAGGCCCGATGGACCTTGGGCATTAGCAGGGTTAATGCTAAGCACCATTGTTCTGTTGAGATAGTGGAGGCTTGAAGCAATTTCCTGACCTAATAGACTCAAATTAAATGTTTACTGGACCTTACTGATCTTTATTGACCTTAGAGAGTGTCTGTCTGCTACCTGTTTGCCATGCTTTACTGAAGGCAAGATGTATATCTAAAAACAAAATAAAAAGCAGATAAGGCCAGGTTTCAGTGTGCTTCCCCAAGAGAGAGGTTTCCACCTGGCCCCCCCCATGCCTTCCAAATTCATTCTTCTTGTATAGTATTTTTATTTTTGCGTCGGCCCGTCCTTCAGATCCTGAACCCTAGCTGTGCAGGTCGCGGCAGACAGAAACATCAATGATGAAAGAGAATCAATTGGCTGCTTCCTGCATTCCCCCTACTGGGGATCAAAACCCAGGCATGTGCCCTGACTGGGAATCAAACCATGACCTACTGGTTCATAGGTCGACACTCAACCATTGAGCCACACTGACTGGGCAGATTTTTTCTTATTAATAGCTGAATAATATATCTTATTATGGGTGTAATACAATTTAATAATCTCTCTATTGAAATCAATTTCAGGTTGCTTTCAGATTTTTGCTTCTACTAATAATATATCAATAAACTCCTTAGATATTGAAGTTTTTATTTTAATGGGATAGATTTCCAAAAATGGGACTCCTGTGTAAAAAAGGTACCTGTATTATCTATTTTTAGTTACATAACTACTTTTCTTAAATGTTATAGTAATTTATAGTTCTACTAGAAGAAATTAGTGCATATTCTCTTATTGGCTATCATTACTCTTTAATTTTTGGCAATCTGATAGATGAAAAGTAGTTTATCATGGTTGCTTCAGTTTGCACTTCCCTAACTACTCCTCAAGTTGAATATCCTCTCTATAGTGTTTATTATATAATTTTTACTGTTTTGGTGAGCCCTTTCAGTTTCTTGAGTTTTATTTTTGGTATCAATTTGTGGGAGATCCTTGAAGGACATGAACACTTTACCTAAAATATGGTTAATATTGTTGAAAACTCTCCCACAATCGCCATATGTGATCTGAAGTTTTTTCTCAGCCTATGATTCTCTTTTACTTTTGTTTATGATGTCTTTTGCCATGTACTTTTATATAATTACTAGTAGCCTGGTGCACAAAAATTTGTGCACTCAGGGGTGAGGGTGAGGGGTGGGGCCAGACCCCTCAGCCCGACCTGCACTCTCTCTCATGTTCCGGGACCCCAGCCACTCCTGTCCTAGGCACAGGCCTACAGGCTTGGGGTGGCCTGGCTCCTGAGGCCCCATTTTATCAAGAGAACAAAGTCGGGGTTAGTTACAGCCCTCACCAAACCCAGTACACTGCATCTGTGCATACAACTGCCTTGTTCATGTGCCTGCTTCACCCTACTGAATTACTAACATCTTGAGGACATAGCTCTGTCTTATCCTGCTTCACCTTCAGTGCCTGGCCTGGTGCCAGGGACCTGAGAGAGTTTGCTGAGTGAGTGAATAATGAGTGAGTGAATGAGTGAATGAATGAGCGAGTAAGTGAATGAGCAAGCAGCTACTGGGGTGGGAACTTCTGCCGCATTGCCATGGCAACATGGCAGAAGTTCCGGCAACACTCCCGCTGCCTGAAGCCCAACCTGGGGAAGTTCCCACCCGGCTCCCAGCGCCTGGTGCCCCTCTCCTGGCTGCATACTGAATTGTTAACATCTTGAGGACATAGCTCTGTCTTACCCTGCTTCAACTTCAGTGCCTGGCCTGGTGCCAGGGACCTGAGAGGGTTTGCTGAGTAAGTGAGTGAGTGAGTGAGTGAGTGAATGAATGAGCGAGTGAATGAGTGAATGAATGAGCAAGTAAGTGAATGAGCAAGCAGCTACCTGTCGGTATAGTTGCACTCTGCTCTGGGCTGCCTGATGCAAACCCCGGGAAGTTCCCGCCCTGCTTTCAGCGGCCCCTCGCCCCTCTCCCAGCTGCATAGTTTGCACAGGGCAAAGGCGGCCCGGGTGTGCGTGTTGGCAGATCGGTGCATTAGCACCTGCCAGCCTCGGATCCCCAGGGAGGGCTGGGCCCGGATGGCAGCGGGGCAGGTGGGATGGCACGTCCCGCCCTGCCTGCAGTATGCAAATTAGCCGCCATCTTGGTTGGCAGTTAATTTGCATATCGTCCTGATTAGCCAATGGGAAGCGTATTGGAGGTACTGTTAATTACCCTATTTGTTTTTTATTAGATAGGATGATAGAGACTACCAGTTATCCACCACAATTCATTCTGCTTTCTCCTTTGATGCATGGCTAGACTGTACTTACCTGCTCCTCTGCGGTGTGGCCCGGGACTAACTGTCATCGGTGTTATGTCTTCAGGAGCAGTGTGCACCTCTTCCCAGACGCAGGCCTTAAAAAGCAGCCATGTTACCTCCAGACTCTCTTTCTCCTCCCAACAGCCGGAACCTGACCATGACAGTCCAGTTTTGACCATGGAGAGGCCAAGACCCTATGAGTTGACAAAGCCACATGTATCAAGCAGGATCCAATAAGGAGGTAGAAACCGGCGGGGGGGGGGGGGGGGGGCAGTTTAACATAAAGAATTTGTAGCTCTGATAAATGAGTGACGGTAAACTATAAGGAAAGACTACATATGACCCTAGAGCTAACAAAGGGCAAGTAAGGCCAAACTTAGAAAGAGCCACCCAAGGCTGAGGGTCAGCCCACTGATAGCAGAGAGTTTTGCTTGTTGCCCCAATCCAGAGCTGGTCTGTAGTCACTACACAAGCAGGAGACAACCCTCCAGAGTTCAGGTGGGTGCAGGCCATGCAGAGGACACAGGTCTGTAAAGGGAACTGTGGCACCGTGCAGGCGGGACACCTTTGGGAGCCAGTTTCGTTGTGAAGATGGCCTCAGGAAAGTCATCACCAGGCCAGGCTAACGCTGTAAAGCTGCCAAGGGACCTCTAGTGGGGTGCACATTTGGGGCAGAACTCTACTGAATGTCCTCATACCCACACTGCTGCCCACCATGCAGCCACCAGGAACAGCAGGAGAAACAATGTCCCTCCAGCATCTTCTACTGAGAAAGATGAACATTTTGCCCGTTATAAAGGAAAGATGCTTAAAGGAATTCTGCTAATATTCACTCTCACAGAGCACACAGTGAAAGTGAATCTGGGGGACGTACAATGGCTGGCTCTAACCAGAGGCTGAGTGCCCTTGCTCCCGGCCACAGACTAGATTTACAACTAAAATATTGCACAGTTAGCTTGAAAAAAAAAAGAAGTATAGCTGATTGGATATATTTTGTCTAAGGAGCACTGAAGAAACAACGTAGATACTGGTAAGGGGGGTGGGTTTACAGAAAGAGGGAGCTCTGCAGAGAAGCCCGAGTGATAGTAGCTATAGAGCTCCCTCCCCATGAGAGTGTGGCTGGCATCCAAATACAGGGATCTCAAACCCTGGATATCAAAGACGGGAAGGAGAGCCCGTGCAGCATCAGGCAGAGGGGTCCAGTTAAATAGTCTGTCCAGAAGGCTAGGTCCATACCTTCCCAGTGAGACTGTGCCTAATGTTGGCAGCCCCCGCAGAAGAGATTCATCCTGGACTCTGACTGCTGGAAAGGCTTTGCCAACGGCGTTTGGCTCCAGAATAGAAAGGGGCCTGTGGGCTGCGCCCAGCAGTAACCTAAAGGAACCCTCTGCTTTCCTGTAAGGTGTTGTACAGAGCCCCAGAAAGCATCTAAACCATGTGGCCTGGGGAAGGGGAAGAGGGCTCTCCCGCTGCCAGGGAGGGATTGGAGCTGGCAGCAGGACAGAGCAGGGATTTTTGACCTGCTCTGAGAGCTGGGACTGTGAGTGGAGCCGGGAATCTTGGCACCAGCTTTACTGAGATCAGCTGTACGGAGAGACAGGAGACCCACGTGAGGCTGACTTTGTAACCCCTCCTGCTTGGGTCAGAGGCACAAGGGCACCAGGTCTCACAAAGCAGGTTTTCTGCTAGTTTGTTTCTTTATATAGTTTTATATTTGGATGGCATCTTACAGCATCCACTGGGAAGGCTTATATTAGAGAGACAGACCAGCGAGAGCTGGGCTTTGTATCTGCATTGTGGAGAGGCTGGCCTGAGCAACCTGTGAGTTCAGCCAGCCAGTACTTGGAAAGGAGGGGTAGAGAACATCTACCTCTCTTGCAGGCTGGGAGCAGCCCCCCAAACAGGAAAAGGGGTGGGCCAGCTCTCTGAAGCCCTAATACCCCGACTGAGCACAGTTTGATGGGTATAGGGAGAACAGCTCAGAGAAAGTTATTCCACAAGTAAGACTCTCAGGGACTATTGTTCAGGATCAGGAGGAAATGCTTAACACTCCCCCCCCCCCCCCGCCCCCCCCCCGCCCCCCCACCACATACACACCTGCTGGGGGCTTAGCAGGCTATGCACTCACCAGAGACCCTTTTGATCAATCCCACTGAGCCCAGGACAGATGAAACTGCCCAGATAGAAAAAGCAGCAGGCTATAGCCACTCTGAACCTGCCTCAGGCCATTTTAGGGAGAAATAGAGTTGGAGGATATGGTAGAGACTGATGATTTGACTTTGAAGCAGAGATTAAATTCCCTTCAGTGAGTGCCTGATGGGGAAATCTCTAAGTAAGGGGCCCACTAGCCCTAGCTATGCTAGCCTGTCTCCACCTTAAAAACTCTCTTTGGAAGACACTGGAAAAAGACCAAGGTAACTGCCGGGGGGGGGGGGGGGGGGGGGGGGGGGGGGAGCGGGGGCGGAGCAGCTGATAAGTAGAGGCGGTCCTCAGAGAACCTCAGACTGGTCAGCTACAACAGGACGCCCAAGAGTCAAACTTGGAGAGCTTCTGAAAGTGGCTGGCACAAAGTCGCTCTCAGGAGGCCTGAAATCAGCATGCAAAGCACCGAGCATCAGACACATAAGCTGCCCAGGCAAACCGTACTTGGCTGGCAATATTTTTTTTTGAATTCTGTTTTGTTTCATTTTGCTTTGCTTGTTTTTGTTATTCTTTTTCATTTTTTTTTGCTTCATTGCTTTATATTATTATTATTATTATTAAGTTTTTTTCCTTTTCTCTCATTTCTTTCATATATCTTATTGGCCTCATTCATTACTCTACCTTTCTTTTTCTTTTTTCTTTTCCATTCTTTCTTTTACTTCACCTTTCTCTCTCTTGTTGTGACCTTTGCATAACTTTTTTTCTTTCTTTCTCTGTCTTCTTGTCTTTTTCTACTGTTTCCCTTTTCCTATTCTCTACCCTTATTTTGTTTGCTTTCCCTTCTTTCCTTTCAGAATCTTTTTTCTGCCATGTTTATCTTTCAGTATCCTCTTTATTTTTATTTCTTTTGCTATTAGCAATAATATCCTTTTCTTTCTTTTTGTCTTAGTATTTGTGGTCTTTCTTCTCTTTCCTAATTCTCTTCTACCTTGGGTTATTTTCATTGTTGTTTTTGAGATAGTTTGTATGTTCCTGTTTGTTTCCTATCACTTTGGTTTTGTTTTGTTTTTCCCTGTCAACATCTTACAACAGCTCACATGATGTGGTAGTGGCTGAACCTCACAGTTAGCTAAGCTGAGAGGAGATTCTTCCCACGAATGGGACAACAATCTAAACCCAATTACAACAGGATCACCAAAATTATACATAAAAGAGACATACAGCTTGGTTGTATAAGGAAACCACACCACTGGGTACCGCAGCACATTTACTACAAAAGCCCACCCCACAAGACTGGGAGTCATAACAAGTGTATCTAATATATAGATACAAATACAAAGAGACAACTAAAGTGGGGAGACAAAGAAACTACCCCTAAATTAAAGAAAAGGAGAAATTGACAGAAGAAGAACTAGATGAGATAGAGGTAAGCAAGTTATCAGGTTTAGAGCTCAGAATAATGGTTATAAGATGCTCCAGGATCTCAGTGAGAACTACAAGAAACTTAATGGGAACTTCCAGGAACTCAGTGAAAGCTATATCAACATGAAAAAAAGATATAGATATTATGAATAAGAACCACACAGAAATGAAAAATAATATACTATAATATCAAGAATACACTGGAATGAATTAAAATCAGGATTGAATAAGTGACCTGGAATAAAAGGTAGAAAAATACTCAATTAGAGCAGCAAAAAAAGAAAAAAATAATTAAATATAAGGAGAATGGTTTAAGGGAAAATTGGAACAACATAACAACATCCACATCATAGGGATGACAGAAGGAAAAGAAAGTGAGAAAGGGATAGAGAGCTGTTGAAGGAAATAATGACAGAAAACTTCCCTATGCTAGTGAAGGAAAAAGCCACACAATATCAGAAAGCACAGAGGGTACCAGTAAAGATGAACCCAAAGAGACTCAGTCTAAGCCACATCATAATTAAAATGGCAAACATTAAGTACAAAGAGAGAATCTTAAGGGCCACAATAGAGAAACAGTCAGTGACCTACATGGGAGCTCCCATATGGCTGTCAGCTGATTTCTCAACAGAAACTATACAGACCAGAAGGAAATGGCATGAAGTATTGAAAGTAATGAAAGGAAGATCCTGAAACCAAGACTACTCTATCCAGCAAAGCTATTATTCAAAATAGATGGTGAAATAAAGGGCTTCCCAGCCCAAAAAAAAAAAAAAAAAGAAGAAGAAAAAGAAAGAAAAAGAAAGAAAGAAAGGCTAAAGGAGTTTATTACCACCAAACCAACAGTTATAAGAAATGTTAAAGGGACCGCTGTAAGAAGAAGAAATAACAGAAATGCTATGGTACAGAGCAAAAGCAGTCTCAAGAGGGAAATTCATAGCACTACAGGCCTACCTCCAGAAACAAGAAAAAGCTCTAACAAACTCTCTAACACTATAACTAAAAGAACCAGAAAGGGAACAACAAGAAAATTCCAGACTAAATAGAATGAAGGAACTAAAGATCAGAGCAGAAATAAATGACATAGAGACTAAAAAACAATACGAAAGATCAATGAATCCAAGAGCTTGTTCTTTGAAGATAAACGAGAGCTGAGATGATGGGTCATGGGGAGGAGGAGGGAAGGACGTGGAGCCTGTCCCATGGGAGAGGCACCAGTCTCCTCGGCTGCCCCACCCAGCAGATTTCCTAGGCCCCTGCACAGCTATCACCCTCTGCTCCTTGCTGCCTCCCACTTCCTTTCAAGGTTTAGACTTGGTTTCTTGGACTCAGCCCTGCCCCCTTCTCTGCTTCATCCCCAGGAGCCCGAGGCCAACCCTTGGCCTCCAGCAGGCATGCCTAGCCCATCCCTCCCACCCCCTGTAATGGTGCTACCCACTCTCCTGGAGTAGCGAAACTTAACAAATAAAAAGAAGCAGTTCTGAAGATTATAAATTACACACTGAGAATGCCACAGGCTGCAGAGAGCTGTGCAGTCCACAGTTCTCGGGTCACATGTAACAGCCTCCCACGCCACCCAGTCCCTCCTGGCTCCCGCCCCCGCCTGCCTCCCCCTGGGGCTTGGGCCAAACCCTAGGAGCTTCCTGATGGCTCTCACCTCACACCTCACTTCCAGCCCAATAGAGCCTGCAGCAAGCTAACCTATCAGTTGGAGTGTCTGTCCCCTGGTGGTCAGTGCGTGTCATAGCGACTGGTCAAGCAGTCGAATTCCCAGTGGAACTCCCGTTGAGGGAACAATTTGCATATTAGGCTTTTATTATATAGGATGTCTGCATTGCCTGCTGAAATATGGCAGGGATTGGTGTGAATATATATATATGTGTGTTATGGGAGAGGCACCAGGCTATATATATATATATACTATATATATATATATATATATATATATACTAGAGGCCCGGTGCACAAAAATTTGTGCACTTGGGGGGTCCCTAAGCCCGGCCTATGCCCTCTTGCAGTCTGGGACCCCTCGGAGGATGTCCACCTGCTGGCTTAGGCCCGCTCCCTGGGGGATCAGGCCCAAGCTGGCAGTCAGACATCCTTCTGGCAGCCCGGCAGCCCTCAGGGGATGTCTACTTGCCAGCGGGGAGCAGGACTAAGCTGCAGTCAGACATCCTTAGCGCTGCTGAGGAGGCAGGAGAAGCTCCCACCACCACCGCTGTACTGGCAGCCGTCAGCCTGGCTTGTGGCTGAGCAGAGCTCCCCCTGTGGGTGCGCACTGACCACCAGGGGGCAGCTCCTGCATTGAATGTCTGGCCCCTGGTGGTCAGTGTGTGTCGTAGTGACCAGTCATTCCCAGTCCTTCTGCTGTTAGGATCAGTTTGCATATTACTCTTTTATTATATAGGATAGAAGCCTGGTGCATGGGTGGGGGCCAGCTGGTTTGCCCTGAAGGATGTTCCGGATCAGGGTGGGGGTCCCGCTTGGGTGCCTGGCCAGCCTGGGTGAGGGGCTGATGGGTGTTTGCAGGCTGGTCACACCCCCTTCAGGGTGGGGGTCCCCACTGGGGTGCCTGGCCAGCCTGGGTGAGGGGCTGATGGCTGTTTGCAGGCTGGCCACAGCCCCTTCAGGGTGGGGGTCCCCACTGGGGTGCCTGGCCAGTCTGGATGAGGGGCTGAGGGCCATTTTCAGGTTGGCCAAGCCCCCCAGTGACGGAAGCTCCCAGCCTCTCCTTTTTTTTTTTTTTATTCTGGGATTTATTTACCTCCTATAATTGAAACTTTGTAGCTTTGAGAGGAGCTCAGAGCTGGTCAGGGCGGGCAGGAGGGAAGCCTCCTGCTCGCTGCAGCTCCGTGGCCATGGCCGGCTGAAAACAGGTATCTAGGGTTTATTTACCTTCTATAATTGAAACTTTGTTGCTTTGAGTGGAGCTCAGAGCTGGGCCGTGGCAAGTGGGAAGCTTAGCTTCCTCCATCACTGGGGCAACCAAGCCTCCTGCTTGCTCCAGCTCCGTGGCTGTCGGCTGCCATCTTGGTTGAGTTAATTTGCAGATAGTCACTCTGATTGGATGGTGGGCGTGGCTTAAGGCGCAGCAAAGGTACGGTCAATTTGCATGTTTGTGTTTTATTTGTGTGTGTGTATATATATATATATATATACACATATACATACACACACACACACATTATCTATAATAATAAAAATGTAATATGCTAATTAGACTGGACATTTTTCTGGACAACCTTCCAGATGAAGCTGGGCCTGCAAGGGAAGCCCAGGTCCCAGGTGCCAGAGGGAAGCCAGTGCCGGCAGCCAGGGGAAGGAAGGCCTACTCTTGCACAAGTTTTGTTCATCTGGCCTCTAGTGTATATATATTTCGACTGCATGGCATTTGTATGTGGTCAATAAAAGTTTATTAAATGAATCAATATTTCACTTTTGCTATATTGCCTTTAACTCCCAATATCAGAACTTCAAATTCTTAAAATATTTCACTAAGAGACTAATAACATTGCAGTAAAATAGTATGTTGGCTAGCCAGTGATGTTATGCCCTGAAGGAGCGCTGCCCTCTGCTGGCGTCCTGTTAAACAGCACAGATATGGTACCTACAGTGCAGGCTAGCTTACATGGTGGTTCTAATCCCACTGCATGCTGAACACAGATAACCACACGTCATAAACAATTTATGGAAGGCCAGTAGTACAGAATTTTCACTTTCACTTCACAGTCTGTGAAAGACAGGTAGAATACTAAGTAGGAAATGAAAACGTAAATTTCTTTATAGAGCTCCTGAGTTACCTTAAATATTTGTAACATTTTTATTATGTCCATAATTTATGCCAATCTTGCTAGGACCACACTCTACCAAACAAATTTAAAATATGAATGCCACTATAGTTCCATGGTCCCAGGGAAGGTGAAGAACCTCAAGTAACTGGTGGTCCCAATCTTTGATTCTCTAATATTATAAAATAAATGTATATCTATTGACTTGAAAATACATTAATAATAGAGTAAGTTAAAACAGCATGATGAACACAGTATGTGCACATGTATTTATAGATTTATATAGATATACACATATATGTGTGTGTTTCTGATTATGTACACATTTTATATGTATATATTTGTAGGAAGAACTGTCAGAAATAATATATTCAAATGCTAATGACTCTAATCAGTAGATAGCAAAATTTTTAGTTGCTCTTAACTTAATTTTTATCTGTATTTTTCTAATTTTTTCTAAAACGATCATGAATTCATTACTGAGGTAATGAAAAACATACAACAACAAAAAAAATCAGAAAAACTCATAGTTAATGTTACCAGGGGAAACTTTAATAGATAAACCCTGAAATCAAAATTAAAACTATCATGCCTAGTGCAAGTTAAAGAGGCAACTCCTGATGCAAACTTCATTAAAGAAATAGATCTTCAGCTGTCAATGAATAGGAAGAAATGTGCAAAAACCCAAAAGGCTGTCCTGTTGGGGAGTGAGCCCTGCGAGGCATGGTTCAGCCCCCTTTATGTGGCAACTAATCATTATGTCAGTCTCTTCTTCATTAAGAAGCCAATGAAGTCAGGCCCATGGTTTCCCTAGAAAGATGGCTTGCTGAAAAACTGTTTGAGTTATTCCAGAAAGGAACCAAACTGTAGGTGCTTGAATACCCTATAAGTGCTCAAGAAAGGGGGAAATGGCATGAACAGTTGGCAAAGAAAGCTCAGCAATTTTCTTTTTAATTATTGAGATAAGAAAGTGAGTTTGGTTTCATTTAGCTGTTCAAATAGAAATCCATTTAAATATTTAAACAGGAAAGCCTCCTGGTCTACCACCCTGCCCTCCTATAACAGCTGTGGCCTTTCCACGGAGATAGATCTATAGTGGATTTGGTTTGGAAAACTTTTATTTTAAGGGTTAGAAATTGATTTCAAGCTACTTCAGCAGAGTAAAACACACACAATTGTGTATTTGCTTTGGAGGTAAGTCCACACTCCCTTGCAGTACAAACTAAATCTCCTACTGGTAAACACTAGGATATTTGGCTTTTGAATTGCTTCTCTTTGAGAGATGCAGTCCTGATAATCCCTTTCACAAACCAGTAAGGACCCAAACCCTCCCAGAATGCCTTGCCCTTACTTCCTAGACATCATCGTGCACTGCTTTCCTCCATTCTACTTGGGCAAATAAATTCAACAACAGCAAAGCAATAAATATTTGACTGTGCCTACTTGCTATCCCCAGAGAAAATGTACCCTCTCAGATGGGTCCCCATAACCAGACAAAACTTGCTGTTCTCTCCCATAATCAAGCTCATTCCAGAATTTAAAGAGTTTCTTAATTATATGCCCTTCAAGAAGTAATCCCATAAGAAGGGGGAAAGGAAGCTTGTCCCAGCATGTAACCATCCATCAGCCTTGTTATGCTTCCAGGGTTGGACTCTGTTTTGAATGACCAGCCCATTTTTTTTATCCAAAAAAATATTTTGACCTGGCTTGATTGTCAATACCTCTGTCTCCCCTAAAAATGTAAGTTTCAGTCCTTCTCTGGTAATTGTTCCCAATTGCTTGTACATACTTTGGGCAGAGTTCTAACACTATTCCAAATTTTTAAAAAATATATTTTTATTGATTTCAAAGGGGAAGGGAAAGGGAGAGAGAGATAGAAACATCAATGATGAGAGAGAATCATTGATTGGCAGCCTCCTGCATGCTCCCCACTGGGGATCAAGCCCGCAACCTGAACATGTGCCCTGACCAGAATCAAACTTGAGACCCTTTGGTCTGCAGGCCAACTCTATTCACTGAGCCAAGCCAGCTAGGACCACTATTCCAATTTTTGGTTTACATGTCTGTCTTCCCCCTTTAGACTGTGAATTCCCAAGGAAACTGACTGTCTCTCATAATAATATTTCCAGTACCTGCTGTTCAATAACTAAATGCTGAATGAACGAACAAATGAGTATAGCAACCCCTACACAGCCCAATTTGCTTGCATACTTCCACATTTACAATACAAAGATTAACAGATCCAAAAAGACAGTTTGAGAGTTTTATCTCAACTCTTTAAGATATGTCATAAAATAGAATTGAACAAGTATTACTTTAACTAATACATAACAAAGTAGCATTTATTAATATTTCTAAAGAGGATAGTGTGAAAGTAGTGATGCTCACTTCAGGGTGTCTCAGGGAAGAAATCAGCTTTTCAAGAAAGAAAGCAGATTTTCGTAGTAGCTCAAATTTTCTTTCACGAAATTCAGTTAAACGAAAATAGCCAGCCAATAACTGTTTCACATTTTGTCACCCAAAGAATGTAATTTTTTCCCTGTTAGGTTGGTGTGAACTTTCCCACATTACTTTCTTCAGCTGAGTGTGCCATAGGTGACTAAGAAAAAAAATCTTAAATATCATTGCTTGGTTTAACAGTAGAAGACCCTGTAAATTGTTGTGCCCTCAATTAATTTAAACTTTTATTTTCTTTAATCATCTCTCTTCCTTGGGAAACTTGTACCTCCATAACCATGAATTGTACTTTTTCTCTAAGTTCTTTCTAAACAATAAACATAAATTTCTTCTCATAACTTTTGAAATTGATCCCTTTTTGGTTAAGTTCAATTCTGTCTGCTTTTTGCTAGCCAACAAGCAAGTTGAGAAAGACAGTCACTTTTTCAAGTGCACTGTAGCACAAAATGCATTCCACAAGCTAGCACAAAATCATCTGCAAACCAAGGAAGCATCAGGCTGATAATCCAGCAAAGATCTAGGGCTAAGCTGTCAATAATCCATTACTTGATTTGATGTATCACAGGTTTGATGTATAGAAATACAAAGCAAAAGTCATTTTCCTCATAATTCGATTAAGGAAAAAAAGATTAATCCCTATTACCTGAGTATTTCAGATGAACATGGGTCATCCTGAACAGTACAAGCAGAAATGTCAGATTGAATGCCTTTGCAACAGCTAATGTCCATGTTTAAGAGGCAAAACAGTATACTTTGCCTATATTGACCCTTCTGGTTTCAACTTATACGTTTAACTAATTCATCTCTAAAAGTCTATGGCTAATTTCATCCCTCAGGAAGTTGGTACATCGACAGTTGTGTTAAACTTAGCAAAATGATCATTTATGTTTGTGCATACTCTAATTCCCAAAGCTTCTCAGCTAAATATCCTCTGGATATACTCAGATCTAACAAAGTGGTACCCCAAATCGATCTTTTGGTGTGCTAATTAGAAAGCAATGTGAATTGACATATTATTTTATTTATGATAGACACAGACAAAGTCTTTGATGGTGTTGAAACAGAAAAGATTGTTGAATATGAAATGTATTTTATTTCCTAAGCTACATGCAAAACAGATTAGCTTTTACTCTGAAAACATGGGTGAAACTCTACCTGTGCATCTGTGGCTATCAATTAGACACTACAGTTCCAATTTAGGATTATTATGTAAAGTTGGTTTTTTTTCCCAAAGTGTGGGGTTATAAGTGGAACAAAAACATGGAAGTGAAGATGAAATTTAAATACCTAAGCTCTGAATTTAGAAACAGAAAATATGGTGGATAAGATAGCATTCATCTTGTTTCTGGACTTATTTCCCCCTTGGAAAATTCTTTTTTTTTTTAAATATATTTTATTGATTTTTTTACAGAGAGGAAGGGAGAGAGATAGAGAGTTAGAAACATCGATGAGAGAGAAACATCGACCAGCTGCCTCCCGCACATCGCCCACCGGGGATGTGCCCGCAACCAAGGTACATGCCCTCGACCAGAATCGAACCTGGGACCCTTCAGTCCGCAGGCCGACCCTCTATCCACTGAGCCAAACCGGTTTCGGCCTTTGAAAATTCTTAACGAAGAAAAATTTACCCAGGGAGAGTCCAGACCCTGTTATTAAAAATTCAGGAGGTTTATATAGAGAGAAGCTATGTAACAGAATATTCTATGGCAATATTGGGTAAGTGGCAATATTTGTAGATGGCAATATTTGAGGTCTAAAACTCATATTAAGATTTGAAACACTTTGATTTATCATAAATTGAATATATGGTTTATCAAATTAGCAAAATGTTTGCTTGTAATAATGCTTAAAGCTAATACTGCAGCTACTATAGTTATGAATAATTTAAATATGAATTTACATATTTAATCATTTCTGTCTAAAAAAAATAGTAAAATGCAATGTTAGGCTGACTGTTTTTCTGATTTCCATGCAAATTACCAGTGTAGTAAATTTGCTTGTCACTAATACAGTCAAGAATTTATTTAATTACTGAATATTTTTATGTTTTCCTATAAATCTTATAGGCTTTTCTGAAGGAAAAACTTTGTAGAGCTCTAATACCTTATTCCTTTGACATTTGGAGTTGAGGTTACTTTATAAAATCTAATAATACCATTTATTATTTAAACAAAAATAAAACCTATCATCTAAACTATATATTTTTTATTTTACCTTTATTGTTAAATGTATTACAGATGTCCCTATTTTTTTCCCATTGACCTCCTCTATTCCACACCTACCCCTCAGGCCTTCACTACACTATTGCCTGTGTCCATGGGAGATATATATATATAAGTTCTTTGGTTCATCACTTCCCATCTGCCTCCTTCTCTCTGAGATTCATCAGTCTGTTCCATACTTCTATGTCTCTGGATCTATTTTGTTCATCAATTTATTCTGTTCATTAAATTCCACATATAAGTGAGGTTATGTGATACTTATCTTTCTCTGACTGGCTTATTTCTCTTAGCATAATACTCTTTAGGTCCTTCCATGCTGTCTCAAAGGAAAAGAGATCCTTATTTTTAATAGCTACACAGTATTCCATGGTATAAATGTACCACAGCATTTTTTATCCACTCATCTACTGATGGGCACTTAGACTGTTTCCAGATCTTAGCTATTATAAAGTGTGCTACTATGAATGTAGGGGTGCTTATATTCTCTCTGGTTAGTGTTTCAGATTTCTTGGATATATTCCTAGAATTGGGGTCACTGGATAAAATTGCAGGTCCAGTTTTAAATTTTTAAGGAAATTCCATACTGTTTTCCATAATGGCTGCACCAGTCTGCATTCCCACCAGCAGTGTACAAGAACAGGCAAGTAGATCAATGGAACAGAACAGAGAACCCAGAAAATGACTTTAGCCATTGTGCTCAATTAACACTTGGATTGCGGGAAACGAGTTAAGTCGGCTCGCGTGAATTGCGCGTACTCCGCGGGAGCCGTCTTAACTCGGTTCATATAGATTTGCGGTGGAGTGCGGGAAACGTGTAAACTCGGGCCGATTGTAACTGCGTATTACCAAATATTTGTTTGTTTGCCGTTCACAAAGATACCTACCTGCGTATGCGAACCATTTCATACCCATTGGGGTAATAGGTATCATAAAAATCTCTTGTAAGTAGAGAACACTTTATGGCGCTGGTCGAGTACAATACCGTTAGGGTACCAATGTATTGTTTTCTCATTTTATAACCGATATCCCTGGATATCTCACCATGCAAAGAGAATAGTTATTGAGAAATACTTCTTGTGTCCGGACGTCTTTAGTTTTGAGTTTTGTGAATATTATTATGTGTTTAAATATTTAAATATATTGTGATAAAGACATTCATATAGAATTTTTTAACCAAATAAAATAAAATCGTTCCGCAAAGTGTTCGCATAATAATTATTTTTTTATATCAGATATCTATCGGAGTACCGCTATTTTCAGTTAGTATTATTTTTATTTGCTTTAACCTAGAATGTCGCAGCATTCAGACTATAGTGATGATGAGTTTTGTGCAGACAAGTTGTCCAATTATTCTTGTGATAGCGATCTTGAAAATGCGAGTACAAGTGATGAAGATTCTAGTGATGATGAAGTAATGGTGCGTCCCAGGACATTGAGGCGAGGAAGAATTTCGAGCTCCAGCTCTGACTCAGAGTCAGATATAGAAGGCGGGAGAGAAGAATGGTCGCATGTTGATAATCCACCGGTCTTAGAAGATTTTTTAGGGCATCAAGGATTAAACACAGATGCTGTTATAAATAATATAGAAGATGCCGTGAAATTATTTATCGGAGATGATTTTTTTGAATTTCTTGTAGAGGAGTCAAACAGGTATTATAATCAAAATAGGAATAATTTCAAACTTTCCAAAAAAAGCCTAAAGTGGAAAGATATAACCCCTCAAGAGATGAAGAAGTTTTTAGGGTTAATTGTTCTCATGGGACAGGTGCGCAAAGATAGAAGAGATGACTATTGGACCACGGAGCCATGGACGGAGACGCCATATTTTGGTAAAACGATGACGAGAGACAGGTTCCAACAGATATGGAAAGCTTGGCACTTCAATAATAATGCGGATATCGTAAATGAATCAGATAGACTTTGCAAAGTGAGACCAGTACTAGATTATTTTGTGCCTAAATTTATAAATATTTACAAACCTCATCAGCAATTATCACTAGATGAAGGGATTGTACCTTGGAGGGGAAGATTATTCTTTAGGGTATATAATGCTGGCAAGATCGTTAAATATGGAATATTGGTTCGTTTGTTGTGCGAAAGTGATACAGGATATATCTGTAACATGGAAATTTATTGCGGCGAAGGAAAGCGATTATTGGAAACGATACAAACAGTAGTGTCTCCATACACTGATTCGTGGTACCATATATATATGGACAATTATTATAATAGTGTCGCAAATTGTGAAGCACTTATGAAAAACAAATTCAGAATATGTGGAACAATCCGGAAAAATCGAGGTATACCTAAAGATTTTCAAACAATTTCTTTGAAAAAAGGTGAAACAAAATTTATAAGGAAAAATGATATATTGTTACAAGTGTGGCAATCAAAAAAGCCTGTATACCTGATTTCTTCGATTCATTCTGCGGAGATGGAAGAAAGTCAGAATATTGACAGAACATCAAAAAAGAAAATTGTCAAACCGAATGCACTCATTGACTACAATAAACATATGAAAGGTGTTGACTGGGCCGACCAATACCTTTCATATTATTCGATATTGCGGAGGACGGTCAAATGGACAAAAAGGTTGGCAATGTATATGATAAATTACGCATTATTTAATTCTTATGCAGTTTACAAATCAGTGAGGCAAAGAAAAATGGGTTTTAAAATGTTTTTGAAACAAACAGCTATCCACTGGTTGACGGATGATATTCCAGAGGACATGGACATTGTTCCAGACCTTCAACCAGTACCGTCTACTTCTGGAATGCGGGCTAAACCACCTACATCTGATCCACCATGCAGGCTATCGATGGACATGAGAAAGCATACGTTACAGGCAATTGTCGGAAGTGGAAAAAAGAAAAACATTTTGAGAAGGTGTCGCGTATGTTCCGTTCATAAATTGCACAGTGAGACACGCTACATGTGCAAATTTTGCAATATACCTCTACATAAAGGGGCGTGTTTTGAAAAATATCATACGCTAAAAAACTATTAATTTCTATTTGTTTTGATTTATTATGAAAATTTTATTTTAAACTTTAAAAATATGTGTATATTTTTAGGTAATAAGTATTTTTTGGGTTTTTCGTATTTAGTTTATATATATCGAATTATTTATGTACTGAATAGATAAAAAAATGTCTGTGATTGAATAAATTTTCATTTTTTACACAAGAAACCGAAAATTTCATTTCAATCGAACCCATACTTCAAAAGATATAGGCATTTTAAACTAACTCTGATTTTGCGCGGGAAACCTAAATAATTGCCCGCGCCATCTTATATTTTGGCGGGAAATTCACCCGACACCGTAGTTAATATTTGACAAAGGAGGCAAGAGAATACAATGGAGTCAAGACAGTCTCTTCAATAAATGGTGTTGGGAAAATTGGACTGATACATGCAAAAAAATGAACTAGACCACCAACTTACACCACAAAAATAAACTCAAATGAATAAAAGACTTAAATGTGAGTCATGCAAACATAAGAATCTTGGAAGAAACCATAGGCAGCAAAATCTCAGATATCTCTCACAGCAATATGTTTGCGGATACATCTCCTGAGGCAAGGGAAACTAAGGAGAAAATGAACAAATGGGACTACGTCAAAATAAAAAGCTTCTGCACAGCAAAAGAAACCATCATCAAAATGAAAAGGGAGCCCACTGTACGGGAGAACATATTTGGCAATGATACATCTGGTAAGGGGTTATCTTAAAAAATGTATAAGGAACTCATACAACTTAACAAAAGGAAGACAAACCATCCAATTAAAAAATGTGCAAAGGACCAAAATAGACACTTCTCCAAAGTGGACATACAGAAGGCCAAGAGACATATGGAAAAAAAATGCTCAAAGTCACTAATCATAAGAGAGATGCAAATTTAAATGACAATGAGGCATCATCTCATGCCTGTCAGAATGGCTACCATCAACAAATCAACAAATGACAAGTGCTGGCAAGAATGTGGAGGAAAGAGAACGCTAAAAACTATATTATCTCAAATGCTCATTGTTAATAACAATCTTTACTTTTATTGTTAATAAAATCACCTTAGGAGATGAATACATTTGCTTTGTGTTTTACTCTGTGCATTTGATGTGTTTATTTTAGATAAGATCCTATTTAATTTAGCTGAGATTCCTGTTCTCTGAAAGAAGGAAATAGGCCAGGGGAGGTGGAAGTGTAGAACTTGAGATGACAAAACAACAGGTGGTTAATGGTCTTTATAAACCTATACCTGAGTACAGAGGAGAAACATGTTTCCCCAGGAAGGCAAGCCCAAAAGTCATCAGCAAGTCATGCTCCCTTCAAGACCTCTGTGCCAAAGGCAAAAATCAAGGTGAGTCAAAGACCACACATGGGCCAGACTTTTATGACACGTGGGCCACATTCTGTCACAACTCTTTTCTTATTACGCTTTACAAGAAATAGCACCAAAGTGATCACTGATTAATTAATTTATTCATTCAGCACATACATTTTGAGCATAAAATATGCGCAAGGCTGGCCCATGCCTGCACATTGAGTCCTCATTAAGTCAGCAGTCAGCATGTGCTCAGACCCGCATCCGTCCAAAGAAGTAGCACAGATTTCTCAAAGTGTCAACATTAGACAAAAAAGTCCCACAGAAACCATTTAGAATCAGAACACAAAGTTGAAGATGTATAAGTTAAGTTTTTTATTAGACCTGCTGCCTGGTTCCTTTTAAACTGGCAATTTAAGTGCCATTAGAGTAAGTTCCCTCGATGCTTTTCAAAATCTTGGTGCATGGAACAGGAGTTACATTGTATGGCTAATTATACAAATATACACACACACCTCCTTAAAAAGTGTACAAAATTATTCTCTTGATCCAGATAAGTTTAAAACCCTTTGTCCTTTAATTTCCCTATGGTTCATTGGAAATGCTGAAGTCAGGATCCTTACAGGAAGTGGAAAGCCATTGTGGGCAAGAATAGATGCAGGTGACACCATCCAGAATAATAGAAGCCATCATCACTTTGTTCATTCAATAAATACCTGTGTTTCTTTACCCTGTGCCTCAGTTTGTGCTGTGTATTGGGGCTATAAAGATAGACATGACTACAAAAACTAATCACAAGTTTAATTCCTGCCTCAAGCTGTCCATGCTCTTTTAGAACAGGAAGACATGTAAACACTTACCATGTAATGGAATGAGTATATAAGAGATGTGTGCACAGAGGATAGCAAAACAAGAAAAGGAGTCAGAGTTTCACAAAGTAGTTGACAACTGAGCCAAATCTTGTCAGAAAGATGGGAGCTTTTTAGGTGAACATGAGTGGAAAGGACACATTGCAGTTGGAAAGCTAGATGTGGGCTAGAATAAAGATGTGACAGGAAATCAGGCTGAAAAGATAGGCAGAGGTCAGATCACAAAGATCACAAAGAGCTTTGAATTCATTACTAAATATAAATTTGAGTTTTGGTCTGTGGAATCACATAGTAATCAATTTAGATATGGAGCTAGAATATAAAATCAGGAGTCTTTGATTTATGGGTTGAATTTAAAAATGGAATACACTATATGGATAGAGCTCATGAATCAGAAGAGAAGCTGAGAGACTAACCCCTTTGAGCATCATCATTTAAGAAACAGAGAGAGAAATGAATTCACAGAGAAGTTTTTAAATGAGAAGCGGAGGTAAGAGGAAACCAAAAATGAAGAAGAAAACTCCAACAAGAAATTTTGAGGACATCTCTAACTATGCAGCAAAGAGGACAAATAATATAGAGAATAAGAGTTCAGTGGAGTCAGCAAACAGATCATTGGTAGAATAAGAGGGAAGTCAGATTCAGGAGGCTGAGGAATAAACAGGAGATGAGGACATGAATACAAATCAGCCATGCTTCATGAAGACCATATGGCTAGAAGGGAACAGAGGGTCATGAGGTTTAAGATGAATAAAACTTAAGCATAGCGTTAGAAGAGAGGGAGAGGTCTAAAATACAGATTGCCCCAAGATTGGAGTGTTGAAAGCAATGAGGACAGGATCCACAATCTTAGCAGAGGAACTAATCTTGGTATCTGAGAAAAATGTGGGTCCGGATAAAGACTATTCTGAAAAAATCAGTGCTAGAAGTTAAGGATGTTCACACCTCCAACTCTGGTGAGAAGAAAGGTGTAGAGTAGGAGGTGTTTGGAAAATCATAAAAGTCAGGACAACTTGGCATAGAAAATAGGAAAGAGCTGAACACAGATACCTAAAAGGATCACCTGGTGGTTTGTGGGTCTGATTAGTATTGGAGATCCTACTTTTTTATAATGGCATCTATCCACAATGCTCTGGGTTTTTATTGAGGTTCAATAGACCAAGAATAAAACCAGAGAGGACTCTTGTTGGGTTGGTCCAGGAGTGGATGTTGCATGGCAGATTGTCAGGAGAGTTGAAGGTGTTGGCTAGAGTTTTAAAAATGCAGGTGGGAGAGGAAGAAAATTAGTGCAGCAGAGGTAAGTCACTCAGAAGGCAAAGGGAAATGTCAAGTAACTGGAAGTCTGCACAAATTTAAGACCAGAAGATGATGAAACTTAGGAAGTGAGACACTAAAAGGACAAAAGGCAGTGGCCCAAAAGCAGATGAGTTTCTAGTGGTGAACAGATCTAAAATGTGTCCATGAGAGTGAGTTCCAGAAGCAGCATAGGACAGACAATGGAATTGAGATAAAGGAACTCCAAGCTAGGATACTGACTGTATGTTCCCCAAGACTTTATTATATGCAGGCATAAGAACCCTCTGAGGAAGGAACTACTATTAAGATCATCCTCCTTTACAGTAGAGGAAACTGAGATATAGAGTTCAGCAACTTGCCACATTGACACAGCTATTCTAGCAGGAGCAGGAATTCAAACCCAGGCGGTCTGGCTCCAGAGTCCTTGCTCCCAACATTACACTACACTGCTTCCCCTAGAACCGTGGTCAGCAAACTGTGGCTCGCGAGCCACATGCGGCTCTTTGGCCCCTTGAGTGTGGCTCTTCCTAAGCCTTAGGAGTACCCTAATTAAGTTAATAACAATGTACCTACCTATATAGTTTAAGTTTAAAAAATTTGGCTCTCAAAAGAAATTTCAATCGTACTGTTGATATTTGGCTCTGTTGACTAATGAGTTTGCCGACCACGGCCCTAGAACAGCAGCAGTTGCCTCTGGGAGCCATGGGTGGCATGACTCAAATCAGGAGATATTTTCTGTAGAAAGGGTGCAAGGTAAATGATCATCTAAAATTCTTAGTGTTTTTCCTAATGTCAGTAGGGTCTATTACTGCATTTATTGATATTCCACTCTGTTCAGTGTGTGCTATTTTAAAACAATTGATCCTAGCACAGCAATTGTAGAACCAGGAATTCATTTCTTCCATATTCATGAAATTTGCACAAAACATTTTTGTCATAAAAACAAAACTAAAATCGTACCCTGGTATTCAGCCTGCTGGGTAGAAGAATATTAAGTTAATTGATTCTATAAAAATCCACAACTTAACCAAATACATTCACCTGAGAAATAACTGACAATTTCACAGTAGAATCACACACAGGAATAACCAGCTGGTAATTTTTACTTCACAGCCTACCTATGACACAACTGAGAAGTTTCCTTGACTCTAGTCACCCTGGCCAACCTAGACCTATTTATACTGCAATATCTTAGAACATCCTAAGGAAAATATCTACAGAGGGCAGACTCATTTTTGAAGCCAAATTTTAAATACTTTCTAGAAGAGTGAGGAACATGGAAGAACTCCCCCTTGTTCGAATATTCAACCACCTCATGTTGCCTTTGTTCATCCATTTTTCAACATTTACTGAGAATTATACCAGGATTTATGGCTTGACTGGCAGCATTGAATAAATTTTCTGGTATCTAAGTTATTGGTGAAGTAGGATGTCAATGTAATGTCAAAACACACTTACTTCAATATTTGTGGTAATAAACTTCAGAATGAACCATGAGATGCCATAATTTTTCTGTGTTAATAGAGGATGGAGTCACCTGTGTTTAAATTGTATAGCCTTCTTTTAACATTACAATTTTATCAGTCTTTCGCAGAAAATCTTTATAGGAAATATCTTATCTCTTCACACACTCTATTAAGGAATAACAAGGTCAAAATATAGCAGCAGTAGACTAAAAAATTAGAGGTGAGAATTATAAATCCTCTGCAATGAGAGTAATCAAGATTTCTTGATCAACCCTAAGAAAATAACAGTGGTATTATAATAGAGATCTTTGGGAGGAAGGGTAGCCTAGACTTCAGTTTGCATTCCTGCTACCACTAAATGAATGTTCGTCCTTGGTATATTACATAATTTCTCTGAGCTTGTTTTCTCACCCATAAAATAATAACTTCTTCCCATGATTTTTGTAAGTACTATATGTATTACTGCATTTAGCATGCTATCTTATTTAGCACAAAGCTAAATAATATGTCCCTTCCCCTTCTTTTTTGTAAAATATATTTTTATTGATTTCAGAGAGAAGGGAGAGGGAGAGAGAGAGAGAGAGAAACATCAGCATTGGGAAAAAATCATTGACTAACTGCCTCATACATGCCCCTTACTGGGGATCGAGCCCACAACCCAGGCAAGTGCCCTGACAGGGAATTGAACTGTGACCTCCTGGTTCATAGGTTGATGCTCAACCACTGAGCCACACCAGATGGGCTCCCTTCCTCTTCTTTTGATTTAAACTCCAAGAAGCTCTCGACCCAGCTGGCTTCTCCTTCTTTCTTGATACACCCTCTTCTGGGCGCTCTCATTTTTGCCCCCTGTATCCTGGTACCTTAAAAGGCTCTGGCTCTTCCTCCTGTATCCAACCATTAAATCTCAGATTCCTTTAGGGCTCACTACTAAGCCCTCTACTTCCTTGATCTCTAGACTTTCTCAATAGACAGACATTCTCTCCCAGGCCTCAAGGAGTATCTACTTGCCAGCTACCCAGCCCAGCACTCTCCTCCTAGTTTTAGGCTTATATAAGTTATTTTCTACTTTACTAGAGGCCAAATGCATGAAAATTCATGCAAGAGTAGGCCTTTCTTACCCCAGCAGCCAGCACTGGCTTCCCTCTGGCACCGGGGACCCGGGTTTCCCTCCTCCAGCTGCCCGCAGGCACCTGGGACCCAGGCTGCTTCCTTCCTCTGCCTGACCGCAGGCACCCAGCACCTGAGACTACAGCCAGCTTCGCCGGGGCCCTAGCTTTGTCAGGAAGAACATTCGGATTTCCAGAAGGTCATTGGGCTGTCCCGTCTAATTACCATATTACCTTTTTATTATTATAGATATCTCAACATAGAGGTCTCAGAGACATCTCAAATCAACATGTACAAAATCGAATTTGTAGCTTGACTCCAACCCCCTTGCCAGTCCTGACCTGCCCTTTCTCCAAACTTCCTCATCCCAGGAAATGCTCTACCATTGGCATAGGAGATCAAGCCTGCAGCCTAAGATAAGGCTGACTCTGTTCCTTCCTAGGTCTATATGCCTAGTCTATTACTGACCCATATCATGTCTCCATCAAGATGATCCTCATGTCCCATTTGCATTCAAAGTCTGAACTTCTCAGAGATGATGTGCAAAAGAATCAGGTTTCAAAAATCTCTAATGAAGTGTATTTTCAAGATGTATTTTATCTTTATTGTTGAAAGTATTCAAGATAAATATTTATCTTTATTGTTGACCTCTCCACCACCCCAGGCCTTCACTGCACTAGTGTCTGTGTCCATGGGTTATGCATACTATATAATAAAAGGCTAATATGCAAATAGACCAAACAACAGGGAGGAGGGGGGCTGGAATACTGTTTAGTATGCTCTTCTAGGACCTTCATCTTGTATCAAACCAGTTTTGTAAAGTTTAAATAGTCTCATAAATTAGGAAGATCAGGATACTCTAATCTTTCAACATAATAGTCTATTCAAAATTCCAATTTCATGTAAAATTACTTCAAAAATGCCATTAACAGCCATAATAAAGTACAAAAGGAAAGCAGCTGCAAATTAAGCTTGGAAATGAGGGAGTCAAAGACTAATAATGTTCACAAGGTTTAGGAGCCACAAGAATAATATTTAAAAGTCAGGGCTAAAACTTCTTTTTTTTTTTCAAACAGCTCAGTGTAAAAGACAATAGTAAAAGTAACCTGAGCAAGGCTCTGAATGAGCAGACAATGGAGGCACATAACAAAAAAGAGAAAGAGAGAATGAGGTGCAAATCAAACTTTTCAATTATAAGTAATTCTTCTAATCTTTCCTTGGTCCATAGCATTTGTTCTGATAGAATAAGGAAAAATAAAATAAAATGGGGAACTCGAAAGAAAGGTAAACTAAAAGCAACAATAAAAATTAATCATAACATCTGCAAAAATTTAGAGGTTAATTATCATATTTTCAACTTTGACTTTACATGAAGTATGAATCTAGAGAATAAAATAAATGTTTACCTTTAATGAAGTGACTTTTAGGTAATAATGTACTGCAGTATCCATGACAGGTTGAAAAAATTCTTCCATTACTAACATTTTTGCCAGCACTCAGTATTTTCATCAATCACTGCCATACTTACTAATCTGAAGTCTAGTACTAATGCTAAAGTAATTGACATTTTTATTAAAATGCTTACTTTCCTAGAGAATATTTTTTTATCCCAGTATTATCTTCATGCTCTAAAAAAGAAATGGGAAGCAAGACTTTACATGTTAGCTCAATGCTTACAGATCCAGGGTTCCCTTCCTTCCCTCCTTCTCACGTCTACCCAAGTACACTTCTCCAAGCCAGAGTGTAGGCAACTCATTTCTGGATAGCTAGCCATTAGATTAGAGATCAAACATAATAACCAAAGAATAAACCTAAAGTGGATGGCAGTTTTTATCTTTAGTCATTGAGTTAGTTATGAGTTTCCTAATTTTTGAGCATTAAGAAAAAATAGCCAGTCACTTTAGAAAAATAATGATTTTTCTGAAATAAATGCTTTAATGACTTAAAGAAAAAAGTATATTTTTAAATCAAAGACATTTTTCAAAATGAGTTTAATTTCATACTTGGGAACTAACTTTTCTTTAATGTTACAATATTTTTATTTAATTCATATAAGGCAAGAAAAATATAAATATAGAAATGGAAAGATTTTGCAATATTCATTTAACCATGCCCCATTCCCATTTAACCAGGTTTTAGTGATGGATAATTTTGCAACTTTCAATATTGTATTAAAAACTGAGGTGTATATATATTGAGATATGTGAAAAAATATTTCTGACTATGCTATGACTAGTTCACTGTTTAGATGTTAGTCTTTTTCTTATTCACCTTTGGAAGGATTTTAAATAGAAAGTTATGTAGTAGTTTTCTTTCAAATAAAGCTATTTATCTTTGTCTAGAATATGTATCTATATATATTTATTCATTAGATCTTTCTAATCTCAACAAAATGCAGATTTGAACATACAGGTTAAAATTTTATATATTTGAAAAATCATATGTATATTTTTCTAGGAAAAAAACTACCTCTTCCTCAAAACTTCATTTACCTAGTTACCCAAATATTATATAAATATTTTAAATATTTGTCCTTATTTCTGATGGTCTCCAATAGCATCCCATATCAAGGACTACTCAGAAACAAAGAGTAATGATAAAATGGCACTTTTAGTGTGAAGAGTCTATGTCTCCGGTTTGGAGGCAAGCACTCAATTTTTTCCTTAGCTCTTTTTTTTTAAATTTTGTTTTATTGCTAAAAGTATTACAAAAAATATTACATATGTCCCCTTACTTTTCCCCCTTGACATTCCCCTGGCCTCCCCTACCCCCCAGTGTCTTGTGTCCATTGGTTATGCTTATATGCACGCATACAAGTCCTTTGGTTGATCTCTTTCTGCCCCCCCTCAACCCTCCCCAGCCTTCCCGCTGTAGTTTGATAGTCTGTTTGATCCTGCTCTGCCTCTGTATCTATTTTTGTTCATCAGTTTATAATGGTCTTTATTATCCATAAATGAGTGAGATCATGTGGTATTTTTCTTTCATTGACTGGCTTATTTCACTTAGCATAATGCTCTCCAGTCTCATCCATGCTGTTGCAAATGGTAAGAATTCCTACTTTTTTACAGCAGCATAGTATTCCATCATGTAGATGTACCACAGTTCTCTAATCCATTCATTTGCTGATGGGCACTTAGGCTGTTTCCAAATCTTAGCTATGGTAAATTGTGCTGCTATGAACATAGGGATGCATATATCCTTTCTGATTGGTGTTTCTGGTTTCTTGGGATATATTTCTAGAAGTGGGATCACTGGATCAAATGGGAGTTCCATTTTTAACTTTTTGAGGAAACTCCATACTCTCTTCCATAGTGGCTGCACCAGTCCACATTCCCACCAGCAGTGCACGAGTGTTCCCTTTTCTCCACATCCTTTCCAGCACTTGTCGATTGTTGATTTGTTGATGATAGCCATTCTGACAGGTGTGAGATGATACCTCATCGTTGTTTTGATTTGCATCTCTCGGATGATTAGTGACTTTGAGCATGTTTTCATGTCTCTTGGCTTTCTGAATGTCCTCTTTTGAAAAGTGTCTATTTAGGTCCTTTGCCCATTTTTTGATTAGATTGTTTATCTTCCTTTTGTTAAGTTGCATGAGTTCCCTATAAATGTTGGAGATTAAACCCTTATCAGTGATAACATTGGCAAATATGTTCTCCCATGCAGTGGGTCTTCTTGTTGTTTTGTTGATGGTTTCTTTTGCTGTGCAGAAGCTTTTTATTTTGATGTAATCCCATTTGTTTATTTTCTCTGTATCGGTGAAGAAATTGCTTCGGCATATGTCTGAGATCTTGTTGCCTTTGGATTCCTCTAGTATTTTTATGGTTTCCCATCTTACATTTAAGTCCTTTTTCCATTTTGAGTTTATTTTTGTGTATGGTGTAAGTTGGTGGTCTAGTTTCATTTTTTTGCATGCATCTGTCCAATTTTCCCAACACCATTTATTGAAGAGACTGTCTTGACTCCATTGTATGTTCTTACCTCCTTTGTCAAATATTAATTGAGCATATTGGTTCAGGCTGATTTCTGGGCTCTATTCTATTCCATTGATCTATATGTCTGTTCTTGTGCCAGTTCCAGGCAGTTTTGAGAACAGTGGTTTTGTAATACAGCTTGATATCTGGCATTGAGATCCCACCTACTTTGTTCTTTCTCAGGATTGCTGCAGCTATTCGGGGTCTTTTATTATTCCAGATGAATTTTTGGAGAGTTCGTTCTAGGTCTGTGAAATATGCCATTGGTATTTTAATGGGAAGTGTGTTGAATTTATAGATTGCTTTGGGTAATATGGACATTTTAATGATGTTGATTCTACCAATCCATGAACATGGTGTGTTTTTCCACCTGTTTATGTCTTCCTCTATCTCTTTTTTCAACATCCTATAGTTTTCTGAGTAGAGGTCTTTTACCTCTTTAGTTAAGTTTATTCCTAGGTAGCTTAATTTTTTTGGTGTGATGGTAAATGGTATTGTTTTTTTAGTCTCTCTTTCTGTAAGTTCACTATTGGTGTATAGAAATGCCATAGATTTCTTGGCGTTAATTTTGTATCCTGCTACATTACTGAATTCATTTATTAAGTCTAATTGTTTTTTATGGAGTCTTTAGGGTTTTTTATGTACAATATCGTGTCATCTGTGAATAAGGACAGATTTACTTCTTCTTTTCCAATTTGGATGCCTTTTATTTCTTCTTGTCTAATCACAATAGCTAATACTTCCAAAACTATGTCAAACAGGAGTGGTGAGAGTGGGCATCCTGTCTTGTTCCTGTTCTTAAGGGAAATAGTGTTAATTTTTGCCCATTGAGTATGATGTTGGCTGTGGGTTTGTCATATATGGCTTTTATTATGTCGAGGTATGGGAACTGACTTTTAAACTTAATATTTGCTCACACAAAAATGAATCTATGGCATTAAATACCAAATAAATCAATTAACTTGATTTTCCCATTACAATCATCTGAAAAAGTTATTTTACATTTTACAGCAAATTCTTTCGAATCTTATAAGAAATCTTCTGAAAATATAGTAAACATCTATGGATATTTAAATAAAATTCCCTAAGGAAGTGTACACATTGGTAGTGATGATTCACAACTCAATGTTTATTATAGCAGGTTACAAGTGAGTAAAATACTAAAAAAATCACCTCAGATCATTATGTTGAAAGGGATTGTTATTGTTATCATAATAATTAGCTAGTTATTAATAATAGAAAGAAAAGGGGGAGATTGGCACAAGTGCAGTGAAGTTGGGGTGACTAGGGAAGGTGGTTGTATGTCAGTCTAACCTGGGAAAAAGATAATTGGCGAGGGGGATAGAGCACTGTAAGCACATGCAATCCTGAAGACGTCATTGGTTAAGCTCCCAGTTGCAATCCTCATACAAAGAGTTCTCTCTCTCTTAACCTCTTGCTTCGCTCCTGCTCCCTTTCACTCTCTTACTCGGTTACCACATTTGCTGTGCATCTCTGTAGCCATGTGACCCTAAGCAGCAGAATGGTCCGTGTCCTTGCGGACCCCACCCACAATGGACTGCAACTAGGAACACAGCTAAGCTAGCCAGATGCTGGACTGGACTGTGCTTTAATATGGAGTGGAAACTCTGGGCAGTGGCTCTAATTCTAGCCCTGCTGAAGACAAGATGGGACTTTTTCCATGGTGAGATGGAAGGATGTGGGACCTTAGAGGGGAACCCCCTTAATTTTACATCATCAATAAAGCTTTCCACAATACTTCATCTCCTGTGGGGGCCGCAGAAAATTATTTTCCCTGTGGCATCCCAAGAACTGCACTTCCACCAGTAACAGGTGGGGACACAGAGGGCACCCCGCCGACAACATGATGATAATATGCTATCATAACTCTATCACTTACTCCGTCTGTACTAACTGGTTTCATGTGTGCCTCATTACTTCCTTTCCCCCAATTACTTATTGAGAGGGTGCATCATTTACTTGAAAAGAATATGTCACAAATATAAATGAAATTCAAAGACTTGTAGTAGGAGCAAAACTCTCCTGTGAATGCAATGTTAACTTTCAGTTGATTTTTTAAAAATCTGTACAGTTTTTCACCTGAAAAGAAACATTGCCTTGAGTATAATACTTTGAATTATGTAGAGCTTTTGTCCCTTAGAGTTCAGAGCTCCTCATTACCTACAGGGAGATGACCGAACTACTAGAATAATAAGACAATATATTTTATTTAATCAAAAGATTATAAAATGACATTATCAGATCTTTCAGAGAAGTGACTTGCTTGAAATTGGATATCAAATGAAAGTCATGTAATGGAATTCCACTATAGCAACATAATTTTTTTTAAATTACCCACTTATTCACACAACAAATATTGGCTCACCAAATATTTATTGAGCCCCACCATGTGCTAGCCACTGTGCCAGGCACAGGGAACATCTCAATAAATAGGGAATAATACCTGCCCTCATGATGCTAACAGTCTATAGAGAAAAAGGTGACAGATTCTGTAATAGTGAGAAATAAAGACTCTAATAACGGTACATGTTCTAAAATATTCTCTAATTACTCTTATAATAGAGATGTTATTTTAGTCAATTCCGGTTTCTGTAACAAACTACCCCAGCATATGAACAACAGAAATGCATTGCTCACAGTTCTGGAGGATGGAAATCTGAGATCAAGCTGCCCGCATGGTCCAGTGAGGCCCTCTTTGGTTGCAGACTTCTACTTGGACCTTCACATGGTGGGAGGGTCAAAGGCCGTCTCTGGGTTTCTTTTATAAACAGACTTAATCTCATTAGTGAGGGCTCAACCCTCATGACCTAATCACCACCAAAAAGGTACCACCTGCTAATACTATCACCTTTGGAGCTTAGACTTTCGACATATAAAAGGGGGGAGAACACAAACATTCAGACCATAGCAGGTGTGCTTCAGTCTCTTTTAACTTTTTCTTAGAAGTGGAGGTGAGGAAGGGAAAGCAAACTGTCAGTCTATATTTTGGAAATGTTCTCACCTTATACTATTAATATCACTTGTTTTGAGGAAGAAAAGATAGTTGATGTTCTGTGAATCTGATAACATTGAACTGATAAGCAGTAACTGACAAAAAATAAAGTTTTATTAACCGAATTCTTTCTCCTTGAGCAATTAGACCCCTTCTCTGCCTTAGAAAGAAATGAATGGATAGAAGATAAGCCTCTTCCATTCTATTCCACAGGTGAGATGTATTGGCCTTGAGATGTAAAGTCAAGAGTTAACATGAGCGTGTGCTCGGAAGAGGGGGATGGGGAACTCAATGAAGAAGTCTGAGTCCTGATCACGGAGACACTAAACCTCTCCCATTAAATTATTTCTAATCTTCTCTCCTCTAACACCCCCTAAGTTGGAGTTTGGAGAGGGAAGAGACATTACATAGCAGACTCTGCTGCCTCTTAGATGCTTTTATCCTGTGGGGGGAAATGCTCTGATAGACCCTAAAACAGCGGTTCTCAACCTGTGGGTCGTGACCCCTTTGGGGGTCGAACGACCCTTTTACAGGGGTCACCTACGACCATCGGAAAACACATATATAATTACATATTGTTTTTGTGATTAATCACTATGCTTTAATTATGTTCAATTTGTAACAATGAAATTGGGGGTCACCACAACATGAAGAACTGTATTAAAGGGTCGCGGCATTAGGAAGGTTGAGAACCTCTGCCCTAAAAGATCCTGGTCCTGATCAGGAGGGGCAAACAGGAGGTGGATCTCTTTATACCAAGTCAACTAGTTGTTTTGCAACTTTGTCAAGCACCTGGTGCAAACAGTGCTCAGTTTGGTCAACACAAAAAATGATTTAAGTGATCTCTTAGAAAAAGTTGACCAGAATCCATTCTGCAATAATGTGCTCTTCCTCTCGCTAGAATCCATGCTCTCAGAGAGTAGGTACCAAGCCTTTCATCATTATGCCTTCAATCTTAACAGTGGAACATTGGCACCAGGTGTTAACCTCAGTTCTTGATCTCTGGTTAAGAGAAGAATTCAGAGCCAAGACTCAAATTATAAGAGAAAGTTTATTTAAAAACTCACAGAGGTAGAAGTGAGCCATAGAAGAAATGGGCTCAGGAAAGAAGTTATAGCAAAAAAGGGGCCCTTGTAACTTAGGAGACAGAGTGGGAGAGGAGAAGGAAAGGAGAGAGAGAGAGGAAGAGAGAAGGAGGGAGAGAGAGAGAGAGAGAGAGAGAGAGAGAGAGAGAGAGAGAGATGCACACCTTGAGAGATGAAAGGAGGAGAGCTTGGGGCATGCTGAGAAGGGATGGAGTCCTGGGGAAAGAAAGGGTGGGGAAAGATGCAGACCTGGGCCCTCCATCCTGCAGGCATTTATCTGAGGACTCAGATGATATCAATAGAATATTCATCAGCTTTCCAGGTGTGTCTCCTCAGGGACATGGTCTCCACTGATTGATCAGCACCAGGGGAGAGGTCTTTAATAAATGCAGACAGTCCTGATGTCATGGCATCACTAAGTCTGATTTTGCTGCTTTTCTGGGCCTGGAGCTGAAACACAGCTGAGGCCTAGATGTTATCTCCAGGTGTTAATGCTGAAGGGAGTGGTGGTGCAGGGCTTATAGTTTTGCCTGTTGCTAGGCACCCGGGCTCTAAATAACCTTATACTTTGAAAACCTCAAGAGGCCAAGGAATGAGAACTCAGATGAAGTTTACATTGAAAAACCTCAGTAAAGAAAACCAAACATCTTATCTGAAAGTAACTGCTTGAGTCTGTTTTAAATGTATTTTAATATTTTATAAGGGTTCCACATAATTTGACTCCATAACATTTTTAATTGAGGAAAAGGATGATAAAATTATCAAAATTCAACTGCACATTTGCTCAAAGAAGATATTTATATAGTAGTTTATTTGTTTCTCCATAGAAATAATTGGTTCACTGCATGCAGAATTGAATTTTTTATGGTGTTTTAATTCTTAAGTATATCTAAAAAGTAGAATTATCTTGACATTTCATTGGAGTTTTATTGACTTCTTTGATTCTGTCTGGGCACATTATGGGTATCAAGCTTTTCTTGCATATATATATATTTCATGTCTACCCAGATAAGAAATTGGGTTACCCACAGTTCACTTTTTTATTCAAAAGTGATGTGTTTTAAACATTGGAATGAGAAATCCACATTTTAGTTTATTATGCAGCATATCTTCTAGTTGTTTCCATTCTGAATTCTACATTATAAATAAATCAATTCTAATTTTCTCAAAACTAAAATTACTCAGGAAGAATTTCAATGATAGCAAATACTGATCCAGCATGAAAACTGAAATAATTTAAAATCCATTACTTGATCTGCTTCCTCCTCCATTCAATATTAGAAATAAAATAATTCTTCATGCCCCCCAAATTCTATGTCAGTAAAACTGAGTTGCTTAATCATTTTTTACACCAAGATTCCTTTTTTCAAAAACATTTATGCAAGACAGGACTAGATTTTCAAAAAATACAATATGTGAAATAATTATTTAATGACTGTGTAATTCAAACTCTCCAAACTTTTAGTTAATATTATCGATTTGGTGAAACACAATAAATGTTTTATTTTAAGTGAAATAATCTAAAAATGTCAACATAGCTTAAGCTTCTTTTATAGATGGTACTTCCAACCCATCTGTTATAATTAGATTGGGCAGAGGAGTCTTTAAAATATGTTAAATTTAGCATAATATTTAGTTCTAAATTTTTTCATTTCAATAAATTGCATATATGTTATCTAATGTGTATGTTCATGTATATATTAAATATCTCTTTGATATATACATAGGGGCATTGATTATAACCCCATTTTATTATTGGAGAAATTGAAATACTAATGAGTTGTAAAAATGAGTATGAACTGAAAGAAGCAGGATTTGGCTTTCCCAATTCCTAGTTAAGTGTAGTTCTTCTGATTATTAACTTTTAAAGATTCAGATTCTAAATGATTTATGTTAATATATCTTCAAAAGCAAAATTTGTCTCAGCTATTACAATAGCTTGAAGTTCGAAGATGTTAGTAATTTTCCTTTGTTCACAGTGGTTCGGTTGCTGCAGAGATCAAGTTTAGAGCACTGTACATTCAAAGCATTTAAAAGCACACCTTGATGCTGCTGGCCAGTGAAGGAGAAACGGCAGGTGTAGTGATGAGCAAAGATGATGACCACAGGTTGGGAAATGTTGTGTGGGACCCAGAGAGAGAGATATTCAGGTAGAGTTGTTCAGTAGACAGCTATACATATGTGTATACTTTTAGCATGCACAAGTTAACGATGAAGACACTTGGGACTCAAAAACAAATTTGAGTAGGGAGTATAGAAACCAGTTAGGGCATAGAAATTCCATTAGTTATTCTTAATAGAGAGAATTTACTATAGATAGTTGTTAGCTATATGTTGAGTAGCTGAAAAGATAGAGAACGTCAAGGTATCACAGAGATAATAGCTATAGAAAAGTACTACTGCACCCAAAATTGGGGAAACAAAGGGAAGGGGTTGGGATTATTAAAATTTAGAAGCTTGGAGGAGGGGTCTGGAGTGCCTGGAACCCAGACTCTGAAGAAAGGAAGCTTCTTGCTTCATGCTGGTGCCTCCAGGGGTGTTGGACAAGGCTGATCCTGCCAGTGTGAGAGAAACTGCAAACTGGATTTGGTGGTTTCTATTGGACTCAATTGCTGCTGCCAGGGTAAAGTGAGACAAAGGCGGCCCTGACAAAATCAGGAAGCCTACGAGGACCTGACAGAAAGGAGCCAAGTCCTTTCTCCCTCCTCAGCTGTGCAGGTTCCCTAATACACCCTGTTGGAAGAGCCCAACATAAAGACTGCTGACCAAGCAGTAAGGTGGTTTAGAGTCCCAGCCTCAGCACCCCAGGGTAGGGTATAGAACAATGTAGGGTATAGAACAATGAGAGGGTTGAAGCTGAGACAGTAGCTTTGAATAACTAGAGGCCTGGTGCATGGATTCATGTACCGGTGGGGTCTCTTGCCCTGGCCTGCATGGATAGGGCCAAAATCGGCTCTTTCACATCCCTCAATGGGTCCTGGATTGCGAGAGGGCACAGGCCAGGCCGAAGGATCCCACTGGTGCATGATCGGGGCCAGGGAGGGACCGCAGGAGGGCTCCAGAGTGTGTCTGGCCCGTCTGGCCCAGTCCCAATCAGCCAAACCCCAGCAGCAAGCTGACCTACCAGTCAGAGAGTCTACCCCCTGGTGGTCAGTGTGTGTCATAGAGACTGGTTGAATGGTTGAATGAACCGTGGGACACTTAGCATATTAAGCTTTTATTATATAGGATTACAATGTGTCAAGCATGTTATTAAGCACTTTAAATCCATTAGCTCATTTAACTTAATCCTTCCAACAACCATTTGAAATAGAAATTATTATTCCCAGTTTACAGATAAGCACCAATAAACTGAAGTTCAGGAACACTAAGTGAATTGATCAAAGCTATATAGTTAATAACTCCGCTACTCTGTACATTTATTTTCCTTTATGACTTGATGTAGTAATTTTCAAACTGCAGTCTGTGGACCCTCAAGCTCCAAGAGGTTACCTGGGGGATCACAGTGGGGATAACAATCAGATGAGGCTTGGCTCCCATTCCTGCTTCAAACTGCAGCTGCTCTACTTTTACCTGTTTCGTAAATGAAGGGGATGCAGAGGGAATGTGAAAAGCCATGTAAGATTTCACTTGGAAAAAGAGTGTGGTGCTGAAAAGCTTGAAAACCTTTTCTTTGAAAGCAGATGAGTATATTTTCTACCCTACAGAGTTGCTCCTGAATAATTCCTGACTGCTTAGTTTACCACCTCTTTTCTCCTATTCTAGTTTGACTCACATTTTAAGACAACAATTACTTTCTTAATATCCTACTGGTACCATCTAATTGCTCCTTTCCTAAACCGATGGTTTCTACTAAGAAAAGATTATTTTGATTTGTCCCAGAGTTTGACAAACTCAATAGTTCTCAATTGGCCTTCTGCATTCTATCTCCCTGGTCAAGACTGGGGCGCAGAAGGAACCTTCTCTTCGGCCAGCTCCCGAACCCCCTGCGCATTACCTCTCCCAATTGACATTTGATGCTCCATTTTGAAACCCAGTCTCCTTTTAAGACTCTGTGGCTTCTTAAACAAGAGAAACTATTTTGTTTCTCTAAGCAGTCTAAAATCATACCTGTGTAACAACTTTAAAATGAAGCCCCTAAGTCTACTAAAACCCTACTCAGTCTGTTGACCTCCACTCCCCCAAATCCCGAGAGTCAGGTTGCTTCACAAAGGTAGCATGTCTTCATATACCAGAACTCCTTGTTAAGTCAAATCCAGGCATTAAATGAAGAGTTACTAGGAGTATTGTTCTTGACCTAGAATTTATAAATCTTTTGATTTATAAAAATTAATTTCATTTCAATTGAGTCTAGTGTTTTAGCTATTAGGTGAAAGCTATATATGATTATCCTTTGGGAAAGAGGTGGCATATGAAGATTATAAAAAGTGGCTCATACTGGTAATTAGTTATTAATATGCACATAATCATAAGCTTTGTAAAAGAATTTCTGCAAGTATATCAAAGAGCCACAATATGACATTGGGTAAGTTAGCAAATTAATTTTAAGCCACGTGAGCCATTAAGAATGAAAATGAACATGCCATGGAGAATTAAGAGCAATTAAAAACACATGGCTTTTTAATCTGTACAAATAAAACTATAATGTTTTATCTTCTCAAAGCAACTAGTCTTCATAATATTTAAATGCTCACATAAGAATTAGAATACCTTAAGTCAAAGAAAAGTAATTCCTTACAGTCACTGTGTGTAGCTTTATCATTTGCAAAATACTTCTTCTGTTCACTCATTTAAGCTAGAGAAAGCTCCTTTACCCAGGAGAGGTATCTGTATCTTCAATTGCCAAGGCCCAGAGATATTTAGTAATAATCTCAATATCACACAAAAAGGTAGAGAAAGAGAATGGCATTTAAGTCTTCTCTAACAATGGCTTCTCTGAGCCCTGACAGCTCTATTTCTATTACACAATCATGCAAATCATGATTGGTTGGATGAAGAATGGATGCTCAACCCAATTAGCATAATCAGATTTCAACTGAAAAATTTGGGATTGGAATCAAATAGCCAGTCAGCAACCTGCCACGTTGGGTACTCTGGAACATCTCAAAAAATGAGTCAGTGGTGAGGCTGGGGTGGGGAGAGGGACAGAGAATGGAAGTGCTGACTTTCTAGTCTTTCTAGTATTTCCCAGCCTCTCTGCAGTCCTGCTCTGTGATATGTTCCTATCTCCTTTTAATCAATTCCCCTATGTTGTTTAATTCTCGAGTTGACTTGTTATATAAAACCCAGAGCCTTAAGTAATCATACACCAATGCATTAAATTAGGTACTCTTATAGTTTTATTTACACTCCCATAGGTCTAAGGCTTAGCTGCGGTGACTTGGCAGCTGAGTTTCTTGGGTGACACCAGAGAGGAGGGAGCCCAATTCTGGGGTGCGTCACCTGAGAACCGCCCTCTCACAATCTGGGACCCCTTGGGGGATGTTGGAGAGCTGGTTTCGGCCCAATCCCCACAGGCCAGGCCGAGGAACCCCACCAGTGCACAAATCTGTGCACCAGGCCTCTAGTATTGAATATAAGCTGACTTTACTTGCTCATTAATTATAATTTCATGTTGACATATTTCCTTTCTATTCAAAACTGTTATTGTTTATAATTATGATCCATTGCATGACCTAAATACAAATACATATGTTGTTTTTGAAGTGTTTCCTCTGTATTTGCAAACATCAGAAATTAACCTCCTGGCTCTGTTTTTCAACTTTTTGGATGACAGATTGTGTTATGAGCAGTTCCTTATATTACTACTACAACTAGTCCATGTTAGAATGCAAACTAAGAAAACTAAGAGCAGATTTTGGGAGAATAGATACACTGCCCAGAGGGTCAATGTGATCCCCTGGGAAAAGTTTGTGTAACCATGTCAGAAAGAGTTCAGCTAAGTGAATCCATTGCTGTGGTGGGAAAGAAAAGGGCTCACTTTATTGATCTTCCACCATTTTTGCTTAAAGTGCCTTTCCAGCCTGTAATCATCCTCTCTTCTCTTGAAACCAACCCTCTCTGGGCTATTTGGGATGGACCCCTGGTTAAACCCCAGTATGACCAGGACTGGGGCTTTGCTTATTTACTTGAGTGTCCTCATATTTATACCTTCCTAGTTCCAATAACAAGAGTCATGTTCTTATTAATTCATCCTTAGAACAAGCAACAATCTCCTAGCAGTACTCTATAGTTTATATATTTTCAATTTGTCCTCCCTAACGCTACCAGTTCTAAAGTCATGTGTTTCTGCATCACTCCATTTCTCAAAAATCAATATGGTGCTCAGTGGCGAACAGATCTCATTTGCCCATTTAACCTAATTTTCTACTATGCTCATTCACCCATTCAACAATATGTATCAATCACCTGTAAGGGCAGCCATTTGCTAAGCATGAGGAACTCAGTGAGGAATACAGATAAGTAAACAGAATGCAGTATCATGATGATAATAGTGATATAATAGATATGTATACGGTGTAAAGAAAGCATACAAAAGGAATACCAAATCCAGCCTGGATGGGTTTATCAAAATTTTTTTTCTGGAAGAAATAATACCAAAAAATGAAATCTAAAGAGCAAACAGTTATTAGGTGATGACTAGCAAGGCAGTAGTCTTGGGAGTGCAAGGTGTAGAAATATAGAGAACGGGAAGTATTGTAGGAGGGAAGAAATACGTGCATAGGCCAGTAAGCAGGTGGTGGTAGTGGATATGAAGAAAAGTGGATGAAGATAGGTGGAATCCATGGGACTTGGTAACAGATTGAATGTGGGAAGTGAGAGAGAGGGAGGTGCCAAAAATGGCTACAGAGCTCGAGCATGAGCCACTGCATGCTCAGGAGCGTCCTGTCATCAGACAGATATAAGTGTGGGATAAGAAGATCATAAAGTCAAAAACCTTTTGTTCAATATGGCATCTTGGGTACAGGTAAAAATATTTTGAAAGTTGGGCTCTTGCAAAAGATGCATCAGTATATTTATGGAAGGATATACACTAAATAGTTAACATTTTCTAAATCAGTATGGTGATATTTTTACTTTTCTATATTTTCTAAATGTTTTGTTATAAATACATATTAATTTATAACATGAAAAATATAGGGCTTTTTTCAACAAAATATATATATATATATATACATGTCCCTAGCCTAGTATGTGTATATGTGTGTGTGTGTGTGTGTGCGCGTGTGTATCTCCCTAGCCAGTTTGGCTTAGTGGATAGAGTGTCAGCCTGCTGACTGAAGGGTCCTGGGTTCGATTCCAGTCAAGGGCACATGTCTGGGTTGTGGGCTCAATCCCTAGTGGGGGAATATGCAGGAGGCAGCCTCTCTCATCATTGATGTTTCTATCTCTCTCTCCCTCTCCCTTCCTCTCTGAAATTAATAAAAATATATTTAAATAGATATACATAAATATTGTTAATGAGGCTTTTATGAGATAGCAGAATGATTCAAGACTATAGCAAAATATAATAATTTTTAAATTTTTCTGGGACCCAAATAATTTCTATTTTCTCTTTAAAAATAAAAGAGTTGTATATTTGTAAAAAAAATACAAATGAGGTAGCACCATCTGGTATTCAGAACTCCTCTAGTGAAGTGTGGCAAAGCAATATTTCAAGGATCACAGTATCTATGCATATGTTCCCTGTGGTGTTAACTTCCTCCACACTGAAGAAAGCAGTAAGCAAGGCTGGTGCTCATGGCCCAACACAGTGCTGAAAAATTAAGGCAAATTTATTTTTCATAAAGATCATATTTAAATTTGTTTACTTCCACCCCAGGCTTTCTGGCTCATATCAGTCAAGTTATTTTACCATTAGAGGCATGAATATATTTTTTAATGTATTCATTACTTTTGGCCTTTATCTCAAAGAGCTTGAGAGCATTACTCTGTCTACCAGGGGAAGTATTTTGGACTTCACAAGAGTGAGAGAAAAAACTAGTATTCTGTTAATCCACTAACTTCAGGGGGTTTGTCTTTTACCAGCTAATATTTAACTAATGGTCTATATAAATGCAACGGTAAACATTTTTCACTAGCTAAACTGTAGTTAGGACCATAACCATACCTTACTCAATTCTGTTACTAAAAAAATTACCCTACGTAACAACATGCAATATTCTAAAAATGTTTACTAATGATGATAAGAGAATCATGTTAACAATAGCTGAATAGACTAGGAGTAGGTCAAAATTTATTTTATCTTATAACTTCAATCTTTACCCCTCTTAAAGCATAAACCAGAACTTTTAACTCCTAAGAGAAAAATGGCTAATTTACACGTTACCTTTCTTTGCCTGAATGGTTTATGGTAAAGGTGCTGTCATTAAAAGGAAACAAAGACATGCAAATATACAGGTGAAACCAATAACTCATGGACAAGGTTTAAGCAATCATATGCTTAAAGTTTTGTTTCTCCCTTTCATAAGGCAGGACTGTGCAATTACTACTTGGAGGTGAAGTCAACTCCAGTGTCCACAGATTTTAGTTTCTATACCAGGTAAGCTTTCTATTGCAATCACGATCAGGTCATCACCAAATGTTTTTTATCAGAAATAAAACCACTAAAGCCTGCTGTAGGGTCATGTTTCCTGTAGGCATTCATTACCAGCCAATGTCTTGTTACTCTAATGACTGTTCACTGGGGGAAAATTTTAATGTGCTTTCATGCTTTCCAATTTAGAAAAAGAATCAGACTTTAATGTGAATGCATTTTTAACTTTTTTTGTGCTTTAGGGAAGCTGCTTTTAGGAAAGAAATGTAATGAATGTTCTTAATCATACTAAAATCGCATGCTCAGTCTGTGGTTTAATTCAACTTCTCAATGGCAACAAAATAGAAAAGACTAAATACATTAATCAGCGAGGGCTCCTCCTTTCTCAACATGGCTACCTGTTGTTTAAATGTATATGAAAGCTAAAACTCAATTAGGGCAATGGAAACAAGTAAGCCTTCCTGGTTAATTTTTACCATCTTTTTTTATTCCACATAGCTGTACATGGGTCAATGCCTGTCTTCTGAGAACTCCTGACCCCACCCTCCAAGCTGTTCCCATCCTCCAAATATACCTCCCCCTATTTCACATAAACATTCCCTTCCCCCTTTTCCTAGTTTTGTTCTTATGTGTCCTTCAGGTTTTCAATAAATTCTTAACGTCATTGATGAAAATGTCACTGCTGAGAAGATTTAAGTCCCACTGTTTTACTCAGACCTTTAACTGCAAAGTAAACAACCAGCTTTCAATAAGTTTGTCCTCAGATTTAAGCTGAACAGAGGTCAAAGAATAATTTCTGTCGCATTTTTTCCTTGATTTGAATCATATTCTTAGAGATTTCATCTCAATATCTCCCTGAGGATGCTCCAATCGCCTCACCATCTCCACATCTCACTGATTTCTAAAGTACTGCAGCAAACCTCAGTGATATTAACACCTTTCTCTTCTCAAAAGATAGCATGCACCAAGGGGAGACAGAGCTGAAGACTATAAAAAGGAAAGTGATAAGGGCTTCTACACACCATAAAAAATTGATCTGTAAATGCTGACTCGTTCTTGAGAAGGCAAGAGTGGATACAGAAAATAAGTCATCTGAGACAGGGTTTGTCCCCACATACACCTACCATGACCATAACAATCTGTACCACTTCCCAACTGATACCCATAATCATAATGAAGTTTCCAGGAAATGAAATACTTAATCATTATCATGTTCTACCATTGAACATGCTTCAGAATATACATAAGAAGTCATATTATAGCACCATCTAAGTTTTCAATTTAATTTTTTCCCTAAACATTTTAATGTAGGAATCAACATATGAACATTACATTTAGGTCATAAAATTCAGGTGACAAATATAAGGTAAATATCAAATAATATCATACTTCTGGTTTAATGGAAAACATAACAGTTGTGACAGTCATGTTTAACATCTTGATTAAGTAAAGAAAGAAATGGGCAGGGTGTCAAAAAGGGATGCAAAGATTTAACAATTCACATAACCCTTAGCCCTTCTGATAAACTATATAGGAAATATGTGATAAATTTTCTGTAATATGGTGACTTCAGTCCTTCAGTGATCATTCTATTCATGCTTTTTGAGCACTGAAAACCAAATTCAAAGTCTGCTCAACAAGCTAATAATACTATGAATCCCTTATGATGCTAAGTGAAATAAGCCAGTCAGAGAAAGACAAATACCATATGATCTCACTCACATGTGAAATCTAATTAACAAAATAATTTAACAAACAAAATAGACACCGAAGCACAGATACATAGGACAAACTGACAGCTGTCAGAGGGGAGGGGGCTTGAGGGACCAGATGAAAACATAGATGTGGACAACAGTATAGTAATAGCCAGAGGGAAAGAGGGATGTGAGGGGCGAGGGGTAGAAGTGGGTAAAGGGGGGATAAATGGGCACAGAGACTTTAGTTTGAGTGATGAGCACATGATGCAGTGTGCAGATGATGCTTTATTGGGTTGTACACTTGAAACCTGTATGGTTTTATTAACCAATGTCACTTCAATAAATTTAACTTAAAAATAATAAAATTAAACTTGCTTAGCAGCTTAAATATAGACATATAGGCATATATGCAAGTCTCAATTTGGAAAGTCCGAGATACTTGCTTTTAGATACAACTGGGACTACACTACTGTACATAATCAGTAGTGCTGTGCACAGCTAATTATGGTGACCATATTTTATATCTGTTGGTTACCAACTGCACAAATGTCATGCCCCAAAAGAAATGTACCAATCCAGCAAAATGGTTACATTTAATTTCTTCTAAAGATGGATAAACTAAATTTAAGGAAGAATAGGCTTTTCTTGATATCTCATTTTCAAATTATTGATACAAGCGTACCAAAAGAAATAATATATATTTTGTCCAGCATCAAATAATCTGCAGAAAGTTTCCAAGATAGCCACATTTCTTGTTCAACTTCCAAAAATAAAGGCTTTCTAACTGAAATCATTTACATTCTTAGCTCTCTAAAGTAAACATGAAAAAACGAAGTACAAAAAACGATCTCTTGGTTTCTGAATAGCCATCTTAGTTACATAAAGTATTTTCTGTCCCAACACTTTCTCAAATTCAAAAGATATTTACTTCCTAAGAACATGGCAAGCAGTCTTGTTTCAAACCAGTCAGTCTGTTTCCATGGCAACACTGCAGGATACCTTGGCTACCTTCAGTCGCATCAGTTGACTGGAATGTCTCAATCTTCTTTACATCTTGAGCCTGGACTGCTCTATACACCAAACAAATGAAATCATCTGTTACTTTAGTACACAAACTCCCATCAGAACGCCTGTATTTGAGAACTGCACGTGCCTTCACAGGGTCCCGGAGGTAGAGTTTCTCCGCTGTGTCTGTACTGCAACAGCGCTGGCCTTGGCGGAGTGCGAGAGGGAGGCAAGGCCTGACAGAGCTGCGCTACCCGGCCCACCCACCTACCTGTCTCCCACCACCACCCTAAGTTTTCAATTTTAAGAAGCTCACAAGCCAGATTCTGAAAAATTCAATGGAAGACTGATGCAATCAACTGGGTAATTTGTGTAAAATCCACTTGCCTCGATTCTCCACCACTTCTTTTGGGTCTCTGTAGCATCCATTTCCTAGCCCACTTCATGTAAAGGAAAGGTACCCTGCAAATGTCCTCAATGGAGGCACCGGAAAGGCAGGCCAAGGCATCCCTGTAGTTGCACCTGCAGTTCTGCTTGAGTCAGACCTCTTTGGATCCCCGCTGAGCAGTGTTCTCTTTGTTGTTTCTGCACCCAGGGATAATGTGACAAAGTAGCTTCAATAATACCTGGCAAAAATTTAAATAGAGCAGTTACAAAGTAGCTCCAACAACTTCTAAAACACCCTTTAGATCATTTCTTTTGTCTTTGCATCTGTAAACTCCCCCCTCTCTAGAAGTATTCCTAAGGATGTAGGACAGTAGACTTTATTCTAAGAATTTTAGAATTATTCACTAAAAGGTATGATTAAGGTATAAAAATATTACTATCCAAACTAATTAGAAGGAGTTATGGTCTACTTTAGTTCTATGCTATGAAGCTGTTCTCAGTCAGTTTTATTGGAAACATAAATTCTATTATATTCTAAATTCAACTGTACAATCCCACAGCAAAGAATTGGGTAATCCATGTAGGTCTTCAATTTTCTTGCTAAGATCCAAAATTTTGCTTATTTCAAGTTATGAAATATGAATTATTTCAGTGAATCAACCTCTAATTTCAAGGAGATTTGAGGAACAGCTCTTTAAGTAGTCTTTATCATGCTTGCTTAAACCTTGCCAGCCATCTCTCTCTGAGTAAATTAAAGTGAGAGGAGAAAGAATCTGAAAGACCTGCCATAACACAGCTGGCTACTTGACAGATAAATCTTCATAAGATCCATCATTCCGAGGAATGACATAATTTTAGTTCCAAGCATTAAGAGTGCTCAGAAAGTTATAAGGCAGTGCAAAGATAAGGCAGAATAATAATTTGTGTGCTTGCATAGACTATCTAGGTAAATATTTACATCTGATAAGTAATGCATACTATTATTTATTTCAATAGGTTTCCAGTCTTGAAAATGTTTTTTACCCAAGCAAATATTCAGCTTTTCTATATTTTTAATTATTAGCAATACAAAGCATATTAATTTTTACTACTGTTGAGTATTCTTTAATTACTATTATAAGTTTTCAGCCACAATTCACAAAACAAACATGTAAAAATCAGGCCTTACCAGTTCCAGAGTGTCAGTTTAAAAAGTAATTTTTCATTTCTTTTTAGCCATAAGAAAACACTAGGAACAGAAAAAGACACAGAATAAATGTATGGACAAATACTTCTTTCTATGACTCATAGAAGGAGTAGCTAACATTATGTACTCCCAGACACTGTGCAAAGTACTTCACATGGATTATCTGAATTAATCCTCATAAAAACGAAGGATGTTCTATATTACTCCCATTTTACCAATGAGGAAACAGGCTCAGAGAGGTAAAGTAACTTGCTCCAGCCACATAGCTAGTTAAAAACTGGCCTATAGTTTAAGTCTAGATTTATCTAAACAAAGTACTCAATTACCACGTTTCCTCTATGTGCAGACACAGGCCCACATGCAAACTGGCATGTTATTCCTGCTCATGTGCTGAGCAGAGCTGGTTTGCACCCCTGTTCAATGCATAATGCTGATGTTGGTCATTGTCTACTCAGGGACTACATTCTTAACCCCCTTACATCTAGGTGAGTCTATAATAGAGACAGGTTGTTACCAAGGGAATATGGGCAGAACTGATCTGTGGCACTTTCAGACTTGGCCATGAAAACCTCCCCAGATATCCTCCCTGCTCAGCTGCCATCCCATCTTCCATTTGATGTCAACTGGGGTTACAAGATAAAATACAAGACACCCAGTTAAACTTGAATTTCATAAAAACAACAAACAATGTTTTAGTATAAGTACACCCCATGAAATATTTGGGACATACTTATCAGGGCATTGATATTTCATTGCCGGATTTAGCAGGTAAAATACATCAAAAATGTGAATGTCCCAAATATTGCATGGACCATCCTGACACTTAGAAGTTGTTTGTCTAAAATTCAAATTTAATGCTGTCTGTTGGTTTACACAATGGCCCCTCTACACGGAGGGCATGGAGAGACTGAAGAAAGACACAGAGCACTCCAGATTGGTAGGTGGCAGGTTTAATGAGCAAGGCAACTTATGAGGCTTGCGTTTGGCACCCCAAGACAAGAAGATTTCTGCACCCACCCGTCATAATCTGAAAGTTGATAAAGAGGCCTTAACTGGGCTCAGTCATGTATGCTGTCCAGATGTTCTCAACAACACATTGCTCTCTGAAAGCAGCATCCTTGAAAACGGCGCCCCTGTGGGAACGGTGGGCAGAACAGCACATTCCAAGGACAGGGGAGGGAGGTGAGGATCCTTCTATGCCTGGGTCCAGCTCATGGGTCAGCCAGTGCGCATGTCCTCTTGATGACCTCCTCCAGCAGTGTCCAGTATCTGTGCTTACTAAATCTGGCAGCCCAAATGTCAGCACCTCCAGTAACCTCAGAACCAGCCACATGTTGAAGGTGGCAAAGCCATCAACAACATGGTTCTGATGACTGCAACCTACGCACCTCCTCCTTTGAGTTTTATATAAATGAAAAATAAAGTTATACTGTGTTGCTAAGCCATCAGAAAACATTAGGAACAGAAAAACACACAAAGTAAATGTACTGAGTAGTTAGCTCACTAAGATTGTGGGCTAACTAATACAATACAGTGGGGCATTGACTTACGAGTTTAATTCATTCAGTGGCGGAGCTCGTAACTCAAATTACTCCTATGTCAAATCAATTTTCACCATTACAATGAATTGAAATGCCATTAATCCATTCCGGACACCCAAAAAACACCGCAATTGTTTTGTTAAATGTTTTTAAATAAGAAAAATGTATTTAAAAATAACGAATATTGTATAAAAACACAATACTGAGCAATAGAATGTAGTGCAATAAACTTGTTTTATAAAGTTTAATGTACAGCATTTATCTTGGAGATCAAACGACTTAAAGATGCTGATGGAGTTGGAGGAGAAAGGCTGAACTGAATAACTGAATCTTCTTTGCTGATTTTTGCTCTTTTCGCCATGCTTTCATCACTTTCATCTACAGGAGTTTTCGATAAAAACCTGTCCAATGAGATCTGTTTCATCCTCCCTTTCAGAATATTTCTGAAATGAGTTAGGCAAGTGTCATTAAATAGCTCCATCGCATGCCCAGTTGCAATTTTTTCTGGGTGTTTCTTTTGAATAAAGTCTGAAAGTTTCTCCCACATTCCCAACATTTCCTTTATCTCACTTAGAGAGATAACCTCCTCTTCCTCCTCCGTGTCATCTATTTTCTGCAAAACCTCCGTGTGCTGCTGCGTCTGTAGCTCCTTTAGCTCCTGCGTTGTCAGTTCCTCGGAGTGCTCCTCGATGAGCTCGTTGATGTCACCTTCTTTTATATCCGCGCTCGCTGCCTCACCATGTCTGACAACGGAGTGAATGCTGGCCCTCTTTTTAAAATTTTTGAACCAGTCCCGACTGGCTTTAAACGGCTCGCCCGATGCCTCATCCATTGAAGTGCCTGGGGTCTGCTGCAGCAAAGCAGCGTAAATAGCTCGTGCCTTCTCGCAGATTATAGCCTTCGTCACTGTATCTCCTGTGAGCTGCTTCTCCTTTAACCACACCATTAGCAGCTTCTCCATATTTTCATGGATAGATGTCCGCTGTTTAGAAATTATTTTAACGCACTTGACTGGAGTTGTAGCCTGTATCGACTCCTTCTGCTTCAGTATGGTGCAGATTGTAAAAGTGCTACGCTCGTACTGCTTCGCCAAGTCGATTACACGCACACCTTGGTCATGTTTTTCGATAATTTCTTTTTTTAATTCAATGCACATTATCCGCTTCTTCTTCTCAGCACTGTCCTTCACACTTACTTTCTTCAGATCCATGGTTGAAAAAACGAAGTTTTGCAAAATAACTGCAAGCACAAATGTGAGCACAACACTGATGCTTCAACTAAGAGCTAACCGCTTAAAGTGAACGAGTGAGACGCGTGATGCTGGGCTGATGTTGTGGCATTCACTGTGACGTTCACTGCTCCAACTAGCGGTGAGGTATCTGAAGCTGGCTCGTAACCCGAATTTTAGCTCGCAACTCAAAGCAAAAAATCAGCCGAGAGACAGCTCATATCTCGAAAAACTCATTAGTCAGGACACTCATAAGTTAAGGCCCCACTGTACAAACAATACTGATAGGACTAATTCTAATGCAAGTGCCAAGAATTTACCATTCAGGCCCTACAGGAGGCAGCATAGAGAATGGAAATTACTTGGGTCTGGAGTCATACCAGCATATCCTGAGTTCAAATTTCTGCTGCATTACCTTGTAGCTTTGTGGCTTTAATTTTCTAGTTTCAGTTTCTTCATATATAAAATGGTAAAGCCAATGATTTCCTGAGAAGATATAAAAATTAAATAAGATAATATATGCAAAGATCTAGAATAATATTTGGCACATAATATATCTACTATTGATTTTATTGTTTAAAAACTAAGCTAATTTTACATTTTAAATAATTATTGAGCCCTTGCTGTTTTGGCTCAGTGGATAGATTGTCGGCCTGCAGACTGAAGGGTCCCGGGTTTAATTCCTGTCAAAGGCACATGCCTGGGTTGCAGGCTTGATCCCCAGTAGGGGGCGTGCATAAGACAACCAACCAATGATTCTCTCATTATTGATGTTTCTATCTCTCTCTTCCTCTCCCTTTCTCTCTGAAATCAATAAAAATATATTAAAAATACTTATTGAGATGCAAAATGATCAATTATATGCCTTTTAATTAAAGTTTATTTTATGCTTTATAATTAATTATGAAATCTGTAAGACAATTTATAATTAGCTACTTTTTATATCACTGTCTTTGAACTCAATAATTGGCTTTCCTGACTTTTAAACTGAGATCAATCTTTTTCCTGAGGTTTCTAATTGCACTAGCAGTTGGGACTAAATGGAACCAATTTCTGCTCACAGTTCTCAACTCAAAGCCCACCAGGCACTCTGGACAAAATCTGACATCTGACTTTCCTCCTATTGCTGAGCACATCTCAAATTGATCAGCTTACCAAGTAGAATTTGAAAGTCACTTTCATTTAAAATCAAATAACCATAAAATCACCCTATTACTATTAAAAGCCAGGATGCTCACCAACACAAATCCCAATGGTGAGCTCCCCATACTTTCAGAGCCTGACTGCCCCTAAAGCACAACATGTTGGGCCTCTTTCAGACTTGACAGCTGGCTGTATAACAGGAAAACTGAAGCCCAATTTGAAATCACTTTTTAAAATAGTATTTGTTGAAACAACATTTTATTCAAATTTTTTTAAATCTTGAAGGTGATCAAAATTAAGCTATGTTTTCAGAAGTAAATCTCATCTCAGAGAAAGAACTAAACATGAAAATGAACTCCTGATCTTTTACTGGTTTGGAATTAATCACTTCGTGCCAGTTTCTAACTTTAGTTACACACCATAAAAACCAACAGCTTAAGGAAGGGGCTTAACCTGAAGTGTATGAACCTCCTGAAGTTGTAGACAAAGGTCTGTGTTCATGCATACTTATCTTTTCTCAGATTCCAAAAGGGATTCATAGGGCTTATGTCACTGAAAGCAATAATGGCATGCTTCAATTTCTACTTTTAAAAAAATCAATAAAGTTATTAACATTAATAAAATCACATTTTGAGAGTCTGCGAGTATGACCGGAGGAGAGTGGGTAACAGCAGCGGAGATCAAAGAGCACAGGCACAATCCAGTTTCCCACACAGCTGAGCTGAGCATGGCCAGCTGCCGGAGTGCACGTGGCAGCGAAACAGTGGTGGAGAACTTTTCTTTTCGGTAGTCAACTGCTTAACTGACACCCATAATGGACTATTGGGTATCCTCCAGCGCTGAAAGGCACATCAACATTAACACCCAGTTTAAAGAGGAGCACAGGAGACTTGACTTGGGGTGGTAAATGCACAATACAATATACAGATGATGTACTGTAGAATTGTGTACCTGAAATCTATATAATTTTGTTAACCAATGTCACCCCAACAAATTCAATAAAAAAATAACTTAACTTAAAAAAAGAGAAGTATCAAAGTGATAATAACTCTTAATTTTTACCTAAAAAAAGATCTTTTCCAGAATTCTAAATTGCATTCATCTGTACAAATTCTTATGTAGCACCTCAAGATATCTCCAATATTTTAAAAATGAAGTTAAGAAGATGAAATAGAGTAACAATTAGATTAAATTTGGCTTTGGAATTAATGGGAAATATAGGTTATCCATACCTGTAAAGTATTACAGGGAAGGGCTCACAAAACAGCAGGCAGAAAATGTTTGTATCAAATCATATGGAAACCAAACACACACACGGATACAAAACAAAGCAACTGCTTTTTATTTAAAGTACATGTGAGAACTCCAAACATCAATTTTTTTAAAAAATATATGCATTTTTTTCCATTTTAAATGTCTCCAAATAATGTGGTAAGGCATATCTCTTTCTCTCTTTCTCTCTCTCTCTCTCTCTGGTTCTATTCTTACAACTTTTAGGAAAGTTTAAAACTCATTCAAAATTTTAAAAATTAACCTAAAATTAAATATCTATTTTATCTTAAAAATTAAATTAAACACAAAATAATGTCATTTTTATGTTATTTCTTGAAAAACCGTACTGTTATCAATTTAAGTAAACAGTGTATATTTCTTATTACATACAGCTAAATACTTTTTTAAAAATTGATTTTTAGAGAGAAAGAAAGGGAGAGAAAGAAAAAAATCAATGGGAGAGTTTGCCTCCTGCATACACCCTGGCTGGAAATCAAACCCTTCCCCACCCGCCCCCCAACTCCTCCACCCCCAGCCTGTTGGTGTATGGGTGGACACTCCAACTAACTAAGGCACATCAGCCAGGGTTATATCGCAATGATTTTAGATACTTATATTTAAATGTATTACATTAAAGATACTGCAATCTTTGCCTTATCCTGTTTGGCTCAGCTGATAGAGCATCGGCCTGCAGACTGAAGGGTCCCAGTTCCATTCTGGTCAAGGGCACATGCCCGGGTTGCAGGCTCGATCCACAGTAAGGGGCGTGCAGAAGGCAGCCAATCAATGATTTTCTCTCATCATTGATGTTTCTATCTCTCTCTCCCTCTCCCTTTCTCTCTGAAATCAATAAAAAAAATATATTTTCAAAAAAGATACTGCAATCTTTAATAATCTTATCTAAAATAAGATCTTTTAAACTTCACATTACTACTTCTACAACTTCTAATAATGATGGAATATAGTAATGAGATTTTATATTACCATGAAAGGAGTTGGAGTATCAAAAAGTTCCCAAATGCCCAAACTCCATTGTGTTCATCATCAATCAACTACAGGATAGATCAAGCTCCAGCAGAGAAACTTGTATCTCTCAGAGCAAAGTATGAGAAGGTGGATTTGGAGCCAAAAAACCATAGTTTCACAACTGTTATAATTGGAAGCCATAATTCGGGGTTTCCCAATGAACACAATTGTTCCATTTTTTCCAATGAATGAGTTTAGTAGGCAGATGGTTACATTGGTCCAAGGTTGAAAGGCAGGTGCAATAGAAAACAGAAAGCAAGGCAGTTGAAAGTTCTGGGGAGAGAGTAATTTTAACTATTAACTGGATAGGGTAGGTCTTAGATATATTTTTTTAATGGAGAGAAACCAGGTGAGGAATGACAGATGGATGGGAAAAGTAGAAGGACAGGAGCAGAAATATTGGGAATTTAGGGAGGGAGGACATTTTGTGGTTGTGTATTCAAAGTGGGATTATGGTTGTTAGTTGTTTGAGAGTAGAGAATGATTGATAAGAGACCTTGTAAGATATTGAGGGGGTCTGGAAGTAAGGTCATTATATAAAGAATGTCAAAAAAACCTATAAATTAGGGAGTTGGAGGGATTGTCCAGATTTATATATAACATATCCAGATTGACAAGAGTTAGTGGTAGAAGGATTATTGTAATCCAGGTGCCAGAGTTCATGAATTCTGGGGTTAGCCAGAATACATTGTTTAAAGGGGAATTTTGGGGGTTTATATAGCAAGGCTTCAGGCCCAGGTCCTTTGACTTACTAGCTTATCTTGGACAAATTATTTATTTCCTAGATATCTTTCCCCTTATCTGTAAATTATCATTAATATAATTTTATAGGGTTTTTTTCTAATGATTAAAGAAACCTATTTAAAGAAACTTGCAACCATGTTTGAATAGAGGAACCTGAGTTTCTCTGTGCCCTTTCATTTCTGCTTACACACCCAAGCTCATTTCTTTCTTGTAATGCCTTGACAAGTGCACCCAGTAGTTGTCAACACACTTTACTAACATTCTGCTTTCCAACCTCTCCCCACAGAGTCACAAAGTCATTGAACACATCTGCCTCCCAAGTTATTCTCACCAAGTGTTTTACCAAATGTGTCAGGTAGATCTTTATTTTTCATCCTCCAGGCTCTATATTCTCACTGCCCACTTAACAATCTTAAATATATATATATATATTAGATGTTTTTATGGCACACTCTTACTTCCAGATGTGAAATTCTATTATGGTCAGGATATTGAGTGCTCTTGCTAGCATTACATGTTCTGAGCATAGTTGAAAGTGTTGGAAGAGAGAAAGGAAGGAAGAAAGAACAAACCTGAAGAAAAGGAGGTGACACAGTGGGTTTACATTCCGGGCAGGGACTGAGATAGCAGGAGTGTAATTAGCCTCAAGTTCTTCTTGGAGTCTGAGGACAAATGACCCATTGGTGTTGAAGCTCATGGGGCTTTAGATGTTGTTTTCACTGATGGCCAAGATGTTTCACTTATCAGAATTCTGGTTTCATTTCCTCCCTGTGTCCTTCAACTTTGAACTTTTAAAGTCAGACCATCTGCAGCACTTCTGAGCCCTATCCAAGTTTGGACGCCCAAGCCATTTTGGGAAGTGTACAAGATTCTCAAAAAAGAGGGTGAAACTGATCTCTATCAGATAAAACCTAGAATTGAGCTTTATCATAAATAGATTATTGCTTGAAAGGAAATGGAAAATGTGTTCCAGAATTATGCCTTTCAGCAAAGTTTCCTAATTCTACCATAAGATATTAAAATTGATTCCTTAAATTTTCAAAAATAAGAGTACTATTGTCATCCATATTGCATAATCAGCATCTCCACCTATTGTTTTCATGGCCATCATCATCACCATTCTCTCTCTCCCCCTCTTTCTCATCATTAAATATTGTGAGTATGTACTGTCTGCAGGACATTGTGCTAAGTGCTGGGCTTGCCTAAGCACACAGGTGCAGTGCGAGGCAAAACTCTCCTTCGTCCCCTGGGATGTGCTGCTACTGAGAAGTGTTGGTACATAGTCTTTTTTTTTTTAAAGCCTGTGTGCTCAAGAAGTGTTGCCAGCGGATTCTCCATCCCACCCCAGGCCCAGCTCACTATTTCTGCATTAGTTTCCAGGGTCACTGTGTCACTATTAAATTGAGCTCTCCCAATCCCCCAAAGTTATGATCGGAAGGAAGGAAGGAAGGAAGGAAGGAAGGAAGGAAGGAAGGAAGGAAAGAAGGGAGGAAGGGAGGGAGGAGGGAGGGAGGGAGGGAGGGAGGGAGGGAAGAGATCTAATATATGTATTCAGGAAAATAAGAGATTGCATTCAAATTAGAAAAAAGTATTAGTTTTCAAATTATGAATAAAAGGCTCACGATTTACCAGGCCCTCAAATTCCTTAGAACCCCTGAATATATTAACTCTTGAGAAGGATAAATATTAAATACACACATATACCACAACTTGTGTGGCTCTGTTCAAAGACACTTTAAAGCCATTTACATTATTAGTGCTAAGTTCAGCTTTCTTTACATTGAACCTAAATAACCAAAATCTGCCTCTTTGTCACTTCTGTTTGTCTGACATAGGGAGAATCCCATCCCTGAACTCTTAAGTCAGTGGTTGTAACTCCCATAAAGCTGTTCTCGGAGATGAACCACCCAGGTACCTTCTACTCTTCCCTGACCAACAGTACTTCAGTTCTCTTGACTGCTTTTCTCTGAAGTATTCCATTTCGGCCACATCTAAGTCAACACTCCTGATAACAGAGCGCCCATGCAGAAAGGAATAGCACTCTCAAAAACAGATATGGTTGGCTCAGTGGATAGAGTGTCAACCTGCGGACTGAAAGGTCCCAGGTTCGATTCCAGTCAAGGGCATGTACCTTGGTTGCAGGCACATCCCCAGGAGGTGTGCAGGAGGCAGCTGATCTATGTTTCTCCCTCATCGATGTTTCTAACTCTCTATCCCTCTCCCTTCCTCTTTGTAAAAAATAAATAAAATATATTTTTTAAAAAACAGAAATGGTACTGCCAGTATTAACCCCAAGGATGGTATTATTCTTTGCTTCTTTTTGAAATTTGCAGCTGGAGATGCAGTTTTGCATTTGCTATGAAAATTGTCATCCCAGCTACACAAAGTTCTATGTCTGATGAGTCTGCCAGTGGCTATTTTCTCAGCATTTTCAGCTACCTCCTGTTGCTCAAAGCTGCGCTGCAGTGCATTTAGAGTGACGGGTTAGATCATAGAGTTCGTTGTTATGTTCTGCAAATAAAGTATTGTTATGGCTGTTTACACTTTTACAAAGGAAATGCTCTCCAGCTGCTCTTCTCTGCCTGAATTCATTAGCTTCGCTGAAGGCATTTTATCTCAGGAGCTCATTCTCTGAGGAATGCGGGATTGGTCTCTACAGTGCTTTTACATCTCATGTGTCAGATCAGGATTTTATTGCTTGGGGCTGTTGAAGATTTAGAAAGCAAAATAGATACATAATATAATTTTTTGGAACAATGGCAAGAATCAAACAGAAAAATCGTTGTCTGTAACTGAATTAAGAGGCAACAACACACAAACCAGCAAGATGACAATATTGAATCCATGTCTCATCATTTTATGTGCCACAGACCATTCTAGATGCATTTTTATCTTTCATCTCATCCAATCCTTGGAATAACCCTATGAGATGGGTATTACTATTATCTGCATTTTCCAGATGAGTAAATGGAAGCCCAGAAAACTCCAAAAGGTGCCCTGTGTCACACAGCTAGTGAATGACAAAATTAAAATTTGATTTGTTGATTTGTTGATGATAGTCATTCTGACAGGTGTGAGATGGTATCTCATTGTCATTTGATTTACATCTCTCGGATGATTAGTGACTTTGAGCATGTTTTCAAATGTCTCTTTGCCTTCTGTATGTCCGCTTTCGAAAAGTGTCTAGGTCCTTTGTCCATTTTTTGATTGGATTGTTTATCTTCTTTTTGTTAAGTTGTATAAGTTCCCTGTAAATGTTGGAGATTAAACCCTTATCGGAGATAACATTGGCAAATATGTTCTCCCCTGCAGTAGGCTTTCTTGTTGTTTTGTTGATGGTTTCTTTTGCTGGGCAGAAGCTTTTTATTTTGATGTAGTCCCATTTGTTTATTTTCTCCTTAGTTTCCATTGCCCTAGGAGCTATATCGGTAGATATTGCTATGACATATGTCTGATATTTTGCTGCCTATAGATTCTTCTAAGATTTTCATGGTTTCCCATCTTATATTTAAGTCCTTTAGCCATTTTGAGTTTATTTTTGTGTGTGGTGTAGGTTGGTGGTCATTGTTTTGCATGTATCTGTCCAATTTTCCCAATACCATTTATTGAAGAGACTGTCTTGACTCCATTGTATCATCTTACCTCCTTTTTCAGATATTAATTGAGCATAATGGTTTGGATCGATTTCTGGGTTCTCTGTTCTGTTCCATTGGTCTATATGTCTGTTCTTGTGCCAGTGCCATGCAGTTTTGAGAACAGTGGCTTTGTAATATAGCTTGATATCTGGTATTGTGATCCCTCCAACTTTGTTCTTCTTTTTCAAGATTGCTGTGGCTATTCGGGATCTTTTTTTGTTCTATATGAATTTTTGGAGAGTTTGTTCTAGGTCTGTAAAATATGCTGTTGGTATTTTAATAGAGTAATATGTATATTTATTAAGAAAATGTTATTAAGGAAATAATAAAAGGTTTAATTAATATATTTAATAAAAATTTAAAAATAATAACTAATAAGATGTATACTATCTCTTAAATAAGAAAAGTCTAAAACTAGATAAAATCTGTATCATTTATATTAATCTTATATTACATATAAAAATATACAATAAATTCACCATTATCTCGAGTATCAGGATTAAAGATGAATTTTATTTTTCTTCATTTTGAGTGTCTGTATTTTTAATTATGTGATGCTTTTATAAGTAAAATAAGTATTTTAAAGGGTCTATTATTAATAACAAATAATAGTGAGTTGTATGAAAACAGAGTTTAAAAATCACACGAATGCAGCACACACAAAAAATACCATTGTTCAAAATGGGTCAAACAAATATAAATTGTTAATTCTTTCCTAGTACCTAGAGACTCATCCACTGTGATGGCCAAGAAAGAAAATTAAAACTATGAAATTAACACAACTTGAAATGATGAGGCTTTTAACAGCATCCCTGAAATGTCCTTAATACAGAACACACAAGGAAAACCATCAATTTGTTTGTTTCTGGAACATTTTTAAAGTGACAAATGGGAAACATTACAGCTTTGTTATCATGTGAAAGAGATTAATTCAACAATAGCCTTAATATTTATTAAATGCAGCTGCCTTGAGATTTTCCCATGACATAAAAATTAACTTTTTAATCAAATAAATGAAAATTGCGTCTTGTGCATTTGTGTCATGATAATTCCATGTTGCACATGCAAGAAAATTATCAAGATAAGGAGGCATAACATGTAAAGCTACAGAATCTAATTGAGTCCCAGTATAGCTCATTATGTTTTATCCAATAGTTCTACAGTAAAGTGATAAGCAGAAGGCAGAAACAAGAAAAAGAAAAGCTAAGTATAAGCTGAACAAAGCTTATAAAAGGGGGATAATTTGTTGTCAGAGAGTAAGAAACAATACTCTTGAAGGTTAAATAATAAACAAGGAACACTAATACAGAATCAAGAATCAAGAGACTCAAGTGTCCATAGTCCCTTTCTCATATGGACTGTGGCAATAGGCCAGTGATGGCGAACCTATGACACGTGTGTCAGAGGTGACACGCGAACTCATTTTTTGGTTGATTTTTCTTTGTTAAATGGCATTTAAATATATAAAATAAATATCAAAAATATAAGTCTTTGTTTTACTATGGTTGCAAAGATCAAAAAATTTCTATATGTGACACGGCACCAGAGTTAAGTTAGGGTTTTTCAAAATGCTGACACGCCGAGCTCAAAAGGTTCGCCATCCCTGCAATAGGCCAAAGGCTTTAGTAAAACATCTGTTGCTCTTTCAGAAGCTAAGAATACTTTAAGCTGAACTGGAGGAAAACAGGCAATAAATTGAAATTCATGACCTATAGATGACAAAAACCGTTAGTCTGTATAATATCTTTTTATAGATTCCGGGATCCAACTAACATTAAAAGATATTTTTAATGTTAGTTGCTAAAGCTTTTGTATAAAGCTTTTTGTATTATATCTCCCCATAGATTAAATATGAGCCAATGTAAATCACCACCATCACCTTAGCTTAGGTATTGCAGTCACTTCACAATTTATTTATTGCTATAGAAAAAGTCCCTGTTTGATCGCCACACCAAAAGGATGAACACCATTGATGCTAAATTTTATTTTTCATTGTAAACAAATACGTACTCATAACATGATAGAGGGAAGAAGCAATAGTAAACCAAGGCATATGCATAGTGAAAATTAGTAAAGCCATGTCACACCACAAACCAAGGTGAACATAGTAATACAATAAAATATATCCTCAATAAAGATGAAAATATTCTTTATTAAGTTCAAACAACATATTGGTGCACAAAAACCACACAGATAGCATAAGAGAACATGATTGTTGACACTCCCTTAAGTCAGCAAAAACTTGGCAATATGTTCTGTTATTTTTGAAAAGTAATAAACATGCCTAATGATTTTAAATGTTAAAGAACAAAATGATTATTCTTCTGGTTTTTTTTGTTTTGTTTTGTTTATAAGCAAATGACCTACCTTTTTGTAAGGCCGTGGCTTGGGAAAGCTGGAACTTGGAAGTTTTTCTTGTGTTTTGTTTTGGCATTTTTGCCAAATTTCACCAGGTGAGATGAAATTCACGTATCACTTAATTAATCACTTTATAGTGAACAATTCAGTGGCATGCAGTACATTCACAATGTATGCAACTCCACCTCTATCTAGTTTCAAAACATCTTCATCACCCAAAATACAACCCTGTGCCCATTCAGCAGTTACTCCTCACTGCATGCTCCCTCATCTCCACCCCCATCCCGGCCCTTGCAACCACCAATCTGCTTTCTGTTTCAATAAAGAATGCATGAAATGTGTGTTTAATAAGTTAACCTGGAAGTTCTAAATATTTTTACTATCTTTATTATATAATCACTAAATAAAGAGACAGACTTGCTAAATCAGAGAGATAGTACGTGTAGATGCAGCATTTCTAGTGGAATGCCTCCACTCTTTTTTTTTTCTTTTAGTATTTTTACCCACAAAATAAGCCCAGAGTGCCATATACTCTGGATGCAAGTAACTGATCATCTCAGTAGAGAAAGGTGGAAATCTTTCTAGCTCATAAAAGGACAAAGACAATTCTCTGTCTTCCATGTCTATGCCAGTTGTCCAGAAGTTTGTTTGGCAGATTCTGACAAAGTTACTATGTGGGATCTTAAGTGATATTCCTGTACTTCACTTTACAAATGTCAAACCATCCACCAAACAATTGTGAGCTAAATTGTCAACCATAAATCCTCTTACAGAAACTATCAAAATAAAAGCTGCTACTTCTAGGCTCAATTCTCCCCAAAGGGTATAGGAAATAGTGGTTAAAATATAAAACTTTCCTTTGTTGCCATCCCCACATACAGATCATTGTAAATAAAGGTGTCCCTGTGAGGGGAATAAAAAAGAACACGCCTAAAAGACATTTAATCATTAAACAGGAGCTTATGCTCTACCGGCTAAGAGCACAACCTGGTAGAGGACCCTTGAAAGTGGTATCCTTTGGGTGTCAAAAATAATCACAAATACTTAAATAGTCCTCACTCTGCTCCTGGCACTGTTCTAAACATTATTTATTGGTTTGTTTATTGTATAATTAATTAATTAATTTAATTAGCTTACATATGTCCATCTGATTTTCTCAACAGACATAAGAGAATTGCTATTGTTATCATCCCTTCTTCACAGAGAATTAAATTGAGACACAGAGATGCTAAATTACTTACCTGAAGTCACACTGGATTTGGCCCAGACACTTGGCTCTAATGTTTGTGCTTTTAGCCCCAAAGCCATTCTGATGCTCTGCCCTAGTAAGGGCCTTAGAGAAGCCTGCTAGTTGAGCTGACTACTCATACCATAACTGATTAAATATTACAGAGTCTAAAAAAGAGAGAAATTTCCATTTTATTCGGAATCTTGAACTATATGAAAATTGTCATGAGGGAGATTTTCACGAAATCAATAGATATATCTTCCAAAGTACATGGTGTAGAAACTTAGCTGAGCTATGGATGGGTCCTAATTTTATAAATCATTTAGAAAAAGTATGTTTTTCACCTGTAAAAAAAATGCTGAATAATAAATTTGCTCAGCACTCACCTAAAAAAATTATTTACAGAACCATTCAGCTTTAAAGTAAATCTGAATTCTATACAGAGTATTGTGAAATTAAAGAAAAAATATATATGTATATTGCTTTCTGACCCCAATTCCTGACAGAGCTTCTAAAACCCTTAAAATTTCCTAAGAGATAAGGACACTAAACATAGCTCTGCTTCTAATATTTGTCTTTGACCCCATCCCTGACACAGTCTCCTAAAACCCCTGTGAATTCCTAAGTGATAAGAGCACTTATTGTGTCTTTTGTTCTAATGAGCCCACTCTGGGTGGGCTCCTGAATAGAAACTGGTCGCCATAAAGACCAAGCCATGATTAGAAGCTTGGGGTTTTGAGCTTCCAAACCCACTTGTCCAGTGAGGGGAGAGGGGCTCAAAATGGAGATAATAATTGATCATGCTTATGTGAGGAAGCCTCCATAAAAATCCCAATGGCATGTGTTTTGGGGAGTTTCGGTTAATGAACACATCCACACTAGGAGGGTGACGCACCCAACTCCACAAAGCTCTTGTGCTCAGGACCCTCCAAGATGTCACCCTGTGTATCTCTTCATCTGCTTCTTCCTTTGCACCCTTTATTGTATCCTTTAATAAACTAATGAACGTAAATGTCTCCCTGAGTTCTGTGGGCCACTCCAGCAATTAATTAAACTCAAGGAGGGTGTTACGGAAACCTCTGATTTACAGCCGACTGATCAGAAGCACAGGTGACAACTGGAGATGTGACTGGTGTTTGAAGCGGAGGCAGTCTCGTATCGAGCTGAGCCCTTGACCTGTGGAATTTGACACTATGTTCAGGTAGATAGTGTCAGGTTTGAGTTAAATTGTGGGACACCCAGCTGCTGTCACAGCATTGCTAGGTGTGGGAAAACCCACACACATCTGGTATCAGAAGTGTGTGAGTGTGGTAGTAGTGTGAAAGCAAAGGGAACGCACAGGAAAGAAAGAACCAGGAGGTAGAGAATGAGAATGGAGTTTTTTCCTACTGAGGATGGAAAGACTGGGTGCTTTTCCAAATACAAGTATATATTTGGTTCCTAAATTTTCCAAATCCTACAATTTCCACTCTATTTCTTTTTGTTCTACCCTGGCCATAAAATTATAAATATCCTACCATACGTGCCCTGCCTCAAGAAGTTTTAAAAGCTTTTGAGTAAATCACAGGAGGAAGCAAAAGTTGACAGCTTAAATTTACAAGCAATACTGCCTGGCCACACAGCAGCTGTAGTAGTTCTGTTGTTGTTTTGTTTATTGCTAGATAGAAGGATCTAAGAAAAGCCTGGGAAGATACATGCTGTAAAATTGTAATACTCCAGCATTTGATAAATTTAGTTGAAAAAAAAATAGTCACGTTATTTTAAGGGTATCCCAGGCACGTATTTTCATGTTCCAGTTGATTGGGGTTGCTTTTTTTGGGGGGGGGGTTGTTTTTTATCCTCACCTGGGGATATTTTCCCATTGATTTTTAGAGAGAGTGGAAGAGAGAGGGAAAGACAGAGAGAAATATCGATATGAGAGAAACACATTGATTGTTCGCCTCCTGCACACGTCCCAACCAGAGCCCAGGCTGGGGAGGAGCTTGCAACAAGGAACTTGCCCTTGACCAGAATTGAACCCAGGACATTTTGATCCATAGGCCAATGCTCTATACACTGAGCAAAACTGGCTAGGCCCAGTTGATTGTTTGAGCATCATGTGGTCTAATTTCCCAAGGTCACCATCAGTAACCAAAATTCCTTTCCACCCTTTCCCAATACTCTTTTTTATGTTCTCTATGTTCTAGACCAACCATTTCCAAAGACGTTTCTGTAATAGGGCAAATGTACTGTATTGGCACCATACAACACAGTAGCCATTAGCCATTTGTGTCTGCTGAGCAATTGAAATGTTGCTGGTTAAACTGAGGATCTAAATTTTGAGTTTTATTTAATTGAAATTTAAACAACCATATGTGGTTAGAGGCCACCACATTGGACAAAGTAGCTTTAGACAAAGAGACCTACTTCTCTTTTTCCACCCTTTACTCATTTATTCCACAAATATTTATTACCCATCTTCTCAGCCAAACATTATGCCAAGTTCTGGACATATAATGCTGAACAAGACACCTCTGCCCTATGAATGCTGAAAGAGACAGCTATTACTCAATTACACAAATAAGTTCTTAATCCCAAGTCATGGTACTGTATCTTATCAATTCTAAGATGTTCAGTTTTTTCAAATATTAACATTTCTAAAATCAGGACATGTGCTTTACATCAATAGCATCTTATAATCGCTTGCCAGACAGGCCAGTCATAGAAAATTGTCATCACCTACACAAACATGAACTCAGTCATTATTGCTAGTGGCATGACCAGACAACATGCAATCCCTTGAGATGTCAGCCAACAAATTATATAAGAATCAATTTAAGAAAGAACATGAGTCCTGGTCATTATCAGTTAACACCTTTTGGTAAGATCAAGAAAGCAGTTTCTGTGATAGTTCCTGGTCAAGTCAAAATTAAATCAGGATGAAAACAGGCAGATTAGACATCAGTGGCTTGGAATAAAATTCCAAAGACAAAAGTGGAGCACTCTGTTATGCTGGTTGGGGTGGGGGATGTGTAGGGGGGGAGGCAAAAAGAAAGAAAATGGGAGACATGTGATACTTTCAACAATAAAAATAAAAGAACTGTTGCTGCATCGCTGACACATTTGAGGGTACAAGGATAACATGGTAGAGAAGAACATGGACAAAATCATTGCTGGGGTCCAATCCCAGCAGGTCCAGGGGTCCCCAAAGGTGTGGACGGAGTCGGTGAAGAAGGAATGACACGAAGACAGCCTTCAGTTGGTCAGCAGCCTAGTCAGGACCTATAGCCAGGATCTCCAGCCAAAGTTCTGGTCGGAGTTCTGGTTAGGAACTGATGAGGATCTGACATTTATTGTCTTATTACATCCGTATTTATACCAGCCGATTTTAATCCTGTCAATTTCTATTACAAGGGTTAAGGTGTTTCTCATCTCCATTCCAGGGAGTAAAGACCATGTAGCTTAACTACCTGCCTGGCACTTAATTAAGGGGTTGTATCCCCTCCCTAACCTCAGGGAAAGACCCCCACCTGGGGAAACAACCTTTCTCGGAGAGGTGACCTTGGTTAAAACACATGGCGCTAAAGGGAGCAAACATATTAAAAACAGTATGCTATATATGCCAGGTCCATTGAAACATATGCTGTGTAGATGTTTCTTTCCTGCAGCGACTGTGCCAAGCAGCAAGGATGGACCGGCTTCCGGCAAATCATCACTACATGGCACAGCGATTCAGATTCTACATGTCAAAATGTATTAGGAATATCTTACTCAATTTATTTTGTTTACATTTTCCTTTTACAAATGTACAAAAATAAAATATGATAAAAATTCATGTTTACATAAACCAAAAAGAGGTCTCAATAAGCATAAAATAAAAATGATGAAGCAAAAAGCATCATATCACGGATTCACTGGGAGTGAGGGTTTTTCTTTCTTAATCTACAGTATATATATAGCAGCCTAAGCAACCATTATGACCAAGAGACCAGAACAACCGGTTGACCAGTTGCTATAATGTACACTGACAACCAGGGGGCAGATGCTCAATGCGGGAGCTGCTCCCTGGTGGTCAGTGCACTCCCACAGGGGGAGCGCCGCTCAGCCAGAAGCTGGGCTCATGGCTGGTGAGCACACTTGCAGCGGCGGGAACCTCTCCTGACTCCGCAGCAGCGCTACCAAGCAGTGGCAGCAGGTGCAGTGGGCCGGGGTGAGCACGAGCAGCGCAGCACCGGCTTGGGCTCCTCCCTGGCCACCGGCTGCTTAGTACACTGCTACATCCCTTGAGGGGTCCTGGATTGTGAGAGGGTGCAGGCCAGGCTGAGGGGGCCCCCCACCCAATGTGCTCGAATCTGTGCACCAGGCCTCTAGTAATACATAAACCAGTTGAGTATTTTTCAACATAAGACATCTTAAAATCAATGGAATTTGGTAAATATAATACTCAAGTATTCATGCTTCCAATCCTTTTTTTTTTTTTACATTTTCCTCTTTACCTAGAATGTCCTTCTTAGTCATCTTTTTGTTCTAGGTCAGATCTCTCTCTGATCAAATCTCTTTTCCCTAATTTTTTCTTCCTCTGAATTCTCAGGACTTACTATAGAGCACCTAGCATTTCTTGTGCATGTTCTCAGCTCCCCTAAATTGAGTACCTGAGGTCCAGACTCCTTAAAGACCAATTGCATGTATTATTCAAATCTTATATTTCACTTAGGATACTGCTTTGCCTATTGGAGTAGTTAGCAAATGTACCAAGGCCACTATAGTATATAATGCCACAAGGATCGCCCATAGAGTAATGCAATGTCCTGTAGACTTGGAAGATGGCAGGTGCTATTTAATAGTATGCTTTTGATTGGGTCAATATAAACCATGGATATGTCAAGAACCATTCTGACCAACAAATGCAGTGGTCTGGGGGAAATGCCACAAAGATGTCACGTCTCAGTGTTAAGCTTCCCACAAGGGTAAGCATAGGTAATTGCACATATTGCTTGGTAATGTCTGCCTCTTCCCCAGAGCCCAAAAAATAAAAGTAAAGAAATTAATGCTAATAAACTCCAAATACTAAGCAACCTGCTAAAGGAAATGATGTTAACAAATTTTGGAAGCTGATAGCAGTTGGGAGAGAAATATTCAGGAACGAGGAACAAAGGCTATTTCATAGGTGGGGTGTGACACAAGGCTAGTAATAGAAGGCCTTTGTGAAATTCTTCATCAAGAGTAGTTGCTGGGGGAAGGTCAAGGGGGGAAAAAGGAGATATATGTACTACTCTTTGTAATACTTTAAGCAATAAAACTAAATTTTTTTAAAAAAAAAGAGTAGTTTGAGTTCTAGGTCCCCCACCTTCTAGCAAACACCAGATAGTTAGGAAACAGGTTTAATTCTGGAGAGGCTGAACTGGAGGAATTCTGTACTCCAGGCAAAAGGTAGCACCCAGGTGTAAATAAAACAGAGGAATAAAGTGAAACTCTGCATCCTGAACAGTAGGACCCCTGCTTTTTTCTCTCACTCAGCTCTGAGAATACAGGCTTATATCCCTCCAGAAGGAGATCAGTACATTTCTTTTAGGGAAAGTAATCAGTCTCTTAAGAGTAAATCTGGTACTAAGCTATTTAAAAATATAATATTTTGCTATTCTAATGCACACATGCGTGTGTGTGTGAGTATACATGTATATACAGATGCTAAGATCCAATTTAAAATCTGAAAACTTTATATAAATATGTATTTCCAAATATATATCTTATTAAATGCTAAGTTCCTTGATGGCTAGATTTGTATTTTCTCAATATGTCTAGCCCATAATGTAAAGCTTTGCCTGTAACAAGTGCTCAGTACATTTTTTAAAATTTAAACAGAAAACTTCTAAGAATACAATATTTACTGCTATGTATCCAAACATGGAGTTTGGTTCTTAACAACCAAAGTTGTTTGACCAAAACTTCCTGTCTCAACTAAAACCCAAAACCAAAATGGCCATGAGTACCTACTGAGCTCACAGTGAACATACAACCCAAGTCCTACTCTCAGCTCCCTCCAGGATGGTGACCTGAAGCCCTCTGCACATGCTCTGATAGGTCTGTACTGTTGCCCTTCAGTCGAAGATGAAGGTTTGATGGTTGGTGCCTACACAATCCAAATAAATCTTTCATATTCTCTGCATCCCTTGTAGCATCATCATGGCCACCTTATACAGGTATTTATAAATGAAGTTTTAAGTTTGTTAAAATTTGAAATTTTTTCTGATATATTTTCTTTTCCACAGAGTTCAACCAATTGCATTAGCTGTTGTTATTGTTATTGTTAAACAGGTAGGCATAATAATTTACTACTAAAAAACAAACAGCCCTAACCGGTTTGGCTCAGTGGATAGAGCGTCGGCCTGTGAACTGAAAGGTCCCGGGTTTGATTCTGGTCAGGGGCATGTACCTTGGTTTCGGCACATCCCCAGTAGGGAGTGTGCAGGAGGCAGCTGGTCGATGTTTCTCTCTCATCAATGTTTCTAACTCTCTATCCCTCTCCCTTCCTCTCTGTAAAAAATCAATAAAATATATTTTTAAAAAACAACAACATAGAAACCTTTTTACAAGACAAAAATTGGAAAATATGCTGCTTTACTTCCACAATTTTTTAACATTGCCTGACAAGAAAGTGGTCCAGACATCTGTGGTTTTTGTCATCATCCATTAATATTAGCTGTTGATAAGCATCACTAAGCAATTTTAAGGTTTTTTTATGCAAGGGTTGGCAACAGCTCAGGAATGGGGTGGCCAAATCACTGACCCCTTTCCTTTAAGCAAACAGTCAGAGGTAGAGAAGAAGGAGACTGGCAATAAAGGGAAAAGGGAGAAGCCAAAAATCATTTTCCCCCCAAGGATGAGATTAGCTTCACTTAGGGAATAAACTTTTACATTCTGATTCAGGGTTGGAAACAACAAGTTTGAAATGAGGGTTTGTACAAGGAGGACGGTTGTAGTTGATCCTCACAACAGCCTTGTTGGTTATTCATTTTCATCTGCACTGATGCCAAGAGAGTGTAAGAGTCCAGACTACCTGTGACTGCCTTGAGAACCCTCTTGCTTCACCCTAACATCCAGCGTGCTCAGACTCAGCTGAGGCGTGCTTCCCTTTTGAGCAGTTATATGGAAACAGCCTCTCTCAACCCTGCCTTCTTCTCCTGACTCCCCACTAAGGGCTCCACTTCTCTAGCAACCCTCCGGGTAAAGGCTGCTTATGGTTCCACATCCCTCAGAGTTGAGGTTGGTGTAGCAGACCTCTAACTCCATACACATCCTCTAGACCAGCGGTTCTCAACCTGTGGGTCGCGACCCCTTTGGGGGTCAATCGACCCTTTCACAGGGGTCGCCTAAGACCATCGGAAAACACATATATAATTACATATTGTTTTGTGATTGATCACTATGCTTTAATTATGTTCAATTTGTAACAATGAAAATACATCCTGCATATCAGATATTTACATTACGATTCATAACAGTAGCAAAATTACAGTTATGAAGTAGCAACTAAAATAATTTTATGGTTGGGGACACCACAACATGAGGAACTGTATTAAAGGGTAGCCGCATTAGGAAGGTTGAGAACCACTGCTCTAGACCAATACTCCTCCACCCTAACAGAAAAGTCACTGCATCTATGAGGCACATGCCGCCTAGTACAATCTCCCCTGGCTTTCTATGACTGTTATCTACCTACTTCCAAGTCAAGCCCAGCAAAGATGACTTTGAAATGAGTATCACTAAATAACTGCTGGAAGAATGATGCAGAAGAGGAAGTGGGAGGGAACCAAAGCTAACTTCTACTTTGCCATTTTCATTTTGTCTGTTGTTCTAGTTTAATTATCACCTTGGATACCACAGAGAACCACCTGAGACTTGAAGTGCTATCAGCTTTGGCACATGTACCAATTTGCTAATGACTGAGCTGTACAATATAGTAAATTATCTGGAATTAATTATATTTTACTACTATAAGTTATAGAAATTCAAGTTTTTAATATCCAGCAATACTTAGAAAAGTTAAATGGATTTTTTCAATATTGTCAGTAGCCTTGAAATAATAATGATACGACTAGATTCAAACTATAATTCACCATCTGATATATTGCCATTTCAAGACCCAGGGAAGTAACTGAACAGGGATTATAAGAGAGTGACCAGCTGAAAGTGACCAGGCAGCACCACGACTATAGCAACCTCTCCCTTCCCCTCACATATTCTCCATTTGGGACTCTCTGCCCCTGAAATAGTATTGATTGCTAGTAACCTAAAATATCCTTCCCAAGCCACTATTTCTAGAAAATGTGGATATTTCATAAACATCCTAATGACTATATTCCTTATAAATCTTCAAGTTCTAATCTTCAGTTCTTAGCTCAAAAATTTTAAAATAATTCCCTACTTGAAATAAATCAAATGAGATATATAGGATGGTTTCATGGTGGAGGTAGAGAAAAACATACATTTAAATTACATTGTTGGCTGCCTACACACAGCTCTTCTTCCTTCCTCATAAGCTATATATATATTCATGTCTTCCACATAGATGATGTGACTCAGCAGAAATTGACCCTATTCCATTTCCAGGAGTGGATTCCGATTAGTCTAAACTGATTAGTTCTAACACCCTCATTGTGATTGGTCAGGAAACCAGACTCAAACCAATCAGTATGTGGCAGTGCTGCATAACTACTATGGATCTAGAGGTGAGCACAAGATTTAAATTGATCTAAATTATTCCATTATTGAAGTTGTTTTCTTCCTCTCTCACCATGAACAGAAAGCATGTTTGTTGATGCTGTTGAAATGCATCTGGCATCATAAGAGAAGCCATCTGAAGACTAGCCAACATATGTAGAAGGAAGAACTAAAAAAAAAAAATCAAATGAATCTGCCCCAGAGCCTTGATTATACTCTGCCTAGAGACATTCTACCTTCGGACTTCCTGCTGCTAAGGTAGTGTGATTAAGCTCATGAATTAAGCTAGCTTGAATTAAGATCTTACTCATTTGTTCCTAAAGCATCCTGATTAGCACTATGTATAAGCTACAATTGTTTTATGAATAAAGATAGTTATATACTTAGGGAAAATATCTAAAGGCTACTTACAAACTGAACATTTAACTTCTAGTGAATGGCATTGGGGTAATGGTATAAAGGCTGATATTGGCAATAGGAGTGTTTTATGTTTTACATTATATATTGCTACTCTCTACTTTCACAGTCGTATATACAGCTTTTAATAAGAACATTTCTAAGGAAAGTACAGGGAGGAGATTGACTAGTGGATATTTTAAGAACACTTCCACACCCTAATATTATGACTTTCTTATTATTCTAAGTTGCTTGAAATCATCCTATATAATAAAAGGCTAATATGCAAATTGACCCTAACAATGGAACAACTGGTCACTATGATACGCACTGACCACCAGGGGGCAGATGCTCAATGCAGGAGCTGCCCACTGGTGGTCAGTGCACTTCCACAAGGGAGCAGGCCTAAGCCATCAGTCAGACATCCCCCAAGGGGTCCCAGGCTGCGAGAGGGCACAGGCCGGGCTGAGGGACACCTACAAGTGCACTCATTTTCATGCACCATGCCTCTAGTGAGTTATAAAAGGAAAAGCCATAATAAATAAGGTTTATAATATCTGCCTGCCCAAAACATCTGTTCACTGATAAATATCCCACTTTCACATATGTCTCTCTTTGACTCTTTCCTGCCTACTCTTCCTCCTCTTCCCCCCTCTTACTTACACACTAATGCACATGCACGTGCACATGCACACGTGTATTTACACACACACACACACACACACACACACACACTACATTCCTACTACAGATCCTTCTCTCTGGCCACAGCCTATTAGCCTGATGATAGACACCTGACCCAGATGTGCTTCTTACCCTTGGATAAAATGTTTCTCTTCTACTGTTAATTGGACAGAAAGAGAACTATTTAAATTTGAATAGCAGGAATCTAGGTTAGACATAGAAAAAGGAACTTCTTTTCTAATTATTATGACATGCTGAAATCAACTAACCTTCATAATCACAGTAAGTAGTTCACCTCCAAGTTTTTACCTATGATACATTTTTATTTAGTTCTAATAATGCAAGTCACCCTAATTTTGCTTGTAAACTCCATTCTTGCTTAAGGAATTATAAGTGTGTTCCTGATTATTGAAATCAAGAGTTTTAACTAAGACAACAAAGGAATTGAAATCTAAGTGTTTACTTATTACTTCTCTAGTTGATATTCAGACTTTTTAAATCTCTAGAGAGGCATACCCAGTGAAGGCCTCAGTAGAAGAATCTGTTTACCATGGCAGTGACAGTTGCCCTGCAGACCTCAGGCCACATACAGCTCTTCAATGCCGGAGTAAAGAAGAAACAGCTTCCCAAACAATGCAGGGCTGGGGCTTAAGAAAACTAAAGGGAATGCCACACCTTTTAGGAATAACTAAAAAGAAAAATAATATTCTACTCAGGTATATTTTAGACCCTGCCTCATTTCAAGAAGGATTTGAAGGAGGGGTACAAAAATACATGGATTATTATGATAGTTGATTTTATGTGTCAGCATACCTGGACCATAGTACCCAGTTATTGCTTTCTATTTTATTTTATTTTATTGTTGACAGTTTTACAGGTGTCCCCCAAGTTTTCCCCCTTTACCTGCCTCCTCCCAGCTCCTGCCCCACCCTAGGCTTTCGCCACACTGTTGTCTGTGTCCATTGGTTATACATATATGTTTGTGAGATCTTTGGATAATCTCTTCCCGTATTTCCTGACCCCTCTAAGATTTGTCAGTCTGTTCCATGCCTCCATGTCTCTGAACCTATTTTGTTCATCAGTTTATTATGTTAGATTCCACTTATAAATGAGATCATGTGATATTTGCCTTTCTTTGCCTTTTCTTTACTCAGCATAATACTCTCCAGATCCATCCATGCTATGACAGAGGGTAAGAAATTCTTTAAACATTATTCTAGATGTTTCTGTGAGGTATTTTTAAAGGCAATTAATATTTAAATCATCAGACTATACATAAAGCAGATTACCATCCATAATGTTGATGGGCCTCATCCTATCAGTTGAAGGTCTTAATTAAAAAAAAGACTAACTCTGGCCAGGTAGCTCATGATCCCCAGTCAGAGCATATACAAGAATCAACCAATAAATGCATAAATAAGTGGAACAGCAAATATCTCTCTCTCTCTCAAAAAAAGAAGAAAGGAAGGAAGGAAGGAAGGAAGGAAGGAAGGAAGGAAGGAAGGAAGGAAGGGAGGGAGGGAGGGAGGGAGGGAGGGAGGGAGGGAGGGAGGAAGGAAGGAAGGAAGGAAGGAAGAAAGAAAGAAAGAAAGAAAGAAAGAAAGAAAGAAAGAAAGAAAGAAAGAAAAAGAAAGACTGATCTCCCTTGAAGAAAGGGGAATTCTACCAATAGACAGACTTTAGACTTGAACTACAGCATCTATTCCAGCCTATGCTGGCCTATCCTACAGATTTTGGACTTGCTGGCCTCCACAATTACATGAGCCAATTAAGAGAAGAGAAGCAAAGCCAAAGCGGAGAGGAGAGGAGAGGGGAGGGGAGGGGAGGGGAGGGGAGGGGAGGGAAGGGGAAGAGAAGAAGGAGAGGGAAGGGGAGGGGAGGGGCGGGGAGGGGAGAAACAAGAAGAATAGATGTTTGAATTACATAGCTATCACATAAATGCTTTCCTGGATTGTTTTTCATACAGTGTTCGATTTATTATGGATAGATACAGTACAAACTTTTATATCAGCTCTAGACCTGCCTACTAGACAGGGACAGTCTTTTACATTAGCATTAAATATAGCACTATAAAAACATTAACATTTTGTTAAACATGTATTATCAAGGAAGGTTATGTAATTACTACAAACTAAAAGCACTTCTTAGCTATGTGGAAATTTATTATTCCAAATAAACCTTTCCATTTTAACAAACTATTATTTTTCCAATTCTGAAATTATATTTGATATTTATAAGAATTATATTTAATATATAAGAATTGCCCCCTCAACTTCATAACCATCACTTTTTACTAATTGCCTTATTTACTTGAATTACTTATTCAAAACAGCTATTGATTATTCAAAATAATGTTGCTCACTTTTAATTGAATCCTCAGGCAAACCAGCATGCACTTCTCAGCTTGCATAGTAATTCATCAACACATGCATTATGCATTTCTTATGAATAGGACATGGAATGAAATGAGAGATTTGGTTGAAGGTGTGTCTACTTTTATTCAGGCAGGAAAAAGGAGGAGAAATATAATACCTGTATATAAAGACTTTTTTCTACTAAGACTAACTACTTTTAAATATCATTCCAATTTATATTTTTTACTTTATAGGACATATTTACTCAGAATTACATATATATATTTGTACCCCACGGAGTGACATTTTTGTCTACAACCAAGGGATGGATGACTTGAAGCTCAGAACAGCTATCTGTTGGTCCAAAGTCACAGATGGATCAGTGAAAGAGAATCTTCCAGACCCAAAAAGCCAAACTCCTTCCTGGTTCAATGCACTTACCTCATGATTTCACTCTTTCTAATGGCCTGCTAATTCCAAAGTCCTTTGAGTTTATTTCTTTGATTTACATATAGATCTACATACTAAGCTATACGTAGTAACTATGTAATTTATTTTCAACTCTAATCTTTATTGTTCTTCATCTTTAAAGCTATTTCTTTTTAAAGTTTTCTTTATGTCAGTCCTTCAATCTTCCAAGCCATCTCACTATCAAAAATGCATGTTGTCACCTAGCCGACATGACTCAGTGGTTGAACATTGATCTGTGAACCAGAAGGTCACGGTTTGATTCCCAATCAGGGCATATGCCTGGGTTGCAACCTCCATCCACAGTGTAGTATGCACAGGAAGCAGTTGATCAATGATTCTCTCTCATCATTGATGTTTCTACCTCTCTCTCCCTCTCTCTCTTCTTCTTATATTTTGAAAAGATGAATGTTGTCAAATGTATTCATTCAGAAAATATTTATTGCATCCTTACTAGTGTGACCTAGGTGCAACTAATAGCCAGGAAAAAAAGGCAAACAATAAGAGCATGCAATGGAGTCAAGACAGTCTCTTTAATAAAAGGTGTTGGGAAAATTGGATACATGCAAAAAAATGAAACTAAACCACTAACTTACACCATACACAAAAATAAACTCAAATGGATAAAGGACTTAAATGTACAATGGGAAACCATAAAAATACTAGAAGAATCCATAGGCAGTAAAATATCAGACATATGTTGCAGCAATATCATTACTGATACAGCTCCCAGGGCAATGAAACTAAGGAGAAAATAAACAAATTGGACTACATCAAAATAAAAAGCTTCTGCAAAGCCAAAGAAACCATCAACAAAACAACAAGAAAGTTCACTGCATGGGAGAACATATTTGCCAATGTTATGTCTGATAAGGGCCTAATCTCCAAAATTTATAGGGAACTCATACATATTAACAAAAGGAAAATAAACCACCCAATCAAAAAATGGGCAAGGGACCCAAACAGACACTTTTCAAAAGTGGACATACAGAAGGCCAAGAGACATATGAAAATATGCTCAAAGTCACTAATCATCTGAGAGATGCAAAATGACAATGAGATACCATCTCACACCTGTCAGAATGGCTATCATCAACAAATCAACAAATGACAAGTGCTGTCGAGGATGTGAAGAAAAAGGAAATCTCATGCACTGCTGGTGGGAATGCAGACTGGTGCAGTCACTGTGGAGAACAGTATGGAGTTTCCTCAAAAAATTAAAAATGGAACTTCCATTATTCAGAAAGGACATATGCACCCCTATGTTCATAGCAGCACAATTTACAATAGCTAAGATTTGGAAACAGCTTAAGTGCCCATCAGCAGAGGAATGGATTAGAAAACTGTGGTACATCTACACAATGGAATACTATGCTGCTGTAAAAAAGAAAGAACTCTTACCATTCACAACAGCATGGATGGAACTGGAGAACATTATGCTAAGCAAAATACCAGTCGGGGAAAGATAAATATCACATGACCTTACTCATTTGTGGAATATAATGAACAAGATAAACTGATGAACAAAAACAGACCCAGAGATGGAGAAGCTTCAAATAGACCATCAAACTTCAGAGGGTAGGTGAGGAAGGGTGTGTGTGGCAGGGGGGGCGGGGGGGAGGCAAGCGGGAGGGTAAGACAGCAATCAAAGGACTTGTATGTATGCATATAAGCATAACCAATGGACACAGATACTAGGGTGGTGGGAGCATGCGCTAGGGGTGGGGATGGCAGGGGAGAGGTCAATGGGGAAAATGGAGACTTATGTAATACTATACGTAGTACTTTAAACAATAAAGAATTTTTTAAAGGTTATTAAAATGCGGTAAGCTCCAGAGGCAGAAGTAATAATGGTTGCACAACAATGAGAATGTACTGAATGCCACTGAACTGTACAATTAAAATGATTAAAATACCAAATTTTATAATTAAGTATATTTTACCACAATTTTTAAAAAAAAAACTATGGAAGTTCAAAAAAAATCAGCAAACAAAATACCCTGTCCTCTTGGAGTGGATGTTCTAGTGGAAGAGATAGATTTAACAGTTGCTAATTAATGCTATAAGGTGTGGGAGACATTTTTTGAAGAGGATATCAGGAAAACCTCTCTGAGGAGGTAATCATTTGAGCACAGATGTGCACAGGCAGCAAGATAGAAACCGCCTTAGAACACTTGCAGAATAAGAAGGACAAAGAATATGAGGAAAGCCATAGGAAACTGTCAGATCACAATGGCATAAAATTAGAAATCAACTACAATAAAAACAATAAAAAAATATCAAACACCTGGAGGTTAAATAGCATGTGATTAAACAATGACTGGGTTACCAAAGAGATCAAAGAAGAAATAAACAGCATCATGGCAACAAATGACAATAAAACCACAACAATCCAAAATCTATGGGACACAGTGAAAGCGGTCTTGAGAGGGAAGTCCAGACATAGCTCTACAGGCCTACCTCAAAAAACAAGAAAAATGATAATAAATTATCTAACCCTACAACTCAAAGAGTTAGAAAGAGAGCAACAAGAAAAGCCCAGCATAAGCAGAAGGAAGGAAATAATAATAAATGACATAGAGAAAAAAAATCAACAAAACCAAGAGCTGGTTCTTTGAAAGGATAAACAAGATTGATGACCCTCTAGACAGGCTCACCAAGAAGCAAAGAGTGAGGACCCAAATAAACAAAATCAGATATGAAAGAGGTGAAGTAACAACCGATCTCACAGAAATACAAATGATTATGAAAAAATACTATGAACAACTCTATTTCAACAAAATGGACAACCTAGATGAAATGGATATATTTTAGAAAAATACAAGCTCCCAAAACTCAATCAGGAAGAATCAAAAACCCAAATAGGCTCATAACCATTGAAGAAATTGAAGCAATGATCAAAAATCTTCCAGCAAGCAAAGCCCTGGTCTGGACAGTTTTACAGGAGAGTTCTACCAAGAATTCGAAGAAGAACTAAAACTTATCCTTCTCAGAATATTCAAAAAAATTCAAGAGGAAGGCACACTACAGAGCTCTTTCTATGAAGCCAGCATTACCCTAATTCCAAAACCAGATAAAGACACCACAAAAAAAAGAGAACTACAGGCCAATATCCTTGATGAAAATAGATGCTAAAATCCTCAACAAAATTCTAGCAAAGCTGGTCCAGCATTACATTAGAAAGATCATACATTATGACCAAGTAGGATTTATTCCGGGGATGCAAGGGTGGTACAATATCCACAAATCAATAAATGTGATACATCATATAAACAAATTGAGAGACAAAATCACATAATCATATCAATTGATGCAGAACAAGCATTTGACAAAATCCAATGTTTCTTAATAAAAACTCTCAGCAAAGTGGGAATAGAGGGGTCATAGCTCAACATAATAAAAGCCTTATATGACAAACCTACAGCCAACATCATATGCAATGGGCAAAAACTAAACTCATTACCCTTAAGAACGGGAACAAGGCAGGATGCCCACTTTTACCACTCTTGTTCTATATAATACTGGAGGTATTAGCCATAGCGATCAGACAAGAAGAAGAAATAAAAGGCATCCAAATTGGAAAAGAAGAAGTAAAACTGTCCTTAGTCACAGATGATATGATACTGTACATAGAAAACCCCAAAGATTCCATCAAAAAACTACTGGACCTAATAAATGAATTTGGCAATGTAGCAGCATACAAAATTAACACCCTAAATCTATGGCTTCTTTATACACCAATAATGAATTCACACAGAGAAACGGAAAAAAAATCCCATTTACCATTGCACCAAAAAAATTAAGATACCTAGGAATAACTTAACTAAGGAGGTAAAAGACCTGTACTCGGAAAACTACAGGACATTGAAAAAAGAGATAGAGGAAGACATGAAAAAATGGAAGAAAATACCGTGTTCATGGATTGGTAGAATAAACATCATTAAAATGTCCATACTACCCAAAGCAATCTACAGATTCAATGCAATCCCCATTAAAATACCAATGGAATACTTCAAAGATCTAGAACAAACTCTCCAAAAATTCATCTGGAATAAAAAAAGACCCCGAATAGCCACAGCAATCTTGAGAAAGAAGAACAAAGTTGGAGGGATCACAATACCAGATATCAAGCTATATTACCAAGCCATGATTCTCAAAACTGCCTAGTACTGGCACAAGAACAGACATAAAGACTATTGGAACAGAACAGAAAACTCAGAAATCGACCCAAGCCATTATGCTCAATTAATATTTGACAAAGGAAGCAAGAGCATACAATGGAGTCAAGACAGTCTCTTCAATAAATGATGTTGGGTTAGATAACTGGACAGATACATGCCAAAAAAATGAAACTAGGCCACCAATTTACAGCATACAGAAGAATAAACTTGAAATTTGTAAAAGACTTAAATATAATTCATTAAACCATAAAAATCCTAGAAGAAAACTTGGGCAGCAAAATATCAGACATCCTACATAGCAGAATTTTCACTGATACAATGCTTAGCACAAAAGAAACAAAGGAAAAAATTAATAAATGGGACTACAGCCAAATAAAAAGCTTCTGAACAACAAAATAAATCAGCATTAAAATGAAAAAGGAACCCACTGTATGGGAGAACATATTTTCCAATGATACATCTGATAAAGGATTAATTTCCAAAATATACAAAATACTCATACAACTCAAAAAAATGGGAGACAAATTATCCAATTAAAAAATGGGCAGAAGACCTAAATAGACACTTCTCCAAAGATGACAGACAAATGGCCAAGAGACATGAAAAATTCTCAATGTCACTAATCCTCAAAGAGATGCAAATTAAAATGACAATGAGGTACCACGTCACACTTGCCAGAATGGCTACCATCAATAAATCAAAATACAACAAGTGCTGATGAGGATATGGAGAAAAGGGAACCCTAGTACACTGCTGGTAGGAATGCAGATTGGTACAACCCCTATGGAAAACAGTATGGAGTTTCCACATAAAATTAAAAATGGAACTGCCATTTGACCCATTGATCCCACTTCTAGGAATATGTCATAAGAATCCTGAAATACCAATCAGAAAGAATATATGCGCCCCTATGTTCATAGGAGCACAATTTACAATAGCTAAGATTTGGAAACAGCCTAAGTGCCCATCAATAGATCACTGGATAAAAAAGCTGTGGTACATTTATACCATGGAATACTATGCAGCCATAAAAAAGTATCTCTTACCATTTGAGACAGCATGGAGGGACCTGGAAAGTATTATGCTAAACAAAATAAGCCAGTCCGAGAAAGACAAATATCACATGATCTCACTTATATGGGGAATTCAGTGAACAAAATAAACTGACAAACAAAATAGATCCAGAGACATGGATGCATGCAACAGACTGAGGATTCTCAGAGGGAAGGGGCGGGTGGGGGGAGGGCAGGAAGGGATTAACTAAAGAACTTATATACATATATACAAAACCCATGGACACAGACAATATTGTGTTAAAGGCCTGGGGAGGGAGTGGAGTGGAGAGGAGGAGGTCAATGGGGGGAAAGGAGGGGACATCTGCAATACTTTCTATAGACACTGGGGGTGAGGGGACAAGGTAAGTGCCAGGGGGTAGGGGATGCTGGGGGAAGGACAGTGAGGGAAAAAAAGAGAGAGACATATGTACCACTATTTGTAATACCTTAGACAATAAAATAAAATTTTAAAAAATAAAAATAAATAAATAAATAAATAAGAATTTAAAAAATAAAACTGACACTGGAAAATTTTCTATTCCTAAAAAAAATCATTTGGGAAAGTATTGAGGTGATACTCAATACTCAAGCAGATTCTTGGGCTTCATTCCCATTCCAAAATAGAATCTTGAATGTAGGACTCAAGAATCTATATTTACATTAAAATAAAAAATAATTTTTAAAAATCCTTCCCAGTTGATTTCAAAATTTAGCTGGGCTTGGGAGCCACTCTTTGAAACTATGGGCACTCTAGAAATTCAGTAACCATAAATCTGTCAGGGCTAAGCAGTCAGAGAAAGCTCTGTGGCAGAAGTGGGATTTGACTGAGCTGTGTAGACTGTCAACTTCAGTATAATAGTACTATAGACTGACAGGTGGGGAAAGGGCACAGGTTCTTCAGGAATGAGCAACAATATGACAAAGGTAAGAGCAACATGATCTGGTGCATCTGTGGTCCCATGAAATGATGAGGCTCACCAGAAAGCATAGAGTGCAGTGAGAAGTGATAGGAAATAGGTTACACAATAGGGCACTCTATGGTAAGTTTCAATAAGTAAGAGCTCAAGCTTCAAGATAGATGAGTGTGACGTGAAGAACAGGAAAAGGAGCTCTGCTGCTCCCTCAGTTTTAGGTCAGCTCTGATCTAACCAGTGCTAGCCCCTGAAAGGTGATTCTGGGCTATGATTCTGGGCGAAAGGGTATTTTGTCTCCGTTTGTGACTTTCAGTAAATGAAAAGACAGGACTAAATGACATATAAGATTTCTTATAAATCTAATCTTTATGATTCAATTTTTAAGTCCCACTATTTCATCATTTCCAATGAGTCCCTTTAAGCATTCGTTGCTGTTCTTTGAATTTTGCTTTCATCGATTTTGGAGAGAAGAAATTATCAAGTAATGTGGGCAATGGAGGGGACTTTTTCATTAATCTCACAATAGAAAGTCCCACATTTACATTCTAGTAACAATAAACCTAGCACCATACATGCTTTCTTTCAAGGTTTGCTCTGGAGACTTTATGACCTTAATAGAGTCTTCTGACTGAGATAAGGCCTTAAAACATCCACAAAAGATAGATTCATATGCCACACTGGCCTAGAAGAATAAAACCCTGCATCAAATAACATGTTAGATAAATCTGACATGGCAAGCATTTCTGCAGTAGTAGCCACTTTTCCCAAGAAACTTAGTGATATATGAAGACTAATGTACTCATGGGATAAAGACTACACCTTCTATTTCCAAGTACACTTGACACAACCCAAAAATCAATTTTCTCCTCTGTTTGAAGTAGTTCCAATCTGTCAAAATTCATCCCTCTTTGGCCTCATCACCAGCCATTCCCCTTTTTCCATCATATCATTTAATGACTACCAATTACAAATCACAGAAATGAAGATTCGATGGAAAATAAAGTGCTGTTGCTAAGATATCTCGAGAATGCAGTATTAAATAGCCTTGCTGAAAGCTCCTAAGTTTATTCTCATGATTCTTGGGACCAATTCTTTCATTATTTTCCATAAGGTATAAAATAATACCTGAAAATTTTTTCAAGGACAAAGGAATTATAATAAAGGTCTACAAACAAAGGAAAAAGCAATATGAAGTTAAAGCCTCTTTTCCTTAGGTCTGCTTCATGCTATGACTCTGTACTATATTAGGGATATCTGATGGCTTATCTGAGTTCCAAATAAAAGATTTACAGGATAAAGACTGCGGGGAAAAAATAGAATAATTTACTCTGGGAGCCCTAGTTCTGTTCCTCTTATGATCTGAATCCTGATAGATGATCTCTTTAAAAGTGGTGCCAGGATGTAGGGAAACTGACTTCTTATAAAAACATTCCCCCACTAAAGAGCACCTGTACCACTTCATTGTTTATTGAGCCAGGTTTATTAGGTTTAAGAATTTGATGTATTTTATTTATTTATAAGTTATGATATTAATATTACATGTACTCCTATTATTATAAATTTATATACGTATATAGCAAAGTTTCAAAAGCTAACAAGCTTGTGGATAAGGAAAATGTCACAAAACAATAAAAGCTGGTATATACTTGTTACAATGAACATAAAACTGACCACATACTTGATGAATAAGGTCTTTCTTAACTATAAATTATCAGGGTAGTTTTGTGGAAAATCAGATTTTAAACTAGACTTTCAGAAATCAGCAAAGTTAAAAAACTTAATATTTTGAGGTTGCCCTCTGAACGTCCTGTCAGTTCTACCACCTACGTGAACTTTACACTGGTTCCCTCCTCCACCTGCTCTGCCACTGCCTGCAATAGCTTTGTTTCTGTTTCCTCTTTGACTCAATCCAATCCGTTGTTTCTGTTGGCTTCTTTCTGATCCTGGAACATACCAAGTGCTTTCCACCTCATTGTCCTTGTCTGTAGTTTTTACTGCCGTAGAATATCTGGCACAGTAGCGGCCCAATAATATATATTGAATCAATGAATAATTGTTTCTTCTGGTCTATGACTCCTTAAGGACAGAGACTGTGTTATTTAATTGTCCCACTCAATTTCCAAAAGCCAGTATAGCACCTTAACACCTAGTGAGTGTTTCATAAATAGTTCTTGAAGAAAGGAGGGAGGGGAAAGGGAGGTAGGAAGGAAAGATTAAACAAATGCCTACGTGCTGCATGAGTTTTGCTTTAAGGACATGTTATTATCCTTGTCGTTATTATGATAATTTCTAGTTCCTTTTGGAAGTATATAACAACACCATGACACATCAAGAAATAAAGATAGAAAAGTCTATTTAGTATTTTCCCTATTAGAATTATTTTACAGCTACTTGACTAAATGTGCTGATTTGAAAAATAAGGAATAGTTATAAAAATTCCATAATTGCACATAAATTAGCCCCAAAGCATTATCATGAATACCTACTGCCTGTGTTTCCAAATGCTAATAACTAAATATACAGGTTTTCCATCATTTTAACAAGGCTTTTACTTGAATATTAAAAAGACTAGGTATATTATAGAAATTATTTTATTAACATCCACATTCAGTAGTTTGATTCCTATACAATAATTGCATGTGCTTAGAGAAGCGTCATGTTCCTAATGCTGGAGGTAATATTACCTCAGTGACACTATCAAAATGAATTATGCTTTTTCTTTATTGCAGCAAGACATATGCCATTATCTGTTAGATATAACAAACATGTGACATTGAGACTGTTTCAGATTTAGTTCCCCAGAGTATACCATGGAGTAATAATGTATTATGAAAGGAAAATTGTTTTATGCTCTTTCTTGTAAATTGTTCTCCTTTTCCCATTCTCCATGTAAGAGATTTTTTTAAAGGTAACATTTTTAAGCATAGAAAAGTGCATGGTACTTGATCAAAGTTAATAACAAAATTATCCTTTGTTAGCTCACTAGGAATTCATAATTTAGTATAAAAATTTTTAAACACAGAAAACAGGATGAGAGGACTTTTTTTTCTATAATACAAAGAGAGCCTACAAAGATCTCTTTTGGATAAGGAATTTAAAAGCATTTTATATATCTGGTGGGGTGTATATAAGTTCTACAATGTACAAGTTTGGCATCATTCACCATAATATAAGTTTCAGTCTCATAAAAAACCCCATTAACTATTTTTCTCAAATCAGAAAAACAAAAATTGAATTTAAATATGGAAATAAATGCAACTTGAATAAAGAAAATTGGAAGTAAAGTCTCCAAAAATGAATACTCTGTGATTTTTTAACAGTACCGGCCCCATACTTACCTGGCAGGGGAGATACCATGATCAGGAAGGTGGTTTTCCCAGGGCGAGGCTTATCCATTGCACTCCGGATGTGCTGACCCCTGCGATTTCCCCAAATGTGGGAAACTCGACTGCATAATTTGTGGTAGTGGGGGACTGCGTTCGCGCGCTCCCCTGAAAAAAAGGAGAAAAAAAAAGAGTACCGGCCCAGTTTTATGAAGCAGATTTCTCTAAGAACAGTACACCACATCTCATGAGTTAATTCTCTGGCATTATAGTTGAAACTAATAATTCTCTAAGCTGCCAATTTTTATGATTGATCTGTTGATATGTTCATAATACAGTCCTTTTATTATAGCAAAATACCCATTTCATTCTTTGCTTTTCTTTGTGACTATTAAAAACAACGGTGTACATGCTTTTCTAAAATTCAATAAATTTACAAATTAGGACCTTGTTACCAATTTTAATAATTTCCTTCTAACTAGAGAAAAGAATAGAAAATATAGAAGAGCTCTAAAATAACACCATTATTCTGCCTCAGGAGTTAATCACTGGTAACATTTTCATGCATCCTTTTCTACTTAATGCATTTGAAGTAGCCTTTCATGCAATTAATCAACAAATATTTATTGATTGCCTGCTATATGCTAGTCATTGTTCTAGGCATTGGCAATACTACTATAAACAAAATAATTAAGGTACTTGTTCCCAAGGACAGATAATAAACAAATAAGCATATATTATAGAATTGTGCACTGGAAACCTATAAAATTTTATTAACCATTGTCACACAAAATAATCAATAAAAAATTTTAAAAATAAATAAGTATGATAGTAGTACCCCCTGATAGTATGGTTGTGATATATTCATGTCATTTCTATTATATTTACTATATATTTTGTAGATCCATAATACATAACTGATTTTATTATTAAAAAACTAATAAGTATATAATAGAGAAATGTAAGTACTCTGCAGAAAAAGAATTTCAGCGAAATAATGTCACTTACATAAATGGAAACACTGGAAAAGGAAAACATTGAAAGAAATCATAGGTCTGAGCCCTTGCTGGTTTGGCTCAGTGGGTAGTGTTGGCCTGCAGACTGAAGGGTCCTGGGTTTGATTCAAGGGCATAGTGAGGATTAATCAAAAAAAGCAAAAACAAAATAAAATGTCACAAGTCTGATACTAGACATGTTCTTTTTTACAAGGGACATCAGGTCATCTAGATAGTGATGAAACTATATTGTTTCTAATGTTTTGTTGTCAGTTTCTCTACTTGGCCTTTTATGGGCATTTTCTTATTACAAAATACATATTTCTATATTGTGATCTTAAAAACCTACCTAGAAATCCACTTATTGCTCGATATTCCTTTCCTTTTTTGTAAGTAACTATTAGCAGAAATTCTTTCACATACCTATTGATAGAAATGCTTGATTATTTTGTTACAGTCATTCATAAGTATGGCAATATTTGATCAAAGAATATGCACATTTTAATGCTTTTTATTTATATTGTCAAATTTTTCTCCAGACAGATTATGCCAATTTCACACACTAAATTGCCACTCTGTATTTTATCTTTTCTTTTTTAAAAATATAGCATTTCTTTGCTATGTTTGATAGGTACAAAATTATAGCTAGCATTTATTGAGAAATTACTACTTAAAAAATACTGTACTATACACTTGCATGTATAGTTGCACTTAAAAGTTAAGAAATCTGAGGTTTTAAAGAGCTAAATAAATTTCCAAAGATTCCTCAGCTATCTTGTATCATAATCTCTTTGTATTAAATTGCAACACTATATGCAACTTAGTTAATTGATGATTGATTGGCAATTGATTGGTAATATATTAATAGTATAAAGCTACACTATAATATTAATATATTTTATTGTATGTATATTATACTTCAAGAAAGTTGATTTTTAGTTTTTTATTGATTTTTTAGAGGAAGAAAAAGAGAGAGAGAGAAACATCAATTTGTTGTTCCACTTATTTATGCATTCATTGGTTGATTCTTGTATGTGCCCCAACTGGGGATCAAACCTGCAACTTTGGCATATTGGGACAATTCCCTAACCAAATAAGCAGCCTGGGCCAGGGGTAATATTAATATATTTTATATATTCACTGGGTTTTTTGTAATTTGATGCCTTCAATTTATTCATGCATTTATCTATTCTATATCATGATGCACTCTATGGAAATGATGTTGAGTGAAAACAGACGTGGACTCTAACCTCATGGAAGACACATCCCAAAGCAGGGAATACAGCAATCTCAGGTTAGGAAAGAACTGCCGGCAGGGTCAAGCAACGATTTGTTTTCTAAATTCAGTCCCAATATTAGCAACTGTAGGTCAGGACCTATTGCTTGAAAGAGTCCTCAGCTGGACTCTGTAATAAAAGTTGGAGAGCCCTAAGCCCTGAGGTTCAACTAGAAACCTCACTCTTAAATCCTACAAGTCAAGTCTGAGTTACAAGGACAAGTGCATTGTTTTGAGGCAGGGATTAGGGTATAATGACATGGCTTCCTGGATCGGAGGGTATGATGGTTAATTTAATGTGTCAACTTGACGGGGCTATAAGATGCCCACATAGCTGGTAAAACATTTTTGGTTATTTCTGTGAAAATGTTTCCAGAAGAGATTAACATTTGAATTGTTGAGCTGAGTAAAGCAGATGGCCCTCTTCAGTGTCAGTGGGCATCAACCAAATTGTTGGGGGCCTGAATAAAACCAAAAGGTAGAGAAGGGGTGAATTCACTCTCTCTGCTGGTGTTGAGATTCCATCTTCTCCTCAGACATTGACCCTCCTGGTTCCTGGGCATCTGAACTCATACTAGGACTTACATCATCAATCCCCCAGTGCTCAGGCCTTCCAACTCAGACAACTATACCGCCAGCTTTCGTGGTTCTCCAGATTGCAGATACAGATCATGGGGCTTCTCAGCTTCCATAACCAAATGAGAACATTCCTATAATAAATCTCCTCTTATATCTATGTCTATATCAACCATTCCTCTGCCTAGCAGGCCCCACTTGTGCAAGGCCATATGAACCAATAGATCCAGCCTGCACCTTCACATGGGATAAGGAAAGCACACAGTAGGTCATCCACTCTACAAAGATAACATTTGCCCTATTTAGTTAAAAACCTCCTAAATACATCTTGGAAAGGCAACATTTTACACAGCCTCTAAACAAAACTGAGCAAAGAAACCTTTGATTAATCACATCATCAGAGATTGAAAAATATGCAATTAGAAATGATTTCCTGAAAAACAAAATCCTACAGGAACAGAACATAGACGGTATCAGCTGAACAGACAGTGGAACAGATGCATTAACACCAGGACAGACCTGATAGTATCATCTTCAACACACTGAGGAGTTGTTCTTATTAGCTGCACAGCGTGAAGAAATGAATTTGCCAGAAGATCATTGTATAGCCTATATAGTGTTGTATTTATCATTATTTAGCCAATGTGGAGTTGAGTTCCTTAGAATCACTGGTTCAATCATTCTCATCAAACCCTTTTGTCATCTTTCTAAAATTTAACCTAAAAATTTCCCCCTCAAGGTATTATTTTATATGGATCCCTGAATAATGAAGTCAAGATTCTAGCACCTAAAATGAACATACCCAGATGCATAGCCTCTCTCACAGAATGCTGTCTGCAAGCTTACTTCTCCTGGCCATGCTGCACTGCTCTTTCATAGTCATCATTTCATTTCTTCCTTACAACAGTCTTGTGAATTATGCTGGAACAGATATTATTAAGCCCTCATGAAGAATGAGGAAACTGAAACTCAAAATAGATGACTTGTCCAAGGTCACAAAAACAGTAAGTAAGGCCTAGAATTCTGGCTTTTAATCAACCACATACCTAGTTCTTTATCATTTCATCAGACTTCTTTATACTTCATCATGATTTTGACATTTGTTTTTATAAAAAGCATTATATTGTGACTCTGAAGTTCAATAAGCTTATCATCAAACTTGCTTTTTAAAATGGAGGTACCACAGTCGGTCACAGAAGCTATAATAATTCTCTCTATGGCTTTGAAAGCCTTGTTTACTGCTCATTGATCGCCATGACAATGCTACCATAAATAACCCCAGATAGATTGCTATGTGTAATCACAGAAGACATCCATATGCATGAGTCACCTGTCAGCTCTCCAAGCCCATCATTTCCAATACCTGTCAACATGTCATCAAGGACTCTCTGAGTTTGTGACACAAACAAAACTTACTCTCTCAAGAAGTTAACATTCTGCAGTGCTACACAAATTTGTGGTTGAAGAAAACAAAATTTTAAAATGCCCACTCTTTGGGGAGAAGAATGGGTAGGGATTTGCTAGGTCACTCTGAACGGTTCTGTGTCCCACCTCACAGCATAAGGATCCAGTCTCAAGGATAGAAATTCAAACCTACTTTTCACTTGTGGTCAACAATATACCCAAAGACTCATAAGAGGCAAACATAGGATACCCTCAGAATCTTCTAGAACAAACTACCAAATGGCAACTAACACTGATGTAGTGTCTATCAGCCAGCCACAGCAGTTTCAGGAAAGGCTCTGGTCACTTGTGCAGGAATAGTTGTGATGGGCCGTTATGCCCAGGAAGAGGTTTAGACTGAGAGCACATATGAGGGCAGGTAAGAATCAAAGGTCAGGACAGAAAGGCCAGTGTCCAGTCCAGCAGGTTAAGCAGCATGCAATTACTTGATCCCAAGAACAGGACAAAGGATGGGATTCCAATAGGCAAGAGCCAAGAATCAAACAACTCACATGGAGAGGGAGGCAGGAAAGCAGGAATCCAGGTAGACAATCCACAGGTAGGGAAGCAAGCAGTAGAGTCCAAGGAAGTAAAAGACCCGAGAAGCCTGAGGAGAAAAGTGAGTCAGTTCAGGCATCAGAAGTCTAGGCATTACATAATAAATCTGACTGATACAGGATTTGTCACATCCAAGGGCATCTTAGACACGGGCTGCCAAGCCTCAGCACACAGCTGCAAAGAGATACGTAGCTTTACCTATCCAGGAGATGCTTCTGGTGGTTCTGAAAAATAAAAGCCCATATAAGAGTGTGTTTACATTTTTTAATCTAGTTACTACACATGAATAAATGCATGTGCCATTTAAATAAGGCTAATAGTACACAAAACTGTACCCCTGTATCTATTTCATTCATGTCTATAGCAAATGACTATTGTGGCTAACAATAATAATGTTAGTAATAATAAAAACACTTTTTGTGGACAACAAGAAAATAACCGTAATAATAATAATAGCTAATTTTACTGAGCAGATATTAATCACTAAGCTGTTTCTAGGTGCTTTAGATGTGATATATTTTATTCCTTTCGACAATTCTTAGTTAGATTCTAACTATTATTATCTCCATTTTACAGGGCAGGCACAGAGGCATTAAGTCATTTTCTCAGATTCACACAGCTAGTGATTCTGAATTTGAACCCATGTTTTCCAACTTCCATTAGGAGAAAGGACTACCATGACACTAGATCTTATGATCAATCAAAAGATAGAAAAATAACAGTTCACTTCAAAACTCCCTTCTTCTCAATTCTAATTCCATCTAGCAAACAGCCTATAATTCCCAACTTTCTTCTACCATCATCTTCTTGTGACATGTGAAAATACTAAGGGTGGGAAGGAACAAGGAATTAACATTCACTGAAGTATGTGGAATTACATATTGCCAGCTTCTATAATCAACACTGTGCATATGTGCCAGAGCCAGAACAGATCAGTGTGTCTCCAGAGGGCAAACCCCAAATCATCCTCAAAGTCATAGCCAGGCATGTGAGTTTCATAGGCAGGGATAGATCAGAAATGAAGAGCAGAAACAGGAAGGGAACTTGAGCAAGTCTCCATGAACACTACAGAAAATGAGCTATATGGAGGGTACATAGAAGGTTTATGTGTTCATGATAGACCTTGGTCTGTGCAAGTATTTGGAGGACCTAAGACAGAAGAGACAGTTTTTGAATTTCTCAAGGCTGAACCAAGCTTAGCTTTCCACATTTCCTATGTAATGAGTGAGTTTAAAATTCACTCAGAACTATCTTTCCAACCAATGAAAAATATATGGGGGCAGTTACTCTTTGTCTATAATCAGATACTGAGAAAGTATAACAAATAGAAAAATACTGAAAAGAAAATGAGGAACGAATATCATGAAAAGAATGGTTAAGTGGTTGTTTCTATTCAATCTGTTTACTCTAACCTTTCTCATGAGGGCTTCTCACACATTAAGAAGGGACAAAAAAGCAACCAATTAAGCATCTGTTACCACTTTCCCTTGAATGTTTAACTTGAAAAAACTTTCCATTTTCTTCCAAATGAGAGCTGATTGTACATGACTTTGGCTTGGCCCATACTAGCATTAATTAGCCTGCAGGTCCAACAAGATGGAAAAGGAACGTTTTCGCCAGGGTTCAGTGAAGCTGCCTGTGTGAGCATTTCATTCACTGACAGTAACAAGATTAATGAACACAGCCACCTTGGTGGTGCTTTGAATGTTACCCTCAAGCTGATTTTCAAACACAGCTGACCAAGGAGACAAAAACCCTATTAAAAAAACACATGATATCTATGTCTATGTAGCAATAGACCTTGTCTATTAGGGAACGTGGGAAATGCTTTCTGTTTTACTTGAATCTTAATTTTTTCCCGTCTTCATTATAAGGAGGTGGCTACCACAACTGCCTTTGTGATACAATTCTATTTTGATCATTAGCTCTGACCTGCCTTAAGGAGTCCAAGGATTTTCCCACATCTGCTCCTTTTACTCATAGGACTCCAACAGGTGTTAAGCCAAGTAGTCATTTCCTTCATGTATATCTAGTTACTCAACGAATGCACTTAACTTTCCCATTTCCCACTGCATCCCCCATATGTCCTCATCTCCAGCCTCCTGGAGCTGATCATCTCTCCCTACACATTGCCGCAGACTCTGTCCTCACACGAACTTTTTCTGTGAGCACATAGAAAGGACACCTATCAGACTAGACCCCCACTGGTATGACCTCATTTAACCTTAGTTTTCTCCTCAGGCCCTGTCTTTAAATACATTCACATTGGGAAAGGCTTTAACATATGAATTGGGGAGGAACACAATGCAGTAAATAACAGTAATGTACTCTGGAGGAGACCAAGATGGCGGCATAGGTAAACACCGGAGACTGCTGCCACAAAAAACCACTTCAAAAATACAACTAAAAGACGGAAGGGACATCACCCAGAACCACAGGAAGGCTGGCTGAGGAGAGACTCTTCAACTAGAAGGATAGAGAACAGCATACCGAGGCTCAGAGGAGGCGCGGTGTGGAAAATACAAAGGTACCGAGGTGCGTGCGCAAAGCGGGCTAGTGGCTGAGGGCGCGGTTGTCATTTTCAATCGGGAGGGAGTCTCAGACTCTGGGCTCCAGGTCCGGGCGAGTCTCTAGGGACTCAGACTCAAACAGGAGAGGTGGAATTGTCTGGCATCAGTTAAAACGTGAGGACAGCTTTCTCTCCGAGGTTTGCAGTGGTTGCTGGGGTTCTGAGAAGCAGAGCCTCTGGGAACGGGACTGAGAGCAGCCATAACTGCTCCCTCCGCCCGCCCTGTTGATCCCCTGCGACCTGCCCCACCCAAGCCCTGCGCAGAGCCATTTGCCGGATAGCCTCAGGCAAAGGCTAGATTAGCACCTCTCCAGAGGACAGAAGTTTTCCCATGGCAGACACAGGTGATTCTCACAGCCAGTCGGCCTGGTGGTCAAATCCCTCTAGTATTAACTACAACAATCAAGGCTTAACTAGAACAAGACTGCACACAAAGACCACAAGGGGGTGCACCAAGAAAGCATAAAAAAATGCGGAGACAAAAAAAACATGACAGAAATGGAGGATATAGAGCTAAAAAACGCAATTTTGAGGGCTTGCAATAATGTGCTACAAGCTGCCAATAAACTTGATGAGAGCCTCACGAAAACTAATGAGACCCTCGATGCTGTGATAAAGAACCAACTAGAAATTAAGCATACACTGACTGAAATAAAGAATATTATACAGACACCCAACAGCAGACCAGAGGAGCGCAAGAATCAAGTCAAAGATTTGAAATACGAAGAAGCAAAAAACACCCAACCGGAAAAGCAAAAAGAAAAAAGAATCCGAAAATACGAAGATAGTGTAAGGAGCCTCTGGGACAGCTACAAGCGTACAAATATCAGAATTATAGGGGTGCCAGAAGATGAGAGACAGCAAGATATTGAAAACCTATTTGAAGAAATAATGGCAGAAAACTTCCCCCACCTGGTGAAAGAAATGGACTTACAGGTCCAAGAAGCGCAGAGAACCCCAAACAAAAGGAATCCAAAGAGGACCACACCAAGACACATCATCATTAAAATGCCAAGAGCAAAAGACAAAGAGAGAATCTTAAAAGCAGCAAGAGAAAGAGACTCAATTACCTACAAGGGAATACCCATACGACTGTCAGCTGATTTCTCAACAGAAACTTTGCAGGCCAGAAGGGAATGGCAAGAAATATTCAAAGTGCTGAATACCAAGAACCTACAACCAAGATTACTTTATCCAGCAAAGCTATCATTCAGAATTGAAGGTCAGATAAAGAACTTCACAGATAAGGAAAAGCTAAAGGAGTTTATCACCACCAAACCAGTATTATATGAAATGCTGAAAGGTTTCCTTTAAGAAGAGGAAGAAGAAAAAGGTAAAGATACAAATTATGAACAACAAACATGCATCTATCAACAAGTAAATCTAAGAATCAAGTGAATAAATAATCTGATGTACAGAATGAACTGGTGATTATAATGAATCAGGGACATAGAAAGGGAATGGACTGGCTATTCTTGGGGAGGAAAGGGGAGTGGTAGGTGCGGGAAGAGACGACAAAAATCGTGAACCTATGGATGAGGACAGTGGGTGGGGAGAGAGGGCGGAGGGTGGGGCGGGAACTGGGAGGAGGGGAGTTATGGGGGGAAAAAAGGAGGAACAAATGTAATCTGAACAATAAAGATTTAATTAAAAAATAAAAATAAAAAAACAAAAAAAAAAAACAGTAATGTACTCTCACCAGCCCAGAAAGCTCTTCCCTCCCTTCTCCTCAAACATTCCACTCAAGCTTCCACATTCCTAAGTGTTTTCTTCTCCAAGAAACCTTCTCCAATTACAGTCAGAAATAGTCTTTTTTTTTTTTTTTTTTCTTTCCGATGCAAAAGCAAAAGAATCTTTATTCGAGCTAGCTCGACTTCCGCACCTCGCCGACGCAGGGGCAGGAAGCAGAGAGCCAGAAATAGTCTTTTACCATTGTGGTACTTATTTCATTCTCCCCCATGTTATCTCATATTAGTTGCTTATGTGTCTCTCTCTGCTAATATATTGTGAGTTCCTTAGACACAAGGACTCTGTTAGACTCACCTTGTGTTACCTGGCACAGGCATGTGTGTCATAGTCACTCTTTCTGTATCTGCAGTGACTAGCACATGATTACACAGTAGGCACTTAATAAATAAGAAAAAAAGAAATAAGTGAATTTTCGCTACTGACATTTTCTCTGATTCCCCTTTAATCTTTTTTGTCCTCATTGTAAACTCTCTTCCTTTTCCTTTTTTCTTTCCCACAAAATCAATTACTATTATTTCAAGACCCCCTACAAGTACAGTTTGCTCACTTTCCCTTTACTCCCTTGCCATATTCTTTGCAAACACTGAGGTTTTGGAGTGTGAAGTTATACCTATATCCCGACAACTCCCACAGTCTGCAACCTGGACCTTCCTTTCTGAGTTTTAGTCCTGGTCCCCCAGATCCCTGCTTAATGTCACTATTGAATGTCCTATGAGCAAGTCAAACACAGGAACCTATCTAAACATAAACATCCACACCAAATCTGTTTCCAATCCCTGCAGATGAGACTGCTTCAGCATTTCCCTTTCTGCCACTTTCCTGATTGAGCTTAGTATGTTACATGCCAGGATGATGGTAACACAGAGGGTAGGTATGAGGGTGAGGTGTAGTCATGATGATGGCCATGGGAACAATTTGATTGTTTTGCTCAATTGTGGGTTTAGGCTCGTTCCCACTATTCCCCTAAATTCTCTTTGTGATCCCAACAAAACAAATATAATCCCTCAATTACATGTGGTATTTCCTGCTGTTTCTATACACTGCTCCCTCAGCCAGCAGTATCATCCTCCATCGTCTGCATCCAGTTAATTCTCATTCATCCTTCAAAACTTAGGTTAGGCCACCACCTCCTAGAGGAAGATTTTCAGGATATCCTTTGTACTCCTCAGGGACTTCAAGCATACCTCTATCATCAAACTTGTATTGGGTTAAAATTTTGAAAGATAAATAAAATTTTTCTTTGCTGTATCTCTTGACTTTCTCTACCAAGTCAGTAGTCTTCATTGAAAAGGGAACACACACACACACACACACACACACACACACACACACCAGGAATCATTTGACTTTATAAATAGAAATTGGATATCATGTTGCTTTCTCTAATTACAAATTTGAATTATTCAGAGTACATGAGAATTTAGGCTCAATTTAAAAAATATAAAATCACATATTCACTAGCAATAGATGTCATTTCTTATAAAGAATGAGCAGAGACCCTTTTGTATAACTCTTTCTGTGTAAAATGAAGAAATCAATTAATCTAACCTGAAAGTCATTCTAACAACACTGAGATGTTCTTGAGATTATCATAGCTACAATTGGTCTCAAAATGAATTTAAAAGAAATAAAATATCTTATAGAGGTAGAAGGTGGTCAGGTTTGGGTCATATCCTTCAAACTAAACTAATTATAGTTTGCACAAGCTGCATAATTGTGAGATCTGCAAATGCCACTGATGACGCACAAGCCTTCTTTAACAGTTTCATCAATGTTGCTAAACACTAAATAATGAGACAGATCACCACTATTCAGGACCTGAAATATAATCAATACTACAACATAGAAACCAGGCTTGTTACATTTCAACATGGAAAGCAGAATACAAAAACAGTTCTTTATGTACTTTTTTTTCTTCTTAAATTCTATTTTTTCCATCAGCATTTATCCCCTCTATTCCCTCTTCCACCTCCACCCATTCCCTTCTACCCCTGCAATCAGCACAGTGTTGTCCATGTCCATGAGTTCTCACTTCTTTTTTCTTTTTTGCTCAGTCCATCCACCCTTTAAGTACTTTTATGAAGGGACACAGAAGAAATCCTTAACAAATGGGATAGAATGTAGCTTCACAAGCAAGAACAAATTTTGATAGAGCAGCCTCTCTCAACTCAAGACCTACAACAGACCTAAAAGCTGAGATTTGCTGAAAAACATCAGCTCAGGCAGACAAGCCCACAGTGAGGAATTTGAGAGATGTGGGTTCTATTTGATGAATATTTCAAGCTGACTACATACCACTGCATACAAATTGCTTGGTAAAAATGCACCTAAGCCATTCAATTGTCAGGGATTTCATGTGTATTTAATCACCTAGCAATTTTCCCTTTATTTCATTTTATTATTTTTTTATCACCATTTATCCCTCTATATCCTCTTCCTCCTCCCCCACACAACTCCCCCCACAGTCACCACACTGTTGTTCATGTCCATGAGTTCTTTCTCTTTTTTTTTTTAAATGTGAGGCAGGGACAGTCTAAGTGAGGCTCCTTTCGTAACCACCTCTCCATGGGGAGGAAGCCCGGCCTCTCTACTCTCAGCTCGTCTGAGGGAAGGTGGGTCAGAGTTCTTTCTCTTTTTATTTTTTGCTCAATCCTTTCATCCCTCCAAACACACACACACACACACACACACACACACACACACACCAAAGAGGTCTGCCTGCTCTCTCTACCTATGAGTGTGTCTCTAATTTGCTTGTTAGTTTAGTTTGTTCATTAGATTCCATACGTGAGTGAAACCATATGGTACTTGTCTTTCTCTGACTGGCTATTTTCACACAGCATAATGTTCTCTAGGTCCATCCATGCTGGTGTAAAATATAAGAGTTCCTTCTTTTTTATAGCAGAGTAGGATTCTGTTGTGTGAATGTACCACAGCTTTATTATCCATTCATCTACTGCTGAGCATGTGGTCTGCTTCCAAATCTTGACTATTTTAAATAGTGTTGCTATGAACAAAGGGATGCATATGTTTTTTCGAATTAATGTCTCAGGTTTCTCCAGATGTATTCCCATAAATGGAATCACTGAGTCATAAGGTAGTTTCATTTTTCATTTATTGAGATAATTCCATACTGCTTTCCACCATGGTTGCAACAATCTGCATTCCCACCTGCAGTCCACAAGGGTTCCTTTTTCTCCACATCCTTGCCAGCACTTGTTGTTTGTTGATTTATTTTTTCCTTTTAATCTTTATTGTTGGAAGTATTACCTAGGTCCTCCTTTTACCACCATTAACCTCTTCCAGCCCGCTCCCATCCTCTACCCCCCAGGTCCACACCACCCCATTGTCTGTGTCCATGGGTTATGCATATATGCATATGAGTTTATTGGTTGATCTCTTCCTACCCACCCTCCCCTGCCTTCCCTCTAAGGTTCAACAGTCTGTTCATGCTTTTATGACTTTGGACCTCTTTTGATCATCAGCTTATTTGGTTCATTAGATTCCACATATGAATGAGATCATGTGATTCTTATCTTTCTCTGACTGGCTTATTTGGTTCAGCATAATACTCTCCAGGTCCACCCATGCTGTTGCAAATGATAAGAGTTCTTTCTTTTATTGCTGCACAGTATGCCATTGTGTAAATGTATCATAGTGTTTTTATTCACTCATCTGCTGATGGGCACTTAGGCTGTTTCCATGTCTTACCTATTGTGAATTGCTCTGCTGTGAACACAGGGGTGCATATATACTTTCTGATTGATGTTTCTGGTTTCTTAGATATGTTCCTAGAAGTGGGATCAAATGAGAGTTCCTTTTTTAATTTCTTGAGGAAACTCCATACCGTTTTCCATAGTGGCTGCACCAGTCTGCATTCCCACCCCAGGATATAGGGTTCCCTTTTCTCCACAACCTTGTCAACACTTATCTTGGTTAATTTGTTGATGATAGCCATTCTGACAGGTGTGAGGTGATATCTCATTGTCATTTTTGATTTGCATCTCTCAGATGATTAGTGACTTTGAGCATTTTTCCATATGTCTCTTGGCTTTCTGTATGTCCACTTTGGAGAAATGTCTATATAGGTCCTTTGCCCATTTTTAATTGGATTGTTTGTGTTCCTTTTGTTAAGTTGTATGAGTTCCTTATATATTTTGGAGATTAACCTCTTATCAGATGTATCATTGGCAAATATGTTCTCCCATGTAGTGGGGTCTCTAGTTATTTTGATTATGGGTTGTTTTGTTTTTTTGTTTTGTTTTGTTTTTGCCATGCAGAAGCTTTTTATTTTTATGTAGTCCCATTTGTTTATTTTCTTCTTAGTTTCCATTGTCCTAGGAGATGTATCAATAAACATATTGCTATGGCAGATGTCTGAGATTTTGGTGCCTATGGTTTCTTCTAGGACTTTTATGGTTTCACATCTACATTTAAGTCTTTTATCCATTTTGAGTTTATTTTTGTGTATGTGTAAGTTGGTGATCTGGTCTCATTTTTTTTTTTTTTGCATGTATCTGTCCAATTTTTCCAACACCATTTATTGAAGAGACTATCTCTGCTCCATATATGTTCTTGCCTTCTTTGTCAAATATCGATTGAGCGTAATGGCTTGGGATAATTTCTGGGTTCTTTGTTCTGTCCCATTGATCTATATGCCTGTTCTTGTGCCAGTACCAGGCTGTTTGGAGTACAGAGGCTTTGTGTATAACTTGGTCTTTGGTATTGTGATTCTTCCCACTTTGTTCTTCTTTCTCAAGATTGCTGCAGCTATTTTGGGTGTCATTTTTGGTTCCATATAAATTTTTGGAGTATATGTTCTTGGTCTGTGAAATATGCTATTGGTATTTTGATAGGGTTTGCACTGATTCTAGAGATTGCTTTGGGTAATATGGACATTTTAATGATGTTGAGTCTACCAATCCATGAACATGGTATATTCTCCCACTTGCGTATATCTTCCTCTGTCTCTTTTTTCATTGTCCTGTAGTTTTCCAAGTACAAGTCTTTTACCTCCTTTATTAAGTTTATTCCTAAGTATCTTAAATTTTTTTGTTGTTGCAATGGCAAATGGGATTATTTTTTTAGTTTCTCTTTCTGAAGGTTCACAATTGTGTATAAAAATGCTATGGATTTTTGGCTGTTAATTTAGTATCCTGCTACAGTTCCAAATTCATTTATTAAGTCTAGTAGTATTTTGATGGAGTCTTTAGGGTTTTCTATATACAGTATCATGTCATCTGCAAATAATGAGAGTTTTACTTCCGCCTTTCCAATTGGATGCCTTTTATTTCTTCCTCTTGTCTAATTGCTGTGGCTAGGACTTCCAGTACTATATATCTATATAGATAATGGAGATATATGCTAATTAACCTGGATGCCATAACAGGACCACCAGACAGGAGGAGGTTACATGCACAGTGTCAGGGGTGGGGTGGCAGGGGCCTCTGCATGCCTGCACTGGGGGAGGGCCTGATCAGCAGCGGCCACTGCTGCTTCAAGGGTGTGGCTGCTGCTGGGCCCAGAAGCGAGGCATGGTCGGACCCGCAACTCATGGGTGGGTGGCGCTGTGCGATTTTGACTTGCACACTGGGCTCCTAATATATATATATATATTCTATATATTCTATATAGAAAATAAAAGAGAAACATGTAAATTGACTGCACCTCCGCCATGCCCCAAGCCACACCCATCAGCCAATCAGAGTGACTATATGCAAATTAACCCAACCAAGATGGCAGCCAGCAGCTATGGAGCTGGAGCAAGCAGGAGGCTTGGTTGCCCCGGCAATAAAGGAAGCCAAGCTTCCCCCTGACCTGGCTGGCTGTGGCCTCTGCTCAAGGCAACAAACTTTTAATTTTAGAAGAAAAATAAATCCCAGATACCTGCTTCCAGCCAGCCTCCACAGGAAGCTTGGGTGGCTGGGGGCTGTGGCCAGCCTGCAAACAGACATCAGCCCCTCACCCAGGCTGGCCAGGCACCCCAGCAGGGACCCCGACCCTGAAGGGGCTATGGCCAGCCTGCAAACAGCCATCAGCCCCTCACCCAGGCTAGCCAGGCACCCCAGCGGGGACCCCCACCCTGAAGGGGCTATGGCCAGCCTGCAAACAGCCATCAGCCCCTCACCCAGGCTGGCCACACCCTCATGGGATGAGGGTTCCCGCTGGGGGGCTTGGCCAGCCTGAAAACAGCCCTCAGCCCCTCACCTAGGCTGGCCAGGCACTCCAGCAGGGACTCCCACCTTGTTGGGGGTGTGGCCAGTCTGAAAACGGCTCACCCAGGCTGGCCAGGTACCCCAGTGGGACCCCCACCCTGATCCGGGACACCCTTCAGGGCAAACCATCTGGCCCCAACCCATGCACCAGGCCTCTATCCTATATAATAAAAGGGTAATATGCAAATTGACCCTAACAGCAGAACGACTGGGAATGACTGGTCACTATGACACACACTGACCACCAGGGGGCAGATGCTCAATGCAAGAGATTCCCCCTGGTGGTCAGTGTGCTCCTACACGGGGAGCTCTGCTCAGCCACAAGCCAGGCTGATGGCTGCCAGTACAGCAGTGGTGGTGGGAGCCTCTCCCGCCTCCTCAGCAGCACTAAGGATGTCTGAATGCAGCTTAGGCCTGCTCCCCGCTGGCAAGTGGACATCCCCTGAGGGCTCCTGGGCTGCCAGAGGGATGTCTGACTGCCAGCTTAGGCCCAATCCCCCGGGGAACGGGCCTAGGCCGGCAGGTGGACATCCCCTGAGGGGTCCCAGACTGCGAGAGGGCACAGGCTGGGCTGAGGGACCCCCCCAAGTGCACAAATTTTTGTGCACCAGGCCTCTAGTACATATATAAAAGCCTACACAACCAAACGACCAGTCAACTGGTTGATATGATGCACACTGACCACTAGGGGGCAGACACTCAATGCAGGAGCTGCTCCCTGGTGATCAGTGCACTCCTACAGCCAACCTCCTGCGGCCCTGATCAGCGTGATTGCTGGCAAGGCTGAGGGACCCCACCTGTGCAAGAATTCGTGCACCTGCCTCTAGTGTTAAATAAGAGTGGTGAAAGCAGACATCCCTGAATTGTTCCTGATCATAAGGGAAACATTTGTAGTTTTTGCCCATTGAGTATGATGTTGGCTGTGGGTTTGTCATCTATGGTCTTTATTACATTGTGGCTTGTTCCTTCTATTCTCAATTTGCTGAGAGTTTTTTATCATAAATGGATGCTAGATTTTATCCAATGCTTTTTCTGCATCTTTTATATAATCATCTGGTTTTTATCCTTCATTTTGTTTATAAAGAGTATAATGTTTGTTGATTTGGAAATATTGTACCAGCCTTGCATCCCCAGAGATACATTGATTGGTTGCTTACTACACACACCCTTACTGGGACTGAGGATTGAACCTCAGGTATACGTGCCCTTGACCAGCAATTGAACCCACAACCCTTCAATGCATGGGCACACACTCTAACCACTGAGCAACACAGGCCAGGGCAAAATGGCTAACTTTTTTAAGTATTTTCCATGTGCCAGGCTCTGTTTGAAGCACTTTAGAAGTGCTACCTCATTTAATCTCATAAAAACTCTGAGTTGGGTAATATTAATGTGCCCTTTGTAAGATAAAACTAAGGCAAAAAACTAAACTGACATAATGAGTAATAAGTAGTAAAAAGAATAGTTTGGTACTGAGACAGAGTTAAAAAAATTTCAACAGAGTAAGCCGTATTTGAGCTGGGCAATAAAAGATAAACTGGGCTGTGAAAGGTGGAAAGAAAGACATTTCCAGGCAAAATGTATAGCATAAAAAAATAGGCAAGGCTGACCCTCTTTACTGAGTGTTTGGTGTTTGTATTTGTTTGGTTTATCTATTGGTTCTGTGGCGTTTTCTCCATAAATATATATTCTCCTTTTTCTTTTCTCTCTATCTTTTTTTCTCTCTCTTAGATATCATTTGTGCTCTCTTTTCTCTCCCTTAATTATCTTTTCTCGGGTGGTTGCTTATATTGGGGTTATCGGTGCCATGAGTACATTCATGCTTTGTTCCCTTTGGGCCATGTCTTCTTAAGGTAAATATTTTGGGATTAGTGTTCTACATTCTATTTTTATCTTTCTTTTAGCATCCTTTTACTCTACCTCAACTTTACCTTTATACCAAAACTCGCTTCCTCACTTTTCCCCTTTTGTTGCCCTGTTTCTCTTACCTTATCCCTGCTTTAGATTTTCCCTATTCCTTATTTTTACCCCCTGTTAAAATTTCACCCTACTTATATATTTAATTACCAATCTCCTGCTCTAAATTCATATACACCTCTCTCTTGTCTTTCTTCACTATCCAAAGTTTTTTTTCTCTCTGTCCTTTTGTTGTTGTTTGCTTGATTGTTGAGTATATTGGGGGTTTTTTCATGCTTGTTTGTGAGATTGTTTTGCTTTTTATTTTTATTTTTCTGTTGTTGTTTTTTTCCGGTTATTTTTTTGCTTCTGTTTTCCCTCACCTCACTTGATATTAGTTGTTGTTTGTAGTTTGCATTCATCTCCAGGGATGGGATCTGTTGCTGGAATTTGTTGGGATTAGTGGCTGTTCTATTGGAGTTTTCTCCCCATATAAATAGTATTCTTCCCCTCTTCTATTTCATTCTCTTTCTTTTCTCTCTTACTTTTTTTTTTTCCTTTTCCCAATTTCATTTTTGCACTCCTTTTTTTTCTTTTTCTCTTTTTTCATTTTCTCTTCTTTCTTCTTTATCCCCTAATTCTCTTTGAACTGGTGGTCACCTTTATTTGGGGTTATTAGTATCGTGAATACATTTGTGTTCAGTGCTTGTACATTGTGCCTTGTTGTGTTGTATTTTGTGCCTTTAAATAAACGCAGCAGAGAGAGAACTACATAACCAAACACCTGGAGAAGAGAGATCATGGGGAGACAAAGAAACAGCCAGCATATGAAAGAAAAACAGCCATCACCTGAAAAGGAAGTAAATGAAATGGAGGCAATGGAGGCAAGCAACCTGTCAGAGAAAGAATTCAGAGAAATGGTCATAAGGTGGATGAAAAGAATGGAAGACAAATTCAACAATATGTGTAAGAACCAAGAGGAAATGAAGAAGAACCAAGAAGAAATGAAAAATGACATCACTGCTATAAAGAACTCAATAGAAAGCATCAAGAGTAGACTAGAAGAAGCAGAGGACCGCATCAGTGAGCTAGAAGACAAGGTATGAAAAAATACCAAAGCAGAGCAGTTTCTAGAAAAAAAAAATTAAAAAGCAGGAGGAGAGCCTAAGAGAACTTTGCAACAACACGAAACGAAACAACATCCGCATAATAGGGGTGCCAGAAGGAAAGAAAACTGAGCAAGGAATAGAAGACCTGTTTGAAAAAATAATGACAGAAAACTTCCCTGATATAAGAAAGAAAAAACTCACACAAATCCAAGAAGCTCACAGAGTCTCAAAATAAATGAACCCCAAAGACCGATGCCAAGGCACATTATAATTAAATTGGCAAACACCAATGACAAAGCAAGAGTCTTAAGAGCGGCCAAAGAGAGACAGAAACTTACTTACAAAGGATCCCCCATCAGACTAGTGATGGATTTCTCAACAGAAACACATCAGGCAAGAAGGGAATGGAATGAAATATACAAAGTCATGCAAAGGAAGGGTCTGAATCCAAGAATACTGTACCCAGCAAGGCTATCAATCAAAATTGAGGGTGAAATCAAGAGTTTCATAGGCAAAAAAGGACTACAGGAGTTTATTACCACCAAACCAGCAATGCAAGAAATGCTAAAGGGTCTGCTGTAAAAAAGAAAGAAACAAAGAAGGAACACAGGGGTAAAGAATAAAAATGGCGACAAACAAGTATCTATCAATAATAACTTTCAATGTAAATGGATTAAATGCTCTAATCAAAAGACATAGGGTAACTGAGTGGATAAGAAAACATGACCCATATATCTGCTGTCTACAGGAAACCCAACTCAGAAAAAAAGATGCACACAGACTGATGGTGAAGGGATTGAAAAAGGTTTTTCCAGTGAATGGAAATGAAAAAAAAAAAAACTGGGGTAGCAATATTTGTCAGATGACAAATTAGATCTCAAAGTGAAGGACATAAAAAGAGATAAGGAAGGCCACTTCATAATACTAAAGGGAGCAATCCAACAAGAAGAAATAACTCTGGTAAACATATACGCACCCAATATAGGAGCACCCAAATACATAAGAAAACTTCTGGAGGAGATGAAGGGAGAGATTGACAGCAATACAATCATAGTAGGGGACTTTAACACCCCACTATCACTATTGGACAAATCCGCTAAACAAAAAATCATCAAAGAAACATCAATCCTAAATTACTCACTAGATCAGATGGAATTAATTGACCTCTTCAGAACATTTCACCCCAAAGCCACAGAATATACATTCTTCTCAAGTGCACATGGGTCATTTTCAAAGATAGACCATATACTGGGTCACAGGCAAAGTCTCTTCAAATTCAAGAAGATAGAAATCATATCAAGCATCTTCTCAGATCACAATGGCATAAAACTGGAAATCAACTACAATAAAAACAATCCAAAAATATCAAACACATGGAGACTAAATAGCACATTATTAAACAATGACTGGGCTACCAGAGAGATCAAAGAAGAAATAAAAAACATCATGGCAACAAACGACAATGAAAACACAACAATCCAAAACCTATGGGACACAGTGAAAGCAGTCTTGAGAGGGAAGTTCATAGCTCTACAAGCCTACTGCAAAAAACAAGAAACAATGATAATAAATTATGTAACCCTACAACTCAAAGAGTTAAAAAGAGAGCAACAAGAAAAGCCCAGTGTAAGCAGAAGGAAGGAAATAATAAATATCAGAGTGGAGATAAATGACATAGAGACCAAAAAAACAATACAAAAGATCAACAAAACCAAGAGCTGGTTAATAAGCAACCAAGGATAGCTTAAGTTCTATTTTGTAATTATCTCAGATTGTAAAAAGGTATAACGACTAAACAAGATTGACGAACCTCTAGCCAGGCTCACTAAGAAACAAAGAGAAAGGACACAAATAAACAAAATCAGAAATGAAAGAGGAGAAATAACAACAGACCCCACAGAAATACAAAGGATTGTTAAAAAATACTATGAAAAACTCTACTCCAACAAACTAGACAACCTGGAGGAAATGGACATATTCCTAGAAAAATACAACCTTCCAAAATTTAATCAGGAAGAATCTAAAAATCTCAAAAGCCAGGGGCCAGACGGCTTCACAGGGGAGTTTTACTAAACATTCAAGGAAGAACTAAAACCTATCCTCCTCAGACTATTCCAAAAAATTCAAGAGGAAGGAACACTTCCAAGCTCATTCTATGAAGCCAGCATCACCCTAATACCAAAACCAGATAAAGACAACCCAATAAAAGAGAATTACAGGTCAATATCCCTCATGAACATAGATGCCAAAATCCTCAACAAAATCCTAGCAAATCGGATCCAGCAGTACATCTGAAAGATAATACACCATGACCAAGTAGGTTTTATCCCAAGGATGCAAGGATGGTGCAATATCCACAAATCAATAAACGTAATATATCACATAAACAAATTGAGAGATAAAAACCACATAGTCATATCAATTGATGCAGAAAAGCATTTGACAAAATCCAACACTCTTTCTTGATAAAAACTCTCAGCAAGGTAGGAATGGAAGGATCATACCTCAACATAATAAAAGCCATATATGACAAACCCACAGCCAACATCGTAATCAATGGGCAAAAACTAAAACCATTTCCCCTAAGAACAGGAACAAGACAGGGATGCCCACTCTCACCACTCCTGTTCAACATAGTACTGGAAGTACTAGCCATCGTGATTAGACAAGAAGAAAAAATAAAAGGCATCCAAATTGGAAAAGAAGAAATAAAACTGTCCTTATTTGCAGATGACATGATACGGTACATAGAGAACCTTAAAGACTCCATCAAAAAATTATTAGACTTAATAAATTAATTCAGCAATGTAGCAGGATACAAAATTAATTCCAAGAAAGCTATGGCATTTCTTTACACCAATAGTGAACTTACAGAAAGTGAGACTAAAAAAGCAATCCCATTTACCATCACACCAAAAAAATTAAGATACCCTAGGAATAAACTTAACTAAGGAGGTAAAAGACTTATATGAAAAAAACTACAGGACACTGTAAAAAGAGATAGAGGAAGACATGAACAGATGGAAGAACATACCGTGTTCATGGATTGGTAGAATCAACACCATCAAAATGTCCATACTACCCAAAGCAATCTATAGATTCAATGCAATCCCCATTAAATTACCAACGGCATATTTCACAGATCTAGAACAAACGCTCCAAAAATTCATCTGGAATAAAAAAAGACCTGGAATAGCTGCAGCAATCCTGAGAAAGAAGAACAAAGTAGGTGGAATCTCAATACCAGATATCAAGCTGTATTACAAAGCCACTCTTCTTAAAACAGCTTGGTACTGGCACAAGAACAGACATATAGATCAATGGAATAGAATAGAGAACCCAGAAATCAACCCAAACCACTATGCCCAATTAATATTCAACAAAGGAGGCAAGAGCATACAATGGAGTCAAGACAGTCTATTCAATAAATGGTGTTGGGAAAATTGGACAGATACATGCAAAAAGATGAAACTAGACCACCAACTCACACCAAACACAAAAATAAACTCAAAATGGATAAAAGACTTAAATGTAAGACGGGAAACCATAGAAATACTAGAGGAATCCACAGGCAGCGAAATCGCAAACATATGCTGAAGGAATTTCTTCTCTGATACTGCTCCTAGGGCAATGGAAACTAAAGATAAAATAAATAAATGGGACTACATCAAAATAAAAAGCTTTTGCACAGCAAAGGAAACTATCAACAAAACAACAAGAAGGCCCACTGCATGGGAGAACATATTTGCCAATGATATCGCCGATAAGGGTTTAATCTCCAACATTTACAGGGAACTCATGCAACTTAACAATAGGAAGATAAATAATCCAATCAAAAAATGGGCAATGCACCTAGGTAGACACTTTTTGAAAGAGGACATACAGAAGGCTGAAAGACATATGAAAATATGCTCAAAGTCACTAATTATACCAGAGATGCAAATCAAAATGACAATGCGGTATCATCTCACACCCGCCAGAATGGGTATCATCAACAAATCAACAAACAACAAGTGTTGGAGAGGATGTGGAGAAAAAGGAACCCTTCTGCACTGCTGGTGGGAATGCAGACTGGTGCAGCCACTGTGGAGAACAGTATGGAGCTTCCTCAAAAAACTAAAAATGGAACTCTCATTCGACCCAGTGATCCCACTTCTAGGAATACATCCGAAGAAGCCAGAAACACCAATCAGAAAGGATATATGCACCCCTATGTTCATAGCAGCTCAATTCACCATAACTAAGATCTGGAAACAGCCTAAGTGCCCATCAGCAGATGAGTGGATTAAAAAACTGTGGTACATCTACACAATGGAATACTACGCTGCGGTAAAAAAGAAGGAACTCCTGCCATTTGCAACAGCATGGATGGAACTGGAGAACACTATGCTAAGTGAAATAAGCCAGTCAGAGAAAGATAAATACCACATGATCTCACTCATTTGTGGAATATAGAGAACAACATAGACTGATGAACAGGGACCGATCCAAAGACAGAGAAACAGCAATGAGACTATCAATCTCCAGAGGGAAAGTAGGGGAGGGTGGGGGTAAGGGGAGGAGATCAACTAACGGACTTGTATGCATACATATAAGCCAAACCAATGGACACGGACAACAGGGGGATGAGAGCATGAGTGGGGCGGGGTGGGGGAGTTGAGGGTTAATGGGGGGATGAGGACACATTTGTAATACCTTAACCAATAAAAAAAAAAAGAAGTACAAAAAAAATAGGCAAGGCTAAGAGCTACACTGCTATCTCAAATGTGTGACATGTTTGTGGCCTCCCAGTCTTCATGATACTTCTTTAGCTAGGATTATCTTCCCTCTTATCCAAACTAATATATTTACCAGGGTTTAATTGTTAATTAGACATGGTTGGAAAGAAGAAAAAAGCCAAGGATGATTCCAAAATGTTTGACTGGGACAACAGGAAGGATGAATCTTCTATTCACTGAAATGGAAGACTGTGGGATTGGCAGTTTAAAGACAATGATAAGGGACGCTGAAAAATAAAATCTAAAGCTGTGCATCCTACACAGGTAGCACCTGTCCAGAGGAAAATGTCTTCTAATTTGCATAAAAACAAATGCTCTGTCTCTGAGAAAACCAAAAGGATAAAAGAACTGCACTGGGATTTATTGTACATTTAAGTAAATTGTCGAGTAAGCAATTGAATAAACAAATCTTAACTTCCCTGAACAGGTACAGAAAAGAAATATAATTTGGGAGTTACAAACTTAACTATACTATTTTAAACCATGAGACTGGATAACTTCATCGATGGAGAGGGAAAAATGAAGGAGAAATCTAACGACTGAGGTCTGGAGTCTCCGATGTTAAGAGATCAGAGTGATAAGGAGAAACCAGCAAAGACCAAGAAAGAGTAACCTGTGAAGTAGGAGAAAATTCAGGAGGACTCCTGGAAAAAATAAAGAAGAAGTGTTAAATACTGCTGACAAGTAAGTTAAGAACTGAGAAGTGTACTACTATAGTTAGCAATATGGCAGTTACTAGTGACTTTGACAAGAGCAGTTTGGTGGAATAGTAAGGAAGAAAGCTTGATTTGATTGAGTTTGTGAGAAAATGGGAAGTGAGGAATTAGAGATAGCAAGAAAAGACAACAGAAGTTTTGCTATAAAGGAAAGCATCTTCAATCTACTGTTAAGCCCATTCAGTAAATTTTTACTTCAGGTATTATTTTTCACCGCTAAAATATACATTAGGTTCTTTTTTATATTTTCAATTTATTTGCTGAAATAACTTACTCATTTGCTGAAATAACTATAAATATTTTTAACATAGTTATAATCACTGCTTTAAAATCCTCATTTGTTAAATCCAACATCTTATTATCTTTGAGTCACGCTTTCTCTTCAGTATGGTCACATTTTCTTATTTCTCCAAGGCCTGTAATTTTGGATTGCATCCTAGACATTGTGAATGATACATTATACAGATTCTTGATTCTGTTGTTTCTTCAATGAGTTTTGTTTTTGTTTGCTTGTTTGGCAAAAAATGTAACTAGGCTGAACTCAAACCCAAAACTCTAAAATCCCAGTGCAGTTCTTTTATCCTTTACAGGGAAGGTTGGAGTCTTCCTGCATGTGTGGTTCAGGGCTCATTCAGCTGTTAGGGCAGTTGATACAAAGAATTTGGGCTCTCTCTCTCTCTCTCTCTCTCTCTCTCTCTTCCTGGACTCCTCCCTTACTTTTCAGCTGCTGTGGCTGCCTCAAACTCTATCCTTGGTGAGGCTATGGGTTTTCAATCCATGTTTTGGCTCCCTGCTGTGGTAACTGGGACTTATCTCCAGGCTGAAAACTGTAAGAAATTAGAAAGCCACTCAGTGCTGTTCTCGTCTTCCACATGTCCATGTAAAATACATTCATATGTCCCTACTTTGATTTGCTCCCTAGCACCTTCAGATGGTTGTGTTTTCTATTTTTTGCAGTTTATAGTTATTTGTGGAGGAGTTACTCTAATAGGAGCTATGAAGCCATTGTCAGAAGAAACTAGCACTTACCATTAACATCCGGAAATTTTGTGGCAATTGCTTCTAGTATTTGTTATTGTCCCATTGTTTAATCTAGATAGAAACTCAGTGAAATTTTTCCTTCTTTCTGTACTTCTTTGTATCATTCCTTCCCTGGGGCTATAAGATTCAACCTCCCTGTCTAACTTTAATGCTGATAGGACTAAAGGAAATAAAAAAGGGGAAAATGCATAGATAAATATTTCAAAATTTCCCTCTGAAGTGCAAATATATTGTGGAAGAGCTAACACATTTAAATCACTGTTAGAAAAAATTAGGTTGCTGATCTAGGAGGTCCTGAAAGAGAAGGACCTGTGAGAGGGGAGAGTACAGAGGAGATAACAACATGTAGAGCTGGGCGAGGGACAGATGTGGGTGAAGCCCCTTAGTGAGGTGTGAGATGGGAGAAAAGGCTGACATCTAGTAGATGAAGGATGTGTTCCAGAGACAGTTTAGAGCCCAAGAAAATGGGCAATCCCTAAATGTTAGAATTATAGCTTCATGGCATTTTAAACCTAAAAAATGCTTACCACATCATCTAAATCCAAAACCCTTATTTGGAGACAAGGAAACTAAGTCTCACACTTTACCTGTTTCATAATTTAGTCAAGGGACTCATTCCCCTCAGCACAGTGTTGGTGCTATCATCCTATCTAACAATAGCCTGGGGCCTGTTCACATTTGTGTTTTGACTAATCAATGTTGTGTATGAGAGCTGTAGGCCTGAGCCACTCAATTCATCCTTAAACAAGCTGGAGAATTCTAATACAGAGCTTTTTGTTCTTTCTCTGCATTATCTTGGAGTTTTAATCACAGCAGAGTGCATTGGGGCTTTCTTGTGATTGCATATAATACACCAGGCTCCAGCTCTCTTTTTAATAATGATAAAGCCACGCAGCCTCTCATGGATTGCTTGGTTTCGTGTTCAGGTAGAGGTGGCTCACAGGATACTGCAACAATTAATTCAGATTAGCTCATAAATTTATTGAAGGCAATATCTATAAGGTGTTCCTGTCTGTCTCTGTGACTGCTATTAACAATAATAAAATGATATGAGTTTCATACTCCCTGATCCCATGCTGCCTTCTGATTTAATCATTAGCCAGAATCTGCATTCTTCCCTAAGGTATCTTTTTATCCTCTCAAATACAAATGAGAAGCTGAAATCAGTGAATTTAAGAAATTATCCTATATAATAAAAGCTAATATGCAAAGTGTCTCCTCAACCAGGAGTTCAACCAGAGGCGGGGCAAGCTAGCCAACCGCCTGTGGCCCCTCCCCCCAGCTGGCCCTGCCCCCAATCGATACCCCCCCCCCCCACTCGATTGGGAGCAGAGCCAGCCCACCAACTGCCCACAGCCCCTCTCCCCCACCGGCCCGATCCAATCAGCCCTGATCAGGGCAGGCTGGCTGGACCCCACCCATGCACAAATTCATGCACCAGGCCTCTAGTATCCTATATAATAAAGCCTAATATGCTAACTGTCCGGTCATCCATTAAACCAGGGGTGGGCAAACTTTTTGACTCGAGGGCCACAATGGGTTCTTAAACTGGACTGGAGGGCTGGAACAAAAGCATGGATGGAGTGTTTGTGTGAACTAATATAAATTCAAAGTAAACATCATTACATAAAACGGTATGGTCTTTTTTTTTTTTTAGTTTTATTCATTTCAAACGGGCCGGATCCGGCCTGTGGGCCGTAGTTTGCCCACGGCTGCATTAAACCAATCAAAGCATAATATGCTAATGATATGCTAAGGCCACTCAACTGCTCACTATAATGTGCACTGACCACCAGGGGGCAGACAGTGAACAATTGACCCATCACTATGACATATACTGACCACCAGGGGGCAGATACTCCAACTGGTAGATTAGCTTGCTGCTGGGGTCCGGCCTATCAGGACTGAGGGAGATGGGCCGGACATGCCCTGGAGCCCTCCCAGGGTCCCTCCCCAGCTGGCCAACCTCCCACATCCCTCCCCAGCCCCAATAGTGCACCAGTGGGGTCCCTCAGTCTGGTCTTCACCATCTCGAGATCTGGGACCCCTTGGGGGATGTTGGAGAGTCAGTTTTGGCCCAATCCCGCAGGCCAGGCTGAGGGATCCCACTGGTACACAAATTCGTGCCCTGGGCCTCTAGTTTTAAATAATGCTTTTATGTCCACAGGTTTGTTCTCTCCTTTCAATATCTGGGTTAACATTTTCTGGACAAATCAAAACACATCAAGATGAGTATAACTGTCTTTATACTCAAAAGGTAGTATGTGCTTCTAATGACAGCAGTGGCCAAGTGAAGGGAGAGTAAGCTATTGTTCACAACCTAAGATTAAGAGTTGTTGTGGGATTTTTTTAATGATGCACCATATCCTTCTGCCCTCTGGCCAATCAACAAGAGCCCAAATAGTAACTAAACAATAACCCCAAAATGTCCTATGTATCAAAGAGTAATCTAACTTTTAGGGAGAATAAGCATAAGAAATGGGACTTCTTATTGCCTTCACTTAAATAAAAAATATAAATTAATGTAAAATCTACAAATATTCACCATGTTACTTTAAAGCTATAATTGTATAGCCCAAAGATAATTTAACATCTAGCATTTGGGACTTAAACAGTCAATGTGACAGCATAGGTAAATGCAACTCTTGAGTCCTCCCACAACCACATCAAAATTACAGCTGAACTACAGAACAACCATCATTTAGAACCACCTGAAATCTATCTGAATGGAAGTCCTACAACTATGGAATTAAAGAAGAAACTACATCAGTGATGGTGAACCTATGACATGCGTGTCAGAGGTGACACGCGAACTCATTTTTTGGTTGATTTTTCTTTGTTAAATGGCATTTAAATATATAAAATAAATATCAAAAATATAAGTCTTTGTTTTACTATGGTTGCAAATATCAAAAAATTTCTATATGTGACACGGCACCAGAGTTAAGTTAGGGTTTTTCAAAATGCTGACACGCCGAGCTCAAAAGGTTCACCATCACTGAACTACGTCAAGACTGGTAAGGGGGCAGAGATACGAAACAGGCTGGTCCCACACCCAGGTGTGGCAGTTTATAATCAGGTATATAAGAAAGCTATCTCAGCTGCAGAGGTCCCCTCTCAGGAGCAAGGGATCCAAGCCTCACACCAGGCCACCCAGCCCAGAGTTCAGTACTGGGAAGAGAAGTTCCCATAACTTCTGGCTATAAAATCTAGCTGGGATTGTGGCTGAGGATGACAGAGGGCTGCTGGAGTCCCAGGCAGTTCCTCTTAAAGAGCCCAGACTTACTCAGACTCACTCCATCTGAGCTCCAGCACTTGGGGCAGCAGTTTGAAAGGAACCAAGGACGTACAGGGAAGAACTAAATTGTCTGGCATCAGGGGAGACCTGAGTGGGGGGCAGTTTTCTGCCAGACAGAATTGCTGGCAGAGGCCATTATTCCTTTTCTGAGACATTCCCTCTTCACAGAGCTGGCAGGGGAGCACCATATCTGAGTCTCCATCGACCTGGCTCCAATTGTTTGCCCTGCCCTGGTGATTCCTTGAGGCCCCAGCCCACCCAACTTTCAGGCCCACCCAAGCTGTTTCCAGTGACTTTTCCATACAAATGGCCTCTCTTGACACATGTTTCAGACCTTTGTAAAATCTCTCAAACAAGCAGCATCTGTCCTCAGCATGCCCCCACACCTCTCATTAAGTGGCCCCAGGCCTGGCACTAGCAGCAGCCAACCTTGGTTCACAGCTAAACCTCTCTTGGACACTCCCAAGCCCAGCACAAGTAGCAGCCATCTGAAGATCACTTTGTAGTTCATGCAGGTGGCCCTGTACAGAACACAGGTGGCAGCTGACCTTGGTCTGCACCTCCCAGGAGGCCCCAGAGGCAGCACACCTAGAGGACACATAGAAGCACCACCCAACTGTTGTAGGTGGCAGGAACGGCACCAGCTGTTAGACTGGTGGGGTCAGACTGGACCTGGGTTCAGCAACCTTGGTACTTGAGTTCTGGATATGAAAGAATTTATTTAGAAAATCACATAGGTAGAAGTAATTCATAAAAGAAATAGGCTGAGGAAATTAGTTATAGAGGTAAAGGAAGGGCCCTTGGAGCTTGGGAGTGAGGAAGGTAATCATAATGTGCCTACAGCGAGGGGGAAGAGAGGGGGGAAGGGGAAGATTCAGGCGTGCTCCCAGGACTGAGAATGCACTGGGTCCTCTGCCCTAAGGGTTTTAAGTGTGGAGATTTTAGGGGCAGTCCCAGGGGAAGATCTCAATAGAATATTCAGCAGCTTTCCAGGTGTGTCCTTTCAGGGTTCCAGGGCAGGGGGGTCATTATCTAATGCAGCTGGTCCTGAAGTCAGCCATGGGGTTCCTTGTCTGTTTTTTTGTTTTTCGTGTCCTGGAGCTAAAATACAAGTGAGGCCTACATGTTATCTCTAGGAAGGAAAGGTCAGGGGATCCAAACCATAGTTGAAAAAAGAAAAGAAAGTGCATATTTGCATACATGACTCAGTGGGGTTAGCCTTGTAAATGATTTGTAAATAAAGTATAAATGGCTTTATTTACATTTAAGAATGTAAATAATGGTGGTATCAATATGGTTTTTAAGATAAATTATGCGTTATATCACTTTGAACTTTTTCTTTAGAAACTAGCTCCCCTGACCAAAATGCATGAATAGATAAATTATCACTAAGATATATGTAATTTTTGGCCCTGTGATGCTCTGTTTACCAAAATCTGTTTTTTATGTATCATAACTCCTTGAGTTTTTTGAAAAAAAAATGAAAAATATAAAATAAGAGTCATACTTGATTAGATTGGAAAAGAACACATTTCTTGTAGTTTAGCACTATAATTGTATTTTTGATACAAAATATGTCCCTGGGGATTTTACTTCAAAAATAATCCTCTAGGAATCTGTCTCAAGACATTAACACATATAAGTATTCAATAATTAATACAAAAATGTAAAGTCTGAAGTTTTCAACCAAGTTAATTAACATATTCCCTTTTTTAAAATGAGTCTTTATATTGTGCCACAAAATGGTGCTATGAGTACAATATTTAACATTAAAAACTAAAAACAAAATTAAGTGCAAAACTACCTCAAATACATTCCCTTAAGGATAAGCAAAAGAGAAAAAATATAACCAGATGAAGGTGACATCAAGTAAAATTTTGAGCATCCTGGTGAAAATAAAGACTGCTGCATTATTTCAGATGGAAATAAAAATATGTGCGGAGTTTCTCATCTACTACAGTCTTTTAAAACAACTGAATATTTGAAGGGAAGAAGGACACTTCCAGAGGAACCACCCTATGCAGGCGCTGTGGTGAGCTCTGGGCATTCAGTAGGGAACAAAACAGACATGTTTCCTGCCCCTATGGAATTTACATGAATGAGACAGACAAGAATTGAGACTATACAATTTTACAAATCATGGTGAAGCAGCCACGTGCCTACTTTACATTAGGGCCTACACACCACCAGTTCCCAAAAGCAAATACACAGAGCCTTTTTGTTGTTGGTTTTAATGTTTTTATTGTTAATTAATATGAATGGTAACAAAAATAAATGACATAAAAGTTTAATAAAACTTACTTAGGTCTCATAATCATTGTCTCTAGGCTATATAGTTCCTGACTTCTTTTTTCTTAAGTCATATTGAAGCCATAGTGTTTACTTCACATTGAAAAAAAACTGTGAAAAATAATAATCCATTTCAAAGATGGCTTCCATATATATTTAACCCCAGCGGTGGTTTCACACAGAATGTATGGCCCTTGGCTCAGCCAACATGAAAAATATAAATGGATGTATGTAGTATGGTTGCAATATTCAATCTGGTTTTTAACCACCAGTTCCAGGCTCCATAAAATCAATTCAGTGGAGACAGCTATTGATCATAAAATCTCCTAAAGCAAAGAAATCAACTCTATCCATTTTTCCTCATATTGCCAACAGCTCCTCAAGGTCAGGGAGCATGTCTACTTCATTCTGTAAATCTTCATTAGGTCTAGGACAAGCCTGTCCACAAAGGGGGCCCTTCCAGGTGCCGTTGAGAGAAAAGATTAAAGGTTTCAGTGAGTTATTTTGCCTAAAAGTAAATTTGTCAACTTGAAACAGTGAATAGATAAATCTGTCTGATAAAAAAAAAAAATGCACATGAGAAAGGAGAGATGAGATTAGAATTGTGCCTGGGTTGGGGCAGCCTGAGGAAGGCCTGGAAAACCAGGTCAGACAACTGGATCTCTGTAGAAAATAAAAAGGTGTTAAAAGAAATTCTAGAATGCATATCTCCTCCAAGGTTCCCATTCTTTTGTTCTGAAAGAATTGTAATGCTTAGTAATAAAAGGGAACCTCAAGGAAATCAGGAAGCGAGTCAATGATGTTTGTTTTTAAACATATTGAGCTTGACTTGACACTAAAGATATAAACGAAAATATTGAATCAATAGTTTGCAATTTATTTGGAACTTAAACTCTGCCTCCTTTCTTAAAATTAGTGAATTCACTTCATTAAATTCAAAATAACGTGATACAATTGTTTTTTATTTTAATGACAGCAATACAAAAGCCCACTAAAATAGGGAAATAAGCATTACCAGATATCAGGGAATTAATTAGGAAAAATTAAAACTTTAGAGCTAAAGCTGAAAAGTGAGGACGGCCTTCTGAATAAGTGATGTTTGAGCAAGAGGCTGAAGAATGGGTTTAAATGAGACCAGAAAAAGATTTACAGACAGAGAGAATGGCATGTGCAAAAGCCTTGAAGCTGAGAAGGATAAGAGGAATGTGGCCAGTTCAGAACCATCAAATGGGAGTCCAACAGACTCCCCAGACCTTTCAATCTTAAGAGTCATCTGAGGCGCTTATTAACAATCAGAATCCTAGGCCTTAGCCCAAAACTTCAGAATCCCATAAGAAGGAATGTCACTTAGAGAAGATACATTCAAATTGGGTAATTTAAGGAGAGTTTAGTGAAGAAAGTGTATTAGTTTCCTGGGGTTACCATAACAAAGTACCATAATTATAGGCTAGAAGGGATAGGGTCCTTCTAAGGCAGTAGTTCTCAACCTGTGGGTCGAGACCCCTTTGGCGGTCGAACGACCCTTTCACAGGAGTCGCCTAAGACCATCCTGCATATCAGATATTTACATTACGATTCATAACAGTAGCAACATTACAGTTATGAAGTAGCAACGAAAATAATTTTATGGTTGGGTCACAACATGAGGAACTGTATTTAAAGGGCCAGAAGGTTGAGAACCACTGTAAGCACTAAGAGGGAGAATCTGTTCCATGCCTCTCTCTGAGCTTTTGGGGTTTGCTGGCAAGTCTTGACATTCCTTGGCTTATAGATGAATCACTCGAATCTCCACTTTCATCTTTACATGGCAGAGTGTGTGTGTGTGTGTGTGTGTGTGTGTGTGTGTTCCCAAATTTTCCCTTTTTTATAAGGACACCAGCAATGTTGGAAGAAGGCCCACCCTAGTAAATTCATCTTAACTTGATCATCTGTAAAAACCTTGTTTCCAAAAACCTTCCAAATTTCTGAAAGTCACAGTCATGGGCTCTGAGGTTAAATTCCAACAACTTTGGGAGGCACCATTCAACCCATAACCAGGGCTATTTACAGAGATGTGGGCAGGGAAAACACAAGGGACCATGCAGTCCCCAGGCTAGCAGCAGTGATTTCCCGTCACCATTCATTGTGGCCTCCAGGGACAAAGCTGGGGGAGTAACCATCCCAACTTCCCCACCCCCAACCTCCTGCTAGGGCTAAAGCCAACCAGAAGCCAGAATGCAGAGGAGCCCACTGAAGTGTTTCCAGAAGTCATCCTCTTGAGATGTGGAGCAGGATGAAGAATCAAAAGTGGGTCCAGAGGAGCAAGCAAGGAGTCTAGCCGGAAGACCCTGAAAACCTTTAAAGTCAGACCCCAGAAAATTCTTGTGTTCAGATACAGTTTAGGAAATGTTTTCCACATTAAAATGGTTAGAAAGACAAGGTTGTGAACATCAGTGAGTCCTACTCACATAATAGTGCTTTTTTCTTTTGTTTTTAAGAAATACAAAGACATTTGAACTACTTAGTAAGAAAGACATCTATTAATTCATTTGGAAGTGAAAAAGCATGATTATACTTTAACAACTTGCAGCTTGAAATTAACATCCCAATTTTTGAACCTTAAGACCAGGTGACTTGAGAGATGAAGAAGCGTCAGTTATCACAACAGAACTAAACCATCCATAGCTGTTCATTGCTGGTGACACTGTGCTCACAGAAAGTTCGAGTTCATTGAGAAAGACTGGAGAATTGAGCCCCAAAGCCCACATGTGAGCACACACGTATGCACAGCACCACACTGAGAGCAGGAGGAAGACTAGGACAATGTGTACCTTCCACAAGGAGGAATACTCTTAGCCACAATTTCCTGTGCTTCCTCTGCTCTAGTTTGTACCAGACACTCACCCACTGAACCAAAGATGGCAGCTGTGAGTTCAGCTCCATCATTCTGTCAATTAATATGGGTTGTTTTTCTAGGATACAGGATTACTACATTATGAAATGCTAATTGTTCTTGCTATCTTGCATGACCTGCCTGGAAGATGAGATGCAAATTGAGACATAATACAATTATGGCTGCTCTCACCCTGTTCAAATGTATTTTTCTTCTCCACCAGGCTCAGGAAAATGGCCTTTATTTTGCTTAATTTCCAGCATCCTACTCTGTCTCCTACCTCTTGCAGCTTAGGGAGTCTACTCTGGAGAAATGCCTATTACCATATCATAGTGGGGCTTCTTGTTGCAAAAAAAAAAAAAAAAATCAGAACTTTTTACCCAAATAAGTCTTGTCTTTCTAAATAATTACCTTGGGAGGCTATTTAGTCACATGGCTGCATTTCTACACCAGTGAACTCTCATTAAAATACTATATCAAGACAGACACTCACAGAGAAAAAATGCACCATCAAAGGAGGACGACCTCCGCGTGGGAAGGTACAAAGGCAGGGCTGTCGCTGCCCTGATAACCATGGGGAGTTTGCAGAGGTAGACACCTCTTCACACAAGCTGCTAAAGCCTCCTCTATGCCCTTCTGCAACTGCCCAGCCTGAGTCAGGCCATTATCTTACCAGGACAGAATGAAGTACATTACTAATGGAAGTATTTGCAAAAAAGAAAGAGAAAGGTGGGGAGCAGAAGAAGAGGAGAGGGGAGGGGAAGGGAGGAGGGGAGGGGAGGGGAAAGGAAATTATAAAAGAGAAATGTCTTTTCACAAAATATGTGAAAAATCTTCTGTCAATAAGACTTTAAGCAGAGTGTGAAGTTATGATAGTAAATACTTGAATTTGCTAAAGTGTTCAACCACAGGAGATTAATTAAATAATTTATGGACCACCCATAAAATGGAATAATTTAAAGTTATTGTATAGTCCTAGTTCCATTGACATGGAAAGTTGTTAGATGAGAAAAGCAGGTTAAATCTAAATGTATAATGTGATCTCATTTTTTAAATATGTATGTTTGTAGGTATCTGTGAATATGTGTATGTGTACAGAGAGAAAGAGGCAAGGAGAAAAAAAAGGAAAGAAAGGAAAGATTCTCATTAAACACCAAGATGTAAATGAATATATTTGAGAGGCAAAATTATATCTTTTTACTTATTTCTATTTTCTAAGTTTTCTACAAAAAAAAAATATGACTTTCAACTTGTAAAAAGTAAAGAAGGTTGTCATAGGGGAAACTGAGTAGCTGTGGCTGAAGATTATCATGCAATTTACTTTTTTTCCACTATGTCTTTTTTTTTAAAGCTGGAAATGTTAGGCCATAGATATAGTGATAAGATTTGTATACAGATATCCAGAGTCTACATCTACTGTTCTTTTAAAATCATCAGTCCTTGCATCTCCAACATGTATTAAGTGAAAAATGAAGACACAGAAAATGTATAGAATATGCAATCAAGTTCACAAAAGAAAGAAAAAGAAAGAAGATATATCTGATTGGCTTACATATGCATAAAAATTATCTGAAAGGGTAAATAAAAAATTTATAACAGTGGTTACATATGGGGAATAGCAACTGAGCTGATGGGAGACAGAAATAAACCTCTTTATATTTTTTGATGTTTGAAACTTGTATATATAGATTGGGTGTGATATATGCCCTCTGACTCCTGGCAACCGTATGAATGAGTGATGGCCACCATGTCCTGCCCTCGGCAGGCCTGCTCGGCCCCTGTAGACTCATGCCTATGGCTGTTTTTATGGAATCAATCCACCTTATATCTGGTCTTCCCCTTTTCCTGCTGCCTTCTATTTTTCCCAGCATTATTGTCTTTTCCAAAGAACCCTGTCTTCTCATAATGTGCCCAAAGTAGGGTGGCTTTCAGTTTTGTCATTTTTGCCTCCAGTGCTATTTCAGACTTAATTTGCTCTATGGCCCACTTGTTTGTCTTTCTGGTGGTCCAGGGTATCAGTGGCACTCTCTTTCAATACCATATTTCATATAAATCAATTTTTCCCTATCAGCCTTCTTCACTGTCCAATTTTCACATCCAGACATTGTAATTGGGAACGTGGGAGTGTGGATGATTTTAACTTTGATCTTTAATGACACATCTTTGCACTTAATGATCTTTAATTCTTTCACTGCTGCCCTTCTGAGTCTCAGCCTTTTCTTGACTTCTTGGCTATAATGTCTATTTGAATTGATCGGAGCCAGAGTAAACAAAATCTTAAACAATTCGATATCTTCACAGTCTATCTTCTATAGTTAGGATTTTTGTCTTGATGTTCCATACAGTCCTGCTTTTGCACTTTCTTCCCCCACTTTCACCAGAAGTCATTTCAAATCATTGCTACTGTTTGCTAGTAAGATAGTCATCTTAGCTTATTGATATTTATTCCACCAATTTTCACTCCTCCTTCCTCTGAGCCTAGTTCAATCTTTTGTATATGTTCTTTGCACAAATTAAACAAATGCAGAGATAAAATGCATCTTTACTGGACACCTTTGCCAATGGAAAACCATCTGTCTCTCCATATTCTGTCCTGACAGTGGCTTCCTATGCACAACACAGGTGATGCATCACAACAAACCAGTGCTGAGGCACGCCCATTTCTCTGAGAGCTTCTCATAATCCACACAGTCAAAGGCCATACAGTAGTCTTTAAAACATAGACTAATCTTCTAAAATTCTGGAGTCTCAGTCCCCAATCCATGTTTGCAATTAGCTCTCAAGTGCCTCTTCCTTTTCTGAATCCAGCTTAAATATCTGGCTCCAAATAAGGTAAAATCTTTGTTGCATTACCTTGATTATCACTTTACTTGCATGGGAAATGAGAGTGATGGTCCTATAGTTACTACACTCCTTTGTATCTCCTTTCTTAAAAATTGGTATACATATTGTATGTTTCCAGTCTGTAAGCCATTGTTTTGTTTTCCATATTTGTTGACATATTCTTGCTAGGATTTTGAAAGAGTCTCATGGCTTGAAATAATTCTATGTGTATCCCATCTACCCCTGGTGATTGATTTCTTCCCAATACTTTGAGGGCAGCTTTCACTTCAGTTCCTAGAATTACAAGTTCTTTCTCATACAAATCTTCCTCAAAGATGCTGTCATCCTTTTGTCTCCTCTGTATAGATTTATATTATACTATTTTCACCTTTTATTCTCTCCTGATCAGATAATGTGCTTCCTTGTTAGCTGTTCAGCATTCCTAGTCTGGGCTTGAATTTCCCTTTTATTTCTTGAATCTTCGGTAGAGATCTGTTTTTCATTTTTTGTTGTTTCCCTTTATCTTCTTACACTGACTATTGTAATAGTTCTTTTATCTCTACATGATAGTTGTAGAAAAGTTGCACTTATGACTTTAACCCTGATTTTATCACTTTTGCTTCTCACTTATCTCTAACAAGTTTTAGTGTTTCTCTTTCATGCATCTCGATTTTTCTTTTTCTTTTTCAATTCCTACTTCTGGATTGTCTTTCCACGTTCTTCCCTAATAGTACTGTTATTCCTAGTTTCAGCCCACAGTTCTTCTGGTTCTCGGTCAATTAAATTTAACAGTTTAGCAGATGGACTTAAACCCAAGGGGAATGTTACTTACATTATGTGTTGGCACTGCGATTCTTTCAGCACTCTTTTCCAGCTTCACTCTAATGTTTGATATTAATAGTTTGTAGTCAATACCAATTTGCCCCTGGCCTTGTTTTGTCAGAGAGAATACAGTTTTTCCATCTCTGGATGCCAATTAAATAGTTTACCTGATTTCTGTATTGGCCATCTGGTGATGTTCATGTATACAGTCAACTGTTTGGTTGTTTGAAGCATGTGTTTGCAATAGGCAAATTGTTAACTTCATTAAAATTCACAAGCCAATCTCCTGCTTCATTTCTGACCCCTAGTCCAAATTTTCCAACATTTGATTCTGCTTTATTTCCTAGTTTTGCATTCCAATCACCTATAATGTCCTGTTTTGATATGTAATCAATTTCTTCATAGATACTTGTATAAAAAAATTCAATTTTGTCTTTTTCCTCTGTAGTTGGAACATAGACTTGAATAATGGTTATGTTAGAGGTTTATCTAGAAGTCTGATTGATATTATTTGGTCCAACCTTACATTGTAGCTTCTGCCTGTGCTACATCTTGCCTCAGTATTAAAGCCACTCCATGTCTCTGAGCTTGTCATTTCCAGAGGAGAACACTGCAGATGTACCATTCCAGTCAATTTAGTTTGCTAACACCAAGCACTACAGTGTTTACATGTTCCATTTCTTACTTTTATTGAATTTGTTGGGGTGACATTGGTTAACAAAACCATACAGGTTTCAAGTGAACACCTCAACAAAACATCATCTGTACACTGCGTCATGTGCCCATCACCCAAAGTAAAGTCTCTTTCCAGCCTCATTTATCCCCCTTTTCCCTTTTCCACCTCCCTCCATCCCCTTTCCCTATGGCTATTACTTTTGCATAATTCCTTCACCTTTTTTTCACCAGCTCCCCAATGCCCTTCCCCTTGACAGCTGTCAGTCTGTTCTATGTATCTATGCTTCTGTTTCTATTTTATTAGCTTATTTTGTTCATCAGATTCCACATATAAGTGAGATCATGTAGTACTTGTCTTTTTCTGACTGGCTTATTTCACTTCCCATATTTTCCAGGTACATTCATGCTGTCACAAAACTAAGATTTCTTTTTTTTTTTTACAGCTGAGTAGTATTCCATTATATAGAAGTAGCACTGCTTTTTTATCTACTCATCTACTGATCTGGTCTGTTCCAGATCTTAATTATTGTAAATAATGCTGCAGTGAACATAAAGGTGCATATATTCTCTCAAATTTTGTTTTGGGTTTCTTTAGATATATTCCCAGAAGCGGAATCACTGGGTAAAAAGGCAGCTCCATTTTTAATTTTTTGAGATAATTCCATATTGCTTTCCATAGTGACTGCACCAGTCTGCATTCTTACCAACAGGTCACAAGGGTTCTTTTTTTTAAACACATTCTTGCCAGCACTTGTTATTGGTTGATTTATTTATGTACCCATTCTGACATGTGTGAGGTGATATCTCATTGTGCTTTTAATTTGCATCTCTTTGATGATTAATGAGGTTGAACGTCTTTTCTTGGTTTACAATTTCCAGTTACCTTGGTCATGTTTCTTACATTCCAAGTTCCAATTATATGTGTTGTGCAGCATTGTACTTTCCTTTTGCCCTTGTGCACATCAGCTGCTGGACATCCTTCCCGTGTTGGTCTAGTTGTGTCATTAGCAGCATTGCTATCATACCCACTCTCTGCTCTTCCCAGCAATGTAGGACTTTCTGACCTGGGAGTGTCATCTTTCAGCAATAGCTCAGATTTCTTTTTGGAGTGTCTCACATACGATTTTCAATGAGGGAGAGAGAGAGGGAGAGAGAGAGAGAGAGAGAGAGAGAGAGAGAGAGAGAGAGAGAGAGAGAGAGAGAATTGAGAGAAAAAGAAAATGCAGTAGTGGTTCACCATTGCCTTCTGCTGCCCAGTGTGTGGATCCAAACCACATGTGCTCAGATCCCTGGTGTCACAATCACCAAATGCCTATGAAATGTGAATATATTACCTAGTTCAAAACAAAAGTTTTACTCTTTTGTACTTCTCAATGACTATCTTTTTACCATATTTCCCCAGGATTGTACTTAAGTGATTGGCTTAGTTGTTTATTCTTAATTAATTATATTCAAATATCCATCTGCATGATTTCTTTTCTTTTTTATTTCTACTTGGTCTCCTTTTAAAGGTTTAAGGTAAGATGATCTGAATAGAAGGGGACAGTATCACCACCTCAGCAGCTGAATGGGACTAAATATTTTCACCCTATGCTTCTTAATGGCAGGTTTACCAAGAGGGTCAAATAAAAAAATAAAGCACAGCTGAGGGATTGCTGCTAATAGGCGTGTGGAAGACACATGTTCTCTTTCATTGTTCTATTTTGGATCCAATAATAACTCCTCTTGGATCATAACGTTGCCTCTATTGTTTCCCCATTAACACGGTGCACCCAGTGGGAACATCTGCCCAACACTAATGAGCTATTCACAGGAGAAACAAGCACAGGGTACCAGGAGCCAAGGCGAACAGTTAGAGGGAAAAGAAGACTTGCCTCCTGACCTAAACTGAATGGCTTTTAAGAGACAGAACCAGATTTTCAATTATGTAATCCCTTTATTTCTCATTTCCCTCAAAACTTAAAAGTCAAATTCCCCTTTTGAGTGCTAAGAGCCAGATCTGACATTATTGTGTCTGTGAAACTGGCTGGACTGGAATCAGAAGAGGTGCCTTATTTAACCCAGATGAATGTAAAGTATTTTCCCCTTTTTGTTATCACCCACTGTTTGGAAGAATTAGTTAATAACAACTATCTTCCTTCCTTTGCATTTTATTTTTCTTTCCAAACAGTATTCTAAGAGAAATTTAATTTTTCTTTACTAAGAAAAAAAATTGTTTGAAGGCATGAAGATCTGAGATAAGAGGAAGTCTAGTTAACTCCACTTTTGCAAAACTTGACTTTGAGATTCCTTTAATATACTCTTCTCTTTCTTACATTTTATTGTTTACATTTCAATAATGGAAGAGACTTTTCTTCTCACACATTTCCCTTTGCCCTTCCATCTCCCCCTACTCCCAGTCTATGCACTTAGCTTATGCCAAGCTGAGTCTACCTCTTCAACATCAAATTCCCCAGTTGCATCAGCTCACTCTAACCTTGAGCCTCTCTAATTTTCTGCAACTTTTCTGTTTATGTCACTCACCCTGGCATTCAAGCCCATATTGTCTTATCTTTCATTGACAAGAAATCTAATAAACAGACTGCATTGTTTCCCTAAACAGGAAGGAAAGAGAATTAAGGTCCATCTGTGCCCAGAGGTTCAATCAGAATCATCTGAATCTCTGCTTCCTTCTCCATCACTCTGTCTCTGCTTCCTCCTGTGCAGTTTCTTTCTTAGGCAAGCTCTCCCCACAAGGTGACTTTTATAATCCTAGCAGTTGGAGGCCCCAGGAAAAGAAGACCGGCTTTCCCAAACTTCTAGCAGAAGTCCTGCTAGTCCTGTGTTACATGCTCATCTCTGACAGGGGTCAAGATCAGCTCCACCTAAAACCCATGCGCTGAGAAGAGGGATGGGAGGATTCCAAAAAGAAAAGAGGGATTCTGACACCAAAAAGAACAATACTGTACAGACCCACCCCCCCAAAAAAGTGCCCTAACTTAGTGCCCCATATGTATGTGTTTACATCTTGCTTTGCCTGGCTAGGCAGTAAATTCCTGAAGATCAGAGACTTTCACGATTCTTCAGCATCTGGCCTAGTATGGAATACACCATTAGTAAATATTCTATATCTATTGATTAAATAAGAAAATTCCTTTTGCTAAAAAAACAAAAAGCCCATTGTAAACCTCATATTCTCTGCAGAACTGGACCTTCACCAACATTAGAGGAAATCCCCATCATTGGGGCCAATAGACAGTGTTCAAGGGTGAGAGCCCCCACCTGCTCCTGATTCCCTCTCTGAACATCCCAAACACAGGTCACTCCTTATACTGTGGGGGAAAGTCCAGATGCTCTGCTGCCTTTTCATGAGTCTGGAGCCAAAATGAGTAAACTTCTTCCGTAATGAGCCAGATAGTACATACCTGAGGCTGTGTGGGCCATAAGATCTCTATTGCAACTATTCAGTGCTGCTGTTACAGCGTGAAAGCAGCTGCAGAAAATGCAAAAATGAATGTGTTTGACTGGGTTCCAATAAAACTATTTATGGGCACCACAATTTGAGTTTTACATAATTTTCACGTGTCGTAAAATATTGCCTTCTCTCTATTTTCTTTCAACAATTTGGAACCAAGAAATACATTATTCACTTGCAGGCCATACAAATACGAGTTGGGGAGATAGAATCTGCTTGTGGGCCATCATTTGCCAACCCTTGTGCTACAGTATTTCAATTGTTTTTTAGAAGGACTTCTTATGACTTTAGTGGAATAAGATAAAAGCAAAAAGCAAATTTGGCAAGTTTAATGCTTTCACTTGAAGTTTAATGTTTTGAAAGGTGATAAGCAGTCGTGGTTTCTATGTGACGGTGCTTATTGATTGAATAAATGAAGTCTTTCAAATCTGTTGTCAGTCTGAGGGCTTACAAAAACCATTTAAACATGATCAATGGGGTTTTCTAGAATTGCAGCCATAGAGGCTCAGCACCAGGGAAATATCTGCAGATTTAAAAGCCATATTTCCAGCATACTGAACATCAGGTTGCCAGGGAACATAGGTTAATTTACCTAACAGTTTTGTTACCATTTATTCTGCCCAAATATCTAGTTAATCCTTTTTTAAAAAATTCATATATTATTTCAGTCCATGTTTGAGTGTTTACTATGTTCCAGACATTGGATAATAATAGCAATAAATATTTTACTTATCCCACGAAGGAATTGAAGTAGCCAAATAACATTTATATGGTGTCCTAAAATTTTTAATTGTTTTAAGGATAATGGTGTCATTTTTGTGTCATCATGTCATTTAATTCTCCTCACAACTTGGTGTGTTATCTGGGAAAGGTATAGTATTATGAAACCCATTTTACTGCAAGGTGGACCAGTACTGAAGTAACAGAGGATCTTATTCCTACTCCTGCTTTGCTCTTGCCACACACATGCCCACATTTCTTTACCTCCTGTGCTTCCAGAAGCATCTGATGAATGGTGGTGACCTAGAAAAATTCCAAAACAAAACAATTATTCAAAAGGACACCAAATATCCCTGGTGTAGAGTATGAGCTATTACAGAACTCAGTGACTGTTGAAACACAAAGCACAAATCCCTCCTCCTCAAGAAATTCCTAGCCATCTCCCAAGAACCTGCCTCATTCACTATTCATCATGACTTGCCTCAGCACTCCGTCCTCAGACAGAACTCTTCTCTTGGCATGGATTTGGCACTTGTCGAAGGCCTGCTGGCCTCAATTCCGTGTTATTGAACAGTACCTGTGTATTCACCACAGCTCCAAATAGAATGTAATCTTTGGTCATCAGTTTAATTTCCCTGTGTCCGTGCCCTTTTGTCAATATCTACCAGAGTGACAGTCTATTACAACAGTGGCCCCCAATGAACCACAACTCTCACTATTCACACACACTATGTGCTGCCCTCTCCATCTAATTAGGGCACATTGTGTAGCTACCTGTAATCACAGGATGCAGCGGAAATGACACTGCCAGTTCCTAGCCTGAGCCTTGAAAAGACTCAGAACTTCTGTTTTTGAGCCTTTGGGAGTTCTGAGCTACTATATAAGAAGTTGGGCTACTCTGCAATAGACAGAGAAGCCCTGTCATTGCAGTGTCCCAAGTGAGTCCAGTCCCAGCTAATGTGCAATTAAATGAGCCACATGAATGACCACCAGGAAGATGAGCAGAACTCTCCAGCTGAGCCCATGTTGCAGAAATGAAAGAAAACTAAGTTTTATTGTTTTAAGTCATATGAGGGTTTTTATGCAGTAATAAATAACTGAAGCAGGTTCTTGGAAATTATTCATTGATTGAATAAATGAATGAATGAATGCAATTCTTGATGTGTTTTTTTTAATATATTTTATTGATTTTTTACAGAGAGGAAGGGAGAGGGATAGAGAGTCAGAAACATCGATGAGAGAGAAACATCGATCAGCTGCCTACTGCATGCCCCCCACTGGGGATGTGCCCGCAACCAAGGTACATGCCCTTGACCAGAATCGAACCTGGCCGCAGGCCGACGCTCTATCCACTGAGCCAAACCGGTTAGGGCAATTCTTGATGTTTTTATTGCTTCTGTTACAAAACTACCATAGCAACAAATGTAACATTAAAAATTCATTAAGAGTGGATTGAAAAAAAGGAAAATACATGAGAAAAGAGAAAATAATATTTATTGAGCGCATTCTATATCCCATGCACTATCCTAAGGCATTTTTTACATTCATATTTCTTTTCTTAACAACCACCCTACCTGCTCTTTTACTGATGAGAAAACTGAAACTCTAGTAAGTAAATTAACTTGGTCAAGATGAAACAGTTATAAAATATAAAAACTTGGATCTAAATACAAATATCTGTGCTTGCATTGGAGTGTCATTTCCACTCCATCACACACCCTCAGTGATACTTGCCGCTAGTGGTCAGGGTACAACCATCAGTCCAGCTTCACTATTGGTTTTCCATGGGATTTTGAGCTTCTTCCATGACCCACATACTCACGTTCCAGCTCCTATGCATGATACCACAATGCTGACACTGCCCCCTCTTCCCTAAAATGCATCCCAACTCCTGGAATAGTTATAAAATTCTAGTAACTCCTGGAAAGACAGTTGCTTATCACTCAGGACAGTCTGGGTGCAAGAGGCCCTTGAGATCAGGAGATCAGACCTGAAACTAGACTCAATAGTCCCTCTGGGCCAGATTACTGTCTATAAGGGTAGTATCCCAGAAGCTTAGAAAAGCGAGAGGAGACGCAGTGTGACCCAGTTCAATGCATTAATACAGGCCAATATCCTGGCACATTCGTGGGTATGCTGGCTCAGAAAATTCGGGCATGACACTGAATAATATACATTATTCACAAGCTTCCCAAATGATTCTGAGGCACAGACAGGTTTGGTCCATTTAAAAATATAACTAATTCAGAAAATCTGTTAGTTTTTACATCTCAGAGCATGTCATACTAATGGTATTTAAAAGATGATACATTTTTAATTATGTGGATTGTCTATCTTGTCATCTTTAATTCACTACATGTCATCAACCATCTTCTTTAATGCTGACTTATATAAAACTAGTTTCATAACTTTAAAAGTGAGTTTTCAAAATCTCAGTAGTTATCCTAAAACTGGTATCATTACCCCATAAAATGACAAGGTAGATTTAAGTTGTTTGAACATCTATGAATGCACCTTTACTAAACTATTTCCATCTGATACAGTTCAGTGTGACTTGCCTTCATGTTTCTCCACTTTGCTAATTATATGTAATGTGTTATGACTTCCAGAGAGTGGAATCTGATTAACATCCTTCACAAAGCTGCTCCTATGTTTGCACTAAAGTATCCATGAAACTATAAGACAAAACCCACCACACAAAACACACCAGGATCTGAGTGGAATCAAAGCCCAAGGCATTTGAAAATGTTCTGAAAAAACCTATTTGTTGTGCATCACACCACATACTCTGATTTGCATCCTGAAAAAGAAGCCACTTGGGGAGAAACACACAATCAAAAATAGTTGTTTTAACATTTTTAAAAAACCTTTTTATTAAAGTCTAATATAGATGCAGAAAAGCTCATTGAACATTCACAAACCAAACTCATCTGTGTAACCAGCACTCAGATCAACAGAGTGTGCCTTCAGCTCCATCCCAACCTCTACCTGCCCCCACCCAACCCCACACACCCCACCCAGGGTTCAAAGCTTCATTTGAAATTTTAAAAAGATGTTTTTACCCCTGGCTGTGGCTAAGTGGTTAGCATCATCCCATGCATGAAGAGATTGCCACTTCGATTTTCCATCAAGGGCACATGCCTGGGTTGCCAGCTGGATCCCCGGTGGGAGCATGCATAAGGCAACCAATCGATGTTACTCCCTCACATCGATGTCTCTCTCTCTCCATATCCCTTCTTCTCTCTCTAAAAATCAATAATCTTCTCTTTAAAAAATAATTTTCTTTATTTCCCCACCTCAGTCCCCTGACTCAGAGTCCAAAGGAATGTGCAAATGGGGACTAAGGTGGTTACACTTTGTGCTCCCCTTGGTGCTTCTCTGTGTGTCAAACACAGTGTCACACAAGGTTCCCCTCCCTCCGCCACTCCTCCAAAGCTCTGCACCTAGGCAGAGAAGGCAAAAGCCACAAGTAGTGGGGAGATGAGAGTGTGCATAGAGGTGGGAGGAGATGCAGAGTGACTGTGACAGCTGCTGGAGTCAGCCACAGAAACCCTGAATATTGGGGAGTATAGTGTTTTGCAAATTATGGTGGTTTGCATATCACAGAATCAAACATTAGAGATAGATGTCATGCCAGTTGAATAAATGTCTACTTAGAAATGGAAAATTGGATTGAAGGTGTAGTGCATTAACCTGCCTTCACATCTCTGAAAAGGAGACCACTTTAATACATCCTTGGACCATAACGATACATCTCTGTGGAAGACACAGTGAGGGTAGAATAAGGAAAAGCCTTCTCACCCTGTCTGGTGACAAATACAGTCTGGATTCATTTCTGTGCAAAGAAAAGAAAGAAGGGAAACTAACACACATCTATGGGGAAAAATACAGTTTAAATAAAAATAGAACAATTTTTGAGAGACCTGGGGGAAAAGGAGCTCTTTTTATATTTAAAATAAACTCTTTTTATATTCCAGAAGAAAATTTCCAAACTCTGATTAGCCTTCTAAGTACAGTATAAAAAGACACAGGCTCTAACAAAGAGAAACAGAACAAGGAGAGAGCAGGCTAAAAAGAGATGGCAAAATGATGAATGATTTTAAGGAAATTAAAAACACTATCGCACACAGCACTGTTTGGGTGAATGGTTTGACAATACCTAATTGATTAATTATATATATGCTCTACGACCCAACAAACCCTCTCATAAGCATAATATTTACTCTTATAAATGTCACAGGGATAGCAGGAAACAAATTTCAAGTTAATTATATTGCATTGAATACTATAAATTTGCTAAGAGTAGATTTCAGGTGCTGTAATAAAAAATAAATCAAAACCTGACAATTGCTAGGAGATATGTTATAAGATATAGCTTGATTGCAGTAATCATTTCACTATGCATATCAAGTCATCATATTGTATACCTTAAAAAATTAAATACATGTAATTTTTTAATGTTTATAACAGTATTGTTAATAGTAGCCAAACTGTCCAACTACAGCTGTGATAATATGGTGGGATATACAAACGATGGAATAGTATACAAAATTGAAAATGAGCAACTACAGCTACTCACCACAATGCAGATGAATGCTACAAATACAATGGCTCATGGAAGAAGCCAGAAAAAACTTCATATTGGTTGATTTCATGTATACAGGGTGTGGCAAAAATAGGTTTACAGTTGTGAATACACAAAACAAAGTTTATTCTTGTATTATTATTTACTGGTTGCCCAGTGCATGAATTCGTGCACATTGGAAGAAAATTAATTAGAAGAAATATTTTAATATTGCTATTCACCCTTTCTCTATAATAGAAGTGTCAACCAAATTCATGATCCACAATGACAGATGGAAACACATACATGTGATCAGTGCCAGCAAGAGCTTTATATGTAGCGTGCATGTGCAAGCCAACTTAGCCTTTTATATATATAGAATAAACTTGCTTAATTAGACCTGCTTTCTGATGTAGCTAAACTTTTCCAGCCCAGTGAAGCACCCCAACTTCTCTTTCAGGTAATTGTCAGCAACACAGCAGTAAATATCAACATGAAGCAGATTATTATTGTAGATCATGCAGAGAGAACAAAAGGTAAAATATTTAACTGCAGCACTGTTTGACTATAGTCTGCACAGTGAGAAAACCTGAAGTCATTTTCAAGGTCCACCATTTCTTACTTCTTTTCAATAGGGTCAAGTTTCTAAGCTTCCTAAATCTTTATTTTCTGGCTAATGAAAAGAAAATAGGATTCTACAGAGTCTCCTATCTACCTACTCCAGGACTTCTGTGAGGATCAAATGAGATGAGGCACAGGAATACACTTCACAAACATTTGGTCAAAGTATAAAATGTTTGTACCTGGCTATACAGCAAGTAGTGTTCCTGGGCTGAAGAAACTCCAAGGAGACTAGTCGCTAGGGAGAGAAGCAGAGTGTTGTTATGTCACATCATTACCTGGCACCCACAGCGACCATTTTCAGACTGGGCTGGGCTGTGGGCCGCATTTTGCGCCATGGGGTCACAGCAGTGTTGGCTGTGATTTGGTGGGCTGTCACTCCGGGGTGGTGGTAAGGCCTGTGTCCCACTTGTGGGAAGCTGAGTATTGCTTTGTGGGCACCAGATCCATGGTGCCATTTCTCTGTAAATGGCCAGTGCACATTATGGCAGCTCCTGCATTAAGCGTCTGCCCCCTGGTAGTCAGTGTACATCATAGTGACCAATCAGACAGTTGGACACTTAACACATTAGCCTTTTATATAGATAGATTAATTATTGTATTGTTTTCCATATGACCAACTGTAAATCTACTTTTTCCCCCACCATGTATAAAGCTTAAAAGCTAAACCATGCTATTTAGGGATGCATACTTAGGTAGTCAAACTTTTAGAAAAGAAAGACAGTGATTATCATCAAAGTCAGAAGAATATTACCTTTGAGCAGAGCAAAGGGCATGTGCTTGAATGAGGCTGCAGGGAGCCCTGGAATGCTGCAGTGCCCTGTTCTTACACACAGGTTAGTATCTTATTTCTCAAGCTGTGCATCTAGGATTTACACACTTTTCTGTATGTGATTATATTTCAAAACCTTAAAAAAGTTTTAGAAATATATTAGCAGAATTAAGATCTAAGTTGAGGAAAAAGACAGGTTTGATAAAATAAAAAAATGAAGAGAAACTTGTATACTCATAAAATATAGAGACTAAATATAAAAACCATGGTGGGGGCAAAAAAAAGGGGAGAGGTTGAAATTTAGACAACTGATATCCCCAGAAAAATGTCCAAAATTAAACAGAAAGGGAAATCAAATAAATCATAATTGAGTTACATAACAGATACTTGGCTAAGTACTTTATATACATTAACTCACTGAATCCTTGCAATAAGCCTTGGAGGCTAAATACCATCATTAGTTTCATCCCTTACAGTAATGGAAAACCAAAGCTAACTTTCCACTGGTCTATGACAGTCAGTGATAAGCAGGAAAGTGGTAGATAAAAGCAGTCAACCCTTGTCTATGAGGCCCTCTGGACCACTGCAGCACACTAACCCCTCTTTTTCCTGTTCCAGATTAAAAAATAATGTACTGCAATATTCAAAGCCAAAGGAGAGTGCAAAAATCTTTGAACAATTTTAATATTTTAAATTATTAAAAATAATTTTGATCCAAGAATTCCGTACACAGCAAAGTTGTCTCACACTTGTAAAAGCAATAAAATAAACAGATATGTATAAATATTTAGGCATATATTTGAAGACAAATATTAATTGACCTAAATGAGAAGCCTAGGAGGTAGAAATTAGGGAGTAATAAGTAAGGGATTGGCCCATAGGTCCAAAACTGACTGAAACAAAGATAAATTCAAATATTATAGAAATAGTTAAAACATTCTTCATATAAATATTTTTTTAAGTTTTACAATAAGTTAATTTTTAAAATCCAGTTTCCATTAGCAAAACCTGGGTGGGTGAGGAGCAATGAACCCTGAGGAGGTGGAAAGTAGGTTAAACTGCTCTGCCATGATCATCAAACATACAGGTTTGCCATTAAGTAATTAGAGAAATGTAAGTTATAGGATGCGCTTGAAAACCTTTGAAATCTCAGTATCACTAGCAGGATTTAAATATGTGTAACTATCTCCAAAGGAAGACAAGAGCAAAGAAAATGCGACCCATATTTGCAAACAATGGAAATACATAGAAATCAGGAAACAAAACATGAAACAAGATAACAAGTAAAAACAAATGTATTAAAAGTCAAAGCTTTGCAGATTGAGTCCAAAACTACTCTGTTTAAAAGCCCCATCCAAAATGATATGACATAAATGGGATAAAATAGGATAAAAGCAAAAGGAAATAAAAATTTATGAAAGACAAAGGCAAACAAGAAGCACCAGTGAAAATACTGCTACCAATACTGCTCACCAGAATTGTATTGAAATACATACAGCAAATATGTTCTTAGAAATACAAGGATACATTTTCAGCAACTCAGAAGGGGCTTTGCCACAGCCTCCAGCCATCTTTGACAAATCATGTAAACAAAAAAAAATAAACAAGGACAATATTTCAAGAAATACATAATAAGATCAATTAAATGGATATGCTTATCAAATTATGCATCCCACAAGCCAAACACTACTTATCAGTGGAAGGGGGGTTCTTGGAGTGCTGTGTGGAAACGAATTTCCTGAAGCCTCCACCAGAGGATGGGGTTTTATGGGAAGTTTTATTGATGATGTAAAATTAAGAGGATTTCCCTCCAAGGTCCCATTTCTGTCCATTTTGCCGTAGAAGAAGCCCAAACTTGTCTTCAGCAGAGCTAGAATTAAGGCCACTGCCCAGAATTTCTGTCCCATATTAAAGTCCAGTCCAGTTGAACAAATAGTCAGTGTGAGGCATCTATATATATAAAAGCCTAAGTGACCATTCAACCATTTGATTGGTTGCTATGATGTGCACTGACCACCAGGGGGCAAACGCTCAATGCAGGAGCTGTCCCCTGGTGGTCAGTGCACTCCCACAGCGGGAGCTCCGCTCAGCTGACCATCGGGCACCAGACACCGGGCTCACGACTGGCAAGCACAGCTGTGAAGGTGCAGGTCTCTCCCTTGGACACTCCCCCTGCACACCCTGCCCGATCCAGACTGGGACCGGGATCGGGACCGGCATCCAGACATCCAGACTGACTGGCTGTGAGCCCAGGGCCGCTTCTCTGTCATCATGGGCACACCGCTATTGCCCTAGGACAAGGCAGAGCAGCAGCGAACCTACCTACGGAGCAGCTGCAGCAGCAGGAGCAGCAGGGCAGGAATGAGCAGGAGTAATGCAGCGCCCAGCCCGGGGTTGGGCTCCTCCCCAGCCGCCTGCCACTTTGTGCACTACTACATCCCTCAGGGGATGTTGAACTGCTGGTTCCGGCGAGATGCCCACAGGCCATGCCGAGGGACCCCACCAGTGCAGGGCCACTAGTATCTATATAAAATGCAGGTGAATATGCCCTAGCCAGTTTGGCTCAGTGAATAGAGTGTCAGCCTGGGGACCAAAGAGTCCCGAGTTTGATTCTGGTCAAGGGCACGCACCTTGGCTGCAGGCTCCTCCCCGGGTCAGGCCCTGGTCAGGGCTCATGCAGGAGGCAACCAATCCATGTGTTTCCCTCATATCGATGTTTCTCTCTGTCTTTCCCTCTCTCTTCCACTCACCCTAAAAATCAATGGAAAAATATCATCAGGTGAGGATTAACAATAACAACAAATAATAATAAAATGCAGGTGAATAGATGCTAACCATACTTCCCCTTGCTTCTCATGGTGGCACACAGAAATTTTAGTCCACCAGGTCAGAATGTTATTGTGGTAGCTAGCTATTTTACTAATATTAATGTAGGGAAGAGAGCAAAGGAGACACCAGACATTATAAACATAGTCATCTGGGCAGCTTCACCAGGAAGTTACAGCTTCACACTCCCAGAAAACCACCAGTCCATTCTCTGAAGGTCACTGGGGGAAGGGATCAAACTAAGGGGGGGGGGGGGGGGGGTCCGTGCACAGTGAAGTTGAGGTGATGTAGAGAAGGTGCTTGGCTGTCAGTCTAGCCTGGTAAAAAGATGGTTGGCTGGATGGTGGAGCCACTGCAAGCACTTGAAATCTTGGAAGGGCAAAATCTCCAGACAGAGTTTCCTCTCTCTTGCTTCCTTGTTCCCTCTTGCTCTCTTGCTCCATGACCCTCACTTGGCAACAGCCTCTGTAGCCATGTAGCCTTAAGCAGCTGCATGGCCCAGGTCCCTGCAGACCCCACACGCAATGGACTGCAGCTGGGAACACAAGCTAAGCCAGCCAGATGCTGGACTGGGCTGGGCTTTAGTATGGAAGAGAAACTGTGGGCGGTGGCCTTAATCCTGGCCCTGCTGAAGACAAGATTGGGCTTCGTCCATGGCAGGATGGCTGGAGATGGGACCTTAGAGGGAAACCCCCATAATTTTACATCATCAATAAAGCTTTCCAAGAAGCCCCATCCTCCTGCGGGGCCTCAGGAAATCCTTTTCTCCACGTCAACTGATAACAAAAGATGCATAGAATGGAGAGCTCCCTGATTTTTTTATTGATTGATTGATTTGAAAGAGAGAGAGAGAAGAGAGACATCGATTTGTCGTTCCACCTACTCATGCATTCATGGTTGACTTTTGATTTTTATATGTGCCCTGCTCGGGGATTAAAACCTCAACCTTGATGTATTGAGATGGTGCTCTAACCAACTGAGCTACTTAGCCAGGGCTCCCTCTTTGTTGTTGCTCCCAGGCTCATTAAAAATCCAAAAACAGCTTTTGCAGCTTGAGAAGCCAAGCTGCCTATGCCTACGGTTTGGACTCTACACCATGACCTTGTTGTGCCAACTCTGGGCAATCCCCTTGTCTGCACCACAGGATCCAGGTGTTTTCCACTGATCTCCACTCAGGGCTATCAGTGCCAAGGCTTGGCCATAACCTTTTATAGAGTGACACCCACTACTCTGAAACATCTATTCATCTGTTCATTTGTTCTACAAAGATTTGCCAGCCTTTATATATATAAGCCTTGGGAATACAAAAACTTTGGGCAAAAATAAGTGCCCTCAGTACAGACAGAAAATTCTAGTATGAAAGAAAAACACAATGAAAAAAATACCATAACTGTGTACAGGTAGCTATGAGAGCAAGTCATGGAAAGTCAGGGAAGGTTTCACAGGGAAGGGAAGTTATCTTTTTTAAAAAATATATATTTTATTGATTTTTTTACAGAGAGGAAGGGAGAGGGATATCGAGTCAGAAACATTGATGAGAGAGAAACATCGATTCAGCTGCCTCTTGCATGCCCCCTACTGGGGATGTGCCCGCAACCCAGGTACATGCACTTGACCGGAATCGAACCTGGGACCCTTGAGTCCGCAGGCCCGACGCTCTATCCGCTGAGCCAAACCAGCTAGGGCAAGGGAATGTATCTTTAAGAATAGGTATGCTCCTCCTCTTTCTTTTCTGGTCCCCGGCGCTTCGGGAGCCGCGGGCTTCTGTGCAGAGATGACCAAGTCCAAGAACCACACCACGCACAGCCAGACCCGAAAATGGCACAGAAACGACATCAAGAAACCCCGGTCACAAAGATACGAATCTCTTAAGGGGGTAGACCCCAAGTTCCTAAGGAACATGAGCTTTGCCAAGAAGCACAACAAGAAGGGCCTAAAGAAAATGCAAGCCAACAACGCCAAGGCCATGAGCGCACGCGCCGAGGCCATCGAGGCCCTGGTCAAGCCCAAGGAGCCCAGGCCCAACATCCCAAAGGGCAGCAGCCGCAAACTCAATCAACTTGCCTACATCGCTCACCCCAAGCTTGGGAAACGTGCTCGTGCCCGCATTGCCAAGGGGCTCAGGCTCTGCTGGTCAAAGGCCAAGGCCAAGGTGGAAACCAAGCCCCAGGCTGCGGGTGCGGCTGCAGCTCAGGCTCCCAAAGGGGCCCAGGCCCCCACGAAGGCTCCACAGTAGAGGCCTCTGTCTGCCGACGTGAGGACGGAAGGACTGGTGGGACCCCTGGCTGCTGTCTGCGTGGCACTGGTGTCCTCCTGTGCTGTTTATACAAATAAACCTGCGGCAGGAAAAAAAAAAAAGGGAAAGGTATTTAGGCCCACCAGCGTAGCTCATTGTTTTCGCGTTGACCTATGAGCCAGGAGGCCACAGTTAGGTTCAAGTCAGGGCACATGCCCAGGTTGGGGGTTTGGTCCCCAGTGTGGGGCATGAGGGAGGCAGCCAATCAATGACTCTCTCATCATTGATGTTTCTATCTCTCTCTCCCTCTCTGAACTCAAAAAAAATATTTTTTTTAAAGAATAGGTATGCAGTGTGTGTCTTCTGTGTCTGATTTATTACATTTAGCACAAGTGGCAGGATTTCCTTTTTTAAGGATGACTATCCCATTGCATAAGTAAAATTTATATAAAATATGTATTATATTATACATATAGTATATAAATATGCAAACACATTTGCAACAATACTGTACTTGAAATTAGCTAAGAGAATAGATGTCAATTTAAATCTTCTCACCATATACACATGCAGACACAAAATGGTAACTATGTACAGGTGATGAATAAGTTATTTAGCTTGCAGACATATATCAAAACATCAAGTTTCACACCTTAAACATAAGCAACTTTTATGTCAAAGAAGTTGTTAAAAATTAAAGTTGTTAAAAATTAAAGAGAAAGTATGGAATTTCCATTTAAAGAGGCTGCCTGTCTCCTCTCTCTCCCACAACCAACCTCCAGGTCCTAGGACTTCTATTCCCCTCCTGCAAGCATCCGCCCTCTTACGTCGATGACCACAGGGACTTCCCTCTGCCCTGATTACTTATTGCCTCCAGCCTCACCTTCCCATTCTGACCATATTTTGTCCTGCTTAAATCTGCCACAGGATCCTCACTGCCTTTAAGATAAAATCTAAGCTTCTTCACCCGGCTTACATGTCCCTTCAAGATCCGATCCGTATTTATCTCACCAGTTTCATGCACTATATTTTCTGAGTATGTTTATTGGGAGAAGCAGAAATTAGACAATTGAAATAACCCCCTAGACCAGTGATGGCGAACCTATGACACGCGTGTCAGAGGTGACACGCGAACTCATTTTTTTGGTTGATTTTTCTTTGTTAAATGGCATTTAAATATATAAAATAAATATCAAAAATATAAGTCTTTGTTTTACTATGGTTGCAAATATCAAAAAATTTCTATATGTGACACAGCACCAGAGTTAAGTTAGGGTTTTTCAAAACGCTGACACGCCGAGCTCAAAAGGTTCGCCATCACTGCCCTACACAGTGGTCGGCAAACTCTTTAGTCAACAGAGCCAAATATCAACAGTACAACGATTGAAATTTCTTTTGAGAGCCAAATTTTTTAAGCTTAAACTATATAGGTAGGTACATTGTTATTAACTTAATTAGGGTACTCCTAAGGCTTAGGAAGAGCCACACTGAAGAGCCCAAAGAGCCGCATGTGGCTCGCGAGCCTCAGTTTGCCGACCACAGGCCTAGAATCTTGCAAGTGAATTACTTGTTAGATGTTCTGCAGGTACCAACATTCTCTTTGTAACAGGTACCTAAAACACTGGTAGTACAGGTCCTGGGACAGTGATAGTGAGGGAAATAGACTCTATTTCCGTTAAGAGTCAAGAAATCAGGACTCTCAATAAAGGTGAGGAAAGTAGGAGGTTGGCGATAGTAAAAGATGAAAATTTTGGACATGAGTGTAAGGCCTTGTGCCTCAACCCCACATCAAAATGTTTTAGGGAGAAGACATGTAGCACAGATTCCAGGTAAGTGTAAACCCTCAAACAAAAGGAACTTGAGTCTTTCTTCTTGCCTGGAGTTCTATACTAACAGGCAATGATAGTAAAGTAGTAAGCGGTGTGGAGATGGCTAAGTGAACAGCACCTCACCCCTACTTAGGTGTACCTGGGTGTGATCAGGGAGCTGAAAAGAACCACAGAAGTTTCAAAGCCCTCAGTAAAGGGTGAAGAAGGTATTTTCAAATCAGCAAACTGAGCAAGGCAGTGATGGACAGCCCCATAGCCCGCAGCAGGAGTGTGGACCGGCTGAGTATGGAAGATCAGCAGAACCAGTATGAGCAAGGGCTTTGGGAGCCTGGTTAGCAGGGCTTCATGGCTGGGCTCTCCTGGAGCACCACCAAGAGAAGCAGCCCACAAGTCTCAGGAGCGACAGTGAGGGAAAGGCTGATGGCCAAGGTCTAAATGGAATAGCCTTCTAGTCGTGAAACAGGAGTAACCAAATGCTCTTTGTTGGTTCATAAACTGGTCCTGTACATGGAGGGCAAGCAGAGACTGAAGAAAGAGACAAACCTCTCCAGATTGGTAGGTGGCAAGTTTAGTAAGCAAGAGAACTGGCTTACTAGGCTTGCCTTTGGTGGCAGTAAGACAAGTAGATCTCCCCACCTGCCCGCCAGAATGTCAACAGTTTATGTAGAGGCCTTAATCTGATTAGGTCATGTATTCAGTCCCGATGGTGGGAACAGTGGGAAGAACAGGACATCCCATGAACAAGGGAGGGGTTGAGGATCCTCCAATTACCTGGGTCCAGCCAGAGGTCACTCTTCCAGATGACCTCATCCAACCCTTCCCTGATCTCAGGGCTTCTTACAAGCTCCATAGGAATTTTGATAACCCTCAGGGAAAAGAGCAGAAAAAGAACATGAATTCTGGAGCAAGCTACTTGGACTTACATCTGTGGACTCTGAGAAAAAAGCTACCAATTCAATGCCAACAACCACCGGTTAACACATCTCAAGTCTACCAGTTAGTAGGTATGTGATCTTGAGTAAGTTATTTAGCCACTCTGTTCCTTGGTGTCCTCATTGGCAAATGGGAATAATAATTGTGCCTATCTTAGAGGTTATCCTTAGCATGTAGAACAGTGCCTGGCACAGGGTGAGTGCTCAACTCATGTTATAATTACTATCAAGCATATTCATTTGTACTTCATTATGCATCTGTGTATAATCTGTACAGTATAATCTGTGGACTTTACTACTTACCATCTGTGCAAGCATTTATAAGGTCTTTAAGCCTTAGTTCAGAGGTCCTCAAACTTTTTAAACAGGGGTCCAGTTCACTGTCCCTCAGACATTCCACACATGCGCACTGCGGGCCCGGGACGAGTCAGCTGCTAAGCAGGACAGGCAGTGGCGGCAAAAACATCCGGCGGGCCGGATAAATGTTTTCGGCAGGCCGCATGTGGCCCATGGGCCATAGTTTGAGGACCCCTGCCTTAGTTTCTTCATCCATAAAAGGCAGATGATAATGTGGGGTACCTAAAAGACAATGAAGAGTCGGAGAGAAATAAGTCCTCCCATGACACTGATGACAGCCAACACTTGGAGGGCATTCAGTAAGTGCCAGGCAGTGTTCTAACATAGTACAGGCACTCAATCATTTCATCTTCACCCAACCCTTAGAAGTAGATTCTATGATTGTCCCCCTCTTACAGCTGAGGAAGAGGCCCAGAGAGGCTAGAAAATGTGCCTCATCTGGAGCATCTAGGATGATGTGTGACTTCCAAATCCCATCCCAGCCTCTCTTATTGTGCTATAGAGTCCACAATCGCTGCTTTTAAAAGAAAATATTTACAACAAATAAAAAAATTAATGTACTTATCATTTACTTCCAAGAACTCATATTTTGAAAGCTTTTCATGCATAAGGTGGAGTTAAAGTCATACTTGCAATTTTGTATCCTATCAATAAACTATTCTTTACTTTTGGGGTCCAATTATTTCAAAGAGGAGTAGGGATTACCTTTCAAAAATCAAACACTAAGGCATCGGTGTTGACTTTTTTTAAAAATCACAAAGATTTAGAAAAGTTCATAAGTGGAGGAGCTAGTGAAACAGCACTTGAGTTTCCAGTTATGTGGTAGCTACTGCCCCGCTGTGGTGAAAAGGTGTTATTGACTTCAAACTATATTCACCTCTTTTTTTTTTAATTTTTTAAAATATATTTTTATTGATTTCAGAAAGAAAGGGAGAGATAGAAACATCAATGATGAGAGAGAATAATTGATTGGCTGCCTCCTGCACGCCCCTACTGGGGATCAAGCCCACAACCTGGGCATGTGCCCTTGACCAGAATTGAACCTAGGACTCTTTGGTCCTCAGGCCAATGCTCTATCCACTGAGCCAAACCAGCGAGGGAACTATATTCACCTCCTGATTGAAATTTATACTCAGCATTTTCTTTTCTTTTTTTAATACTTATCATTTTCTAACATGTTTCTGTGAAATGCCTTTCTTGTTATTTTTATTATTAATTCTTTATTTTCTTACTCTAGTAAATATCTACTTTGTTCACTGAAGGCTCAATAATATAAAAATAATAATAAATTAAAATTTTCACTCAATTCAAGAGCTAGTTCAGTAATTCTACAAGCAAATAGTGAAAATAATACAGAAAAATGTAATGACATGTACATCAACAGAAAGAAAGAGAACAGAACAAATGTATCTTGATAAGTTTTGTTTTATGGTGCTTCTAAAATTTAATAGAAAAAATATAGCTAGAAATAAAATTGTAATATTAATTTTGCTAAATCACAGGACTAGGAAATAAAAGACAAATATACTCTAATGTATGAGTCATCTAACACATAGAAAATCTTTTTATTAATTATTTGGATTCAAATTACAATTTTTTAAGTAAGATACATAATTAAATATCCTTGACTCCTTCCCTGCAAATATCTGACTGGTAGGTCAGTTCTTTTTCTAAATTTCTAGAATCATCAGCAACTGATATTTTTAGCACAAGGCACTGTTCTAAAATCTTTTTCATCTCTAGTCTATCAGCACATATGTAACCTACATGCTATTGCATAAAAAGTATTGAATGATACTATCTCTGAGTTATTTTTCAGCTGCACCTGCCAAGAAACACATACTGATATTACACAAGGTGTCATAGAGTTGTGCAAAGGAGCACCCATTGTTAACCCAGACTCTAAGCAGGAAGGAACCTTCATTACCAAAACCCCTTCCCATGGCTATAGCCTGCAAAGAATCCCACCCTGCAGAGCAGACCCAGCAGACAGAGGACATAACCACGCAACGCTCTGCAGAAAGCTGCTGCATCATGTCACCATTTTCAAGGAGATCAAGGAATCTTCCCCCAACTGGAGTTTGGGAACCTTCCCCCTCATCTTCCACCATCAATGTGTTTCTTCCAATCCTTGTTTCTTCTCTATTTTTCCTCTCTTACAGAATAGCTGCTGCTCTCTGAATTTTTCTATTCAACTTTTAGAGAAAAAGAGTATAATTAGTCTAGTTAATTACTTTGTATTTACTAGAGAAACTTTTTCATTCTAAGTCATTTCATAGGTCAGCAGCCAGCCTATTAGGGGCCTTTAGGAAATTTAATCCCATCCATTTGCTTAAGGAGGAGACTGGGGCTGGCTGCTTAACTTAGCAGAGGCTACAAGCAGGGGAACATGCCCAGTGTAGCAGGCATTATGATTGACATGTCTAGTATAGTATGTTAAGGATTGATTTGTCTTACTCTGCAGAAGTAACTTTGGATTTTATTTACAAGTGAGTTTTATCTATGACAGACAAGAAGAGATGCATAGAAATAGATAGCATAGTTAAATCATTATTAAACACATTTTTTAATCACACTTTTCTTAATAAATAAAAGTAAGTTCTGGACATCCTATATAATAAAAGGGTAATATGCAAATCTACCAAACGGCAGAATGACCGGTCGCTATGATGCGCACTGACCACTATGGCAGGCTCAATGCAGGAGCTGCCCCCTGGTAGTCAGTGCACTCCCACAGGGGGAGCGCCACTCAGACAGAAGCCGGGTCATGGCTGGCGAGTGCAGCAGCAGTGGCGGGAGCCTCTCCCACCTTCACAACAGCGCTAAGGATGTCTGACTGACGGCTTAGGACATCCCCTGTCAGTTGGACATCACCTGAGGGCTCCTAGACTGCGAGAGGGCACAGGCTGGACTGGGGGACTTCCCCCCCCGCCCCAGTGCACGAATTTCATGCACCGAGCCTCTAGTGTTTAAATATAAGTCCATTTGATAATCATAGCTTCATAATCTATTCAATCATAAGAAACCCCCATGTTATTCCATAGAACTATTATTTTGTGGAGGGTCTTATACGACAGTGATTTTTTCAAGCCAGTTTATTTTCCTTCATTAGATACAGTCAGATTCTTAAATATTGCAGACAACTAATGATACCGACTTAAAGCCAAAAGGTGCAGATGGAGAAGCAGATATAGCTATCACTTGTGTAGGCTGAGTAAGCACAGCAGGCACAATGAATGCTCTTGCCAGGGAACCTGCAATAAAAACATTAGCTCCCTGAAGCCATGCTGGACTTTAGACTCCACATGGAAACTAATCATTAGAGTCATTTACAACCAGCCATGTCAAAAGTGTGTATGGCATTCAGTAAGTAAACATAATTGAAAGGTCCACTGTAAATATATAAGAAGATGAGAAGATTCAACACACACACACACACACACACACACACACACACACACACACACACTAGTTGATCTAAAGACTCCTCAAATTCTCATATTTATTTCTCTAATTCCAGGAAGATCCATATCTATTAACCCATAATGATTAAGCAATTAATAAATATACCCAATTAATAACATTTTAAAACATACCTTGGCAATCCATTTTGTGGCCCAAAAAAGGGAGTACATCTTCTTTCAAATAATTACAGACAATTGTTAATTAAGCCATTGCACAGTTTATTATTCAGGATCTTATTTTCTCAACACCCCTATTAAAATACAGATTCTGGGTATTATCAAAACTGAGAATTCAATAAAAGCATTCTCTTTCGTTACATATTGTACTACCATTAATATTTCAGTAACTGGATAGCCATTTTTTGTTTGGTTTGGTTTGGTTATTTTTGACAGTATTACAGATATCCCCCATTTACACACACCCTTTTCCACTCAGCTCCTGCCCCACCCAGACCTTCCCCACACTATTGTCTGTGTCCATGGGTTATGAATATATGCATATAGGTTCTTATAGGCATATATGCATATAAGTTAATCCCTTCCAATCCCCTCCACCCACCTCCCTTCTGAGATCTGTCATTCTATTCCATGCATCCATACCTCTGGACCTATTTTGCTTGTCAGTTCATTTTGTACATTAGATTCCACACAAAAGTGAAATCCTGTGATACTTGTCTTTCTCTAACTGACTTATTCTGCTTAGCATAATACTCTCCATGTCCATCCATGCTGTCCCAAAGGGTAAGAGCTTGTTCTTTATTACAGCTGCATAGTATTCCATGGTATAAATGTACCACAGCTTTCTTATCCAGTCATCTACTGATGGGCACTTGGGCTGTTTCCAGATCTTAGGTATTGTAATTAACTCCCACTATGAATCCTATGCTTATGGTTCCCAAAAGTCTTCTGATTCTGGAATGCACATTTCCAACTGGCTGCTGGAACTTCTCCCTAGAGAAGTCCCCAAACATGGTGAAAATCTTGCTTTTAATTAAATTTTCTCTGTAAATTATGATCCAGAAAAGAGCCCTGGTATCACCAGGAACTTGTTAGAAATGCAAAATCTCAGACTCAGTTTCAAACCTTCAAAATCTGCATTTTATCATTATCTCCAGGTGATTTCTATGCATGATCAAGGTTAGAAGCACTGCTCCATGATTCTTTCATCTCCTTTGAATTTTATTTCTTCACAAATGTTTACAAACATGCAAAATACTTGAAATATCAGCATCTCACAAGAATTTTATGGTTAATTTTTAAACCTCTGCAGATTAGGATTTTTTTTTCTTTTTTCAATATTAGGTTATTTTTCAATTGCCTTGAAGACAAAAACTATCTGCTGAAAACCACTATACAGGGGTGAGAAAAAGTAGGTTTGCAGTTGTGATACAAATAAATAATATAATAATTAATAAATAATAATACAAAAACAAACTCTGTTTCAAGTACTCTGTTCACAACTGTGAACCTACTTTTACCCATCCCTGTATAAAGTAAAATGTGACCCTTTTTATTGGAGGTTCTTTAATCAGTATATTTATCACTCCAAAATGACATCTTTACTGTAACTCAAAAGTAATCTCCAGATGTGTTATTTGAAAAATTCCTAACACCTTCAAAAATTGCTGACTTTACGCATTTCCTTATTTTGCTAAAACAAACAGTGCAATCCTCAGAACAGGTTAAATATATATGTAGGATCATTCTGTGCTGCTCAAACCTGTCAAGGCAGTTGAACAAAATCTTGGCACAGATCAGAAAACAGCATCTCCCCACCAGAGCAGACCACATGTCCCACCAGGCTCTGCCATGCACTTCCTCTGCTGACATACTCCAGTTACTGCAGCTGGGAAATCAATGGTTCTCTGTTGGAAACTGGATGGACAATATCCTACCTGGAAGCATATTTCTAAATTGGCAAACACCTCCTGCATTACAGGCGGGCCCGCTCTCCTTTAATTACAGTATCAAATGTCAGATGGCTCTGTAGGTCAATAGTTATAGCCCCTCAGAATATGTTGTGTAAAACAGATTCAAATGTTCTCCATCAAACTCTGGTCAAGGCTTGGTTTTGTATGTTACATATTCATCCTTCTCCATGCACTAACATCATCTTTAAAAGTGTCACTCATAGCATTCAGCAATTTATGATTGTCTTCTTTTACTCATCACTGAAAGTGTTCTACAGAGGTCAGATGCCCAACCATCAGGGATATTATGAGGGACTTCTTGAATTTGATAAGAAGATAGGGCTTAATGGCCTCAATGGACCCTTTAACTCCATAATTCTATAATTTCAACTTTTAACTATTTCTTTATTCATTTGTGGGATATGTATGATTGTAACATCAAGTCTTCCCTGAAATTCATTGAAGAAAAAATTTTAAATGGGTTGGTAATTAAACAACTATACAATGATGCTTCTTAATTGGACTGGACAAAAGAAATTGAATAGTTGCAGTCTAAATCAGGCTTGAACAATGTACAGTGTAACACTAAGCTCTGAATTTGTTCCTTGAAGATTGGCACACAAAAATTGTAGACAAGTTTATTAACTATGCAATAACAAAGTGTAAGTAAATAAATGTTTACATTGAAGAAAGATTCAAATTTCAAAGAAACTCAGAAAAGCAGCAAAAGATGTTGATCTCACATGGCCAGAAGAAATTAAAATAGCAATGTTCAAATGCTTGATTGTTTTCACTGTAATTGGACACTTGTTCTAAATCACTGGATCAAACAATGTCAATGTTCACCAATACTAGTATTGAGTCATGTAATCTTTTTTGTAGCCTTACCCAAGGATATGTTTATTGCTTAGAGAGAGAAATAGAAGAAGAAGAAGAAGAAGAAGAAGAAGAAGAAGAAGAAGAAGAAGAAGAAGAAGAAGGAGGAGGAGGAGGAGGAGGAGGAGGAGGAGGAGGAGGAGGAGGAGGAGGAGGAAGAGAGAGAGAGAGAGAGAGAGAGAGAGAGAGAGATGGGTTGTCTCCTGTATACACCCTAATCAGGGATCAGACTCACAACCTAGGTATGTACTCTAGGAATCAAACCTGCAACATTTTACTGTACAGGAGGATGCTCCAACCAGCCAGGATTTACCACATGTAATAGAAATTTCTCTTAAATTTTCTAGTTTATATATTTGGTGGAAATTTTTTAATAATAAGCTTTTGAAAGCCGCTAGAGTCAACCCTGAAGAAGCAGTTCTAAGAATTTAGGAATTTATTATGAAATGGAATTTTTACAAATCTCTATGAGTTTTCCTATTTGTGTAGCTGTTGCTTCAAATTAAAAAAAAAAAAAAAGTTTGATCCCAGACAAAAACATAAGCTAAAGGAGTGCATCACCACCAAACCAGTATTTCAAAATATGTTAAAAGGACTTCTAGAGAAAGAGAAGGAGAAGGAGAAAGAGGAGAGAAGAAGAAGAAGAAGAAGAAGAAGAAGAAGAAGAAGAAGAAGAAGAAGAAGAAGAAGAAGAAGGAGAAATGAATAATAGCAATAACTACATACCTAACCATAATTACTTTAAATGTAAATAGATTACATGCTCCAATCAAAATATATAGGGTGATTGAATGGATAAGAAAACAAGATATCTATATGTACGGGGGTAGGGGGAATTCCTCAGCCAGGCCTGCACCCTCTCACAATGTAGGTCCCCTCGGGGGATATCCCACTGCCTGTTTAGGCCCGATCCCACAGGAATCCTGGCAGTTGGACATCCCTCTTGCAATCCTGGACCACTGGCTCCTAACCTCTCGCCTGCCTGCCTGCCTGATCACCCCTAACCACCTCTGCCTCGGCCCCCATCACAGCGGCTTCACCAGGAAGGACATCCAGAATGATGTCCGGAAGGTAGTTCAGCTGTCCAGTTTAATTATTATTATAGATATGCTGCATAAATGAGACCCCCTTCAGATAGAAAAACACACACAGACCGAAAGTAAAGGGATGAGAAAATATATTTCATCAAATAGCAATGAAAAAAAAAAACTGACGTAGCAATACTTATAGCAGACAAAATAGACCTTAAAACAAAGGATGGTAGCTCACTTAGTTGGAGCGTCCTTGTCCCCTACACCTAAAGGTCTCAGGTTCAATTCTCAGTCAGGGCACATACCTAGGTTGCTGATTCATCCCTGGTTGGGGAGCATTTGAGAGGCAACCAACAATCAATCTCTCTCTCTCTCCCTCTCTCTCTCTCCCTCTCTCTGCTCTCTCTCTCCTTCCCTCTCTCTAAAATCAATAAATGTATCCTCAGGTAAAGATTTTAAAAAGCAAACAAACAAAGGCTATAACAAGAGACAAAGAAGGACCCAGCAATTCCACTTCTGGGTATTTATGCAAAGAAACACAAAACACGAATTTGAAAAGACATATGCATCCCTACATCAATTGCAGCATTATTTACAACTAGAGGCCCGGTCCACGGATTAGCACACCAGTGGGGTCCCTCAGCCTGGCCTGCACCCTCTCACAATCCGGAACCCCTCAGGGGATGTCCCTGAAACCAGCAGTCTGACATCCCACAAGGGATATAATAGTGCGCTAAGCGGCAGGTGGCTGGAGAGGAGCCCGAGCCCGGGCCAGGTGCTGTGCTGCTCCTGCTCATCCCGCCCCACTGTGCCTGCCACCGCCACCGCTCAATAGTGCTGCCACGGAGACAGGAGAGGTTCTCACTGCCGCAGCTGCTCACACCAGCCATGAGCCCAGCATCTGGTGCTCATCAGTCAGCTGAGTGGCGCTCCCACTGTGGGAACACGCTGACTACCAGGGGGCAGTTCCTGTGTTGAGCATCTGCCCCTGGAGGTCAGTGCACATAATAGCAACCAGTCAACCGGTCATTGGGTCGTTCAGTCGCTTAGGCTTTTATATATATAGATTAGAGGCCCGGTACACAAAAATTTGTGCATTCGGGGGGGGCCTCAGCCCGGCCTATGCCCTCTTGCAGTCTGGGACCCCTTGGAGGATGTCCACCTGCTGGCTTAGGCCCACTCCCTGGGAGATCAGGCCCAAGCTGGCAGTCAGACATCCCTTTGGCAGCCCAGCAGCCCTTGGGGGATGTCTACTTGCCAGCGGGGAGCAGGCCTAAGCTGCATTCGGACATCCTTAGCACTGTTGAGGAGGCAAGAGAGACTCCCACCACCACCGCTGTACTGGCAGCCATCAGCCTGGCTTGTGGCTGAGCAGAGCTCCCCTTGTGGGAGTGCACTGACCACCAAGGGGCAGCTCCTGCATTGAGTGTCTGCCCCCTGGTGGTCAGTGTATGTCATAGTGACCAGTCAATCCCAGTTGTTCTGCTGTTAGGGTCAGTTTGCATATTACCCTTTTATTATATAGGATAGAAGCCTGGTGCATGGGTGTGGGCCAGCTGGTTTGCCCTGAAGGATGTCCCGGATCAACGTGGGGGTCCCGCTGGGGTGCCTGGCCAGCCTGGGTGAGGGGTTGATGGGTGGTTGCAGGCTGGTCACACCCCCTTCAGGGTGGGGGTCCCCACTGGGATGCCTGGCCAGCCTGGGTGAGGGGCTGATGGCTGTTTGCAGGCTGGTCAAGCTCCCCCCCCCTGCCGTGGGGACCCTCACCCCATGGAGGTTTGGCCAGCCTGGTTGAGGGGCAGATGGCTGTTTTCAGGCTTGCCACACCCCCTTTAGGGTGGGGAGGTCCCCACTGGGGTGCCTGGCCAGTCTGGGTGAGGGGCTGAGGGACGTTTTCAGGCTGGCCAAGCCCCCATTGACGGAAGCTCCCAGCCTCTCCTTTTTTTCTTTTCTTTTTTTATTCTGGGATTTATTTACCTTCTATAATTGAAACTTTGTAGCCTTGAGAGGAGCTCAGAGCCAGCCAGGGTGGGCGGGAGGGAAGCCTCCTGCTCGCTCCAGCTCCATGGCCACGGCCAGCTGAAAGCATGTATCTGGGGTTTATTTACCTTCCATAATTAAAACTTTGTTGCTTTGAGTGGAGCTCAGTGCCCAACGTGGCAAGCGGGAAGCTTGGCTTCCTCCATCATTGGGGCAACCAAGCCTCCTGCTTGCTCCAGCTCTGTGGCTGCCAGCCACCATCTTGGTTGGGTTAATTTGCAAATAGTCGCTCTGATTGGCTGGTGGGCATGGCTTAAGGCATAGTGAAGGTATGGCCAATTTGCATGTTTGTCTTTTATTAGTGTAGATGGTTAAGACATGGAAGTGTCTCATCGATAGACAAGTGGATAAAGATGTGGTACATATATAAAATGGAATATTAATCAATAATAAAAACGAGTAAAATCTTGTCATTTGCAACAATATGGATGGACATAGAGGATATACTAAGTGAAATAAGTCAGAGAAACACAAATTATTTCATTTATATATAGAATCCAAAGAACAAAATAAATGAACAGACAGAGCAGAAACAAACTCTTAGATACAGAGAACAAACTCGTGGTTGCCAGATGGGAAGGGTTTCAGGGATGGGTAAAAAAGGGAAAAGAATTAAGATGGGCAAATTAACAGTTATGAAAACAGTCACAGAGTTGTAAAATACAGCATAGGGAATATAGTCAATAATATTGTAGTAACTCTGTATGGTATCAGTTGGTTACTGGACTTATTGGGGTGGTTCACTCTGTAAGTTATATAAATGCCTAATCACTATGTTGTACATCTGAAACTTATATAATATTGTATATCAACTGTAACTGAAAATTGAAAAATCACTTTTAAAATTTTACTAAAGAAAAATCTAAAATTAATAAGAATGTTCTTCAATGAACTATGGACAAAAATTGAAATCTGGCTATTTGGTGTAGAACATGGATATGTGAAAAGATCAAATTTTATTAAGTCTTAAGACAAATTTGCAAAATGTTGAAAATTAGTACATTGAATGTTGTTTATTACAGTAAAAGGCCAATAACTATTTTTTCCATGTTCATAAAATACAAAAAAAATATTAATCCATTATTTTATCTTTTTGTTTCTTATTTACCATACTTTCCCTTTGTTGCTTTTTTAGTCTTTTTGTCTTCCCTTTGATTAATCAAATTACTTTTATTGCTTCTTTTTCTCTTTTGATTGGAAGTTACATATTCTGGTTTGAAAGTTATATCCTAGTCTGGTCTTTAGCCTTAACTTTTAAAAATACATAGCTTTATTTTTTATCTAACAAAGCCTAAAGTTAATGTTTCTATCCATCTTCCAAGTGCTTTAGAAGTATTACCATTTACTTATTTTTTTTCTTTTTTCTTAGTGGGAAATATCCCAATTTCCCAGTATCCCATCCTCAACCCAAATAATTGGGCTTTATGTCAGTGTAATACATAAATGAGTAAAAAAGATCTGATTTAGTAATGTAATTTTATTATTCCATACCTGGTATCGCATGCTATTATCATATTCACCATATAATAATGCATTAAACCTAGACCAGCTTTTGTTTCAATAGATTAAACAAAGGAGGAAGACTAAACATAATAAAGGAGAATGTTTTAATTTCATAAAGTAAACTATTAAAAAGCAAACAAGAGAAACAGAAACATCTGTAGAATTACTTGATAAAATGCTCAAGATGAATACAAATCAAGCAGGTAAGAGTACACAAAGTATGCATGTATATATATTGGAGACATGGAAAATGAAAATAAAAATGTAAACATGGGCATTAGAAAGCAAATAATCCTAATCTGTCAGTGTTATTTCAAAAAAGACTGAAAAAATAAATCGTGTTCATTTAAAATAAAACCAAGTGCAATAAAGCCACAACATTTAATTTGTAACATTAAAGAATGCATTTGCTTTTGTCACTGTATGTATCCTAAAGACCACCCCTAAGATTAATGTGTACATAGAACTAGAGACCCATCTCCAATGCTATCTTTCAAATGTGTCTTTTGTACTATTTTTGTAGGGGAGAGCTGGAATTCAATTTTTTTCTCATTAAACTTTGATTTAATGGATCTCAAAATTCTGTGACAGAGTTGATCCAGTTGTTTTCATTGAAAATTACTGATTTTAAAAACTAATGATTCTGCTCTCTTCCGCTGGAGGCCTACATGCCGCCACTGGGATGCTGACATGTCTGTAGTGATCCCTGAGAAGTTCAGTACATTTTGCAAATACTCAACACCAATATGGATGAGAGGGGAGAAAGAGCATCTGCCCTCACTGTAATTAAGGGTATGCGGCTAAGATACGCCCGTGCAGTGTTGAGGAAAGCAGACATCGCCCTCACCAAGAGGGCAGAGAGCTCACTGAGGATGAGGAGGAATGTGTGATCGTCATTATGGAGAATCCACACCAGTACAAGATCCCACACTGGTTCTTGAACAGACAGGACATGAAGGATGGAAACTACAGCCAAGCCTCAGCCAGTGTGGCTCATTTGATTGGAGCATTGTCCTGAACACTTAAAGGTGTTCAGGTCAGGGCACATATACAGGTTGTGGGTTCGGTCCCCTGTTGGGGCGCATGCAAGAGGCAGCTGATTTATGTTTCTCTCTCACATCAATGTTTCTCTCTCACATCAATGTTTCTCTCTCTCTCTCTCTCTCTCTCTCTCTCAATAAAAGTATGCATCCTTGGGTGAGAATTGGGGGGTGGGGGAGGAAGAAAGAAAATACAGCCAGGTCCCCGCCAATGGTCTGGACAACCAGCTCTGTGAATACCTGGAGCAACTGAAGAAAATTTGGGCCCACGGAGGGCTGGGCCACTTCTGAGGACAATGTGTTCGAGGCCAGCACACCAAGACAGCCAGCCACCGCAACCACTCTGAGGGTGTGTCTAAGAAGAAATAAATCTGTAGGCCTTGTCTATCAGTGGTTTTTACACCTGCCCTGGCTAAGTAGCTCAATTGTTTAGAGTATCTTCCTGATATGTCAAGGGTGTGGGTTTGATCCCGTCAGGAACGTACAAGAATCAACCAATAAATGCATAAATAAGTGGAACAACAAGTTGATTTTTCTCTCTTCCTCTCTCTTTCTAAAATCAATCAAATGTTAAATGTATCTGGTTTCAGCAATGTAAATATTTGCTACAAGTAAACTTTAAAAGGTAAAGATGAATGATACTAATGAAAAAATCAAAATAGAACTGAACATCACGAGATAATTCAGCAAAATATCATATAATACTGTTTCAATAAGAACCATAACTTAATAAATTTCACAAAATGGAAGCAGAAACAAAAGATAATGTGTAAACCCCAAAATAGTGTTAAAATACTGAAGGATTTAGTGTCAAATTTACCTCAGAAAAACAAGAGGAAAAAACAAAGTCATGCAGTGAAAACCAAATTTGGTTTCCTAACTACAACAGTCATTCTTACAGCAAAGGCTTTCTAAAATGTACTCTCACAAAATGGTTTATTTGCTATCTCCCTTTTTTAAAAAAATCATGTTTAATCACATAAGTTGTGTATATGTGGGGATTTCTCATTTATTGATCAGTATGGGGACTGTTACCAAAAAAAAATTCATCTCTAAAATATTTTTTCCAAATGACCAAAAACATTAAATTATCTTCATGAAAATTACCATATGTAAAGTCAAATAATATCTAAGCACTGAAAAGTATATACATAAGTGATTAAAAATATTCAATGAACAGGCAAAAATATTCACATTTGTTATTGTTGTTGGTTTTGTTTACCTTCTAGCTAAAATTAAGAAACACATTTTCAAAAGTCAGTATAGACATTCAGTGCCACTTAGATTTATTTTCAATATATAAATGGGTTATGTCTCTTCAGTACAAGACAAACTCTATTTTTACTCTTTGGCATAATTAGGTTATAAAGACCTCAAATTTTCAAAACCAGTTATAATACAGTGGCAAGCAAAGTCAGTTTGTTGGTATTGCTCTTATATTCCAGTTTAATCTACAAATGTGAACATTTTAATGTATGTTGTCTCAAGCCTTACTAATACAAAAAGAGTCGAGAGGTCTCTCTGTTGATTTCCACAGATTAATTGAAGAAGAAAAAAAACAAAGTTGAAATATTATTTCATCTTCTTAAATGTCATGAACATGTTTAGCCCTTCAAGCAGCACTTGACACAGCAAATTTCTTCAAATGATCCATGAACACTTGTAAACTAACATCATCTGTGCGAATAGGTGCTCCAGACTCCTAGGAAAAAAGATATTTGCTATGATTTAAACAGTGTGACATCTTCAAATCTATAAGTGGTGTATAAGCAAATGTTTAAAACAAACAAGGAAATCATTTTAAGCAGAATAATGTCTCTTTTCCTGCTATATAATAAAGAATGTGACTGGCCTTTGTCCCTGGGTTCCTGAGAGGGGATTCTGTACCCTTGGAATTTCCTAACAGTAGTGTCTTTGTTCTTCTTGAGCCCCTCAGATCACACCTGAGTTTATGCTATGAGTTGAGATGACTCAGGATGGAGGCCAGTCACCAGGAAGATCAACCACATGCCTGGCGTATTGGGGCTTTAAGACAAGCGGACCTCCAGGGAGAAAGAGGGAGGGGAAGGTAGGGGGAGGGGAGGAGTTGGAGATTGAGTTCAATCAGGCACCAGTGATTCAATCAATCACGCCAATGGAAAGAAGGCACCCCAAGAACCTTTGGATACCAAAGCTCATCGGAGTTTCCTGTTTGACAAACCCAACAATGTACTGGGAGGAAGTCCCACACGGATTCCATGGAGAAGGGGCAGAGCTCTGTACCTAGGACCCTTCCAGATCTCACTCTGTCTCTTCATTTAGCTGGTCCTAGTTTGTAACCTTTATAATAAAACTAGAGGCCCAGGGCATGAAAACTCATGCACTTGGGGGAGAGGGGGTGTGGTCCCTCAGCCTGGCCTGCTGCTCTCTCCCAGTCTGGCCAGTCTCCCGCAGAGGGAGGTGACCAGGCAGGCTGATCAGGGGATGGCGCTGGCTGGCAAGCAGCAGCTCACCCCTCCCCGCCCCCCGCCCCCCCGCATCACCCCTCCGCCACTGTCCCCTCCCTCTGCCCACTGGCACTCGCCTTGGCTGGCCTGGCGCCACCTGCTCGCTGGCCCCACCCCCCGCTGACCGGTCATTCCGCTGTTTGGTCAATTTGCATATTACGCTTTTATTATATAAGACTAGTCATATATACGGTGCTTCCCTAGATTCTAAGAGTTGTTCTATAGAACTATGGAACCTGAGGGGAGTCATGAAAACCCCTTAAACACATACATGGATTTGGAGCTAGTTGGGTGAAAGTGTGGGTAACCTGGGATCCTACTTACAGCTGGCATCTGAAGTACAGGCATGTGGTTATGGGCCATGTCCTTTAACTTGTGGGGTCTGAATTAATTCCAAGTGGTCCCATCATATCTGCTGTTAAAAATAGCTCCATATCTGAGTTAATCTTCAACGTAGTGTTAATTTTCTTGAATGAGTCAGTGCTTTTATCACTTCTAAAGAATAAGTCTCCTTATTGCTGCCTTTTTATGAAAATAAAATTCCATTGTACATATTTTAACAGAAATGCCAGCTGGAAGGAAGCAAACATCACTTTTTAAATAAACTATGCTTATTAGTGTTCAAGTCATTTTAATTCATTTCTACAGGTTCTAAGTGATTCACAAGAGTTAGGGAAAATTCCTACCTTCTATTTTAATGAAAATGATGTTGACAGAATGACCCTGGTAATCCAACCCATTAATAATGAACTTTTATTACAGCAACAAAAAGATTTTATATCTGAATTTTTAGAACTTTCACCTGATACTCAAGTTATTATTTATCAGAAATATATAAAGTCTAAAAAGGAAATTAAGTAATTTTCAGAGGAGATCAGCAAGTTAGTGGCAAATGTGAGAAATGAGAATTTATAGCTCCTGTGGTTCTGGTCCTGCCATCAGACATGCCATACCTCTCCTGAATAAAGGAAATTCAATTATATTACATGTCTTCATACATTAATTCGTAAGGCCTGGAAAGCCTTGATAATAAAGGGCGGCATTAAGAGCTTAAAGTTCAGAGCCAGACTGCCTGGGCACAAATCCTGGCTCTGCCACTTACTGACTGTGCGACTTTGAGGAAGTTACCTAACTCTCTGTCTTAGTTTCCTCATCTGTAAAATAGGGATAATAACAGGACCTATTTCACGTAGCTGTTGTAATGACTGAATGGATTAAATTGTATAAAGAAACAGAACAATACTTGACACACAGAGCAGCCATACAACATGTTTTAGCTACTATTATTACCTCTTTTGAAAAATATATTATTTTCTAACACTGAAATATTTCTTCTTAGTCTCCATTCATAGTTAACAGAGAAGCAAAGTCCCAAGGATGTGACAAACTAACAATAACCTGGTAACTCTTGGTTTTTTTCTCCTTATACCTAATTTATTTTCATTTTATACACATTTTCCACCTCAATTCACCCAAATCCAGGTCTATTTTTCCTAGTCAGGATCATGTATATATTTTTTTTTCTTCTAATTTATATTCTAGAAGATCTCATTTGAAATTATAAATACTAATGCTCAACTCAATCTTATAAAAAATTTGCAGTTGGCCAATCTCAATCTTTCAAATGCATCCTTTTTCTCTTTAAAACACAACCAAGATTAGGCAGAAAGATCCTAGCTTTGTGTGATTTAGTGTGAGAAGCACTGCAAGAGGCTTCAGCATCCTATCACAGCTGCAGTGTTGCGCTGGTGCCCTCTTCAGGCCACCCATGGATAATACTTACCACTGGATACTTGATTTCCAACAAAAAGAAAACTAAGGTATTAGATTCCATAATTTTTAGTAAAATGCTTCGCTACCAAATTAATTCCATAAATTGCAGTCATCAGTTTAGCTTACTGATTAAACATTCAGATTCTGCAATCAGACTGGCCTAGGTTCATAACTGGACCCTGCCACAATTTAGCAATGTGATCTTCGGTAAGTTACTTAACCTTCAAATCTTCAATTTTCTTTTCTCAAAAATAGTGTTAATATTATCCACCTCGTGGGGGTGTTTTAATAATTAAATAGTAGTGAATAAAAAGCTCAGCACAGTGACCAAAACATAATAGAAATTCAACTTATTAGTTATTATGATGATTATTATCTGTGAAAATATTAACATTTTACAAATGTTACAAATTTTACAAAAGTCCTAAGTCAAGAAAGACCTTCAGGCTCTTGTCTATGCCTCAAATGCCCCTACTCTCAGACAGCAATCATCACACTTCAAATCTAAAATAGGTGTGTGTTTTTCCCATTTGAAATGTCTTCAAGGAGAGACTTTTTTCACCATTGATAAGGAAGAAATAGCTTATATTTCTGAGTATTACTTGCATATTTAACTCTGTAGCACACAAGGAAATGAAGGTAAAAAGAAGTTAAGTAATTTGCAAAGTCTGCATTTCCAACCACCAGCCCAAAATGATGCCTCCCCAACTCAACAAGTTCTTTACTTATCTACCAACTATATCTCCATGTTGTAATTTAAACCCAGAAAAACAGGGAACAAGTCATTGTTTCCGTGAGCTAAACCAGTTTTTAATGCAGAAACTCAGTATCAAAGAGACATGTTTTATTTGGTCTGCATAATGTGGGCTCACAAAATTTTGCTAGAATTATGTAAAGAGCAGCCATCAGCTGGAGGAAAGGACAGCTGCCCCTTTTAGAAAAAGATTCTGAAGAGTCTCCCCACACACCCTAGTCCAGCATAGCCTCCAGCCCCAGGTGTTGCTCCCTAACATTGAGAATGTCAGGTTTTCTATACTCAGCCAGCTTTACTCATTTGTTAATCAAATGGCCCCCAAGGGTATTTAATATGTGACCCCTGACAAACACTATTTAAAGTATCTTTTAACCTCAACTTCTCCATAGTGCTTAATCACCATTTCCATGAATTTTATTCTACTTTCTTACAATTTTCTTAACTAAGTCTAACTTTCTCTTAAATTGTGGGATCCAGAACTAAAATCAATCTTGGGTTGACTAGAGTTAAGTATAACGCAAAGGCTGATTCGTGTTACATTCTGTACTCCAAGCGTCCACATCCTGGCATTACATTTGGCGCCTGTCCCCCTGGGTAGTGGAACAAGGTCAGGGATAATACTGAGGATATAAAATGTATATGCATTATGTGAGCATAAATATTTTCTCTCACACGTGCTACATACTCCTTCCATATCTTCCAAGATTAAGTTCCTTTTCCTGCTATAAAAATCTTCTTACTTTTCAGAACTTTTAGACCTTGGATTCAAATTATTTATCTATATCACAAACCTCTTTAACTCCTACCCACCTCCATGAGATCTCCCGTACTCTAATCTCCGTTGTTTCTTTTCAGTAATAGAAGATTACTTGCTAAGAGTGAGAAAGGCTGGAGTTCAAGATAGAAAATAAAAAAGATTAAAAGCAGCTATAAGAAATATAAGAAATTAACAGAATGAGTTCGAAGCTTTCACAGCAGTGGTGAGGGCTTCTTTTATTTACTAACAATTTCTAGAGCATGCGTCTATATGCTTAGTGCTCAATCACCTCCTAAAGACCTCCTGTATTCTAATCTCTGTTCTCTTGTCCATATCACATTATATTCAATATATGCTATTTTAGGATACTGTGGAAAGTCTAAAATGAAAATGCCACAATTCTTGCCCTCAATAATTCAATAATTTATAATCTAACAGAAGAAATAGTGCCATCAGCAATGGGGGTGGGGGAGGGAATAAAGGAGCAGGAATATTATACAAATCCAGTCATGCAATCAGGGAATGTTTCACGGAGTCAGTGAACTCTGAACTGAGCCTTGAGAGATGGCCATAAAGTGTCCAAGTGATGACAGAGAAAAAGTCACAGAGATGGGAACATGCTCAGTGTATTCAAAGTGGAACAACAAGTAAAAGTAGAAAAAGGTATTTAGATCAGACCATAAAGCATCCTCAATCCTATATAATAAAAGAGAAACATGCAAATTAACCATCCCTTTGCTATGCTCAAACCATACCCACAAGCCAATCAGGAGCTAGTATGCAAATTAACCCAACTAAGATGGCGGTGGCCACAGAGCTGGAGTGAGCAGGAGACTTGGGTTACCCCTGGCTATGGAGGAAGCCAAGCTTCCCGCCTGCCCTGGCTGGCCCTGGGCTCCGCTCAAGGCTACAAAGCTTCAATTATAGAAGATAAATAAATCCCAGGAAAAAAAAAAAGAAGAAAAAAAAGGAAAGGCTGGGAGCTTGGGTTGCTGGGGGGTGTGGTCAGCCTGAAAAAGGCCATCAGCCCCTCACCCAGGCTGTCCAGGCACCCCAGCGGGACTCTCCCACACTAAAGGGGCTGTGGCCAGCCTGCAAACAGCCCTCAGCCCCTCACCCAGGCTGGCCACACCCCCATGGGGTGAGGGTCCCCGCTGGGGGGCTTGGCCAGACTGCAAACGGCCCTCAGCCCCTCACCCAGGCTGCCCAGGCACCCCAGCGGGACTCTCCCACACTAAAGGGGCTGTGGCCAGCCTGCAAACAGCCCTCAGCCCCTCACCCAGGCTGGCCACACCCCCATGGGGTGAGGGTCCCCGCTGGGGGGCTTGGCCAGACTGCAAACGGCCCTCAGCCCCTCACCCAGGCTGCCCAGGCACCCCAGCGGGACCCGCACCCTGATCCGGGACACCCTTCAGGGCAAACCAGCCGACCCCCACCCATGCACTAGGCCTTTATCCTATATAATAAAAGGGTAATATGCAAATTGATCCTAACAGCAGAATGACTGGGAATGACTGATCACTATGACACACACTGACCACCAGGGGGCAGACACTCAATGCAGAAGATTCCCCCTGGTGGTCAGTGCACTCCCACAGGGGGAGCACTGCTCAGCCACAAGCCAGGCTGACAACTGCCAGCACAGTGGTGGTAGTGGGAGCCTCTCCCGCCTCCTAGCAGCACTAAGGATGTCCAACTGCAGATAGGCCTGCTCCCTGCTGGCAAGTTGACATCCCCCAAGGGCTCCTGGGCTGCCAGAGGGATGTCTGACTGCCATCTTAGGCCCGATCTCCTGGGGAGCCCTTGAGTGCACAAATTTTTGTGCACCAGGCCTCTAGTAGCAATATAAAAAGTATCTCAAATTCATTAGAGGTTATTAAAGATTGCTAGACAGTGCTCTGACTACTTTAGGAAGACCATGCCGGCCAGTGCCAAAATGGAGGGAAAGGCTGAAGTGCTGAGACCAGTGAGCAGGTAATTCCAACTATCCATGTGAATAGTCACAAGGGCTTTGTTAGTGACAGGGGGAGGAGGGAATGGATAAGGGTAACAGATCAAACCATTTGAGAATAATTAGGGGCAGAAGGCATGTAATGTAAGTGACTAAAGTTCCAAAGCTGGGAAATTGAGAGAATGGTGGAGGCCTCTGTATATATGGGAAATCAGGGAGAACAAGGCAGTGTAAAAGCAATGTGCTCAAGTTGGGGCATGCTGCTTACGAAACATATACAAGAAACTCAGGTGATGTGCAGCACGCAGTTACAGAAATTCACGTCTATAGCTCAGTGAGAGGCCAAAACAAAAGTGGAAATTTGCAAGTCAGCTTTAGATAAAAGCTGAAGCCACAGGAATGGATGCCAGCTCCCACTCCTATGCAGAGAAACCAAGGCAAAAGCTTCAGATGCTTCTATCTCCAAAGGCAAGAGGCCTTAATCCCAATCATTGCTTCATCTGTCTTCTACCCAGCCAGCTTCCCCTTCAGTTGTTTACCTTTGCTCTAAATTATTCTACTCCCTTTCATGTACCCGTCTTTCTTCTCTACAGTTCCAAATTACCCCCAAAGTCTTTCATCTTCGATGCAATGCCTGAACTTCAAAGCATGATTAGCAAGCATATGGACGCATGCTCTAGTATTGTTAGGAAGTAAAAGGGGCCCTCACCACTGCTGTAAAAGCCTCTTATTCATCCTCTGTTGATTTCTTAATATTTCTTATAGCTGCTTTTAATCTTTTTTATTTTCTATCTTTAACTCCAGCATTTCTCACTCTTAGCAAGTAATCTTCTGTTACTGAAAGAAACAAGCAATTATCCAAGGTGAACTTTCTCTCCACCTCAAAATCGATGTTCAGCCTTCTTCTCGCCCTTGGCTTATGCAGAAATAAATGTCCCGCCTCCTTACCAACACTTAACTCCCATATATGTAGTGCTGGTGATCACACTGTCTCCTTTTAAGGATCTTAAACATGTTTAAGCTATTCTTTTGTGTGTCCCCCATATTAGCTCCTTACACTTGCTCCACAAATAAGTTCTGTGCCCTAATCCTAATAATCATCCTTCTATACTACAATGTAAACTCAGGGTATTTTTGGAAAAGAATCATTTATACTTACAACCTTCATTTTTTTTACCACCCATTACTTCCTTACAACCTATCTTCTGTTCAACCACTATATTAAAACTGCTAACCAAAGGCCACAAATGACCTCCTTTGTTATATAGTCCCATTTGTTTATTTTTTCCTTTGTTTCTCTTGTCCGAGGCATTGTATCAGTGAAAATTTTGCTATGTGAGATGTCTAATAATTTGCTGCCTATGTTTTCTTCAAGGATTTTTATGGTTTCATGACTTACATTTAAGTCTTTTATCCATTTTATTCTTGTGTATGGCATAAGTTGGTGGTCTAGTTTCATTTTTTTTAGGTGTAACTGTCCAATTTCCCAACATAATTAATTGAAGAGACTGGTTTTACTCCACTGTATGCTCTTGCCTCCTTTATCAAAGATTAATTGAGCATATTGGCTTGGGTCAATTTCTTAGTTGTCTATTCTGTTCCTCTGATCGATATGCCTGTTCTTGTGCCAGTATACTAAGGCTGTTTTGATTACAGTGGCTTTGTAATATAGCTTTATATCTGGTCTTGTGATCCCTCCACTGTATCCTTCTTTCTCAGGATTGCTGCACCTTTGTGGGGTCTTTTTTTGTTCCATATAAATTTTTAGAGTTTGTTCTAGGTCTGTGAAATATGTTGTTGATATTTTAATAGGAACTGCTTTGAGTCTATAGATTGCTTTGGGAAATATGGACATTTTTAATACTGTTATTCTACCAATCCATGAACACAGTATATCCTTCCACTTGTTTATATCTTCTTCTACCTCTGTTTTCAACATTCTATAGTTTTCCGAGTACAACTACCTCCTTGGCTGAATTTATTCCTAAGTATCTTAATTTTTTATTGCAAGGGTAAATGGGATTTTTTTTAAAAGTTTCTCTTTCTGAGGGTTCCTTATTGGTGTATAAAAATGCCAACGAATTCTGAGTGTTAATTTTGTATCCTGCTACACTGCTGAATTCATTTATTAAATCAAGTGGTTTTTTGGTGGAGCTTTAGGGTTTTCTATGTACAATATCATGTCATCTGTGAATAATAACAGTTTTACAACCTCCTTTCCAATTTGATCCTTTTATTTTTTCTTCTTGTCTAATTACTATGGCTAGGACTTCCAGTACTATGTTGAATAAAAGTGATAAAAGTGGACAACCCTGTCTTATTCCTGTTTTTAGGGGAAATGGTTTTAGTTTTTGCCCTTTGAGTATGATATTGGCTATAGGTTTGTCATATATGGCCTTTACTATGATGATGTATGATCTCTCTAGTCTCCCTTTGCTGAGAGTTTTATCAAAAAAGGGTGTTGGATTTTGTCGAATGCTTTTTCTGCATCTATTGATATGATCATGTGATTTTTGTCTTTCAATCTGTTTATGTGATGTATCATATTTATTGACTTGAGAATATTGTACCAGCCTTGCATCCCTGGAATAAATCCCACTTGGTCATGGTATATGATCTTTTTAATATGTTGCTGGACCAATCTGCTAATATTTGTTAAGGACTTAACATCTATGTTCATCAGGGATATTGGCCTGTAATTCTTTTTCTTTGTGGTGTCTTTATCTGGTTTCAGAATTAGAATAATGCTGGCCTCATAATTATGCTGTGTCTTGGTGTGGGTCTTTTTCAGTTCATCTTGATTGGGACTCTGTGCTTCTTGGACTTGTGCAACTTTTTTCTTTACCAGGTAAGGGAAGTTTTCTGTCATTATTTTTTCCAATTGTGTAATCAACAATTTTAAATTCTTTATCTGACAAATTACTTGCCTCCATTTCATTTACTTCCTTTTATGATGATTACTCCTTTTCTTTCATTTAGGGGTTGTTTCTTTGACTTCCCATTTTAGTAGTCTGGAAGTCTGAGGAGCCCAGTGTGGCAGGCACGGTGGCAGGGGTGGGTCTGTGCATTCAGACATGACATGACTGGTTGCACTGGGTCACAGCTGTGCATCCGATCATTTTTTTTTTTTGCATCCGATCTTTTGGTGGCACCAGGTTGGGCATGTCTGTTCTCTTTGGCAGGTCCATGTGCCAGGGGATGCCAGGTCACATCTACTGGATGTTGTCAGGTGATGAGGCTGTTTGACCAGGGGTGCTAGGTCAGACACGGAGTATCACAATGGCAGGTCCATGCTTTTGGGAGCATTGGGTCACTGTGCCAGGGCTGGGTGCACCATGTCAAGGTGGTGGAGCCAGCCATCTAGGGGCACCAGATTGGTGTGCTGGGTCCAGGTGGCATGTCCCTGTGTCCAGGTGGGCCTGTGCCAGGGTGGTAGGGCGGCCAAGCACTCTGCTGTTGCGGGGGTCCAGGCAGGGCTCTGCCCCGTTTGCCTCTATGGTGGGGTGGGCTGATTGCTCTGCTCACAGAGGTGTTGGGCCAGGCTGAGCACTCTGCTGCTTATGAGTCAGGGTGGTCTGTAGGTCCACTGTGAAGGAGGCCTGGTGGCTGGTCACTGCACAGCTCACTGAGGTGTTGGGGCAGGCTCAGTACTCTGCTGCTGATGAGGCAGGTCAGCCTGTCCCTTGCTGTGGAGGAGGCAGGGCTGGCCAGTGGCTCTGCTCACAGAGGGGTCAGGGCAGGCTGAGTGCTCTGCTGATGATAAAGTGGGGTGGCCTGTCTCTCTCCTGTTGAGGAGGTGCGGCTGGCCTGTTGCTCTGCTCACTGACGTGTTGGGGCAGGCTGGACTCCACTGCCGGGGAGGGGTTGGGCTGGATTCCCTGTTTTCAGGTGTCAGCATTTGGGCTGTGAGCATCAGTCCTTGGCTTAGGGGCACTGGGGCAGAGCCATTCCCCACAGCCTCCTCCTGTGGAGGAGCCTATAGCTCCCTCCAAATGGCACGCTTTCCAGTCAAGTGGAGAGAAGCACCTGGCCAAGCAGCATACAACAGTGGCAGTTCCTCTGCTTTGAGTGCCCAAGCCATCCCCCCGGCTCCCACTCCCACAAGCAGATGCCCTCCCACACTCACACCCACGCACACTCTCCCTCACACACACACACACACTCACCCTCACTCTGTACCTGCCTACCCCTATCGATAAACTTTCTTCTTCTTCTTGAATCATTTCTGCAAGTTAAAGACATCATGACATTTTACCCCCAAGCCCTTAGGATGTATCTCCTAAGATCAAGGACAATTTCCTACATAACCACAACCACATTATCACACTCAAGAAATTTGATAACATTGTACTAGTATCTGACATATACTTCATATTCAAATTTCACAAATCATACCAATTATGTTCTTTACAGTTATCTCTCCCTCTAATCCAGGATTCAATCAGATTTCAGATTTTGTGTATAGCTATCTTGCCTTGGAATAATGTTTACTTTCCTACAACTTCTAATCAAGTCCCAATGTATCTACTTTGGAACTATCTCCCAAATCTATTCTTTTTCATCATCTTGCCTTCATTCCCTCTCACTTGGATTACTTCAATAGATATAATTTACAGACTGCTCCCAATCAATCATACCAACCAACTATATTATTTAAGACTCAAATTAACTCCTATGTCCAAAAACCTCCAATAACATTTCTTTACTTACCAAGTAAAGACTCAGCTATTCAGTCCTCAGCCTGGCATTCAAGATCCTCCACAATTTGGCTGTGTAATGTACTTCTAGTTTTATGTTCTACTATTAGTCCCTACATGTACTCTGTACCTTAGCCCATACTATCCTTTACCTAGAATTCCTTCCTCAGGTAATTTCCACCAATTGAAATAATGACCATTCTAAACGGGAAAGTTCCTTTTTCTGATTACACACTCTTCTCCTGCTGCCACCATGTGACCTCCTTCCATCTTCCTCTTTTAACCTTTGTAATACTTTACATCTTTATAAAAGCAAATGTCCCACTTATTTTAATTCTTTAGGCATGTATCTTATCTACACTAATAAAATGGAAACATGGTAATTAGCATACGACCGCTACCCTTTTCATTGGCTAATCAGTGAGTATATGCAAATTAACTGTCAGCCAAGATGGCGGCCGGCAGCCAGGCAGCTGGAAGCGAACATGAGGCTTGCTTGCTGCAGTGAAGGAGGACTCCAACGTTCCCCGCCTGCGCTGCCGGCCTCTGAGCTACAACTCTAAGCAACTATGTACTATGTTGCAAATAAGAAGCTAAACAAAACCCCAGAAACCAGCTTTCATTCAGCCGGGCTTTAGCAACATTGTATCGATGTTTTCAGCAGGGAGGCCTCAGAGCTAAAGCTGGCCCAGAATAAAAAAAAAGAAAAGAAAACAAGGAGCGGTTGGAAGCTTCAGTCACTTGCTTCTGGAAAACAGCCCTCAGCCCCTCACCCAGACTGGCCAGGCACCCCAGTGGAGACCCCCACCCTGATCCAGAACACCCTTCAGGGCAAACCAGCCAGCCCCCACCCATGCACCAGGCCTCTATCCTATATAGTAAAAGGGTAATATGCCTACCGGCACCGGGATCAGCGGAGCAGTGAGGCTCCCAGCACCGGGATCAGCGTGACAGGGGGCAGCGCCCAAATCCCCTGATCGCCCTGCAGCTCTGTGTGTGACAGGGGGCGGGGCCACAACCTCCCTATCTGCCCTGCTCTGTGCCTGATAGGGGGGAGCTCCCCAATCCCCTGATTGCCCTGCGGCTCTGTGTTTGACAGGGTGCAGCGCACCAACCCCCTGATCGGCCCTGCTCTGTGGGTGATAGAGGGTGGCACCCCAACCCCCCTCCACGGGCCTTGCTCTGTGTGTGACAGGGTAGAGCCATAACCTCCCCATTGGCCCTGCCCTGAGTGTGACAGGGTGCAGCACCCCAACCCCCTGATCTGCCCTGCTCTGTGTGTGACAGGGGGCGGTGCCCCAACTCCCCTATCGGCCCTACTCTGTGAGTGACAGCGGGGAGCTCCTCAACCCCCTGATCGACCCTGCTCTGTGCGTGACAGGGTACGGAGCCCCAACACCCCTGATGGGCCCTGCTCTGAGTGACAGGGGGCAGCGTCCCAACCCCCTGATTGGCCCTGCTCTGTGCATGACAGGGGGTGGCGGCACAACCTCCCCATCGATCCTGCCTTGAGTGTGACTGGGGGCGGTGCCCCAACCCCCCAATGGGCCCTACCCTGAGCGTGACTGAGGGTGGCATCGCAACCTCCCAATCCGCCCTGCTCTGTGCATGACAGGGGGTGGTGCCCCAACTCCCCAATTGGCCCTGCTCTGAGCCCCACCAGGGGCTGCACCTAGGGATTGGGCCTGCCCTCTGCCACCCGGAAGCAGGCCTAAGCCAGCAGGTCGTTATCTCCCGAGGGGTCCCAGACTGCAAGAGGTCACAGGCCGGGCTGGGGGACCCCCCTCCCCCCGAGTGCACAAATTTTTGTGCACTGGGCCTCTAGTCTCTAATAATAGATTATAAGTTCTTCAAAGGCAGCAATTATTGTTGTGTACCCTCAAGTACAAATATGGAGACCTGCCTATTGGATACTTGATAAATGTTGATAAACTGTACCAGGAGCTAAAACTTTTACCAAATTAAAATATATTAATAATGATTTCCAGGCGTCCAGCCTCTCCTGTTCAACATTAATTCTTTTCCTCTCCTGGTCTTTTGTGAGTCATGGCCTAGCATTAAGTTTAAATCATCATTTCTATCTTACATAGTATACTTTATTGCTTTTTTTCTCAAGGATGTGGTGCTAAATTTGGAATATGAAAGAGTTCTACCTACTTGATATGATCCCTTTTTTAAAATATATTTTTATTGATTTTTAGAGAGAGGGGAGGGGAAAGGGAAAGAGAAACATCAGTGTATGAGAGCATGACATCAATTAGCTATCCCTTGCACACCACCCACTAAGGACCAAGCCCACAACCCTGGCATGTGCCCTGACCAGGAATTGAATTGAAACCTTTCAGTGCATAGAGCAACACCCAATCATCTGAGCCACATGGGCCAGGGCAATATGATCAATTTTTTATTTTCTATGATATCACCAAATACTAATTCTACTTTCTACTCTTATTTTCTCATTACTTTTCCAGCAGAAATCATTATCAAATACATAGGGAATATACATAAAGAAATAACTTCCAAGATCTACTATTTACACTTACCTGTCCCCAGGCATACATATTATTGTGAGGCTGTGAAGGGTTGATGTTTGAAAGCAGAAAACATGCCTTAAAAGCAAAGAAGAAATAACATTATCCATCAAAAATAGATTTAATCAATATTAAATAAATAAATAAATACATTATGCCATCTAAAATCAATGTTATTTAATATGCTATGGTGAAATTAATTTTATTAAAATGTAACTTTTTAAAAAATGAACTAAATTTTGAAATATGTAGGCCACTATATGTTACAAATAAACAATAAATGTATCTTCTCTTCAAATCATACATTAAAACATTAATAATAACAAATAAATTGTTGAGTCTAAAACTCACCGTATTAAAATTATGTGTGCAACAATTATGACCAGGTTAGTATGAAATTTACTAAGCACTTGGTCTGAAACATCATCAGAGGTTTGAAGTTTCAAAAAATGAAAAATTAAAACCTGTGAAAACTACATATTGATACTTTAAACAATGACTCTCAAACTTTTTAAAACTATAGACTATTCTATGACACAAACTACCCAATATTTTACTCATCTATCAACTATGCCTTATCATCATTAAAAAGTCACAATAATAAAGGAAAATAGCACTGTATATGGTAAGACATCATTGAGAGAACCAGTCATAAATTATGATTTCATATTAGAAGAACACGGTCAGTCACATCTTTGAAATTTAGTACCATAAGAAATCTTTTTCTCCTCTACAATTATTATTTTAATTTGTTGTTTATCCAAAAATCTTAAAGACTTTTTTTTCAATGGAAGTAATCTTCAGAAAATAAGGAAATTATAGATTATTTCATTTATCTCAATTATTAAAGTTAAGAATACTAATTTCAGTATTTTTGAGTAAACAGACATTTTAACACAAGACTGACTCTAGAGTCAGAACATCTGGATTCAAATCCCAACACCTCCATTTACTATGTTTTCTTGGCCACAAGTAATCTAAGTCCCAGTTTTATTATCTGTACTAGAGGCCCTGGACACAAATTCGTGCACTGGTGGCATCCAGCAGGCTGCCCAATGGGGGCCATTGGGGGTGGACCAGCTGGGGCAAGGGGCCCTGGGTGGGGCCAGCCAGGGCGAGGGGCCACAGACAGTTTGCCGGCCAGCCCCACCCCTGATCAGGGTCTGGGTGCCCGCTCAGGGCTGGGGCCAGCCAGTGCGAGGGGCCATGGGAAGTTTGCCAGATGGCCACGCCCCCAATCAGGGTGGGGGTGCCCACTAGGGGGCAGGGCCGCCCAGGGGGAGATGCTGCAGGCGTTCCCGTCATTCCACCGTTCAGTCAATTTGCTTATAACCTTTTTTTTATATAGGATAATGAAGGTAACAAAAGGACTGATAATACTGTGCTAGGCATAGGAATACAGCAAATAACAAAGCATGAAACTTGCAAGTGAAACAAACATAATTTACTTGAAGTCCAGTGCACGAAATTTGTGCACTTGGAGGGGGGCGGGGGGGGGGGGGCGGGGTCCCTCAGCCTGGCCTATAACTTCTCTCAGTCTGGGAGCCCTGGGGGGATGTCCAACTGACAGCTTAGGCCCACCCCCTATAGGAAACAAGCCTAAACCAGCATTCAGATATCCTTAGTGCTGCTGTGGAGGCTGGAGAGGCTCCCGCCACAGCCACTGCACTTACCAGCTGTGAGCCTGGCTTCTGGCTGAGCGGTGCTCCCCTGTGGGAGCGCACTGACCACTCGTTGTAGAAACGCACCTTGAGCATCTTCCCCCTGGTGGTTAATGCGCATCAGAGAGACTGGTCGTTCTGCCTTTTGGTCGATTTGCATATTAGCCTTTAATTATATAGGATAATTAATTTATTATAACTCAAATACAAATTACAAGGGAGAAGTAAAATGTATTTTAAGAATGTAAGTTAAGGGGTCCTAGCCTAGACTTCTGAAAGACTTAATTAATCTTCACATAATTGTAAAAACCACAAAGCTTTTTAGAGTACCATAATGCTTTCCTATTACATGACATTTTCTAGAAAACTGGAATGACAGGAGACAAAATGGCAGCAGAATAGACGAACATGTTATGAGCCTTGTCCCAGAGCAGATAGAATGAGCAACTAAATCAAATAATCCACCCCGAATTGGCAAAGTAGATACAGCTGGTGAGAATTCGCAGCCAGGAAGGGCAGAGGATGCCTGGAGAACGGTAAAATTAGGAATCTGGATTGGAGAGAACTGTGAGACCTCTGAGACCAGAGGGTTAGAGGGAAACCACATGGCACTGATGCTGCGTCCCTTGGGACAAACGTAGCGTCTGACTGTGGAAAGGAGGTTCACAGGACTGCTGGTGGCAGGGGATTCTAGATCTGGGTCACAGCCAAGAGAGACTGAGCCCAGAGTGGGCAGCCTGAATGACTGCCCAGGCCACTCCGTGCCAGGGTAGAGGGGCTCGCAGCGACGCAGCTCTTTCTCCTCTTTTTGGTCTTCGTTTTTGTTCGTTGAACCTAGTTCATAGGACCTTTCAAATACAGACACTCACCCATGGCTGAGATGCAAGCGGAGGTGCAGACTTGTGGAGTCTGGGGAGAGGAGAGTGTCGAGGAGAGGTGGCCACGAGTCTGGCACTGAGTCATACCTTACTTGTCAGACCTATGCAGTCATTTTCTCCTGAAGAGATAGCCCCTCCCTACAGTCTTCAAGCAACCAATACACCCACACCCAGACTACACCTGGAGTGGTACAAAGGATACAAAACAAAATCTGCCTAAAGGAACGACACTTCACTTTTTCATTTTCATTTATTTTATTTTATTATTATTTTGTTATCTCTTTTTTCTTTTCTCTTTATTTTCCTTTTTCATTTGTTTCTTTTCTTTTTCTTTTCAAATTATTTTTTCATCATTCTAATTTTTTTATTTCTTTATTCTATTGCTTAAATTAATTTCTTTTAAATTTATTATTGTTATTATTATTTCTTCTTTTTCTCTTTCTTCTTATCCACTCATCCTCTTTCTACTTCCTCTATACTGAACTGAGGTCCTCCCCATATTCACCAATTCCTTAAACTTACTTTCTGTATATAAGATTCTGACCCCAACCTCTTTACTGGGTATTTGGTGTTTGTATGTTTTGGTTTATGTGTTTATTCTCTAGTGTTTTCTCCTCATATATATTTTTTCCCTTTTCCTCCTTTTTCTTCTTTTTCTTTTCCCTCATACCATTTTTTCTATCTTTGATATCATTTGTGCTCTCTTTTCTCTTCCCTAATTCTCTTTTCTCTGGTGGTCACTTATATTGGAGTTACCAGTGTTGTGAGTACATTTGTGTTTTGTTCCCTTTGTTTCGTGTCTTGTCGAGGTGAATTTTATCCTGTTTGGCCAATGTGGTAGAGAGCAAGCCACATAACCAGACACCTGGAGAGGAGACTCCATCCACGAACAGGTCAATAACACTCCAGACCCAACTACAGGGGCAGGAAGAAGGCGGCAGTGAGGGAGAGAGTGTGAGTGAGGGAGTAGAAGAGGAGTGTGTGGACGTGTGGGGTGTGTGTGAGTGAGGCACAGTTAGATCCCACAGGACGTCGGGGGCAGGCTGACTGGGCTCACCTGAACAGAAAGCCTCTGCTACCATTGGAAATGGTCCCGGAGCGGCCGGTTCTTCCACAGAGACCTCGCCTTTTGAAGGGGAGAGCTGCTGTGACTGGGAGCCCAGCCTCACTTCCACCCAGGGTGCCCTCAGGTAACACCCGGGACTCTACAGCCACCCACGCCAGGGACCTGCTGCCTCAGCTGTGGTCCCACGGTCACCCCAGGCACAGGATCCTGTGAGTTCCGAAGCATGCTCCCCTCTGACTGGCCCAATGCTTTAGCTCAGGGCACCATGACCACACAAGCAGCAGCCATGTGAGCATCCCGCCCCGTCCAAGTAGCAGCAGCCTCACGTGGCCTTCCCTTGTCTGAGAAGCAGCAGCCCCACGAGAAGCCCACCCACGTCTGAGGAGCGGCAGCCCTGTGCAGCCCACCCCCACCTGAGAAGCAACAGCCACACGAGCAGCCTTCCCCCATCCAAGCAGCAGCAGCCGCACGCAGCCCACACCAGTCTGAGGAGCAGCAGCCCCGCGAGTAGCCTGCCCAAGTCTGAGGAGCGGCAGCCTCACGTGGCCTGCCACCATCCGAGGAGCAGCAGTCCCATGAGCAGCCCACCCATGTCGGAGTAGCTGCAGCCCTGAGCAGCCCACCCCCGCTACATGGGAGAACACATTGTGATAAGGAATTAATCTCCAAAATATATAGGGAACTCATACAACTTAACAAAAGGAAGAGAAACAATCCAATTAAAAAATGGGCAGAGAACCTAAATGGACACTTCTCTAAAGTATACCTACAGAAAGCCAAGAGACATATAAAAGTCGCTCAAGGTCACTAATCATCAGAGAGGTGCAAATCAAAATGACAGCGAGATATCAACTCACACCTCTCAGAATGGCTATCACCAACAAATCAACCAATGACAAGTGTTGGCGAGGTTGTGGTGAAAAGGGAACCCCAATACATTGCTGGTGGGAATGCAGACTGGAGCAGCCATTGTGGAAAATAATATGGCCTTTCCTCAAGAAATTAAAAATGGAACTCCTATTTGACCCAGTCATCCCACTTCTAAGAATATATTCTAAGAAACCTGAAACACTCATCAGAAAGAATATATGCATCCCTATGTTCATAGCAGCTCAATTTACAATAGCTAAGACTTGGAAACAGCTCATGTGCCCATCCGCAGATGAGTGAATAAAAAAACTGTGGTCCATTAACACAATGGAATACTATGCGGCAATAAAAAAGAAAGAACTCTTACCATTTGCAACAGCATGGATGGACCTGGAGAATATTATGCTGAGCGAAATAAGCCAGTGAGAAAAAAATAAGTATCACATGATCTCACTCCTATGTAGAATCTAATAAACCAAGTCAACTGATGATCAAAAATAGACCCAGAGTCATAGAAGCATGAACAAACTGTTGAACCTCAGAGGGAAGGCAGGTGAGGGTAGGTGGGAAGAGATCAACCAATGAACTTGTATGCATGTATGCATAACCCATTGACACAGAGGATGGCTGGGGAGGGGAGGGAGAGGACAGGAGCAGTCTGGAGGATGCTAATGGGGGGTGAGGGAGAGGATCTATATAATACTTTCAACAGTAAATATTAAAAAATTAATTAATTGATTAATTAATTAATTAGGAAGGGAGTACTTTTCTCACATGGAAAACAAGAATTACAATTTCAGTCAAGTATACCGCCACATGATTATAAATTGTTATCAAGTCCAGCTAGAAAAAAATTCTGTGTAAAGATGCATTAAATCTTGAACATAGAAACAAATAGCACATGAATAATTTATTAAAAGCTTTTGCTGTCAGCAGCTTTACTAACAGAAGTAATATTTATGAAATCCCACAGGACAATCTAACAATATAAATTATATGCAAAGGAGAAGAACACAAGACTAAGAATTCTTAATGAATCTTATAATATCAAAGCTATCTATATCTATAATAAAAGTGTAATATGCTAATTAGACCAACATCCTTCCAGACAACCTGCTGGACGAAGCCAGGACTGCAAGGAAGCCTGGTACTGGGTATCTGCTGGCGGCTAGAGGGAAGCATGGGTCCCAGGTGCCAGAAGGAATCCGGTGCCAGTAGCCAGGCGAAGGAAGGCATACTCTTGCAGAATGTTGTGCATCGGGCCTCTAGTCTACACTAATAAAAGAGAAACATGGTAATTAGCATACGACTGCTACCCTTCTCATTGGCTAATCAGCATATCCTTATGCAAATTAACTGTCAGCCCAGATGGCGGCCAGCAGCCATGCACTGAAGTGAGCAGGGAGGCTTGCTTGCTTCAGTGACTGCGGACTCCAACGTTCCCCACCTGCTGCTGCCTGCCTCTCAGCTACAACTCTAAGCAACTATGTACTATGTTGCAAATAAGAAGCTAAACAAAACCCCAGAAACCAGCCGAACTGAAAGCCAGCCGGACCGCAAAATTGTATCGATGTTTTCAGCAGCGAGGCCTCAGAGCTAAAGCTGGCCCAGAATAAAAAAAAAAAAAAAAAAAAAAAACAAGGACTCAGCCCCTCACCCTGACTGCCCAGGCACCCCAGTGGGGACCCCCACCCTGATCCAGGACACCCTTCAGGTCAAACCAGCCAGCCCCTACCCATGCACCAGGCCTTTATCCTATATAGTAAAAGGGTAATATGCCTCCCGGCACCGGGATCAGCGTGACAGGGGGCAGTGCCCAAACCCCCTGATCGCCCTGCAGCTCTGTGTGTAACAGGGGGCGGGGCCACAACCTCCCTATCCACCCTGCTCTGTGTGTGACAGGGGAAGGCACCCCAACCCCCTGATCAGCCCTGCTCTGTGCCTGATAGGGGGGAGCTCCCCAATCCCCTGATTGCCCTGCAGCTCTGTGTTTGACAGGGTGCAGCGTGCCAGCCCCCTGATCCGCCCTGCTCTGTGTGTGACAGGGTAGAGCCATAACCTCTCCATCAGCCCTGCCCCGAGTGTGACAGTGGCAGCACCCCAACCCCCTGATCGGCCCTGCTCTGTGGGTGATAGAGGGTGGCACCCCAACCCCCCTCCACGGGCCTTGCTCTGTGTGTGACAGGGTAGAGCCATAACCTCCCCATTGGCCCTGCCCTGAGTGTGACAGGGTGCAGCGCCCCAACCCCCTGATCCGCCCTGCTCTGTGTGTGACAGGGGGTGGTGCCCCTACTCCCCTATCGGCCCTACTCTGTGAGTGACAGGGGGGAGCTCCTCAATCCCCTGATCAGCCCTGCTCTGTGCATGACAGTGGGGAGCTCCCCAACCCCCTGATCGACCCTGCTCTGTGTGACAGGGTACGGAGCCCCAACCCCCCTGATGGGCCCTGCTCTGTGAGTGACAGGGGGCAGCGCCCCAACCCCCTGATGGGCCCTGCTCTGTGCGTGACAGGGGGTGGCGCCGCAACCTCCCCATGGACCCTGCCTTGAGTGTGACAGGGGGTGGTGCCCCAACCCCCCAACCGGCCCTACCCTGAGCGTGACTGAGGGTGGCATCGCAACCTCCCGATCCGCCCTGCTCTGTGCATGACGGGGCAGCACCCCAACTCCCCAATTGGCCCTGCTCTGAGCCTAACCAGAGGCTGCACCTAGGGATTAGACGTGCCCTCTGCCACCTGGGAGCAGGCCTAAGCCAGCAGGTTGTTATCTCCCGAGGGGTCCCAGACTGCGAGAGGGCACAGGCCGGGCTGGCGGACCCCCCTCCCCAACCCCACCCCCGAATGCACAAATTTTTGTGCACCGGGCCTCTAGTACATATATAAAAGGCTAATATGCTAAGTGTCCCTCCACCCATCCCACTGGTCGCTATGAGGTGCACTGACCACAAGGGGGCAGACGCTCAACACAGGAGCTGCCATGACACACACAGAGAAACGGCACCACAGACCTGGTGCCAACAAAGCAACATTTGGCTTCCCCCAAGTGAGGCACAGGCTCCACCACCACCCTGGAGTGACAGCCCACCAAATTGCAGCCAAGACCACATTACGCAAAATGTAGCCCACAGCCCAGCCCAGCCCAGAATCAGTCACTGTGGGCACCAGGTAATGACATCACATAGCATAGCCCGGCTTCCTCTCCCTAGCAACTAGCCTCCTTGCAGTTTCTTCAGCCTAGAAACACGACTTGCTTTATAGCCAGGTGCAAAAATTTCATCCTTTAACCACATGTCTGTGAAGCGTTTTCCCATGCCTCATCTCATTTGATCCTCTCAGAAGTCCTGGAGTAGGTACATAGGAGACTCAGTGGAATACTGTTTTCTTTTCATTAGCTAGAAAACAAAGATTTAAAAAGCTTAGAAACTTGACCCGACTGAAAAGAAGTAAAAATGGTGGACCTTGAAAATGACTGCAGGTTTTCTCACTGTGCAGAATATATATAAATTTTTTCTGTATATTTTATTGATTTTTTATAGGGAGGAAGGGAGAGGGATAGAGAGAAATATCAATGAGAGAGAAACATCGATCAGCTGCCTCCTGCAAGTTTATATATATATGGCTAAGTTGACTTACGCATGCATGATACATATAAATCTCTCGCTGGCACCAATCACACACGTGTGTTTCAATCTATCATTGTTGATCATGAATTTGGTTGACACTTCTATTATAGAGAAAGGGAGAATAGCGATATTAAAATATTTTTTCTAATTAATTTCCTTTCAATGTGCATGAATCTGTGCACCAGGCCACTAGTGTTCTATAAAGAATGTTGTACATGCACAAGCTCTCATTGCAAAATAAACATGTTTCAGAAAAATCATGTCATAGTCTTACATGATCTGTAGACCATGTTCTAGAATTCTTCTGTTCAACTGCACAGTTACTGATGGAAATAAACTAAATTTGAAAGCTTGTTAACTCAAACCTGCATTAATTAGTTGCAAACAAATTTACATTTCATTCACTGATTTTTTGTTCTCTTGATAACACACTTCTATATTTTGCAATTACCCATATAATTTCTCTAGTTGAGCAGATGGTTCAAACTTTATACACTTTTATTGAGTGATCACAAATCATATTAAGTGTTTATTTAAATAACTTTTCTTGTAGATTCCATATGAAAGAATATAGCTCACTATGCACAAAAGCAGAATCTTTGAAGGCACCAAACACAGTGCTAAGTATAATTTTTATTCATTCAAACCAGACATCTATCATGTTGGCTGTTGTCATTTTTTATTTTGACAATCTAAGGAAAAAGAGATCAGTGCCCCTGACTAAATAGTCAGGTATTGCATGTTTTAAAAATTCTTGTGGCACACATGTTGAAAATCACTCCTATAGAGTATGATTTTTAAAAAATATATGAAATTATATGTGTGATCTGATTATAACTATGTAATAATAATGGCATATACATGCACAAGAATCAGGAGGTAATATGATAACCTTGTTGATTTGTAATGGTGGAATGATAACTTTTAAAATTTATACAGGACATAGAACAATAAAGTTGTAATTTTATATTAATAATAGTTACATAATTTATTAATCTTTTCTAGTAAAAAATTATAGCACCTGATAACAATCAACAGTTCTCTCCATTTGTCACTGCTTTTATTAAAAATAAATAAATAAAGTCCTGGCCAGGTAGCTCAGTTAGAGTGTTGTCCCAGTACACCCAGGTTTCAGGTTCAATTCCTGGTCAGGGAGCATACAAGAATCAACCACTGAATGAATGGATAAGTGGAATAACAAATCTAGTATATAGATATATAGGTATGTAGATAGATATATAGATATACAGGTAGATAGATAGATAGATAGATACATACATACATACATACATACATGCATACATACATAGATACATAGATATATAGATACATAGATATATACAGTGGGGCCTTGACTTACGAGTGTCCCGACTAACGAGTTTTTCGAGATACAAGCCGTCTCTCGGCCGATTTTTTGCTTTGAGTTGCTAGCTAAAATTTGGGTTACGAGCCAGCTTCAGATACCCCACCACTAGCTGGTGCAGCGAACATCACAGTGAACACCACAACATCAGCCCAGCATCACGTGTCTCATTCGTTCACTTTTTGATTTGATATACGAGTAATTTGAGTTACGAGCTCCGTCACGGAACGAATTAAACTCATAAGTCAAGGCCCCACTGTAGATATATAAATATCTATCTCCCTCCCTCCCTCTCTCTCTCTCTAAAGTCAATTAAAAAATTAAAATAAATAAATATGCGCCCATCCATGGGGTTGCCACTTCTCTCAAGAGGTTATCATATTGCCGAAACCGGTTTGGCTCAGTGGATAGAGCATCGGCCTGCGGACTGAAAGGTCCCAGGTTCGATTCCGGTCAAGGACATGTACCTGGGTTTCGGGCACATCCCCAGTAGGAGATGTGCAGGAGGCAGCTGATCGATGTTTCTCTCTCGTCGATGTTTCTAACTCTCTATCTCTCTCCCTTCCTCTCTGTAAAAAAATCAATAAAATATATATTTTTTTAAAAAGAGATTATCATATAACAAAATAGTGTAAATTATTCCACTAGATCCTCTCTGTGTGTCTTATTATGTTTCATTCACACACACATAGTATAGGGGGTTTTATATCATGGAGGGACCTGGAGAGTACTATGCTAAGTGAAATAAGTCAGTCAGGAAAGACAAGTATCACATGATCTCACTTATATGTGGAATCTAATGAACAAAATAAACTGACAGAGTAGATCCAGAGACATGGAAGAATGGAACAGACTGAGGATCCTCAGAGGGAATGAAGTGTGTGTGTGGTGGCGGGGGGAGAAGAGAGATTAACCAAAGAATTTATATGCATATATGAATAACCCATGGACATAGGCAATAGAGGGGTGAAGGTCTGGGGAGGGGAGGGGAGTAGGCAGTAAGGAGTCCATGGGGGGCATAAGAGGGGGACATCTGGAATACTTTCAACAATAAAGATAAATAAGAGAGAAGGTATATATTTTTCTGTACCCCTTTTCTCTCATTTAACAGTCTCCAATATAGTTGCAAGTCAATGCATATAGTTCATTCTTTTTAACATATGCACAGTAATTCTTGCAATTAGTGTGCACATATAATAAACATGTAAATTAGTATACAAACCAGAACACTACTGAGAGTGAAGGAGAGTGCTCTTGATAATTATTCTGGTAGCACAGGTAAAGGGGACCCATCCCAAGCTAACTGGAACATATGACCACCCTATACAACAGAGTCACATATACCAGTTAGCACTTAAGTCATCTCCAATTTTTGTTACTACAAACATTGCTTCAATGAGTATTCTTGTACCTATAATTCTTTGTACATGTGAGAGATATCTGTAGAATAGATTTCTAAACAGAATTACTGAGTCAAAAATAATGCATATCTTAAATTTTGATAAATTCTACCACCAGCAGAAAGGCTGTATCAATTTATATTCCTTTCCATAGTATATAAAATATATTTTCCCCCTTTCCTCTATCAAAATTGAGGAGCTTTTAAATGTTTACCAAGTTAATGGGCAAAAACTGATACCAAGTGGCTTTAACTTGCACTTCACTCAATATGGACAAAATCGAGTATCTTCTTAACACGTGTTGTTTGCCATACATTGCGTATTTTTTACTGCTTACCAAAGTATTGTTTTCTAAAAGTACTTCAAAAATAAAAACTAATTGAATTAAAATTTGTTTTAATTTTGCACCGGAAAGAATTTTAACTAAACCCTCATTCTATACATGGTGAGGTAGAAGTCTAAACAGTGAAGTCCACTAGTTTGTCTTATATCATGTTGCCGAACATACCCATTTGTACAGAGGAAAAAAAAAGTCTTGCTTATCAGGCTTTTTCTCTGGGATATCAAAAACAATAATGATAATACTTTATCGGGTTATTTACAAAGCATTGAGCTAATTCTATCTGTATTCCCACTTCTATGTTTTACTACATTTAATTATGCCCAGTCTTAAAAAGGCAAAATTTCCTACTTCTTAAACGGGAGCAAGGGGACAAAAGAAACTGCTTTTAATCAAACATAACATCTATTGTCCACTCATAACTATAATCAAGAAACAATGACATCAAAAGAAAAGTCAAGAAAAGCAAACATAAACAAGTGGAATTATTTCAAACTAAAATGCTTCTGTACAGCAAAGAAAACAATCAACAAAATAAAAAGGCAATCTATCTAATGTGAGAAAATATGTGCAAATCTTATATCTGATAAAGGGCTAAAATATATAAAGAACTCATACAACTCAATGGGAAAAATAATCCAACTAAAACATGGGCAGAAGATCTGAATAGACACTTTTCCAAGGAAAACATACAGGTGGCCATAGATTAGTGCTTAGCATCACTAATCATCAGGTACTTGCAAATCAAAACCAAAGTGAGTTTATCACCTCACATTTTTTCAAAAAGACAAGAAATAAGTGATGGAGAGAGGATGTGGAGAAAAGGAACTTTCACGCACTGTTGATGGGAATGTAAATTGGTATAGTCACTATGGAAAATGATATGAAGGTTCCTCAAAAAATAAAAGATAGATTAGCATTAAAAAAATGAAAAAAGAGAAAAAAAAACTGAAATGAAAGCACTATCTGGAAAATGTATCTGTACCCCCACATTTATTGCAGCCTTGTTTACAATAGACATGCAAACAACCTAAGTGTGGATCAGTAGGTAAAGAAAATGTGGCACATATGTACACAATGGAATATGCTGAAACAGGTCCTCCAGGCAACCACCCAAGGCCAAATTGGTCCGTGCCTGGGGGCGCCTGCCCCAGGGCCCAGTTCTCCTGGCCCAACTTCTGGCACCTCAGGCCACACTGTAGCCTGCGGAGGCAGGGACGAGCCCGTCTCCATTAGCAGCATCCTCGGCAGCTCCTGCCAGTCCACGTGGCCCAAGCAGGGTGACCCCGAAGACGCCCTGAGCCAGCCTCGTAGCCCCACTCAGGCGCCTCGGCAGCCCCACCACCACCCCGCTGCTTGCACCCCAGGCTCAGCTCCCGCCCCGACCCCTGGTGCTGCGAAGTTCCCCACCCCACGCCACTGCGGGAGGCCTAGTTAGGCCTGTCAGGAGCTGGCCTTCGGCTGCAGCCTCCTTGTGGGGCTGAGTGCACTTGCCTTCAGTTATCTGCACGAAGCTCAGGTCAGTGCTTCTGAAACTCAGCAACCTTCACCCCACATCAGTGTTCTGAGCCCGCAGGCCACCTCCCTGAGCAGCTCCCCTGCCCAGAGCCCCACAAGCCTGGCCTATGACTGCACAGGATGGGATCCGGGGAGCAGGAGAATGGGAGGGAAAAGGGGGGTGTGGGGCACATTCTCTGGCTGAGGTGCCACAGGGGGTTCAGGGCAAGTGGATGGGGAGACAGGGGGCGCAAAATGGGAAGGGGGCTGGCAGATGCACTTCAGTAGGCCCCACTATAACCTGACAACCAAGGGGTCCAGGCTGCCTGTCACCACTTGAGCCAATTAAGCAGAGACAGGGTTGACTCATATACCAGCGTTTATTCCAATAATGCCAGCAGTATGGGAGAGCAGCAGGTTATCCACAAAAATCTGCTCTACCTCTCCGAATAAGCCAGCTGCTTATATGGATAGAAGGGCAAAGATTAGGTGGAAAGTAAGAATTACAGGCATGAGAAAGTAGGCGAGGTATAATGGTTAAGGCTGGGGGTTGCAAAGCGTAGGTGCCTCCAGGACTGTTAGGTTGCTAAAGGAGGAATGCACAAGGCCAGAATGGTGAGGGATTATGAATTTATTCGATCATGTGCACACCAGGTGGCTGAGCTGGATGGCTCCAGCACCCAGTGACCAGAGTCAGCAGCTTTTAAAGGACTTTTGGTGGGATTTTTCTGGGCAGAGACTTCTTTATGCATACCCTGAGGGGAGATAATGAAATGTGGTCGCAGCAAGTGAAATGTATCCTCAGCAAAGGGAATGTCCGTAGTAAAATGGCCTGAAAAGCCAGCTCCCGGGGGAGGGGTATCGATTCAATTGCTTGATCAAACCTAACATGGACTAGATTGTTTCAGCCACAAGGTTGTAAATCGTTCCATAATGATAGGCGGTTCTCAGGAAAGGAGGACGGATAGCATTCCACCGTTAGCTCCTATACAGCTCTCGGTCAGGTGGGAATGTGTTTTCTCTAGTCAGAATGAAGCAGAATTTTTGGACTGGAACATGTGTGTTCCCCTGTGTAGGATTGTTCCCCAGATTATTTGTCTGTGGGAATCGAAGAATGAATCCATGGACGTAAGGTGATATAGCAAAGGTGGAAATTTATTGAAGAACAAGTACAGATTCCCATGTGGGGAGGGGGAAGAGTCCCACTGAATCTCTGTTTCCATCCTATATAATAAAGAGGTAATATGCAAATTAACTCTCACACCCTCACAAGATGGCTGCCTACGACCAGGCCAGCAGCGGGGTTAGTGAGGGACAACAAAATGACTGAACAAGCAGGCTGCGTGGGGCAACCAGGCCAGCGGGCGGGGGGGAGGGGGGGGGGTGACCAGGCGATTAGGAGAAGGGCAGTTGGGGGTGACTAGGCCAGCGGGGGGCGGGGCAGTTGGGGGCAACCAGGACAGCAGAGGGGGGCAGTTGGGGGTGACCAGGCAGGCAGGCAAGTGAGCAATTAGGAGCCAGCGGTCCAGGATTGTGAGTTGGAGTGCAGGCTGGGCTGAGGGAACCACCCCTCCCACACACACACACACACACACACACACCCCATGCACAAATTTTGTGCACCAGGCCTCTAGTGGTTTATAAAGGCTGTAGATCTTGGTGCCTTGATATCCCCTCTGATTGGTCACTATTCCCTTAGGCTAGTTACTATAGTAACTCCTGGGCTCAAAGGTCAACCTCACATGGGACATCTGAGGTTTTCCTCCCCTATTCCTAATTGTTTTCCTATTCCCTTTGGGGTTTCTTTTTCTCTTTTTGAATGAAGGGCTTCCTTTCCTTTATTTGGTAAATATAGACCTTTTGCTGTTTCCAGCTCCCTCATTCTATGGAAATGTACCTGTTGCAGCTTTTCAGCTCCCCTATTCTATGGAAATGTACCTTCTGCTGCTCTGCAGCCCTGTACTTCTTCCATGGTCCTCTTAATTTCCAAAATTTCTAAAATTTCCTAAATCTGCCTTTTTTGCCCCTAAAAATTCCTGTTTCAAGAACAAAACCATCACAATTAACAAAGCATGATTAATATTTCTTATAATTATAGCTAGTCCCCTATATTCTATTTCTGTCCCTAACACCACCATGAGAGGGGCAGTGCACAGCAGCTGGGGGCCAAGTGGACATGCTCAGGCCCAGGTTTCTGTGTCAATCGAAGTAGGGCCCAGTGGCAGGGTTCCAGGGAGGGGGGAGGAGGAGGAAGAGGAGAAGGGGTGGAAGGGGAGTCAGGATGCTCTGGGGTCCCAAGTGCTGGCACCAAAGGCATGGGGTGGTGGAGAGCATACAGCAGGTGTCTGGGGGGTTGATGTGGAGGTGATAGAGGCAGAAATAGAATGTTGTGGAACCAGCTAGAATTGTAAGAAATATTAATCATGCTCTGTTAACCATGGTTGTTTTGTTCTGATTGAAGAAGGCACATTCTAACCTGGCTGGCAGGACCTGGGAGCTCACTTGGAAATGCAGCCCATCCTCCTCATCAGGGAGCTGCCTATTATCATGGAAAGATTAACAACCTGTTGCAGAAACCAGAGCCGCCAGCCCTTTGAAGACCCCCAGCCCTCTGCTTACCTGTTAACTGCCCATTTGGTATACCCTTTGGCTACTTCCCCATGTAATCTTTGTCCTTTAACCCAATATAAGCAGCTGGCTTATGGAGGGGTACAAAGATTTTTGTGGATGACCTGCTGCTCTCCCATATTGCCAGCATTACTGGAATAAACTCTCATATATGATTCAACCCTGTCTCTGCTTAATTGGCTCAAATAGTGGCAGGCAGCATGGATCCATTGATTGTCCAGGTACAAGGGCACAATCTAGACTCTAGAGGGTTCCAACTGGGTCAGGCAGGAGGGCATGGCTGGGGAGGGTAGTGGTGAGGGGATAGTACTGATGGTGGCCAGAAATGCCCTAGGGTATTTCTGGGAATTCCCTAAGAAACCCCCTGAGAACCCCTCTCCTCCCTCATCTTGAGGAAGCATCCCTGGTTTCAGGCCTCAAAGCAAGCCCACTGAGGTATTTTCTTCGTGTTGTGGGAAAAAAGGGGGCCACATGCTAACCTGACTAGCTCAGGGAAGGCCTCTGTGGCAGGCTTGCAAACTCAGAAACCTAAAGTAACCACAAAGGATGGTCTGAGATTAAAACTTTTTAATTAAAAAGCAGTTTATGGTGGGTAGTCATGTCCTAGGACAGTATTTCCCTGACAAAGGTCAATCTTAACTGAGTCTATTGTCTTTTTGTAGCTACAATAACATAGCATTGGAATGTCAAAATAATTTTCTTTTTCTGAACCCCTCAAAGCATTGGCACCACTTGTTACAGAATTTACCAGGCGACCGAAAAATACACAGGAATAGTCGGAGATACAGGAAAAATCCATTTATTTCCAGATGTATTAATACCATGACTCAGGGGAGCCTGTTTCCAAATCCTGAGCCAACCAATATGGAGGAAGCTTTCTCTTTATACCCTTTGGTTTCTTTGTCCCCCAAATATAGATCAGACTTCCGGACCTTTCATGGGCTTTGCAAAAAGTCCCGTATGTTAGGATGGGGGACGTGAGACCACACCTAAAGGCCTGGCCTGGTGCCAGCACTGATAACCCCCTCTGGGGGTTGTGTACTGTTCATGGTTTATGGCCCCTGTAAAATGTGAGTATTTAGGTAAATAGGTCTTGCAAGACCAGATAATTAAGGAAGGGGCAGTGACTTGATTATAGGCTAACAAGAATGTGCATTAGGGATACTGATTAACTAGGTACAGAGTCAGGCTGCTAGGTTGTCCCCCCACCCCCAAAAAAAGTCTTATTTTCTTCATCACACTCAGCAGAGACCACAAATTACCCCATTTTTATTGAGTTAATTGTTGACTGTTAGCTATCCTGCACCCACCTAAGTAAGAGAAGTATGTCTCCACCATTTTACTTTTTATCCAATCCCAGAGGTTTCCCCGCTTTGCTTTCTCCCACCTCCCTAATCTATCACCAGTGGAGTTCATGTAACACTTACATCTCCCGTTTTTATTGTAATGCATTGAACGAGGTGCAAAACGGCCATTCTCTGGAGCATTATCTCATCAGTTGAGATTCTGCTTCCCAGCAATTGTCAACAGTTTGGCCCAAATAAACTCACAAAAACTCTTTACAGGTTTTAATGTTTCTTATATTAACACTGTTAATGCCTCTGGGCACCACCTGGGGAAGGGAAATGAGACAGAGGTCCCAGAAGATGTCCAAGGTGCCTGACAGGGATAGTGGCAGCAAGGAGGCTGAGCCTTGTGTCTTTGCCCTTTCACAGGCCACGGGTTCCCTCTCCACATCCAGGCTGGGGATGTACTTCTTTTGTTGTAGAAATTAAGGATCAGTATTTCCGGAGGCAGATACTCAGAATGGTACCTTCTTATGTGTGGTTGAATATAAATTTTCAACTGTTTTATATAGTGAAGGGAAACGAAATAGGACAGATATTGTTCAGCAGCCATGGGGATGTTACCCGAATGCAGCAAAGGCAGTTAACTTCTGAATGACACCATTTCCTCACTTGTTTAAACGGAATACTATTGCCTATCAATAGAGCCACAACAAAAGGAAACTGTGAGAAAGTGTTATCAGCTTATCAGTGGAATTACATTTTATTGTTGTTAATGGCAACAATAGCAATAAGACCACATCCGCAGGTCCCATGTTAAAAATAAAGGGGTTCTCTTCACCCTCTGACCTTCCTGACTGCCTCCTGTACAGGTGGCCATTGTCTGTAGACTAAATGACAAGGGTGCTGCAGAAGGTGGATGTTGATGGACCCATATGAGTCAATACTGTCAGGCCAAACCAAGTCTAAAAAACAAACCTGTGAGACTGGAGGGACACCTCTGAAAAAAGTCCATTTGCTTTGGTTACTGAGCTCTCTCCTTGTGTTCATTGGTTTACACACGGACCTCTTAGAGTGCAGATGCCTTACCTGAATTGTCTTCACAAAATACTGGCTGTAACTTTTCAAGTTAACTGGAATTATTCTTACCAAATTGGGCCATTAACTTTCTGTGTCCACATCATTGATACAATTGTTCATTAAAGTTATTCAGTTGACAAATAAGTAACCTTCCCAGCTCTGCTGTTTACACCTGTTTATTTTATTTTCTCAACTGGAAACATCTGTGGCTGAGGGGCCTGCATTTTCTTCCGGGCATGATTTAAAGGGACTGACAGACGAGCAAGGTCTAGAATATCATGCTGAAGTATTTCAAACCTGTTCTGGGGTAAGCCAGGAGGGTGGTTGGCATTGCAAACCTGAAAATGATAATTATGCACATTAAATGTGAGTTGGGCTTCTAGTTACAGGTACGGTTTTATCTATGAGACCTAACCACTGCAGAACTACTGAAACCTCTGTAGTCATTGGTGAATCCTTCATCCAAGCAACAATTTGATTTAGACCAGGGGTGGGCAACCCCTGGCATGCGTGCCAAACATGGCACGCCAGTAACTTTTGCTGGCACGTGAAACCCTCTCTTATAATCTTCCATTTACAATTTTTTTCTTAATATCGACTTTTTTATTTTTCAGATAAATTCAGTGTAGGTGCATTCTTAGATAAATAAATAATCTTACATAACAAGTTATCTTAAAGACCATAGACATGAATTGACGAGAGAGGGGAAGAGCAATTTCTATGCCTCTGCCTTAACTCTCCCTGCCTTCCCAGATCCGACCAGTGTTTTGGTTTCATCCACATACGCTTGTGAATCTTTGTTCTCAGTGATGAATTTTGTTAAGTCTCGTAATAGGAGTAGCCTGACGGATGAAAGTAGTAGCTCATGCATATCTCTGAAGGTCACGAAATATAACCCTGATGTAAAATCTCTGTCATCAGTGATGCAGCAGCAAAAGTCCCGCTGATAATATCAAACGGAGTCATAAAGTTTTCTGTCAGACTATCAGTGTACATGTATACATTACAAAATAAATGTATTTTTCATCATCATATACTGTGTTTTGTCGCTCGAATGAATTTTATTATTTCTTCAAGGTTCTTCACATACGTACACCTTAAGAGATATCAAGTAGGCGTAACATGTTCTCAAAAAATTAGGGTTGGCACGCAGAAGAATTTTGAGTCAGAGATTTTGCTGGTTTTGGCACGCACTCACAAAAAGGTTGCCCACCTCTGGTTTAGACTTTTAAGAAGCAACTATAGTTTGCTATTGATATTGCAATATGCCAAAGAAAGTGAAGAATATGATAAACCCTTCTAGGCATCAGATTGATAGCTGCCATCTCCAGCATCATGGGTATGTCTTGTTATACATGTCTTAAGAGGTAAAGGGTGGAAATGGACATCTTTAGAGAGAAAGAACCTAAGATTATAATCTAAATTTTTTTTTAACTAAAACAATTCTGTTAATAGGAAAAGAGACAGCATTCATAAATGGAATAACAATAATGATTTTTAAAATTATTTTCAAACCTTTCTTTCAACCAACCTTTATAATCACCACCTCCAAGTAGGAAAATTAACCTCTTCACTTCTGTGTCTTTAACAATATTACGAAGGGAAATTGCCAACACATACAGAGGAAGAACAAAAAGTTTGAGATGATTTATACATGTATCAAATTGACCACTGAATTATAAAAAATTAAATATAGAATCCAATTTACATAACACATTATGTGTTTTTTGTTTTGGTTTTTATTGATTTCAGAGAGGAAGGGAGGAGAGGGAGACAGAAACATCAATGATGAGAGAATCACTGATCGACCAATTTACATAACACATGTTCATTTCAGGAGTATTTATTGAGTACCTGCTGTATGTATGTATGATACTTCCAAGATATTGAGGGAAATAGAAGGAAAAAAGAGTTTCTTGCCAAACTAAAAACGGAAATCTAATTGAGAAACAAGACACATGAAACAGTTTCATAACTTGATCCTAAGTAACTTAGCCTAAGTTTTCACTATTTATACACTTATTCATTTATTAATTTGATCATTTGTGATTCAACAAATAGATAATAATACCTGCTATGTAGAAAAGACAGAGGTGAGCAATGGGGGGTTGGGGAACAAACGGTGAATAGGATACCTTCTTTACCATCCTTTGCTTTTCTTGCCTTTCCAGAAACCCTCTGGAGATCAAATTATAGTTTTCTCACTTCTTGGAGGGACAAAGGTGGAAAGTGATTGGCTTGATGAGAGAGGAGAAAGCAAGCCAGAGCCAGGACTTAGGTCTTTTGTTTCACATTAATGATTGTAACACTCTGCTCCTATGTTTGCCAAGGCTTGGTGCTTTAAAAGTTATTTTCCTATTGATACCCAGTAAGTTTGACCAAAGCAGAAAATCATCAAAGAGAACCAGTAGAGCCCTTCCATCTACCCAAAAGGACCTGCTTTTATCACTCTGTCGGGGGATCTGCCTGAACTGGGATCTAAACAAGTTACCAAAGGGCCACCAGGAGCCAGGCTTCTTCAGAGGATGAAGACTGATTTCGCGGCTGCCTCCAGCTCACTGAAAAGGGCCCAGTGCCTAAACACTGATCCAGTGAAAATGCATTGATTTCTTTAACATTTTTTCCCTAAGAAAATCAAATTGTCTGAATAAATATGAGTGCCATAAACTTGTGCAAGATTTCAATTTTCAAGTGTAATTAACAGGCAGATTGGAACAGAATGAGCTAGATATTTCACGTTGGATTCACGCATGAGGAAATTTGATTTCGGAAAGGAAGATAGAGATATCTGAATTAGCTCTGTCTCTAAAATCTATAACAAACTTGTTTAGACCACGAGTACGGCATGATAGTTAATTATTTAAAAAATCAGAAATAGGGCAAATTGAGAATGAGAAGAAGTACTTGGTTATGGAAGAGTGATAGTAACCTCTGTGAGCTGATGCAGAGCTTTCCCTGGACACCTATTCTTGACTGCCTTCTTCAATATCCTGTGAGGTTTGACAGTGGAAACCCCAGTCCAGGAGATTCTTCTCTTTCTCCTCACACCCCCACCCAGAAATGACAGTGGGATAGGCCCTCTGGCCTTTGGATATGATGTGGACCCTCAGCAATGCTGTTCAATGAGGGTAGGGCAGAGACAAATTTATGTCACATTTTGGATTAGGCTGGACCCTCAAAAGTGCTTCATTCAAGGGGTAAAATAGGAGGAATAATCAATTCTTGACTATTAAAGTCTAAATTATCTGGCTGCTTTATTCTCGCAATTGCTCTCTAACTTTATTTTAATTGTTTTCTAATTATAAAAGTTATAAATGCTTATTACAGAAAATTTTGGTAATCTAGAAAAAAAGGAAAAATAAATTACTGATACCATACCATGATCATACCACCCAGAGTGAACTATCTAATTAATAAAAATATTCACTACATTTCTTTTTAATCATTTTCTACATATATATTTGTCGGAATAATCATACATAGATATGATTACATTATAATTTTATCAGATAACATTGAATGCTTATGGTGTTACAGGTAATATTTTGAGTACTTTAGACATTAATTTATGTAAGTCTCATGTTCTGTAAAGTTGTTATTATTATTATTATTATGCCCATTTTACAGATGTGAAGATTGAGTGTTAGGCAGTCAGTGAGTCTATACTGCTCATCAAACCCCAGCTGGCTCTATTATATAAGGTCCAAATTACCATGCTGATGTTTCTCTTGGAAAATTTCATTTAAATGAGATGAAATGAATATAGCCTATTTAACATAGCCATTTCCTTGTTTTTATACACTTATTAGTTATAGATTTTATTATTATAGAGTGATGATTTAGTTAATATCTTTGACCAGACAGCTTTTTACCCTTTCAGATGGTTTCTTGTTAGTACAATTCCTAGATCAAAGATATGAGTAATATTAATGTTGTTGATATCTACTGGATTCCCTAACTATTTTCCCACCAGATAGTATGAAATCCTATCCTTTTTTAGGTGGCAGACAGGAGACAAACAAGTCTAATCACAGCCAGTTGACTTTACATAAATATCTGAAGTTCACTGGGTGACAGGAGACACACAGAGCTAAACAAAATTTTGTCTTTCTTTGCAGTAAGATTTCTGAAGTTCTTGTGCATTCTTCTCCTTGTTGCTGTAGCTCACTGTGAACAAGCTCTGTCACTGACCATCCCTATTCTCACCTATAGTACATGAACCCCATAATCCATGAGTTGCTTGGGGTACAGGAACACAAAAGTGCACTTATGAAGAGGATCACTAGCACTTAGATTTTTCAAAGGTGACCCCCAAAAAAGTCAAGAGCCACTACTATAGAATATGATAGCATATCCTTAAATATATAATTAGTTATCCTATATAATAAAAGGGTAATATGTAAATTGGCCAAACGGCAGAATGACTAGAATGCCTGCAGCCCCTCGCCCCTGCTGGCCCCACCCCCGAGCGGGCGCCCCCACCCCAATCGGGGGTGGGGCTGGCCGGCAAACTGCCTACAGCCCCTCACCCCAGTCGGCCCTGCCCACGGCCCCTTGCCCCAGCCAGCCCGCCCCCGATGGCCCCCATCAAGGCAGGCTGGCTGGACCCCACCAGTGCATGAATTCGTGCACCGGGCCTCTAGTGTTATAATAAAGCTGACAAATATCAAATGCTTATAAAGACAAAGGTAAGTTCCTTGGGCAAAATCAATGAAGGTCTTCTTTCTTTGAGTTGCCATCCTGGTAGAAAAGCCCATAGTAAGGCTTTTGGATGAAACTCCTCTCTGCCTCCCCTCCTTCCCTGCCAAGGTTCAAAGAGCACCCATTAGAAATTACCATAACAACGCAATATGTGTAGAGCAAGCATGTCAAACTCCAGGCCTATGGGCCTCATGCAGCCCACAATGAATATTTTTGAGGCCCAGCCAATATAATGATATTTTAAAAACTTTTTTTTTTAATTTGAGTTTTTAAAAATATATTTTATTGATTTTTTTACAGAGAGGAAGGAAGAGGGATAGAGAGTTAGAAACATCGATGAGAGAGAAACATCGATCAGCTGCCTCCTGCACACCCCCTACTGGGGATGTGCCCGCAACCAAGGTACATGCCCTTGACCAGAATCGAAACCGGGACCCTTCAGTCCGCAGGCCGACATTCTATTCACTGTGCCAAACCAGCTAGGGCTGTAAAAAACATTTTAATAAAAATTTCATAACTTAATTTTTACAATATCTTGTTATACATAATTATTAATAACGAACTACAATGTTCACTAATGACTGATTACTATAATCATGTTGCACTCATTTTCCTTACACACCTTAAGCACAGGCGCACCATTTCTCTCCACTAATACTAGCAGCAAATATTTTAGATGCTGACTGTCATTAGTCATGTACTGACATGTTTGGTGTGTGCAACAGGAAATATTTCGCTTTTGGAGAACAAGAAAAATAGATTTATTTGCATTATACTTATTAATTTGTGCAGTTATTCAGTGTCTGGTAAGTTAATGTTCAAGAAAAAATATTAATTTTTATTAAAATGTTCTATTATTTTAGGTTAATGATTACTCATTTATTTCAGCCCTTTGTATTCAGCATGTCTCTATTGAAATAAACCTATGTTTCTATGAAAATTAAAGCTTTTGGTTTCTTGAGGCCCACATAAACTTAAACCTTGTTTATTTGGCCTGTGTTAGCCTTTGAGTTTAACTTGCTTGGTATAGGGCAGTGATGGCGAACCTTTTGAGCTCAGCATGTCAGCATTTTGAAAAACCCTAACTTAACTCTGGTGCCGTGTCACATATAGAAATTTTTTGATATTTGCAACCATAGTAAAACAGACTTATATTTTTGATATTTATTTTATATATTTAAATGCCATTTAACAAAGAAAAATCAGCCCAAAAAATGAGTTTGCGTGTCACCTCTGATACGCGTGTCATAGGTTCTCCATCACTGGTGTAGGGTGTCACAAAGAAGTGGAGAAATAAATAAGTTATTTTTTAAGCTGCAAAAATAAGTTAAAGTTCTAGAGACTTATGAGAGGAAGGGTGTATCACATGATCAAGGTTTGGGCTGCTCTCTCTGTGCCAATGGCACTGTTTAAGGAATTTTGTTTATTGAGATGACAGCAGGATGTTCCCCACCATCCTATCCTATCTAATAAAAGAGAAACATGGTAATTAGCCGTACCTCTGCTACCCTTCCCATTGGCTAATCAGGGCAATATGCAAATTAACTGCCAGCCAAGATGGCTGAAGCGAACATGAGGCTTGCTTGCTTCAGTGACGGAGGAAGCCAACGTTCCCCGCCTGGCGCTGCCGGCCTCTGAGCTTGCAGTTTGAAACATTGTTACAAATATAGAAGCTAAACAAAACCCCAGAAACCTGCTTTTAGCCAGTCGGGATCTCAGAGCTGGAGTTGAAACAGTGTTTCGATTATAGAACCCAAACAAACCAGATACCTGCTTTCAGCAGCCGAGGCCTCAGAGCTGGAGCCAAGCCTCAGAGCTAAAGCTGGCCCAGAATAAAAAAAAAAGAAAAAAAGGACAGGTTGGGAGCTTCAGTCACCCGCCAGCCTAAAACAGCCCTCAGCCCCTCAGCCAGGCTGGCCAGGCACCCAAGCGGGACCCCCACCCTGATCCAGGACACCCTTCAGGGCAAACCAGCCAGCCCCCACCTGTGCACCAAGCCTCTATCCTATATAGTAAAAGGGTAATATGCCTCCCAGCACCGGGATCAGCATGACAGGGGGCAGCGCCCAAACCCCCTGATCACCCTGCAGCTCTGTGTGTGACAAGAGGCGGGGCCACAACCTCCCTATCCGCCCTGCTCTGTTTGTGACAGGGGAAGGCGTCTCAACCCCCTGATCAGCCCTGCTCTGTGCCTGATAGGGGGGAGCTCCCCAACCCCCTGATGGGCCCTGCAGCTCTGTGTGTGACAGGGTGCAGCGCCCCAACCCCCTGATCGGCCCTGCTCTGTGAGTGACAGGGGGCAGCGCCCCAACCCCCTGATGGGCCCTGCTCTGTGCGTGACAGGGGGTGGCGCCGCAACCTCCCCATCGACCCTGCCTTGAGTGTGACAGGGGGTGGTGCCCCAACCCCCCAATCGGCCCTACCCTGAGCATGACTGAGGGTGGCATCGCAACCTCCCGATCCGCCCTGCTCTGTGCATGACAGGGGGTGGCGCCCCAACTCCCCAATCAGCCCTGCTATGAGCCCGACCAGGGGCTGCACCTAGGGATTGGGCCTGCCCTCTGCCACCCAGGAGCAGGCCTAAGCCAGCAGGTCGTTATCTCCCGAGGGGTCCCAGACTGCAAGAGGGCACAGGCCTGGCTGAGGGACCCCTCCTCCCGCCCCGAGTGCACAAATTTTTGTGCACCGGGCCTCTAGTCTATATATATAAAAGGCTAATATGCAAAGTGTCCCCTTGGGAGTTCAACTGGGAGACCATGAGTTCGATCACTTGTTATGACATGCACTGACCACCAGGGGCCAGCACAGAATGAAGGAAAGCCCCAGGCAGCAGCCAGCAGCCAGCAGCCAGCAGATGGGGAAGGAACGCTCCGGCTGGCAGCCAGAAGGCCCTGATCTGCCCTGATCACGGGCCAGGCCTAGGGACCCTACCTGTGCCTGAATTTTGTGCACCGGGCCTCTAGTCCTATATAATAAAGAGGTAATATGCAAATGGTCATTACGCCATGAAGCATAACGACCGACCGCGTTAACAACCAGATCACAGATCAGCAGGAGGGTGGGGCAGCGAGCTACAAGTGGGTGGCAGAGAGCTTCAAGAGGGGGCAGGGCAGCAAGCTATGGGGGCCGGGGGGAGGAGGGAGCTACAGAAGGGTGGGGCAGCGGGCAGAGAGCTACTGGAGGGAGGCAGTGAGCTACTGGTGCACGGATTCATGTTCAGGGTTACTAGTTTTAATATAATTGAGAGAGTATTCCTGGTGGTAATTTTAGAATTACTAGAAAAAATACTTTCCAGACCCTTTTCTATCTTAATTTTTCAAGGAAGTTCCAAATACCAGTTTCAGGCCTTTAACACTAGAGCACCACACAGGCTCAGAGAACAGAACTATTCTGCAGACAGAAGCAGCTTTGTTTTTCTGTGGAGCCACTGGGAAAGCAGTCAGAGAGGAGGGGACTGCAGGCTCGAGGCCAGGGGCTGGGAGTCAGACAGATGTGCGTTCAGACCCCACAGCCACCACTTGTGGCCTTAGGCCTGTTCCATCTCCCTGAGCCTTGTGTCCTGATTGTAGTGTAGTGTTCCTTCCTCCTGGGCTTCTCAGGAATCAAATGGCACAGTCTGGTCCACAGTCAATATTCAATGCAAGTTCTCTTTGTGCCTGCTGTCCTTTTTCCATAGACTCTGAGACACTAATGGGGATGAAAGTGCTCTGAAAGCAGCCAAGTCATATGAAATAACCATTAATATTGCACCTCGCTCTTAGATGGATGTGAACTGTACTAGTATGTTTGCTCCTTCAGGTCATGATGCTGACCTGAATCACCCCATCCCCGTGATTGCTATGGTGAACTGCTTGGCCACTGGTGCTGGATGTCAGCTGGTTGCCAGCTGTGACATCCTCACAGTGAGAAATCTTCATTTGCCACTCCAGGTGTGAACATTGGGCTCTTCTGCTCCACCCCAGGGGTGGCCTTGGAGAGAGCAGTGCTGAGAATGGTAATCTGACCCCCTGCAGCCTCCTCTCTAGTTGTAACTCTCACATGCACTGGAGGGTTGGTTCCAGAATTCACTTGAATCAGTACATTCTGCATGCAGCCTAACTGCAGCTGTTCATCTTCAACACCTGACATTCTGGAAGGTTCCATGTTAAGAATCTATTCTCTCTTATCATAAACAAACTTTTAAAATCAAGGCTTATAATTGAGTCCTAAAAACTTAAACATTATATCATATTTGTCAAATTTTAAATTTATTCTTGAGAAGAAAGAGAGAGAAAATGTGGCAAAAACAGAACTTCAGTTCCCAGGAAACCCAATACTTAGAATCATGTTGCATAATTGTCCAGCATGAGAAATTAAGGGGCAGGACCTTGTAAGATCAAAGTAACTGTTTCCTCCCACAGAAAGTTCTGGCAGTGCCAGGCCCACTCAGAAGTCGGGAGAGGATCCCCAGTTGTTCCACTCAGATCCCTGCTGTGTTCCTCTAAATCACTAGTCAGGGGTAGTATTCTTGTTTTTGAAGTCTTCAGAGTTTTTTCCAGTTGTAACAGATGTCCCTGCACATGGGGCTACTTGGAGCTTCTTGGAGGCATGAGACAGAGATATGAGCTGAAAATGTAGTACTGATCATGGGAATTTAATGTAGTAAAGAGCCTTTTGGCACTCAAAGCCTTTGCCAGGTTTCTGGACTGCAGATCTTACCTGGGTGACCCCCTTTAGGAGGAAAACTGGGGATTCACAAAAATCTAAACCTGAATGAAACACACCTACCTGTTGTCATTGCTTGATTGCACCCACAGGAACACATTCACACACAGGCCTGTTGACTGCGTGTGCATGTTGGGCACGTGTCCCCGGCACATCCACTGGAAAGCAAGCAGGTGCTTTTGCAAACTGGCCTAATTGGGAAGGTTGGCCTTTTTCATGCAGGCTAAGACCACACATGTGGTCACCAGTACTCTCTGCTGGTCTCCATGGGAAACTGCTCAGCTGTGCCAGAGACAAAGGTCTACTGGGAGCAGAAATGATGGCATGAGGCCCTTGTGTTCAAGCCAGACTGAGCCTGGGCATTAATGATTTTCTACGTTTGCAAAGTGTTTCTCTCCTCTGGCATGAGTTAAATAATGCGTCTTCATTGCACCATATAAACAACCTGCCTGGTGCAGCTGCTCCCTTCGCCTATCAGAAATGTGGAGCCAGTGCCTCAGTGAGTGGCACCCTCCATAGAGCACATGAAGATCCGAACCCCCTCATCCCTAACCAGTCATTTCTCTGTGGTAGGAACACTTGCTGCCGCTGTTTACCCATGGTTACTTGTGTATGTGTAGAATCTGATTTCTCGGTTGTCTAATTAGAACAGAGTAGAACTTCCACGCTGGAAGGAGTGTTAAGGCATTGCCACTCAGCTGGTGTGCGGTTCATCAGAGCCTGGAGAAATGCAGGTCTCAGGCCCACCCAGATCGACTACATCAAAGCGTGCAAGTGATTTGTGTGGCCGTCAGAGGTGCCTTAGTGCCTTTGAGAAAATGCTCAGCATCCTAATTCACTTCTCAGGTTGCCCAGCCAATTAAATAAGCCCCGTGATCCTGTCATCTTCATTCCCCTCTGAGTCCTCCAGCATCCCAGCCCCGCCTCTGCCACCAGCTGGTTGTTGTCATCGGTGACTGGAGGGGATTGGAAGACAGCTCTGCTTTCAGGAGCCATGATCCCTAAAACACAGCATTAGAGATTCACACATGTTTATAGCTGGAATAAGCATGTGAATAACAGCCACTGCACTTATTGGGTGCCTGCTGAGTACCCTGCCCTATAGTATAAACTGTACACATACTTTCTCTAATCCTGACAATTCTATAGGAGGATGGTGGTCTTATTCCTGTTTTTCAGATAAGGAAACAGGTTAAATTGTTCCTAAAAGCAGGGGTGGGGAGCCTTTTTTTTCTGCAAACAGCCCTTTGGATATTTATAAATATCATTCACGGGCCATACAAATTTATCAGCTTAAAAATTAGCCTACTATATCTGGTCAAACATTTAATTAACTCACCCCTAATGCCTTGGCAGGGCCAGACCAAATGATTTCACAGGCCTTACCAGTATATGGCCCATGGGCCACACGTTCCCCAACCCCTGCCTTAAGGTCTTGTGGTTAGTAAGGGACATCCAGACAAGCTCCACTTCCTTGGAAGTGAGCCTTGGCCTCCAGACCTTTCTGGGGTGTTTTTTTTTAATGCAAATAGCCCAGGAGGAGGAAGTATTAAAACACCAATTTGTTAGGGAGACCCAAGAAGTGCCCCCTAAAATGAACAAGAGTCGATTAGGGGAAAGGAGGTATTTTCTTCTCTCTCACTGAAGTTTCAGGGGCCCACTAAATAGAAACTGAAACAGTAAGTAAAGGTTGTTGTTGGCGTGCTATAAAATAAGCAGGTTTTCTTTTCCTTAGGGAATGCCACTCCATTACCTAATCTGCCTGGGTAAAGTCCCCATAAATCAACATGGTGCTAAACAGTATTACCCCACTAGGCAGGTGAGGAAACTGAGGCCCAGAAAGAGCCATAAACTAGGGGGGTGATTAGGAAGTCGGAGGTAGGCCAGGAACTCTGTCCTGGGCTCTGGCCCTGACCCTACTCCAGTCAAAACTTCTTTCCTGAGCAGCTTTAATCCCATTAAGACCGCCTTGGTCGTCTGGACAGAGGGACAGGCTGATAGCAGAGTCCCTCCCTCTCCTTGCTCCTGGAAAGATCGATCTGTTCCTGAGAACTGGGCCCAGGTTGTCAGGAAGTCAAGACACCGACCATCTCAGCAGAGTGACATGGAGCCGTGGGAGTAGGTGGGAGGGGGTCAGGAGGTGCCTTAAACCGCCCACGTTTCCTCCCCCAGAAGTGCTTTTTACTGAGGAGCCCATTTCTGCTCAGGAGCCTTGCTCCATGGGCTGCTCAGCAGAGTAGTCCCAGAAGAGCAGCTGGAGGAAGAGACCATGAGACTCAAGGAGGAGAAAGATCGCCTCCTTGAGCCATCCTGTGGGGTTGTTGGGGTCTTTGGCCAAGGCCGCCTTCTACAAGCAAGTGCGCGAGGACCTTAGAACAGCCAACCACCTCGCCCCCCCACGCCCCCCGCCCTGACCATGGTGAACAATGTGGCCCTGCAAGATGGGCAGGAGGGAATCAAGGCCTTCATCCAGAGGACAAAGCCCGTCTGGTCTCACTGAGCCGGGCATATAGGAGAATGGAGGGTGCGTGGGCTCAGTGAGCAGCGTTCAGGATGCCCCCCGCCCCCCTCCCCCATCTGATCCCCAGCCACCACTGCTGCCTCATGACGGGAATAGCAGGCAGACTGCTTCTGTACCACTAGTCAGGTCCCCTGCAGAGGCCATATTCAAAGCCATGGTTCCATGGGGAAAGGATGAAATGGAAAGTCAAAGGAAACGCTAATTTAAGGGAAGTGAGCACCTATGCTGGGCCAGCTGTGGTAGTGAGCCTGGAACCTGATACACTTCTTCCAGGACCTGAAGTGTGGGATCACCTGACGTGGGAGAAGGTGATGATAAAATGAGGCATGAAAGAAGGTGCCAAACTGCTCTGCTAGCAGAAATGTCCCCTACGGTGGAGGAGATCTGGTTGCTCCAGACACGTAACTGTTTCCAGTCTCCATGAGACAGTCTCCACACTGAACATGCTCTTGGTTCTATTGAGAAATAATCATGCCTATGGCTTTGGAATCATCTTATGCGACTTTAAAAGATTAAGTATTTAGACAGACTGGTAATTTTATCTTCTAACCAGACTATAAGCTGTCAGAGGGAAAAAATCAACTAATTCTTTCTTTGTATGCCCATACTGCAGACATAGAATAGGTGCCTGGTGTTTCTGTAGTGAATGTCCTGGCCATGGGAGCTACTGTGAAACCGGGACCCTGAGCTACACCTGAGGATAAAAATATGAGGAGAGGAGGGAGGATGCAGAACACAGGTCCTACCCACTAAAAATCCCCTGCTCTGGACATGCTTCCAAACTCTGCGCAGCTTCTGGTGAGAGAATCCACAGGAGCATCAGGCAGTTGAGTCCCAGGCTGAGCAAGGGCTTGGCTTAGGAATTAAACATCTTATTTCCTGGTTTCTGGTTCAGTATGGCTCAAGAAATGTTCTAAATCTCCTGTCCTCAAGATTGCCCAACTTATCTTACCTAAGAGCAGAATGTGGCCCTAAAAGTGGGTAGTCCACAGCCAAAGACAGAAGCATGTGGCTCTAACCAGTGGTTCTCACTCGGGGCAAGCATTTCTTGGTATGATGTCCCCTAGTGTTTTCACAGGTTTCTGTTGAGATTGGCATGTTCGGGGGGGGGAAGGGAGGGCGGCTGTTTTGCCGGTTTAGAAAGCTAAAAAAGAGTGTTTTCTTGGAAAGGAGGAGCCTGTTTTAAGAGTGCCCCTCCTAAGCGGAAAGATCATTAGACCTACCATGTGCGGGCCATCTGACATGTGCTACATTCTCCTTCAGTCCTCTCCACATCCGGGGAGCAGCGCTTACAGAGATCTCCAGCTCACACTTGAGTAGCTGAGGCCCACTTGGCCCCAGGTCAAACAGCTGACACTGAGTGCAATGAGGGTTCCAAACTCCCTCTGCCTGGGGAAGCCATGGATGCTCTCTCCCGGCCACACTGCCTCATGGGGGAGGCCGGTCCAAAGAAGTGACTTTCCTGCTCCATGGCAGTTCTCCAACCAAAGTAACAGACCAGGTGCTCCTTGCTACAGAACTCTGCCAGTGTGCAGGGGACATCGGGTTTGAATTATTGGCAGACCACTATGGAGTTTTTCTACGAAGCTAATAAGAGCTGCTGCAGTTCTGAACTAGGCGGTGAAGGATAGAGCTGCCAGGGGCTGCTCAGAACAGTGCTCAGTGGGGTCCCTACTGCACCCTCTCTCCAGGGGTGGGCTGTGGCAGTCACTGTTTGGCAGTGCCAGATCCCACAGTGTAGAGGAGAAGCTGTTATAAACTCTGGGCTTTGGAGAAAGTAACAAAGCCTTCTCAAACATTTGGCAAGTGAAATGAAGTTAACTCTCCAGTGTCTGCGTGAGCCACATGATTCCCTCAAACCCTGAAATCCTGGGGCCTCTGGGCTGCCTTCCCAACCTGTGAGCTGATGTCCCTCGGGGACTAGTATAAATCCTAATAGTCTCTGTGCATAAAATAATCCAGAACAAAAGTCTGCTACCCACCCTCTGATGTCGTATAATTCACCCCAAGGCTAATATAAATTTTGGGTTAATACGTATCTGCTTCCTTTCACTGGGACATTGAATGAAAATTTTCTGCTAACCATGTGTGATGATTGCCTCTGGAAAGTCTAGTATATTCGTCTTTCCCTGGGCCATTTTATTTCTCAGGGAGCTTTGCTGAGCTCAGCCCAGCAGACATCACCCCAGCAGTGCAGAAGCTAGAAGGTCAGTGAAAACAGGTGTTCCCTCCTGCTCACCTGGGGAAGACACCATTCTGAAGGCTGGACTGAGCCCTGGAGAATATAAACATATGGAGCAAGTGACTGATTAACTTTACAGGAGAGAACTTGGTGATCTAAGAGCCGGAGCTCCTGCAGGCAGCCCCGTGCGGTAGCTCTTCCTGTCCCCCTGCTATCCGGGAGTTCAGAGGAGTGAAGGCATTTGCCCTCATGAGAACCAGCATGTGAGCTTGGCCCTGTATGGTTCTGAAGCCTGTACTCCTGCCTACCACACCGGATTCCTCCCAGCGTGACTACCACATGGGATCCTTCCCAATGTGACTACCACACCAATTCCTCCCGACGACCTGGAGAGAAAGACTGCAGTGCTCAATGGAAACCAGTCCAAAATGGCACAGTCAAGGCAACAGTTTTGCTTACCACAGAGGATTCGGAAAATAGCAAAGCGGAACACAAAGAGTGTGAGTCCCAGGTTTGCCGCCAACTAGCTGTGTCACTGTGTGCAGGTGATGTAACCCTTTTCAGTGCTCAGTTTCCCGGTCATAAAAATGGCACCACTGGACACTTTTCCTCTTGGTCCTGACATCCCGGGTTCTGCAATACTGGGCTTGGAAACTTGCTGTGAAGCTTGAATCGGGAAGCTTTTGTTCGAAGACAGTGCTCTTTTATGAATGTGGAGATGAGCGTGTTATTTTTACATTGAAAACACCTGATTACATTTGAGAATGAGAAATCCATGACAGACACTCAGAGGTTTTCAGGCCACACCTGAACCTCCTGATGTCATGGCTGGGAAGACCCTCCCCAGGCAGCTCTCTACCAAAATGGGCAGTTACGTTCCCTTGTCCGGGTGCATTACCCAGCCAGTCCCCTCTCACTCCTTCCTCTGAACACCCGCTGCGCTAGAGCTTTTCCAAAGCGTGGCCCGTGGAAGGTCTGGACTGTCCAAGTGCTGCTGAATCATAAATTCTGGTTTGGGGGACCCCAAAATACGCATTTTAAAAAGAGATTTCCAAGTGAGCCTGCCACACGCTAAAATGCGTGAACTCCTGCACGGGGCGGCTGGGACATATCTCTCTGGCAGTGTCTACATTGGAGCCCGGGCCTTTGTGATGGATTGTGGGCAGCTGTGTGGCCTGAGGAGCCTTGACACTTGCAGGAGCCCTTTCTCCTCCCCTTGCTCAGGTGTCAGGGCCTGCCTCAGCCCCCGGCGCTCAAGCCTTTGGAAGCCCCACCCTTTGTCACATTAAACACCAAAAACACACCATATCCCACAGTCAATATAATTCTTCTAGTTAAAAATGGAAATAGGATTATTAGCTTTTAAAGATTTTTTAAAATATTTGATTAACTAATGATGATTATTTCTGGGCAATCATGAAATAGGTAAGAGTTAAATTCAACATTATTGAAGTTGACACATGACAATTAGTAAAATGTTAAATTTCAATCAGTCTTGCAAGGGTTTTTCTTTTGTAATTTGGAGCTCAAAACTTTTTCAGGTCCCAACCAGAGCCCCCTGAAAAGCTGTGCCTGCAGTGTCCCTCGAATGGAACACCAGCCCACAGGGAGGCGGCTATCCCACAGGGAAATGGGGGGAGGGGGAGTGGTGCATGAGGTTTATGTTCCCGGCATGCAACCTTCAGATGTCCTCATTGATTTGATATTGATATTTCCTTTGAACCTCCCTGTCCTGCCCAGGAATGTTTAAGCACAAACCTACAAAAACAATTTGCAAGTATTTTTTTACATGTTTAAGAAATATTCCCATTTTATGTTGTATGTTTTCAAAATTGATGTTACCAAATTCTGTATGGAGAAGGCAATCCCCAGTTTTAAAAATTTCTAGAAATTAGAAAAAGATATTTGTCGAAGCGGAGTGTGACTTGGAGCTCCCGACGCTCAGGTTTGTGGGTGATTGCTCTGTGCCAAGCACTGTGTTAGCATTTTGCAGTGAGTAATACTTTAATCCTCACAAAAGCTCTATGAGGTGTGCTTTATGAACCCCTTTATACAGATGAGAAACAAAAACACAAGATATTAAATGTCTTCACACAGCTAACGAGGAGCTGTGTTCTGCTCAGGCTTTTAACTCTCTAAAACTGATTAGGAAATGCGGTCTGAGAATTTAAAGACCTATTGGCCTGTAGCCTGTGCAGGGAGCAGTCCAGCTCTGGACATGGGCTTGTGATTCCTGCACCAGGCCATCCTGTCACCCTCTTACCTGCTTGTAGGTGACTGCCATTTTGCACCACTTTACACATACATCTGTTCTGCATGGAGCACATTAAATTACTGTGTTTAATTCACAGTCCCACATATCACCCTCCCTGCCCCCCAGCAAAAGTGTGCGCCCCTGCAGGGCCACATCGACCCCTATTCCTCTCTTACATTCTCAGAGCCTAGAAACTGCCCAGCACCGGGCAGTCTTGTTAGGTCCAGTTCATTGTGGCCAGAGTACATCCCTCCAGGCAGGCCACGTAATACAGACAGGTGTTTGTTTGTTTGTTTTTTTGTTTGTTTTTTTAATATATTTCATTGATTTTTTTTACAGAGAGGAAGGGAGAGAGACAGAGAGTTAGAAACATCGATGAGAGAGAAACATCGACCAGCTGCCTCCTGCACATCTCCTACTGGGGATGTGCCCGCAACGCAGGCACATGCCCTTGACCGGAATCGAACCTGGGACCTTTCAGTCCGCAGGCCGACGCTCTATCCACTGAGCCAAACCGGTTTCGGCAACAGGTGTTTGTTTGTTTTTATTCTCAGACCACATTTTCTAAATCCATTTTGAGAAGTTACATGGCTGAGCAGAGCATGAATTAAATCAGCATTTTCTCTGTAGGTCCGCGGAACTTGTAACCATCTCTTTGTAAATGTATTTCCATATTAGGAAGTGACCCTGCTCACTTGGATGAGATCAGACCCAGGGATTCTGTAAAGCCCGTCTGCTTTCTTTAAAGCATAGCGGGCGCACGTTTTGGTGTCCAAATGATTACACTTCTGGTGATAGACATTCTTCACGTAGAGAGATGTGCGATGTATGGTTGGTTGGGGTGGGGTGAAGATATCTAATAGATTTACTCTTCATCGCATCTATTGAAGTGGTGAAAACACTTATTTGAACTTTAAACTGAAATTGTCTGATTTGTCACTGTGCTAGGCCCTATGGAACGGGTTTTTGTATAAGACAATTCCGACCCTCCAGGAACTTAGTCCAGGAGATGTGATAAGTCATGAACCACATTAAAATTCAAATACAAAATAGTTATCATGGGACAAGAGTCGGACGGTGGGCTGCCTCTGAGCCCACCTTTATGACTAGCTCTGTGATGTGGGGCTAGTTGTTTAACCCCTTTGAGTTGCCGTTTCTTCGTGGCTATAATAGGGATAATGATCACACCTACCTCCTACTGGCTGGGAGGATGAAACTGACTACACATGCGGAGCAATGTTGCTATGACCCACCTCCCTTTCTCCTGCAGTTGTGGTGAGCGGTTCCCACAGGTAAGAGCTTCCCCGTGTTATGGACTGAATTGTGTTCCCTCAGAATTCATATGTTGGAGACCTAGCTCCCCCTACTGTGACTGTATTTGGAGAAAGGGCCCCTAAAGCGGTAATGAGGTTAAATGAGATGGAACCCTGAATCCAACCAGACCAGTGTCCTTATAAGAAGAGGGAGAGACACAGAAGAAAGGCCATGTGGGGACACATGCAGAAGGTGGCTGTCTGCAAGCCAAGGAAAGAGACCTCAGGAGAAACCAACCCTGCCACACCTTTAGACTTTCAGCCCCCAAAACTGTGAGAAAGTAAATGTCTGCTTCAGCCTCCCAGTCTGTGGTATTTTGTTATAGCAGCTTGAGCGGCCTAAGTCACTCCCTTTCTCTCTGAAGGTGATTTTTGGCATCCGGGAGCTTGCTCAGCTTTCAACAGGACAACTTAAAAACAGAGGACGTTAGGGTCTCCAGAGACACCCCTCAAGCAACAGCAGGTGTGAGTCCATGGATAAATGCTCCAGCTCCCATCATCTGAGGGAACAATTCTCAGATGTGTTTCCTCAGAAGGCCCAGCACGGTGGAGCCCCATTGCACACCACGCTGACCTGCTTTTTAGTGCAAACCTCATCGGCTTTTCTTCCCCACCTGACCTTGGCCCATGCCCTCACCTGTGCTTCCCGGGATCACTTTCCAGATAAACAAGCTTCACACAGCCCTTGATTTGGGGTCTGCCCCGGCAAGAACCCACACTCAGTCAAGAGCAGGTTCACATGAGCCACTCAGTGAGCATCTCCTCCCTAATAAAAAAGTAAAAACAAGATTTACCAACAGAAGACCTGCTGCCATGAAGCAACAGGCTTGGTTTCTAAGTGGACACCATGGATAGTAAGTAACACGGGACTCAAGGGGAGCAGTCAACTTTGACTCTTTGGTGAGCAAATGGGATCACCTACCTAAAGCTTTGACTTTTCCAGCTGAATGGGGTCTTGGCTCTCAGTTAACTACAAACTGTGACATCACATAGACAAGGTACAAAAGATTCAAAAACATAGACCTACCTTGTGTTGGTACCAAAGACAGAATCCTCCGACCAAAAGCTGGAGCACCCTCCCTATTGATATCCCTTCAAAACCCTCAGAGTAAGCCACCCCTATGTGTTCTAAGCTTCCCAGACGTGCATTTAGCAACATTCAGGAAAAAGAGCAGGTGTGGTGTCCTAAGACGCCCCTCCAGAGGCCCCTTGAGAAGGAATTATGAGCTGCTGCAGCTCTAGTTCCTTCCTTGACATTTATTGGCTTTTTGATGAATGTTAGAGCAATTTTTCTGTCAACAGCTTCTTATTACAGGTTTGGTGATGTTCCCGTGACCATTATTTTACTCAATACCATGCCTGGTCACTGTGAGGAGAAGAGTTTCCACTCAGAAACCATCCATCTTTGCAGCAGCAAATAGCTCAGATAATCCTACTTAAATACGCCTCCTGCACTGGCAGCGGCTCGGGCGTGCACAGAGAATTTAGACAATGGCCAGCCTTTAATGGATGGCTCATCTTCTGGCCTTGTGCCTCTCCACTCCTTTAGGACACAGTTCAGGCTTGATTCTCTCTGTTTCTTTTTTAAATAAATCATGGAGAACTGGGTGAAATCATCACTAGGACATTTCTTAAACACAACACGTTCGCACCATGAATGACACGTACGCTTGGAAAGTCTGGAACCAGCAGGTGTTGGAAGAAGGCGTCCATTTTTCTTAAAGGACTGTTTTCTTTGCCTGTCAAATGCACTGCCCTAGCACAGGCATGTCCCTGGACACACCTGGAGCCCCTGTCATTCATCAGCATCAATGCCGGCCTGCATGTGCCCTCCTCCTTCCTACCGCCAGATACAGGACTCTAGCCTGAAGGAGCACCTTTTAAAGGGTTTTTATTGTGAACAATTTCAAACATGGAGAATGTGTGATAAACTACCATGTTCACATTACTCAGCTTTAACAATTATCAATGAATGATTTATCAATCATACTGGCCAATTTTGTGTTATCTGCCCCCTTCCCACCCCAGACTATTTTGAAGTGAATCCCAGAGTGACCTTATTAGAACTTAAACCCCTTGGTATTTTCACCCAGAAATATTAGAACAGATGCTCCTGATGCGCTCATCACTGAGGACATGACAAGGGTCTCGGGAGCCCTGCGCCAGGGGCCTGGGCAGAGGCCAATACGTACACTTTCTCTTATCTCCCAGCAACACACATGTATGCCTTTCCCTCCTGTTTCCTATTCCTATTCCTGCTCCCTGGGATCACTTTCAGAAATAAACTACTTGCATGCAAGCCTGGGGCTCAGGTTCTGCTTTCTGGGGGAACTTGGGCCAAGATACCAGCTCAAGAGAGGGGCAGAGGAAGCCCTAAAAATGGCAGCAGAAGGCAGTCCCAGGGTGACAGCTGGGCAGGAGGCAGGAGGCAGGAGAGTATCCGGCCCAGACAGGAGAGTGGAGGCCTCATGAGTGATGTGTCTCAGATATAGGTTGGAACGCAACAGACTTGCATCGGATGTGACTGAACTTGTGGAAAATTGTCCTAAGAAGCTAGAAGAAGGGAACTGAACAGCACGTACCTATTTAGGTCGCATCAAAGGTCATCACTGCTGACAAGAGGTGGTGGGAAAGTGCAGGGATGTGTTCCTGGGGTGAACAGGCAGCTCTGTAAGAGGCAAATGTGGTACATGAATCAACACCCTTAAAAAATGGCCATGCCCCATGCCCTCAAAAAAGAACCAGAAATTGAGAACAAATGTTATAAAAACAACAAAACTGTGAACCAGTGTATTATTTGAATTAGCATTTTAAAAAAGCAGAATTCCTTTGAGTCCAGCAAACTGTGGTAATTCTAGAACATTTCCTGGAAGGAGTATCATGAAGCCACTAAAAGTGATATGCTCTGTGCAGAGTGGGCCCCACACTGTCAGAAAGACGACAGCAATGGAAAACTGGCGAGATCTGAATTACATTTGTAGTTTGATTCCCAGGATTGTACCACTGTTCATTCCTTAGTTGTGGTGACTATGGTGGTGCAAGATGTTAACAGAGGAAGCTGCATGGACGAGATAAGGGAGCTCTGTATTACTTTTGCAACTCTTCTGTAAATATAGCATTATTTCAAAATAAAAATTGTAAGTACATGGATCTGTATTAGGGTTCTCCAGAAAACCAGAACCAATAGGGTAGTTGGGTGGATGGATGGATGGATGGATGGATGGATGAATATCTCTAGAAAAGCTTTGTTGTAAGGAATCACTCACGCAGTTATGGAGGCTGAGTCACTTGCAGGCTGGACACCCAGGAGAGCCAGTGGTGCAGTTCCCAGGCTGAGAGCCGGAGACCCAATGGTGTTGACTCCAGTCCAGGAGTGGAGGCCTGGGAACCAGGAGCACTGAGGGCAGAAGATCAAGGTTCCAGTTCATACAGTCAGGCAGAGAATGAGCGGATCCTCCCTCCCTCCAGCGTTTTGTTCTAGTCGGGCCCTTAACAGATTGGAGCGGGCCACCCACTTCACCATTTCACTGATTCAATGCTAATCTCTTCTGGAAACACACTCTTAGGAAATAATGTTTAACTAGCTATGCGAGCGTCCTGTGATCCAGGCAAGTGGACACATAAAATTAACCACCACAGCATCCATGTTTGTATGTGTACAACCCGGTCCTGTTAAGATGCCCTCAGAATGGATAACAGTGTTTGCCTCTGGGGAGAACAACGGGCGGTGGGGTCAGGGTTAGAGGGAGACTTACTTTTGCACTGAAAACCCTTTTGTACTGTTCAAATTTTTTTAAACACCTGTACATATACTATATTCAAAAAATTAGAAGTCACGGGCACACAGGCTGTGCTCTATAGGAGGCAGATGGTGAGAGGGAATTTTGTGAATTCGGGATGTATTCAGGAAACAGCCTCCAATGAACCCCACGGAAGATAAGAGGGGAAGCAGGACTGGCCAGAGGCAGACTCGCTGCGGAGCTCCAGAGCCGACAGGGCCCACAGAGTTCTTCCTATTGGGCGACGAAGTGGCTGGGCCAGCTACCTGCCCCCGCCAGGCCCTGGATGTGGGCTGTGCTGGAGGGCCATAGCCCGGTCCAAGGGGCTCCCTGTCGCTGAGGCAATCCCTGAGGGCTGCAGCAGCTGGGGCACCGAGTCCTCCCCAGAAAAGGGGGTCTGGGTGACACACACACATGTTCCTCACAGTAACAAAAAGTGTTCACTCATAAGGACATAGGAAGATGATTATGATGTTTGGAGAGAAAAAAATACAGGACACAAATTTCTATCTATGGCATGTAACAGCTAGGCAAAACAAACAATAAAAATTTTTTTTAAAAAATCTTTATGTTCCTAGAAAAAGCACTGGAAGAAAACATTCCAAAATGTAAAAAGGTTTTTTTTTCCTGAAATGGGACTGCACATAATTTTTCTTTCTACTTCCACATTTCTACATTTTTTTCACAAATTTTCTATGATTTTTAAGTAATCAAAATTTTCAAAAGAGCACTCTAGGATCTGCTGCTGTTGTTTCTATCATTAAGCTTTGATGCTGCTTCATAAATTAATTCTGTGCTTATAGAGAAGGATGAGGAATATTTACATTATCAAATAATGTCTAAAATTTTAGGGTACTATATAAGAAATAAATTGGTTCTATAAATCAATATGAACTCAGCCTTTTTAGGCAATTGCAAGTTCAAAGAAAAGTTAGTGGCCCAAACATTTGTTAAATTAAAATGACCAGGTCAATTATTTCTTGTTCTCAACACTTAAAGCAGCAGTCATAAACTTCTCCAGCAGAGGGCGACGGTAGCTTAGGTGAAGCTAGAAATCTCGGCTGCGTAACTTGCGGCTAGGTTGCTGTGACTGGAAAATCGCCTTTGCTTTTTGGAACCGGAAAAAAAAGTAACTTACTTAGCAGGTTACATACTAACATTAGTTAGTTAGTTCATCTTAGGCAGTGGAGAGCAAGTAGCTCATAAATATAGTTGTTTGCTGTGTGTTTTTTCTTTAAATGAGAGTCAGCTGACCTCATAGCGCGCTGTAAAGATTGCTCCCTCACTTTTTACTCCAGCTGCCATAACAAAGTACCACGGACTGGTGCTTACAAACAGGCATTCATTTCTCAGTTCTGGAGCCTGGAGGACCAAGATGAAGGTGCAGCATGGTCCGGTCCTGGTGAAGACTGTCTTCCTGACCTACAGGGAGAAGGAGCAGAGGGAAAGAGACACCAGATGGAGAGGACAGGAGTTGCAGGCAGAAGGGTGAGCTTCTCTGCTTTCCCTTGGGTGACCTGGGTTTATTTACAGGACAAGATAGGCCAACTCCACAGTGGCCTAAGCCATGTGGGTGCCTGGAGTGGCCGAGAGTCTCACCTGGCTGCCCTGGAGGGTGGTAGGATTGCCTGTGGCGGGTTGAGGTCTGACTAAGGTGGAGGGCTGGGGGGCGGGGGCGGGGGGGGAGGGGAGCAGGGGGAAGAATGTGAATGAACCAGTGAAAGAGGAGGCCCTAATATTCAAAAGACTAGTGAATAAATTCAGTTGTCTTCCTGAACTTTCCAAACCTCATACGTTCTGGTATTAGAGGGGATGTGTAAACTTTTTATTCTCCAAATAATTTTAAACGGGCAGAGAGAACAGAAAGCTGATTAATTTCAAAAAGAATAATCTAATGGTTCAGTTATAGTTTAGAGCTAACCCTATATAATGCTACACAGCACTAACGACAATGGTTACTTTTGTTTTTCTTAGAGCCTGCTACTGTGCAGCCCCCTGATAACACAGTGACCTCCTGTTTCACACTCAACCACTGGGCCACACCAGCCGGCCCAAAGTTGCTTTTAATAGAGGGGAGGCACTGCAGGCAATAACAAGAAATGTGTGTGAGGGTCCTTTTTGTTAATTAGTTGGTAAGAGAGGACTGAAGTCCCCGGACTACATCTTGTCTTCACTTTGGTAGCTCAGACACAATCATCAGTGATTGTCAGAATTTCCTCCTGGGACCACCCATGTTAGAAGCACCTGGAATATTTCATACAGGAACTGCTGAAGCAGAATCTCTAGGCTTGAAGAAATGCAGGAATTTGCAATTTTAATAAGTTCCTCCATTAATTCTTATGCATTATATCAACACTGAAATATATATATATATATATATATATATATATTCTTTCATCTTTCTCTATGTTTTTCTTTATAAAGTGACCAAGTGGAAAATTTCCTGCACAGCACAGACAAGTTCACATTTAATAACCCTCCTCCAATTTTGTGTTTGTTTTGTAGAGTCCCAAAGTTGCTTTAAAATATAAATATATATGTATATTTATATACATTTATATATGTTTATATTGATTTCAGAGAGGAAGGGAGAAGGACAGAGAGAGATAGAAACACCAATAATGAGAGAGAATTATTGATTGGCTGCCTCCTGCATGCCCCCTACTGGGGATGGAGCCCACAACCTGGACATGTGTCCTGCCAGTGAATTCAACAGTGACCTCCTGGTTCACACTCAACCACTGAACCACACCAGCAGGGCCCGAAGTTGCTTTTAATAAGGGAGTAATAATCCCAGCCAATTGAGCTTATTTGTTTTTTAAATGAAGCTTTGATTTCACAGTCAGGCTGTGTTTATATTTCCCTTGGTGTCCTTCCAGAGAGTTTTTTAATTTACTGGGGTGACATTGCTTTGCCTAACCATACACATTTCAAGCGTACAACTCAATAAAACATTTTCTGAACACTGCATCATGTGTCCTCCCAGGGAATTTTAATGCCAACAAGAAAATGTGTCTGCTTATCCCTTCCATTTTTTGAGCACAATGTCCTAGGATGTCCCCAACTTTAGAATCTGAGACTTTGAGTTGCACAAAACCTTGGCTAGCCTTCATGAGCAACAGAAGAAAATAAAAAGGAAACCTCCAGGAAAAGAGGACAATAGAAAGCTATAGAAGTCAATTTCAGTAACAAGGAAAAACCAGCTGTAGTTTCCAGATGTGTTGTATTAATGACTATTCATATGGGAGGGATGCTGTACTAATGGCTGCTCATATGAGAGGGACGTCCACTATCTCCCTGCTTAAGCTCCTGGAGGGTCTTGGAAGACATGGACATGCCTTGAAGATGAAGCCTATTCTTATAAACTGTATAGAGCACCCAAAATAAAATTCTATATAATAAAGCCTAATATGCTAAGTGTCCAGTCCACATTCAACCAATCAAAGCATAATATGCTAATGATATGCTAAGGCCGCTCAACCGCTGGCTATGATGTGCACTGACCACTAGGGGGCAGACACTCCGACTGGTAGGTTAGCTTGCTGCTGGGATATGGCAGATCCGGACTGAGCAAGATGGGCCAGTCCCTCCCCAGCTGACCAACCTCCCTCCTCCCTCCCTTGTCCCCATCATGCATCGGTGGGGTCCCTCAGACTGGCCTGGCCTTCATCGCAATCCGGGACCCCCGTGGGATGTCAGAGAGCTGGTTTCAGCCAATCCCGCAGGCCACACAGAGGGACCCCACTAGTGCACAAATTCGTGCACTCGGCCTCTAGTACATGTTTAAAGCCTCATTTCTAACCCCAGTCATTTAAATTCTAATCAGTTCCAATGAATTTTTGGTGTGTCAGAGGTTCTCAACCAATCAAGTACACAGAGTGACTGTCTTCTCCCCAAAGGGAAATCAGCTGCCCTAGTCAGCCTGGGGACCCAACTCCAGCTCAGCCAGTGCCATTCTGCTGGCTCCCTCCCCACCCCCACCCCCACTCTCGTCCCCCTTTGGCGCCCTCTGGAGGAAACCCGCGCGCCCACTGCATGCTGTGCGCTCCCTGGCCGCCCCAATCACCCTAGTCTTGGTGCCAAGACTAGCACCTGTGGCCCCAGCCTGTCAATGGGACCCCGCCCATTCGGAGCCCTCCTCGAACTGTTGGCGCCTGCACCTCCTCGGGGAGCTTGTCCACGCCCCCTCCTGCGGCCGCCATCCCCCCCGCCCCCCGCCCCCCGGTTAACCCGCTGGGGACTGCAGGAGCGCGCTCCCGTCCGCGGTGCGCTCCCGGGCCCTCCGCCCCTAGCCTTTGGCGCAAGCACTTAAGCCCCCAGCACGTCCACTCTCCACCCGCCTGCCCCGCGACCCCCGCAGGTGGCGCAGGCACCTCGGCCGGAGCTTGTCCACGCGCTCCAAGCGCCCCGCCCCGCCCTGCCGTGGGCTCTGGTACTGACGCTCGCCCCCTGCCGCCCCGCGCGTTCGCTGGGAACCCTGGGCAGGCGCAGGCGCCAGCGCGCCCGGGCGCGGTGCGGGGCAAGGCGGCGCACGGCTTCGGCACCACTGGCCTGAACCTGTGGAGAGGACGAAGATGGGCACACGCAGCTGCACATGGAGCGGGCGGTCGAAGGCCAGCTCCAGACACGACTCCACTCGGCCTTCCCGTCAGCGAGCGCCCGGCGGGGGGCTTCGCAGCGGCTGGGCGCGGGCAGCAGCAAGCGGGGTGGGCGGCACCAGTGCACCCGCTCCTGTGCCGCCCGCCCGCGCTGGCCCTGGGTGGCTTCGCTGGCGAAGTGCCAGGGCCACATCCACCTGCGGGAGCTGCACCTGATGCGACTGAGAGAGGCGGGCACGCCTCCCACCCGCTGCTGCGCAGAGAGAAGACTGGGGTGCAGCGCCGCTCCTGGCCTCCCAGGGCGGGCAAGGAGAACAGCCGCAGGGAAGGGCACACTCCAGGCCCGGACGCCCTACCCAGCAGAATAGTGACACTCCACGGTGCAGACTCCTGCAGCGGGTGCGCGCATTTGGCGCGTCCGGGCGCCCCTGCAGGTGAAGTTCTCCCCTGACTGGCCATTCTTGGGGGCTCGGGGCCCCGCCCCCGTGACGTCAATCCAGGGCCTGACAGTTGAAGCTGTTCTGATCGGTTGCTCGGGAGACCAGGGTACACAGAGAGGACTGGCCTCCGTCCCCAGGCCGAGGAGGCGCTGTCCCAGTCCCCCGTCCGCTGTCCGCTCCTGGGACTCGCAGGCCCCGGGCAGAGGAGCCAGGTCGCCCCGAGCGGTGGCCAGCGGAGAGCTTCAGGCACCATGAGTCAGAGGCAGGTGCTGCAAGGTAGGGGCTGGGGCGGCTGCCCCACAGCAGTTGGCGGGAGCCAGGGCATGACTGAGCAGCTCGCTCCACCATGTCTCTCCCCGCAGTGTTCGAGCAGTACCAGAAAGCCCGGACCCAGTTCGTGCAGATGGTGGCAGAGCTGGCGACCAGACCCCAGAACATCGAGACCCTGCAGAACGCGGGTGAGCCCTCACCTGAACCCGCTTGGCCCGCACCCCTGGGGCTGTGTCACCTGGTGCCCTGCGCCTTCAGTCATTAGTCTGCCCTGGTCCTCAGCCCTGCCTCGCCCATCACCCGTATCCCAGGCCAGTCACTGCCTGTGTCACCGGGCTCTCCTAGCCGTGTTCCCCGCCCCCACCCTCTCCTTCCCCCTGCCTCCTATCCCACCCCTACCCCCTGTGCTGAGTTTTGGGCAAAAGGATGGGGGCTGGAGAAATTCCTCCAGTTCACTGCGAAGGTGGTAGAAGCATTCAGTCTCTTTCGCGGGCCTTTGGGGGTGAGGCTGAGCGGGTGAAGCTTTCAGTTTGGTGTGAGAGGGGCCCTAGTTCCATCTGTACTGCCACCAGGCAAGTGTCAGTTGGAAAGTCAAAGCCAAACGAACTACCTGCCTGGAAGTCATTTTATGTGAATGGGAATCTGCCCTAGTCAGGCCCGCTTTACTATCAGGGTGTGAATGCCTGTCACCCTGCCTTGATCACCTTCAACTTCACATCAAAGGAATTCCATTAGTTCTCATTTTGCATTAGTGAGAGAGCTTGATATGCTTGAGTATTTTCCAGGAGATTCAAAGTCGGTAAAGATCTAGTTTTGAGAAACCCTTATAATATTCTCATTCCACCCCTCAGCCCAACTCATGCAGACTATAGAGGGGAAGAGTGTGTGTGTGTGATTTGCTTCTTATCTAGTAACAAGGATATAATGGTGGCTTTCCTCTCCCTTCCCTTCCCTTCTCTCATTAAGCATGATGCCACCACCATCTGAACTCAAAGTAAGATAGCATCTTATCACTACTGTGTCATGAGAAGCCTTCAATTTACAGGATATGATCTTTAAAACTCACTTAAATTAACATGGAATTAAAAGAAAATTAAGAACATTAAAATTAAGGATAAGAATGTTTAGACATAATATTTACTCTGGGTTATTTTTTAGGAGAATTACTACAGTACCTAGATGGTACCCTGTAGTGTCCTTGGGAGGAATTTTGGTGTTTATTCCTTCTATGTTTTTATTTAGGGTCAGGAGGTGTATTAAGAATGGAAAATGTGCATTTTATAACAGTCTTTCAAACTTTTTAAAACTTTTTATTTAGGGACTAGTGCCCTGGTACATGAAATTCGTGCATTGCGGGGGGAGGGGTGCCCCTCAGCCTGTCCTGCACCCTTTCCAATCTAGGATCCCTCTCACAATCTGGGACTCACCTGCCTGCCTGCCTGATCATCCCTAACTGCTCCCCTCTTCTTGCCTGCTCACCCCCAACTGCACCCCTGCCAGCCTGATCACCCCCAACTGCACCCCCCCTGCCAGCCTGATTGCCCCCAACTTCCTCCCCCCCACTGGCCTGCTCACCCCCTTCTGTCCCCCCGCCAGCCTGATCACCCCCAACTACCCTCCCCTCCTGGCTTGATCTCCCAAACTGCCTCTGCCTTGGCCCCGCCACCATGGCTTTGTCTGGAAGGACGTCCAGATGGTCTCCCAGAAGGTATCCCGGTCTAATTAGCATATTACCCTTTTATTAGTATAGACTAGAGGCCCGGTGCACAAAAATTTGTGTACTCTGGAGGGTCCCTCAGCCTGGCCTGTGCCCTCTCGCAGTCTGGGACCCCTCGTGGGATGACCACCTGCTGGCTTAGGCCTGCTCCCCGGGGGGTTGGGCCTAAGCTGGCAGTCAGACATCCTTCTAGCAGCTTGGGAGCCCTTGGGAGATGTCCACTTGCCAGCGGGGAGCAAGCCTAGCTTCAGTCGGACATCCTTAGCCATGCTGAGGAGGCAGGAGAGGCTCCCACCACCACTGCTGTACCGGCAGCCATCAGCCTGGCTTGTGACTGAGCAGAGCTCTCTCTGTGGGAGCACACTGACCACCAGGAGGCAGCTCCTGCATTGAGCATGGTGGTCAGTGTGTGTCATAGTAACCAGTGATTTCTAGTCGCTCTGCTGTTAGGGTCAATTTGCATATTACCCTTTCATTATATAGGATAGAGGCCTGGTGCATGGGTGGGGGCCGGCTGGTTTGCCCTGAAGGGTGTCCCGGAACAGGGTAGCGGTCCCACTGGGGTGCCTGGCCAGCCTGGGTGAGGGGCTAGGGCCGTTTTCAGACTGGCCACAACCCCTTCAGTGTGGGGGTCCCCGCTGGGGTGCCTGGCCAGCCTTGGTGAGGGGCTAATGGCTGTTTGCAGGCTGGCCAAGCCCCCCAGCAGGGACCCTCACCCCATGAGTGTGTGGCCATCCTGGGTAAGGGGCTGATGGCTGTTTGCAGGCTGGCCACAGCCCCCAGCCACCCAAGCTCCCAGTGGAGGCTGGCTGGAAGCTGGTATCTGGGATTTATTTAGCTTCTATAATTGAAACTTTGTTGCCTTTTGCGGAGGCCACAGCCAGCCAGGGCAGGCGGGAATCTTGGCTTCCTCCATCACCGGGGCAACCAAGCCTCCTGCTTGCTCCAGGTCCGTGGCTGCCAGCCGCCATCTTGGTTGGGTTAATTTGCATATAGTCACTCTGATTGGCTGGTGGGTGTGGCTTTGGCATAGCAAAAGTATGGTCAATTAGCATCGTTGTCTTTTATTAGTGTAGATAATTGTAGATTCACATGTATTTGTAAGAAATAGTACAAGATCCTGTATACCTGAAAACTGTGGGATGATATCACAACCAGGAGTTGACATGGGTAATTCATTGATTTAATTCAGGTTCTCCCAGTTTGACTTGGACTGATTTGAGTGTGTTTGTGTGTGTGCTATGCAGTTTTATCCTGTGTGTATCCATCACAATAGTCAAGATACAAACCTCTTTCATCACCCAAGTATGCCTCCCTGTGCTACCCTTTTATATCCACACCCACCTCCTTCTTGTCCCTAACCCTGGGCAACTTGCACTAAACTTTTTTCCACTTTTTAAATTTCATTATTTCAAAATTGATAATCTTTTGTTCTACAGTTGTTTCATGTGGATTAATTTACTTTCTTCTGCATGTGTGTGTGTGCTTTTATGCATGCATGTATACTCCTCAAAGTACTCAGAATAGTGCTAGACATACAATGTTTCATATATACTGACTAAATAAAGTTTATTAGAGCATAATACATTTTTAAAATGCACTTATATTTGAGGTGTTTTTTTTCCTCTCTCAGTCCTACTCAATGCCCTTTGTTAATGGACACTTACTATTTACAAATATTTAATTTTTGGACAATATACTGCTAAACTAAAATGTTTTTAAAACAGGGAAGATGATTGACATTACATTAAAATTTGACACAGAAATATGGAAGTATATGTAATACTTAAAATACACAATTTCATGGTTTAGTATAATAGTGGCAGGCTTTCTCTTCCCAAAAGTGTACAATGTAGAATATATTAGGGGATGTAATCAATCCAAACAGGCTAAATGATCACCAAAGTATAAGTGACTTAGATATGACATTTAATTTTTAATTATATTTTAAATTTAGAAAAAGAGGGAGAGAGAGAAACATTGATTTGTTGTTCCACTTATTTATGCATTCATTGGTTGATTCTTGTATGTGCCCTGACCAAGGATGGAACCTGCAACCTTGCCTATGGAAACAACACTAACCAACTGAGCTACCCAGCCAGGGCTATTTGACATTTTAAACAGCCACCTATTTTCACTTATGAAGGAATGAAATACAAAAGGAACAGAACAATGTCTTAAAGTTATCTGCACTTTAATAATATCTTGATGGAATACTAAGATTTTTCTTTTCCTGAGAAATTTATTTTAACATATTTCATGTTATCTAGATTCAATCTAAGCACTTTTTTAGTTATTTTTAATTGAGACACAAAATGATTATTCCAGTATATGTATTCTTTTAATTTAAAAAATAACCTGTAAGCTTTGTTAAGAAAATTTTTCTTAATAGTCAATTAAGTTAAACATTCAAATTGTTTATTCTTTTATTGTTTGCTTTGTTAATCCTCATCCAAGGATATTTTTCCATTGATTTTTAGAGACAGTGGAAGGAAGAAAGATAGACAAAGAGAGAGAGAGAAACATTGATGTGAAAGAGACACATTCCACCGGCACCCAGACCGGGATGGGGGATCCAACCTGCAACCCTTCGGTGGGTGGGCCAACACTCTATTTACTGAGCAACATCAGCCAGGGCCAAACAGTTTATTATTTTTTTAAAAATTCACCTGGATTTAAAAATGCTTCTGAGCCCAGCCACGGTGGCTCAGTGGTTGAGCATCGACCTATGAACCAGGAGTTCACAGTTTAATTCCCAGTCAGCATACATACCTAGGTTGCAGGCTCAGTCCCCAGTAGGGAGCAGACAGGAGGCAGCCAATCAATGATTCTCTCTCATCATTGGTGTTTCTATCTCTATCCCTCTCCCTTCCTCTCTGAAATAAATAAAAATATATTTTTTAAAAATAATAATAAAATAAAAATGCTCTTTAATGAGCCAGTATATGTGTGCATCAATTATATATTCTGATCAAGTTTTTTTTTCAGTCATGTGAATTCATATTGGTAGCCTAAGACATGACTGCATTTTATTCCTGACTTGGACATAATTTTTGCATACTTCAGAGGGTTTTGTTTTCTCACTTTTATAAAAATCTATTTAAATAAATACGTATCATGTATTCAAAATTATGTGAAAACCATTTCCATAAGCGTATCATGATAAGTCAGTAGTTCCCTTGTGAAGGATTTTTTAATTCATTCACTGTGAAAGGAACTTTAAGGTGAAAATCATCACTGGAGTTTTATTTTATTTTAAATCTCTGCTCTTTTTCATTGTGTTTTGGATGTGCTCATGAGAGAATTTGCCTTATTAAATATGTCAAAAGTAATTACTAAAGCAAATAAAGTTTTGCTAGTACATTCTTCACAGTATTTGGACAAAAATAATTTTATTTCAAACTTGTTTCTAGGAAGAACTATGTACAATGTGTCTATAACCTAAAGGTTTTTTTTTCTCATTGAGATTTTATTCCCTAAATGAAAGGAGCATACATGAAAACATTCAAAAGTTTAATGTTTGTTATGAAGTCTCTTTATGCATGTGCAAATCCTGACTGCCTTCTCTCCAGGGCTTTTTGAGGACAAGTGAAGTGAAATACAGTGAAGGAGGAGGCACTTTATATTTATTGGTTGATTGATGGCTCAGTGGTTGAGCAATGACCTATGAACCAGGATGTCACGGTTTGATTCCTGGGTAGAGCACATACCTGGGTTACAGGCTCGATGCCCAGTGTGGGACGCGCAAGAGGCAGCCTATCAGTGATTCTCTCTCATCATTGATGTTCTCTCTCTCTCTCTCTCTCTCTCTCTCTCTCTCTCTCTCTCTCTCCCTTCCTCTCTGAAATCAATAACAATATATATTTTTAAAAGATACATACTTTTTTATTCAACAAGTCTTTTTTTAATTTTTAATTGATTTGAGAGAGAGAGAGAGAGTGAAAGAAACATTGATTTTGCTGTTTCACTATTCATGGTTGATTCTTGTATGTGTCCTGACCAGAGATTGAACCCGAAACTTTGTCGTATTGGTATGAAATTTCTGGGGGAAAAATTGTTCCTACTTTATTTTATTTCACAAAGTAGTTCCCTTTTACTTTTGCTACCATTAAACTCAGTGCTATGTTCAGAATTCAATTGCAGCAATTACCTCTAACCTATGTTTCTAATAGAATTGGTCCCTGTCTACACCACATGGCTCTTAATAATTATCTTTGTATACATGTGTTTTAGAGTAAACTATCTAAAAATAATTTAGAGTAGATGCAGTATGAATACAATAAAAATTACTTTCATCTGAAGATACATTTTTGAACTGACTGCCTTCCAAAATTGTCCTCTTCAATTATTACTCATGAAACCTCTCGGAGCAGACAGACCTTTTAGAACATATGCTATTTATTCTCTACATATTAATTTTCACAGTTTGGTCATTCATCATTCAATAAACATTTATTGAGCATCTAGGTGCCAGATGAATGCTTGGATGCTGATCATGTAGAAACAGAAAGCCGTTGAGGATCTTATTTGCTAGTGGAGAGATACATAAAGAGAAATAAAACAACCATTTCATAAGTGTCTAGCGATAGACAGACAAAGCACATGTGGAGGGCACTCTAACCAAGCTTTGGGAGTGAAGGGGCTCTCTATAGGAGACTTCTAGGAGGGATTCCTAGGAGTTAACTAGACCAAGAAGGGGAGGGGAAACTGCATTCAGGTGGAGGGAAATTATGTGTAAGGAAGAGGCAAGAGAAAACGTAATGTGTACTTGATGGAAAAGGCAAATGTTCAGGTATGGCTGGAGCATCTTGGGGTAATAGGGCAAGGGAGAGGAAAGTCAGTGGCTAGAGAGGAAAGCAGGCCTAATTATGAAGGACCTCATCTGAAGTTTGGATTTAATCCTGAAATTGATAGGAAGCCATTGAAGAGTTTTAATTAGAGGAACATTGGGATCTATTTTGTGTTTTAGAAAGATGATTTTCAAAGTTGTGTGGAGAACAGATGGAGGGGATTAAAACGGGATCAGGGAGACCAGGTATCCATTTTTGCTGTACCAGTCTGGCTGGATAAGAGATATGCAGGACTTGTGACTTAGCAGAAGGGAGCAGGGGCAGGTAAGAAGAGAGAGGAGTTGAAGATGACTCCAAGGCTTCTGGCTGCTTAGGTTAGCGCCATTCATTGAGGAGAAAGAGGATACAGAAGGCGGAGGAAATGGTGATTTCACTATAAGAGCATTGAGGTTGTGGTGTGTCTGGGATATCTATGTGCCAGTGACCATGGTGAGCAATTTGGGTATATAGGGCTCTGGAGCCCAGGAAAGTGATCTTAGCTTAGATGTATAGAACTTACATGCTCATTAAAGGCTTAAATGTGTAGAACTTGCATGCTCATTTGAAAATATAGTCAAAGGTCATTTTTATATTTCTTTATGTAATTATAAACATGCAAGTTCCAATCATTTAATCTAAAGTACATGTAAATTGAACCTGCCATACTTGTATACTCTACATGCTCACTCAGTTCAAATTCCACATATACAGATGGTGATGGCTGTGATGGTTGCGGACTAGTCTAGAGTCAGACAGTTTTATCAGTTTAATACAGTGAGCATGGAAGACAGCCGCAGTGATGTTAATGGTAGAGTAATATCACTTCAGCAGATAATACTCTGTGGTATGCATTCTAAACCTGGCTATAGGCCAGTTTCATTACTAAGGGGTAAACGCTGTATAAGTGTGTGTGAAATAAGTAAGTGAACGCATGCTGTGCTCCCTTGCCCTCCTAGGAGAGTTGCTAGCTTGTTCCGAGAGTCAGTGGTCTCAGTTTCATCTTCCTGTCACCTCTCGCCACTCGAAAATGATGTATCAGGTGTGGTAGCCCTTCTCTCATAAACAACTGAGTTAACAGTGAATCACCAAACAAAATTGAGAAGATGCTAACTATAATATTAACTACAAGGAGAATAATTGTAAAAGGAGAAAATAGATTATTTTTATCATAATTGTAAAAAACTATACATGTGTTTTGTGATTCATTCTGACCCTTTAAATAAATTATAAGACTTTGTGTTAGAAGGGATATAACATCTAAAATCATAATTGACTTGATAGCTATGACAGTATAAAAGTATTTCACAGAAAACAAAAGAGACATGTGATACCAAAATTTATGATTTTTAATCAAATACAGGAATAGTGGCCAGAGGTATATAATCATAGAGGCTGGGAGAAACCAAATCAGGTCCTGAAAATTCTTACTCTAAAAAATACAAGGGATGCCCTAACCGGTTTGGCTCAGTGGATAGAGCGTCGGCCTGCGGACTCACGGGTCCCAGGTTCGATTCCGGTCAAGGGCATGTACCTTGGTTGCGGGCACATCCCCAGTAGGGAGTGTGCAGGAGGCAGCTGATCAATGTTTCTCTCTCATTGATGTTTCTGGCTCTCTATCCCTCTCCCTTCCTCTCTGTAAAAGATTAATAAAATATATTTTTTTAAAAATACAATGGAGGACACTTAAGTATTTTTGAGTAAAAAATGACCAGTGAAGGAAAATGTGTTGTAAAATTCATTAGTGTCATGACACTTGCTTCAGTAAAAGTATAATCATATAAATGCAATATCTCATTATAGAAATAAAGATTTTAAATCTGCTAAAGTTGATAAGTGTAGTTGGAGTTACTCTGCAATAGAACAGGTAGTGCTTACAGTAGTAAAATCAAAGTGAGTGGTGGGGAGAACCAAGATGGCGGCGTAGGGAGCGGACCTGTGTGTTGCTCTCTCACAGCATCATTGAAACTATCAACTATGAAGTGAACAACCGCCACTCAGAACCATGGGGAAGTTGGCCCAGTGGGAGATCTACAACTGGAGGAAAAGAAAGAAGCACAGTGAGACTGAGCGGGAGCTATGGAGGCACCAAAACCAGAGGTACGCAGTCACACGCCACGCGGGCTGCAAATGGATTCTCGGTTTTTTACGAACCCTCGAATCCTCTGGGCTTGCTCGGGGCGGGTCTCTGAGGCCCCAGATCCCACAGGGAGAGGCGGCCACGGCCTTGCAGTGGTCGGAGAGCAAGGGAAGCTCTGACACGCGGCTGCTCGCCGGCACTGAGGGACAAGAAGTCCTGGTGTCCCGGGGAGGCGAGGGGCGAGGAGACGCCGCCATCGCTACTTCCTCCACGCTGGCGACTCCCTGTGACCCCGCCCTACCCTCAGGGCTGTGCCAGAGGCACAAGAGGGAATGACTGTGCTTTTACAAACTCTCAAATCCACTGAGCTGGTTCGGGCGGGTCTCTGAGGCCCCAGGCCCCAAGGCGAGAGACGGCACGGCCTTCCAGCGGTCAGAAAGCGAGGGAGGCTCTGGCGCTCGGCTGCTCGCCGGCACTGGGGGACGCAAAGTCCTGGTGTCCTGGATAGGCAAGGGGCCGCTGAGTCTCCGCCCCGGTGACTCCCTGTGAACCCGCCCTACGCAATTTACATTCCCATCTGGGCTGGGCCAGACTCACAAGTAGAAACGCCTCTGCTTCTGCAAACTTTCAAATCCACTGAGCTGGTTCAGGCGGGATCATGAGGCACCAGACCCTACGGGGAGAGGCAGCACGGCCTTGCAGCCATCAGAAAGCGAGGGAGACTCTGTTGCACAACTGCTCGCCGGCACTGGGGGACACAAAGCCCTGGCAGAGATTCAAGGGGCCGCGGAGACTCAGCCAGTGCAATTTGCTCCGCCATGGCGACTCCCTGAGTCTCAGCCCTAATCAATTTACATCCCCATCCAAGCTGTGCCAGGTGCACAAAAAGACCCACCTGCGCTTTTGCAAGCCTATCCCAACAAATTGCAGACTTCAAGTGCTCGCAGCCATGGGAGACACACTCAAGAACCAGACCCAGGAGAACCAGGATGTCGGTATAAGGAAGAGACCTGTGCGTGCTACTTCACACAACAACATGGAAACTACCAAATATCAGACAAACACCTATCATACAGAACCATGGGAAAGTTGGCCCAGTGGAAGCTCTACAACTGGAAGGAGAGAAAGAACATTGAGACTGAGTAGGATGTGACACCAAGTACAGAGCCCAACCCAACAAACTGCAGATTTCAACTCCTCGCATAGAAAGAAGCTCATTGAGACTGAGTAGGATGTGCAGAGGCACCAAGTACAGAGCCCATCCCAGCAGGCTGCAGATTTCAGCTCCTTGCATCTGGGAGGGACGCAATTGGGGGGCAGAGTCGGGTCCGGGGCCGGCCAGGGCTGGGCCTGACTCGGCCGGCACTGTGGAACTGCTATACCAGCAAGCGCACAAACATGCCCACTGGTCCCAGTCTCTTGTGGGGCGCTGGGGGACAGCAGATAGACAGTCTGTGCACTTGGTGGAGGGCAGGAGTGCTGGATGTTCAACCACCAGGAACGCCTGGAGATTTTGTCTGGTGGGGAGCCGCCGGCAGGGGACAGAGGGCCAAACTTCCTGTTTCCCTGGTAAGGCTGGGATGGCCCCGATGAGGTCGGTCCCGGTGTGGTAGAGACGACCCCGGTCAGGTCGAAACGGCCCCGGTGTGGTAGGGACAACCCCGGTCAGGTCGAAACGGCCCCGGTGTGGTAGGGACAACCCCGGTCAGGTTGAATCGGCCCCGGTGTGGTAGGGACAACTCCGGTGAGGTTGGAACGGCCCCCGTGAGGTAGGGACGACCCCGGTGAGGTTGAAACGGCCCCCGTGAGGTAGGGACGACCCCGGTCAGGTCGAAACGGCCCCGGTGTGGTAGGGACAACCCCGGTCAGGTTGAAACAGCCCCGGTGTGGTAGGGAAAACCCCGGTGAGGTTGAAACGGCCCCCGTGAGGTAGGGACAACCCCAGTGAGGTTGAAACGGCCCCCGTGAGGTAGGGACGACCCCGGTGAGGTTGAAACGGCCCCTGTGAGGTAGGGACGACCCTGGTCAGGTCGAAACGGCCCCGGTGTGGTAGGGACAACCCCGGTCAGGTTGAAACGGCCTCCGTGAGGTAGGGACGACCCCGGTGAGGTTGAAACAGCCCCCGTGAGGTAGGGACGACCCTGGTCAGGTTGAAACGGCCCCGGTGTGGTAGGGACGACCCCGGTGAGGTTGAAACGGCCCCCGTGAGGTAGGGACGACCCTGGTCAGGTCGAAACGGCCCCGGTGTGGTAGGGACAACCCCGGTCAGGTTGAAACGGCCCCCGTGAGGTAGGGACGACCCCGGTGAGGTTGAAACGGCCCCCGTGAGGTAGGGACGACCCCAGTCAGGTCGAAACGGCCCAGGTGTGGTAGGGACAACCCCGGTCAGGTTGAAACAGCCCCGGTGTGGTAGGGACAACCCCGGTGAGGTTGAAACGGCCCCCGTGAGGTAGGGACGACCCCGGTGAGGTTGAAACGGCCCCCGTGAGGTAGGGACGACCCTGGTCAGGTCGAAACGGCCCCGGTGTGGTAGGGACAACCCCGGTCAGGTTGAAACGGCCCCGGTGTGGTAGGGACGACCCCGGTGAGGTTGAAACGGCCCCCGTGAGGTAGGGACGACCCTAGTCAGGTCGAAACGGCCCCGGTGTGGTAGGGACAACCCCGGTCAGGTTGAAACAGCCCCGGTATGGTAGGGACAACCCCGGTGAGGTTTAAACGGCCCCCGTGAGGTAGGGACGACCCCGGTCAGATCGAAACGGCCCCGGTGTGGTAGGGACGGCCCTGGTGTGGTAGGGACGATCCCGGTGAGGTTGAAACGGCCCCCGTGAGGTAGGGACGACCCTGGTCAGGTCGCAACGGCCCCGGTGTGGTAGGGACAACCCCGGTCATGTTGGAACGGCCCCCGTGAGGTAGGGACGACCCCGGTGAGGTTGAAACGGCCCCCGTGAGGTAGGGACGACCCCAGTCAGGTCGAAACGGCCCCGGTGTGGTAGGGACAACCCCGGTCAGGTTGAAACAGCCCCGGTGTGGTAGGGACAACCCCGGTGAGGTTGAATCGGCCCTGGTGAAGTCGGGACGGCCCCGGTGAGGTTGAAACGGCCCCCGTGAGGTAGGAACGACCCCGGTGAGGTTGAAACAGCCCCCGTGAGGTAGGGACGACCCCGGTCTGTAGGGACAACCCCGGTCAGGTCGAAACGGCCCCAGTGTGGTAGGGACGACCCCGGTGAGGTTGAAACGGCCCCCGTGAGGTATGGACGACCCCGGTGAGGTTGAAACGGCCCCCGTGAGGTAGGGACGACCCCGGTGAGGTTGAAACGGCCCCCGTGAGGTAGGGACGGCCCCGGTGAGGTTGTAATGGCCCTGGTGAGGCTCAGACAGCCCTGGTGAGGTTGAGACTACTTCAGTGAGGTTGGGACAAATAAAGGGGACCAGTATGGACTGATGTACAGGGGTAGATACAGAAGCAGAGCAACATCGAACAGAATGTTAAACTACAGTGGGAAGCCTGGGGAGGGTTGGGGGGGCGATTAAGAGACCAACTGAAGGACTTATATGCATGCATATAAGATTAACCAATGGACACAAGACACGGGGCAGGGGGGGTGGGGGGTAGGGTTGGGGGGAATGTCAAGGGGGGGAAAAAAGGAGACATATGTAATACTCTTTGTAATACTTTAAGAAATAAAAATTATTAAAATAAAAAAATAAAAATAAAATCAGGTAAACAGAAAAAAAATAAATAAATTTAAAAAAAAATAAAATAAAATTTACAAAATTAAAAAAAAAAAAACAAAGTGAGTGGTGGTTTTTAGAGCCAAGACTACAAGTTTTTCAATAGAAGCTAGTTGTATATCCAGAACTATGCTAGGTAATTTGAGAAACAGAAAAGTATAAAACAAGCTTGGCTCTAGAGATGCTTATTATTTTACTATGGAGATGAGACATTTATTCACATAAAACTAGAGAACCACATAAGATGCTACATCAAGGATGGCTGCTGTGCTTTGCGTGACTTTGGGTGTACCATTTATATCATGATCAATGTGAGTGGCATCCCCTGGATTTGTGCAGGACACAGCCATACATGGTGGACCTGGGAATTATTCAGTCCTCATTTTTATTTATTTCACTGAAAGTAAGTAGTGTAAACAATAAAGCTCTCCATGGCTTCCCATTTCACTTAGAGTAACATCACAAGCCCAGCTGGTGTGGCTCTATGGTTGAGCATTGACCCAGGAACCAAGAGGTCACCAGTTTGATCCCCAGTCAGGGCACACGCCCATGCTGCTGGCTCAATCCCCAGTATGGGGCATGCAGGAGGCAGTCGAAGTTTTATCTTTCTATACTTCTCCCTTCCTCTCTCTCTAAAAATCAATAAAAACATATTTTTTAAAAAGACTAACGTAAAAAAATCTTAATTTGACCTATAGCCAAATTTGATCTGGCCCAACCAAGCTCTCCAGCTTTATCTCTTGCCCCATCACCCTCCCACTTGACATTTCAGACTGGTCTGAATTTCTCATGGCGTCTTCAACAGTCTGCCACAGTCCTGCATCCTGTCCAAGCCAGAAGCCTGGAAGTATCACCGATTCCTCCATCTTCTTCGCACTAATCAGTTTCTCTCCTAAATACCTCCTTAGGCCATTCACTTTTCTCTTTCCCTTTTGCCATTGCTGTTCTCCAGGCTATCTGCACATCCAGTGTAGGTTCCTACAACAGCTTCCTCAGTGGTCTTCCTGCCCCCAAACTTGTCTATTTTCCCCTTTCTTCCCAGTGTAATCAGAGTGATCCTTCTTTACAAAGTACAAGTTTGATCCTATCACTGCACTGACACTAATGTTCAGATACAATTCAAAATACTTAAAATAGTTTATTGGACCCTTCAGGATTTTGGTTTCTGTTAATTAGCCTTCTTTCTCCAACATTCTCTCTCCTCTCTTGTACTGTGGTCATACTGCATTCTCAGTTTTGTCAGTATATCAAACTGTTTTTGGTTTTGAGCTTCATTTATATAGTTCCTTCTGGTTGGAATACTCTCCAATACATTTACCGCACTATTTCTTCCAATTCTTTAGTAGGCAATCTGCCCCAAAAAGCCTTCAGATCTCAACTTAGATGCCACTGCTCCTGGGTTGCCTTTTCTGTGTTCTTCAAAGCCTGGGCTAGATGCTTCACCATGTTTGCAGAGGGCACTCTACTTATTTCATTGCATATATCATAATGTGTTGCATTTGTTTATCTCTCAAAGCCCGTTTACAAGTTCTTTGAGGTTAAAGACAATTGTGTTTTCAATACCTTGTCTATTCTGAATAGGTATTTCTTTTATTTTAATTACAATTTACATTCAACATTATTCTATACTAGAGGCCTGATGCACGAAATTCGTGCAAGGGGCTCAGTCCTCCCAGCTGCGGCGGCTTGTCTTGGCCCTTGCAGCCCCAGCTTCGTCCGGAAGATTGTCTGGAAGATCATCCAGAAGGACGTCCAGAAGGTCGTTCAGCTGTCCAATCTAATTAGCATATTATGCTTTTATTTTTATAGATTAGTTTCAGATGTACAGCATAGTGATTAGAAAATCATGTACTTTACAGATTGGTTCCCCCAATATTTCAAGTACCTACCCAGCTCCATAAATAGTTATTACAATATTATTGACTATCTTCCCTAATTTACATCTCTGTGACTATTCTATAACTACCAATTTGTACTTCTTAATTCCTTCACCTTTTTCACCCATCCACCCCAACCTCCCTTACTTCTGTCAACTGACACTCTCTTCTCTATTTCTATATTGTTTGTTTATTTTGTTCTTTAGATTCCATATATAAGTGAAATCATATGGTATTTGTCTTTCTCTAGCTGATTTATTTCACTTAGCACAATACCTTCTAGGTCTATTCATGCTGTCACAAAAGGTAAGATGTCGTTCTTTTTTATGGCTGAGTAGTATTCCATTGTGTATTATGTACCACAGCTTTTTTTTTTTATCCTCACCCAAGGGCATGCTTAGAGAAGGGAAGGGAGAGAGAGAGTTGGAGAGAGAGAGAAACATTGATGTGAGAGAAACATCGATCTGTTGCCTTCTGTACATGCCCTGACCAGGAATGGAGCCCACAAGCCAGGCATGTGCCCTGATCAAGAATCAAACGGGCCGAAACCGGTTTGGCTCGGTGGATAGAGCGTCAGCCTGTGGACTGAAAGGTCCCAGGTTAGATTCCAGTCAAGGGCATATACCTTGGTTGCGGGCACATCCCCACTAGGAGGTGTGCAGGAGGCAGCTGGTCAATGTTTCTCTCTCATCGATGTTTCTAACTCTCTATCCCTCTCCCTTCCTCTCTGTAAAAAAATCAATAAAAACATATTTAAAAAAAAAAAAGAATCAAACGGACAACCTTTCGATGTAGGAGATGATGCCCAACCAACTGAGCCACACCGCCAGGGCCCAAAATTCCACTTTAAGGTATACGGGTACACTAAAGGAATTGAAACCTGGGACTCAGATGGATACGTGTACACCAATGCTCATAGAAGCATTATTTACAATAACCTAAAGGTGGAAACAACTTAAATGCCCATCAACAGATGAGCGGACAAACAATATGTTGTTTATACATACAATATAATATTATTCATCTTACAAAGGTAATGAGATTCTGATACATGCTACAATAGATGAACCTTGAAAACATGCTAAGTATGAAATAAGCCAGGAAACAAAAGGACAAACAGTATATGATTCCATTTATATGAGATATCTACAGTAGAAAAATTCAAAGAGATGGAAAGTAGAATAGAGATTACCAGGGACTGGGGGTATGGAGAAATGGGGAGTTGGTGTTTAATTTGTATAGAGTATCTGTTAGCAATGATGAGAAAATTCTGGAAATGATAGTGGGTGATGGTTACACAACATAGTGAGTCTACTTAATGCCACTGAATTGTACGTCTAAAAATGGTTAAAATAATAAATTTTGTTATGTATATTTTACCACAATAAAAATAAATAAAATTGAAAAACAAAAAGATAAGAAACAACTAGCAATCTTTACTATGACCTAAATGGCCCGAAGGCCATTTATAGACACTTGTTTTTAAATAAATAAAGTGGAGATGTTAAATATCTTTATAAACAGAAGATTGAGGTAATACGTATATAAATTATATGTAATATGAGAATGAATGGTAATTTTTTTGTCTTTGGAAATGTTTGACATTTCCTTCCTAATTTATATATGTAGTAGGCATGCACAATCAAAGTAATTAGGCTTGTGTTGCACTGAAGGGAATTAAAGGAAAGAGCTGTGATTATTTTGAGGCTATTTTATAATCTCAACTTGATTATTACTCTCTTGAGAGTAGAAGCTGCCTTAACTCGTGTGTAATTCTATTCCTTGCCACTTGGTAAACCCTGATCTGTTTTTTGAGTGAATGATTGTGGGCAGGATCAGCAAGGTTGTTTCTGTTTGGGGCATAACTGGATTGCAATGTAGGTATTAGCAGCAATGTCTCCAGCATGGCACTAGAACAAGAAAAACAGAAAAGGGGCTCAAAGCTATAAAGTTGGGGGAGGGGGAGGATTGTAAAGTTTATCCTATAAGTTAAATTTCAAAAATAGTTTCACACTGTTTTATCAGTTTAGTATAGAGTATACTAAATTGTTTTATTATAAATATTAGAGTATAATATATGAATTATTTTTAATATTAGGTATTAGATAGATCATGTTGGCTCCTTCAGTGTAGACTCCCAATGAGGTCATTAGCTGCTCCCTAGAGACCTTGTGTATCAGATATTATAGCAACTATTCAGACTGCTGTAATTGATGGACTCTAAATTTTCATGCATTCACTCACCAAGGATCAATTACTATGGATTCCTAATGGACAAGCAGGTAAGGAAAAATTTATTTGTATGTCATGTTTACTTCTTTTCCTCTCTCCTCTCCTCCCCTTCCCTCAAACTTTCTCCCCTCCCACCCCCACCTCTACCCCTGACTCTTGCATCATTATCTGTATTTTTAAGACAAACCTGTAATTATAACAAAATCTCCATGCTTAATCTGTGTAAAGATAAAATAAAAAACCAGGTCCCTGGAGGTTAATGATTATAAAGCACTAAGGAAAATTCAAGGATTAGAAATTTGGGGCAGTATTTTGTTTAATAAGAATGATCTTATTCAAACAAAGACATTTATTCATTTTTATTGAATTTATTTGGGTGACATTGGTTAATAAAATTATATAGGTTTCAAGTGTACAATTCTATAATACATTATCTGTATATTGAATTGTATGTTCACCATCCAAAGTCTAATCTCCCTCCATCACCATTTATCCCCCGTTTACCCACTTCTACCTGCCCCCATCCCCCAAAATAAAGATATTTTAAATGGAAGCTTTAGCTATTACTTTTATAGGTTCAGAGATTTAAAATTTTTCAAAATCCTTATTGTGCTACTGTCTGGACTAGGGAATATAGGGAAAGTGTGATAAAGCAGAAGTTTGCATGCAGAAGCCTAACCTGGATATTGAATACAGGAATAGAAGGAAAGGAATTGTGTGTTATTTTATTGACATTTTCCCTGGGCTAAATGCTGTGGAAAAAATGGAGGAGAAAATATATAAAGTAAAAAGTTCCTTTGATTATATGGGCAAGTGAAATACCTTTGGGGAGGTAAAACATTTTACTGCTAAAATTGCAAACAGAGATTTTCCAGAATTGGAGACTTTTGAAAATTAGCTAAATATTAAATAAACACATAATCAAGTTAAGTACTATAAACTGGATAGATGAATTTATCAAATTTTTAACATAAAAGTTCAAAGTTCTTAAGAATTTAATTTAAACTATCTAGGTTGGATTGATTTTCTGATTATATTTCAAAAGACAATAAGTGACTTCCTCCACATAAATTTATCAAGTGAGGGAAAAAGGAAATAACAGATTCAGGGGGAAAAAATAACATGAACCACAATTATGATTCTTTTATTTTTTTAATTGTGGTTCTTTTAATTGTGTTCTAAGAATACTTAAACTTTGTATGTTTTTGCCTTATTAATGTATTTAGTATGAAACTTTAAATATATGTTAACAAATTTAGCTTTTGTTTTTTAAATGGTACATATTTATTATCAACAATGTCAAGTTATATTCAACAAAGTAGGCAAAGGACTTAAGAGACATTTCAACAAAGGTGATGTAAACAAGCACCTGAAAAGACATTCACCATCATTAGTGCCAGGGAAATGTAAGTCAAAACCACAGTGACACACCACTTCACACCTATTGGATGCCTGTTAAGTTAAAACAACAGGAAAATAAGTGGTGGTGAGGATGCAGAGAAATCGGGACCTTTGCACTTTGCTGGTGGGAATGTAAAATGGTACAGCTTCTGTAGAGAACAGTTTAACAGCTTCCAGAGGGTGGTGATGCTTACACGTCATTGGAAGTGTACTTAGTACCACTGAATTGTACACTAAAATTGGCTTAAGTGGCGATTTTTATGTTATGTGTATTTTACCACAATTAAGGGGAAAAAATGAAGGAATAGAGCAAAATACAAAGAAGAGATTGACAAATTGTTTTAAACCCAACTTTCTAGGAATAACCCATATGAACACTTGGTAATAATTCTAATACCTTATTCTGTGCTTTAAGCTTTTTGTTGAGAGATATTTCAGAAATTATCTCTAAGAAAAAAGTATAGATAATAGTATAAGCAACACTTGTGAGCATAGGCATGTTGAATTGTTTAACAGGAGCTATGACCTAGGCATGAGCAGGAGTGCTTTGTGCCTGCAAAGTTAACCAGCCTGTGCAGGTTTTAAACTTGCAACTGTGGCCTTGGATAAGATGGTCTAACCAAGCAACTTAGGCATTAAATGCTCACTAAATGAAGTGGGAAATTATGAAAAGCCACAGGTCACATCATTAAATGTCTCTGAAATAAGCACCATTACTCTCTGTTTATGTTATTTGGTAATGCTATTTATCTTACTTTAGTCTAATCCTAAATGTTATTGTACCAGTAAATGTTTTCCTTTTATTCTATTTCAAATGTTTCTGGATGTAACATTAAAAAAGAATATTGGTGTCCCAGCAGGTGTGTCTCGGTGTTTGAGCATCGACCTATGAACCAGATCATGGTCCTACTCCGGGTTGCAGGCTCAATCCCCAGTGGGGCATGCAGGAGGCAACCATTCTATGATTCTCTCTTATCATTGATATTTCTATATTTCTCTTCCTCTGCCTTCCTCTCTGAAATCAATAAAAATATCTTTAAAGAATACTGGTAACATATGCTTTTATAGATCACTGGAATATGTTTTTATGGAAAAGATGCAATAACATCAGTTGAATAACCTGCTGTAAATTTTATAAAGTTTAGAAAGTCAAGGGGCGCTTTGTTCCAGTTTGAACTCCATCTTTACCTTTTTCATAACTTTAGACTAACACACCATCATAAAGCACAAATAGCCGTTGACTATTTTACATATTTTCTAGTAAGGCAAAGTTAATATAAAGAGTTATAATATCCAATGAAATGACCAAAATGCAATTATTATTTGTCTCTCTTCCCCTACCTCATCAATTATAACACATATTATTTGTTTAGCAATTATAAATACAGAAATGTCAAAATTTCTAACCTTGCTCCACCACTTATTAGTTGTGTGACAATTTTTTAAACCTTTCTCAGCCTAAGTGTCCTCATCTGTAAAATAGACATAGTAATAAGGCCTACATCCTAGGTTTGTTATGAGAGGTCAGTGAATTAATATGGAAAACAACTCTTTAGAACAATGCATGCATACAAGTGCTCCATATATATAAGCTACTTTTATTATTATTGTGAGGATGATACGCCTTCTCTGTATTTAATCCTAAAATGAATATTGTGAGACCTGATAATATGATATACTTTCTTATATTAAGGATTTTATTTTTTGGAGATAATGTCAGAAATATGATTCATGAATGTGAGGTTCTAGCCTAATGGCCCTCCTGCTCCCCTGGCCCTGAGGTAGACCCTGATAAAATTTCTGTAATAAACTCTAAGTTCATTTGGAACCTGAGTGGGGGGAAAAAGACACCACACAAATGAAAGACTTCATTGAGACGAAATAATCTGAACTGAGCCCTGAAAGATAGGATTTGTAAAGATGAGGGGAAGGGATGTAAGGAGGGACGGCGAATCAGCCTATACTATGTGCTTCACAACCTTTCTTTTCCGTCCTCATGACAGCCTGTCAGGTCAGGTCACACCTAGTATTTACCAATCAGGTATTTAAAATCCTCTCTAGCCCACAGTCATTCTTATTTCCACACTATGCTGCTTCTTTGACAATTAAAGGTTATATTCTGTGTCTTGGCCAATTATATGCTTTTAAATATCCCATTAGTTTTTAGTGGCTAGTTGTTTTTGCTTTTTCCCCCCTTAGTTGTCATATTTGCAAATACGAAATTGCAAATTGTATGTTTGCTTTTTAATTTAAGTTTTGCTGATTGGTGTTCTTTCATCATTTCACGCAGGTGTAATGTCTTTGCTGAGGCCTCTTCTTCTGGACGTGGTCCCAACAATTCAGCAGACTGCTGCTCTGGCTCTCGGGAGACTGGCTAATTATAATGACGACCTAGCGGAAGCAGTTGTCAAGGGCGACATTCTCCCACAGCTTGTTTATTCATTGGCAGAACAGAACGTAAGAACTTTTTAAAAACAAGTTATGTTTTTTACTTTAAAAATTTGATATTTTGGGTACATCTGCAAGCTTGTAGGCATTAGAATTATTAAGATGTTAATGCACATTACATTCAATTATTTGAACTGAACATAATATCTTTAGAGCATTCTACTTGAGGTTTTTTTACCATAATTGTTAATATAAAGAGAAAGAGATTTTAAAACTTAATGGAATTATACATCAAGCAGTATTTCTGTGTGTGGGAGTGTTAAAATTATAGGATCAGTCTTAGGTATATAAAGCCTTAGGCAAACAAAAAGTTGTTTACAGAAATCTTTATAAACAAGTGAAATTTGGTTAATGGCAACTGTCAGGAATTGCTTTAAAGCGAGGGGAGATAAGCATCCAAAAAGAAGGAGAATGTATTTAATGGAAGGTTTGATAAAGCTTTTTACCAAGTATGCAAGCATGTCAGGCCTTTTAAGGCTCTGTAGTTAGTAGTGACTATTAAAATCCAAGGAATTGTCTATGAATTTGAAAATTCCACAACATAAAAAGTTAAGATAATGATGAGAGAGAATGCTGGGCATCTTCACCTGGAGGGAGCAAGCTTGCCGGGGTAGACTGAGGGCTCCGGGAAAGTGACTCCTGAACTGTACCTTCAAGGATAAGGAGTAGAACAAAAGGGAGATTCAGAGCCTAGCTTTGTGGGGTCACAGGATCCTTGAGATCCAGATGAAGGCTGGACACACATACACACCGCAACCCCCCCGCCCAAAGATACATATACCATCCCCAAAAGACCTTTGAACTCACACTCCCCATTGACCTTCACATCCACTCTACACACACACACACACACACACAAATAAAAATAAATAAAATAAAAAATTTTAAAAAAATTTTAAAAAGTTAAAATAGCTTAAGGTAATGTATCACCATTATTTTTACACAATTATAAAACAATCTGTAGAAAGCTACTTTAAAACTCTAGTCTAATTTTTATAATAAATTAGTAACTATTTGGTTACTGACATAAAATTAGACTTTACAACAAATACTTAAATACCTACATATGTTACATTTAAGAAACTAAAGAAAAACATGAAATTAAAGCATCATTACTAAGTAGCATATTTCTTTTTTTGTTTTGTTTTGTTAATCCTCACCCGAGAATATTTTTTCCATTGATTCTCAGTGGAAGGGAGGGAGGAGTGGGAGAGAGAGAGAGAAAGGAGGGAGAGACTATCATCAATGTGAGAAAGAGACATCAATTGGTTGCCTCCCACACGTACCCAATCAGGACCGGAGATTGAACCTACAACCCAGGCACGTGCCCCTGACCAGAACTGAGCCTGCTACTCTCCCCTGCTCCAGAGCTCTAACCACTTAGCGCACCAGCCAGGGCTAGCAGATGGCTTATATCATCAATATATACCAGGTTTTGAGCTATAATATTAAAAACATACTTGGTATATTTTCTCTCTTATAAATTTTTTGCATCTTAATATTTTAGCCTAAGTAAATGGAATGCTTTCAAAACAGGTGCTATGACACCCAGTCACTTTTTAGTAGTCACTGTAAAGAAACAGAAACAGAATCTAAAATATGGGGTTAACTTGGTTTTGTTAAAAGGAAGAGTTAGGAGACCATTGCTGTGTCATTATGTGAACCATAAAACCACAGTGAGTGTTACAGCTAAATACTTCCTAAGCATTTAATTTTCTTAGCTATATAAAGAAAATCAAGTTTCAGTTTTATTTCTTAACCTTATAAAGTTTATATGTAGAAAATATTATAAATATGAAGCATTCACATAATATTGTCATTTGTATTTATCTTTTTAAAAAAGCATTTCTAAAAAGGGATAAATACCATATTCCATTGTTTGACTAGATTATTTTCCAGGAAAAGTGTTTTTTTTTAATATATATACAAATATTTTAGAGAGGGGGAACGGAGAGCGTGAGAGAAACATCAATGTGACAGTGAAACATTAATTGGCTGCCTCGTGTACGCCCCCTACTGGGGACCAAGCCCACAACCGACTGGGAATCGATCAGCAACCTTTCGGTGCACCTGACAACACCCAACCAACTAAGCCATACTGGCCAGGGCTGCCAGAAAAAGTGTTAAAATGTCATGAATGTTTTGCCTTTAAATTTAGGACACCAGAAAGATTATTTGAAGTTATGAAAGGCCTACCAGCCTTAGAGACTCAGGGCAAGTAAAGGAAACGAATTTGCCAGTTGACAGTTTAGTTTTACATGCTAACAACCCAAGAGCTCTCATGCGTCAAACAAATACCTTCAGTGTAATGCAGATACATTAAAATCTCAGTATTTTATGAATTTGTAGGAGATAAAATTTGCAGGAAGTAAAATATTTTATAAAATTATGTTTTAGAATAAAACATTTTAAATGCAATATGACTTACATTGTTTTTGTTTAGATACTGAACGAAAGCAATGGGGAACATCAAAAAATTAAAATGATGCTGCAGGATGTTTTTCTTCAGCATTTAAGAGTTTTTGATCTTTATTATATTAATGTTATTATTACGTTGGTTTTGGTCTTTTTAAACTTTCATTATGTAAGTGCTCAATTCACTTTGCACTTTACCTATTTCATCCTTGTAGCGTTTCTACAAGAAAGCGGCTGCCTTTGTGTTGCGAGCAGTTGCTAAGCACTCTCCCCAGCTAGCTCAGGCCATCGTTGATTGTGGAGCACTGGATACACTGGTGATATGCTTGGAAGATTTTGACCCTGGAGTCAAAGAATCTGCAGCCTGGGCTCTTGGATATATTGCAAGACATAATGCAGGTAATGGGGCATATTTTAAAGTGGGGCTATTTAAGTATATATTTACTAGGTAAATCTGGTTTTGCTTAGTAAAGCATAAGTGAGGTTTTAATGATACTTCTATACATTATGGGAGATAAGCTTTGAATGATGCCCAAGTTATTGGGATTACAAATTCACACAAAAAATCAATACATTCCAGTCTTATCTTAGTTAGAAGAGAAATTTGTAGACAGAAACAGAAAGGGGATGGGGTGGGAAATGGGACAAATGAGATATTCATTCTCAAAGACCTTGATAAATTGGTTCAGTTAAGAATTATTTTAGGTTGTCACCTCTCAGGGTACGTTGAGTCTTCACTCTTCCTCCTAACCCAGGGTATTCCAAATCAGTCAGGGCCATATCATATGAGTGAGTAATGTTGAAGAGATATGGACTTAACTTTCTAGAACATGATTGTATTCAGCCCACACTGGGCAGGAAGGAGGAGAAAGAGAAGGATCACCTTCTCTTATAAACTGATAGCTCAGTGCCTGCACTTCTCGTGTGAAGGCTGTGCTGACACACCTAATTAGTAAAAAATATACAGGGACCAAATTGCTCCTACCACTTTATAGAAGTTGCTAAATAACATAAACAAATAACACAAGAATATGCAGTTTAACTAACATGTAAAAGTGATCACTTTGCTAGTTATCAAGAACTGCATATTAAAACATTGGTGCAAATGTCTTTTCCCACCTGTTTTTACTTGGCGGGGAAAGAGGAAAGCAGAACTATAGGCAAGTGATTAAGAGCACTGTGGCATTAGACAGGACCCGAGTTTGAGTCCAAGTTCTCTCACTTAGCTGCTATGTGACATTGGATATGGCTTTTAACTTTCTGAACCTTTATTTCCTCATGTGCTACAAGAGAGTAACTACTTCAGAGTTATTCAAGATTTGTTGTGAGGATGAAAATACATGGTCAATGCTTCATAAATGAAAGATATTGGTATAAATATTGAAGGTTAGAGAGGACTTGATAATGTGTATGCCCTACAAATTGTGTCAACATGTGGAAAGTTGTTTGGTGAAACTAATCTAAGTCACAAAAGAGTTTATGGTTACTCTAAAAAGCCTACTTTGGGAATTCATCCTAAGGAAAGAATTTCACAGAATGAAAAACTATATTCGCAAAATTGTAGATAGGGTGGCTGAGTTGGTTGGAGTGTCACATCCTACACCAAAAGGTTGGGGTTCAATTCCTAGTCAGAGAGCATACCTACAGTTCGAATTCCATCCCCAGTTAGGGCACCTACAGAAGGCAACCGATCGATGTGTCTCTCTCTCTCAAATCAATAGAAACATATCCTCCAGTGAGGATTGTTTAAAAAGTGTTATTTTTATAGCTGTTATTCTTGGACACACAAATAAATCAAAGTGTCTATTCAAAAGATGTTTATTTCTGAGAAGTAAAATGGTTATGATAAATTTATTCCTTACCTAAATATTAACATTTATATTTTTAGAGTATGTTTAGTTGTAGACTATGTTTTGAAAGTATTTTTATATGTACAATAAAAATGCACCTTTTTATTTTGTATAAAGTTTGTTTGTTTTTTAATCTTGGGATTTTTTTAGAGAGAGAGGAAGGGAAAGGGATAAAGAGAAACATGATCAACCGAGGACCCAACCTGAAACCTGGGCATGTGCTCTGACTGGAATTGAACCGGTGACCTTCCAGTGCATGGGTAGATACTCACACTGGCCAGGGCCTTAAAAAAATCTTTTTAAAATACTGTAAGATGAAGAGATTTTAAAAATCGACATTATTAGCACAAGATTCATGTTAATCTTTACTCATGTAAATAGTACAAAATACTGCCTAATTAGTGTGGTTGGTAAATTTTTGGTCTCTGTTATTGTAAACCATGAATAAGATGCTTGCTTACTAGAAGTGCAGAATTGTCAGAGCTTCAACAGCTGGCATCTGCTTACTCTCTTAAAAACAAAACAAAAACAAGCCATTTTAGCCTAATCTACCTCAAACGTGTTCATGTAAATGGAGGGCCATCTATTGACCTGTATTCTTTTCAGCTCCAGATTGGTCCACACGGTTTATGAAACAAATACAGATGTCTAGACAGTGAACTACCTCCCTTTTTTTTCTTTGCTGTATCTGTCAGGGAGAAGAATGGCTTGCACAAGGGTCAGCCACCCATACTCACTTCCTTTTCTTGGACCCACAGAACTGTCACAAGCTGTGGTGGATGCGGGAGCAGTTCCTCTGTTAGTGCTTTGTATCCAGGAGCCAGAAATTGCTTTGAAAAGGATTGCTGCTTCAGACCTCAGTGATATTTCAAAGCATTCACCAGAGTTAGCACAGACAGTAGTGGATGCAGGAGCTATTGCTCACTTAGCTCAGATGATTCTGAACCCGGATGCTAAATTGAAGGTATTTAAAAATAAGTTAAAAAACAGACTTCTGTTAATCGAAGAAAATGGAAAATGAGTACAGATTAATGTATTTTCAAAAATAATTTATAAATTATCATTGAAAACAGATATGACTATGTTATGTATTTGGTCTTTTCATATGTGAAAAATATGCTGTAAGGATTACATAATAAAGACATGATTGGGGAAAATATGTGCAATGCTAAAAAGTAGAAGTAGCATCAGTATTAACATTAATCACTAAAATAAGGAATCACAGAATGATTGAATCTCAGAGTGGGAAGGCACCTAAAGGTTTTCTAGCTCACCACTATATTTGTTTATTATGAAAATTGTCATATATTTATGTTTATCTTTTTTATAGGTTCCTAAATCTGATTTTCAGTTAATAGTCTCCAATTATACTTTTATATGCTAATAGTTATATCTTTAATATTTTAAAATTGTTAATGTTAACCAAGCAATAGAAAGTTCTTTGAAATATTATTGGCATCATGCCAAACATAAGATGTTCATTCTGCCTGATTTTTTTAAATCATTTTTTTAACATATTTTATTGATTTTTTTTACAGGGAGGAAGAGAGAGGGATAGAGAGTTAGAAATATCAATGAGAGAGAAACATCTATCAGCTGCCTCCTGCACACCCCTCACTGGGAATGTGCCCGAAACTAAGGTACATGCCCTTGACCAGAATCGAACTTGGGACCCTTGAGTCCGCAGGCTGACGCTCTATCCACTGAGCCAAACCGGTCAGGTTGCCTGATTTTTTTTTGTACTGTATTAAGTACAAAAGTTTAAGTATTAAATTTAAGTATTACATAATTAAGAAATAGTATTTATCCAGAGGTCATATTCTTGATCATCTGTGATAGAGATTTAAATAGACCACAGAAAACTATGACATTTAATGTGGAAATTAGGGAATTCAAGAAATTGAGTATTTAGGTTTAAGACTAGGATGTGAATGTCTCAAGACTCAGAAATCTTATGTTATGTTACATATGTAGTTGTTTTTTCTTTTTATAAAGGAATTTGTATTAAGCTGCTTAAATTATATCTGATCTCTGCAGTGGACTCCATGTAATGCTTTGTTTCATTTGGTTTTTGCTCAATAGCGTCAGGTCCTTTCAGCTCTCAGTCAGATTGCAAAACATTCTGTGGATCTGGCCGAAATGGTGGTTGAAGCAGAGATTTTTCCAGTTGTACTTACCTGCCTGAAGGACAAAGATGAATATGTGAAGAAAAATGCTTCTACTTTAATTCGAGAGATTGCAAAACATACACCCGAGGTAAAAAAAAAAAAAAAAAAAAGCCCAGGTGCTGCGCCACATGATTTGGTTAGGGCAGGGCTTCTCATTGTGAGCACTGTGCACAGTTTGCACTAGATAATTATTTGCTGTGGGGGACTGTCCTGTCCTTTCACTAAAATTTAAAGTCCTCATTCTTTATTTCACCTAACATCTTCACTTGCTTGAAATTTTTTATAATTGAAGTGTAATAATCAGCTAGTAACCACTGTTTGCAAAGGGGGATAATTAAGCTAAGATATTTCAAGTCTGACATTGTCATTCAGCATTCAATGAGTAATCTGCTTCATACTCACTAATTGTGATTGGGGCTTTCAGTAGTTAGCAAGTTAGGAACTAGCCCTAGATTATTAGTGTCTGGGTGAGAAATTTTGACATCTATTAGAATAGGGATAAAAGTTGTGCCATCAGTGCATGAAAATTGAAGCACAGCATAAACTCCACACAGTGACTATATTTGTACATTCAAAATTGGATTAATTATAGATCAATGGAACAGAACAGAGAACCCAGAAATTGACCCACGCCACTATGCTCAATTAATATTTGACAAAGGAGATAAGAGCATACATTGAAGCAGAGACAGTCTCTTCAATAAATGGTGTTGGGAAAATTGGACAGACACATGCCAAAAAAATGAAACTAGACCACCAGCTTACACTATACACAAGAATAAACTCAAAATGGATAAAAGACTTAAATGTAAGACGTGAAACCATAAAAGTCCTCGAAGAAACCATAGGCACCAAAATCTCAGACATCTCTCATAGCAATATGTTTACCGATATATCTCCTAGGATAATGGAAATTAAGGAGAAAATAAATGGGACTACGTGAAAATAAAGTTTCTGCACAGCAAAAGAAACTATCATCAAAATAACAAGAGACCCCACTACATGGGAGAACATATTTGCCAATGATACCTGGTAAGGGGTTAATCTCCAAAATATATAGAGAATTCATACAACTTAACAAAAGGAAGACAAACAATCCAAGTAAAAAATGGGCAAAGACCTAAATAGATACTTCTCCAAAGTGGACTTACAGAAAGCTAAGAGACACATGAAAAATGCTCAAAGTCACTAATCATCCAAGAGATGCAAATCAAAACAACAATGAGGTAACATCTCCCACCTGTCACAATGGCTATCATCAACAAATCAACCAACGACAAGTGCTGGAGAGGTTGTGGAGAAAAGGAAACCCTCGTACACTGCTGGTGGGAATGCAGACTGGTGCAGCCACTGTGAAAGACAGTATGGAGTTTCCTCAAAAAGTTAAAAATGGAACTCCCATTTGACCCAGTGATCCCACTTCTAGGAATATATCCTAAGAAACCTGAAACACTCATCAGAAAGAATATATGCACTCCTATGTTCATAGCAGCACAATTTATAATAGTTACGACTTGGAAACTGCCTAAGTGCCCATCAGCAAATGAGTGGATAAAAACACTATGGTACAAGAGAAACCAAGATGGCGGCATAGGTAAACACCGGAAATTGCTGCCTCGCACAACCACTTCAAAAATACAACTAAAAGACAAAACGGACATCATCCAGAACCACAGGAAGGCTGGCTGAATGGAAATTCTACAACTAGAAGGAAAGAGAAAAGCACTGAGACTCAGAGGAGGTTCGGAAGTAAAGTGCAGAGTTACGGAGGCGCACTCGGAAAGGGCTAGCAGCTGAGGATGCGGTGGATGTGGAGAGGGCTGGCAGCTGAGGACGCGGTTGTCTTTTTCAATTGGGAGGGAGTCTCAAGCTCCTGATTAATCTGAATTCCAGTTCCGGATGAGTCTCTGGGGACCCAGACTCATACGGGGAGAAACTGGACTGTCTGGCATCAGGCAGAACTTGAGGGCGGCTTTCTCTCAGAGGTGCTTGCAGCAATTACCGGGACACTGAGACACGGGGCCTCTTAGGGTAGGACTGGGGAGCAGCCATAGCTGCTTGCTCCGCCCTGTTGATCCCCTGAGACCCCACCCCACACACGCTGTGCACAGAGGCTTTTGCATATGAAAGGCCTGGCCCTTTGCAACCTGAAAATTACCTAACAAACTGCAGCTGAATCAGAGAGGCCCAGCACTTCCAAAAGAAGATCCAAGGCCCCACAGCAGCTTGCATTGCTTCACAACTGGGCACCTCCAAACCCCAAACAAAGAAGAGGAATCTCTCCATAGCTCCTGCTGGGTAGCCTCAGGCAGAGGCTAAATTAGCACCTCCTTAGAGATCCAAGAGCCAGTGTACCCAGTGGTCAGAGTGGGACCATCCAGATTAAAACTTCTCAGATCCATAAGGGAGACACTCAGGGGGCAGACTCAGTGAGCACCAAAGCCCCACTGAAGCAAGTCTTGCCCCAGAAGGGTGTCTTCAGCACAGAAGTTCTCCCACTGCAGACACAGCTGATTCTCACAGCCAATTGGCTTGGAGGTCAATTCCTCCCAGTGATACCAACAACAATCCAGACTTAACTACAACAAGACTGTGCACAAAGCCCACAAAGGGGTGCACCAAGAGTGTCCACCTCAGGTAATTGGGGAGGCTGAGCCACTGGGCCCTATAGGACACCTAGCACACAAAGCCACTCTATCAACACAGGGAAGCATAAAAAATGTGGAGACAAAGAAACAGGTCACAAATGACAGAAATGGAGGAAAGCAAACTACTGGATATAGAGTTCAAAACCACACTTTTAAGGTTTTTCAAGAATTTTCTAGAAACCGCCTATAAATTTAGTGAGACTCTCAAGAAATCTAGTGAGACCGCCGATAAATTTAGTGAGACCCTCAAGAAATCTAGTGAGACCCTCGAGGTTATGAAAAAGGACCAACTAGAAATTAAGCATACACTGACCGAAATAAAGGATATTATGCAGAGTTCCAACAGCAGACTAGAGGATCGCAAGAATCAAGTCAAAGATCTGAAATACGAAGAAACAAAAAACATCCAACCAGAAAAACAAAAAGAAAAAAGAATCCAAAAATATGAAGATAGTGTAAGGAGCCTCTGGGACAACCTCAAGCGTACCAACATCCGAATTATGGGGGTGCCAGAAGAAGAGAGAGAGCAAGATATTGAAAACCTATTTGAAGAAATAATGGCAGAAAACTTCCCCTACCTGGTGAAAGAAATAGACTTACAAGTCCAGGAAGCGCAGAGAACCCCAAACAAAAGGAATCCAAAGAGGACCACACCAAGACACATCATAATTAAAATGCCAAGAGCAAAAGACAAAGAGAGAATCTTAAAAGCAGCAAGAGAAAAACAATCAGTTACCTCCAAGGGAGTACCCATACGATTGTCAGCTGATTTCTCAACAGAAACTATGCAGGCCAGAAGGGAGTGGCAAGAAATATTTAAAGTGATGACTAGCAAGAACCTACAACCAAGATTACTTTACCCAGCAAAGCTATCATTCAGAATTGAAGGTCAGATAAAGAGCTTCACAGATAAGAAAAAGCTAAAGGAGTTCATCACCACCAAACCAGTATTATATGAAATGCTGAAAGGTATCCTTTAAGAAGGGGAAGAAGAAGAAAAAGGTAAAGATACAAATTATGAACAACAAATACACATCTATCAACAAGTGAATCTAAAAATCAAGTGAATAAATAATCTGATGAACAGAATAAACCGGTGAATATAAAAGAATCAGGGGCATAGAAAGGGAGTGGACTGACTATTCTTGGGGGGGAAAGGGTGTGGGGGGTGTGGGAAGAGACTGGACAAAATTCGTACACCTATGGATGAGAACAGTGGGTGGCGGGGGTAAGGGCAGAGGGTGGGGTGGGAACCGGGTAGAGGGGAGCTATGGGGGGGAAAAAGAGGAACAACTGTAATAATCTGAACAATAAAGATTTGATTTAAAAAAACACTATGGTGCATTTACACAATGGAATACTACTCAGCAATAAAAAAGAAAGAATTCTCACCATTTGCTACAGCATGGATTGACCTGGAGAGTATTATGCTAAGCGAAATAAGCCAATCAGAGAAAGATAAGTATCACATGATCTCACTCATATGTGGACTCTAATGAACCAAATAAACTGATGATCAAAAATAGACCCAGAGTCATAGAAGCATGAACAGACTGTTGAACCTCAAAGGAAAGTCAGGGGAGGGTGAGTGGAAGAGATCAGCCAGTGAACGTGTATGCATATATGCATAACCCATAGACACAGACAATGGGGTGGTGAGGGCCTGGGGGTGGGGGGCGGGGGGGGTGGGAGAAGGAAGGGAGTGGGCTGGAAGAGGTTAATGGGGGGAAAAAGACCTATGTAATATTTTCAACAATAAAGATTAAAAGAAAAAAAATCAATGGAAAAATATCCTTGGGTGAGGATTGACAAAAAAAATTGGATTACTTTATTTGTATGTTTTTAATAAGTATAGTAATTTCATTAAATCGTATTTCAAATTTTACCAGGTGTTTTCAGGTCCTAAGTAAAAATGTTTGACAACAGTAATGTTTAAAGATCATCTTACGCTTCACAGTCACCTTCCTTTCCCACAGCTCTCGCAGCTGATAGTGAACGCGGGAGGAGTCGCGGCCGTGATTGACTGCATCGGGTCTTGCAAAGGAAACATACGGCTGCCTGGCATCATGATGCTTGGTTATGTGGCGGCTCATTCTGAGAACCTGGCGATGGCGGTGATCATTAGCAAGGTTTGTTCTTGCTTGGTTTTCTTCTAGTTATTGCAGTGAGATATTCTAAGACAGACCATAGTAATACTCTCCCACCGATTATAAAATGTAACTGACCAGAAAGAAAGAAACCTGGAGAATTATTCAGGGTTCATCAGTAAGTTTCCAAAAGCAGTGCTTGAAGTAAGGTTTACTTTTTGGCAGTTTAAAGTTTTATTCAGTATTTAATATCTACAAAATAGCAATACCTTAAGTATTAGTGTTACCTTTATTGACATATTCAGTGTATTTGTATCCTGAAGGATTGCCTATATATTTACAAACATGTGAAGCATACTTTGACTAAAGACTGTTGTTATAAATTACATGCCCAGTGGTCATGCTCCCCTTTTCTTCCATTTGGGCAGGAGATGACAATGGCTAGGACATCCCTTTTTATCCACTTTCCTTCAGCTTTCATGAACTAATTTCTCTTTTTAGATGTAGGCAATTCAGAGCACATATCAGATAGTGATGTTTTGTGTCTTTGCTCTACAAATTTGGCCTCATTTCAATTTACAAATTGGTATTAACACACCATACAGTGTAGCCCTGGCACATAATAGGTGCCCAGAAATATTGATTAAATTAATAATTATTGATCTCCTGAGAAACGCTTCAGAGGCTGTGTGCTTACAGTGTCTCCAGCAACCCTCTAGGGTGCGGGTTTCTTATCAGCATAGAAAACCTACTGCTGTTATGTTAAACAGAAGCGTGGATATTTTTTTATCCCTTGCAAATCCTCAGAATAAAAGGGAGCCTCAGATCTTTATTTCCTACCTATTCCTTGATAATTTTTTGCTTAACTCACTTTTTACCCTACGCTTTTCCTTTTGTTCTTCTATTACCAAAAACTATGATAGTGACTAGAACAGGAGTGCTGCTTTCTGAAGGGTCACTGTGCGATATCACTGGGATTTCTGATTCTTGGTTCTTTTGTGGATCGCAGAAAGCTTATATAGGCAGAATGAGGAAAGCAGCAGCAATTGCTTTTGCTTCCTGTATTTCCTCCCCAAACTAACCAGGAGGCGCCCCCCCTCCTTTGGTCCAGGGTTGCTGCTGGCCTCTCCCACCTCGTTGTCTCTCAGTTGGTTGAAGATCTCAGTTGAGAGAAACCGCACAGCTATGTGTCGTTCTTTTTCCCACATAGGACTCTAAGGACTAACAGCAGTGCTTCACATGTAAATAATGCTTCATAACTTTCAAAGCACAGTCATGCTTCGTATCTCGTTAGCCATCCATAACAACTGAGGCTGGGGTGGAGGAGGCTGACCTCCTTTCCTCCTGCTTCTTCAGTCTTGATATGTCCCAGAGCATGGGCTTTCTAGAAGGTTGCCTCATTCTGAAGCCAGGTCTGACCTTCTGTATTAGCAGATAGGCATTTTTAGCTGGAAAAAAGAGAAGCCAATGAAGAAATATGGCAGGTCTCTTGAGGAAATTTGTCTTAATAATCAAATTTAAAGGCACAGAGGGGAAAAGTGTACATGATCATTTGGATTTTGCTATGGTAGCATGATGCTGTGACATTGACTTTAGTGGTACTAAATTTAAGGTGATAATTATTACCAGTATAGTCTCAAATTAGTTAGAAAGTTATTCCTATACAGAATCTGGAATTATAATTTGATTTGGCATTTTGATTCTTCCTTAGATATAGAAACAGATGTATTTGAGGCCTTTTAGTTAATTCTGTTTTGATTATTTAGATAAAACTGAAGCCTGAAATGCAAAATGCAAGCACGCACTATTTGTGTAACAAGAGTAATAATTCCTACTTTGACATTCAGTCATGTTAAAATGGGCAAAACTATCACTTAAAAGTTGACCAAGCCCTGGTTGAGCATCAGCCCATACACCAAAAGGTCACCAGTCAATTCCTGGTCAGGGCACATGCCTGGGTTGAGGGCTTAATCCCCAGCACGGGGCACGCAGGCAGCCAATCTATGATTCATCTCTCACATGGAAGTTTCTCTTTCTTTCTTTCTTCCTTCTTTCTTTCTTTCTTTCTTTCTTTCTTTCTTTCTTTCTTTCTTTCTTTCTTTCATCCTCTCTCTCCTCTCTCTCTCTCTCTCTCTCTCTCTCTCTCTCTCTCTCTCTCTCTCTCTCTCTCTCTCTCTCTCTCTCTCTCTCTCTCTCTCTCTCTCTCTCTCTCTCTCTCTCTCTCTCTCTCTCTCTCTCTCTCTCTCTCCTCTCCTTTCCTCCCTCTCTAAAATAAATTAAAATACATATTCAAAATAAAATAAAAGCTGACCAAATTTAATGGACATTATTTACTAGTTTAGGAAAGGTCTTAGTAAACAGATTTAATCTAAAAGTTACTTAAGTAGAACTCTGGCTCATATCATTCATTGGATTGCAAATCTATAGTAGTTATTTTGTTGTCAGATCTATTATACTTAGTGAAAAGGCTATTTTAAAGGATTCTAAATTAAGTTTTTTAGCAAAGTAAAATAAAAGATTTTAAAATCTAAGCACTTAAATTTGTCACAGTGGAATCTGGCTTTGCCTATACACTAATCTGTGGCATCTATTGTTTGGTTAAATACCTCTGTATTTGGTGAGTAAATGCTAGCAGAGATAGTTTAGTTGGATTGGAACAGATAATTAAGGTAAATTTGTTCTAGTCATTTTATTGCTTGAAAAATGACAGCCCCTGTGCTGTGCTCATTTATTCAACCATCTAGGGGAAAAGATCAAGGCCCAATGATTTCTTCTAATGTTTGAGAGACACGGGAGACTATTTAATCCTGCTCTGGATTCATAACACTTGCTCTTTTGATCAATGCTGCAGGGCGTGCCCCAGTTGTCAGTCTGCTTGTCAGAAGAACCAGAGGATCACATTAAGGCTGCCACTGCCTGGGCCTTGGCACAGATCGGGAGACACACTCCGGAGCATGCACGGGCCGTCGCAGTCACAAACATTCTGCCAGTGCTGCTTTCTTTGTACATGTCGGCAGAAAGCTCTGAGGATCTTCAAGTAAAAGCAAGTGCTTAATTCTTACTGTTTCGTGAAGATTTGTTAGATTTTTACTCAATATGTAATTTAAAATATCTTAATTTTCATTATGGACAATATTGCTTTTGTGAGTCAAGCAGAAGAACTGAGGAGAGTCTTCTTTGAAAATGGGTTACCCTTGTCTCTAAACATCAGTGATGTTTTAAAGAAAGATCTCTGCAGGTGCAAAGTTGTGAATGTCAAGTTGTGGTCTTCTACATTCCTCTTGCTCTTTTCTTATAGAATAGGCATTGAAGAGTAATAGAATCTTGGAGTTAGAATTGGCTGCAGAGTAAGTCCATCTTACATTAAAAGTTGAGTCCTGCCCTAACCGGTTTGGCTCAGTGGATAGAGCGTCGGCCTGTGGACTGAAAGGTCCCAGGTTCGATTCCGGTCAAGGGCATGTACCTTGGTTGCAGGCACATCCCCAGTAGGAGGTGTGCAGGAGGCAGCTGATCGATGTTTCTCTCTCATCGGTGTTTCTAACTCTTTATCCCTCTCCCTTCCTCTCTGCGAAAAATCAATAAAATATATTAAAAAAAAAAAAAAAAAAAAAAAGTCGAGTCCAGCCGGCTGGTCTGGCTCAATGATTGAGGGTCGATCTATGAACCAGGAGGTCATGGTTGATTTCCGTCAGGGCACATGCCCCAGTTGCAGCTCAATCCCCAGTAGGGGGCGTGCAGGAGGCAGCTGATCAATGATTCTCTCATCATTGATGTTTCTCTCTTTCCCTTTCCCTTCCTCTCTGAAATCAATATAAAAATATCAATATAAATCAATATAAAAATATATATTATTTTAAAATTTGATTGCAAAATAATTTAAGGTGCTTTCAAATGTTAATGTAACTGGGCAAGGGGTGTTCCTGAAGCCATGATCCACTTCTCCTAACTCCAAGTCTGCCTGTTTTTTAAAATTATATGTCTTAAATTTGTTCCTTAAAAGAAAAATGTTCACAGTATTCACTAAATTAAACATTTTAAAATATATATTTAAAAAAATCAAGCTTTCTGAAAAAATATTACTAGCTACTAAAATGATTCACAAAACATGACTCTAATGTAGGTTAGGTTGTTTAATAGTTATAGAATTTCAAAGAAAGAAAATACTACCTCATTTGGAAAAAGTTATTTTTTGAAAACAACTTTTAGAATTGAGCTGGATTTAAAGAAGTGCACAGAAAAGACAATAATTCAAAGTAAAATTAAGAAGTGCTAAATTATATTTAATTTTTAATTAAAATAACAAATTAACAAATAGTGGACAAAAGTAGGCTTACAATTATAATACAAATAAATATAGTAATTAATTAATAATACAAGAATAAACTTTCACGTACACACAACTGTAAATCTACTTTTGCCCACCCCGTATTCTTTATATACTACCAAGTTTATATAACTTGGCTTTAAATAAATGATAATGATACTCTGATGTATAAATATTACTGGAGTAAAATATAATTTTTATTGTGTTTTATTTTAACAAAGGTGGCTTTAGTAAAATATTTATGTTTAATACTAATAGAAGTTAAGGGTCCTCCTGCCTACATTTGATACAATATTTACTTTCAGAAAATACACTAGGTATTAAATTAAATTCTATCAATCATTGTACTATTAGCAATCTTCCAAGGCTTTAAGTCAAGCATGTCACACTCAAAGGCTAACATGGGCAAAATAAACAAGGTTTAAGTTAAGTGAGCCGCAAAAAAACAAAAGCTTCAATTTTCATAGACACGTAGGTTTATTTTGATAGAGACATGCTGAATACAAAGGGCTAAATGAGTAATCATTAACATAAAATAATATTTTATGAACATTTTAATAAAAATTAATATTTTTTTCTTGAACATTGACTTACCAGACTCTGAATAACTGAACAAATTAATAAGTAATGCAAATAAACCTATTTTTCTTGTTCTCTGAAAGTGAAATATTTCCTGTTGCACACACCAAACAAGTCAGTCCAAGACTAATGACGTGGCAATCGGCTGCTAAAATATTCTGTGCTAGTATTAATGGAGAGACATGGTGCTCCTGCGCTAAGGTGCGTAAGGGAGATGAATGCAACACGATTATAGTTATCAGTCATTAGTGAACATTGTAGTTCGTTATTAATAATTATGTATAACAGGATATTGTAAAAATTAAGTTATGAAAATTTTATTAAAACATTTCCTACATACTGTTATATTGGCTAGGCTGCAAAAATATGCGTTGTGGTCACATGCGGCCTGCGGACTGCGGGTTTGACATGCTTGTTTTAGTCCATCCAAATATCTTAATGTAGAGCAGCGGTTCTCAACCTGTGGGTCGACACCCCTTTGGGGGGTCGAACGACCCTTTCACAGGGGTCGCCTAAGACCATCGGAAAACACATATATAATTACATATTGTTTTTGTGATTAATCACTATGCTTTAATTATGTTCAATTTGTGACAATGAAAATACATCCTGCATATCAGATATTTACATTATGATTCATAACAGTAGCAAAATTACAGTTATGAAGTAGCAACAAAAATAATTTTATGGTTGGGGGTCACCACAACATGAGGAACTGTATTAAAGGGTCGCGGCATTAGGAAGATTGAGAACCACTGATGTAGAGACTTGATCATCCTTTTTTTTTTTCTTCCCCAAGGTCTCTTGGATTCTATAAGTTGTTGGGTGAGAGATCAAGTCTGTTTGATTTGACATTATCTCAGTAGGGAAAAGGCAACCAAGAGCTTCAGAAACTGTCTAATGGTATTTCTCATTCGTTACTCTGCAGCAGCTTTCAAATTATATAAGGCCATGTTTAAGTTTATTTTGTCCCAAAGGCATGTCAACTTCTGTAAGCATTCTCTAACTGGTTCTGATCCAAGAGAACCAATGAGCAACCCCTTGGAATCTCTTGCATATTTTCACATAGCCTTACTATCTGCCTGTACATGTTATTTCAAATACCTGATTAAAAACTGAAAAAAAATACATCTTTTTAATAAGCTTACCCATATATATTTTTTAAACATTCAGGCAATTACATTTTCATTTGTTTTGATTTAGAGGCATCCTATTGAAATGTTAGTTTTGGCATTTGAATAAGTTAATTCTATCACCTTAGTTATAAAACTATTTCTAATTTAATTATTTGACTTATGTTCTTATCATGATGGTTCTTCCCTTTAATTTTTAGCTTTACTGACATATAATTCATATACATATAGTTTACTCACTGAAAGTGTACAATTCATTGGCTTTTAGTATATTCACAGAATTGTGCAACCACACCTCAGTCTAATTTTTATTCCGCCATTAGCCATCATTCCATATCTTCCCTACCTAGTCTCAGGCAACCATTAATTTACTTTCTGTCTTTGTGTATTTGTCTCTTCTGGACATTTAATTTAAATTAAATCATACAATAAATGTGGCCTTTTGTGCCTGGCTTCTTTAACTTAGCATAAGTTTCAAGGCTCATTCCTGGATAGCATATATCGATATTTGTTCCTTTTTATTGCAAAATAATATTCTATTGTATAGATATACCACATTTTGTCCAGTAAAGCTGTTAAAAATCTTAAATCCAGAAATTGACAAGTAAACAAAATCTTAATATACCGATATTCCTTTCATGCTGGACAATGCAGCTGATTTTTTTTTTAATATATCTTTATTGATTTCAGAGAGGAAGGGAGAGGGAAAGAGAGATAGAAACATCAATGATAAGAGAGAATCATTGATTGGCTGCCTCCTGCACATCCCCCACTGGGGATAGAGCCCGCAACCCAGGCATGTGCCCTTGGCTGGAATCGAACCTGGGACCCTTCAGTCCGCAGGCTGACGCTCTATCCACTGAGCCAAACCAGCTAGGGCGCAGCTGATTATTAATCATGACATACATTCCTACCTAGAAGTATGTATAAACATAAATCTGGTATGTTTCTTGACAAAGGATAGTAAAGCTCGGTGAATTTCTAGTGTCATTAGAAGTTCTAATCCTCCAGGATTCTTGATTAATAACTTGACAGTGTATCACCAATTTGGTACTGTTAGAATTAGAATAAGGCTGTCTGCATGGTGCGGTGAATGTGATCTCTACTATACTGTTAGTACCCTTTGTCACCAGTTAAGGTAAATATACTGACCTGCTAAAGTCACCAAGATCCTAAGATGGTTCTTCACAAAGGTAACTAGGTATGTTAAGAATTGAGAGTTTAATTCCAATTTGTTATACTACTTGTGGAAAAAAATTGTGCTGCATTACTTAATTTGTTGTTGTTTTTGAATCTAGCTTATAAAACAATATTTGAGAACAAATATCAAGAGATGAGAGATTACAAGACTGCTTAGCCTGGGTCTCTGGGAAACCATAAATTCAAGAGTTTCTTTATTTGAGAGCACAAATGTGATAAAAGTTTTTGTAGACTACATTTATCAACTATAAAATTCATGATACGAACATCATAATGCTCTTTGACATTCAAGAGCATTGCTAACTGTTGAATAACAAGATTCCAGAAGACCAAGTCAGCTAAGGTCTCAGAGAGAGAACAGGTGATCGGTTGATCAGAGGAAGGAGGAACTGAAGCACAAACCACAAACATACAAGCAGACAGATGTGGATTTCCAGTGGAAAACATCTGTAGATAAACCCAATTGTGGAGCCTTCCAAAGTGAAGGGGGCAGGCTTTCATACAAGGCAACAGAATCACAACCAGCCATGGCCTTAGAGCTGTCTGCAGGGATGTGCTACGGTCCATCAGAGCTCTTCTTCAGCTATGCTTTTGGCAGGGGGGCAGCACCACGTGTTGGCACCATGAAATACAGATGCTGGGGAGGGTGGGAGAGGGACCTGCAGGCACCTATTCTTTCACTGTGGGTGAGACACTGCCTCGTGTCGAGTGTTCCTCTCCAGTTGAGTAGATTCTGTTGTGCCTCTGTGAGTGGGGCAATTTCTACCCGTGACCTATAGCAGCATATCTGCAAGTGCTCACTGAATACTGCACACAGTAGAATATTTCTGACTCCACATCTATAAGCCATGAAGCCGTTTGGTGAACACAGAATGTCTGATAATGGCACTCTACAGTAAACTAAGTATTTTCTCATATTTGTTGATTGGAAGGAATAGGACATTAGTTATCTCACAGTTTCACATATACAAAATATAATACTTATTAATTTTTAGTCCTTAGCTTTATTATTTCTAATTCAGTTTCCTCATAGGTATTTTAAGAACTCAATAACACACTATACATTTTAAAATTTGGCACAAAGACAACTGGCAGGGTATCTATCTATCTACACTAATAAAAGAGAAACATGGTAATTAGCGTACGACCGCTACCCTTTTCATTGGCTAATCAGTGAGTATATGCAAATTAACTGTCAGCCAAGATGGCGGCGGGCAGCCAGGCAGCTGAGAACAGGATGCTTGGTTGCCCCAGCGATAGAGGAAACCAAGGTTCCCGCCTGCAGCTGCAAGGCTCTGAGCTCCTGAAGCAACAGCTCCAAAAGATACAATGTTTCAATTATAGAAGCTAAAAGATGGCGGTTAATCTGCATACTCAGGCTCCAAGCAGTAGAGCAAAGCCCAACAGCCCTGAAGCCGCAGAGCAGAGAGGCCTCACTGCCCAGGGATCAGCGGAGCCGAGAGGCCTCCCGGCCGCCTGGATCAGCGGAGCCAAGAGGCCTCCCGGCCCCTGGATCAGCGGAGCCGAGAGGCCTCCCGGCCCGGGGATTAGCGGAGCTGCGAGGCCTCCCGGCCCTGGGATCAGTGGAGCTGAGAGGCCTCAGGGTCCCAGGATCAGTGGAGCCGAGAGGCCTCCTGGCCGCCTGGATCAGCGGAGCCGAGAGGCCTCCTGGCCGCCTGGATCAGCGGAGCCAAGAGGCCTCCCGATATCAGCGGAGCCGAGAGGCCTCCCGATATCAGCGGAGCCGAGAGGCCTCCCGCCCCGGGATCAGCGGAGCCTGATGGAAGCCCTGTGTGTTTATGCACCCTGGGGGTTCAGAGGTCCTGTCCTAGGCAGAGGCCTATGGTGAAATTTTTGACTCTGAGAAGCAGCCTGGGGGCTGGAAGGCGGCTCCTCTGACCTCAGTGCTAGAGAAGACGATTAAGCAGAAAACTAAAGAAACCGATTTTACATCATTTCCCAGGTGGAGAACAGTTGGCATGTAAGCCCCTGACCAGTGCCCAGCCTCTCCTCTGTCAGTCTATCTCACTCTTAGGTACCATGTTCTTTGTTCTGTCTTAACTGCAACTCATTTTTAAACTAGATTGCTTTTAAAAGAAGACTAAATAAAGTTTCCCTTAAGTTATTTAGGTGGTGCTGGGGCTGCTGGGGCTGCTGGGGGCCTGATAGAAGACACAAACACGCAACGGGGGGCCTGTACCCAGCAGCCCCAAGGCCCGCCACCTTGGTGCTGGGGCTGCTGGGGGTATCAGAGACACAAACCCGCAGGCCCAGCACCCAGCAGACCCAAGGCCTTCGTGGCAGCACTAAGGAGCAGCAAGCCAAGTGGTAGGAAGCAGCAAGCAGGTGGGCAGTAACAAGGGAGGGGTCCCGGACTGCAAGAGGGCACATGCTGGGCTAAGGGACCCCCCACCCATCCCCAGTGCATGAATTTCGTGCACCGGGCCTCTAGTATATATATAAAAGCCTAAGCAACCCTTACAACTGGTCGACCGGACGACCAGTCAACCGGTCACTATGATGCACACTGACCACCAGGGGGCAGACCCTCAACACAGGAGCTGCCCCCTGGTGGTCATTGTGCTCCCACAGCCAACCTCCTGCAGTGGACCAACCTCCCGTGGTCCCTCCCCCCTGGCTGGCCAACCTCCAGGCCCCGATTGGCCCGATTTAAACTGGGTTAGACTGAGACCGCCCCAATCGGCCCCAATCACCAGCCAGGCCAAGGGATCCACCCGTGCCCGAATTCGTGCACCAGGCCTCCAGTTCTATAATAAAACCAATGAAAGATAGGAGTTTTTCTGACAACTATTTTTTTTTTTTTAATGAAACAACTGTAGCTTAGACCAGGAAATTGATTTTATTATTTCAAATTCCAGGAACATGAGAAATGAAATTTGGTCAAGCTTTAATCGATTGCTTACTTTGATATGTATTTTGCTTTGTGTTTTAATAGAGTAAAAAGGCCATAAAGAGTATCTTACAAAAATGCACCTATTTACCAGCCCTGGAGCCATTTCTCTATGATGCTCCTCCCAATATTCTAAAGCATGTGGTTGGACAGTTCAGTAAGGTAAGAAGTGCCCTTAGCCTGCAAGTAGGGGAAGAAAATGAAGATGAATTAACTTGTTTTTTCTGGTGGATCAATGTTTTCTATAAGATGGTGGCAGGGTTCTCCTACTTTCACTGATTGTATCGACAGGGATGGTAACAGATTAATAAAATTCACACATACATAATCTACACTTCTTTCTTTCTCACGGTCTCTTAACCATCTTTTTTAGTGTTCTTGGGAATAAACAGTATGTCAACACATAAAACGCTCATAATATAATTTATATTGGTAAGTAGCTTTTAGTAATTCCCCTGGTGTCTGTTAGACTCACTCATCTGGGAACACTGCAAAGATCTTATAAAGAAAAGAACAGTCTCTGAGGCACGGAAATACTCTTCCTAAAGGTCATGCAATTACCAGAGACGGTCTCAGTCATTTAAAGTTAATTGAATTATTTTATGAACAATTTTAACAAATGCAGCAGTTATACTTCTTAGATTATTACAGATTAAAAGTAGTAAAGTAGGAAGGTCAAGTTGCTAGCAGTGGGCAGCAGCCAGCAGGACTGACTGATAGCAGAGGCTGAGAGAGAATGACCGCATTGCCACAGCCACTAATGGCCAGGATGGTGACCCTAAGCCAGTGGTTCTCAACCTTGGCTGCACATTAGAATCACCTGGGAATCTTTTTAAAATCCTGATTTCTGGGCCTCAGCCTCCGGAAATTCTGTTTCCTTGATATGGGGTGGGGCCACAACATTAGTAACAAAGAAACAAAATTTCCGGAGGATGAGGCCCAGAAATCAGGATTTTAAAAAGATTCCCAGGTGATTCTAATGTGCAGCCAAGGTTGAGAACCACTGCCCTAAGCTATCAAGAACTTGTTAAATTGTGCTCAGGAGCCTTGATTTAAGAAAAATCAGTCACTAAAGTAAGTAAAAATAAATCAGTGAAATTTGCAAAAGGTTCAACAGCCACGATAAAATAAAGACAATACCTCATATTATGTACTCCTATAAATATGCCTATGGGAATATTTGCTTCAGGCAGAATTTTGTGTTTTCTTAATCTAAGGGTACCAGAGCATTAGATAAAGATGGGAAAGCAAGGCAGAAGGTAAAAAGATAGTAGTTTACTGTGGCTGGGGACAGACATAGGAGGCACGCAAACTCTCCAGACCAAAAGAATATTTAAAACTGACATATCTGTGGGCCATTCCACTTTTTAAAAATATATAGTAGTGTAATCTTTTACTGTCCAGGTGATGTGTGTTAACATTCTATTAGCCTGATCCTTTTATAGTTTTTATTTGTTAAATGCCTACACGTACCCTGTAAAGCTTTGAGAGATAAACAAGAATAAGACAACGTTAGTCTTCAAAGAACTTTGTAATCTAGCTGGGGAGACCAGAAGAAACAATTAGAAAGTACTTCAGTGTGCGAGCCTTCATAATAAACTTTTCTAAAAAGAAGGACTGGGGAGGGGTGGGCGGGAGCCAAGGCCCTGGGCCGGGCACGGGCAGGCAGAGGTGGCGTGAAAAAAATAAATAAAAATGAAAAGGACTAAGTGAATGTAGTCTGAGGTATTGCTGGGGGGCTTTAGTGGAGGAAGTGCAAGTGAAAAAAAAGCTGGTTTTGAAGAAAGAGTAAGAATGATGGGGATAGAAAGCGTGTTTCTGTCAGAGGGAATAGTAGCGAGGACCACGGAAGAGTGCGAATCCCCACATTGAGAGCCCCCTTTCCAGGACCTTCCTTGTCTGGTCAGCTGTTGTCATGCACAATCAATTCCTTCACCTGCACTGGCTCTTTCCTCTCAACACACAAACACCCGCTCTCAAATCCAGTGACTTTTAGTTCTTATTGGTTGCTTCTTAAAATCTTCTCTTGGGTTGATTCCTTAACTTTCCTGATTCTTCTACCTCTTTAACATCTCAATTTCCTTTTCCTGCCTACTCCTTAGTATGTTCCTTCCTTTGTTGAACATTAATTGAGCATCTATTAGGCACCAGGCATTAAAGAAATAAATGAATAAAGGTACAATTTCTGCCTTCATGACATTTATGTGTGCAGACATATAAACTGATAATTAAAATATTTTGTGGCAAGTGCATGGGGCTTAACACAATGCCATGATAGAAGAAAAGTACCTAACATCCTGGGATAAGAGAGTAGGGATGTCTCACAGGAAGTTTCTTAAAGGAAGTTTCTCTGACACCTGAGCTGAATCTTAAAAGATAAGAGAGAGTTAGCCAAGAAATGGGGGGAGGTGCATGGAAGATGGAAGGGCATTCTAGGTGAGGGAACAGCATGAGCAAAGGCAAGAAATGGCCTGTCATGTGCCCTTTGAGGTTATTGAACAAAATTTGGGATAGAGATTGGTGGGAAAGGAAGCTGGAGAAGTATTTAGTTGCTGGGTCACAGAAGGCTTTCTGAGCCTTGTTAAGGAGTGTGCCTTTAATTTCGTAGGTGGTGGGAAAATGTTGAATGGGTGTCAGCAAAGGAGAGACAACACTATGTTTTATGTACATGAGTGGATCTCCATTGCCTTTGCTCATATTCATAGCCTTTATTCCATATGCACAACAAAAGAAGTTCATAGATTTCTAAAAAGACTGAATTTTACTTGTAATCATCAGCAAATTTAGGCTCATTATGTTACAGGTATGGTAGACACACATTCTCTCTTACATTTTCTCGTATATATTATTGCTTTTCAACAGTAACACTTCAACTTGGAAAAGCAAATCTGACATCTTAATGTGCTTCACTTTTCAAGGTGCTGCCACATGACAGCAAAGCTCGCCGACTGTTTGTAACAAGTGGTGGACTTAAAAAGGTTCAAGAGATAAAAGCAGAACCTGGGTCTCTTCTACAAGAATACATCAACAGCATTAACAACTGCTATCCAGAGGAAATAGTAAGGTGGGAAAAATTGACTTTGAGAAGTTCAAAATCAGAATGTGGTTTTTCTGTTTTCAAATCTATATTTTATATCCACTCTGTCAAAATACTACATGAGACCAGTGTATACCTTCACCCCTGCTCTTGATCACTTTTTCTTCACAAATTAAGTAATGTTCTGATTGACACACACATTTCCAAATTAAACTAGGATATCATTTAAGACATTTATGTACTAATTTAAGACATGCTTTACTAAAGAATACCCAAATACAGAGTTCAAATTAATCTTTAATGTGAACCTGATTTAGAAAAGGGCCTATGGATTCTGATTTTCATAGTTCCCTGAATATATTATTAAGCTCACACTTCTATTAATGGGAATATTACAAATAGAAAAAGAAATATGTTGAGTGTCAAAAAGAAAGTTACAATCCATATTTGGAAAAAAACCCTGAATAAATAATGTTGTCTATGAAATGCAGGTGCTTTATAGTAATGTAGGAGGAAGCTACTTTTAAAATTAATTTTTTTAATGAGGTTGATTTGAAGATGATTAAACCTAAGCCCCAGACCTTGTAAGCCTAAAAGAGAACCATATCACTAACCCCAAAATAATTATGTGGAAAAAATGCCACAACACAATTAAGAATTAAAAGCCATATTTTTCTAATCCTACACTTATTTCTTATTTTCTCTAATATTAGAGAATATAAATTCCAATTTTAAAACTTGTTATCCTAGATAATAAAAGGCTAATATGCAAATTGTCCCCTCAACTGGGAATTTGACTAGGAGTTCAACCGAAAGTTCAACCAGAGGGCAGGGCAAGCTGGCCAACACCCTCGGCCCCTCACCCCAGCCAGCCCCAGCCCCAATCGGCCCTCCACCTGTGCACGAATTGGTGCACCGGGCCTCTAGTAACATATAAATGATTCTTCCTATTTAATATTGGTGATTCTTAATATATATGGTAACATTGATTCTAAAAACACAAAAATAATTTTATTTAAGATTAAAATCTGTTTTCTGTTCACATATGTTCTACAGATAAATTCTTTCCCAAGAGATAAGTTTATGCACTTTTGGAGTTTATGAGAACTCCTTGACCAAAAGAGTTCCAATAAGTTAGCTTTGAAAATATTAGTACATATAAAATATACCAAAGGAATAGTATATCATAAAATGTATACCTATTACATATAATGTACAAAAATTTTTTGATATACCAAAAAAGTTTATATAACACTAGAGACCTGGTACATGAATTCATGCACCAGTGGGGTCCCTCGGCCTGGCCTATGGGATCGGGCTGAAATTGGCTCTCCAACATCCCCCAAGGGGTCCCAGATTGCAAGAGGGCACAGGCCAGCCCAAGGGACCCCACCGGTGCACAATCGGGGCTGGGGAGGGACATGGGAGGTTGGCCAGGTAGGGAGAGACCACAGGAGGGCTCCAGGGCATGTCCAGCCCATCTCGTTCAGTCCCTATTGGTCGGACTCCAGCAGCAAACCTACCAGTCGGAGCGTCTACCCCCTGGTGGTCAGTGCATATCATAGCAAGCGGTTGAGCAGCCTGAGCAAATCATTAGCATATTGTGCTCTGATTGGGTGAACAGCCAACCAGTCAACCAGACACTTAGCATATTAGGCTTTTATTTATTTTTTTTTTAAATATATTTTATTGATTTTTTACAGAGAGGAAGGGAGAGGGATAGAGAGTTAGAAACATCGATGAGAGAGAAACACCAATCAGCTGCCTCCCGCACACTCCCCACTGGGGATGTGCGCGCAACCAAGGTATATGCCCTTGACCGGAATCGAACCCGGGACCCTTGAGTCCGCAGGCCGACACTCTATCCACTGAGCCAAACCGGTTAGGGCATATTAGGCTTTTATTACATAGGATATACGATATGTGTAAAACTACTAAATGGAGAAAATATAAAAATCTTTTTTCAAGGAAAAAAATAGTTAATTTTTACACATTTGCACATCCCTTTAGGAAGAATGCTATTTTATGTAAGTTTAAAATAACTTTCAATACAATTTTCTAACATAAACAAAATTATAGAAAAAATGAAAACTAAAGGGCCCCCAAATGGAATGGCCTATTAGAATTAACCAATGGTAAAGAACTTTCTTGTCTTTCTATACTCTTCTAAGGCTATTTTACAGAGCACGAAGGGAAAGAAAAACTCTATCATGTTAGAATCTAATTTGGTGTTTTGTCAAAATACCCTTGTAAATTTTTCACTTCTAACATTCTGTGATCTGGGATTTTATTTTTAAAACTAGAGGCCTGGTGCATGAAATTTGTGCACACGTAGGGTCCCTAGGCCTGGCTGACATTCAGGGCCAATCGGGGCCTTCACCTGCCAGCCGGGGCCTCCCTTCCCTGGCTGCCGGCTGCCTGTCGAGGCCTTCCTTCATTCCGCACTGCCCCCTGGTGGTCAGCGCACGTCATAGCGAGTGATCAGTCTCCCGGTCAAACTCCCGTGGGGACAATTTGCATATTAGGCTTTTATATATCTAGATTGGCTAATTATCATGAAGAATTTTGGTTAGCTGACTTTTTCAAATTTCTGATAAATTTTTTAAAGCATTAGGTTCTATAAAATGGTGTTTTATAGAAATCTTTGAAACATTGTTTATGAAGAGACCAATATAACCTTTAAATCGTTTTATTTTTACAATCATATTTTTAAGAATCACTTAATGTCTCTTTTAGAACTAATTCTTTATAAGACAAATTACCAATGATCACATTCTCTCTGCTCTTTTTAGCCTAAATATCTACTTCATATTGCCTTCCAATTTTAGTAATCTTTAAAAATTTCTAATGAAGGTAGTTGGTATGATGAGAGAGAAGGCACCCAGGACTAGAGGTTAGAAGATTTAAGTTCTAGTCCTTGTCCACGCCAGAGCCAGAGATATTTTTGGAACTCTTTTGTCTTCTTAACCTCTGCCTAAACTAGGGAGGGGAAGATGCTTTTAGGAATCTTCTAATTTGGGGAGAGAGGCATGCATACAAGTCTTCCATTTGACACATTTCTGATATGGTAACTGTATAATAACCCAAATTCAACATGGATCTATGGTAAGGTTAATTCAATTATATTCTTAAAGCCATAGAGAGCCCTAGCCGGTTTTGCTCAGTGGATAGAGCTTTAGCCTGCGGACTGAAGGGTCCCAGGTTTGATTCTGGCCAAGGGCACATGCCCAGGAGGTGGGCTCAATCTCCACTTGGGGCTGTGCAGAAGGCAGTCAATCAGTGATTCTCTCATCATTGATGTTTCTCTCTCTCTCTCTCCCTTCCTCTCTGAAATCAATAAAGATATCTATTTTTTTTTTTAAGTTTGAACAACTATTTTTTTAAAAAGCCAGAGAGATAAATTGGAATAACAGTGGTTGACGGGCAAAAAAAAAGGAATTTCCTGTTTTTTGGAGGTTCAATTCTTTTATAAGGAGTATGTGGTTAGTACCTACCATATAGTAGCACAATTTTTAAAGTTTGGGTTTTTATTTGTAATATACTTCTTGCTATTGACATTAAAAAATACCTTTCTTGCCCTGACCGGTTTGGCTGAGTGGATAGAGCGTTGGCCTGCAGACTGAAGGGTCCTAGGTTCAATTCCAGTCAAGGGCATGTACCTTGGTTGCAGGCACATCCCCAGTGGGGGGTGTACAGGAGGTAGCTGATCGATGTTTCTAGCTCTCTATCCCTCTCCCTTCCTCTCTGTAAAAAATCAATAAAATTAAAAAAAATAAATACCTTTGTGTCTGACATATTTATAAGGTCTAGGAAGGTGAGGCCTACTTTAAAATTTGTGACTAACTCAGAAAAAGCAGTTGTGAATTCCTCAGTGTATGAATACTTTGAAGAGATCCACTTGTTGAAGGACTTTTCTAGAGTAGGAGGCCTTTAGAGAAAAAGCATTCTTCAAGGTAGTTTTTACATTTGTCTGTATGTATCTGTTTAACTATGGCTACCTATAAGAACACACTATTGAGAAAATACAGCTCTGTTTTGTCCTATAACTTGACAAATTATGGAAGAAATTAGTATACTCTCAATTATGAATTTTTAAGTCAAGCATCCAAGAATAAAGATAATTAACAAAAGACAAAGCAAGTCTCGAACTTTAGGTTTTATCTGGAGAAAACACCTTATGAGTATTTGTTATTTTAAGTGTTTTGGAAAGTTTTAAATTACAATTTAGTTTTTTATTCATTTATTATATTCTAGAATGTCTGCCAAATTTTATTTGACATATTTTATATGCATGTAAGTTCTTTCCATTGTATATGAATCATCCTACAATATATAAATAAATATATTTAATATCTTTATACTAAATCTTTTATAAAATGTTCTATTTATAAATATAAATTTATAGATGCCCAAGAACAAATGAAATCAATTAACTTCCTAGGTATGCAGAATGGAATAGTTGTAAAGCACTTATGAAGTAGTTCTATAATATGAATTATACTCCCCAAATTTTTTTGTGACCAGACCTGATTAAAACATGCATTGAGAATAATCCCTAAGACAATCTGAATGCAGAAGTTGATTAGTAATGATAGATTATGTTGTCTAACTTATGAAAAAAAATCTATTAGTTATGATCATTAAAGCAACATCAGTCACTTGACATAATAAAACAAGTTGCTTTAATAAAATACTATCACTGGGTCCAAGTAACTTACTTTGAAAATATCCATTCTTTGCCACTGCACTGATAGCCCTTAAGTGTCTTGTTATTTATCTAGCACAGTTGAGTGAGTTGGTGTGTTTTTTTTCTTTTTAATCCTCACCTGAGGATATGTTTAGAAAAAGGAACAGAGGAAAGAAGGGGGAGAGAGAAATATCGATTGGTTGCCTCCCATATGGACCTCAACAGGGGATCAAGTCTGCAACCTAGGTATGTGCCCTGACGGAATCGAGCCTGAAACCTTTTGGTGTATGGGATGCCACTTCAACGAACTGAGCCACATGGCCAGGGCAATGTTCTTTTCTTGATAGGCTCTAACCTTGTGCACAAGCATTACTGGAGCATAATTATTCAGAGGTTTGATTCATAGAATTATTTCAGATAAAAACAACATCTTATTGAATCTTTTGTGCCTACTGGGCTAAATCTTTTCACCGGTATCTAATAAAAATTTTCTTTTTCAGGTATTATTCTCCTGGATATTCAGATACACTTTTGCAAAGAGTGGACAGCTATCAACCACTTATTAACTAAGCAAATTTACATTTATATATTCAAATTCACAGCAGAGTAATTATGAATAATAGTTGAATAAAGGTCTTTCTAAATATTTGAACTAAGTATACTCAAGATCTATTCAATGTAAAGTACCTTTAGGTAATATTTTCAAATTTATGTAATACTTTAAAAATTAGCGGCTTGACTATGTGAGAAACTATTCATGATCTTTTATAAAGGATTTACTCTAAAAGTAGATATAAATACATTAAATAATTTTATGGCATTTGTTACTGCTCTATTAAAAACCACACACACACACCTCCAACTAGAGACAGATGAAAGATAGTATTCAAAAACTCAGTTATTTTGGCCAATTCTTCATAGGCATAAGCAAGGAAAACTGGGCTTACAAATTCTACAGGTTATAGAAGGGAAGTAGTTGAAAGAGGAAACTAATGACAGAAGCAGAAAGACTCGAATGCTGGTGACATAGATGCATTAATCTAGCACACAGACTCTGTGAATAGCCTGTCAGAGATAACCTTACGAACTTAGGAAACTCCTGTTCATCCCAAGTTTTCCAAGGTCTTTTCTTACCCTACCTAAACCGTTCCTTACCTTCCTGGCCAGAGAGGATAGAAGGTCAACATTAAGCACTATGCTACTGCAGACAAGCTTTCCATTTTCATGGAAAGGTTTCTTAGTCTAGCTCTGCTCATGAATAAACAAGGAGGCAGGCATGTAAAATGAGCCATCAGTATTCCTTTGTCCTAGCTTCACTTTCCCAAGTCTCAAAAGTCACATTTTCAGAGATTTAAGACACAATTTGGAAAGAACACCATCAGGCTCAGACTTCACATGCATCTTCATTCCGTTAGGGAGCTAAAATGGGATGAGAGGGGCGTTCAATACAAGTTTAAGTAACAGCAGCATTAGAATTGTTCCTTCCATTTTTTCTGCTTCTGGCCTTGGGGAATATGTGATTGGATTTAGGAATCTTGGTTAGTTGGTATGTGTGTATCTTTTGATCTAAAGGAAAAGTCCTGACATGATCTCCTCTGGAAAACTGGAAAGGAGTGGATGAAAACCTGGGAGCACCTAGGCCTCGGTGTTTCCAATCTGGCTGGCTTTCAGGTGTCTTTCTCAGACTATTTTTATTGCTTCTTTACTGGGTCTATAATGTTTAGCCTTCCCTTTGTTAATTAATAACCAGGTTATTACAATGGTATCACTCCCCCCGAGAGGGGGGAAACACCTCCTGTAATCTTATAAAGGAGAAACAGACAGGTCTGTCTTCTTGTAACTGCTGCCTGCCACCAAGGGGTATAAACCTACCTGTCCCAAGGTTGAGAGGCTCTCCCTGCCTGCCAGAGGAAGGGGGAAGCAAAAAGGAAAGGAGTGCCAATGCAGAGAAGAGGAATTTTGCAATGTCCAGGTGAGTCTGGTGTCCCCGGGGAGGTGACATGGGTTATGCCCAGGAGGATGACTCTTTGGACAAGCTGGCGTCCTTGTTGTAGTCTGGAAATGACCAATTTAACAAGGTTAAAAAGCACAATTGAAAAGTGAGGAAACTTATAACAACTAAAGGTCTAGTGAGAGGCAAAACCCATTTGATAAAGGGAAAGATTAACTTAGTTCCCCCGATTAGGTCAGAGGAGTGGCTTCCCTGGAGGTAGGTGTGTTGTAACTGTCGAAAGTCTTTTTGTCCTCCAGAGTTAATCTAAATTAAGCTAAGGAAATATTCTAAGGTTTCCCCCATGAGAAACTGTGGGCCTTCTCTGTCTGACTTGTTTGGACAGAAAAGGGAAAGCAGTTTCAAGTGAAGCCGATAGACCATTCATCTTTCACTGACTTAGTCGTAAGTCCAGATCGCTGAGTCTCATTTCAGAGGACAGTGATGCAGATGGTTTCTAAAGTGAGGTCTATATTTTGTGAGCAAGCAATCAGGTAAATATGGACATAGGCACATATTCTATGATAACAGAAGCAAGAAAGGTTAATGTACACAGCAAATCATAAACCAGTTGCGAAGATTTCCATATGCAAGGCTTTGCTGGAATGAAAGCAGTGACAATCTGATAGATTGCAGTTAGAACATCTCTGGTGATGTCATCAGATGCTGTATGGCACACACAGACACAGACTTAAAAACAAAACCATGAGGACAATTTACTGCACCCGAGTCCAATACCCACAACTGGGCATTGTAGTTTTCATTGAAACACAATTTTTCTCCCTCATGTTTAAGGAGACTGTATTAGTCCAGTTTTAGTTTGACTTGTTTGCATAAACACAACAAGAGTAGCAATTACTCAAATTTGTTTGGCTAGAATCTTACTTATTCATAAGGAATCTTTAGGTTGACTTTTAGTCAGCAGTCAGCCCCTCACGGCAGAGAAGCCAAGGCCCATTTGCCGTTAGGCTATGCCCGGAACACCTATACATTTGGGTCAAGTCGTTACATCCTTGAGGTCTCCAAAGGTGTTCTGAGGTTCATTTATCGTTGTATTTCAGGAAAGCAACCTTCAGTCCTTCCCTGGAAAGACTGCCATGAACCATGTGACCAAGCAAGGTGTCAGGCCATTTCTGCCAGTGGCTTTTGATTGGCTTCGATCAGTTTGTCAGTCTCAATTCTGTAAGGCAGGGGTCCTCAAACTTTTAAACAGGGGGCCAGTTCACTGTCCCTCAGACCATTGGAGGGCCGGACTATAGTTTAAAAAAATACTATGAACAAATTCCTATGCACACTGCACGTATCTTATTTTGAAGTAAAAAAACAAAACGGGAACAAATCCAATATTTGTATTTGCATGTGGCCCGTGGGCCGTAGTTTGAGGACCCCTGATGCAAGGCATTCTGGTGTCATCCAGAATCCAGGCATGTCTCTCAAATCATGAGATTTGTCTCTCAGAATCTGCAATCCGACAGATGACTCAGATAAGCCTACTGGAGACTAGGTGTTAGCATTATGAAGGCAGGCAGTTTTTTTGTTTTTAGACAAACCCAGAATAAAATCCCTTTCCAGAGTGAGCACTCTTGAGGAATGGAAGTTGTAGTATTGTTGATTTCAAGGATTTTTTTCATAATACAACAAGGAACTGAAAACAAAAATAATTATTTGCTCCCCTCCCCAATCTCAAAATGGAAACATGCTTTAAGCAGTGGTTCTCAACCTTCTGGCCCTTTAAATACAGTTCCTCATGTTGTGACCCAACCATAAAATTATTTTCGTTGCTACTTCATAACTGCAATGTTGCTACTCTTATGAATCGTTATGTACATATCTGATATGCAGGATGGTCTTAGGCGACCCTGTGAAAGGGTCGTTCGACTGCCAAAGGGGTCGCGACCCACCGGTTGAGAACCGCTGCTTTAAAGGCTCTGTTTCTTTAGGTAAATGCGGAGATCATTGTGAAACTTAAGCCGTGGAGTTAAGTAAAGGGGTTGTGGGTATCACTGGTTTCTGAACTTCGGAGCAAAAGACAGGCACCTGCCTCACTAAACATAATGAAACACATCAACATTTTTAATATCTGCATAACTCAGTTGAACCAATACTTTCAAATAACCAATGAATGCATAAATACTTTTAAAGGTGGTCAGTTTTAATTTCTAATACAGTAAAAACATCGATAAACACAAACAAAAGCCCTTTGGAATCCTCAATGATTGTAAGTTATTGTTATGGAATAAAGTAATGGAGATCAACTTAAGAAAGTTCCCGAATCACGTAATTCATTCTTTCCTCTTTCTCCACGGTTTCCCTACCACGGTTTCAGCCGTCCTTTCAGAGCAGACCAACAGCTGTGTGTGTGTGTGTGTGGGGGGGGGGGGGGGGGGGGCGGGGGGAGGAAGGGGGGGCGTAATATAAAAAACAGGTTTTGCCCTGGCCGGCTTGGCTCAGTGGATAGAGCATCAGCCTGCGGACCGATGGGTCTCAGGTTCGATTCCGGCCAAGGGCACCTGCTGGGTTGCGGGCTCGATCCCCAGTAGGGGGTGTGCAGGAGTCAGCCGATCAATGATTCTCTCTCCTCATTGATGTTTCTATCTCTCTCTCCCTCTCCCTTCCTCTCTGAAATCAATACAGAAATATATTTTAAAAAACAGGTTTTATTAGTAGGAAGGAATCGAAGATTCTTTAAAGCCCTTAAGTTTCCGATGGGCACAAAGCTGAGTAAAACCACAGACGTGAAAGACCAGAGGGACGGGCAGAACTCCCAGAGCAGCGGCAGGTGGGCTGGGAACCTGCGAGTGAACAGGGGCAGCGGGGATGTTGCCAACACCTTGAGCTTCCCTGCGACTCCCGCTTCCTCCCGCAGGCTCCCGCGTAAGGCGTCTGGGGAGAACCGAGGGGCCGCTTCAGGAAAAAGGCGGGAGGGGGGTGGGGGGGGAGTCTCTAAAGCCCACGCCGCCCGCAGCCCCCTCAGACCTCCGGACTCCGGGTGCCTCCCCGCCGCCCCCCACACACCGCGCCCCCCACCGAGGCTCCCCCCACCAACAGGTCCCGGTCCTCCCCCAGCTGCTTCCGGAGGGTCTCCGCCTTCAGAACGTCCACATCACAGCCCGGGTTTAAGCTCGAATTTCCCGCTCCAGTTCCTTGGCCAAGTTTCCCCAAGCCCGGCACAAAACACCCACCAGAAACTGCGAGCCCTACAGGGGCCGCTTCCGGCGGAAGCTGAGGCGAGCGACAGGAGGGAAGAGAGCGCCCCCGGCGCCTGTTGTTGACGGAGCCGCCGTAGATGGGCGCTCCCTGGCGGCGCCCTCCGGAAGCGCACCTGTAGTTTCCATTACTACCGATAGAAACGAACGTGGACTGGATGAAACACGAGTCTTTTTTTTTGCATCTTTTTTTTTTTTTATTCTTTTTAAAAAAAATATTATAATAAGTATTACAAACGGTATTACATATGTGTCCTTCCCCCACCCCCCGCCCTTGACAATCCCCTGCCCTCCCTTACCCCCCAGTGTCTTATGTCCATTAGTTATGCTTATATGCATGCATACATGTCCTTCAGTTGATCTCTTACTCCCCTCCCTTCTGTATCTATACAGATGCCTCTGTATCTATTATTGTTCAAAAGTTTGTAATGGTCTTTATTATCCATGAATGAGTGAGATCATGTGGTATTTTTCCTTCATTGACTGGCTTATTTCACTTAGCATAATGCTCTCCAGTTCCATCCATGCTGTTGCAAATGGTAAGAGTTCCTTCTTTTTTACAGCAGCATAGTATTCCATCGGAAACACGAGTCTTGAGTCGTGTAGAGGTCCACATGCTTCATTTTTAATAACATTATTGTATCTGCTTGTACCGGCTAGTTCAGATCCAGAAACTTCCTCGCAGGACATCTTAATTACTGTATGTTAAATAAGGCCAGATCCTTACTTATCTTTCTCAGACAGGCTTATTTTGTTTAGCATAATACTCCAGGTCCCTCCATGCTCTCTCAAAGGGTAAGAGATCCCTCTTTTTTACTGCTGCATAGTATTCCATGGTGTAAATGTACCACAGCTTTTTTATCCACTCATCTACTGATGGGCACTTGAGCTGTTTTCAGATCTTAACTATTGTAAATTGTGCTACTATGAACTTAAGGGTGCCATACATTCTTTCTGATTGGTGTTCTGGGTTTCTTAGGATATATTCCTAGAAGTGGAATCACCGAATCTATCAATTTCTTAATGGAAAGGGGCAGGTTCCCTTTGGATCCACCCACATTCAAGTGCTTGCTTTGTGTGGTTATATTATCCCATGGGCAGGTACCAATGCCATCTGGGCAGTCAGAGCCAGTTCCCTAGAAATTAATGGTGGAGTTATGCCAGTGGCATGCTGGATCCAGACCAGTCCACTGTGACCTGCAAGAGCCCATTGCTAAATTTTTAAGAATTTTGTGAGTCAGCTATTAAATACAGCCATTATTAAAAGTTAAATTGTTTATTTACAATTAAACATATTACCTGTGTATAAACAAAGGTAATAAATACACAGAACCTATTACTAATCATATTACTACATTTTACTACTATTTATGCTCTTGGAGTTAAATACTATGTAATGTGGCTACTGCATATCTCCTACCCATTCCACACTTGAGGAGGTCATACTTGAATTGAAATCAACCACAGTGGAAGAATTTGTGCCACAAAAATTGGTAAATACTACAAATCGGGACTTGACTTATTGTCTTGTTGATTGTATAAACTTTAAAAATTTATAGAGAAAATGTTCATAATACAGGCCAGGGTTTCTCAACCTTGGGCAAAATAATTCTTTTTGGGGGTAGGGTGGTCCCTGACTCTATACATTAGATGCTAGTAACACGCCTTCTACAGCTCTGACAACCAAAAATGTCCCTGCACACTGCCAAATGTCCCCTGAGCAGCAGCATCTCTCTCTACTTGCGAATCACTGATATAAATTAAATGTGAAAGTGCCGTGTCTGTAGCTGTTACATAGCAAAGAGGACAAAGACTTGAGGAGATATTCTTCCAGGACTGGAAAACTATTATCTGATTCGGTAAAGAAGTTTCTCACATCATTGACAAGCAAGGGAAGTTCGAATATACATCTTCGTGCTTCACTTTTGTCTTACTCATTAATTTATGCAAAAATATCAACCAGTGTTCATGTTAAAGCCAGACTCATCCATCACAGATTGGCTAGGGATATGAGTTCTGCAAAAATCAGTTAGACTAGCATTCTGTGAGAATCGATTGGTTATATGAAATTTACAATAAAGATATTGCACCGTTCATTATTATTTATAAATTGTGTCCTCCATATTCTTTATATCAGTAAAAATTATATGAATATATGCACACACTTATTTTCCTCCAGAGAGCCAGTTTTTAAACATTTACCCGCACAGCATTGTCCATTATCCACCCATCGTGTGGGCTTTGCTAAGTGGTTTGGCAAAGAAAGTTGGAATATCAAGACAGGAACAAAACAGATTTGCAAGAAGAATCATGAATGGCAGACAATGGAGAAAAAACCCTGAGGCCCCCTGGATTCCCAGTTCTCTACTCTGGCCCTTCCTACAGTCCAGTTTGCATCTCCATACCAAAATCCACTACCGAATCCTCACACCAACTTCCTACCTTTTCAAGGTGCACTATTTTTCACATTTTAACGGTTCTGAATTCAGGATGCACCTTAACAACTCATATGTTTGTAGTGAGAGCTCTGATACGCTGTCCAAACACTCTCTTCAGGGCCAAGGCACCCATCCCCCAAGTTTTGGGTGTAGGGAGCCCACCGGCATTCCCTCACAGGGCATAGCCCCAAGCTGCAGGGACCTGCCTCAGAAATGGCGACAGGGGCCCCCACAACCAGTGACTGACTGACATGGAGATTCCAAGCGGCAGGGCCACTGCTCTAACTTAGGTCAATTCTATGTGGTCATTCTAGCTCCAGAGCTCCCCATGGGATCACAGGAGTGTCTGTTGCAACCTCATTTCAGTCCAGTTTGTCCCTCTGCCAAATCCTGCCTTCCTCCATCTTACAAGGGCATCTCCAAAAGCAGTCCCTAGGAAACCACAAACACTTGTCTGCAAAGCAAAGCAATGCTTTGACAGGTAGACATGGATATTCCGGTTCACTTGCTAGGGAACTATGCAACTGCCATTCAGCTTTCGCGTCAGTCATTTTTGTGAACATAGTTAGCCAGAGTTACTCCAGAGCCTGAGCCAAGCCTGGTTACACAAGCAAAATGGAGTAGAAGGATGCTAAAAGCTGAGAGGCAGGGCTTGGATCCTGGTGAATCTACAAATATCAATGGCCCTGTGAAGCTTTCGCTGAGAGGCCAACGACAATCCCCACCGACATCTTTTTCTCTTGAACTTTCACAGTGATCCAATGAGGGAGGCAGCCCCTACAGCACATCAGCCCCTTCCTTCTTCCTTGCCATTTCTTGTCAACTGTGCTCTCCCCTTCTGTTCTCTTTGTCTCAAAGCTTTTACACTGTTTTGTTAGTGGAATGTGTAAAATGAATGAAATAAAGAGGGAGTTCGGGAGAAAAAAAATCAAGATGAGGAATAAGAAAAGAGAAATAACCAAGATACAAAAAGTATTAAAGGAAATATGATATTCAACCTGTGAATCAATAGCAAGAAATCCAGAAACCCAAAAGATATACTTTCCTAACAAAACCTTAATCTACCAAAATTGTTCAACAAAAAGTAGAAAACTGAAATACGCAATTATAGCAGAGAGAAAGAAGAGGTGATTGGAGGTCCCCTATTTAAAAGGCACCAGATCCAGATGTTTTTATTGCTGAGATCCATGTCATCTTTTGCCGGAAGCCGGTCCATCCTTGCTGCTTGACACAGTCGCTGCAGGAAAGAAACATCTGCACAGCATATGTTTCAAGGGACCTGGCATATATAGCATATTGTTCTTAATATGTTTGCTCTCCTTAGTGCCATGTATTTTAACCAAGGTCACCTCTCTGAGAAAGGTTGTTTCCCCAGGTGGGGATTTTCCCCTGAGGTTAGGGAGGAGATACAACCCCTTAATTAAGTGCCAGGCGGGTAGTTAAGCTACATAATCTTTACTCCCTGGAATGGAGATAAGAAACGCCCTAACCTTTGTAATAGAAATTGACAGGATTAAAATCGGCTGGTATAAATATGGATGTAACAAGACAATAAATATCAGATCCTCATCAGATCCTCACCAGCTCCTCACCAGTTCCTCACCAGTTCCTAACCAGAGCTCCGACCAGAACTTTGGCTGGAGATCCTGGCTGGAGGTCCTGACTAGGCTGCTGATCAACTGAAGCTGTCTCCGTGTCATTCCTTCTTCGCCGACTCCGTCCACACCTTTGGGGACCCCTGGACCTGCTGGGATTGGACCTCAGCAATCTTTAAAGAACAGATAACTCAAACTTTCTGGTCTCAGAACCCCTTCCTTCTCTTAAAAAGGCTTGAGGACCTAAGAAAAGTTTTGTGTATGTGGTTGATAACTATCAATATTTACCATACTAGAAATTAAAACAAAATAATTTTTAAATCATTAGTTCATTTTAAAATAACAGTAACAAACACAGTATGTACTAATTCAAATAATTAATACATTATTGTGAAAAAGATGTTTTCCAAAAACTTAAAAAGAACAGTGACATTTTTAAAAAATGTATTTTTTATTGATTTTAGAGAGTGAGGAAGGGAAAGATAGAAACATTGACGAGAGAGAAACATCGATCAGCTACCTCCTGGACCCTCCATATCTGGGAACAAGCCCGCAACCCAGGCACGTGCCCCAACCAGCAATCAAACCAGCGATCTCTTGGTGCATGGGTCGACACTCAAACACTGAGTCACATCAGCTGGGCAAGAGTGGCATTCTTTTACATTATTGCAGTCTCTATAATGTCCAGCCTAAATAAAAGAATCCTGGGTTCTCAGGCTCCTACCTTCAATCTGTTGTAACATGTTATTTTGTTTGATGAATATAAGAAAATCTAGCTTCACATAGATATGTAGCTGGAAGAGAGAAGAGCACCTTAATCAGATAACCGTGGACATTCTTTTTTGATACTATCCCCCAACATGACAAGTGGCAGTTTTCTAAAAGTTAATTGCAATGTGGATCTGAAACCATATCCACAAACTTTTCATACTATTACATTAAAATCCATCGGTCTGCTTTGAACTTTGAATGGATCTGTTACCCATGCACGATTTTATTAGGAGGGGAATAAGCTCATGGTGGTGGATACAATTTGCTAATTGTAAAATGCTAATTTTTACTGAAAGCTCACATTTTATCACTGGCAACAAATATGGTCAGTCATTTTCTTTAAGTGACAGGCTCATGTACAAGAAGACATCTGCCAAATACCCAAGTCCAAATGACAATAATTTGTCTTGTGGCCCATTAAAAAAAAAAAGAGCTACTTCAACTTGCAATTCAGTCACTTGGTGCTTTCCCTAAAGCCAGGCATCCTACTTTAGTATGCAGCACACGTGCTTTAAGTACACTTCCTGTTTCATCCCACGGAATATTAAAAAGATGCCTGCTCAAGTGTCAAGTTTTGATAAAATTAATAATAATTTTTACTCATTATTAGGAACATTTTTTAAGTGAACCTGGCTGCTGTGTGTGGGGGAGAGCATGGGAAGGAAGATGATGATTAGAGTTTGTCCACTGCTTTGATTCATGCCAGCGCATCAGCAAACTTACCATTGGTTATGTACCTTCAGTGCAAAGGTGAACTTTCCCAAAAGTAATATATACATTTCACTTTTAATTTTTATGAAACAGGATTTTGCAAGAGGAGAAAGTGGCCTTGAAGATATAAGGAAGTACACATTTTCCGTAATAGTCAGGAAATGGTGAAAACATATAGTGGATTGTTGCTTCTAGCTTGAAGGAGTAACTGCTACAGGAACTTCTGTCCCACCATAAGGAACTAGAAAAAAAAAGGCAAAATATATGAAACAACTATTTTTCAACATAGGGCAACAGGCAGCAACAGGCTATGGCTCCTAAGAGAAAGGAAACAAATGAGGTGAGCACTAGCCCTGGATTACTACCTGGAGGCAGTTTCCAGGATACAGCCTAAGTACAGGAAACCCAAACAGTTGAGGGAAAAGAGATTACAGTTCAGGAGATTGAGGAAGCAACAGGTGGGCAGAATACAAGAAAGGAGAAAGCTGTTCAGGGGGAAATCTCAAGAGATCTGCCAAGGGGTCCTTTCAAACCACTGGCTGAATCCTAACCTGCATATGTTTGGATGAAACTCCTCCCCAGGCTGAGTTAAGAACTACCTTAAAGCAATGGGCCATGCAATGCCCAGAACTCACTCAGGGATGGGTGTATATCGAACATGGGATAGAGTCTTCTGAAGGGAATCATCCTAATAGTGCGGCTAAATTATCTTTGACTGAAGGCTGCTCTGACTCACCCCAACGAAGTAGAAAAGCAAGCCTCAAAGGGATCAAACTAATTCCAACTAACTTAACTGCACATCACATCAGAGGCCAGTGTTTTTTAAGGAATACAACAAAAGCCAGCACCCAACAATATAAAAATCCAGTGTCCTGCAGTCCAAAAGAATTACCATGCATGCAGAAAATATAATACACTTCTATCGAAGAAAATCAATCAATAGAAATAAACCTAGAAATGACAGAGATGATAAAACAATAAAGCTTCCAAGCAAACTATTATAAATGTGCTCCAGACACTCAAGAATGTAGAAGAAAATATAAGCATAATGAAGAGAGAAAGAAGAAAACAAGACCCAAGTGGAATTTCTTCCTTTTTTTTTTAATATATTTTATTGATTTTTTACAGAGAGGAAGGGAGAGAGATAGAGTATTAGAAACATCGATGAGAGAGAAACATCGATCAGCTGCCTCCTGCACATCTTCTACTGGGGATGTGCCCGCAACCCAGGTACATGCCCTTGACCGGAATCGAACCTGGGACCTTTCAGTCCGCAGGCCGACGCTCTATCCACTGAGCCAAACTGGTTTCGGCCAAGTGGAATTTCTTGAGATAAAAAATACAATATCTGAAATAAGAAATATACTGATGACATTAACAGCAGATTAGACATAGAAAAAAATGTCAGTGACCTTGAAGACATCACAGTATTTATGATCCAAAGATGAAATAAAAAGAAAACATTTTTTTTTAAAAGAAGAGAGCATCAGTGACTAGTGGGGCAGTACCAAGAAATCTAATATATCTTTAATTAGAGCATTGAAAAGGTTTTTGGGTGAGGGGCAGATATTTCAAAAAATAATGGCCAAAATTTTTCCAAATTTGATGGAAACTAGAAAACACACAGATCCAAGGAGCTCATGAACCCAGCAGAAAACTACACCAAGGCACATCATAACCAAATTTCTGAGAAGCAATGACAAAGGAATATGTTAAAAGCTGCCCCCCCAAGTTATTATATAATGAACAACAAAAAGAATAACTACAGACTTTCTATTACAAATTATGCAATCCAGAAGACAAAGGAGTGACATTTTTAAAGTACTGATTTCCACACATCACCATCTGTAATTGTTGGATTAAGTAGACAGAAAATCAGTAAGGTTATAGTAAACTTGAACATGATCAATTAACATGACCTAATTAAAATTTATGAATCACTCCATCCTAAACTTCAGAATGTATACATGCTCTTTTAAAATCCATTTGGAACATGCACTAAAACAGATCTGGGACATCAAATAAATCTGAATAAATCTAAAAGTATTAGAAGCATACAGTGAATGTTCTCTGATCACAAATAAATGGAAATAGAAACCAACCACAAAAATATCTAGAAAAATTCCCAAATGCTGGAAATTAAAAACACAATTGTAAATAACCCACAGAGTCAAAGAAAAAATTACAAGGGAATTTAGAAAGTGTTTTGAACTGAGTGGAAATGACAACACAGGGTATAAAACTCTGTGAAATAAAAACCGAAATCTCCAGGCCCTGATAAACTCACTGGAGAAGTTACCAAATATTTAAAGAAGCATTGAAACAAATTCTGGACAGTATCTTCCATAAAAGATAAATGGAAGGTGAGAGAATACTTCCCAACTTGTTTTATGAGGCCAGCATTGCCCCAAACCAGTCAAAGACTGCAAAGAAAAATTACACACTAATATCTATCATGAACTTAGACACAACATTTCTTAGAAAGTACTAGCAAATTGCAACCAACAATGTATAAAAAGAATTACATGTCATAATAAAGTGGTATGCAAGGGAGGTTCAATACCCACAAATCAATCAATATAATCCACCATATTAATAGGCTAAAGAAGATAAGCATGGGACCATACTAAAAAGCATTTGACAAAATCCAACACCCACAGCAAAAGACAACAAACTCAGAAAAAGTATTTTCAAAAAAATAAAATGACCCTAACCGGTTTGGCTCAGTGGATAGAGCGCCGGCCTGCGGACTGAAGGGTCCCAGGTTCGATTCCGGTCAAGGGCATGTACCTTGGTTACGGGCACATCCCCAGTAGGGGGTGTGCAGGAGGCAGCTGATCGATGTTTCTCTCTCATCGATGTTTCTAATACTCTATCTCTCTCCCTTCCTCTCTGTAAAAAATCAATAAAATATATTTAAAAAAAACAAAAACAAAACAAAAAACCCCCACCCTATAGTTAAAATCATATTTAGTAGTGAAAGACTCAATGGTGCCCCACTGGGTTAAGGAAATAACTCAAATGTATATCAACTAATGAATGGATAAGCAAGCTGTGGTATGATACATTCAAAGGAATGCTATTCTGCAATAAGAAGGAATCAACAGCTAAGACATGCAACAGCATGAAAATGTCTCGAAACAGTATGCAGGTGAAATATTCCAGACACAAAATACCACACACCGCATAATTCCATTGATACGGATTCTTTAAGTTAAAACTAGAGCAATAGAGAGCAGATTAGTTGTTGCCAGAAGCTGGGGCTTGGGCTAGAAAATGACTACAAAGGAGCAGGAAGGAACTTTTTGGGGTGAGGGGTGGAAATATTTCTATATCATGGAGTAGTAAAAAAAAAATGGTATGTTCCATACTCCTCTGACCGCATCCACCCTTAGCACCCGCTACCACCCACTTCCCTGTGCTAACCACCACACCCCAAATACACGCTCCACCAGCTTTTGGAGGAGGGTGCTATTTGTGACAGCAGCTACTACGGTTCATAGCACCTGAAAGGAGGGACAAGACATTGCAAGCGGGCAATAGCGATGATCATGAGAAAAGCTGGCTATCAGGAGCCCCCAACTGTTAGAAAAATCTATCAGAACACACTTACATACTATATTTCATCATTTTCTTTTCACTTTAACTTCTCTGAAACAGGGATGCATCTTTCAGTTGATGGCACCATGCAATTATCATTGGGTGTATTTATTTTTCTTAGCAGTAAATTTTTTTAAACATTGCATCTTCTAATTAATGGTAGAATTCTTACTCTGAATTCCCACAGAGGCAATACGCTGCAGAATGACTGGACACAGGAGCCATGAGGTTTTGCTGTGGATAAGGGAGCAGAGATGAGAGCCAAGACGGAATCCAGAGGACCAGAACCCATGCCTGGGCTAGAGTGTCCAAGTTAACATTACAAACTAATAGCCTTGCCCACACCTGTTCCTGTCCTTAGTTAAGGCTGAGGAAGTACTCTGGGAAGTGATACCACAGACTTTGGAATGAGGAGTCATTCATAGAAATTGCTGGAAAAGATAGTAGTAGGGAAAGGTTAACAAAGCAGTCCCATCTCCAGCAGGTGGTACCATAAACGGACAGACTAGCTTAGGCCTGGTTTGCTCAAGGAGTATGGTTGACCAGTTACATTATGAAATTAGGTAACTAGGGAACTTGCCACGTGCTCCTGGTGAACTAGAGGGCAGGGCCGCAATACTATAATTACTTAATTTTTCTGGATTTCAGTTCTTCATCTGTGAAATGGGGGATCATAATACCTACCTAATAGAATGAGTGTGTTGATTAAAAAGAGATAACATGGCCCTAGCCGGTTTGGATCAAAGGATAGAGCGTTGGCCTGCGGACTGAAGGGTCCTGGGTTCAATTCTGGTCAAGGGCACATGCCCGGGTTGTGGGCTCCATCCCCAGTGTGGGGAATGCAGGAGGCAGCCAATCAATGATTCTCTCTCAACATTGATGTTTCTCTCTCTCTCTACCTCTCTCGTCCTCTCTGAAATGAATAAAAATATATTTTTTAAAAAGATAACATGTAAAAAGAACTAAAAATAATAGTGCCTGACATATGGTAAGTATTTAGTAATTTATGTATCATTATGGTCATTTCCATAAATATTTTCTTTATTGCTTAAAGTATTACAAAGGGTATTACATATGTGTCCTTTTTTTCTGCCACCCTTGACATAAATATTTTTAAGTTCATCCATCCATCCATTCAAAAAACATTTATTTAGCAGCTACGATGCTAGGAGCTGAATGGTTTATTGTATTTCATCACTGTTCTTTAAGTCTTACCATCCTATATATTTTATTTCTGCTCCATCATCCTTCCAGTTAAACAATTAGTTGACAAAAGGGCCAGAGTTTTTAGTCTTTATATTAAAACCAATACTATAGATTCATCATAGAAGATACCAGATCTTAGCATACCAACAAATAGTTTCAGGTGTACAACATAGTGGTTAGACATTTATATAATTTGTGAAGTGATCCCCCAGATATGTCTAGTACCCACCTGGCACCATATATAGTTATTATAATACTAGAGGCCCGGTGCACAAAAATTTGTGCACTCCATGGGGTGGGGAGGGGGGTCCCCCAGCCCGGCCTGTGCCCTCTCATAGTCTGGGACCCCTCGGTAGATAACGACCTGCTGGCTTAGGCCAGCTCCTGGGTGGCAGAGGGCAGGCCCAATCCCTAAGTGCAGCCCCTGGTCAGGCTCAGAGCAGTACCGATTGGGGAGTTGGTGCGCAGCCCCATCATGCACAGAGCAGGGCCGATCAGGGGGTTGGGACGCTGCCCCCTGTCACTCACAGAGCAGGGCTGATCAGGGGGTTGGGGCGCTGCCCCCTGTCACTCACAGAGCAGGGTCGATCAGGGGGTTGGGGCGCTGCCCCCTGTCACTCACAGAGCAGGGTCGATCAGGGGGTTGGGGAGCTCCCCCCTGTCACACACAGAGCAGGGCCGATGAGGGGGTTGAGGAGCTCCCCCCTGTCATTCACAGAGTAGGGCCGATAGGGGAGTTGGGGCACTGCCCCCGTCACACACAGAGCAGGGTGGATCAGGGGGTTGGGGCGCTGCACCCTGTCACACTCAGGGCAGGGCCAATGGGGAGGTTACGGCTCTACCCTGTCACACACAGAGCAAGGCCCATGGAGGGGGGTTGGGGCGCCACCCTCTATCACCCACAGAGCAGGGCTGACCAGGGGGTTGGGGCGCCGCCACTGTCACACTCGGGGCAGTGCCAATGGAGAGGTTATGGCTCTACCCTGTCACACACAGAGCAGGGCCATCAGGGGGTTGGTGCGCTGCACCCTGTCAAACACAGAGCCGCAGGGCAATCAGGGGATCGGGGAGCTCCCCCTTATCAGGCACAGAACAGGGCTGATCAGGGGGCTGGGGCGCCTTCCCCTGTCACAAACAGAGCAGGGCGGATAGGGAGGTTGTGGCCCCGCCCCCTGTCACACACAGAGCCACAGGGCGATCAGGGGGTTTGGGCACTGCCTCCTGTCATGCTGATCCCGGTGCCAGGAGGCATATTACCCTTTTACTATATAGAATAGAGGCCTGGTGCATGGGTAGGGGCTGGCTGGTTTGCTCTGAAGGGTGTCCTGGATCAGGGTGCGGGTCCCCACTGGGGTGCCTGGCCAGTCTGGGTGAGGGGCTGAGGGCTGTTTTCTGGTTGGCGAAAGACTGAAGCTTCCAACCGCTCCTTGTTTTCTTTTTTTTTCTTTTTTATTCTGGGCCAGCTTTAGCTCTGAGGCCTTGCTGCTGAAAACATCGATACAATGTTGCGGTCTGGCTGGCTTTCAGTCCGGCTGGTTTCTGGGGTTTTGTTTAGCTTCTTATTTGCAACATAGTACATAGTTGCTTAGAGTTGCAGCCGAGAGGCCGGCAAGTTAGGCGGGGAACGTTGGAGTCTGCAGTCACTGGAGCAAGCAAGCCTCATGTTCGTTTCCAGCTGCCTGGCTGCCAGCCGCCATCTTGGCTGACAGTTAATTTGCATAAGTATATGCTGATTAGCCAATGGGAAGGGTAGCGGTCATACACTAATTACCATGTTTCTCTTTTATTAGTGTAGATTATTGATTATATTCCCTATGCTGTACTTTACATCTCACAACTATTTTGTAACTAACAATTTATACTTCTTAATCCCACCACCTTTCTTACTCATCTCCCTGACCCCACCTTCCATCCGTACTACCTAAGAGTCTGTTTCTGTTTTGTTTGTTCATTTATTTTGTTCTTTAGATTTCAGCCCTAACCGGTTTGACACAGTGGATACAATGTTGTCCTGCAGACTGAAGGGTCCCAGATTCGATTCCGGTCAAGGGCACAAATTTTACATATAAGTAAAATCATATGGTATTTGTCTTTCTCTGTCTAATTTCACTTAGCATAATACCCACTAGGTCCATCCATGTTGTCACAAATGGTAAGATTTCATTCTTTTTATAGCCAAGTAATATTCCATTGTATATATGTACCACCATATTTTAATCCATTCATCTATTGATGGGCACTTGGGCTGCTTCCATATCTTGGCTGTTGTAAATAATGCTGCAACAAACATAGGGGTGTGTGTATCTTTTCAAATTAGTGTTTTGGATTTCTTCAGATATATACCCAGAAGTAGAACTACTGGGTCATGTGGTAGTTCTATTTTTAACTTTTTTGAGGACCCTCCATACTGTTTTCCATAGTAGCCTCACCAATTTTCAATTCCACCAACAGTGCATGAGGGGTCCCTTTCTTCACATCTTCCACATCATTTGTTTATTGATTTATTGATGATAGTCATTCTTACAGATGTGAGGTTATATCTCATTGTGGTTTTAATTTGCATTGCTCTAATGATGATTGAACATAAAGATAATACTCAACTGGTAGAGATTTTTATGCCTTTTTTATTTCAGAGAGGAAGGGAGAGGGAGAGATTGAAACATCAATGATGAGAGAGAATCACTAATTGGCTGCCCTCTGCACACCCCACAGTGGGGATGGAGCCCACAACATGGGTATGTGCCCTTGACCAGAATGGAACCCAGGACCCTTCAGTCCGCGGCCAACGCTCAATCCACTGAGCCAAACTGGCTAGGACTATATGCCATTTTTTATGGTCTTGATTAGAGGAAATTATTCAAGATGTGTTAGTACCCCAATGTTACACTTAGAAGCTGTACATCCTACTTCCCAAGTTTGCATTTCTCCCCTTGAATTCTAAGCCCCTTAACCATTCAAAAGTGAAAACTTACATACACACCAGAGGTTTCTCAAACTTGGCTGCTCTCTAGAATTATCTGGGAGCTTTAGGAAAATACTAATGCCCAGGTTATTCCAGACCAACTGTACCAGAATCTCTCAATGTGGAGTCTGGACATTAGTCATTCTAACAGCTTCCCAGATGATTCTAATGTGCATCCACCAATTGGGAATCACTAGTAGAAAATTAAACACCAGTTCTACAGTGTGAATATCACACATGTATTACAATACACTTTTCAATGTCATCTCTCCCAAAAGGACTTTGTCAAGTACATACATATTCCATACAAGGTATAGCACTAAGTGTTGACTATCATGGCATCCTTTTTTTTTTTAAATCCCCATAACACTTCATTTATAATGTTGTTGTGACCAATAGACTGCCTTATTGTGTAGCTATTTTTGTACATATTTAAGCCATCTTTCAAAATATACCTTTCTTAAAGGCAAGAAATATGAAAGTGCCCTTTAATGTCAGTACTTTGTTAACTGATTTTTTAGTTACCCACCTCATAATTTCACCTTGGAATGGCCCTGCATCCATCTTTCTAGCCTTCACTCCCATCATGCACCTCCCCTCTATTACACCAATAATCTTTTCCTATATTCAATTCTCACCTCCACACACTTTATTGTTGTTCTCATAGATTTCCATTTACCAATCATCCTCATTCTTTCAAGTGTTTAATCCCCAAATATTACTGGAACAGCTTGACAATCCTTCCTCTCCCACCATAGTTCATCCTGCTGTCTCTTTGTCTCATTTCTTTCCCCTATTACTTAACCCCCTTCTTCTAACTTCCCCATTGGGGTATTAGCCCTAGTCAAAGGAATAAGTTGTGAAATGGGAGGGGAATTCAGGAGCATTGTTTCTGGTCAGTTTTGGTGAAGTGTTCAAAGAAAGCTAGACCTTGAAACAGAGCCAAGGGTGGCAGTTAGGGGAGAAGAACCTGATCATTCCACATTGAGTAAGCAGGATGGGGGGTAGGCGGGGGAAGAGAATATGGGCCATTGTTAAAATGCCAAGTGGAAGAGGTAAGCCAAGAATATAGCCAGCAAGTTCAAGGATTCAGCCAATATCCAGACAGGTTACAGGGAGGGACAAATAGAGAAGAAACATAGGTAACACAGCGCAGAGATCAAAGTCCATTAGCAAGACAATTAGATAAATATGTATTTATAGCTTCCTAGTTTTAATGGCACTCCACACCTTTTTTTACTGCACCCTGTCAGTCTGAAGTGTTCATACTTAAATGCATTCTGACTGCTCCCTAGAGACCTTTCTCGAGTGTTACCAGATTGGGACTTTGTGGGACAAAGAAGTGAAAGTCTCTATGAAGCTGTAGTCATTGCAGTAGATAATAGGCTGGTATGTTAGTTTCTTTTTTTCTGATATGTAAGTTTCTTATATGTGGTTCCTATTAACAGGGCTGGGGTAGAAATACCTGCCATTAGTAGGTAATGTCAGGTGTTGTGGGGGCTGGTATGAACCAGGCAGAAGTGTCAACTCAGAGAGGTGGAAGCAGAGATAATATTAGGGGTAAATGCAAGATGTTGTGAAGAGAAACCAGAAGTCCATGCCCCAAGAGAAGAGTACAGTAGGAGGCAGGGGCAGGGAATCAAGAGCCACAGAGAGCCAAACTATTTCGCATAGTAGAGTGCAATCATGAAATAAACATTTGGTACTCCAGGCTATACACAATGTATCAGAGCAGCCATCCATTTACTTTGAGCATTGGACTGATCGCTGGGGGAATTGCCCAGTTTAAAGACATAGGATCAAGTTAGTGTCCTCAAATAGATCCCTCCTATCAGACAGGATAGGTCCAGAGTTGTCCATCTGGGTTTTCTTCATGGAATGTGATTGCTCTTTGAGGTATATACGAATACCTTTTGAGGATCATTCAGTGTGTGCCCCTCCCATTGGATCAGAGTTGGAACTTGTGTTGGAGGTTGTGCTACATCAGCCTCACTACCTATTTCTTTGGGACCTCATATAAGATTGCTGGGAGAGTCTTTAGAGTGAGTAAAGAGGACAGGTGCTGATATTTGAGGTACAACATGTACAGAGGGAACTAAATATGGACAGCAATCAGAGCTATAAACTTTGTAATTACTGAGGGCCCTAGATTCTCTGGCAAAGACCGATGGGAAGAATGGTAAAAGGAGAACCAGGAGATCTCCCATCTGAATCATTCCCCTTGCGATTTGGTACTTAATGATGATGGCCTGGTACTGCCATGTCCCTTGTGGTAGAGGTTGTGCTGTAGGTGTTTCTGAGCAGCCAGAATTCCTACATAGATTTGACCAGCCGCTGGGTTCACAGAGGTTCTGGACGATACCAGGAAGACGTGGTGGTAAAGCCATAAATACCACAAAAGGGAGTATTCAGGGGGGTTGAGTTCAGAGAGGTATTATAAACAAACTCAGGGGTTATTTCTAGACTATTCACTTATCTGTTCATCTTTGCTCTCATTAAGGTGGACAAAGAGTGCCACAGTCTTAGCCGCCTCTGAATATTGTTGTTCTCAATAAATTCTGTAGCTCAGCCAGTGTGACTCAGTGGTTGCACATTGACCCATGCACCAATTCCCAGGTTCAATTCCCAGGTTGAGGGCTTGATCCCCAGCAGGGGGCATGCAGGAGGCAGCTGATTGATGTTGATGTTCCTCTTTCATTGGTAAAATATCTCTATCTCTCTCCTTTCCTCGCTCTCTAAAGCCAATAAAAACATTAAATAAATAAATAATAAATTCTGTAGCTGCATAAGAATATCTGGGCGCTGGATGATGGTGACTTTCAAACTATCCCAGGAGAATCATTACTGTAGACAATATTTCAGAGCCCACTGAGTCACAAGACATCGAGCACAACCCTGCCCTAACCTCCCCCAAATGTGGGGCACAGGACCTACTCAGGGGCCAGAGCCCTTCTCCCTTAGCAGTAACTTGGTGGGGCTGAATGACAACTCTATCAATAGCTCTTCCTTGGCCTTGTTAGAACCACTCTCCAATACCACAAGGTAAATAACATCACCCCTGAGCAAACAGAAACATGTCATGATTAAGTAACTTGCCCACAGTCACACAACTATGAGCGGGAGACACAGAATTTGAACCTAGGTATGCCTTATTTCAAAGTCTATGATCTCATCGAGTATGTTAGTACTGTGTCAAGGTAGGTACAAAGAAGCACAGCTGAAGGCCAATGGTTAGGGCTTTTGATTTCTATATTAATTACCATCATGGCCAAAAGGGAAGGAAAAGTGACTTCTATAAATTATGGGCACCTGGTGGCCTAGAAGGGCACTGAAGCCCAGTTATGCTAGAAATCAATATACTAAGCCCAATGTGAAGACTTTCAGTAAGTAGGTCTTCCTTGGGGTGCTTAGAAATAGATGTTTTGATTGTTGTTGTTTGTTTGTTTTTATTTTTTCATCAGGGTGAAACCTGCTATTGGTGGTTAAATAATGACTTGCTGAAAATGGCCACATTTATATTCACTCAAGGCTTATTCCAGGATCTAGGATACATTAGAATACCAATTAATTTATCAAAATAATCATTTAAATAAGAGAAGGAATTAGTCTAAATAGGCAGTAGGAATTACATAATCTTTAAAACCAATATAACCATATTATAGATATTTGGAAAACACATAATCACACAATTCCAACTCCATCACACAGTCACTGTTACCATTTGACACAATTTATGTATATATTTTATGTGCATATCTACAGACTTTATAATAAGTATATGCATATTATTTTGTATCCTGCTTTTTTTCTTAATATTATACATGCACTTTCCCATTTTGATTAAGTCTCCATAAGTTTGTTCAGTTAGTTACATAATCTTTCATTAAGTGGGCTATAACCAAAATTTATTTAAATCATTCCCTTGCTGTTGGATATTTAGGTTGTTGAAAATTTTTACTATTATAAATTTGAATATCTTCATGCAAACAAGATTTTACTTGCATAAAATATTTTGGATTCATTACTTTTATGTTCACTACCTCTCTAGGCCAGATCTTAAGCACCACACACCTCAATTAATGGATAAACATGCTGGCCAGTTTCCCCTGCTTTTATCCTGCATAACACTAAGACATTACTCGTCCTAAAATTCTACTTTCATACTTAAAATATACTTATCAGCCTATCTTCCAAGTAGTATGATTTGACTATTCTTATAACCATAAAGACCAAAATGTGAAACAGATCAGGCCCCTAAAGGCTAAGCAGTGGCTATCGGAAAATAAACTGGAACTAGTGAGACTAGATTTAGGATACACCAACTGAAAAATATTGGGCCCCAAGATACATGCTAGAGTGTCCACTGGACAAGAAAAACTTGGGCCATTTCAAGTTGGATCCACCAAGGAAGTCTCATGTGGTAAGTCAAGGGCACAGCATTGATGGTCCCTGAGTAATGGTAACATACACAGCCAAGTAGAACCAAAAATTAGAGTCCAAGAGAAATTTATCCAGGTTGACCTAGACTTAGAGTAGAGTGAGCAGTGTCAGACATCCTGGGGCACAGCAAAAACTAAACAGGGAATCAAAGCCCAGATGAATAGGTCTAGGTTTGTGACATGGCTCCAGAAATATCACATTGCTAGATGGAACCAAGGCAGAAGCCCAGTTGTATAAACTAGGCCTTCATGGGGAACAATAGGGAAGGCTGTGCCCATATGCAGCAGGCAGGTTTGTAAGCCATCAGATTTTGAGGGAATCAACACAGAAGATGTTCGGTTGAGAGCAGTACATCTGGAATTCATGGACAAGGCTTCCTAATCTATTACCCATGGACTGAGAAAATCTATTACTCAAAGACTGTGAAGACAGCCTGCTGATGTAGGTACCCACTATCTGTAGGTAATAGAGACAGACAACCAGAAAGATCCTTCAACAAAGACAAAATAATTAAAACACACACATATATGTGTATGTATGCATGTATGTATGTATAATCAAATGCTTATATGGTATAGTCCACCAGCCTTTTAGCACTCATTTATTTTGGTATGAAGGCACTATACTGTAAAAAACATATATAATGCTCTATCAATTCCAAAAAAACAATACCTTAATGTAAATTATCTGTTTCTCCACAAATTGAGAATTAGCTGAAAGCTGATTTAGGTTAAGGGGAAAGAGGGGGCAAGAAGGATTCAGAATAAGTAGTGAGTTATTGGCCATTGTATTAGCCAAAGGATGAGGGTTCTCCAGAGAAACAAAACCAACAGAATATATACATATGTATCTAGAAATATATACCTAGAAATATATATATATTGAGAGATTGAGATTTTAGGGAATTGGAATTAGTACAAGCAATTGTGGGAGCTGAAAAAATCTGAAGAATAGGCCAGCACATTGGACCCAGGAAAGAGTTCATATTGCAGTCCTGACTCACAAGGCAGCCTGGAGGTAGAATTCCTTCCTTTTTAGGGAACCTCTGTCATTTTCTCTTAAAGCACATTATGAAGGATAATCTGCTTTATACAGAGTTACTGATTTAAATGTTAGAAACATTGGACTACTTGGAGAGAAACCTTATAACCGAGGATGTAAAGTGCAGACCCCATAGAGACTGGTAAGAGTGGAAGTGACCAAGATGGCGATGTAGGTAAATGCCTGTACTCGCCACCTCCCACAACCACATCAAAATTACAACTAAAATACATAACAACCATCATCCAGAACCACCTGAAAGCTGGCTGAATGGAAGTCCTACTACTACAGAAGCAAAAAAACACACACAAATTGAGACTAGTAAGAGGGGCAGAGGTGCGGATCAGGCTGGTCCAACCACCATGTGTGGTGTTTTTTTTAATTGGGAGGGAGATTGTCTCTGCAGAGGCCCCCTGTGAGGAGCAATGGGTCCCAGCTCCACACCAGACACCCAGGCCAGGCTCCCAGAGCTGAGAAGAGAAGTCCCCATAACTATGAGCTGTAAAAACCAGCGGAGATTGGAGCTCAGTGACACAGAGGATGCTGGAGACCCAGGTGTTCCTCTTAAGGGGCCTGCACGTGAACTTATTCAGACTCACTTCCTCTGAGCTCCAGGGCCCAGGGCTAGGCTGCAGCTCTGGGGGACCAAACACATACAGGGAGGACCTGGATTGTCTGTCATCAGAACTTGGGGGTGGCTTTCTCCCAGATGGAGGTGTTCTTGTGCTGGGATCTCCTGGTCTCAGGGCTGACTGGCAGCCATTTCTGTTTGCTCTGCCCTGGTGATTCTCTGAGACCCCACCCCATCCAATTTTCAGCCTCACCCAACCTGTGTGCAGTGGTTTTTGCATATGAATGGCATGTCCTTGCTCAGGCCTCAGACTTTGCTAAAATATCTCAAACAAGCAGCAGCTGGGTCAGAATGCCCCAAACCTATCAATAAAAGACCCAAGACCCAGCACTAGTACCAGCCTACCTTGCTTCACAACTGGGCCTCACCTGGGCACTTCCAAACCCAATACAAATAGGAAGAATATGAAGATCTCTTTGTAGCTCCTGCCAAGTAGCCCCAGGCAGTGGTTGAGTTTGCATCTCCCTGGGGACCTAAGAGCCAGTGCACCCAGTGGTCAGTGTCAGATCATACCAGATTACAACTCTACGCATCCATAAGTGACACACTCAAGGGGCAGACTCAGTGAGCACCAAAGCCCCATTGAAGCAAGTCCTACTCCATAAGGGTGTCTCCTGCACAGCACTGGTCCTCACAGCCAATTGGCCTGGAGGTCAATTCCTCCAAGTGACACCAAACAGCAATCAAAGCTCAACTACAACAAGACTCTGCACACAGCCCACAAAAAGGTGCACCCAGAGTGCCCAGCACAGGTGACTGGGGAGGCTACGCCACTGGGCCCTATAGGACACCTACTACACAAGGCCACTCTACCAACTCAAGGATACATAGAAGCTCTACCCAATACATAGAAACAAACACAGGGAAGAAGCCAAAATGCAGAGACAGAAACATGTCACAGATGAAAGAAATGGGAAAAAGCAAACTACTGGAAATAGAGTTCAAAACCACAGTTATAAAGTTACTCAAGACTCTTCTTGAGACCTCCAAGGGACTTACTGAGACTTGCAAGGATCTTAGTGAGAATGCAAAAAAAAGAAAAGAAAAAAAGACAAGTCAGAAATTAAGCATACACTAACTGTGTATGAAATAAAGAATAATATACAGGGATTCAACAGTAGAGTAGAGGATTCTGAGAATCAAATCAATGATTTGAAATATGAGCAAGCAAAAAACACCCAATTAGAACAGCAAAAAGAAAAAATAATCCAAAAATATGAAGGCAGTGTAAGGAGCCTCTGGGACAACTTCAAGCGTACCAACATTCATATTATGGAGGGGCCAGAAGAAAAGAGAAAACAAGATATTGAAAACTTATTTGAAGAAATAACGACAGAAAACTTTCCCTATCTGGTAAAAGAAATAGACTTACAAGTCCTGGAAGCACAGAGCATTCCAAAACAAGAGGAACCCAAAGAGGACCACACCAAGACACATCATAATTAAAATGCCAGGGGCTAATGACAAAGAGAGAATCTTAAAAGCAGTAAGAGAAGAGCAGTTACTTACCTACAAGGGAGAGCCCATATGACTGTCAGCTGATTTCTCTACAGAAACTATGCAAACCAGAAGGGAGTGGCAAGAAATATTCAAAGTAATGAATAGCAAGAACCTACAATCAAGATTACTCTACCCAGCAAAGCTCTAATTTAGAATTGAGGGTCATATAAAGAACTTAACAAACAAGAAAAAGCTAAAGAAGTTCAAAGTCACTAATCATCCAAGAGATGCAAATCAAAACAACAATGAGGAACTATCTCACACCTGTCAGAATGGCTATCATCAACAAAGCAACAAACGACAAGTGCTGGCAAAGATGCAGAGAAAAAGGAACCCTCATGCTGCTGGTGAGAATGCAGACTGGTGTAGCCACTGTGGAAAACAGTATGGAGTTTACTCAAAAAATTAAAAATGGAACTCCCATTTAATCCAGTAATCCCACTTCTAGGAATTTATCCCAAGAAATCAGAAACACCAATCAGAAAGGATATATGCACCCCTATGTTCATAGCAGCACAATTTACAATAGCTAAGATTTGGAAAAAGCCCAAGTGACCATCAGCAGATGAGTGGATTAAAAAACGATGGTACATCTACACAATGGAATACTATGCTGCTGTAAAAAAAGAAGGAACTCTTACCATTTGTAACAGCACCTGGAGAGCATTATGCTAAGTGAAATAAGCCAGATGGAGAAAGATAAATATCACATGATCTCAGTCATTTGTGGAATATAATGAATATGATAAACTGATGAACAAAATAGAGCCAGAGGGAAAAAAATTAGAATATAATAGAAGCAATCCTGTTATTTGCAGATTTTTAATATTTCCTACAACTTTTGTAATATTATACTATGTTAGTACAGTTTTGGTAATATTATATTTAAATCTTTTTTTCTTGAAATATTAATGTTTATTGCATGTAATGTTATTATATTTAAAATCATTTTTTGAAATATTAATGTTTATTGCATGTAAATGGCTAATTATTTTGTATCTACAATCTGGTAATAGATTTATTTTGTATATTGTAAAAAGAAGGAGAAGAAATAAAAGAAGAAGAAGGAGAAGAAGAAAGAAGAAGAAGAAGAAGAAGAAGAAGGAGAAGAAGAAGAAAGAAGAAGAAGAAGAAACACATGTTTAAAAAAAATAGAACTCCCATTTGACCCAGTAATCCCACTTCTAGGAATATATTCCAAGAAATCAGAAACACCAATCAGAAAGGATATATGCATCCCTATGTTCATAGCAGCACAATTTACAATAGCTAAGATTTGAAAACAGCCCAAGTGTCCATCAGCAGATGAGTGGATTAGAAAACTGTGGTACATCTACACAATGGAATACTACACTGTTGTAAAAAAAGAAAGAAATCTTACCATTCACAACAGCATGGATGGACATGGAGAGCATTATGCTAAGCAAAATAAGCCAGTCGGAGAAAGATAAATATCACATGATCTAACTCATATGTAGAATATAATGAATAACATAAACTGATGAACAAAAATAGATCCAGAGATGAGAAGCATTGAACAGACCGTCAAACCTCAGAGGGAAGGCAGTGGGCAGGGAGGTAAGAGATCAACCAAAGGACTTGTATGCATGCATATAAGCCTAACCAATGGATACAGACAGTAGGGGAGTAAGGGCATGTGCTGGGGTGTGGGAGTGGCCAGGGAGAGGTCAATGGGAGAAAAAGGAGACATATGTAATATTTTAAACAATAAAGAATTTAAAAATAAAAGAAACAAAGAGAGAACAAAATCAGGAACAAAAGAAGCAAAGTAACAACTGACACCACAGAAATACAAAGGACCTTAAAAAAATACTATGAATAACTATCTGCCAACAAGCTGGACAACCTGGATGAAATGAACAAATTCTCAGAAAAATACAATCTTCCAAACTAAATCAGGAAGAATCAGAAAACCTGAATAGGCCAATAACAACTGATGAAATTGAAGCAGTAATCAAAAAACTCCCAGCTAACAAAAGCCCTGGTCTGGATGGGTCCACAGAGGAGTTTTAACAAACATTCAAAGAACTAATACCTATCTCCCTTAAACTATTCCCAAAAAAGTCCAAGAGGAAGGAACACTTGCAAGCTCTTTTTTTTTTACAAGGCCAGCATTCTCCTAATCCCAAAACCAAATAAAGACACTACAAAGACACTACAGGTTAATATCCCTGATGAATATAGATGCTAAAATCCTCAATAAAATTTTAGCAAATCAGTTCCCGCAATATATTTAAAAAAATCATACACCATGACCAAGTGGGATTTATTCCAGGAATGCAAGGCTGGTACAATATTCACAAATCAATAAATGTGATACATCACATAAACAAATTGAAAGACAGAAATCACATAATCATATCAATAGATGCAGAGAAAGCTTTCGACAAAATCCAACACTATTTTCATAAACACTCTAGGCAAAGTGGGAATAGAGGGATCATATCTCAACATAATAAAGGTGCTATATGACAAACCTACAGCCAACATCATACTGAATGGACAAAAACTGAAAGCATTTCCCCTATGAACAGGAGCAAGACAGGGATGTCCACTTTCACCACTCTTATTTGACATAGTATTAGAATTCCTAGCCACAGTGATAAAACAAGAAGAAATAAAAGGCATCCAAATTAGAAAGGAGGAAGTAAAACTGTCATTATTTGCAGATAACATGACATTGTACACAGAAAACCTTAAGATTCTACCAAAAAACTACTAGATTTAATAAATGAATTCAGCAATGTAGTAGGATACAAAATTAACAGCCAGAAATCAAGGACATTTTTATACATCAATAATGAATTCTCAGAAAGAAAAACTAAACGAACAATCCCATTTATCATTGCAACAAGAAAATTAAGATACTTAGGAATAAACTTAAATAAGGAGGTAAAAGACCTGTACTCAGAAAACTACAGGATATTGAAAAAAGAGATAGAGGAAGATATAAATAATTGGAAGAATATACTGTGTTCATGGATTGGTAGAATTAACATCATAAAAATGTCCATACTACCCAACGCAATCTACAGATTGAATGCAATCTCTATTAAAATACCAAAATCATATTTCAAAGATTCAGAACAAATACTCCAAAATTTTATATGAAACCAAAAGACCCTAAATAGCAGTAGCTATTTTGTGAAAGAAGAACAAAGTTGGAGGGATCACAATACCAGATATTAATTTATACTGCTAAGCCACTGTAATCAAAACAGCCTGGTATTGGCACAAGAACAGGCATATAAATCAATGGAACAGAACAAAGAATCCAGAAATTGACCCAAGCCATTGTGCTCAATTAATATTTGACAAAAGAGGCAAGAGCATACAATGGAGTAGAGATAGTCTCTTCAGAAAGTGGTGTTGGGAAAATTGGACAGGTACATGAAACAAAAAAAGAAACTAGACCACCAACTTACAGCATACACATGAATAAACTCAAAATGGATAAAAGACTTAAATGTAAGTGGTGAAAACATAAAAAATCTTAGAAGAAACCATAGGCGGCAAAATCTCAGTCATTTCCCAAAACAATATGTTTGCCAATACATCTCCTAGAGCAGCGGTTCTCAACCTGTGGGTCGCGACCCCTTTGGGGGTCGAACGAGCCTTTCACAGGGGTCGCCTAAGACCATCGGAAAACACATATATAATTACATACTGTTTTTGTGATTAATCACTATGCTTTAATTATGTTCAATTTGTAACAATGAAATTGGGGGTCACCACAACATGAGGAACTGTATTAAAGTGTCGCGGCATTAGGAAGGTTGAGAACCACTGTCCTAGAGCAAGGGAAACTAAGGAGAAAATAAAACAAATGGGACTACATAAAAATAAAAAGCTCCTGCACAGCAAACGAAACCATCAACAAAACGAAAAGGGTGCCCACTCTATGGGAAAACATATTTGCCCATGATACATATGATAAAGAGTTAATTTCCAAAATATATTAAGGAACTCATACAACTTAACAAAAGAAAGACAAACAATTCAATTTAAAAGTAGACAAAGGACCAAAAGAGGAACTCTCCAAGGTGGATATACCTGATGGCCAAGAGACATATGAAAAAATGCTCAAAGTCACTAATCATCAGAGAGATGCAAATTAAAACAACAATGAGGTATCACCTCACACCTGTCACAATGGCTATCATCAACAAATCAACAAATGACAAGAGCTGGTTAGGATGTGGAGAAAAAGGAACCCTAATATACTGCTGGTGGGAATTCAGACTGGTGCACCCACTATGAAAAACAGTGTGGAGTTTCCTCAAAAATTAAAAATGGAACTGCCATTTGACCCAGTGATCCCATTTCTAGGAATATATCCTAAAACACCGATCAGAAAGAATATATGCACCCCTATGTTCATAGCAGCACAATTTACAACAGCTAAGATCTGGAAACAGCCTAAGTGCCCATCAGTATATGAGTGGATAAAAAAGTTGTGGTACATTTATACCATGGATACTATGCAGCTATAAAAAATAAGGATCTCTTATCCTTTGAGACAGCATGGAGGGCTCTGGAGAGTATTATGCTCAGTAAAATAAGCCAGTCAGAGAAAGACAAGTATCACATGATCTCACTCATATGTGGATTCTAATGGACAAAATAAAGTGACAAACAAAATAGATCCAGAAGACAGAAGCATGGAACAAACTGACAAATATCAGAGGGATGGTGGGGGTGGGTGTTGGGTGGGGAGGGATTAACCAAAGTATTTACATGCATATATGTATAACCAATAGGGACATGGTGGAGGCGGTCAATGGGAAACAAAAGAGGACTTCTGTAATACTTTCAACAATAAAGATAAATTTAAAATAAATAACTAAATGTTAGAACATTAAAAAAGTAACATCAAGATGAGTTTTTGACCAAACAACTGGGTACCATACCCTATACAAGTTACATTTTACAATAATTATGTTATTTATATTTATGCTTATTACATATTATAGTATTATTATTAATGCTATTATATATCTGTTAAATTTTATAAAGTTAGTAGTGGCCCAGTGTACAAATTCATGCACATTGCAAGGAAATTAATTAGAAGAAATATTTTCATATCGCTATTCATCCTTTCTCTATAATAGAAGTGTCAACCAAATTCATGATCAACAATGACAGATCGAAACACATGTGTGCGATTGGCGCCAGTGAGAGTTTTATATGTATTGCACATACATGAGTCAACTTAGCCTTTTATATATATAGAATAAACTTGCTTAATTAGACCTGCTTTCTGATGTAGCTAAACTTTTCCCAGCCCAGTGAAGCACCCCAACTTCTCTTTCAGGTAATTGTCAGCAACACAGCAGTAAATATCAACATGAAGCAGATTATTATTGTAGATCACACAGGGAGAACAAAGGATAAAATATTTAACTGCAGCAGTGTTTGACTATATTCTTCAGTGAGAAAACCTGAAGTCATTTTCAAGGTCCACCATTTCTTACTTCTTTTCAGTCAGGTCAAGTTTCTAAACTTTCTAAATCTCCGTTTTCCAGGACTTCTGTGAGGATCAAATGAGATGAGGCACAGGAAAATGCTTCACAGATATTTGGTTAAAGTGTGAAATGTTTGCACTTGGCTATAAAGCAAGTTGTGTTCCTGGGCTGAAGAAACTCCAAGGAGGCTAGTCGCTAGGGAGAGGAAGCCGGGTGTTGCTACATGACATCATTACCCAGCGCCCACAGCCACCGTTTCTGGGCTGGACTGGGCTGTGGGCCGCATTTTGCACCATAGGGTCTCGGCAGTGTTGGCTACGATTTGGTGGGCTGTCGCTCCAGGGTGGTGGCGGGGCCTGTGTCCCACTTGGGGGAAGCCGAGTGTTGCTTTGTGGCTGCCAGGTCCGCAATGCCAGTGCGCTTCATGGCAGCTCCTGCACTGAGCATCTGCCCCCTGGTGGTCAGTGCATATCATAGTGACCAGTTGGATGGTCAGACAATTAGCATATTAGCCTTTTATATATATAGATAATTTTATGTGCCACATAAAATTAAGCATCACAGTGAAACAAATCAGGGTCATTGAACTCCTGAGCCTGGGCAAATGATAAAGACAAATGTGTTTCCTACCAATTCTTCCCAGATTGTGACCAACCCCAGATTTCTCATTGTTATATCTAAGGACTTAAGGACTTATTTCTCATGGTCCTGAATACAAACCTTCACTCATTGAGTCAGGCCAGCTTTGCCTCTCTCCAGTTCAACACCACTCACCAGTGGGCCATGGCTACTCCTGCTTTATGAATCCCAATCTCTGCTTATCCAGTTCTTCCACTTCTTTCAAGTATATGCTCAGAGCACTGCTTCTCAACCAAGATTTTTTTCATACATGCGCTCAAATGAGAGGTGGCATTTCCCTTCTGACTAAATGAAAAAGAAAAGATATAATAAATCATCAAAAAAAAAGCACACCACAGTTAGAGAAATGAAACCTGGAACCGAAGTTTTTACCTCTGCATATTAGTAAACCTGAAGGAGTCCACCTCCACAAGGGTCTACATTTGGGAGAGTTATTCTCTACCATTCATGGCACTCAAGATCACTGCAGCATCTCTCAAGATAAAAAACATGTATTAATAGCTGTGTTTCTTCTTAAAGAATTATTTATTTATTTTTTCAATTAATATAATATTTTTAGAGCAGTTTTAGGTATATAGTAAAATGAGCAAAATACAGAATTCCCATACACCTCTCTTCATTCCCTGCACTGAATTTCCCCTATTATTAACATCTTGCATGAGTATGGTACATCTGTTATAATTGATCAGCCACTACTGACACATTATGATTAACTAAAGTCCAAAGTTACCTTCAGGTTCACTCTTTGTGTTGTACTAGTACATTCTATGTGCTTTGACAAATGAATAACAACATGTGTGTACCATTACAGTACCCTACAGTATAGTTTTACTGCCCTAGGGATCCCTTGTGCTCTACCTCTTCATCCCGCCCTCCCTCCCCCTGACATCTGGAAACTACTGATCTTGTTATTGTCCCCATAGCTTTGCCTTTCCCAGAATGTCATATAGGTGGAATCATACAGTATATAGCTTTTTTCCAGTTGGCTTCTTTCACTTAGCAATATGCAGTTTAGCTTCTCCCATGTCTTATCATAGCTTCATAGCTCATTTCTTTTCATTGCTGAATGTTCATTGTATGAATGTACCCCAGCCTGTTTATCTGTTCAGCTACTGAAGAACATCTTGGTTGCTTCCAAATTTTGGTAATTATGAGTAAATCTATAAACATTCATGTGCAGGTTTCTGTGGACATTTTTAACTCATTTGGCTAAATATCAAGGAGTTTGATTGCTGGATCTTAAGGTAAGAGTTTTTACTTTGAGGTTGGGGGTGGAGAACTGCCAAACTGTCTTCCAAAGTACTTGTATTCTTTGGTATTCCCACCAACAATGAAAGAGTACCTGTTGCTCCGCATCCTCACTAGCATTTGGTATTGTCAGTGTTTTGAATTTTAGCCATTCTAATAGATGTGTACTGCTATCTTGTTTTAATTTGCAATTCCTTAAATACATGATACCAAGCACCTTTTCTTTTTTTTAATTTTTAAGAGAAAGGGAGAGGAAGAGGGAGAGGGGGAGGGGAAGGGGGAGGGGGAGGGGAGGGGGGAGGGGGAGGGAGAGGGAGAGGGAGAGATCGGTATGAGAAACATTGATCAGCTGCCTCTGGCATGTGCCCCAACTGGGAATGAAACTCATAATCTGGGTATGTGCCCTCACCAGGAATCCAATCTGCCACTTTTGGTGCGTGGGACAACAGTCCAACCAACTAAGCCAAACCAGCCATGGCTTGAGCACCTTTTTTCATAATTATTTGCCATTTTTATATCTTCTCTGGTGAGGTGTCTGTTCAGATCTTTTGTCCATAAAAAAACAAAAAGTTGTTTGTTTTCTTAATGTTGAGTTTTAAGAGTTCTTTAGATATTTTGCATACCAGTCCTTTATCAAATATGTATTTTGCAAAGATTTTCTCCCAATTTGTAGTTTTATTCTTTCTTTGAATGGTGTCCTTTGAAGAACAGAAGTCTTTTAATTTTAATGAAGTCCTACTTATCAGATTGTTCTTTCACAGATCATTTTTTTTTTTTGGTGTTTTATCTGAAAAGTCATTACAAACACCAAAGTCACTTTGGTTTTCTCCTAATTTATATTCTAGGAGTTTTGTCATTTTGTACATTTAAGCCCATGATTATTTTGAGTTACTTTTTGTAAAAGGTGTGAAAGTTATGTAGATTCATATTTTTGCATGTGGATGTCCAGTTCCAGCACCATTTGTTGAAAAGACTAGTTGCCTTTGTTTCTTTATCAAAGATCATCTCATATAATAAAAGCCTAGGTGGCATCATGTGTGACATCATCACAAGATGGCCAACAAAAGATGGCCACCCTCACGTTGTCTCAAGATGGCCACCACAAGATGGCCAGCAGGGCAGGGCAGTTGGGGGCGAAAAGGCCAGAAGGGCAGGGCAGTTGGGGGCGGACAGGCCAGCAGGGGAGGGCAGTTGGGTGTGACCAGGCCTGCAGGAGAGGGCAGTTGGGGGGGGGTACCAGGTCTGCAGGAGGGCAGTTGGGGGCAACCAGGCCAGCAAGGGAGGGCAGTTGGGGGCGATCAGGCCGGCAGGGGAGCAGGTAGGCATCAATCAGGTCAGCAAGGGAGTGGTTAGGGGCAATCAGGCAGGCAGACAGGTGAGCAGTTAGGAGCCAGAAGTCCCAGATTGTGAGAGAGATATCCGGCAGTTGAACATCCCCCAAGGGGACCCAGATTGTAGAGAGGGTGCAGGCTGGGCTGAGGGATACCCCCCATGCACAAATTTCATGCACTGGGCCTCTAGTTTAACTATATTTGTGTAGATCTATTTCTTGGCTTTTTATTCTTGGACTAGAGGCCCAGTGCATGAATTCGTGCATGGGTGGGGTCCCTTGGCTTGGCTGGCAATCTGGGCCGATTAGGGGGGCCGGCTGCCTGGGGGGGAGAGACCCTGGGAGATTGGCCAGTTGGCCTGGGGGAGGGGCTGCAGGAGGTTGGCTGGTCAGCCAGAGGGATTGGCCTGCAGTGGGAGCGCCGCTCACCCTGATCAGCCAACTGGCTGTAGACCCGCCCTCTGAGCGGCTGTTCCCTGGTCCAGCATCTTCTGTGGAGCCAGAGCACTTGCCTCTCCAGGGGACCCGGTTGGGGCTGGGCCCAGGGACAGTAGCACTGAGAGGCAGGGAAGTAGGCCTCAGTCCTGCTGCAGCCACGAACCTGCCTCCCAGCCTCCGGGTCAGCTCTGCAAGCCCAGTGGCGGTGCTGCATGGCGTACGGGAGTCTGGAGGAGGCAGAAAGGAGCAAGGAGGAGGAGCCCGTGGCGAGGAGGCAACAACCGCAGCCCAGGTTCCTGCCCATTGGCCTGGGGTTCCCAGCGGGAGCAGCTGCTCATCCCATCAGCCAAGTGGCGCTCCCACTGTGGTAGCGCACTGACCATCAGGGGGCAGCTCCTATGATGAGTGTCTGCCCCCTGGTGGTCAGTGCGCATCATAGCGACTGTTCAACAGGTGGTTCTGGTAGTTCTGCCATTCGGTCGCTGGGCTTTTATCATACAGGATTGGGATTGTAGTGAATCTATAGATCAAGTTGAGAAAAACTGACATCTTAACAATATTGAGTCTTCCTACCCATATGCATGGAATCTCTGTCCATTTATTTATATCAGGGGTGGGAAACCTTTTTCTGCCAAGGGCCATTTGGATATTTATAACATCATTCACAGGCCACACAAAATTATCAACTTAAAAATTATGACCGACCAGTGTGGCTCAGTGGTTGAGCATCAACCCATGACCCAAGAGGTTAGCAGTTCAATTACCAATCAGGGCATATGCCCAGGTTGTGGGCTCAATCCCCAGTAGGAGGTGTGCAGGAGGCAGCCGATCGATGATGTTTCTCTCCAATGGATGCTTCTATCTCTCTCTGTACCTCTCCCTCCCTCCCCCTCTAAAAATCAATAAAAACATTTTTTTTAAAAAAAATTACCCTCCTAAATTTTGTCAAACATTTAATTAATTTACCCCTAATGCATTGGCAGGGCCAGACCAAATGATTTTTCAGTCCCTATAGGCTCGAGGGCTAGACGTTCCCCACCCCTGATTTAGACCTTTGAACTCTTTCATCAGAGTTTGTCATTTTCCTTGTATAAATCTTATACATATTTTCTTACACTTATATCTAAGTACTTTATTTTTTTTGGTGTGAATGTAAATGGTATTGTGCTTCTGGTGTGAATGTAAATGGTATTGTGTTTTTAATTTCAAATTTCACTGTTTGTTATTGTTATATAAGAAAGAAACTGATTTTTGTATATTAACCTGTATTGTGCAACCTTGCTATAATCATTTATCAGTTCCAGGAGTTTTTTTGTTGTTAATTCCTTGGGATTTTCTACATAGGTGATCATGTCATCTGCAAGCAAAGACAGTTTTATTTCTTCTTCCTTGACCTACATTCCCATTTTCCCTTTTTCTTATCTTATTGCATTAGCTAGGACTTTTAGATGATCTTGGATAGGAATGGTGAGAGTGGACATCTTTGCCTTATTCTCAATCAAATGGGAAAAAATCTAGTTTCTCACCATTAAGTATGATGTTAGCTGTAGATTTTTTGTAGATTCCCCCCTTACCCATGGAGGATATGTTCAAGACTCTCAGTGGATACCTGAATCCATGTATAGTACCAAACCCTCTATATACTATGTTCTTTCCAATACATACATATCTAAGATAAATTTTTTTAATTAAATCTTTATTGTTCAGATTACATTTGTTCCTCTTCCCCCCCACATAACTCCCCTCCTTCCAGTTCCCGCCCCACCCTCTGCCCTCACTCCCCACCCACTGTCCTCATTCATAGGTGCACGATTTTTGTCCAGTCTCTCCCCGCATTTCCCCCCCAAGAATAGTCAGTCCATTCCCTTTCTATGTCCCTGATTCATTATAATCACCAGTTCATTCTGTACATCAGATTATTTATTCACTTGATTCTTAGATTCACTTGTTGATAGATGCATGTTTGTTGTTCACAATTTGTATCTTTACCTTTTTCTTCTTCTTCTTCTTAAAGGATACCTTTCAGTATTTCGTATAATACTGGTTTAGTGGTGATGAACTCCTTTAGCTTTTCCTTATCTGTGAAGCTCTTTATCTGACCTTCACTTCTGAATGATAGCTTTGCTGGATAAAGTAATCTTGGTTGTAGGTTCTTGGTATTCATCACTTTGAATATTTCTTGCCATTCCCTTCTGGCCTGCAAAGTTTCTGTTGAGAAATCAGCTGACAGTCGTATGGGTATTCCCTTGTAGGTAATTAAGTCTCTTTCTCTTGCTGCTTATAAGATTCTCTCTTTGTCTTTTGCTCTTGGCATTTTAATTATGATGTGTCTTGGTGTGGTCCTCTTTGGATTCCTTTTGTTTGGGGTTCTCTGCGCTTCTTGGACCTGTAAGTTCATTTCTTTCACCAGGTGGGAGAAGTTTTCTGCCATTATTTCTTCAAATAGGTTTTCAATATCTTGCTGTCTCTCATCTTCTGGCACTCCTATAATTCTGATATTAGTCCGCTTGAAGCTGTCCCAGAGGCTCCTTACACTATCTTCACACTTTCGGATTCTTTTTTTCATTTTGCTTTTCCAGTTGGGTGTTTTTTGCTTCTTCGTATTTCAAATCTTTGGCTTGATTCTTCTGCTCCTCTGGTCTGCTATTGGGTATAATATTCTTTATTTCAGTCCGTGTATGCTTAATTTCTAGTTTCTTTATCGTAGCATTGAGGGTCTCATTAGTTTTTGTGAGGCTCTGCTCAAGTTTATTGCAAGCCCTCAAAATTGCATTTTTTAGCTCCATATCCTCCATTTCTGTCATGTTTTTTTGTCTCCGCATCTTTTATGCTTTCTTGGTGCACCCCCTTGTGGTCTTTGTGTGCAGTCTTGTTCTAGTTAAGCCTTGATTGTTGTAGTTAATACTAGAGGGATTTGACCACCAGGCCGACTGGCTGTGAGAATCAGCTGTGTAGAAAACTTCTGTCCTCTGGGGAGGTGCTAATCTAGCCTTTGCCTGAGGCGATTGGCAAATGGCTCTGCGCAGGGCTTGGGCGGGGCGGGCTCAACAGGGCGGGCGGAGGGAGCAGTTATGGCTCCTCTCAGTCCGTCCCCAGGGGCTCTGCCTCTCTGTCCCAGCAACTGCTGCAAACCTCGGAGGGACCGTAGCTAGACAGTCCCGCTTCTCCCGTTTGAGTCTGGGTCCCTAGAGACTCGCCCGGATCTGGAGCTCAGAGTCTGAGACTCCCTCCTGATTGAAAACTACAACCGCACCCTCAGCCACCAGCCCGCTTTGCGCGCGCACCTCCGTACCTTTAAATTTTCCACACTGCGCCTCCTCTGAGCCTCGTAATGCTGTTGTCTTTGCTTCTAGTTGAAGAGTCTCTCCTCAGCCAGCCTTCCTGTGGTTCTGGTTGATGTCCGTTCCGTCTTTTAGTTGTATTTTTGAAGTGGTTGTTTGCGGCAGCAGTCTCCGGTGTTTACCTATGCCGCCATCTTCGATTCCTCACATCATTGTTTCTAAGATAAATTTTAATTTATAAATTAGGTATAGTAAAAGGTGAACAATAACTAATAATAAAGTAGAATTATAACATCCTATCTAATAAAGAGAGAATATGCAAATTGACCATCAAGCTTTAACAAGATGACTGCGCCCACAATGGAGGCAGGGATTTGGTAATGAGCCTTAACGAGCAATCAGCAGGGACCTGAAGCTGCGTGGTGCTGGGCCAGGGCATGGGACCTGAGGCTGTGCCCCCTGCCTGGTGGGGCTTGACAGGGGACCTCAGGGCGCACCCCCTGCCAGGTGGGGCTTGACGGGGCACCTCAGGGCACACCCCCCACCCTAGTGCTGTGCCTGGGAACCTCAGGCCGCACCCCCCGCCCCAGGCCAGGCAACCTGAGGCCGAGCCCCCCACCTGGCGGGGCTTGACAAGGGTGGGGCCGGCCAGGTCTGGATCTAGCCCAATGTGGGTGGGGCCTCTGAGTCTGCTGTGATTTCCAGGCACACATGGGTGGGCGGGGACTTGACTCTGGTTTTTGTGGCATGCCCCAGACTCTGACAGGAGAAAGATTTTTATATACATTTTACTAATTTTCTTTAATCTCTGACACTTCTATTATATAGAAAGGGAAAATAGCAATACTAAAATATTTCCTCTAATTAATTTCCTTTTAATGTGCATGAATTTCATGCACCGGGTCACTAGTACACTGTAATAAAAGTTATTGGGGCCATTATTAGGTAAAATAAAGGTCACTTAAAAACAAGCACTGCAATACTGCAACAGACAATCTAATAACTCAGACAGCTACTAAGTGACTGACAGTTGGATATTATATATAGTACTAGAGGCCCTCACACCCCAGCTTCATCCAGAAGGTCATCCAGAAGAATGTCTGGTCTAATTAGCATATTACACTTTTATTATTATAGACTAGAGGCCCGGTTCACAAAATTCATGCATGGGTGGCGGGGGTGTCCCTCAGCCCAGCCTGCACCCTCTCCAATCTGGGACCCCTCAGGGGATGTTCAACTGCTGGCAGTCAGACATCCCTCTCACAATTTGGGACCACTGGCTCCTAACCACTCACCTCCCTACCTGCCTGATTGCCCCTAACCCCTCTGCCTGCCTGCCTGATCACCCCTAACCCTTCTGCCTACCAGCCTGATCGCCCCTACATTGCCCCATGCCAGCCCAATCACTCCTACCTTGCCCCCCAGCCAGCCTGATTGCCCCTACCTTGCCCTCCCCTGCAGGCCTGATAGCCTTCCCTGCTGTGCCTTGGGCCCAGTCTGGCCTCCCTCTGCAGAAGGCGACCTGGCGGATCATTACCCCGCTGCTGCTGCCACTGCTGGCCTGAGCCTCAGCCCTTCGCAGCTGCCCACGGCTGCCTGAGCCTTGGCCCTTGCAGCTGCTGCAGCTTTGTCTGGAAGGACATCCGGAAGACAGCCACTCTAATCTAGTTAGCATATTACCCTTTCATTAGTATAGATTTGGGGACCATTACAACCACACAGAACTTAAAACACATGGCCCTGGCTGGTTTGGCTTAATGGAGAGACAATCGGCCTACGTACTGAAGGGTCCCAGGTTCGATTCTGGTCAAGGGCACATGCCTGGGTTGCAGCTCGGTCCCCAGTAAGGGGCCTGTGGGAGGCAGCTGATCAGTGATTCTTATCATTGATGTTTCTATCTCTCTCTCCCTTTCCCTTCCTCTCTGAAATCAATAAAAAAATATTAAAAAAGAAAACACATGATCTTCACTTTGGGCTTTGTCATTTTACAATATCCTTTGTGCAGTATTTTAACTTCCCTCAGCTTTCCTTTACCCACTCTTAAAATGCAATCTATTTTGGGGAAGATGATCAGGAAAGTGATTCTAGTGGGTAGAAGTTTGTTTTTGGAGGGGATGGGGTCATGAAGATATTTAAAAATTGAGCATGGTGATGGTTGTACCACTCTGAATTTACTTTAAAAAACCAGTTCATTGTACACTTTAGGTGACATGTACAGTATATGAATTATATCTCAACAAAGCTGTTCTTTTCTTTCTTTTTAAATAAAGACCAGTCTTATAATCAATCGCAGATGTTTTCAGAGGCCCCCCAGGATTTGCTTACCGCGTCCCAAACCATGGCTGCGACTCCCAGTGGCCTCCAGTCCTGGCGGATCTGGATGGTGTGGTTTGCGAAGGAGAAGGTGGCAAGAGGCTTGTGGAATTTCTGCAGCCCCATTCCCACGGTCTCCTCATAGGCACCAGGGCCATTGCCACTGTGCCAGCTCTCTACGTCCTTTAACCTGTTGGGCAAAAGAATCCTGCATGCCTGGCCAGAAAGTGCATTCTCTCCTAGGTGGCCCGATTGCTTTTTTTAAGGTTGTTTTATGGATTCAAAAGAATAAACAGAGATGTGGAAAGCTTTTGTCGAATTCCTTTTACATGGTTCTTCCAGTCTCGTGGGAAGTGAGATGTGGCTCTGTATTCATCCCAAAGGGTGTCTTTGGTCAACAGCACCCAGAACAGCACAACTCCTGCAGGATGCCCTACACACTTCACTGTCAGGACTCAGGGGGGCTTGAGGGTGAGCGAGGCAGTGGTGCCAGCACAGGACCCAGGAGAAGATAGAGCTTTCTACACTGCCCAGGCCCACGTGGACTGCAGTTGTACCCGCCGAGGTGGGCAGGGTGTTCCTGCTGTTTTGTTTTGGTCTGTGGACTGAAGGGACACCCAGTCAGCCACGGACCTGTGCCTGCACTGAGACTGTGAGCGGTTCGATGGTCCTACTTTTGGTGGACGGTGGATGCACTCCCACCTCCCAGAGACTGGCAGTTAGACATTGGCGGCTTCCGAGTCGCTTGCAGGGAGAGCCTGGCCCTAGGTCCAGAACAGACTCGGGCGTCCTTGGCCAGGAGGCCTCCTAGGGATAGGGGCCACCGCAGTTTGAAGGCCAGCCACGCCCCTGATCAAGGCGGGGTCTACTCGTTTGTCCGGTCGTGAGGGCCCTAGTCTATTATTAGTATAGATCAGCGGTTCTCAACCTGGGGGTCGAACGACCCTTTCACAGGGGTCGCCTAAGACCATCGGAAAACACATATATAATTACATATTGTTTTTGTGATTAATCACTATGCTTTAATTATGTTCAATTTGTAACAATGAAAATACATCCTGCATATCAGATATTGACATTACGATTCATAACAGTAGCAAAATTACAGTTATGAAGTAGCAACAAAAATAATTGTATGGTTGGGGGTCACCACAACATGAGGAACTGTACTAAAAGGTCGCGGCACTAGGAAAGTTGAGAACCACTGGTATAGATGGAGATGCTGGACAAAGTGATGATTCATGCCCTGGGTGGGATGGAGTGGGAGAGTGAAGATTTCATCACACACTCAGAATAGCACCCAATTGAAAACTTACCAATTATTTATTTCTGGAATTTTCCATTTAATACTTTCATACCATGGTTGAAGACAGGTAACTGAAACTAAGAAAAGGATAATTGTGGAAAGAAACCACAAATAAGGTGGAGGGAACTACTCTATTCTTTATCAAGTTAAGGAAATTCCCCTCTATTCCTACTTTGTTGAGAGATTTTATCATAAATGAGTGCTACATTTTCTAAAAATATTTTTTCTGCATCTATTCATAGGATCATATGACTTTTCTTCTTTAGCCTACTGAGGTGATGGATTACATTCATTGATTTCAAATGTTGAACCAGCCTTGCATAGCTGCAATAAATCTTATTTGGTTGTGCTTTATAATTTTTTATACATTATTGGATTTGATTTGCTAATATTTTGTTGAGGAGGAATAGATTTTTAAGCAACGCTAAAAAAAATATTATTTTACAGTAATCCACTTGGAGTCATGCAAAAAAAAATTCTTTCTTTTTAAAAATTCTTTGCATAGGAAAATTATTAAACAGGCATGTTAACTGGGGCTATATATTTAAAAATATAAAGTAAATGGGTTGTGTTTAAATGATATCTATATATCTTTTTGTACTTTTCCCCCATCTCCACCTAGAGCTTGTCTCTCCATGAGCTATAACTGAAATCCCTGCTCAATTCTTTCAGTTTCTAGTTGCCACTTTTCCACTGGGCACTTTGTGGTCTCCCACACTGATGCATCTTCAATGGTTAGACCAGAATTTGAGCAGGGTTTATATGCATATTTGGAGACTCACCACCTCCATAGCTCCCTTCCTTCTAGGATCCCTACTTGCTTCCCACTTGCTCTTCTAGTTCTGACCTCTGTATTCTTGATACCACCATCCAGTAAAGCTGAAACTTCATCCTGAGCCACCTAGTGGGTTGGTGAGCATCTCCGAGCAAAAACTGCAAACTAAAAAATTACCATAGTGTAGTTCCAGTCTTTTAAGTGTAGACTCCTCTCCGATTTCTGCCTGTTTTTCATCTCTGTCCAATGTGTTCAAAGAGTCGATCTGCAATATTTTTATATACTTTACCATTATTTTCTATGGGAAGGTTAGTCCAACTAAGTTATACCACCATTACCAAAAGCCAGATGTCCCAGTGTTACTATTTTGCTCCATTCTGAAATCACGCTCCTGTCTCCATCCATTTTTGTTGTTGGTGGTGTTGGTAGTGGTAGAACAAGGATTTTGTTCAAATGTCCATCCTCCTCCCACATACCTCTGGGAATAAATCCTGATTAATCTATGTCAGTGCTGTAACTCACTTCCCTTGCATCAATGATATGTTTAGGAAGGGTCATCAGTCAGGGAACCAGAAACTACTCTTTAGAGTCAGGATATAAAGGATTTTTAAATAAGAAATTGGTGGCTTATCCAGAGAAAAGGCCTAAGGGAGCAATGGTCAGAAAAATCACCACTGACCTTCTCAACTGGAAGCGCTGAAGCAAGCTGTTATCAAAACTCACCTTGAAGTTCCTAGGAGTGTCACATCCACTCATGATTCTGGCTCCAATTAACTAGAGAATAATGATCTCTCCAGCAGATTGGCTCAAGGGTGTCTCTCATCAACACACTCTAGCCTGAAACCACACGACAAAGGGAATTCTGGCAAAGGCTCCTGGCTTTTCCTCTTCAAAGCAAAGGAGACCTTAGAAGGGGTAGTGGTGATGCCAACTCAACACTGATAATCTAGCACAGGGCATGTGACCCAAATTAGCCAAGGGCACAGGAGGGGAAGCAGCTGGAGAGCCTCTGAAGATTTATTTGCTGATAAACTAAATAAAACAAAGACTCACAGGAACAGTCTCTCTTCTTCTTCCACTGGATTTTTCTTCCATGTGACTCTTGGAACCAAATCATGAATCTTGTGATCATGAGAGGAGCCCACTGAGATGGAGGCAAACAGTCTAAGCCTGTCCAATCTGGACTTATTATGTGAGAATAAGTGCTATTACTTAAGTCATTTTCAATAGTTTTTTTCAAGTACAGCATATTATTTAGATCATGGAGGTAAATCTCAGAAGAAGCCATTTAAAGGAGTGAAAGTAGGAGCCTTTAAGAAGTAAGAGTGGCCGAAACCGGTTTGGCTCAGTGGATAGAGCGTCAGCTTGCGGACTGAAAGGTCCCAGGTTCGATTCCGGTCAAGGGCATGTACCTGGGTTGCGGGCACATCCCCAGTAGGAGATGTGCAGGAGGCAGCTGATCGATGTTTCTCTCTCATCGATGTTTCTAACTCTCTATCCCTCTCCCTTCCTCTCTGTAAAAAATCAATAAAATATATTTAAAAAAAAGAAGAAGAGTGGGGATAATGAAATGTGGTGTTTATTCGCCTTTTGCTATTTTACATTGTCAAGATATATGCACTACTCAAATAAAACATTAAATTAGAAAAGAGACAATCTGACAACTCAGTCCCATCCCCACAGCATGCTTTTCTTGATTTACTCTGACCTACAGTACAAAAAGAAATGGCAGCTAAATGCAACAGTTCGTCCTCACTTATTTCAGGCAATCATCAATTCTAGCTGTCTCTTGAAGAGTTCCTAAGTGAAGCCCATCCTCTTCCCCTTGATCTACTATCTGTCATCAAAATAATCACTCCAAAAGGGCAAATATGATTGCATCCTCTTCTGCTAAAATACTTACTTGGACTCAATGGTCTCTACAAGACCCAATCCAAATTCCATAATATGGTACCCAAGGCTCTTCGTGATCTGGCCCCTGACACTCTCTCATGTATAAATTCCAGATATTCGGAAACTCTTGCTTTTCTCCATATACCACACTCCTTGGCACACACTGTTTCTTTGGTTTAGAATGTCCATTCTCACTAATCCCTTTTCAGCTACCTCTTCTGTACACTTGGAGTGCGGGAAACGAGTTAAGTCGGCTTGCGTGAATTGCGCGTACTCCGCGGGAGCCGTCTTAACTCGGTTCATATAGATTTGCGGTGGAGTGCGGGAAACGTGTAAACTCGGGCCGATTGTAACTGCGTATTACCAAATATTTGTTTGTTTGCCGTTCACAAAGATACCTACCTGCGTATGCGAACCGTTTCATACCCATTGGGGTAATAGGTATCATAAAAATCCCTGATTTTGCTCGGGAAACCTAAATAATTGCCCGCGCCATCTTATATTTTGGCAGGAAATTCACCCGACACCGTAGTGTGTACAGATTTCTTACTCCCCTAGTCCTTCTACTCTCTCTCCAGATACATATCAGGTACCTAAAGCCTCCATCAGCACAAATTACATTACATATCAAAAATCACTTACTGGAGTCTGAATTCCAGAAAAGTCTATGAAAACTAAAATATTTTTGGTATCTCATTTGATGGCAAAAACGGAACTGAACCATTTAGATTTGTAATTTGAATTTATTCTACTTTGTGTGAATGTTCATTTATTTTGTTACAGAAATATTAATGGGTTTCATTACAGAGTGAAGCCTCAGACCCATACGTGGTATTATGCAGGTAAATGTAGCATATGCACCTGTGGCCCACTCCAAAAATGGCTACTGCAATATTTCTCATTCCACAAATTCTAGAACTTTCACTACTCATCAAGTGAGGTCTATATCTCCTTGAAACTGGGAGTGATTTTACAACTGCCCAGATGAACAAAGCCAGCTTTTTTTTATGACTTTTTATGACTTGCAAGGCAAAGTCATAAAAGGTGGTAAGCCTGTTTTCCTTTCTCTCTCAAAATGCTTGCCCTGGGAACCCAGTCCCCATGTTGTGAGGAAGCCTGGCCACGTGGTGAGGCCACATGTAGGTCTTCTGGCCCACATCCCCGCTAAGGTCTCAACCACCAGCCAGCATCAATCACCAACCAGCATCAACTGCCCGACCTGCAGGTGAGTGATGCCTTCAGGTGATGCCTGCGCTCAGCATTCAGGAGCCCCAATTGCTTTCTGAATGGAGCAAAGATAAGCTGGTGCAAGCAAGCTCTACCCAAAATGCAGATTTATTAGAAAAATTATTGTTTTGTTGTCTTAAGGCAAAAGGTTCTGCTGACATAAAAACCCAAAATTTCATCATGTAACTTTGCAAAAAATGTGAACTATCATGAATTCCAAAACCCATCGAAGGTTTTAGATAAGATATGTATACTCTACTTGTGCATCCATATATCAATTTTTCTTTTTTTTTTTTTTAAAGTATATTTTATTGATTTTCCACAGAGAGGAAGGGAGAGGGACAGAGAGTTAGAAACATTGATGAGAGAGAAACATCGATCAGCTGCCTCCTGCACACCCACTACTGGGGATGTGCCCGCAACCAAGGTACATGCCCTTGACCGGAATCGAACCCGGGACCCTTGAGTCCGCAGGCTGACGCTCTATCCACTGAGCCAAACCGGCTAGGGCCATATATCAATTTTTCAACAGAATTGTAAGTTCTCTGAATACTTTGAGAACTAAGTCTTTTCGTATGATATTCTCAGAGCCAATGTCTAAGATTGGGTGAGCTTATTGAATTAATGTTGAATGAATAAGTAAATAGTTATATTTTGAAAGACTGTAGTTCATTCTACTCACGATTGCTCAAAACTCACTTAGAATGACTTATTTTTATAATTATCTTCAGTTGATGAGCTATATAAAAATTTCATTAACTTTCTTATCTTTAACTGGGTGTTTCTGTTTGATTTTTCCCCTAGATCTGGCAACCCTAATTTATGACCATCAGTGAGAGGACTATCAACCGTAGGCTTGAAAATGGGAATTCTTAGGTATATACTGAGTTACCCACAAACAATTTACCTAAAACACTAAAACACCAAAAAAGCAGTCTCTGAATCAGCAGGATGAGACAGAAGCAGTCTGGAGCATTATGATGCTTAAGTAGCTAGTGTTCTATTGGTTTACTATAGACAGAGACCAAGTCAGCTTGTCCTTGAAGAGTCTATGGTTCTGTAGCCACATGGAAATTTACTTGTCAGCACACCCTGTATAGATGGGCTCAAATATGTTCTCAGTTCCTGGAGAGTTGGGAATTTTAAAGCAAAGTGTTTCTAGGAATGTTTAAAACTCAGAAGGATATCTGCATTGCCAAATTGAAAAAAAAACATAGATCAAAGACCCCACAATAAAATGGAACTACACTACCTGGAAAACTTCAGTCCTGATCATTCTCATAAAAAAGAAAAATAGGAATTTCACCCGAATTCTTCAGAAATGGAAACAATTGCAGTATCGCGTAACTTCATAAGATTAAATCATTATTCTAAAAGACAGTGTGGAATATATTTACATTTTATTTGTTATATAACTATAAAACATTTATATTAGTAAAAATTGTTAAAAGTACATAAATGGTTTGGGTCGATTTCTGGATTCTCTATTCTATCCCATTGGTCTATATGTCTGTTCTTGTGCCCATACCAGGCAGTTTTGAGAATAGTGGCTTGGTAATACAGCTTGACATTGGTATTGTGATCCCTCCAACTTTGTTCTTCTTTCTCAGAATTGCTGTGGATATTCGGGGTCTTTTTTTTATTCCAGATGAATTTTTGGAGAGTTTGTTCTGGGTCTGTGAAATATGCCATTGGTATTTTAATTGGAATTGCATTGAACCTATAAATTGCTTTGGGTAGTATGGACATTTTAATGATGTTGATTCTACCAATCCATGAACATGGTATGTTCTTCCATCTGTTTATGTCTTCCTCTATCTTTTTTTTCAGTGTCCTGTAGTTTTCTGAGTACAGGTCTTTTACCTCCTTAGTTAAGTTTATTCCTAGGTATCTTAATTTTTTTGGTGCGATGGTAAATGCGATTGGTAAATCTTTCTGTAAGTTCACTATTGGTGTATAAAAAAGCCATCGATTTCTTGGTGTTGATTTTGTATCCTGCTACATTGCCAAATTCATTTATTAAGTCTAATAATTTTTTGGTGGAGTCTTTAGGGTTTTCTATGTACAGTATCATGTCATCTGCAAATAATGACAGTTTTACATCTTCTTTTCCAATTTGGCTACCTTTCATTTCTTCTTCTTGTCTAATTGCTATGGCTAGCACTTCCAGAATGCAGACTGGGACAGCCACTGTGGAGAACAGTATGGAGTTTCCTCAAAAAACTAAAAATGGAAGTTCCATTTGACCCACTGATCCCACTTCTAGGAATATATCCCAGGAAGCCAGAAACACCAATTAGAAAGGATATATGCACCCCTATGTTCATAGCAGCACAATTCACCATAGCTAAGATTTGGAAACCGCCTAAGTGCCCATCAGCAAATGAGTGGATTAAAAAACGGTGGTATATCTACACAATGGAATACTACACTGCGGTAAAAGAGAAGGAATTCTTACCATTTGCAAAAGCATGGATGGAACTGGAGAGCATTATGCTAAGCGAAATAAGCCAGTCAGAGAAAGAGAAATATCACATGATCTCACTCATTTGTGGAATATAATGAACAACATAAACTGATGAACAAAAACAGAACCAGAGACAGAGAAGCATCGATCAGACCGTCAAACCTGAGGGCAGGTTGGGGAAGGTGGGGGTAAGGGGGAGAGATCAACCAAAGGACCTGTATGCATGCATATAAGCCCAACCAATGAACACAGACAACAGGGGTGAGGGCATGAGTGGGTGGTGGGGGGTAACGGGGCGATAAGGACACATATGTAATACCTTAATCAATAAAGAGAGAAAAAAAGTACATAAATGTATCTATATAGATTATTAATTACTAATAATAAAATTTTAAAACCAGATAAATCAGCATATCACCCAAGTTTCACGGCAGATATCAATTTATTTATTTTTCCTTTGCTGTTTTTAAAAACTACATTACCCCCCTAAGATACCGGGCTCATCGAAGCATTCTTGAGCAAAGGTTCTACTACAAAGGATCCTGCAGATGAGATGAGATGAACAGGGCATGTGCTGTTCAGAGGCAGCAGCCTCCATGGAGGCTGATGAGTGCCTAGCTGCCTCCTGTGCTCACAGCTATTCCCTGTTGCCCCAGGGGTTTGGGAATTCCGGGGGTGGGGGGTGGGGGAGGGAGAGGCTGAGTCAATGATGGGATTATGTCTGAATGAAAGCAGAGCTCTGAGAACAGAGCAGGGAGACAGAGAGAGGCACTTAGAGAGCGTCAGAGGAATGGGATGGGACAGGCTTTGGAGTGAAGCCCCAGGCAGCCACAGGTAAGACTGTCCTGCTTATACCTCCCCTGAACAAGTCCAAAAATTATTTCCCACTTTGAATTTTATGTTTGAAAGGAATGCTATTCTGTTAAAATGTGACATCATGGTTGTGATGGTTAAATGTTATGTGTCTAGTCCAGCCGGTGTGGCTCAGTGGTTGAGTGCTGACCCATGCACCAAGAGGTGGCTGGTTTGATTACAGGTCAGGGCACATGCCCGGGTGTGGGCTCGATCCCCAATAGGGGGCATGTAGGAGGCAGCCAATCCATGTTTCTCTCACATTGATGTTTCTATCTCTCTCTAAAATCAATAAAAACATATATTTTTTAAAATGTTATATATCTACTTGACTGGCCATGGGACACCCAGATTAAATGTTGTTTCAGATGCTGTTTCCAGATGAAATTAGCAGTGGGATTAATGGACTTGGTACATGGCCCTCCCCAATGTCGGTTGGCATCATCCAACCCGCTGTGGGCCAGAATAGAACAAAAGGGCAGAGGAAGGAGAAATTCACTGCCTTTGCTTCTTACCTGCCTGCTTGAGCTGGGACATCAGTCTTCTGCCCTTGGACTAGGACCAACACCATCCTCTTCCTTGGTTCTCAGGCCTTTTGACTCAGACTGGATTATACCAGCAGCTCTCCTGGGACTCCAGCTCGCAGATATAGGTGGTGGGACTTCTCAGCCTCTGTGAGAAAATTCCTCAAATGAATCTCTTTATCTATATCTATGTCTCTTCCTATGTCCATATCTATATTTATATCTCTCCTATTGGTTCTGTTTTCTGGAAACTTTATTCAAGACTAAAATCAAGTCCATTGAACATCGTAGATGGAAATAAACTTATACTCACCCAACCTGGCAATCTCCTCCTGCACACACCCTCTCCCCAACACCCACATACCCATCTGAATTCCATTTCTCACTTTACATTTACTATTTAGAAGTGATGGCCCATATGAAGACAACAGCTCTTTCTCATTTTAGCAACTAACTAAACTATACAGTCACTGAAGGCAGGAGCAGTATCTCAGGATCTATATTTCCTACAGGGCCTAAAACCCAGAAGCAAGTGCTCTGCACATAGGTAGGAGTTTCAGTTAATTAATGAATTCAATTTTCAAATTAAATACTAATATTTAAGAACACTAATTAATATTGCACTATTAAACTCAAAAATCAAAGAAAACTGAATGACATAGAGACTACCCTGCCTTTACAGTTCTCACCCCGAATCCTTTAGAATGAGACTGAAGTACAAGGCAGGGAAGTGTAGAACAGACTGCAGTCTTAAAGTTATTGATTTGGCCCCCTTCACCAGCATTAAATTAGCCATGATAAAATGAATGAAAGTCCTGTCAGCATGTTACACTCATTGGCAAAAAGAACAAATAAAATCACTTTTTATACAAATACTCACCCGAGAATATGTTTTAATGATTTTAGAGATAGAAGAAAGAAGAGAGAGAAACATTGATGTGAGAAACATTGATTGGTTGCTTCCCACCTCAACCAGGGATCTGCCCAGCAACCTAGGAATCACACTGCAACCTTTCGTATATGGGAAGACGCTCCAACCGAGCCACTTGGCCAGAGCACCAATGAAACCATTTTGACAAAAATCTGTCTCTTTTCTATAGACCATCTGATCTTTATCCCAAACCTTCTTTGCCATGATAAACCAAAGATTGAAAACTGAAGATATGAGACCCACACAAACTTAGATTATGTAGTCCACATTTTAGTCCAAATGTACTAGAATGTGTTCCCTATAGAAATATTTTCTATAACTTTGTCTAATCCTTTTCCAGTAAACTTCCTCTAAATGTTTTATAGTCTTTTCTGAAGAGCTTATTCCAGTTAGACACAGCTTAGATACCTGACAGTTTTTCTGAAACTTCTGTTTCAACTTATCTTATTTAAATTCTGTCCCATTACTTCTGGAAAATCTTTTTTCCTGTCACTATATTGTAGATAGTGTTCATATTCCTTCTTAGGCATAATTTAACCATGCTTCACACATTAACTTGAGTAGACAGTATATGGCATAAATTACAGAAAGCAGAGATGTACAAAGACATTTTGTGGTGAATAAATTAAAGCATTAATTTCAGACATATCAAACTAACACTTTTTAAAATTGTGGTTCC